>NC_134530.1:31000187-32394853 GCF_050624435.1 Tenrec ecaudatus
GCTAGCATGGAAGCGCTAAAGGTCTGGTGACAGAACTTCCCCCTCATGAACACTCAAAGCTGCTTGGTCAATAAGCAGGAAGCCATGCAGGCAGATGGAAGGAGAAGGTGAGAGCAGAGTGTTAGAGAGTCCACCAAATCTCGCCAGTTTGAGTCCAGCCAGAAGGGTGTTCGCAGAAAGGCCTTGCGACCGGCTCTGGGGAGGGTTACCAGCAAGAAAACCCAATGGAGCGGTTCTCCGTTCTAGCACGTGAGGTCGGCCCCCAAGCAACCACGTCCTTCTCCCTGCTCACCGGGCCCCATCCTTCCCTGTTTCTCCACTCCTTCATCTGCGGGCCTTTCCCTCTGCCCCACTGGTGGCCAGGCCCCCATCAGGTGTTCAGTGTTCTGCTCTTTCGTGTTCTCCCCGCTCAAATGTTCTCCTGGTGGTCCACAGGTTCTTTCTTATCTCCCTGTGGACGATTCCCCAAGTCTGATTCTCTCTCTTCAAGCATTCCATTTGCCCGCTGGTCCCGTGTCTCCCGTTGCTTTTTCAGTGCAAGCGCACCTGGATGGCATAGTATTAGCTTATACCTGTCATCTTTCATCTTCTGGTTTCCCCGGTCCTCAGAAGAACCACCTCATTTTAAAAGACGCCCGGGCTCACGCCTCACACTCCTCTGTGACTTTCTTGTTTGTCCCCCTGGATCTGATTAGTCACCAATCCTGCCAGTGTTTCAGAACGCAATTTGCATCTTTTTTGTTCTCCGTGGGCGATTCCCTAGTTTCCGACTGTATTCCCTGTAGTGTGCGCGGATCATTGAAATGGCTCCGAACCATGCTCCCCGCTCTAATCTGGATCCCCCCAGCCCCCAACACATTCCTTTTACTAAAACGTTGTTCTGTTTGAAAACCTTAACGATTTCCTATGGGGTAAAGCCCCCACATTCTGTAGTGCACTATTCCAGGTCGTCTGCCTCAACCTCCCACCTTTTCCATCTTACCTTTCCTGACTGCCCACTTCAAAGTGTTCACTATCCCTGTCAGTGGCCCTGACTCAGGGACCTCATGCACAGCAGAATGCCGTGCTCCCTGGGCTGGCACCGTCCTCCTGGCTGGTTGGGAGTAGGTTATGGATGAGTAGGGCTTTTATTGGCTGGTGTTTGGACCTCGATCATAAGTATCATAGGCTTTTCTTTCTAGTCCACATCTGCCTGGCATCTCCACTGAAGCCGGTTCAGAATCCTACCAACACACAACCCTCCCTTGGCAGACAGCGGGTGGCTGTGGGTGAGGTACATCGGTGGGAACCCAGGTTACCTCTGCCTCTATTTGGGGGTTACTTACTGTTCTTCAGGAACTCTGGCCATGAGGTGGTTAGGGTTTTGGGTGGCTAACCGAATGGTCAGTGGTTCGATCCCACCAGCCACTACTTAAGAGAACAATGCACGCCCATAAAAAATGATATTTTGGAAACCCTTGGTGGCAGTTCTACTCTGTGCTATAGAGTCACGAAGAGCGGGAATCGACTGATAGGAGCAGGTTTATCGCTTTCCAAATACACCTTCCTTGTCTCCTGCATTCACAGTCACTAGGTCATGGACGTTACCTCAAATGTCAGCCACCCTCACCCTTTGAATTACACCTCTCTTGTAGGCCTTCCTCAAACTCGCCCACTCACCGTGAGCCTCCCTCACGTTCAGTCTCAGTAGCTTCCATTTCTCCCCGTCACCTGCTGGACCATCGAGCTGTCCTGAGCACGTACGTCTTGTCCCCGACTGGGATGGTGAGGTCCCCAAGGGCAGGCTCCTGATGACTTTTGGTCTCTTAAGAGGTTGGTCCCAGAGAGGGCCGTAGTTTCCATGAGGGGACGATGGAGCGATGAGGATCCACGGCAGAGTGGCAGGCCTGTGCGCACTCCGGATGGTCCCGTGACCTTGCAGTTGGCGGGCCCTCTGCCTGGGAGCAGGTCTGAGCAGGGAGAGGGCTGCATTGCATCAGTGAAGCCTCTCCCTTGAAAGCTAACTCATCAGCCCCAGCTGGCCCTATGCAGTTGGCGCTGATCCTGCCCAGCCCCATTGGAGGTGGCACTTGGATCTATCTAGTGGCCACGTCAGGGTTGTCTGCTTCTTGGGACCATGCTAGGACCTTCTAAGGAAGTTCTTGTCATCATCTGATGGCCTTCAGTTGTCCTGTGGTGGCTTGCATATTGCTATGGGGGCTGGGAGCTATGCCACCGGTCTCTCAGGTAACCAGAGGGTCCCCCATGGTGGATGGGCACTCCTGATGAAGACAGACTAAGGAGAAAAGCCTGGCGATCGGCTTTCAAAATGTAGCCCATAAAAACCTTCTGTAGAACAGAGCTGCCACAGGGCGGTACTCAGACGGCGGAGTCATCGGGAAGATGGCACGGGGCCCGGAAGCATTTCCATCGATTACACATGAGGTCACCCCAAGTCGAGGCAGCCTTGACGGCAACTCTCAACAGCATTCCTGGTGAGGCCGCCCGATTTACCAGAAAGCAGTTGTGCAAATAATGTGGAAACTCCATTTAGATGATTAAAAAATCTCCCTGGTGCTGCTTCTACAGCTTGTTCTTGGTGTCCAGCTGGGCAGGGCTGGTGGGTGGTGATTCCGCAGGGGTGTATGTGTGAGTGTAGGAGTGTTGTTGGGGGGCAGGGCTGGTGAGAGGGGTCTCGGCTCCATTATACCAGGGAGTCTGTGCCCCAGGGGAAAGGGCCGCCCTTTCGTGTGCTGACCTCTGTGTGAAGCCCTGCTCGGGACCTGCTTTCAAATGAATGCAGCGATGTATCCCGATCCATCCACTTCAGCATCTGTTTAACGTGTAGAGCACGTACGTCCTGGGGCAAGTCCCAATTTATGTAAAGTCACTGACCGAAGAGCCCACATGGTGGCACGAGGGGTGTCTACCAGGATGGCATGGCTGGCTGCCTGGGCTTTAGGGAGGCCCAGCCACCCCAGAGCACCCAGGCAGGGCCACAGGCCTTAGGCCACAAGGCTTGGTTGGGTACATCCCTGAGATCTGGGGTGGAGCTAGCTGTGACCCGGATCCTGAGACAGCGGCTGGTGGTGTCCCCACGGTGGTGGGGGGAGGAGTAATCCCTAGTCTCTGTATGGAAATGGATCTGTCCCAGATTCGAGTTCATTATCCTAAACTGCAGAACACAGAGTGTCCCAACGGGGAGGGGCCTCAGACACCGTGCCACCCACTGCCAGTCATGGACAGGAAAGCTGTCTGGGTAGGGGTGCCATCAGACCAGGATGGGTCCCAGGTGTGTCTGTGGGTTCCCAGGCCCAGCAGCTTGAAATTGGTGGCCCTCTCCCCTGCGGCTCGTGACTGGAGGACAAGTGAGCCGTGGGTACCACATGCCTGGCCCGCTAGGTCAGCCCTCAGTACCAGCAGGGCAAGCGAGCAGACATTGCCACCCGGGTCTCTTCCTTATCCCAGGGTCAGACACATGCCCGGCTGCCTCTAGCTCCTGCCCAATTTTCTTCGGCTCTTTGTATTTTTATCAAAGACCCAGGCGCATGGAGTTTAATCAGTCAAGCCGTCCTACACGACTTTTAAGTCAAACCAACGGTCCTCTGTCCCACAGCTTCATCCTGGTTCCCCCGATAGTCCCCCCAGCTCCTCTCTTTTGTTTCCATTGGTTGCTGCTGGGAGTGGTGGTGCAGTGGGCTCGCCCTCAGGGTGACCTCAAGGAGACAAAACGCTGGCGGGCCCTGCGCCAACTTCCCGGTGTGGCTTTCTGAGCCCACTGTTACTTCTGATCATTTCCTCCCCGTTGCTAAATATGTTTGTCTGTGATCTTGTGGTTGCTCCGCCTAGGCCTCACCTGTGGATGTCCTCGCAGGATGTCCCTTCCGCCCGCCCGCCCTGGGGAAGGCACCTGTGTAGCCAGAGGTGCTTGCAGCCGCACCCAGAGAAAGTTGGGAGCGAGCTTGCTGGCGGTGGGTCAGGTGCAGGGAAGGGAAAGGGCTCTGGCTGGCACCAGCCTAGGGAACCATTCAATGGCTAGTTGCTGCGGAGCCCACGCCCGCTCGTGGCACCCCCGCGCGTGTCTGGAGTGAAACTGCATGCCACAGGGCTTTCCATGTCTGGGTTTTTCCACGGAGGATTGCCTGGGGTCAGTCTTCCAAGGGAAAGGAGGCCTGGTGGTGGAATTGGGTTGCAGGTTGAGTTGCTAACCGATAGGTCCGCAGTTAGAAATCACCAGCCGTTCCTTGTGGTTAGGATGAGGCTTTCTACTCCTGTAAAGAGTGACAGTCTCAGAAACCCGCAGGGGCAGTTCTACTCCGCCCTATAGGGTCGCTGGGAGTTGGAATAGACTTAATGGCAGTGAGTTTGAGATTTTTTTTCTTCTTTCCAGGGTGGCTCTGGGTGGGCGCGAACCCTCAACCTTTCAGTTCAGAGTCAATGGTGCGAAGGCTCGGCACCACCCAGAGACTCTTAGAGTGTGACAGACACTACCTGGTGCTCTGTGTTCCCCAAGTTCGGAGTCTCTCTGGGGCCCTTTCTGCATAAGGGACACTGCTTGGTGCCGTGCCAGGGAGATGCCTGGCTGCCCAGGTTAGACGGAGGACGCAGGAGGAGCCTGGTAGGGACCACAGGGACTCACATCATTCAGCCTGCTTTGATCCCTCATGCCTCCTGCTGCCCCCAGACCCTGTCTTTCGGAGACTCTCCCAGGCTAGTGTTTCTGTCCTCTATCTGCCGGTCATCTGCCTCACCTTCCTCTGCTGCGTCCGCCCACCTGTCCTTCTCTGGGCTTGTACTGGTTTCCATCCCGCACTGTCATCCGATGGGAAACGGATGGATCTTCCTCTTCCACATTAGGGAGGCTTCCTCAGTGCCCCACCCCGCAGATGCCTCCTCCCGTTTCCCCCTAAGTGGCCCTCCCCTCTTCTTTCTCTCCCTCCCCACCCTCTTCATCTCCCGCTCCCTCCTTTGACCGGCTGTTCCCCTCTTTCTGCAACTATTCCCCTTCTGCTGAAACGAGTGCCTCCAAGTGCAATTTTGCAGTTTTCCCAATGCACAGCCGCTCTGGCCTAAAGAAGCCCGCTGCTCCCTGCATGTCGGGGTGCAGACAAGGCAGTGGCCCAGAGACAGGGCACCTCCTGCCTGCCTTAACACATGCACTAACCCTGGATGGGGAGCCTTTCTGGGGTCTGCTCGGGGTGGGGCTCACCTTGCGCAGTCTGTAGGGCTCTCAGGGTTGCCAGCACCATCTGCAATACCCCACCCATCCCCCGACAGTGGCATCCCACGTCCTTTATGCAATAGCGTGAAACGTGCGTGTCTTCCTTGGGTGGTAGCACAATGATGTTTTGTGTGGCTAAGACTTCACGTCTGCTGCCAGGTGGGGTGCTACAGGAACCCTGACTTGAACCTGCCCGCCTGGGGATGCCTGCTGGCATTTCGGAGCAGGACGGTCCAACTCTCCTGCGCACACACTAGTAGGCATTTGCCGGAGGGACTGTGTCTGTTAGCTCGCCTGCTTCTGCTGTCTTCTAATTTCTTCTGGACCATTTCATTTGCTTTGCTTGGGTTTCAGAAATTAGGATTGCTGGCTCTCTCTGTAAGGGGTCCAGATGTGGCCTTCTGGTATTTCTCCTGGATCAGTCCTGATCAATACATCCCTGCTGGCCTGGCAGCCTTTGAGGTGGGACGTGTGCTTGTGGAAGAAACCACTCTTTGAAATTCATAATTTTCTGCCAAAGCAGCCAGTCTTCTGGGTGGGAGTCTCCCCCCCCCCTACAGCTCTCAGGCAGGAGGTGCTACCGGCTTTGCTAGTCTAAGGTTTCCCAGGCTTTGTGACGGAACTTTTTAAGAACTTAAAAATACACCCAAAACAAAGGAAGACTTGCTCACAAATGCCTCTGCTTGTCCCACTTTCTACCTAAGTTTTTGCTTTGTGGTGTGTGTGTGTGCTTAAAGTTACGTATACTGAAACACACATGCACACACCCACATATACACATAAGAGTCAACATGGACATATACACATGTACTGACAACACAATATACACTACACACACACACACATGGATTTATATAGATGAATATGCACACAGAGCCATATATATATGTATACATGCATACATAAACACATAGAACCAAGTCTACACATAGACACAAACATACTTAGACATACCCCAGGTGTACATGCACACACAGTGCACAAATACATGATAACTTACTCACTGCCATGAAGTCAATGCTGAGTCATAGCGACCCCCTGTGGGTTTCCAAGACTGTAACTATTTATGAGAGTAGAAAGCACAGTCTTTCACTCGAGAAGCTGCTAGTGTTTTGAACTGATGACCATGTGGATTGCAGCCCAATATACATGTGAGCATGTGTAAACACACACACACACACACACACTCCCCACCTTGGCTATTATCCTATAAAGATATAAATTTTATCTATAAAGATAAAATTTCTGGCCCGATTCCCTTCTTTTCATTCAGTGGCAGTAAGGCTCAACAGTTGCAGGTAGAAAGTTCTAGAAGAACAAAGCAAATGTCTTTGTTCTGTCTGTCCTTTCCCTCAGCTGCAGGGAGCTTGTTACCAAGTTGGCTGGTTCCTTTGAGGGGGCTTTGGGACAGCAGGGAGAAGCCTGTGCTGAGTGGGCGGGGCCTCCTGTAGTTCCTTACCTGGATCTGTGACTTCCTGCCTCGCCAGAGCATGGCCTGCAGGGATTCTGGACCAGTACCTTTTTGTTTGGGTGTTTTGTTTTCTACCTCTTTGGGCCCAGGAACTTTCTGTGGTCAGTGGAATGGAATTTGTTGGGTAAGGTGGCAGCTGGCACCTGGGTTGGGAGTGCGGGGGACCCGAGCTCCAGATGGAGGGGAGAGTGGTAGAGCCGAGGCGGGACACAGTGCTGAGGCCCCAGTGTAGGTGCCCTGACCCTGTGAGGGTGGAGGGAAAGCAGATCATGCGCTGTGCTTCTCCCAGGGGAGGGGCTGCGGTGCTGGGTCTGGCTCTGGGAGCAGCTGGCTCTCGGATTCTGGGATTGACTGAGCTTTGCTGGAGGGAAGGCACACTGTCTTCTCCCAGGTGGTCACAGGTGAGCCTTGTGTCCCTGAGCTCCAGAATGCCCACCATCACCCCGGGGTGCCTGTGGGCCTGCATCCCTTCTACCTGCTGATCCAGTCCAGACTGCTGGGAATCACCAGACCCCAAGCAGTGTGCAGCCCTGGGGCATGGTCGGGAAGAGCTACTGCAAGCACCGTTGAGTGCTTGGTGGTCAAGTACTCACTACAAGCTAAAAGGTTGGTAGTTCAATCCCATTCAGAAACACCTCAAAGATCAGGCCTGGTGCTCTGTTTCCAAAATGTCACAGTTCTGAAGACTGTATGGAACAATTCAGCTTCGCATACGCGGGGTTGCCGTGATTCAGAATGGAACTGACGGCAGCTAATTACAACAGCAAACGGGAAAAGGTGCCCTGGGCTCTACAGACAGTGAGCACTCTTGACTAGTGACAGAATGGTTGGTAAGTCAAGTTCACTCAGTGGTGCCTCAGGAGAAAGGCCTGGTGATCTCTTTCTGAAAAACCCATCGGTGGAAACCCTATGGAGCCCAGTTCTACTCCGACACACTCCACCCCAAGGCAACTGATTTCACGCTATTTTATGGTCGATCCCTGGTGGTGGAGTGGTTATGTATTGGACTGTGAACTGCAGGGTCAGCAGTTTGAAACCACCAGCTGCTCTGTGGGTGAAAGTCATGGTTTTCTATTCCCATCAACAGTGATGGGCTTGGAAACTCACAAGGACAGTTCTACCGTGTTCTATAGGGTCACTACGAGTCACTCCTGGATGGCAGTGAGTTTGGCTTTGGTTTTATAAGGGACAGATGCAGGAGGAGGCTGCTCCCTGTCATGGTCAGTAGTGGGCCTTCTGGAGGGCCTGGCCTTTAGTCCGAGGTCCAGAGGATGGACGAGTGTGTTCGGGGATGGGGATGAGCTGGCACAGAAGAAGGTCAGCTCTCAGCCCTGGGCAGAGTAACTTGCTTGTGGACCTAGGCATTAGGGAGAGGCCAGAAGGAAGGTGCTGTGGGAGGAGGTGCTGAGAGTGGGGCAGATGAAGAAGTAGGTGGGGTGGGTTACAGAGGCTGTGTGGACCAGGGTGGGGATTCTGGGATAATGCCCAGTGCAGTGGGACTTTCAGCTCAGGCATTTGAACAGGGCAGTGAATGAGTCATCTAATGAGCCATGCCGCTTGGTGGAGAAGGACCTGGAAGACCATGAGGGATAGTGGGGAGGAGCAGGAGCTCACCGGTGCCTCGGAAGACACCCACTCAATGGGCGGAGACAGGGAAGGCTTCTTAGTACCTCACAGGCTGCTTCTGGGTTGGAAGACACTTCAACTATGACCTCTCGGTTCTCATAGCAGTCCTGCAAAGCAGGCAATACCTATGGGCGACTGTGCGGCAGAGAGATGGACTGTGATGGGGGAGGGTGAGAGGGGAGGAGACGGGAACACACAGAAAGAAATGGAGAGAGAAAGAGCTAGAGACAGAGAGATGGCGATGGAAAGAGACAGCGACACACACAGAGGATAAGGCAGAGAAAGACAGAGACATAGAGACCTACAGAGAGAGGTGGTGGTGGGAGACTCAAGCGATCCGTGCACTGTTAGTGGCTCTCCTGCTGACACCCCTGATGATGCACCTGGAGACCCAGATGCACTCTCTGCCAACCAGGCTTCCGGAGCCAGCCAGCTGCTGCCCAGCACCTCAAGGCTTAGAGCTCCCCGCCCTCGGCATGCCGATGCCAAGTTCATCCCAAGCTCCAAGCGAACACCCTGCTGCTCTCCTCCCTGCAGACTCAGTCCCTTCTCCTCACATGCTCCTGGCGGACTTAACAAGGGCCCATTTTACATCCTGGGAAACTCTTGACATTGTTGATTATGACAATGAGAAGGATGGGGATGGATGAAAGAGTTGATGCGTGCAAGAAATACCCTCTCGGGACAGTTGTCAACTTTGCGGTCTCCTTTAAAGTCTGCACAATAGATTTCCAAGGGGAGGGAGTAAGTAAAAACAACTTTCCTTCCACTTCATAAGCAAGTGGTTTGGTTCTGCTTCTGCTAGAAAATTCCAGCCTTCGCCCCACCTGTCCCATCAGCGTAGATGTGGGATTATCCACCACGGTGTGGATTCTCTGCTGCTTAATTTCTTCACCCAGCGCCAGAGGGTCTGCGAGGATGCCTAAGAGTTTCTCAGTTTATTAATTTTGCATTAAATAATTAATAGTAAAGTTAATTGATGAATTATTCAATTTTCAGGTAAAATGGGATGATAAATATTCATAACTTATTTTATTAAGGGAATTTCCATTTCCTATGTCATTAAATGTAGATTAACGGAGGCTGATTTTAAATGAAGATTGAAAACAATTGTGCTTTGGAATTAATTTACTAAGCTAAGGTCATTGCCTCATGAGTTTTACCCCCCATCAGAAAGTGGGGGCCCCGTCAGCTGGGTGGGTGTGTATCCACAGAAGGAACATTATCCGTTCCTTGAGGACTGGTTGCCATTAGTTACAGAGTGGGCACGGAGGTGACTGTGGTCAAGGCGAAGAGTTCTCCTTGGATGGTGGAGGATGGGGCATCTTGGGGACCGTCTCCTACCTCCCAGTGGGGGCCCATCTCTTGCTTTGAGCCATTTGTTGTTTGTTGGTTTGGGAGTTGCAACTCACATTAAGACTGGCCCATGCCAGATGGGAAGAGGATGGCTGTCCTGGGGGGAGTGAGGCATTGCTGACTTGGAAACAACTGGGGCGTTTTCCTCAGAGTTTCAGGAGGCCTGTGCTGTGACATCCGGTCCGGGGACCCTCTCGGTCAAGGGCTGACTGCACTTTCCATTGTTACTCAGATTTGCTAGCTGCCTGCTTGGTGCACATTCGCAGAACTGCTTAATTGACATGGCACCAAGCCACAGTCAAGGCTTCTTCGTACTTCACAGGCTGCTTCTAACTTTCCAAATTCCTTCAAACCTGGGATTTCAATACTCACAACAGCCACCACAAGAGCAAGCAATAACCCCCACCCCCGCCCCAAACCAAACTCAGTCACTGAGTCGATGAGGACTCATGGCGACCCTGTGGGACAGCGTAGGACAGCCTCTGTGGGGTTCCGAGATGGTAACTCTTTATTGGAGTAGACAGCCTCATCATTCTCCCATGGAGTGGCTGGTGGATTTGAACTTCCGACCCACCTTTCAGTTAGCAGCCCAACCTGTAACCCCCAGGACTCCGTAAAACAAGACATGGAGTGAGAGGGAAGGAGGAGAGGGACAGAGAGAGGAAGACACACACACACACACACACACACACAGCGAGTCAGAGAGGCAGGGCTCTCACAGAGCCCATCTTTCTCCTGGCCCACTATTTCCCTCCATCCACGGACGAGGAAGCCCCCCGAAGATGCTCGTTCTAGTTCAGGGGTCACTCAGCTAATTAGTCACGGCAGCTGGAACTCAGGCCCAGGTCTTCCTGACTCACACTGAAGCGCAGGACCAGAGCTTTAGAAGAAAAGTGTTCAGCACCCCCGCATAGTGGGGCCCTCGGGAGTCCTTATAACCGCGTGGTGCCGGTTTCTCTGCATCACCAAGTGTTCCTTATAACTTTCCAGGGAGATGTGTTTGCTTCGAAGAAGTTGATCCTATGGTAAGCCTTCCTTTCTGAGAAGAGTGTTTCGTGTTGTCTCTCGTGAACTGGCTCTCCTAAAATTATCCCTAATTGGCTTGGAAAGTGGCTTCCCACAGGCAGATGGCTTGATAACTTGACTTTCTGCTTGTGACTCAAGGAGGAGCCAGGATTAGATCAGGTTGGGGATAGTGGTTTTGTTAATTCAGAAGATAAGATGCTATCACTCTGGTGCAGATTGAAGTGGCTGCCTCCAGGGAAGTGTTAGGAGAGCCACCAGGGACAGACTGTCTCATCAGGGATGTCAGATGACAGTGGGGGTTGGGAGGCAATACAGCATTGCCTTGTGTTCATCAGGCGGCCGTGATGGAGGGCATAGGTTGGTATTCAGAACTGTCGGGTACGGAGGCAGTGGGAGATATGGGCCTTAGTCTAATTGGAGAGACAAGTCATGCATAGCTGAGATAACTAAGGCGTAATTCTCAGAGTGCACAGTGGAGCCTGGTCTCTCTCTCTCTCTCTCTCTCTCTCTCTCTCTCTCTCTCTCTCTCTCTCTCTCTCTGTACATACACACAAGTGGCGCTGTAGGAGAAATGCAAAATGGAGTCAGGATCAATTGGATTCGATTGATTTCATCGGCAAAGACAGCACAGCAACATTTGCAGGGGCGAATTTCAATCAGAAAACAAGTGAACTTTGGTGGGGGCACGATTTGCCTCGAGGAGGGGCCATCAGAAAGGACACGTGGGCTTTCTTGTCCTTGACCCGCTGCTGGGAGCAAAGAGTTGGCGGCGTTGGAATCAATGACTGGACCGTTCAAGGGTTCAGACCCACCAGCCGTCCTCCAAGGAGGAAGAAGCAGCAGTCTGCTTTTGTCATGATGGACAGCCTTGGGAGGCCAGGGCAGCAGTTCTACTCTGCCCCAGAGGGTCACTGCGAGTCAGAATTGACTGGACAACAGCGGGTTTTGCTTTTGTAGGGCAGTCGAATGAGAAAAGCTGGAAACAAAAGCCAGCGATCCAGTAGGGGCAGCCTGGAGCGGGAGGCAGGGGCACTGTAGGAGGTTTTCATTGGCATCAGGCCTGTTGGGAACCTGGTCCCGGGGTCCATGAATGAGCCCAGCTGGTTGCACTAGAAGGCGAGGCCAACGTTCTCCTGGAGGGCGCACCCAGGGGGGCCGAGGTGAGAAGTCATCTTTTAAGAGGAGGGGATACAGGTAGAGGGAGGTCCGAGGAGTGAGCAAGCTGGGCTTCAGACCCATGTTGGCCTAATTCGGAAGCCTCTGTTTGTTGCTCTGTAGGAGAACAGGGAACAGTCTCAGGGCCGGGTGTAGGTGCCAGGTCACTGGGTGGGTCACCAGATCATGGTGACTTCTTCCTTCTTTGAGCGCTGTGAGTCTGAACTGGGAGTGATTTAATTCCCCAGGGGATGCTTGGTAATGCCTGGAGACACTTTCTGGTTGTCATGGTGGTGGTCACTGTGTGTTTGTGTGAGTGTGTGTGTGTCAGTGCATATGTGTGCTGCTGGCCTTTAGTGGATAGAGCTGCAGGGAAGCTGCTGAACACTCTACAATGTACAACCCCCTCGCCCCTTGCACCGGATAGAGAATTATTGGACAAAGGCATCAAGAATACTGAGGTTGAGGAGCGTGGCGGACAGAGAGAAGCCGGCTTAAATCATTCACACTGACGCGCAGGGTGACCAGGAGCCAGTCGCTGGACTCGGGTAGCCGAGCCTCTTCCTCTGTAAAATGGGAATAATCCTGGGGCCTATTTCTATGAGGACTACATGGGTCCAGTATGCTAAGCACTGACCTTATTTTGGCACAAAGTTAGTGCTCTTGGGATATTTATCTTTATGATCACCTCACCGAGAATCCATTCCGCACAGCGGTTCACGATGATCCCAGCGCTGTGCCCACAGCTCAATGGCTTCCCCTGCCCCACTTTCCAGCTGTGTAGAATGATGTTCTTCAGACTGGAGTCGGTTCTCCTGAAACAACGGTTCTCAACCTGTGGATCGTGACCCTTTTGGGGGTCGCACAACCCTTTCACAGGGGTCGCCTAAGACCATTGGAAAACGCATATTTCCGATGGTCTTAGAAACCGAGACACCGCTCCTCTATCTGTCTCCAGGCGGGTCCGCCCACATGCAGATATGCCCACAGACGAGTACCCAGCATGAAGAATGTTACCCATGCTACACCATGCTTCAAGACAAAATTTCATTTATTTGTAATGAGAAATAAATATTTCACAATATATAATTACATATTGTTTTGTGATTTTAGTTATATTCAATTCGTAACGATGAAAAGACATCCTGCATAGTAGATATATACATGACATTCATACAGTAGCAAAATGACAGTGATGAAGGAGCAATGAAAATAATGTTATGGTTGGGGGTCACCACAATATGAGGAACTGTATGAATGGGTGGCAGCATGAGGAAGTGGAGAACCACTGCCCTAAAAGGACTCACCTATCCCTGGAATAAACAAGGCTCCGAGAGAGAGGGTTGGAAGAGCCCCTGCCCCAACCCACAGCAGGAGAAGATAATCAGGAGTCTCATGTTGCAGAGGTCAAGCTCAGAACCCCACACTCATGTACTTGTCCATCCACCAAATGTTTATTTAACCCGAGTAGTAATTCATTGCCGTGGCACAAATTATCTCATAACTCAGGGGTTATAACCATAGTTATTTATGATTTCACTGTCTCTGTGTGAGTCAGCCATCTAGCACAGTTTAGCTGGACACTCGTACTTTGCGGTGTCGGAAGCTAAAACCAAGGTGTCTTCCGGGCCTAGAGTCTCATTGGAAGGCTCGATTGAGGCTGGACCCACTCCCAAGCAACTCTCATAAGGGTTGGAGGAGTCATTTCCTCAGGGGCTATTGATCCAGGGACTCAGGTCTTCCCTCGCTGTTGGCCCCTTTTCAGTCCTTGTCACGTGAATGTTCCCACTGGGAAACCCACATCATGGCAGCCACGTTCCTCAGAGGGAGCCAGAGACTTTCCAGAATTGAATCTCTCCAGCAAAGAGCATCTTGGTCCAGTTCACATGAAGGGGAGAAGCTTACCCAAGAGTGGGGTTCCAGGAGGTGGGGCCATCGAAGGCCAACCATATGCCTCTTACCACAACCATGCACCACGTGAAAGGGCTGATGAGAACAGGCAAGCGGGGCTACTCATGGGGGTCAACACTCGTGTTTGTGTGTGACATCAGGCAAGGTGCATTTCCTCTGGGGTTCCCTCTCCCTCTCCTGAAAATGGCCCAATTAGATTCAGGGATGGCAAATATGTGAGTCCCTCCTGGGCTCAGGGCAGATGTAGCTGATCTTGACTCCGTCTTCCTGTGAGCTGGATTCTGCCTGAGAAGCCTTCTTACCACCGCTCTGTTTCAGACAGCCATGGCCGATTGATCAGTGGTAGGACTCGCGCTAGCATCCACTCGCCATCCTGCAAGGATCAATAAAGGGACATTCTGTGGTTCTGGTGCCGCCCATCGTGACGTGAGCGTGCACACCAAAGAAACCCAGTTGCTGCCAGCGAATTCTCCGCCCTCTTTGGAAGTTGATTGCCAACGGTGTCTTCCAGCGCACTTCTGGGCAGACACGGACCGTTACACTTTTGGTTCGTGGCTGGCATTGTTCATAGTCTGCAGCGCCCTGGGAACCCCTGGAATGAGAAAAGGGCGGGGGAGCTGTCCTTCCATTGGGCCCAAGTGAGAACGCTGAGTCCTTCTTGTTTGGCACGTGGGTGGCCTTACTCTGCGGCCCAGCCTTTTCCTGTCCTGTCATAACCCGGTCCTAGATGGGAGTGTCACAGCTGAGAAGCTCGCAGGGTCTGGAAGTCCAGTGCGGCCTGGCTGGTCTTCTGCATGGTTCTTATGGTGGCGGGAGGCACAGGGGCCTGCTCGGGCCTCAGTGCCCGCCTGCCTGTTGCAGGTGGAGAAGGGCACGTAGGTCATTCTAGAAATGAGCTCTGGCCCGAGGTGCTTCTGCACATCCTGTGTAGCTGACTTTTAAGTGATTCAGCCTGTTCTTTCCTGGAACGTGCTTGGGGGCTCCAGGTGTTGGTTTAATTTGCTTCTGAAATCTCAGATGCCACCCATCCACCGGCTTCCCATCATTGCTGGGGGCAGCCTGTTAACAAGGATCCGAGCACATTTTCTGGGCCATGTAGCCCTTTATCCCAACCCATTAGAATTTTCAGAACCCACCCCCCGCCCCCCCAAAGCCTTTCCCCCCCTAAGTTTCTTTTCCTGAAGGGCTGGAATGTTCAGAGGCAGTTTAATAGACATCGATTTGCAATGATTTTTAGCTACTGTGCTTCAGGAGAGTTGAGAAGCCGGCAATTAATCCTTTCAACAGCTCATCTCTTTTGTTTTAAAATGACCTAATAGCTGAGTTGCTCGAGCGGGCCGGCCCTGCCTGACCGACTTCAGTGCTTGCCTTCAGTGGCTTCGTTCAGATACGCCGGCGATGAATTATTCAGCCCTGCTGCAGGGGAGGGTGGGTGCTCCTCTTGTAATATTTAATCAGCAACCTGGGAGGACAGCATCGTTTTTGCAGGCAGCTGCTGCTCACTTAAAGGAGGGATGAATGAGAGTGGTTGGAACGAGTGCTGGATTCCTGTCTTTTTCAGGAAGGTGGCTTATCCTCTGATCCAAGGCTACTTACTTGGTGGGCTTCCTGGGCCAGTGGACCACGGTCCCCAGAATCCTCTTGACTTGGAGATTCTGGTGTGACTCCCATCCCGAAATGCGTCTCTACCATCTCCGGTGGCTCCTGTAAAATGTATCACACACTTGAGTGGCTCAAACAACACATATGCATTCTCGTGGACGCCAGAATCCAACATGGACCTCCCCGGGATAAAACCAAGGCGTCCTCAGGCCTAGCTTCCCTGCTGGGGCTCCTGGAAAGCATCTGCTTTTTTGCCCTTTCCAGCGTTTAGAGGCCGCCTGGGTCTCTTGGCTCATGGCCCCTTTTCTCATTGTCAGAGGCCATAGCACAGCACCCTGGGACCCTTTCTGTGACTCTGCCTGCCTCCTCTGCTGCCCTCTCCCACTCTTATGGACCCTGGAGATCATATTTGGCTTACCCACATAATCCAGGATATTATTGTTTGCCAACCCTGGTGGTGTAAGAGGTTAGACGGTCAGAAGTTCGAAACTACCAGCCGCTCTGAGGGAGAAAGACAAGGCTTTCTACTCCCGTAGAGAGCTCCTGCTTCCGAAAGAGCCCACAGAGGCCGTTCTGCCCTGTCCTCCTGGGGCTGCTGTGAGTCAGGGTCAACTTGATGGCAGTGCATTTGGTTTGGAGTTAGGTGCCACTGTACAACAGAACGGAATGCCACTCTGCCTGGCACCATGCCCACAACGGTTCATTCCTGTGTTTGAGCTCATTGTTGGCGCCGCTGTGCTGATCCATCTCTCGAGGGCCTCCTTTCACGGATGCCCTTCTCCACGAACCGGTCCCTCCTGGTTGCATGTGCACAATATCTGAGGTGAAGGATCTCCACTCTCACTTCCGGGGCTTTGCTGGCTGTTCTTCTTCCAAGGCAGATTTGCTTGTTCTATACTTATTATTCCTCACCAGCACCATAATTCAAAGGCACTGATGATCAAATCCAGGATAATCTCTCTATTTTAAGGTCTGGTGATTAGTGATCTTAATTCCATCTGCAAGTTTCCCTCCTCTTTGGCATGTATCCTAATGCAGACACAGGTTCTCAGAATGAAAACGTGGACATCTTTGTGGGTCACACTTTGTGCTGGTCACACTTACCGTGGCAGGCACTGGTTCCGCTGGTCCCGGTCTTATGGAGAGATCCACTGAGAAGCAAACAGACGGGACGGCCACCCCCTCAGTCATCGAAGGCTTGTGTGTTGCTATAACGCTGCTCAGGTGTCCGTGGAGCTTCTAGGCTAAAAGAGACTAGGAAGAAAGGCCTGGTAATCTACTTTTGAAAAACAGCCCGTGAGACCAAGCATAGCCAATCGTGAGCGTGGTGCCAGACCAAGCGACATGTGGTCCTGTTTTGTATGGTGTCACCAAAATCGGTGGGGGGGAGGGTGACGGGATGCTAGTTCACAATAGCAAGGTGCAGAGGGGGCTGGGTGGGCTTGCGCCGGCCGTTGGTGTAATCTGGGGCTGGTGCATTTGTCCCAGGGCTGTTGCAGCGAGCTGTAGGGGCAGGTGTTCCCTCTGCCCATATCTCACCTCCTTGAAGCCTCTTAGTCGTCTTAGCTTTTAGGAGGCGGGCATGCACACCTTTCGCTGATCTTCTTTCTCACTGCAAGCACGTCGCCAGGAAGCCGTTGGCAGCTGTTGTGTGATGCCGGTGAGTCGATAAAGGCTCCAAGTGAGCCCCCGAGCAGAGGAGACCTGCTCTGTGTGGAAGCGGGCTGTGAGGCTTCTCTCCCCAGAACCTGCTGGGTGGGTTTGACCTGCCAACCTTTCTGATAGCAGCCGAGCACTGAGCTAATGACGCCACCTGGGCTCCGGCACATCGTGCTTCTTAGAGGCAGGGACCGGTGGTCTGGCTTTTCTCTTGTCTATCAAGGAACCTGAAGGTAATGTTAATAATATCCGTCTTCTGTTTCACTCTCCTGTACTCCCCTGAGAGTTCAGCCCTGCCACCCCCGACTCCCCTCACAGCTCCTGGCAGAGGTATATCTCCACTTTGCAGACTGGAGAGCAAGACCTAGATAACCCACTCTAGGTCGCACGGTGAATAAGTGACAGGGCTGGACATGAGACATCGGAGCATCTTCTGATGCCGGATGGAGTGACCCCTTCCTTCTCTCCAGAGAAGCCCTGCGGATGTGGGCCGCTTTGGGAAACCCTGGGACCCTCCGCCTCCTCCCCTTGACGTCTGTCCCATGTTGGGGGGGGCACTGGTATGGGAGTCCGGCCTTCCGCTCACTCTTGTCTACGCCACAGGAAGCGAAGGGGCAATGGAGCTGAACGGTGCCCATTTGCCCCGGCGTGGCCTCTGAGCATACCTGTGTTGCTCTTTCACGTGTGGGACGTGGTGCTGGGATCCCAGGATGGTGTCCTTCCTTTCTTGCCTGGGCGTGGTGGCCGTGCCCTGGTTACAGACCCTTAACTGTCCAGTAGCCACCCTGTGGAAGGTGCGGGACTGCTTCCTAGTTCTTTTGCCCACATCCCCACAGGGGGAGCCTTCCTGGGCAGCCTCAGGGCCCCCTTTCCTGATGTAGCAGCCTAGCCTCTCCTGGTCCTCCCATGCTGGGCTCCAGCTCACCCTGAGAAAGTGTTGCATCAGCAAGAGAAGCAACAACTTCCCGAAATGCAGCGTGTGCAGATAAATTATTCAGTGAAACCCAGTCTAACTTTATTAAGTCTGGAAGCATCCTTTTCTGTCAGAAGCCATGGACAGAGGCAGGGACAACGGGAGGCCCAGGGACCCGATGGCTCCTGGGGAGAGAGAGATGGGGGCTGGCCATGGGCTGAGCCCTGGAGCCAGGACTCAGGCTGGGGTCCTGCCAGTGGCCAAAGGCAAAGACTTGGCTTTGGGCTTCAGTGATCCACGTGGCCCTTTAACCAGACAGGCGTGGAGGGAGGAGAGAGCAGGCTTCAGTGAGACCCAGCGGGGAGACAGGCTGGCACAGTGGAGGAGCCTCACCCCGACTTCCTTGTTCTAGACTTTGGGACCTGGAATAGCTTCAGGCCAGAGTGACCAGGACAGAAAGAAGAAAGGGGACCTCAGGCAAGACACCCCTGCCGCCATCGACAGACCAGGGTGGGAGTGGGAAGCATGTATTTATTCCTGCTGTTTAACATCATAATAAAGTGAAAGAGTTTGTGGCATTTTAAATGCTTTACAGATTAATTTATATTCTATCATGGTAATGAGGAAGCGGCTTTTGTCCAAGAGGTGAGATATGCAAAAATAACCTTTAAGTTTCTCATAATTAACCTTTAATGATATTCTCTCACTTTTTGCAATATATTTTATGCTTCAAAAAATGGACCAGACAGAAAGAAGCAAGTGCTCCCTGCATTTCAATTCCCAGAAGAAGGGATGTGCTGGTGATCTGGACTTTTGTCTCTTCATGATTTTGACCAAAGACTGTCTGGGGGGTGGCATGTTAGTCAGAGTTCCCAGAGCCAGGTGAGCCAGCTAGGAGACCCTCACATCAGAGATGCCTGCCTGTGCGTATATGTGCATGCCAAGCTACACCTGCTGCCTTGCAGCTGTGCCCCTCAACTCACGGCGACCCCATGTGTCAGAGCAGAACTGAACTCTGTAGGGTTTCCGGTGGCTCGAATCTCTGTGAACGCAGATTTCCAGGCCGTTTTGCTAAGGCACAACTGGGTGGATTTGAACTTTCAACCTTTTGGTTACTAGCCCAGGGCAAACTGCGCTACTCGGGCTTTCTCTTTCTATCTCTACCTTTGGCTCTCTACGTACCAAAGGACTTCAAAGAGTTTGTGGGAAAATTGCTTGACATTTTCATTCCATTTTCCCACGCACTTTTTGAAGCCCTGGCTGTGTGTGCGCGTGCGTGTGTGTGATCAATCTCAATTCCATCAATCCCTGGAACCTTGCTTTTCTCCAATGCCTTCACTGCTGCATGGACTTATCCCCTCAATGCCATTGGCTCTTGATCATAGGCCACTTCCCCAAATGGCTCGTTGTCAACCCACTCTTTCAGTGACCCTGCATTTTCCTTCCATCTTCTTTTGATGCGTCCTGCATCATTCCATATCTTACCCCTAGAATCCTCCACTACAATCTGAGGCTTGAGTGTTTTCTCTAGTTCTTTCAACTTGAGACATTATCGTGTTCTTCCCTTTTGGTTTTTCTAACTCTGAGTCTTTGCACATTTCATGGGGATGCTTTGGTCCAGGAATCGACGGGAAACCGATTCAGATGTTTTCACAAACAGGTGCAAAGCTGGATGCGCTTACACACTTCAGTGAAGATAGTTGAAAGACACCTCGTCAATGGACAGTAAGAGATCCATATTTCCGCCAATTCCAAAGAAAGATGAACCATCATAATGGAGAGATTACTGAATAATATTATGATGCCCCACACAAGAAACCATTTCCTGTGGAGAATTCACAAAGAGTTGCAGCAGTACATCACCAAGGAGCCACCAGAATTTCAAGCCTGATTCAGAAGAGGGCACAAAGTGAGGGTTGGCATGCAGAGGTCAAGTGGATTGTGGATGAAAGTCGAGCATACCAGAAGGATTTCTGCCTGCTTTTTATCGATTCTGCAAAGGCATTTGCCATTGCAGACCATAATAAATTATGGAAAACATTGTGAAAAAGGGGATTCAGAACACTTGTGCTTGTGTGGAACTTACACATAGACCAAGAAGCAGTTATTCCAACAGAACAAGGAGCTAGTGTGTGGTTTAAAGCCAAGAACAGTGTCCATCAGAGTTAGATCCCTTCACGATAGTTATTCAATATGAGAGCCAAGTAGATATTCTGAGAAGTTGGATTATAAGAAAAAGATGCATTGTGATTAGAGGAAGACTTTTTAGCAACTTTTGATATACAGATGACACAACCTTGCTTCCTGAAGGTGAAACAGTCTTGAAGCACTTATTGATCAAGATCATAGAATACAACCTTTAGTATGGAGTACACCTAAACATAAAGAAAACCCTAATACTCTCAACTAGACCAATAGGTCCTTCATGATAAACAGAGAAAAGGTTAAAGTTGTTGAAGATTTCGTTTTACTTGGCTCCATGGTTAGTGCCCTTGGAGACAGCAGTCAGTGAATCAAATGACATATTGCATTGGACAAATTTGCTTCAAAAGACAGGATAGCACCGATGAAACACACCGTATTCTTCTGGTTCTTTGGGGCTTCCTCACCCCCACTATTATGATCCCAGTCTTGCATTTCCATTCTGGATAGACCAGAGCATGTACACGGTACAGATAAGAGCTCATGACACACGGAGTCCAGGCCAGATAAACCTCTCAGGAACAGAAATGGGAGTAGTGACGTAGGAGGGGAGGGGGGAGGTGGGAAGATGAGGGAAAAAAGGGGGAACTGAATGCAATGATCGATGCGTAACCCCCCACATCCACTCAGGGGGATGAACAACAGAAACGTGGGTGAAGGGAGACAGTGGATGGTATAAGATATGAAAAACTTTTTTATAGTTTATCAAGGGGTCATGATGGCGGGAAGGGGGGTAGGACAAAGGAGGAGTTGATTCCTAGGGTTCAAATAGAAAGTAAATGTTTAGAAAATAATGATGGAAATATATGTACAAATATGCTTGATACAATTGAGATATGGATTGTTATAAGAGCTATAAGAGACCCCCAATAAAATGATTTTTTAAAGGCCTCTTTTAAAACTGTTAAAAAGCAAATATGCTAAATTAAAGCTAAGATGAGCTGTCCCAAGCCATGGTATTCTCAGAGTCCAGAGTACTAACCATTACACAATGGAACCGCCAAGGATTGTCAATCGCCTCATATGCATGTGAACACTGTACAATGAATAAGGAAAAATGAAGAAGATTGATGCATTTGCATGATTATGTTGGAGAAGAATATTGAATATACCACAGACTGCCAGAAGAATGAATAGGACCAATAGGTAACATCATGAAAATGGAAAAAAGATTGAAGTTGTCCAAGATTTGTCTTGCTAAGATCCACAGTCAATGCTAACGGAGGCAGGTCTCAAGAGATCAAAAGATGCCTGGCGGTAAGTAAATCTGCTGCACAAGACTTCTGTAGTGACTTGGGAAGCAAGGATGGTACTTTGAAGACTAACGTGAACCTGACACAAGCCATGGGATTTTCAGTTGTCTCCTATGCATGTGAAAGTTGGACATTGAATAAGGAAGACTGAAGAAGTGGTGCTGGAGAAAAATTTTGGAAGTACCATAGAATGCCAAAAGGACACACCTGTCTGTCTTGGAAGAAGTATGGCCAGAGTGCCCCTTAGAGGCAAGGGTGGCAAGACTTCCTCTTACATATTATGGGCACGTTATCAGGGAGACCAGTCCCTGGAAAAGAGCACCACGCTTGGTAAGGTAGAGGATTAGCAAAGAAGGCCCTCAGTGAGAGGGATCGACACAGCGGCTGAAACAATCAGCTCAGGCATAGGAATAATCGTGAGGACGGCAAAGGACCAGGCCATGCTTCATTCTGTTGTGTCTAGGGTTGCTATGGGTCGGAACCGAGCTGATGGCACATGACAACATGCATACAAGGGAGGGATCTTCCAAAAGTTCATGGGAAATGGAATTAAAAGATATTTTTTCCATGAACCTTTCTGAAGTTCACAGTCACACACACACACACACACACAATCTAATTGTTCAACATTTATTTTAGGTAATTGGCTTACATGATTGTGGATGCTGGCAAATCCGAACTTCATAGGGCCGCCACTGGGTTGGAAATTTTCGCACAAGGTTGATATTACAGTCCTGAGATAGAATCCCTTCTCTATAAAAAACCTGCTTTAGCCCATAAGGCCTTTAAGTGATTGGATGAAGGCCACCCACATTGTGGAGGCGATCTCTTTTATTTAGCGCCAACTGAGCGTCAATGGTAACCACATCAATAAAACACATCTCAGCAACATTTAACCCAGTGTTTCTAATAGAACATCAGGACACCATAACCCGGTCAAGCAGACATAAAATTATCCTTGGCTTTATGACCATGTAGGCTCTATCTTTGGTGAGCCCCTGAGCCCCTTTTCTAGTTCTGCACTGCTTCAGTCTCATGCTTTAATCTCTTAATAGATGACCTTAGAGCCATGCCGTAATCTTTTGCTTCTGATACGGCTGTAACCAACTAAAGTGTCCAGTGCAGGGACCTCTCCATTGTACTCTTGAACTTTTGCGGCATTTGACCCCAGTGATTGATCTGTCTTTCAAATGAAAGTCCCTTTAGTTGATTCTACTGAGCACCTAGTATGTACGGAGGTCTGCAAATCAGGCCTCTGACCTACCTCAGAGCTCACATCTAGAGGAGGGGGATACAGATACCCAGCCTACGGTGTCAGAGAGAGTGTGGGAAGGGCCGTGATTAGGATGAGTGAATATGCTGGGGGAGCAGAGAAGTGGGTGACCTTCGTGGTGAGCAGGTAAGAAGACTTCAGCTGCTGTACGCCAGATTCTCCCCTGCCTCCATTCCTCTTTCTTTCCCTCGGGCATTGCTTCTTCCCCATCATTTTATTTCTACCTTCTGCTTCCATGCCTGCAACCATCATCTCTGGACAGATGACTTCCTGTTCTTGACTGTGGATCTGTTGGCTGGCTTGTTGTTCAGTTAATTTCCAAAGATCATTTTAAAGTGCAGGCTCATCATGAGAGACTCACAGAATAAGAATGTCAACTTAATCCTGTAGAAGGGTATTGACTTGCCAATCTTTGATGAAAGTTCAAGGTGATTTCGGCGTTCCCCAAGGTGATTCCTGTTCCTGATCTTTGTGGGTTAATTTCGTCTTTCTTTCAAGGTCAACTCATAGCTCCTTGCTTAGGATTTCCAATTTAGATTCTTCAAAGTGGAGGGAAAACTTAAACACTTGCAAATCAATTTGAGTACAGCATCCTTCTAGATTTTATGATCCCTTCCCCTAATATTTAATGATTGTATCAATCTCATTTAATTTGGCAGCATTCTTTAGTCAACTCACTTTTATCGAATCTTTCAAAGCATATGATATAGTATTCATAGAAACAATAACTTTCATTTTATATTCATGCTTCATAAGTATAATTAAGTATGCAACTGCAATAAAAAGTACAGCCAGCTCTACAGGGCTTTGAGAATAAACATAACTAACTCTTGGTGCACACAAGCTCAAGTGGCGGAACAAGAAATGTGCAACATCCCTGAGAGAAACCACCACCTGTCGTTCCCGTGCTGTTAAATGATGCTGACTTGTGGCGTTTGTCAATTTCCGTGGTGCAAATATACTCTTACTACGGCTGACTGCGAGTTGTTGCTGTCGTTCATAGCTGTCTTGTTGGTTGTGATTCAGGGCCGTGGAAGGAAACATTGCTTAGTCATGCACCGTCTTCCTGGTCATTGGTGTGTTTGAGTCCATGGCTGTGGTTACTGCGGCCGCCATCTCATTGAGGTGTCATGATGGTATAGTGTTTATGAGCTGGACTGCAATTTGAGACCACCAGCCACTCCTAGGGAGAAAGACGGGACTTTGTATGTCTGTAAAGGGGTACAGTCTCAGTAACTCACAAGGGCAATGCTATTCTGTCCTCCTGTGTCTAGCCTCCTGAGTCTGCAGTAACCCGATGGCAATGGGTTTGGTGGACTTTTTAAAATTTTACTAGCCATGAGGTCCTTTCCCAGAGATTGATCTTTCCTGTACATGTCCAAAGTAAAAATCTTCTAAGAATGATTTGTGATTGTTGTTTTTGGTGTGTGAGTCAGTCCATGGTATAGTCAACATTCTTCACCAAAACCATGGTCCAAATACACCAATCTTTTGGCTTTCTTTTTCCGCTGTCCAACGTTTGCATGTGTATATGGCTATTGAAAAGACAGTCAGGTTGTGGGATTTCAAGGTATCAATCTTTAAACAAACATAATTACTCACCAAGATAACATTCAACAATCGATTTCCAAGTTTGGGATGAGATGACTCCAGCACTCAAATATAGAAAAAAACCATAGGCCTCAGGCAATGTTGTTGTTATTTAAAAAAAATAATTTTATTGGGGGCTCTTATAGGTCTTATAACAACCCATACATCCATTGTATCAAGCACATTTGCACTTATGTTGCCATCATCCTTTTCAAAACATTATCTTTCTACTGAGCCATTGGTATCAGCTCCCCCACCCTCCCACCCTCATGAACCCTTGATAAATTATAAATTATTATTATTTTCATATCGTACACCATCCGCTGTCTTCCTTCACCCATGTTTCTGTCGGTTGTCACCCTCAGTGGGGTGGGGGGGGGTTATAAATCAAGCATTGTGATTGATTCTCCCTTTCTCCCCCTACTTTCCCCCTACCCTCATGGTATCACTACTCCCATTATTGTTCCTGTCCTGGATCCCATGTGTTGAGAGCTCTTTTCTGTACCAGTGCACATGCTCTGGTCTAGCCGGATTTGTAAGGTAGAACTGGGGCATGATAGTGGGGGTGGGGGTGGGAGAAACGTTAAAGAGCTGGAGGAATGTTGTATTTTTTTTTGGTTCTATACGTATACTGTACCCTGGCTGGATCATACCTTCCAGCCATACTAGGACAAGAGGAAAACAAAAGGCAGTAGAGGAAAGAACTAGGAGGCAAAGGACATGTATAGAGGTGTAAATACAGGCACTTACATATGTAAACACATTTATATATAATGATAGGGACATGGATATATGTACATATATTTATATGTTAAGTATTAAAGTAGCAGACAGCCATTGGGTCTCTACTCAAGTACTCCCCCAACGCAAGAACACTTTGTTCTAATAACCTGGTATTCTGTAATGCTCACCTTCTCAACATGATTGCTGAAGACAAAATGGGTGCATAAGCAAATGTGGTGAAGAAAGCTGATGGTGCTTAGATATGAAAAGTTCTGGGGTCTTAATGGCTTGAAGATAAACAAGCAGCTATCCAGGTGGGTAGCCATAACGCCCACGTGGAAGAAGCACACCAGCCTGTGTGATCACGAGATGTCGACAGGATCAGGTATCAGGCATCACAAGAGCCAAGGGTCATAAGGATGAGCCAGACATTGGATTTTGAGGAGGCAATGGAGTGTGTTGCTTTAGATAGGAGTCCTGGTGGCACAGTGGTCATGCATTGCGCTGCTAACTGCAAGGTCAGCAGTTTGACACCACCAACTGCTCCTCCTCAGGAGAAAGAAAAGGCTCTCGCTTCTGGAATGAGTTAGTCTCTGAAACACACAGGGGAAGGTCAACCCTGTCCAATGGGGTCGCTATGAGTTGGAATTGATTTGATGACAGCGAGTGAATAGTTTAAAGGAGAAGCCAGTTAAGACAGCTTCTAGTGAACTTAAAAAAAAATCGACATATCACATCGGCTCATTGATTTTAACTCAGCAGTCATCTCCTCCTTGTCCATGTTCCCATCTCTGAGACTTGAATGCAGTTAACCCTCCCCACTTCCCCTTCAGTCCTCATTCTTTGGTTGTAGCTTTGAGTCACTCAGGCCCTTTGCGCTGCTACTC
Source organism: Tenrec ecaudatus (assembly GCF_050624435.1). NCBI lineage: Eukaryota > Metazoa > Chordata > Mammalia > Afrosoricida > Tenrecidae > Tenrec > Tenrec ecaudatus. Next base: position 31,026,035 of record NC_134530.1, read on the forward strand.
TGCCATCAGTGATCCAGGCTGGCCTTCCCTTGGGACTTGTTTTTGGCTTTTACTTTATGAGCTGTGCCTTATTCTTTTAGGGATCGACTAGGCGAATATCACTTTGAGGACTAGGGTACCCTAGATCCAGGTCATTTTAAAAATGATCTCATATGCATGTGAAAGATGGATAATATATAAAGTAGACCAACCCCTCTCCCCTCAAAGTGTTTGAATTGTGGTGTTAGTAAAGAATACTGAATATACCATGGACGGCCAGAAGAATTAATAAATCTGTCTCAGAAGACGTATAGATGGATTATGTCTTAGACAGTAAGATGGTGAGACTTGGTCTCACGTAATTTGGACATGTTATCATGAGGGGCATATCCTTGAGGAAACGTCCTTGGTAAAATGGAGGGTCATCGAAAAAGAAGAAGTACTTCAATTAGATGGATTTACACAGTGGCTGTAGCAATGGACACAAGCAATAACGCTTGTGAGGAGGGCAGGGGACCATGCACGGTTTCATTCTGTTGGTTATTATGAGTTGGAACTAATTTGAGACAACATAACAAGGATCAACAACGACAATAACAGGCATTTGATTACTAATTTAATCAGCATTTTCAGCCAGGTTATTAATTTATGAAGACTTAATGCACCAGTGCCTGGACAAACTGATATTGGTGTTTAGAGTCTCAGGGCACAGCTCCCATCCTCACATGCCCGGGGAATATCTTTATTAATGGATACACCCACCATTGGCTGTTGGGGATCTATTTTCTATGTCAGTCTACTCTTTGTCCTCTCACACCGAGATATAGACTGATGCAGGTACTCTTAGAATAGAGTGTGTCAGGAGGGGGAGTCCTCAGGCTTAGACTCCACATTCTTAGCATCTCAATGTGACTGTGCTTCAATATTTTCGAGTCTAACCAAAAGATAGTTTGGGAGTCAAAAGTGTTGATGGCTGCATTTTTCAAATGGATTGAAGTTTTTCATTTATAAACATTGCAGCTCCCAGTGTGTTAGATAAATAACACTACGTTTGCTTCTTGCAAATGCATACTAAGCACCAGGATGGACAATATGGTTTAGTGGCACCAAAGCCATTCTTGTGTCAGGGACAGAGGCAGGAGACCTTGATTGAAGAGACGTAAACATCATGGAGAACCTGCTATTCAAACTCCCTGAATACAGACTCAGTTGTAGAACAAGATGTGTCTATTTCCATCTTTTCTCTCCTTTCCTTTGTCAGCCTAGCTAAAGGTTTGTCAATTATATTGATCTTTTCAAAGAACCAACATTTCTAGTTTTACGGATTCCCTCTAGTTTCTCTGTTTTCGATTTTATTTATTTATGTAGGTGTGTGTCCTTCTCCTCTCAAGCTCCTGGAGTTGTCTAGGTAGGCTGTTCATTTGAGATAGTTCGTTTGTGATGTAGGTATTTATTGCTGTCACTTTCCCTCTGAGTGCCACTGTGTTAGTCTGGGTACTTTAGAGAAACAAATCCACAGAAACTCATGTATAATAGAGAGTTTTATATAAAGGGTAAGTGCACAACAAGAAAACATCCCAACCCAGTGCTGCCCAAACCCACAAGTCCAACATTAACCCGTATATTCGACACCAATCGACAAAGTCCTCTTCCATCTCACAAAACACACACTATGATGCCAACTGCAGGAGGAAAACCTAATCAGTGAGCGTGTAAGCATCTCAGTGCTGGCAGAGATCTATCTCTACACAGCTGCTTCAGCACCCAGGGCTGCATCGGGGTAGGTTCAAGGGCATTCTCCTTGGGGCATGTCTTGCAGGAAGTGAGCCTTGCCAGTTGAAGCAGGGAACTGGCTAAGGCAGCTGCATCCTGGTGTGACCATTACAAAGTAAGACACCCAAGAACTAGAAAGGTGAGGCTCACGGAGCCATTTATCTCTGTGTCCTTCAATTAACCCCACATGAGTTTATCGGTCAGGTTGGCACAGTAAACTTTAACTATCTCAGCCACCGTCATTGAATCCCAGAAGGATGCGGTGCTTTCTTTCCCTTTCGTCTGACTCTTAGAAATTAGTTTCTCTTGTGATTTTCCCCTTGGCCCATTGGTAAGTTAAAGGTGTGTCGATTAATTTCTATGTTAGTTCTTTTCTAGTTCTTTCTCCCCACTCCCCATCTGTTATTGATGTCTAGCTCCACTCTGTTGCAGTCAGAGATAATACTTTGTACCATTTCAATCTCTTAAAATGTAGGAAGGCTTGCCGGGTGACTTAATACGTGATCTGTCCTGGAGAATGATCCACGCATGCTGGTGTAGAACATACATTGTGCCGTTGTTTGGTGGAGTGTTCTACATCTGTCTGTTAAGTCTAGTTAGTTGACAGTAGTTTTTCCTAAGTGGGTGATGCCGACTCTTTAGGGGCACTGGAATGGTCCAGGAGGGCTACAAAAGCACACGCCTATACTTTATCCTGGATTGTGGGCTACAGTTCTGAATTGCCAGGGGGTTGTCGAGTAATTTTTCTCTTTCTGTAAAGTGGGTAGAAGGCCAAATCAGTTTGGGAACCTCTGGTTATAATGTCATCCAGAAACTCTGTTTCCTTGTTGATCTTCTTTTTAGAAGGTCTATCCAATAATGAACTTGATGTACTGACATTACTAGCAATTATTGTAGTACTGTGTTTTTCTTCCTTCAATTCTAGCAGTGTTTATATCTTTAGGCGTTCCGATGGAGGCATATACAATTATGATCATCAAATCTTCTTGATTGGCCCTTTTATCACCATCCAATGTCTCTTTGGAGATTTCTGTCTAAGAGTTACTTTGTTGGATAGTAACATTTCCACCCCAGCAGTCCTTTAGTCATTTTTGCAGATACTATTTTCCCCATTCTTTTCCGTTTCTTCTGTTTATGTCTTTGAATTTAAGGGGTATCTCTTGTAAACAGCGTATAACTGACCACGTTTTAAAACCATTCTGCTACTCTCTGACCTTTGATTGGAGAATTCAGCCCATTTACAATCTGCTTTAATTACTGATAAGAGCTGATTTACTTCTGCCATTTTGATACCTGTTTGTGTGTGTCTTAAACCTTCTTCCTTTTTGTCCTTTATACCGCTTGCTTTTGTGTTTTATTTTTTGTCATGAGTGACTTTGGGTTGAATGTTTTTGATACATCTTCTTGGCGGTTACCATGAATATTTCATTTGTTGTTGTTAGGAACTGCAGAAGTTTTCCAGCAGACGGTAACACTCTGTACTGCAGAATGAAACACAGCCCAGACTTGCACTGTCCTCAGAGTTATTGCAATTTTTGAAGCCACTGTGTCCATTCATCTCACTGGGAGCCTTCTTCTTTGTACGTGGTCCTCTGCTTTACCCAAGCATAATGTTCCTCTTCAGGTACTGGTCCCTCTGGATGACATGTCCAACATAAGTGAGACAGAGTCTCAATGTCCTCACTTCTAAGGAGCACACTTGCTATACTTCTTCTAAGGCAGATTTGTTCATTCTTCGGACCCCAAAGCATAGTCAATGTTGTTTGCCAACACTGTAATTAAAATGTGTCCATTCTTCTTTGGTCTTCCTTAGTCATTGTTCAGCTTCTGCACATGTATGAAGGGACTGAAAATACATGGTTTGAGTCAAGTGCACTCTAGTCCTTGAGGCGACCTCTTTATGTTTTAGAACTATAATGGGAGGTCGTGCAGCAGATTTACCCAAAGCAATTTGCCACTTGATCTCTGGACCACTGTTTCCATGGTCATTGGTTGTGGATCCAAATAAAATGAAACCCTTGACAACTTCAATGTTTTCTCCATTTATCATGATATTACTTATTGTCCAGATGTGAGGATGTTTTTCTTTTTTTATGTGAAGGCGAAGCCACACGGAAGACTGCAGTCTGATATTAATCAGTAAGTACTTCCCATCCTCCTTGCTCTCGGCAGGCAAGCTTGTGTCAGTTGTATAGCACAAGTTGTTTATGAGTCTTCCTCCATTCCTGTTTCTCCCTCCTCTTCAAAGAGCGCAGCTCCTAAGATGACTTGCTCAGCATACCGATTAAATAAACATGGGAACAGGATACAGCCCTGACACACATCTTCCTCGATTTAAACCACACAGTAGGCCATTGTTCTGTTCCAACAACTGTGTCTTGATCCATTTGCACTTTCTACATGAGCACCATGAAGGGTTCTGGAATTCCCATTCTTCACAATGTCATCCATCATTTGTTATGCTCCACACAGTTGATCATTGTCAACGAAACCCAGACAAGCATCATCCTGGTATTCTCTGCTTTCAGTCAAGATTCTTCTGACATCAGTAGTGGCATCCTTGTTCTACATCCTCTTCTGAGTTTGACTTGAATTTCTGGCAGGTGTACAGCTGAAGCCACTTTTGAATGATCAACAACATACAGGAAATTCTAATTCAATCGTATCTGTCTCCATCCTTCACTTGTTATCATTACTATGTCTTTATATTTTCATGTAACTTGTCACACAATTTTGTCTTTGCCTTTTATATATTTGTCATTAAAAACACGAAGGACTAAACATTTAGAATTCTCATGCATAAGTACTTTATTAGGCCCTTATACTTTCCACAGTGTAAGTATATACTTTTGCAGTAAAAAACAGGACATTTTGAGACCTAAGAAAAAGAAAAAGTTATTGAAACACTACACTACATGTCTCAACTGTGACTAGTCTGAATCAGATTGTTGTGAGAGCCACAGAGTCCATTGTGACACATAACCACTGTGTGTATAACAGAGGAGACGCTGCCAAGCCTTGTTACCTCCTCGCAGTCCTTGCTGTATGAGCCCATTGTTGCAGTCTCCTTGTCAATCCTCATTTCTGAAGAAGTTACCAAGGAGCCCTGGTGGTAGGGTAGTTGAGGTAGTTTATTGTGCCAACCTGGCCTATAAACACATGTGGGGTTAGTCGAAGGGCAGAGAGATAAATGGCTCCGTGAGCCTCACCTTTCTAGTTCTCGGGCCCCTTGCTTTGTGATGGTTGGACCAGGGTGCAATTGCCTTAGTCAGTTCCCTGCTTCAGCTGGCAAGGCTCACTTCCTGCAAGACATCCTCAAGGAGAAGCCGCATGCAGGCCTGGGTTCTGGAGCTGTCGTATGGAGACCCCTGCCAGCGCTGAGATGCTTACACGTTCACTGACTCGGCTTTCCTCCTGCAGTCGGTGTCATAGTGTGTGTTTTGTGAGAAGGAGGAGGACTTTGTGGAGTGGTGTTGGACATCTGGGTGAATTGGTTAATGTTGGACTTGTGGGCTTGGGCAGCACTGGGTTGGGATATTTTCTTGATGTGCACTTACCCTTTATATAAAACTCTATTATACACGAGTTTCTGTGGGTGTGTTTCTCTAAAGTCCCCAGACTCACACAGTGGTTAAATGCTAGGCTGTGGCTGCTGACTGCTCTCTGGCTTGAACCATCATCCCCTTGGTGTAGGGGATGAAGTGGCGGCAAGTGGCCTTCGTAAAGAGTGCAGCTATGGAGCCACTATGGGGCAGCTGGACTCTGTCCTGTGGAGTCACTATGCGTGGGAATCTCCTCAGCCACACCAGGTTTATTTCTTTAACCACTGAGGGATGTGTGTGAAGAGTCATTCAAGACCTACTACAGAAAGGTCAGGGAAGCAGTGTAAACAAGTTATTCATGAAAATGGAGGTTAATGGTAAGCGGGTAGGAGTTCAAATTGGCTGTCTATAGAAAGGAATCAGAAACTGAGTAGAGAATAGGCAGGTGACTGCTATTGGCATTTTTGAACTGTACATGTCTATTTCTTTGATTGAGAATTAAATACATCTCCTTTATTGCTGCCCTCTAGATGATTTAAATGGACAATGCCAGTTATGAGCCACAGAGTAATATGAGATTGACTTTTTAAAACCAACAGATCTTTGTAGTTTTGTTTTCTTAGATGAGTTTATTAATCTGTCTAAACACAGTTTCCTCAACTGTTAAACGTCAGTGTGAAAATTAGAGATAACCCCGCCTTAGTACACAGTAAACTAATTATGTGTGTTACCACAGACTATCGTGTTGAGAGATGAATAGAATTTACACATGTGAAAAAGTACATACTTATATATATAAAATATAAAGACTTAATTACTGGGGACCCTGGATGGCATAATGGTTAAGTGCTGGGCTGCTCACTGCAAGGTCAGCAGTTTGAAACCACTAGCTACTCCTTGGGAGAAAGATGGGGCTTCTTACTCCCATAAAGAGTTACAGTCTCCGAAATGCACAGAGACAGTTCTACCTGGTCCTATATAGGTTGCTGTGAATTCTCAGGCCGTGGCTCGATGGCAGTGAGTTTGGTTTTTAGATACTTTCCCTGCCTTTCCCTTCATTAGGGAGTTTGTTTTAATGTTTACCTCTGAATCACTTTCTACTGCCTTTTCCCTTCTATCCACAGAACTTGCTACTTTTTGAAGGGAAACAGGTAGGAACAATCTGGTGGATATCAACTCAAGTTTCTGTTTGTCTGGGAATATTTTAATTTCATTTTCATTCTTGGATGATAGTTTTGATGGGTATAGTATTATTGGTTGATAGTTCTTTTCTTTTTCATACTTTAGATATACACAGGATCTTCAAAAAGTTTGTGGAAGAATGGAATGATAAGATACTGAAAATTTTCCATAAACTTTCTGAAGTCCTCTCATATTACTGTGTATAAACTTGAGTATAGCCGAGTTGTTTTCAGTACATTTTTTTTTATGCTGAAAAAGTCCTCCAGTTTTTATGGTAAAGTTAGGTGCCTTGGCTAATACTCGAGTATATAAGATATTCTGTTGCCTTTTGCCCTCAATGTTTCTGAGGAAAACACAGCACTTAATCTTTGGGGGGATCATTTGTATGTCTCTGCTCTTCCACTGCTTCCAGAATTCTTTCTTTAGCTTTAGTTTTTGATAGCCAAACTACAATGCATCATGATTAGATCTCTTTGGGTTACCTTTCTTGGAGCTCTTTGACCTTGAGTTTGTAGGTTCATGCCCTTCATTATATTGGGGGAAATTTTCTGTCATTATTTCTTCAAATATTCTTCCTGCCCCCTTCCCTGCTCATCTTCTGATATTCCCATAATGCATATATTAGATCTTTTGTTGTCCCATAATTCTGTTAAACTGTTCTTGGGCTTCTTGAGCTTCCATTGCTGGTCAGAATCCAGTTTTAAGTATCTATCCTCTAGCTCACTGAAGCTTTCTTCTCCTTCATTAAATACATTGGTAAGTCCTCTTGTGTTTCTCAGTTATGTTATTGATCCTTTTAGTTGCAATATCTCTTTGTTCAGATCCCTAAAGTAATTCTTGCATTGTATTCCTTTATCTTTTACCCATGTTTCCCTTTAGTGCTTTAATTATAGCTCTTTCGTTATGTTTAATGCTGGATTCTGTGATTCCCTTTTCCTCTGTCTCATTATTTGGCCATCCTTAGAAGTGCTTTCACCCCTTTTGCAATGTTCATGTGGATGGGTCATGCCCCACCCTTTTCTTTATGTATCTTGTGATACTTTGTTGAGGCACTGAAATTTGTGAGAATATTCATATTCTTAGTTTCCTCCAGCATTTGCTGTTTTTGCCTGTTCTACTTTCTTCAAGAAATCTAAGGTGGGCACAGTGTTTGGGCTTTGCTTACTATTTCCCCTCTCCCTTTGTGATAGCTACATTTCTGTCCCTGGTTTAATTGGGCTTCAAAATCCCAGATCTTGTTTTCAACTTTCAATCATTCCCAAACACCCAGAGAACATGTGGTGTGGTCGGTCTGTCCACTGGTGGGCACTGCCACTCAGGCAAGAGACCATGTGTTAATCAATCTGTCCACCAGGAGGCTCAGTTCCCTCTCGCTGGTTATTACTCCCTTAACCTCTCTGTCCCTGTCATCACATTTTCAACCAGAAAGCTCACACTTAGAAAGCCCCGTTGGGGACTGGGTGTTGTCTTTTGGTTTTCCCAGAGGCGCCTTCACTGTTCTGTGGGGGCTGCTTGTATCTGAGCTGGCATTCCGGGGAAGCCCAGACAACCTGTCCTGCATTTGAGAAGGAGGTGTTGGTGCTCTACAGTGCAACCTCAACCTGGTTGGCTTCAGAGGCCCAGTGACCCTGTGTTTGTTGGGAAGCAGCCTCCACTTAGGGGGCCTACTTCTTGATTTCACTAAAGGGAACCTTCTGTAGGAGTTTGTATCCATCCAGCAAGCCACGGCTATTAATAAGGGGCAGAGAGTTATTAATAGTATGTCAGTTGTCGATACAGCCGATACTCGAGATGCCTGCTTCCATGTGGCAGCTTCAGTCAGCAGTGCTCAGTTCTGGGGAAGCAGGCAGCCCCAAACGGATCCCCAGAGAGGTCTGTCCTGTTGGTTTCTGAGACTTGACCTATATGGTGCACAGAGAGGCACATAGAATCCTCTCTATGGTCATAGACCCCCATGCGTGTGCATAGGCTGTGTGGCTGTGTGCAACATTCAGACAGCCCACGATCACCAGGTGTTGGAGGACTGTCATGCTCTAGTCAGATGCCCGCGGCGGTGGGGGCAGGGGGGAATGGGGGCACAGAGGGGTTGCCTTATTGCCATCCGAGCCCTCTCTGCCTTCTCATAGACTGTGGGGGTGAGTGCAACCTCCATTTAAGACGTCTTTCTATCACACAACAGCTCCAGCCAGACCCTCACCACCAACTGGAAGTTTGAGAGGCCGGAGCGATGAAGAGCACAGGGAGGCAGGTGGCGTGCTGACCTTTGGGAGCAGACTCCACTGCAGGGGCCTTCTGTTACCATTCACAGCAGGCTCGGAGATGGCAATGTCTGGGAGGAGGGACTCCCAAGCTACAAATGAACCTCAAGAGAGTATGCCCGCCCCTTAGCACACAGCAGCTTCATGCAGCGCTCCTCAGCACCAACAGATGGGGGAGCAGACAGACCCGAGCTGACTCCCTGGAGGAGAGGCAGGAGGGTTGTCGGGTTGGTCTCTGAGCCGAGCTATGACATGTGCAGGGAACCAAGGGCAGTGCTTACTGTGGGGCCACACTCCACTGCATGGTCGTTGTAGCAATCCAAAGTAGGCTCATTGGGAAGTGGTGCTGGCACGCTCCAAATGGATGTGTGGGGCGGGGTGGTGGGAGCGTTCGGTTTTGTGGCTACCAGGCTCCTTTTGGAGTATGTCGCATGTGGGGGTAGCCCCTGTTTCTTGGCACATGGCCTCCTCAGTTAGCGGCCCTTACTTCTGGCTGACTGAAATGCGAAGCAGACAGACCAGAAACTACTCCCTGGGAGGTGTGTCCTATTGGCTTCAGAGGCTTGAGCTATGAGCTGCTGAGAGAGGCAAGCCGGTGTTGACTGGGAGCGGAGACTCCATGGCAGGGGCCTTCTGTGGCAATTCACAGGCTACTGCCCTAGTTGAGAGCAGCCTGTGTGGCTGGGGAAGGGCAGGGACGAGGGGAAAAGTGATTTCGCTGCTGCCTGTGACTCATTGATTTGTCGCCTCTTTCCTGTCGATAGTTACCCGCTGCTCTCCTCTGCTCCTCTGTTCAAAATCCCTCAAAACCGAGCACCGTCTCCTTGTTGTGTTTGGGGAGGAGGGTCACAATGATGGTTTTTTGACACGGCCATCTTCCCAGAATTCCTCCAAGATGAGCTGACTTCAGAAGTTGCGTTTTATGCCGAAGAGCAGAGCATGGCGTGTGTAATGTGCAGAGTTCATCTGGGTGTGGAATGAGGAATAATTTGCTAAGCCAGTAACTTCTGTATGTCCCAGGCACATGTGTACAGCTCCCGTGCAGCCTGGGGTTCAGAGCGCAGGCAATTGCCTGACTTCACCATGCTCTGAAAGGACCCCTGATGTCAGTGCAAATTTTAGAAATTAAAGGATTAAATGCTTTCCATTTTCTCTGAATACTTGCTGGTACTTGATCTGTTTCATTAAAGTGACTCCTTTGGTGCAGTGTTCCCCCGAACCAATCAAGAGCCGCTTCGGCACTGCTGCAACCCCCGCCCCCTTTACACCCAGCTGCCATGCAAGCCAGCACCCAGCAAAAAAAAGCCAGTGAAGAGGGTGTTGGCCAAGTGTCTTGGTGGTAGACATGTACAGACCCAAAGCATTGAACCCAATGGTCAGGGACCATCCAGGTCCTCAGCCTCCCAAGCCCTGTCTTTCTTCCAAAAGCAGTATACCTGCTGGGACAGGATGGCAACGAGCCAAGGGGGAGCATGCATTTCTTTCTGCTCAATTCAATGGTTAACGTCCATAAGCCCATAAGCCCCAGACACTCAAGGGCCATGCTTGCTATTGGCAAGAAATGTTTTGTCCTTACATCACACTGAGGTCTGTTTCCTGGGGGTCTTCTGGGCTAACTGGTGGGTGGAATAAACCGCTGTGTCTGGAGTGTGAGGAAAGGCGCCGTGAGAGGCCTCTTGAGGCGAAATCAGACGTTGCTGAAATGTCTACCTTTGGAGAATCATGGTGTCCGATGGCCTACAGGATAGCAGGCACAGAGAAAATGAGGCACCAGGAACCAAGTCTGTTGCTCTGTGCAAGAGCTGCTTTGTGCCGCAGGAGGTTTTCTCGGCTGTAGGCCTTTTGGGAAGCCAACCACCAGGACTTTCTCCTGCAACACCACCGGGCAGGTTCAAGCCCTCAACCTGTAGATTAGTGGTTGAATACAAACCATTCGTGCCATCCAGTGACCTAATCAAAGAAATAAATTAACCCACTGCCATCAAGTGAACTCCAACTCACAGTACCCTTACAGGGCAGCGGAGAACTGCCCCATGGGTGCCTGAGACCTGTAAATATTTATGGGCGCAGGCAGCCTGATTGTTCTCCCATGGGGCAGCTGGGGGCTTTGAACTATTGACCTTGTGTTTTGCAGCCCAACACTTCACCCAGTCTGCCACCCAAGCTCCTAATAAAGGAAATAGCTACCCTTAATTGAGTACTTACTTACAGGCTGTCTCCGCTGGGCTTCTGTAAGCAAATGAAGCTGCAAAGAAACTAAGGTGCATGGCTTTTTCTCAATTCTTTTGAGGGTCATTCATCATGGGCACCGTCCTGATGCACAGTAGGGAAGCCTTTGGGCAGTAGGGCTTAGTTCACCCAGGGAATGCTGGTGAATATGTCATGCTAACTCTTAATGATACACTGTCTCATTTAATCCTTACCCCCCACCAGGATTACATCCGGTTATGCTTGCCGATTAGCCCCATTTCACAGATGAACACACCGAGGCTTCAAGAGCTTGTGTAAATTCCTCGAGGTCGTATCGATAGTAAGTGATAGAACAAGATTGGAAGGCGCATCTCTCCGGATCTGTATGAGTTATCTATGCTGGGTAACCAAGCATGGAGCCCTCAGTGGCTTAAAACAAAAAGCATGTTGTGTTCCCACTGTTCCTGTGGGTCGGGATCCTGCAACAAAGGAATTCGCTTGGGCTGCAGTCTCATACGGAGGCTCCACTGGGGAAGGCCATACTTCCAAGCTTGTGAAATTGTTGGCGGGATTCAGTGTCTCATGGGCACTTGGCCAGAGAACCTGAATTCCTTTGTGGCTATTGGCCAGAGACTGCCCACAGTTTCTTGCCATGCTGGTGTGCCCAACAGGGCTGTTTGTTATAGTGTGCAAGCTCCTAAGGGGGCAGGGAAAGTCTGATGCAAGATTGACATCGCCGCCTTATGCACCCTCATCGCAGAAGTGACATCCTACCACCTTTGCCTCACTCCCCTGGTTAGCTGCAGGACACATGTCTCATCACACTCCAGACCCACTGCCACTGAGATGTGACTCAACAATGCAAACCATGGTCTCCAAATGCTGTAAGTCTTTATGGGAGTAGATAACCTCATCTTTCTTCGGTGGAGCAGCTAGTGGGCTTGAACCTCTGACCTTGTGGTTACCAGTGCAGTGTTTACCCAACAGCACCACCAAGGCTCCTCACGGGTAAAAGAACTACCACAGGTGTGAATCTCAGGAGGTGAGGATCATTCAGGACATTTTTGACTGACCCACACCAAAGCCCATGCTCAGGTCCCTGTGGACTCTCTTCCTGGCTACTCTGAGACGCACTTGCCTGCCTCTTGCCCCACGTGCCAAGGATCTTCATTGGATTGCCTGCTCTTAGGGGATAAGGTTTCCATTGTTTTCCCCCTCTCTGATGTTATCTGGGACAAAAGGAAAATCTCAGAGCCATCCATCCCTTTGATCAATGTTTGCGATATAATCATATACATTTCATAAAATTATCTTTCAAGGAATGTCCGTCTGCCTCTGGGAGAGCTGTCAAGGGCAGAAGTGGTTTTGTAGAAGCTTTCTCTGGCTTGGCAGCCGAGAAGAGCCAACAAGGCTGCCAGGCCATGGGACACCCAGACAGCCTGCTACGGGCCCGGTTCCACACCTAGCAGGAACAGAAAGCTTGCCTTCCAAGCACGGTGAGACTGCATGTGCATCAAGAAAGGCCCTCTGGTCATCCATGTGCTGCTGACTCCCCCTGCCTTCCACCAAGCTGGCCTAGGGAAGGGTTCCACTGGAAAAGGCTAGGAGTGGTGTATGGGCTTGAAGGAGATCCAGGGAGGCCCAATCTGATTGCCACACGTGGAGGGCGTGTTATGAACGGAATGTGTCCTTCCCCAAAGATACGCTGAAATTCCAACCCTTAAACTTGCGATGGTGGCCTGTTTAGAAATGGGCTTTTTATTATGCTAATGAGGGTGAACAGAGACCAGTGAGTCCTCAACCATACCTTTCTGGTAATCAGAAGTCATCGGCTTCATCTCCCTGTCATTGACTTGATTCCCACTCCAAACGACCCCGAAGCCTCGGTGGGTTTCTGAAATGGTAACTCTTGATGGGAGTAAGGAGCCTCATCTTTCTCCCATGGAGCGGCTGGTGATTTCCAACTGCTGACCTCACAGTTATAGCCCAGTGGCCCACCTGCATATATTGTTGTTGTTAGGTGCCGCCGAGTTGGTTTGGACTCAGTCCCGGGCCATCCTCACAATCCTTACGCCGAGTCTGTCAATGCAGCCACTGCATCGGTCTGTCTTGCTGAAAGTTTTCCCTCTTTTTCGCTGCCTCGCTACTTGACCAAGCAGGTTGTCCTTCTCCAGGGACTGGTCTCTCCTGACAACGCGTCACTCACATAGGAGGCCGCTGGAAATGCCCTGGCTTAGGTCAGGCGCACCAACTCCTTAAAGTCACATCTTTGCTCTCTAACACTTTAAAGAGGTCGTGTGCAGAGAGGAATCCTGCTATGTACGGGACATTGACTCTATTCGGATTAGCAGTGACTCTGCTTTCTGAGACTGTAAGTTTGTAAGAGGGAAGAGAGTCTTAGCTTTCTCCTGTAGAGCAGCTGGCGGTTTTGAACTGCTGACCTTCCAGGTAGTATCCTAGTGCCTAATCTACAGCGCCAGCAGGACTCCTTGGGCATGAAAACCAACTCACCCACTGCCAATCCCCACTCACAGAGGCTGTCCATCTCTGGAGGGACTAAGTACATCTCAAGGGTAGGTAGCTATGAGTCAGAATTGACTCGGTGGCAGTGAGAAACGGTCAGTTGCATGGTCAGGAAATAGGTGTTCCCATGAAGGCAAATATTCTGCTTCCTGGAAAGCAGCCACATGGTTCCCTCCCTCTCCCCCAAATGGCCATTTGCAATGAATTGGGAAATCTACCCACTGTGGAAGCCATGATCATTTGTCGACCATTGTTTCACTTTTGTCTGACGATTCTGAGGGCGCCGGTGGGTGTGTGCCTGCCTGGTGCTGGGTTGCGTTTCTGCATTTCTGGAAGCACGTTGCCGGGCAGGGTGGGGGGAGGGGGTTTGCTCTAGTCACTGGAGTCTTTGACTTGAGGATGGAGTGGACTAGAAGGAACCACTACAAAGAACAAGACACACCCTGCCTTTAGCTGGGGTGGGTTCAGGCTGTGTGACTGGAGACACCAGGGGCAGGCAGGTGGGGACCCAGTAACCCTTTTGGGATGGACTCCTTGCATTGAAGGTGGAGAATGGCCCACGCTGGAGGGAGGGGAGGTCTTCTGGTTCCCTCTCTGTCCCCAAGTCTTATAAGAGTTTAATGGGGCAAAAGGTGCCGTGTTTGCCTATTCATCCATCCCCTCACGGAGTCACCTGCTTTGGGGGGCTCCTATGCATTGGGCTGCTAACAGCAAGGTCAGCAGTTTGAATCCACCTGGTGCTCGGATGGAGGAAAGTGGTTTTTCTTTTCTGGGCCCATCCAGATTCACAGCCACAGAATCCCAACCAGGCCGCTCTCCTCTGTCCGGTTGGGTCGCTTGGAGTGAGAATTGACTCGATGGCAGTGAGTTTATTTTTGGTTTGTGGCATGTCAGTCACTCACCTGGCACCTCAGCGATGTTCTGGGAAGGGTCCTTCGGGAATGCAGCCTATGGAATAGGGACACTCTCTCTCCCAGGCCGCGTCTGGAGAAAGCTTTGAAGAGTGTTCTGGGCTGTGTGCATGGGGGAGGGGAAGTATGCTACCGTGCACGGGGTAACTCCTCCTTTCCCCAAGGGAGCTGATAATGGGCTGAGCTGGGTCCCTCTGAGACCTATGTTCAGTCCTAACCTCTGTCCGGGCAATGAGAGCCTATTTGGAGAGCAGGAATTGTCTTTTTATGTTAATGAGGGCCACCAAAGCAGGCTGGGCCCAAAACATAATCCCTACGGAGCTGTGGCCTAAATCATTAGACTAGACCCACAGACGCCACCACAGGGGAAGATGACCACGTGCGGAGAATCCTCTGGAAGCCAGGGAATGGCAAGCACACCCAGGGCTACTGAAAAGGAAGGACCCTCCCTTATAACCCGGTCCCCTGATTTGGACTTGGGCCTCACAGCTGTGAACGAGACAGTCTTTACCCCCACCATTCTGTGGTCTCTTGTGACTGCCCTCGGAAACCAAGAGGGAGCGGAGTTCCTTGCCCATCCCCCCTCCACTCACACATCCCTCCTCTTCCTCAGGGCTGATGGACTCCTTTCCCCTTCCCCAACCAGCCCTTCTTCACCTTCTCTTTCCCCTGGACCGACCTACTGTGTGCAACAGGCCTGACCTGTGCACAGTGGTGCACGTCCCAGCTACCGCTCTGGGTCGTACGTGTTTCCACCCTCGTGGGGTGTAGGGTCTCAGGAAGTAAGCACAGAGCTCACGAAGGCCACTGTAGAAAGGGGTGTGGGTTTGCCATGGGAGCGAGAGATGGGGACCCACAGCTCGGCCCCACTCGAGTTCATCTCCTGTGAGCCAGGTGGGGTGTCTATGCGGGGGGAAGGGGGTACAGTGAGTGGGGAGATGGGTTGGTTTCTCCATCACCTCTTTGGAGCTGGGGAAGAAGCTCCAAAGAAGCTGGGGAGGAATGGCTGATGAAACACGGAGCGTTTCCTTTCTCAAAGGCTTTGGCTTTTGGTTATTGTTGGGGGCCCGTGCTATGGCATCTATTCTCACGGTGCTGGGATGGACAACGGGACAGAAACACCGCCGGGTCCTGCACTGTCCTCGCCGTGGCACTTATGCTTGAACCCCTGTAGCAGCCACCGTGTCACCCCATCTTGTCCAGGGCCTTCCGCTTTCCCCCTGCCCTTCTGCTCTACCAAGCACGAGGTCCTTCTCCAGGGCCTGGTATTTCCCGAGAACATGTCCAAATAAGTGACCTTGATAGACCCAGACCGGCTTCTCCCCCATGGCGCCAGCTCAGCCTCTCTGTCGTCCCTGGGGATGAGGCCTGAAGCCCAGGGCCACCCCACCCCCCACTGAGTCCCCTCTCTCAGCTTCCCAGTGGCTGTCCCTGCCTGTTCCGGCTGCCACTTTCCTCCTGGACATAGCATGGGGGGAGAGGGTCCTTTTTTGTTGTGCCCCACTCCCCTAAAAGCTCAGCAGGCCTTCCAGCTCTTCTCACGATGAGCCTCCAAATGTTTCCTGGGGTCTACACTCTGACAGCCTGGCTCTGACATCCTCTTCCACCCCTGGTGCCCAGTGCCCTCTCTCCCTAACTGCTCTCTCACCTCCTTGGGGCACCAAGCTTGTCCCTGGTGCTGGGCCTGCATCCAAGGCCACAGGACATCTCCTCCTTTGGATAAGCACTGGGTCACCAGTCCTGGAAGGACCTTTGGCCCCGTTTACTCCTGATCGCCTCCTCCCCATTCCTTTTTCCGGAACCCTGTCTCTATTCCAATATAGCTTCCAGACATGCCTTCATAGCACTGCCTCTAGGCAGTCTCCTTTGCCAGGGCAAGGGCATGTCCTCACTGATCGTGTGGTGGGAGAGACCTCCTTGTGCCGCTGTACCAAGTCCTAGGGCAGCCATAGAAGCTTCATGGGCTTTGCTGGAATCAGCCCAAGAGGAGAATCTGGGTGAGGAGCCGTGAGAACATGCCCAGCCCAGTTACCCACCTGCTAGTCGTTTGCAGGGATGCGCCATGGGCGGGAGTTGGGGAGGCTCTGGGTGATTGAGTTCCCACCCCACAGCCGTGTCTCACTCTCTGTGGCCGCGTGTCCTTCTGCGCATTTCCCAGCTGCATCCCAGTGGCCGACTCCAACAAGCTGAGGACTGGGTCGCCTTGCATTGACCCAACACTGGCTTGGTTTCAGGGCATGTTCCCTTTCTTTCCGGGCTTCTTCCCCCGACTCCCTGGGCTGGATTGACCACCCATCCAGCCACAGGGACACTGACAGGGCTCAGCACAGTCCAGGCATGCACCAGCTCCCTCTTGGTGTTGGGGCACACGACCCTGTCTGGAACCTTCTATTCATCCTTTCAGTTAATGTCAGCTCCTCAATGGCTCTATTCTCTCCTTTTTCCTTTAGGAAATTTTACGTGACAACTGTAACCTGGTCCATAGTTAAGTATCTCGATCTGCCCTTCACTTGATGGTCAGCTCCTGGACGTCAAGGATGACGTGTTTGTCAACACTTTTTAATTGCAGATCTGGGGGATCCCCAGTGGATTTGTAGAGTGGTTTTTAGTGTTTTGCCCCTGTGTGAATGTCAAGCAGATTCCCTGGAGTTTAGCGTCACGGATCTAGTGTTTGAATCCCATGGTGCTGACATGCATGTAGGACTTTGGAGGCATGTGTGGGATGAATGAAGCTGCCTGAAGAGGTTAGGTGTCTGCTTACAAAGACTTCTGCTATCCCAATCAATGACCGTATGGTCGGGCACCTATGGAAGGGGAAGTCAAGGTAGGAAAGGAGAGGAGGCTTTGTGCATCAAAGTGTTCCTGGTGCCCTTAAAACCACCCTAGCTGCCACCCCCCCACCCTGTCCTTATATCTGCCAATTCTGAGGGAGCTCTGAGCCTGATTTCTGTCGTGAGATTCAATCTTTGACTTCTCAATATTGGAAAGCTTCCACCCATCTTTCATATCTACTCCAAGTCACACCTAATCTCTGAGTAACTGTTGCTCATGGCCGTCAAATAGACTAAACCCATGATACCCTCATGTAATAGAATGAATGTTTGCTCTCATGATGACTGGTACATCGAGTCCATTTTCACAACCATTGTGTCAGTCCATCTCATCGAGAGCATCCCTTTACCATACACGAGGTCCTTCTCCAAGAGAAGGTGCTCGCCTGATGAGAAAGTACGCAAGTTGTAGTCTCGGGCAATAGGCTGTTATTCTTAGGGCTTTCATAGGCTAATTTTTGGAAGTTGATCGCCAGGTTTTTCTTCTTACTCTGGAAACTCTACTGAAGCCTGCTCACCACAGGTGACCCCGCTGCTGGCATTTCAAATAGTGGTGGTGTAGCTTCCAGCACCACAGCAACCTGTGCGCCACCACAGAATGACACATTGACCGATGGATGGTGGTCCCTGAGTAGCACTCCCCTGATTCCACCCCACTCCAACCAAATAGCTCCTCTGTGTCCACTCCACCTTTGATGTGACAGAGTCCCCCATGGAGGAAACTGAGCCAGCTGGGAAATCACTGCTTCCACCAAGCTGTGTGCCCTTCCTCTTGGTTCACTATCCTCCAGGCCAGCCTCGAAAACACCAGATTCGACAAGTTTAAATGGCTGTCCGCCCACCCATGCATTCACTCATGCATCAGATGTTAACTGAGCCCTTCCTAGGTGCCAGGTAATGCACACAAGGTGTAGGGCAGTTCTGGTGACAGGAACATTCAGAGCCATCAAGCTAGAGGCTTCAAGATCACTGCAAGTGTCTCATGTTGGCATGTGTGGTGACCACTTACCAGGCATCGGTCAGTGGGGATCGCTATGGGAACAATTTCTGGAGTAAGGGATGACCTAGGTCAATGGGAAGAGGAAGGATGGAAAAGGGCATTTCAAGAAGGCCACAGCATTTCCAACTAGATCTTACTGTTAGACTGGGCTAGAGGGTCTCGCATGTCACCCACAGTGAGGAATTTGGGATTTTGCCTGAAGCCAGGTCACAGGGCAGAGGCCTCCTATGGCCCTCCCTCCCCCAAAGCCCCAGAGTTCAGCAACCCCACGGACACTAGACAAATGCCTTCCTGTCTTCCAAGGCCTCCTTCGATCAGATGACCCCTGCCCCACTCCCCCTGTTCCCTTCCCATTTGATCTGCCACGAGCCTCTGTTTCGGCAGCTGTTGACAGAGTGGTGTTTAATTCTGAACTCTGCAAACTGAAAAGATTAAATAATGGATTTTGTGATCTGCTGGGCTCTTGCCTGGATAGAATGATAAGATGTCAATTGGAGAAATTTAAATATTGAAGCGTTTTAACTTTTGTATTGATTGGCCAGTGACATATTTTGAATAATGATGCACATTAAAAATACAAGGATTCATATCGATCATGCAGAATCTGGCAGTATTAAAATACTTGTGAAAGCCTTGGAACTTGGTGGGCTCTAAAAAATTGTTTTTTTTTCCTAATAGCTGCAGACGCAACGAATGCACAACTTGTTACAAAACAGCTTGCAGTCCCTTCATCTGCTTGTCTACCCTCTTCCCTTCTTTTGTCCTCAGGCTGCTGCTCCTTTGGAGGGCCGCGGTCATGGAGATCATGGGAAATAGGCAGCTTTCCTGTATGTGAGCTTCAATGATAAGGGACTACCAGGGAATTCTCAGGTTCTTTCACTTCCACAACTGGTCGAGACACTCAGCTTCTAATGCAAAGTTGGGAGAGTGAAAGGCCTCGGGAGAATGACTCGCTGGGGTTTTCCAGGGCCCACATCTATTCACACACACGGGACTGCCCTGGGTTGGAAGTAATTGACTCAGTGACAACTGGTGGCGATTGCCATGCTCACCGGGTGATGGAAAGCCCAGAAAGGCTGGGGCTTGTTTTGTTTTTACTCCCCCTGGGCCAAAGCTATTACCCCACGGTCCCTGATAAGAGGCCTCCAAGTGGGGAGCCCGGGGGCTTGACTCACAATTTTTGATTGTGACCTTCGGCCATCGGGTGTTAAACCCTCCAGATGGACTCCTTGTCTACACATTTAAAGTTCCGACTTCCTTCATGGCCATCTAGCTCCCTCCAGGAATCTCAAGGAGGCCCACGCTCCGAGCCATTGATCACGATTTAACTACCATGTGCTGATGTTGGTTATATGGAGGACACTTTCCTAAGCCCTTTATGTATCTTCCCTCTTCATTCACTCATCCAACCTGCATGATTCATCTTTAACTTTGTGTTAGGCGTGCACCAGCCCTGCCCTTCTGGAACTTATGGTCTAGAAGGACAGACAGTCCCTAAGCAAATACAGAAATCATGAATACAGCACTCAGCTAATTCTAGGTGTAACAAAAACTGCAGATAAAAAGTGAGAGATGAATTGGTGTTATGGATTGAATGACTATAGCACATCACGTCATGGGAATGATTACATTTTATCAGATCTCTCTCTCTCTCTCTCTCTCTCACACACACACACACACACACACACACACACACACACAAGGATAATTGCATAGTAGTGGGAACGATAGCTTAGCCAAGTTGACACATCTCTTAGTGAGACACTATTCAGTCCATCACAGTAACTCGTCTCGCCTTTTTATTTGCAGTTTCTATTATGCTGGAGGTGCCCTGGTGGCATAGTGGTTATGAATTGGACTGCTAACTGCAAGGCTGGCAGTTTAAAAACACCAGATACTCTAGGGGAGAAAGATGGGAATTTCCACTTCCGTAAAGAGCCACAGTCTTGGAAACTCACAGGGTCAGTTCTAACCTGTTGGGCGGGGTCCCTGTGTAGGCATTGACTTGATGGCAGTGAGTTTTGGGTTTTATTATTTTTGGGATTAGCTGAGTGCCACAATAATAATTTCTGCAATTATTGGTTTAATGACTGTCTTCCATTTCTGTTTTTCCCTTCTGATAATTGTGCATTTTTATTTCTTTTTCTTGGCTTATTGCACTGGCCGGGACTCCCAGTCAAACATCAGAAAGAAATGGTGGAACAGAAGTCCTTGCCTCACAGGCTATTTCTATTTTCCTTTGTTTAAGGAGATGCTGTCCTGTTCTCCATCGTGGCTCAGTGCTTCCGCAATCCCACTAGCAGTGTCCCAGGGTTCTGATCTCCCCACCTCCTCTCCAGCACTTGCTGTTTTATGTTTTAAATTTTTTTGCTACCAGTGCTGGTGCGAGTTGATACCTCCTTCTTGTTTTAATTGCGTTTCTCTGATAGCAATGATCGAGAGCGTTTCTTTGTAGATTGTTGGCTGCCAGGGTGTCATCTTGGGCGCATCGTCTGTTCATGTCTTCTTCCCATCTTGATTGCATTATTTGTGTTGTTCTGATTGAGGTATTGCAGTTTGCTATAGTTTTGGGATTCACCTGATACATCATTGCCAATGGTTTTTCTCTAATCTGTAGCTACCATTTTTCTCCCTATGGATTCTTTTACCAAGTTGAAGCATTTGCCTTCTATTTCTAGTTTACTGAGAGGTTTTGCTTGCTTGTTTTGAATTTCGCTTCAGAATAATTGTAGACTCTTGCGAAGTTGTAAAAATAGTATGGCGATCTTCCCTCTACGCTTTCCCCAACTTTCCCCAACGGTAACATCTTGCATAATTCTCATTGTAACATCTGATGGTCTTAGGAAAGCCAGTAAACTGACATACTATTAGCCAAACTATAGGTCTTACAAAGATTTTTACTGTGATTTTTATCACGAAAGGGTGTGAGATGAGATCAAATGCTTTTTTTTTACCTACTAAAACGCACAGATTATTTTTCTTTCTTTTTAGATGAATATAAAGCAGTCAATCTCTCCTATGTCTAATAAAGTCCTTATGCCACTTTTGTTTACAAAAGATTGTTTTCCATGTATTTAACCAAATCCCTATTTGACGATGGTTTGTTATTTAAAAAGATAGCTGGATTTTTTGTGATCATATTTTGTGAAGGATTTCAACATGTACATTAGGAAGCATATTGATTTGTAGTTTTGTTGTCTTGTATGTCTTTTTCTGGTGTGGGTATCAGAATTGTGCTTGGCTCAGAACAGGAGTTGGGAAATGCTGCTTCTTTTTCCATATTTGAGAAGAGTTTGTGCTATTACCATCTACCTGCAAGTGATACATGCCGTTTGACATATTCTATAAGAAATTTATAACAATACACTTTTATTTCCTCTTTCTTGGCCTTTGGGCCACGGTAATGCATTTTACTTCTGCTTATGTTATAAACTCCACAGAAAATTGTTATTATTTTTTGTATAAATGGCCATATTTTTAAAATAAGGAGAAATTGTTTACATAAACCCATGTGTATACCATTCTGTCCTTTTGTTACTTTGTATAGATTCAGCTTCCATCCAATGTCATGTTTCTCCTGTGCGATGAGCAGTCTTGCGATTCTGATGTGATGGTGACAAACTCTTATAACTTACTGCGTCTATAATGTCTTTATTCCACTTTTGTTTGTGAAAGATATTTTCAGTGGGTATAGAATTTTAGGCTGATGATTTTTCTTCTTTCATTATTTTACAGATATTGCCCCACATTTTTTTCTAGTTGGCGTCATTCCTGATATAAAAAAAGCTATAATGCTCATTTTTGCTCTTCTGTAAATAATGATATATCTTCTTTCCTGGTCACTTTTAAGATTCCCTTTTTATCATGGTTTTAAGCAATTTAGTGATGATGTGTCTTGGTGGCATTTTATTGATATTTCTTCAGCTCAGGATTTATTTCTGGGATCTGTGGGTTTATAATTTCTATCCAATTTGTGAACTTCCTCGCCATTATTTCTTGAACCATTATTTCTGTCACCTAACCTGGGGCTCCAGTTAAACATATTCGCAGTCACTTGACGATTACCGAAGCTTACTGCCTCTGCTCATTATTTTCTTTGTGTTCTACATTTTGGGTACTCCCCATTGCTATGTTTTCTACTGCATCATCTTTTCTTCCACGGTGCATACTCGGCTATTAGTTTCATCCAGCACATTTTCCTTCTCCAATATGGTATTTTTCATTTCTAAAAGTTTGACTTTTGGTCATTTAAAAAAGATTCTGGATCTCTGGTGGTCCAGTGGTTAAGTGACTGGTTGCTAACTGAAATGCCAGTGCTTAAAACCCACCAAGCAGCTGTGCGGGAAGAAGGGGGTAGTGATCTGTTCCCATGAAGACTACAGACGCGGGAACCCTCTGGGGACGGTTATGTTGTTGTTGCTGCTAGAGGCTGTCAACTCATAGCAACCCTATGGACACTAGAACTAACCACTGCCCAGTCCTGCACGTCCTATATGGCTGCGGTGAGTCGGAATCAACTCAGCACTACACAACTGCAACAACAACAACAACAACAACAACAGGTTCCCTATCTGTCTTTAACCTGATCAAGCGTTTCAATACTTTCTTGAACAGATGGAATAACTTTAAAAGAACCTTTAAACTATGCTTATCTACTAATTCTCTAATTCGTGTCATTTCTGAGTTTTTAAAAACACGGATCTATGTGTGGGCTTTGTTGCTTCTCAGCAAGATGGCCACTTGTTTATCTTCAAGCCTTTAATACCTCCGACACTATTTCTTTTGCTAGCCGGGCACCATCAGCTTTCTTCACCACATTTGCTTATGCACCCATTTTGTCTTCAGCGATCATATCGGGAAGGTGAGCATCATGGAATGGCAGGTTAATAGAACAAAGCGTTCTTGCATTGAAGGAGTACTTCAGTAGAGGCTGAATGTCCATCTGCTACCTTAATACTAAACCTATAAATATATGTACATAGATCTATTTCCCCATCATCATATATAAATATATTTATATATGTACATGCCTGTATTTAGACCTCTATAAATGCCCTTTGCCTCCTAGTTCTTTCCTCTATTTCCTTTTACTTTCCTCTTGTCCCACTATCATGTTCAACTTACATTCATTCGGGTTTCAGTAATTCCTCAGTTACATTGCCCTTGGTCAAGCCCTACCAGGCCTCCTACGCCCTCCTCACCATTGATTTTGGATCACTTGTTGTTCCCTTGTCCCTGGGCTTGTTAACACCTACTTCCTTTCTCCCCCTTCCCCCTCCCATTGCCCCCTGGAACTGTTGGTCCTGTTGTTTTCTCCTCCAGATTGTTTATCCCGCCTATCTTATCTAGATAGACATGCAGAGATAATATTATGCACAAAACAAGACAGAGCAAAACAAAGCAACAAGAGAAAACAAAACAACAACAAAGCCCACATGGAAGAAGCACACCAGCTTGCGTGATTGTGAGGTGTCCATAGGATCAGGTATCAGGCATCAAAGACCCAGAACAAAAAAATCATATCACTGTGAATGAGGGGAAGTGCGGAGTGGAGACCCAAAGCCCATCTGTAGGCAATTGGACATCCCCTTACAGAAGGGTCTTGGGAAGGAGATGAGCCAGTCAGCGTGCAGTATAGCACGATGGAACATACAACTTTCCTCTAGTTCTTTAATGTTTCTCCCCCGCACCCCCTCCCGCCCACTATCATGACTCCAATTCTACCTTACAAATCTGGCTAGACCAGAGCATGTACATGGGTACAGATAAGATCTGGAAACATAGGGAATCCAGGACAGATAAACCCCTCAGGACCAATATTGAGAGTAGTCATACCAGGGGATTAAGGGTAAGGCGGGGGGAGAAAGGGGGAACTGATCACAATGATCTACCTATAAACTCCTCCCAGGCAGATGGACAACAGAAAAGTGGGTGAAGGGAGACATTGGTCAGTGTAAGACATGAAAAAAAATATATAAATTATCAAGGATTCATGAGGGAGGTGGGGAGGCAGGGGGGAAATGAGCTGATCCAAGGGCTCAAGCAGAGAGCAAATGTTTTGAGAATGATGATGGCAGCAAATGTACAAATGTGCTTGACACAATGGATAGATGTGTGGATTGTGATAAGAGTTGTATGAGTCCCCAATAAAATGATTTTAAAAACAAACAAATGTGGATCTAGGTGCTCTTGTTATAATGGGATGTATTTTCCTGTTTCTTTGCTGCCCAGTAATCTTTTTTACTGGATGCCCGGCATTGTAAATTTTATGTTTTGGGTTACTGGATGATTCTGTATTCCTTTAAGTAATTTCATATTTTTGAGATCCGGCTAAGTCACTTGGAAACAATGTAATCTTTTAAGGCTTGCTTTTTAGCTTTATTAGCTAGGAACAGTGACGCCTAGAGCTGAGGTCTACAGCTGTCCTTATGACTGAGGCAATGCCCTCCTGAGTGCGCTTCGTAATGCCCCATGTATCACAAGGTTTCTCCAGTCCAGCTGTTCAGCACATGGAGCATTTCTATTCCGGTGTCAGCTCTGAGAGTTCTTCTCGGTGGTGGTGGCCTCGGCCAGTGTCATTTCCCGTGAGTTCTCCGATGAACACTGGAGGAGGGCCTTCGCTTGTTAGTTGCTGATATCTCTCTGAGCCGTTCTTCGCTCTCCTGGACGCTGATTGATGGATCCTGGCTGATTTTAAAATGGATGCACTATGGAGGATTTGCTGATGTCCACTTGTACCCTTTCTTGCCATCCTCTGCAAGAAACTTTAACCGTGAGCCTCAGGAGTGCAGTGATGCATTAACCCTGAGGAGAATCTTGGGGACCCCGGAGACAGAAATCCATTTGGAGCCTTTCCCCACAATAAACCAGAGCCATGAGCACAACAACTTTTCTGAGCTCTGGTGATCCACCCGACCCCAGGGTGGGCTTGGGGACTGCCAACACGATGCATTCTGGGTCTCTCCATCGCCCCGTCTCTACAGCTGTCTGTGCGTCGATATGCTGCTGTGTAGTGATGTCTACACACCCATTTACACTTATATCTGTGTTTGTAGCCAGGACTAGACTGGCACCCCAATGAAACCTGCTCCTTTTCGGAGCGTTCTACTGCCCCCGGTTCCTGTCCTGCCCCGGCTCTGTTCTCCTCTTTCACATGGATCTCTGGGTGGAGAGCTAGTGTAGGGGTCTCCCCTGCTTGCACATAGAGGGTCAGTTTGACTCATGCGCTGTTAACCCTCCTTGCGTTGAAAACCACCCCAGTTAGTTGAAGGCATTCAGTCGGTCTTTAGAATCAATAAAATGTTAGCGTACGTCCTTTGATAAACAAACCTAAAAAATCTCATCCCTTTCTTTCGGGCGAGTTACCATTGCAGATTTTTAATACTAGGAATGCAAAGACACGAGTTGCTTCCAATTTAGACATGCACAGTACTGTAGGCCGATTTTGAAAGCGATCAAAAACCAAACCAAACTTCACAGAAATGTATCCTAAAAAGTCAGATGACCCCTTCCGTGGGTTCCCCCATCCTTACTTCTCTTTCCATTCCACTGTCCACAGGCGACCCCTGTTGACTCTGGCGCACACATCACTTCTCTGTGTAGAGACCACACAAGCACCAACCCCACCCCCAGTCTGGGTCACGGAGACGCCACGTGCGTGAGAGTAGAACTGTGCTCCCTGGGCTTCTCAGTGGCTGGGCTTTCAGACCTGGATTTCTAAGGCTTTCTTGTGTGTGTGTGTGTGTGTGTGTGTGTGTGTGTGTGTGTGTGTTTCCAACCGTTTAGTTCGCAACCTAGTGCTTAACATGTTTGCACCAGCCAGGGATGTGCCCGTGCATATGAACACAGACTTCATTCGGAGAAACCCCTTTTCTGAAAGTCTTTCCCTCCTGTACTGCAGAGCTGCGTGGTCTCAGCCTCACAATGCACCAGAGGTCATGCTGTGTGCTGGGAGCTCCATGTCTTCTGAGGACACTTTCTGTCACCGTCCCTGACCTCCTGGAGCATCTCCGATGTCTCCTCCCTCCCTCCCTCCCTGTTGAGAGCCCCTTTCTGAAAAATGGGGACTCTTCTAGCTGAGTGGGACACTGGCCCCTGCAAACCCTTCACAGTGTTTCTCTGCATTCTCCTTTCTGCCCTGTGTCTGTCACTGCTTGTTGCTTCATGGGATGGTCAATTCCTGGGGGGACAGGCCCGTGGGCAGCTGCAGTGGTGTGGGCTCAGTGGATGGATTCGTGGGAAAATGGCTACTAGCTTCTCTTCCATTGTTTTTCCCAGAATAAGTGACCCCCCCAGGATGTTTCCTAGTTCAAGTTGTATAGGTTTGTAGGCTGGGCACGAGCTTTCTTATTTTAGGTGGATTTGTTGGCTTGCTCTGCCACGGTGCAGCATGGCCATTTTTAAAAAACAGCAGCAGTAACAACATTGGAAATGAGTGTTGAGGCAGTACGGGCTCTGGGCGAGGGACAGTGCTTGTGGAAGTGCTTCCTGTGCCTGGTCTTCTGTCATTTTCTAGTGCAGGGAGAGTCTCTTATTGTTTGCATTGGGTGGGAGAGGCTCAGAGAAGGGGGGTTGCGTAACAAGAGTGCTCAGCTGCTTCATACCAGGATCCAAACCAGGATAGCCCGGTCCAGAGCTGAACCTCTCAAGCTTACCCTGAAACTTCTGAGAGAGAACCAGGTTTACTCCACAGTTTCTTTTCATGGGGGTCCCTGGGTGGTGTGAATGGTGAATGTGCTTGACCGACAGCCAAAAGGCGAAGGGTTCAAGTTCACTCCAAGGCGCCTAGGAAGAAAATCCTACAGTTCTACGTCTGAAGGGTCAGTGATTGAGGACCCTACAGGGAGCTGTCCTCATGGGCCTCCCCTGGGGCTTCCAGGAGTCCAATGGGATGCTTGTCTTCCACGGGGGCCACTCAGGTTGGGCACACCACCACGTGGCCGTCAGTGGTGGTTTGTGCGTAGCTCTGATGCTGATATGTTTCAGCAGAGCTTCTAGACTAAGATGGACTAGAAAGAAAAGCCTGAGGCATCTACTCCTGAAAAGCCACAGATTAAAATGTTATGTTGCTCAAGAGCCTGACTCCCAACCATGCGGTCTAGGGATTCTTTCATTTCTTTATGTGTGGGGTTGCCCTTGCAGCTAAGGATGCTGACCACCATGTCCAGGTGGAAACTTTCCTCCTGTAGGAATGGCAAGGAGCCCTGGTGACGTAGTTCAAGGTCAGCAGTCCGAACCCACCAGCAACTCCACAGGAGACAGATGAGACTTTCTGCTCCTCTGAAGACACAACCTCAGAAACCCGCAGGGGCAGTTCCACTCTGTCCGACAGGGTTTCTCTGAGTCAGAACAGGCTTACTGGCAGTGAGTTTGGTTGGCTGGTGTGGCAGAACTGGTTGCATACTGAACTCTCCAACAAAGCACCCAACCTTCATATGGCCACCCATCCCCATCCCCAACCTTGAGGAAAGGCACCCTGGTGTGGAGTGGTTCCCAGATGGGCTGCAATCCACATGGTTGGCAGTTCAAGACCACCAGCAGCTCCTCAGGACAAAGACTGGGCTTTCTACTTCTGTAAACACTTCCAGTCTCAGAAACCCACGGGCATTGCCGTGAGTCATCATTGACTCGACGGCAGTGAGCTTGGTTTGGTTCCTTCAGTTGCACATACAATTCGTAGTGGCAAGACTCTCTCTGGAGTCAAGACCCACCTCCTCAAAGACGCTTTTGTGACTTTAAATGAGTTGGTTCCAGCTCTATTCCTGGCTCCTTCCCTTGGTCCCCTTCTTTAGCAAGGAGAGTGGACTTTGGAACTGCACCCAAGAGACTAGACCTTTGAGTTCCAGAGGGGTTTGTTATGTAAATAGCAAAGACTTCAGATAGAATTGTCAACTGTGTGTCAAAATTGGCTCTGAGTTCTATAACACACCGGGTTTCAAAGAAAACCACCACCGCGCGACCACCAAAATACACACCCCTCCAAACACACACACACACACACACACACACACACACACACACACACACACCCAACTGCCCTCTGCAGAGGTTTTTTTGTTAAAGTTCCACTTGGTTAGCCTGCTTGCGAGGCACACTGTAACAAAGCTTTAATATAATTAAATTTTAAATTCCATGTAGAATCTAGTGGGTAGGCAGATGTACCGGTATGTTAAACTTTATGTCGCTTGAAAATGGTTTTCAAGTACATCAGAGGGAGACCATCCAGCTGTAAAATTATCTGCTTTCTGATGCCGCATCACAGCTCTGATCTTTTTCTTTTAATTAAAAATGTACCTTAAAGTTGAACCGTCCCCACTCCCTCTTCATTCCTCTCGTTCTCTCTTGGAAATGTACCGGCAAGCAGATGAAGGGATGCGACTGTGGGGTGAACCTTTGGGGGAATGTTTTGCAGGAAATAACTTTTCAATTAAATATTAATTTGGGTGGCTTCTGAGCCAGTCTTGACCTCTCCAGAGGCCAGAAGGTGGGTGCCTCACCCAGCAGGTGATGTCCAGACGTCAGAGAAAGCCCCCACTGGGTCATGCCTTCCAGCCTCTTTGTGGCTGGTCCCAGAAATCAAGAGAGTTAACAGGAATTTGTAAAGGCAGGGTGGAGGCGTGCCAGGCCTTCCTCTCCTGGCCAAGATGAGAAAGGTCTTCAAAGGTGTCTGCCATCCAAGTGGCATGCTGAGGGTCCCTGGTAGGACCATGCTCAACTTGTCCCACCCTGCCCCTTCCCAAGGAACATTGTATTAGCTTTCTGAGGTCTGGCCTGTTTTTCTTTTTTTTTTTCTGTTAACTTTATCACAAGGGAGGACAGGTGCTTACTCATTAGTTATTGACCTCTCGTTGTGGCTGAAGTCCCCAAATCCTTCCTGGAAGACTAAAAACCCTTGATGTTGGTGCTCAGGAAGCAACCTTCATGGAGTGGAAAGGGCTCAGAAAGGACAGGCTGAATCCTAGAAATCTTCCCCAGGCTCCCTCTGGCTGTAGCTTATTAATGGCTCTGGCTGTAGCTTATTAACAGCACAAACACAGTCAGTGTAACTTTTTAAATGGGATTACAGCTTATAATGCACCGACCGAGGAGCCTGGCACACAGGAAGTGCTAAATAAATAGCTATTATTGTGATCATGAATATTTTATTATTGTAATTATAATCAGATCCTGGCAGGCCCTCATAAACATACTTCTGGAACCTGCTAACTGGCAGAAAGAAGGGAAACCAAGAAAGCCTTTATGGGACCTGGAAGACCCGCTGGTCTCTGATGGAATGGAACTTGGGGGCCCTCTCACCTAATGACTCTGCTTTTGCAGAAAAGCGGGGCTCTGTGTAGAGGAGAACTCATTAAAGAACACCTGGCTGGGCACTGGCAGGAGTGCTCCCCTGGGGTCACCAGACCTTCTAAGAACATGACTCCTCTCACTGCACCCCGACTGCCTCTGTTCTGGGAAAAAGCCCATGCTCCCACTTTGAATGAGCTTTTCCTTGGGCCTCCAGTTACTCTGGTAGCCCTGTCCTCCTGCCCCAACCAGACTCTAGGAGGAGCGATTGGCCAAGTTGAGGACTCCTTGGTTTCTAAGGACCCCCCACTTCCCGAAAGACTATCTTCCTTTCCGCACCAGTATCATCCACCCCTGCACCAAGAACGTCAGGGTTCTTCTTGTCCTTGGAGCTGGGTTGTTTGGATGCTATTTGAAGGAGTTGGTCCAGCAGTTGCTCCTGTCCAAAGACAGGGGCATCTGCGGGGCTCTGGATGCAGGAAGGATTCCTGATGGCCTGGAGGGTTGCCGCAGGCGACCACAACTTCTGGTGGTGTGAAGCCACCAGCTACTCTTCGGTAGCGAGATGAGACTTTCTACTCCGATAAAGAGCTGCAGTCTTCTCAAACACAGGGGGACAGTTTTCATCTGTCCTCTGGGATCATTTTGCATTAGAATTGACTGGGTGGCAGTGAGATTGGAGTGTGTGTGTGTGTGTGTGTGTGTGTGTGTGTGTGTGTGTGTGTGTGATTCTGGGTTCTAGAGACTGAGAGGTTCCCCTGCTCTCTCTGAGCTTCTGGCCAACTGGAGAATCTCCCCAAAGGCACGCAATTCTGGGCCAGGTGACACAGGCATACCAAAATAAACCCCGAATCAGGTCAGGATCAGATGGGGTGACAGACAGGACCACTGCATAGTCCTCCTCATCCTTGAAAGATTAAGAAGACACTCCTTTGGACAACCATTCTAGTGAGGGATTGTCTTCCGTGAGCTCAACCCTCGGATGTCTAGGCTGACATTGAGATACTAGGACATAGTCCGTTGTCACAGAGAGGCTCCATGGCTGGCTGACAGGAGAGAGAGCCAGCTTGTGGGGCAGAGGGGACAGTGGGTGGCTTTAGGGAGCCCTGTGGAAGAGGTTCCCAGCCTGGCCTCACATTGTATGAAGACCGACAGGTCATTGCCCTCTCTGGATCTCAGGTCCCTCTTTGGGAAGTGACGGATTGGACTGGCCACTTTTCAAGGTTGCTGCTTGACTCAGGTAGGATGGGTCTGTACCTGAACCTGAACCGTTCTCCAGACCAATCGCTACTTCAGGGCCCCTGGAGCTCATCTCTCTCCATCAAGGTGAGCTCCAAGAGAAGGCAGGTGCTGCTTTGAAAGCTGCGTGGCCCCTGCAGGGCTGTGGGAGGAGGGGCAGGTCCCCACGCACAACAAACGGAGGAGTTGGCAGAGCAGCGTGGAAGGCAGAGTGTGAGGGCTGGGTTCTGAGGGCCCGTGTCTCCCATGGCGGGCAGCAGGTGGAGAGGGCAGGACTCAGGCACATGCTCTAGGAAAGACTTTTCATCTGAGAGCCAAGTCCACGGTCACCTGGGTTGACATTCAGACATGCCATCCTGGTGCTGTCTTCATTCTAATTGCTTGTTACGGATTTTGAATATCATTTCCAAGGATCAGTCCCCACAAGAAGCACACACCTCTTCCTCTGGACACCCCCAAGTGTTCTAGAATGGTCCCAGCTCAGAGCCACATTGGATGCATGAAACCCAAACCAACTGCATTTTACTCAATCAAATTCCTGCATTGATAGTTGGCGTCCTTCTGTCTCTGGATGTAGCTGACTTTTCTGGCTTGATTAGTTTTCGGGTCAGTGTGAGGTTGTCTACTGGCTCCTTCTTTTGTGATAATAATCCACATGTTCATCAAGCCCTGACTCCCCAAAGGATTTGATTCAAGAAGTCTGGATATTGTTTCATCCAACGATTTCATCCTCTTAGAGGGGAGTGAGTCAGAAGAGAAGAGAGATGGATGGATGGGTGGATGGATGGACAGATAGGTGGGTGTATGGATGGCTTGATCAATAATTAGTTGTCATTGAGTCGACTCTAACTCATAAAGATCTTATTATTGGATGGACATATGGATGGAGGGAGGGAGGGAGAGAGGAAGGGGCAGGTGGGTGGATGTTGGATGTGTGGATCGATAGTTAGCTGTCACTGAGTTGACTAACTAATGGGAAGCTTACTTACAACAAAACAAAATCTTGGCTGGTCCTGCATCGTGCCCAGGATGACTGGCTTGTTCAAGTTCATCCTTTCAGCTGCTATGCCCTAGTTGACCCTCTTCTTCACCAGACACAGGTCTGTCTCAAGCACCTGTCTGCTCCCAATGGTATGCTGAAAGCAAGGAAGTCAAACCATGTTTTGTTGTGTTCTGCAAGGTTTCCACGGGCTGATTTTTGCAAGTAGGTCGCCAGGTCTTTCTTCCTCATCTGCCTTAGCCTGGAAGCATTGTTGAACACTGTCCACCATGGGTGACCCCGATGGTATTTGAAATACCAGAGACCAGGCTTCCAGTGTCAGAGCAACACGCCAGCCGCCACGCTCTAACACACTGACAGATGGGAGGTGGCAATTACTACACACGTCTAAAGGTGACCTCAGATGTAAAGCAAACACTCCCTTTCCTAATGATAGGATTCAAAAGTATGTTTGATGAATTTGAAATATTGGCATTTAGGGACTTGGCTAAAGTAGTCCAATGTCAACCTATACCATTTTTTGCACTAAGTTAGTGGTATGAACATACAGAAGAGTCAAATCACATAGAGTGAAGTATTTGGAGGAGTGTGTCTTTTTCCAATCTTACATTTTGACAACTTGTTTGTATTCAAATTCTTCCCATGCGCGTACGTCATCCATGGATCCACCCTGCATGTTACTGAATATCGGGCATCTCCGCTTCCCTGTGGTTTGAGATGCGCCACACTTTGAACCCAGTACAATGTGCACTGGAACGTTGAACTTGTGCTCTTGGTACATAGTAGAGCAGGGGTCCTCAAACTACAGCCCGTGGGCCACATGCGGCCCGCCAAGGACATTTACCCGGCCTGTGGGGTGTTTTTGCTCTGTTTGTTTTTTTTTACTTCAAAATAAGATATGTCCAGTGTGCATAGGAATTTGTTTATAGTTTTTTTTTTTAACTATAGTCCAGCCCTCCAACAGGTCTGAGGGACAGTGAACTGGGCCCCTGTTAAAAAAGTTTGAGGACCCCTGCAGTAGAGGGCTAGTGGAAAAGCAAAAGACCCCTAACCAGATGGATCAGGTGAGGCTGCAACAATGTCTCCCAGACCCCAACAACTGGGAGGATGGGCGGGACCAGGCGATGCTTTGTTCTGTTGGCCGCAGAGTCAGAACCAGCGCGAGCCTCGAACAACAACGGCTGCAGCAGCAACGTAGAGCTCAGCAGTGGGCAGGTGTTTATTTGCTCTTTAACTTGTTATTGTGATAATAGCCATCTAACATGCAGTTGTCATTTTAACTAACTATAAGTGTACAAAGAAACCGGGCAGGGGCACAATGGGTAAGCACTCAGCAGCAACCAAAAGGTTGGTGGTTCAACCCCATTCCGTGACTCTCGTAAAGCTTCTAGCCTGGGACACCGTATGGGGCAGTCCCATAAAGTCACTGCGAGTTTAAATCAACTCAACACCACCGACAACCTTAGCACTTTTGTACGGTTCAACTCCATTCATCATGAGTGGGCTTTAAAAAGTTCATGGAATACTCCAGTATCTTTTAATTCCATCTTGCCACAAACTTTTTGATGCCCCCCCAAAATATTCACAATACTATGCAACTATTACCATTACCCAAACTTTTCATCACCCCAAAACAGAAGCTCCGAACTCAATAAGCAGCCACCTCCCTTCCTGACTTTCTGTCTCTGTGCGTTTGCAGAGTCTGTATATTTTATACCAGCGGACTCAGTGCCCTTCAGGCTGACTCAACTCACTTGTTTTCAAGGCTCATCCATGTCATGGCATGTATCAGAGCTTCATGGTTCCTCGTGGAACATATGGAGATCTGGCATTTGTGTGTCCATGGGTCACTTTTGCGTTCTGGCCATCGTGAAAAGTCCTGCAGTGACCACTGGTGCGCGCCTGTCTAGCTGAGTCCTTGCTTTCAAGCCCCGGAGGCGTGGAATTCTGGGTCATACAGTAACTCTTGACTCTCTTTTTTTAAGGCAGGTGTTTTAATTTGCCTTGTCGCTCTGTGTTTGCGATCTCCACATCTTAAGGGCTTACGATCATTTGCGCAGAGATGGCTCAAAGCCTTATTTCTTCCGACCTTAGCAGGAACATGCAGATGTGAGGTCCTATCCCCTCAGAATAATTATTAATACGGCATCGAGTTTCTCCTCCTTTTACCCGTTCTAATGGTGGCCTCTGTAAGTATCGTAAACCAGTATTGATTGAAGTCATTTCAGCGGTGTCTTTTCCAAACGGTACTTTATTATCCGGAGGAAGATGATTGAGAACGTGGCCTATTATTGGAACAACTGTACAAATCCAACTACAAGTGAACATGTGTCCTGCTGGAAAACACGTGGTGCACCAGGGTGGGCTCCTCCCGTTTTACAGATGCAGAAACAGATGCCGCGGAGGTCAAGTACTCATTCACAGACACCCAGCAGCTAAGGAGCTGGAGTACAACTTGAACCCGGCTCCCCTTTCTCTCTGTGCCACGTCCCTTTGGTGGTCTCACTCGGCTCCTGGGGCCAGTCCTGGGAGGAAAGAGAAGTTCAGTGACACAGCTAAGATCTCCCAGGGACTTTCCAGGGATAGGGGTCAGAGGCGGGGTCCTTTGTCTGGGCCCCTTCTCATCCCATGCTCTTGAAGCTCATGCTAACCCCAAGAGCTCAAGATACTGCCTCTTATTCAAGACTCTGACCTCTGCACCCCTGCCTTCTGCCACACCTAGAGAAGAGCCTGCGTGCCATGGTTAAGCTCTCAGCTGCTAACCAGGAGATTGACAGTTCAAAACCCAGCCAGCAGCTCTGAGGGAGAAAAGAGTGTGATCTACCCTCATGGGGGTCGAAGTCCAGGAAACCCCGATGGGGCAGTTGCATTCTGCCCATGGGGTTGCTGTGCATCGGCACCAACACTCAACGACACACAACAAACACCAGCACACCTGGAGCCTGGGGCCGGGAGGGAAGATGCTCTTCCCATTCCTCCTCCATGCGCACGGGCAGCTCCAGGCCCCTCCTCAACTGGCAGTCAGTCAGTCCGGCCTTTAGTGGACCCAAGAATTCCACTGAAATCTACGTCCACACAAAACCATGTTAAGTGTTCACAGCAACATTAATCAGACCGGCCAAAAAGCTACCTTCGAGAGTTCTCTTGAGTATATACCTAGGGTTGATGGCCACGTGAGCGTCCATGTTTGGGGAATTGTGTGTCCCAGTGTTGGGAGAACTGGGTTTCTAGCCGAATGAGAGCAGGGCTGCTCTCACACATTAGCACAGAGCACGGGGACAGAGATACGTATGGAGTGTCAGTGAAGACCTGACACTTGAAGGAAGGCAGTGTGGGGACAGGATGGAACCAGGCTCAAGTCAAGTCCACCCTGGGCCTGGTGGGCATGGGCAGGGCACAGAAACCTGGCGACGCAGTATCCAGATGCGCTTTGGTGGGTGGCAGGAACCAGGTCTTGCTCTGACAAAAGGCCAGGATTTGTGAGCTTATGGGGTAATGGTCCTCCCCCGACCCCCATCAAGCGTCAGCATTCTCAGACCAAAACTGCAATTTCATAAAGGTCAACATGCATGAGGCTTGATGCTTCCGATGGAGCAGAGGGAGAGGTTGCCTTTAAAGGGAAGCCGGGAGGGCGGGAGTCCTTGAGATGTAGAGGAAAGAGCTTTGGGAAATCACGGTCCTGTTCTGTTGTTTATGACCTTGGGTCAGTTCCCAAGTCTCCCTGAGCTTCATGTTCTCATCAATGTAGGAGATAATACTTACCTTGAGGGTGTTCAATGGAGTCCCTGGCTGGTGCAAACGGCCCACTGAATTGGCTGCTCATTCAAAGGCTGGGGGTTCAAGTTCACTGAGCAGCAGTGAACCCATACTTCCCGGGGCAAGTTTCAGTGAAGCTTCCAGACTAAGACAGACTAGGAAGAAGGACTGGCCACCAATTTCCAGAAACCGGCCACTGAAAATTGACGGGCAATACCAGAGTTGTATTTGTGACAGTGCCAGAAGCGGCCACGGGACCGGCTGTCTCTCCGTTCCCTGGTCAGGGCACTCTCCGGTGAAGCTGACTCTACAGTGGCGGAAGGAGCTGAGCGACCAGGGCATGCCTGACCCTGTGCCAAGTGCTTGAATGGAATCATTTTGTTTAAACGGAAGATGTGCGTGAAGTCCCAGGAGAGCGCCTCACCCTGAGGGAAGAGACGTTGATGGATCCTTAGCTCACGGAAGCCGGCTAGTTTAGAAGTTGCCGATGAGCGTCTGCCCCTGGAGAAGTGGGCCCGGCCGGTCCCGGAGCCCCCAGCCTACGCACCAGCCAGTCTTCTTCTTGAGTTCACTGTGGCCTGGGGAGATTAGAACTTCATTTGCTCAGATACTGAAGGGGGAAAGCATGTCTGAAGAAAGAGTGGGAAAGATAAGAAAATGTAGGGACGTTATCTTTCAATTAAGAAAGGCGGTAATTCTTCCAGCCTGGAGTCTTGTCGGGGAATATCTTTCACTGGTTCGATGAGAAGGAGGCTGCAGTGTTCTGCGCTGTCAGGAGGCTGCCCGGCAGGATGCCCACCTCAAAGCCTTCCTTCCAGAACAACGCTGCCTCCTGAGGCTCCTCCTGGGGAGCTCAAAGCAGGCCCCTAACACCAACCCTGGAGCTGCATGCTCACTGGGATTACCTGGGGTTGATTTGTGAGGTGGGGGGTGGGAGTTGGGGGGTTGGGCTTCAAATGAGGGGAGGGCTTGGCACAATGGGGTCTCTGTTTTACATGCAAGAATTCCTGGGGGTGCTGTCAGGCAAGTTTGGGGCTGTTAACCTCAAGTTTTATGGTTGAAATCCACCAGTCCCAGAGTAAAAGGAGGTAACGATTTATAGCCTTGGAAATCCTAGATGGGTCAGTGTGTGTCAAAATCTACTGGACCAAAGTGGGTGTATCTCTCTCTCTCACTGGTTATAAGGAGGACTGCTTTCTCTCTGAATGTCTCTTGCCCACCTTATCTGCTCACTTGTGTCAGGCCTGGCCTCTGCATGGACCACCTTAGGCATCTACCTGAGAGGAGAGTGGGCCCAACCCCAGCTTTGCCACTGTCTGAATATGGGGTACTGCCAGCCTGTCCCATTCTGCCTCAGAAATCCAAACGTCCAGAGGACCATTCCTCCTCTCTGTTCCAAGTCTTCCTTCTGTACCTGGGGCTGACTGAGGGCTTCCAGCACCTTGCCGCAGTGGGGCTGGCTCACTAGGGTTTGTTGACATTGACTGGGAGGCCAGGCTGGTGCAGCTGCAGTGGGGAGGGTGACTTGTGAAGGGGAACGTGAATGAAATGTCAGGGTCACCAGGAACTGCCTCTGTAAGACTAGGATAATATCTCTCACCTTCCAGGGTTCTTAGGAGGGTCAGATGAGTTGGCGTCCATGACAGCAATGTGTCAATAACGTGACTTGTTTCCCAGATAGCTCAGGGCACTGGGCCGGATTTTCTCCCTGGCTTCAGACACACTTGGACGCAGGAGAAGCTACTGGGCGTTAGCTGTTCTGAGGACAGCCGACCCTGAGCTTCTGGGGGAGGACGGAACCCCGCTGAATTCCCAGAATAACTTGTGCCTGGGCAGGCAGCCTGCAGGTCAGAGCCAGGCCAGAGGAGGCGACAGTGGGCAGCTTGAGTTGCTGGGAAGGCAAACCAGACACAAAACTCACCAAACCACACTCGGTGCCACCGCGTCCATGGAGGCTCACAGTGACCCTGTGAGGACGGGGTTTCTGAAACGGTCACTCTTTAAAGGAATAGCAAGCCCTGCTTTTCTTCCACAGAGAGGCTGCTGGTTTCGAACTGCTGACCTTGGAGATCACAGCCCATCTGTCCTCTCAGTTGCCACAGCAGCACAGACACTGGGAGATCAGTTCCTGGCCCGGAGAGGACAGACAGGACCCCAGGCTTTCAAAGCAAAGAGTCACCTCTGCCCATGCCGTTCAGCGGGTCTCCTAGTTGAGCCGGCCACAGTCCCCACTAGGCACAAGGCTCCTCACTGGGAAGGCAGTGGAGGAGAAATGGTGCCTCTGTGG
Source organism: Tenrec ecaudatus (assembly GCF_050624435.1). Taxonomy (NCBI): domain Eukaryota; kingdom Metazoa; phylum Chordata; class Mammalia; order Afrosoricida; family Tenrecidae; genus Tenrec; species Tenrec ecaudatus. The sequence goes on from NC_134530.1 coordinate 31,063,789, forward strand.
GTAACAGTGACCTTGGGGCCACGCCAACCGTGATAAGGACTCTGGTAATAAGGCGGTGCTCACTCCTCGGTCCATCTCGAGGGCTTTGCAGCCTGCCTGTCTTGTATTTCATTGCGGCGAGAGCTATTGCCCGGGGTTCAAATAGGGAACTGAAGACCAGGGAACATTCCATTGAGCAAAGAGATGGTGGCTTCACACTCTCCTATATCCCATCGGGGGGGGGGTGGGGGTGGAGGGAAGCTCCTCAGAGCTGCCCCTCTAAGTCCTCAGAACATGGTCCGTCCAGAGCCCCTCCCATCATGGCGTCTCCTCTGCAGCCCACTGCAGCCTGGCTTGGTGCTCTGCAGGCTGGCCACTCAGAGAGGTGGACACAAGCCCATGGTGACGGCGTGGCGTGTGGTTAGTTAAGCTGGGACGGAGATGCTGCTCTAACAGGCAGCAAAGGAGACAGCAGGAAGGGCAAGGCGTGCTTCCTCCATGGCTTCTGGGACCTGTCCCCTTCAGGAGCAGGAAAGATGGGCTTCCCGGAAGGCACACACACCCAGGGCCAGACCATTCTGTGTTGGACGGAGGGAGGCTGCCAGGTGCATCGCAGGGAGTGGAGCTGCATTTCTCAAGGTACCCAGCTGGCATCCAGCCCTTTGTGGCTCACGTGGCCCGGATGGTCCAGAGAGGAGCTGAATTCCCTAGGGTTTTCTTGGCTGGAATCATGAGGCAGGCAGCTCACTGGGCCTTTTTTCCGTGGCCCCAGTGGTTGGGTTGACCCACCAACCTTAGCTGTTGTTGATGGGTCACTTGGAGTTGATTCACTGGCCCAGTGCAGACCATTTCCCACCCCCAGGCACCATCTCCACCAGGAAGTCAACACCAAGATAGCTACTTCCCCATCTCCTCATCTCACCACCACCCAAAATGTCCCCAGGCATTGGCGAATGCCTCCACGGGGCAGAGTCATCAGCCAAGACTGAGAACCACCGCAGCACGTGATGCAAAGAGCCAGCCACTCGCCGTCTCCGGACGCTGCAGGCAAGGACCTGGGTCCTGCTTGGAAGGAACAATGGGCAGCTCACTTCTCTTCCCCTCTTATTGCCAGCGCCTGGGCTGCCTTTTGCCCAAGCAAAGAAGGCAGGCATGTGGTGCTGCTCAGCTATGGACTGACTCATCAAATGACCTGTCTTAGTTTACAGGGCGGAAATCCGGGCCGCGGATGCTGACTGTGTAAGAGGATTTGAAGTCTGTTGAGATGGTGGGGATGGGCATTGTGGACACCACTGGGCAAAGGACGGGGGAAGCACTTCTGCATAAAGAGGCCTTGGTTCGCCGAGGAACACGCAGTGTTCGCGGTCAGACGCTAACGAGGAACGCGGGCCTCCTCTGCCTTTTGGCCCGGGTGGGCTCCCACATCTGCCCCTCTGGCTTCATTCTGCCCTTGTTTGAGGTGGCACCTACTAGGGTATTCTCGCGATGGAGGAAGCTGCTTCGGAAAGGAAGCCCCAAAGCCTAACTAGCTGACAAGGTAACCGTCATGAACACCAAGACCAGCCAGCCTCTTCGCTTGCTTCTGCTCTTCTTTCTGCACTGGCAGCTGACTCCGCGATTGTCTTGTCAGGCACTTAGGACTCTGGGGCACGGGGCGTCCTTCCAGGGAGGCTCCCTTGGCTCAGGCCTGTGACACACGACCTCCAAGGGTGTCTGCTGTCTAAGAGTGCCCCTCTGCCACTGGAACATCTAGGACAGCAACACAGGCACGGGAGCTCAGTTCCTGGCCCTGAGAGGCCATACAGGACCTCAGGCTTTCAAAGCTAAGAATCACCTCCCCTGCCTATGGCTATACAATGGGTCTCCTAGTCGAGCCGGTCTTCAGGTGCTTGGTGGCCAATGGATGCCCTGAAGAACTCTTGGCCCCCCAAGTCCCCTTCTTGTGGGCTCCAGCCTGACACTTCATTTGAATTTCCACTCCCTTTCAGGGTCCCCCACCCCCCAGCCGTCGCTGATTGGATTCACCCCAGATTAACATTTTCCATTAAACGTTATAATGTGTTTTTTTTTAAACCAAATCTCCCTTCACAGATTGCTGTCTTTATAATACAGGAATTATTTCTCAGTCACTTTAAAAGTCCTGCTTCATTAACTTGGTGACTGTTTGGTAATTTGCAAAGTCACTTTCACAAGTTTCAATACTGCCCTGGTTGAGAATCACAGTAATAAATGTATTAGATCTTAATAGCGTTATGATTCTGTCTGAAGTGGGAAAAAAAAATCCAACAGCCCTGAGAATCAGTAATTAGCTCTGACCTCAACACCCGCCGCTGCTGGCGCACAGGATAGTGGCGAGTACGTGTTCAAACCCTGGCCTCCGAGGGCTCTGGTGGGCGAGGTTTCAGGGCCCTACGTTCCCGTTATGCAGGATAGCTTCGGAAAATGGCACCTTACTTTTACCAAAGACCCTTGATTTCCCTTTAGAATAGCCACCGCTCTTCCTTCTGCACAAAGTGTCTCTGGGCCCGCTGGCCCCTCCAGGGAAATGCACGGGGCAAAGGCGATGTCCACCGCTAGCAAATGGACAAGCGGAACCCCCCAACCATGGGCTCTTTGGACCGCTTAATGCTTTCATCGGGCAATGTTGCCATGAGGAGGCCAGGGCTCCCCCTACCACCCCACCCACCCCCAGGCAGGAGGAGGGGACAAGGGGCCTTGACAAGCCCTTTCCCAACTCACAGCACCTCCACGTGACAGAAGAGCAGTGTCCCCGCAGGCGTTTCTAGGCGGTGATCTTCATGGGGACAGATCACTAGGTCTCTTCTCCAGCAAAGACACTGGGTGGGTTCGCACCGTCAACCTTCTCGTTAGCAACGGCGTGCTTAACCGTTGGGAATCCCCCAACTCAGCGGTTCCCAACCCGTGGGTCTCGGGCCCTTTGGGGTCGAACAACCCTTTTACAGGGGTCGCCCGATTCATAACGGTAGCAAGATTACAGAGTGAAGTAGCAATGAAAGTGATTTTATGGTGGGGGGCGGGGGGCACCACCACAGGAGGAACTGTATGAAAGGGTCTGGGCATCAAGAGAGTTGAGAACCCCTGCTGTAACGATTGCTTTCTCTGCCACCTGTATCTCTCTCTCATCTATATCTCCTACATTCATCTCCATCGCCTTCTGTAGGCAGGGCCTTCTTTTTTCATTCTTTTTTTGGTGAGCTCTCTGTCCTCCCTAGGACAGGGGGGCAGCCGACAGGGGGTGCTGTTCAGGTCCTCCTCACCACCCAGTGAGAAGGTGGCGGGGTGTGGGGGACACTCATTGCACGGGGTGCTCTGTGCTCCAATGCTTTCAGATCCTAGCGGCGTCCGTCTCCAGCCTGGCGGCCTCTGGGAGTCTGTTGGCAGCTGGGCTTGCTCCCTGGTAGGAGGTGGGAGGGTGGGTGGCAGCAGGCGACGCTGGAGCCTCACGGTGGTGCCTTGTCTTGTCCCATTTGCCCCGATTCATTTGGCGCCTGTACGAACCACAGGGCCCGTGCTCTCCCTTAACCTTTTGCAGATGTTTCCAGCCAAGGGTTTCTGGCAAAATCGATTTTGACATTTTGATAAGAACCCACTCGCCGTCTTCTGTGTTTTGAGTCTTTTGACTCTAAGCTGTTCTGAAAACCAGCGGTGCACCTGAATCTTGTTTGGGAAATCTGCATAGTGCACTGGCAGCAGAAACCGCCGGCGCCCGCGGCCCATTCGCATCCACTTGAAGGGAGTTCGGTGGGCCGGGCGGGACTGGATCCAGGCAGTTTCTCAGCAAGGTGACGGCAGGGCTGCCTAATGAGTGTCTTCAACCTGCGTCTGTCTAAAGTGAAAAATAAAATAAAATAAATCATTTGACAAGGAGGAGACAGTGACTGGGATTTTTTTTTTTTATGTTCATGAAAAAGACCATGGCCCTGCTTCGTAGGAAGCTCGTTTGCAGTGTAAAACCGAACGTCTCTATCAGGTGCGGGGCCATTTGTCACTCAGTGCAAGGTTCTTTTTTAAAATAAAAAAAATTTTTAAAGGGAAAGCTGGTCTGCAAGCTTTTGAGGCCGCTCCTCAGGCATGGAAAGACGGGCATCCTCTGTCCAAATGAGCGTCCCCCTTACCAGTGTCATTTTAGGAGGAAAGAGGGATTCCCAGCACCCACTCGTTGTCTCTCCTCCTGGCTGGCCCTCATGATGAGGCTCTGGCTCCACTGCAGGCGGTCCTTGGAAGAAACAATGTGTGTCAGAGGGGGACCAGCCAAGGCAGCTGGGAGAAAGGTCTGGGGAGGCTGGTGGGAAAGCGGATGCCTTTGGTGGGCAAAGGTGACTCTTAGCACCTCCTAGTGGACAGACCTAGGAAGTGATTTGGTCGGTAGTGGTAAGGGGGTGGGGAGGCTAGACCCTTTGCAGGGCTGGCTTCCTGCATGGGGGCACCCCAAGCCCTTTGTCCTGTGCTTTGTGATTGTCTTCCCTTGCCCTGGGCTCGGGGTTCCTCGTGCACAAGAGAGCCACGCTGGACCCGAGGTTCAATTCATGAAGGATGAACTGGGAGCATTGCATTTGAAAGCTGGAGTGAGAGGTCGTCCTTAAGAAGGTTGTGTGGTGGAGACCCGGAATAAAATCACAGAGAATCAGGAACCACTAGGCTGTTCGCATCCTGGCCCTCAGGGAGGCGAGGTGTTGGGCTAGAAGATTGACAGTAAAACCCAAACTCATGGCTGTCCAGTTGGTTCCCACTCAGAGACCCTCTAGGCCAGAGTAGAACAGCCTGCTATGGTTGCTGCTGCCTGGAGTGAGTGCTAAGGTCTTCGACAAGCCGCTTCAATCCCTTGAGCTTTAGGGTCTGGGCATGGAGAGCCAGGTAATTAGACCCCTGGTGGCCAGAGGGTCTGCCCCACCCCACACCTCCTGCTTTTCAGCCTCCTGTGCTCAGTTCCATGTGATAAAGCTCCCTGACTTCAGCTTGCCTTGCAAGCGCCTAAGAGGAGCTGAGGCACAGTTGTCACCTTTCCCCTCACTTGCTTGGGTTGGCCTTCATTGGGCACCCGTTCAGAGTCAAGCTCTGTTCCAACAGCGCACGCTCAGCTGTTGTGGTTGGGCGTCACGGAGCCAGTTGAGACCCATCGCGTGACCCTGCGTGTAACGGAATGCAACGCTGCTCCATCTTACACCGTCCTCCCAAGTGTCCCTCCGCTGGAACCCATGCAGTAGCTCTGGGGTCAATCCAGCTCTTTGAGGGCCTTCCTCAATTTTGCCAAGCACGACGGATGTTCTTTTCCAGGATATATTTGTCTCCTGACAACTCGTCCAAAGTAGAAATAAGAAAATGAAAACAAAGACAAGTCCACAAGAGCCGAGATATGACCTGGGGGATCTGCCACCCGGGTTTTGAGAACATCTTAAGAACAGATCTGACGCAGGGAACCTGATTCATGACCGAAGACCTGATGAGCTGTGGGAGGACATTAACACCATCATTCATGAAGAAGGCAAACAAACCATCATCGAAAAGACAGGAAAGAAGGAAAATATCAAAGTGGATGTCAGAAGAGACTTGGAAACTTGCTCTTAATCATTGGGGCGCGAAGGCCAATGGAAGAAAGGATGATGTCAGAGAACGGAACAGACCATTTCAAAGGGCGGCTCAGGAAGACAAAGTCAAGTGTTATAATGAAATAGGCAAAGACCTAGAATTACAAAACCCAAAGAGAAGAGCACAGTCAGTATCTCTTAAACGGAGAGGACACACAGTAGAGCCTTGTTATTCCAGACAACGGCATGCTATAAAGTCACGCCAAGCGATGAATGGGTGAAGATGGAACCGATGCTTCTAGGGGCAGTATAAGGTTAGGGGGCTGTGAGCCTCTGGTCACAACAGTTTCCAGCCTGTCAATACAAAGCCTCCTTGTATATGTTTCTGTTTAAAGATGTCTTATCTAATTACGCGTGTGGGAGTGCTGGTGGTGCAGTGGTTGAAGTACTTGGATGCTAATCACAAGGTCAGCAGTTGGAGCCCGCCCGTCAGGCCGTGGGCGACAGATGTAGCAGTCTGTTTCCTGTCTGTTTCCGTGAAGAGTGACCGGCTCGGAAATCCTATGGGGCAGTTCTCATTCATCCTAAAAGGTTTGCTTAAGTGGGAATCAACTCAATCTCAGTGGGTTTTAAAAATCTAATACATAGTTGATTTATCAAATGTGTACTGATGGCTAACACCGCTATAACTCATGCCTGAATGAGGCTTGTCTAACATGCTTGGTTCTCCACAAGGCACGTCGCCACCTTCTTTCACTTAGAACCACTAGACACCATGTCAGCAGGACACAGAAGGGCTACAGTCTAAGAGACCACCCCAAACAAAGCATAAAAATGCCAAAAGAATAGGAATAAATAAATTGCAAAAGGGAGACCCGTGTATAATATGAGAATAAGATCTGAGAGTGTCCCCTTATTCAGCCTCACTCAGGAGTCCATGCACGACCTGGTTCAGATTTTCCACCAGCTTGCAAATGACGATGGAAGCGTTGTGTATTGATTTGGGGGTATAATATATCTTAGCGAGTAAGTGAAAAATCACAAATCCAGAACCTATGTAGAATGAAGGCCGACTGTATAAAGATAAATCAGAGATGGTCTCGGACGTCCAGGAGGTCGCGGTCCAGTGAGGTAGGCACATGGATATCTGTGGTTCAATGTGCTCGGTCAGTGAGAGGATCGCAGACGTGGGAGCAGGGAAGAAGGCCCACAGCCTAGCCTGCGGTGAGGGCCAGATGAGGATTTGTCAATGGAGGGGGTGGTGGTGGACCTTGGGATTGAGTACCCTTCAAAATGAGCTCACTTTGGCCTATCCAGTCTGTTCAACCATATTGCCATTATTATAGGGCACCCAGACTGGACAAGTACGTGGGAGCAGCCGTCAAGAAATCATAAGATGCATTGAACTGGGCAAATCTATTGCACAAGCATCTTGAAAGCATTCAAGAGCAAAGATGTCACTTTGAGGAATAAAGTGTGCCTGCCCCAAGTCATGAGATGGTCACTCACTTCACAGGCAGACAAACGCTGGACAGTAAGGAAGACCAGTGAGGAGCTGATGCATCTACATTTTGATGTCGCGGGAAGAATATTGAAAGTACCGCGAACTGTCAGGAGAGACAAGCCAAGCTGTCTTGGAAGAGCTACAGCCGAACTTCTCCTTAGAAGTGAGGACAGTTGAGATTCCAACGCACATACCCGGACATGTTGTCAGGAGGGACCAGGGCGTGGGAAAGACATCAGGCTCGGTAAAGTCGAGGCTCAGCGACATAAAAGGAAGCCCCTCAATTAGATGAGTTGACCTGGGGGCTGCAGTTGGCTCAGACACAAGAAAGCTCGTGAGGATGATGCAGCGTCGGGTCGCTCTGACGTGGAAGGATTCAACCACCTTGAAGAAAAAGAAGACAGGATTGATGGATTCACATTATGACATTGGCTAAGAATAATGAAAGCTAGCGCCGACTGTCAGAAGAACAAACAAGCCAGAGGAAACAAAACCAGAACAGTCTTTAGAAACGACAACGGCAAACCTCCATCCTGATTGCTTTGGGCACATCACAAACAATCCCCGTCCCTGGAAAAGGACACCTTGGTTGGTCACAGTAAAGGGGGACTGAAAGTGAGGGGAGGCCTCCCTGAGAGGGACAGACATAGTATCCACAACAATTGGCTCAAACTTATCCGAGACCCAGAAGATGGTGCGGACGAGACCGTGTTTTGTTCTGTTGTCATTGTTTCCATGCGTTGGGATCAGCAAGAGGCTGAGCCGGACCTCGTGGTGAATCAAATGCAGTGTTAAGTCATCTTTCACAAGAGCTCACAGCTTTGCTTACATTGACTGGACTTGCTCTACCAAGAGTTCCGAAATATCTTCAACCTGGGTACTAGCTATCCTTCGGACTAGTCTATGGCCAGTGTCTACTGAGAGGGAAAGTAGCTCATTCACAGTGTCAGATGATCTGGACCAATCTGTGCTTTTGGGGGCTTTATAGATAGTCCCACCGGTTTTGCTTGTCTGAATCCTTTCTTGATGAGAGCCAGCACCACCACCTTCGTTACTGTCTGCTCTTGCGCTCATCGGTGGCTTACAAACCATCATAAACTGAGGAAGAGAAAGTTCTAGAACAAAAATTCTCAGTTGTCTCCCTTGTCTCTGAAAAAACAAACCCAAACCAAACTAAACAAAACAATTATGGGGTATGAAACCTCTGCAAAGGGATTTTCTGTCATGAGCTGTGAAATTGGCTCCTGTTGGGGGTGACACGTGTTGCCTGGTCTCTCACCCCCCTCGTGGTCATCGCGGTGTGGGGGTTCCTCGCCTCAGCCACCGTGTGCACTGGTCAAAAAGCCATCCGATCCTCGCATTCTGTGCATTTTACTTCCTATAAATCCTCCCTAAAAAACAAAACTGGAAAACAGACGGCAAACCAATACCGAACCCCCAGTTAATGATATGTCAGCAGATGGGGTGTAGGGTGGAGGGGACTGATGTCTGCAGTTTATTTCGAAATGCATCAAAAATTAAAATGGATCGATGTATGCATCGAAGGATGGCTAGATGAATACTTATGAGATCTGGCAGGTTTGACCAAATGTTAATTGTGTAATGTAGTAGATATGGGGGTGTTTCTCTCTCAGCTTTAGGGTAGGGCTTCTAGCTTTCATAATACGATGTTGAGTGAAAATGAAGCGATGCATATTTCATGGGTTCATACAGCGCTGGCAAAACCAGATGAAAGCAGTCCAGTGCATCACAGACCTAAGGGTCAGGAGGTGTGGGCTCCTTGTGGGTGGGGTTTGTGGAGAGCGTGACTCCAGGAACAACTCCGTGTGGTAGCATCTGGGTGAACGAGAGAAGCAAACTTGTAGACACCCAGATGTGTAGAAGAAAGGGCTTGATGTAAAATAGCAATTGTATAGTAAGAAAACATCCCAGTTCAGTCCAGATCAAGTCTGTAAGTCCAATATGAACCCATATGTCTGACACAAGTCTATGAATTCCTCTTCAGACCACACTAAACATGCAATGAAACAGAATGCAGGAAGATCACTGGCCAGTGGATGGAAAGCCTTGTGGAATCAATGGTAAAAGCATCTCAGCTCTGGCGTGGGTCTCTACGTGACTCCTCCAGCTCCAGGGGTCTGGCTGTATCAGCATAGCTCCATGTGGCTTGTCAATGTCTTGTAGGGAGACAAGCAGAGAGAGTGTATGTCCCGCCTCCAATGAGCTATTCATCTCTGTTGCACTTCCAAATGAGGTCATCAAGCAGCGACCTGATTGACAGGCTAAACTCCACCCCTTCACTCTTAATCGTCTCGAGTTGGCACCAGATTATGGAACTACCACAGGTAGCTTTCGGGGAAATGTGCTAGTTTCTAAGTCGGGGTTGAATCCTGGGTTAAGTTAATGGGTTTTCTTAAAATTAAGCTTTCTAATTTATATTTGCAGCTCTTTATTATCTTAAGAACTAAATGTTATTCATAATAGTAAAACATATCTGGTAAAGCACTGAAACATTATTATTTTGTAAAGAAATAAGATCTTAGAGGCAGTATATTTAGAGGAGGGTTTAAAGAATTTGGGTCCACAGAGGCTGCTCTATCTTCCGACTGAGTTGGAGTCCAGAGGAGGGGACCAGCAGGGAGCCACCCCAGGGTCAAAGTCACCCCATGACTTCCCGACGTGGTTCTTCAAATTTTGACCCTATTTGCTTGCAAGAGTTCCAAGTGATGTGTATTTTTGAAATGCTAATAAAAATATGTAAATCAATAAAGCCAGGGTTCAAACTCTGGCAACTGCAACCTCAAGTCCAGTCACCTTCCCTCTTCACTCTCAGCGAATGACCTTCCTTCTTGCCTCTCAAACCACAGCCAAAGACATGGAGTCACCATCTCCACTACCCTCAACCATCCAACCAAAATGCTTGGTGTGTGCTTCCTGCTGCCCTTTCTCTCCATCTCCCCGAACTCTGGGCCTCGCCATTACCCACTATCCACTTTCTGGAGACAGCTATGGGATTGCCTCACCTCTCTGCCCTACCTCATAGGGTGTTGCAAAGATGTGCTGTTGAGGCCACGCAGATCATGGTGACCCCATGTGTAACGGCAGAAAGCAATGCCCGTGCCTGTGTGATGGCCACGATCGTTGATGTTTGAGTTCATTGCTTGCTGGGGGTTTGGAAGATTAAATCATGAATATTTCAGCAGGGCTTGAATGATGTCTGCCACATAATACAAATTTAGTCAATATTAGCTCTCCGACAGACTTTTTTGGTACTCTCTGATGATACCTTTCTGTATTTTTAAAGCTTGCCTCTGTATCCTCTCCCTACCCAAGGTCCTTGAAATTATGATCACAATGGGTGGTCTCTACTTCTGCACCCTGGCTGCCATGCCCGTGAGAATGCTCCCACCCTGCATTCCTGGTTGCCAACCCCATTAGCTATTTGTCATTGCTCATATTCTGGGTATCTCAATCATATCTGACAATTGCTATCTGACCCATCCCCCTTTCCCCTGAAACATGCTCTCCCCTTGGATCCTCCGTGAGAACATTCTCTTCTACTGGGCTTCCTTCTAACACTCTTCCTGGTTATTTCTATAAGCACCCAATTTTTATGCTCATTTCTTCGATGTTGGTGCCCTTCAATATTTGGTGTGATTTGTCTCTATTTCCTTTATTCTAAAGACTTCCTTAGAGAAAGTTTTTTTTATTATTGTTTTGGTTATAATGATAATGCATGGGCCTTTATTAACAGTCCAGATAGTTCTTTGAAGTTTCTGGACAATCATGTGGATGTCCTTCCTCCCAAGCAACTCCACTTGGATACTGCTTATTTATTTCCCCCCTCCATGAAATCTGCTTCCTCTGTTGTGTGTGTGTGTTTATCTCACTATATGACAACATCCGTTGTCCAAGACCCAAACCTGGCTTACATTTTCCATGTCTCTAAGCTCCCAGGGCCAATTCATCACCCCCCACCCCAAATATCTAGAATTACATGCATTCTCTCCATCCTATTGCATCCACCTTACTTCAGGGTCCCATGATCCTCTCTGGATTGCTACAAATGCCCATTAACTCTTCTCTCTGCCCCCCTGCTCCCGCCCTGCCCTTTGCCCTGCTACAACTCATTCTCTCAACTGAGATCAGAACCTTCTTTCTAAACCTTTTCTGACTCTGGTATTCCCTTACTGAGCACGTTGTGTTGGCTCCCCATCGACCTTGAGCAAGATCCAAAGTCCTAAAAGTAGCTTACTCGGCAGTAGACCGGACCTGGCCCCAGCCTGCTGGTCAGCTCTGCCTCCCACCGTCCTTACCCTGACAGCCAGTGTCCATGCTCCCTGCTGACCTTCCCCTCTTCCCCCGTCTCTCACTTTCATCTTCCGGGGCCCTCTTTCTCCTCCCTGCTCACTGGTGTCATTTGCTCAGGTAGAGCTGTCGCCATCCGCCCCCCGCCCCCAAGGATGCCATCTAGAATTCCTTCCCCTTATTCCTGCAACAAGTGTTCGCGTGTCTCCTTGAGTCGGGCGGTGAAGATGAGTGTCAGTGAAGATGAGTAAGACAGTTTCTCTCCGAGAGCTAACACCCTACGGGGAGGGGGGGGGGATTAGGGCAGAGTTCTTGATGGGGATGAAACAGAGCCCTAGCAACCTCAAACCAAACCCACTGTTTTCGAATCTATTTTGACTTACAGCGGCCCTGGGCGTGTCCTAAGCTGTAAATATTTATTAACCTTTTATTTTGAGCTCTTACTGATATTATTATACCAATCCACAATTCGATTAGATCAAGCATAATTGCACGATGACGGCCACCATGATTTTCAAAACCTTGTCCTTCTTCTCGCACTCATTGATATTAGCTCCTTGTTACCCGCTCCCTCTCCATCCTGCCCCTCCTTCCCCTGGAATCTCTTTATGAGACCAGAAAGCTTCCTCGTTCTCTCAAAGAGCAGCGAGTGGGCTCGACTGCTGACCTTGTGGTTTTCAGCCCAATCCATAACCCACAATGCCGCCAAGGCGTCTTAGTGACAGTGACCGGAGCAACGAGGAAAAGAGAACAAAGTAATGGGAAATGTGTGTGTGTGTGTGTGTGTGTGTGTGTGTGTGTGTGCGCGCGCATGCGCTGGCAACATCGGACACCCTAGCCCTGGTGACATTTGAATTTAAACCGAAAGTAGGAGAAGCCAGCCATGCAAAGATCAGAAGAAAGACAGCCGGGCAGTTGAAGGCAGCGAGCAGGCCCTGCGGGGCGTTTTCTTGACAAGTTTGAGGAATGGACAGAAGAGCCACGTTGCTGGAGCAGGGAGTGCCGGGAGCCCAGTGCACAGTCAGACACTGGGCTTGGTTGGGGCCAAGTCATGCATCGCCTCGTAGGCCACAGGGAAGAGCCCGGGTTTTATTTTAAGTGCAGTGTAAACTCCTGGAGGACTTTAATCAAGGGAGCGATGCAATCTAATTGATTGGCTGACTGAGTTAATATAACAGCTTTCACACACTACACAACTCACCACTGAGTGCTTTTCAGTATGTTCACAGACTTGTGCAATCTCTACCACAAGGGGTTTTAGAATATTTGCCTCACCCTGAAAAGATACTCATTATCCAGACTCATTAGCAACCACTTGCCGTCCTCCCCATCTCTCCGCCCTCGGCAGCCAGGAATTTACCTTCTGTCGCTGGTTGCCTATCATAGACGTTGCAGGTAAACGGAATCCTACAATATACGTTTTTCTGGTGTCTTGTGTTTGTAATTTAAGTGTGTTTGGTGTTTTTTATTTAGCATCATGGTTGCAAAATGTATCTAAATTGTAACGTGTCTCAATCCTTCATTCCTTCTCATGGCGGAGGAAACAATTGTGTGATAAACCAACGCCACTGTCAGGGAGTGGATTTTGACTCACGGTGACCCTGTGTAAGACTGCTGAGGACATACATCCTCTCGAAGAAGGTAGCTTCTTTTCTCTCCAGTGGAGTGGCTGGTGGGTTTGAACAGTCAGCCTGGCAGTTAGCAGGCCAGCATGTACCATACCACCTTTGATTTACCTGTTCAGTTGATGGCCATTTGAGGTCCCCACCCCCACCCCCACCCCTACGCTTTTTGGCTGGTCTGATTAATGCTGCTGTGAACACTTAACATGGTTTTGTGTGGACGTAGATTTCAGTTCTCTTGAGTATATACCTATGATCATGATGGTGGCCCTGTTGGGTAAGCATTAGACGTTAGCTGTGAGGTTGGCAGTTCAAACCCTATCAACTGCTCTGTGGAAGAAAGAAGAGGCAGTCTGTTCCCACAAGGATTTACAGCTTCAGAGACCCTAGAATAGAGTCACGATGGGTCAGAATCAACTTGATGAAAGTGGGTCTTCCTTTTGGTTATGGTAACTCTGTGTCCCTGGATGGTACAAACGGTGCACAACGACTTACCTAGTGGTTGGTAGTGGGAGCCCACCCAGCAGAATCACAGAAGAAAGGTCTGGGGGTCTGCTTCCTTAAAGGTTACAGGTAAGGAAATGATCCGGGCTGGTTTTGCTCTGTAGCACACGAGGTTGTCGGAGTTGGACGGGAGCAATGGCAGTGGGTTTGCTAGCTGTGTGCTTAATCTTTTGAAACGCTGCCAAACTTTTTTTATAGGAACTGCACCATTTTACAAGCCCAGAGGTGATTTCGTTTGAAACGTTTGTGCTGGTTCGACTGAGGACCGTGGCTTGTTGGAAGCAAGAGTGGAAGCAGATGGGCCTAGGAGAAGGCTGCTTCAGGTGTCCTAAGCCAAACAGGGGTGTTTGTGTGGAAGATGGAAGGGAGGTGGGCAGGTAAAGGGCAATCCTGGAGGCTGAGCTGCCCGAGTTCTTTGTGGATTTGATGTAGCATGCGAGACAAACCCAAGAGTCAAGGGAGGCTTTCATCTTAAGAATGGAGTGTGGATGGCGGTGCCATTCAGTGAGGTGGGGGAATTGGCAGAGTGACTTGGGCATTCTTTCTGGATAAATTAGGTTTCGGTTGCCTACTGGGCCTTCCGAGCAGAGATGGGAAGAGGCTGTTGATATATGAGTGCAGAGGTTCGGGTGAGAGAGCTACATTTGGGATAATCAAATATTTAATGTCAAAGGACAATAACTTAATCTGTGGGGGGAGTGAGCGATGGGGCAGTTCAGTATTTAGAGGTTAAGCAGAGGAGACGAATCCATCAAAGGAGACAGGGAGTGACTGCCAGCAAGGGAGGACGGCGATTAGGTGACAATGGGAGCACCAGAGGACGCTTCCAGAAGGAGGGGCAGACATCTGTGCCATCTCGTCCTGAAACAGTCATCGTGTGAAGGCGGAACCGTGACCGTCCCACGTGGCCACGCGCCCAGGACTGGGGGTGTCTGTGGGAATGGGTCGGCAGGCTGGGGTGGAGGAGAAGCTTGCTGGAGGTGCAGAGATCAAGAAACCCAGGAGCCAGGGTGACGAGTGGGCCATCCCGATGGGTGCTGAGATGACCCGGAACCATGACAGGCGTGCGGCAGAAGGAAGAGGGTGAATGAGGCCTAGGTTGCCACTGTTTGGGCGGGAAGACATGGAGGTCTGGAGATGGCAACGACAGGAGAGGAGGGGCGAGGGAAGCATGATGAGATGCCGCCAGCTTGAAAGGAGCGGGAAAAAAAAATATGTTGGAGCTGGTCATGGGAAGCAAGGACACCCATTTCCCCTTCAGGTTCTGAGGCCTTTGGGGTCTGAAAGAAATGAACCAAACCCGTGGGAAGGTCATAGAGAGACAGTGTCTTTAGAGACCAGTCAGGTCTCATCTAGTGGCCGAACCTGAAACCAGGTCCCCACGTGGGCCAGCTGTTGAAAGAGTTTTATTGGCATATATTTCACATCTCATACAGGTCAACAGCTCAGTCATCGCCAGTGGAGTGTGCCATCATCTCCACAACCCATGTTAGACCATTTGCTTCTTCCTTGTGCTCGTTGTGCCCCACCTCCTCCCAACCGCCCTCAAGGATCCATCCGTGCAGGCCCTGCCCCCATAGCTCTAGCCATCCTGGGTGTCCCGCACAGGAAATCACAGGAAGCAAAACAAACCCCACCACCCTCTGCATGGTGGCAAAGCCATGCACACATGGTTTTCTGACCGTTTGTGGGCTCCACAGGGAGCTAGCTGAAGGGTTTGTGAAGGTGGGTCTAAGCAGGGCGTGGAGGAAAGCAGGCATGGAGGTAACGGTGAGCTACATGGTAGGCTGCTAACTGCAAGATGGGCAGCTTGAAACCACCAGTAAGCTTACAGGAGGAAAAGGAGGCTTCTACTCCTGTGAAGTGTTAGTCTTGGAAACTCAGCGAAGCCATTCTGCTCTGTTCTATAGGGTCATGATGAGTCGACGGCAGGGAGTTGGTTGGTAGCGTTGTGCTCTTAGCACTGTATTTGACGATTGCAACTCTTATCGTGCACTGTCTTAATTATTGGTGTCATAATCCTCTCTTTAGGCTATAAGGTCGTTAGTGGCTGTTGCGTTTTCTCTGGTTCATAGTGACCTTCCTTAGGAACGAAGGGGCAAAGCATTGCCTGGTCTTGTAGTTTCTTCACAGTCGCTGACATGATTGAGTTGTGATTGTGACTGCTGTGTAGTGTGTGCACCTTTCACCTGAGGGGCTCATCTTCCATCACCTGTGCACAGTGTTCTGCTGGTGAGCCACGCCATGTTAATTGGCCAATTGTCAGAAGTAGATTGCCAGGCTTTTCTTTCTTCCCAGTCTGCCTTCGTCGGAAGCTCTGCTAAAATCTGCTCAACATGGTAACCCTCCTGGTATCTGAAAATACCACAGCTTCCAGCGTCATAGCCACGTGCAAGTCACCGTAGCATGATGAGTGGTGACTTTGGATTAGAAGTCCTGTTTTATAGATAGGACATTAAAAAAATCATGTTATTGGGGCCTTGTACAGCTCTTATCACCATCCATCCATCCATCCATCCATCCATCCATCCATCCATCCATCCATCCATCCATCCATCCATTGTGTCAAGCATCATTTTCAAAACATTTTCTTTCTACTTGAGCCCTTGGTATCAGCTTCTCACCTCCACCCCTCCCCATCCTGCCTCCCTCATGAACCCTTGATAACTTATAAATTTTTTTTTATATCTTACACTGACCAATGTCTCCATTCACCCACTTTTCTGTTGTCCATCCCCGTGGGAGGGGGTTATATGTAGATCCTTGTGATTGGTTCCTCTTTTCTCCCCTCACCTTCCCCTTCCTCTCCTGGTATTACTACTCTCATTATTGGTCTTGAGGGTTTATTTGACCTGGATTCCCTGTGTTTCCAGCTCTTATCTGTATCTGTGTGCATGCTCTGGTGTAGCCAGATTTATAAAGTAGAATTGGGGTCATGATAGTGGGGGCGGGGGGGGGAGAGGAAGCATTAAAGAACTAGAGGAAAGTTGTATGTTTCATCTGTGCCACACTGCACCCCGACTGACTCATCTCATCTCTTCCTTGTGATTCTTCTTGTCTATAGATGGACTTTGGGTCTCCACTCTGCACTGCCCCCCATTCACATTCATATGATTTTTTTGTTCTGGGTCCTGATGCCTGATACCTGATCCCATCAACACCTAATAATCACACAGGCTGGTGTGCTTCTTCCGTGTGGACTTTGTTGCTTCTCAGCTATGTCTTTTGATAGTCGGGCACCATCAGCTTTCTTCACCACATTTACTTATGCACTCATTTTGTCTTCAGAGATCGTGTTGGGAAGGTGAGTTTCATGGAATGCCTATTTAATAGAACAAAGTGTTCTTGCATTGAGGTAGTACTTGAGTAGGGACCAATGTCAGATCATCTGCTACCTTAATATGTAACGTATAAATATATGTACATAGATCTATTTCCCTATTGTTATATATAAATATATTTACATATGTACCTGCCTGTATTTAGACCTCTATAAATGCCCTTTGCCTCCTAGTTCTTTCCTCGATTTCTTTTTACTTTCCTCTTGTCCCACTATCATGTTCTGACTTCATTTGGGTTTCAGTAATTCCTCTTGGTACATTGCCCTTCAACAAGCCCTACCAGGGATCCTATGCCCTCCTTGGCATTGATTTTTAGATCACTGTTCTCCCCTTGTCCCTGGGTTTGTTAACATGCACTTCCTCCCCCTCATTGCCTTCCCCTCTCTCTTGTCTCCCTGGAATTTTTGATCCCATTGTTTTCTCCTCCGGATTGTTTATCCCGCCTTAGATAGGGAATTTTTAATAGTCACTCCCCAATCTCCAGATTCTACCTCAGTGCCCACAGTACAGTACATGCTCAACAATATTTGTTGAATGAATGAGAGAGCAGTTGAAGCTCTTTTGATCAGGCATTAATCCACGGACTGCCGGCTCCAGAGAAGTGTGTGCAAACCCACGGCTTTCCTATTCCTCCTATTTGGAGTTCCTGCTCATTCTGCCCCCAGAGCAGCAATCGAGTCGGTCCCACATTTTGTCTCTGAATTGTCGGCAAATACCAGGCCATACGATCCCGACGTAGAATTGCGAGACTCCCACAGGTCTCAGCTGGCCCCACCACTTGGAAGTTGAGGTAGATGGATTGGATTGGGCTGTTGATGGAGTTTGCCAGGTTGCGGTGAGAATTGAGTTGAATTTATTATCATTGCTGCCAGTGGTGTTTTGCCAAATATTTATTGACTCTGAGGATTCTAGAGAAGTGCTGGGGGTTGGATGGGCAGGCAGCTGGAGGCCCGCGGGGCGTGTGTTTGGGCTGGCATCGCTCCGTCTGCCTGGTGTTTGATGAATTCCAAAGCGGAGGAGCCGCGATGCCCTGGCTCTTCTCCCTGCCAACAGCCACCGTCTTGGGTTCTCCTCCTGTGCCCAGATCTGGCTTCATCTTGGAATGTGCCACTGCCAAATGCCCGAGGGTTGGACTTGAGGTCAGATCCTACCGAAGACCTGAGGTCATAGTTGCCCCTTTGGAAACCAGGGAGACATGGACAGACCAGTTGAGAATGAAAATATGTTGTACTTTTGCAGCGTTGGGGCCATGTCTTAGTTTGCTGGGCTTCCATAATTGACAAAAGGAGCCCTGGTGGGGTGGTGTAGTGGGTTACACATTGATATGTTAACACAAGGTCAATGGCTCAAACCCACCAGCCACTCTTGAGGGAGACAGATGAAATGATCAACCACTGTAAAGATGCCAAGCCGTGGAGGGCAGTTCTGCTGTCCTGTAAGGTCACTATGCATGAGAGTGGGCTTCATGGCCGTGGATGTGTGTGTGTGTGTGTGTTCCCCCTAACAAACTATCATAAGTAAGTGACTTTAAAAAAGACATTTATCGTTTCATAGTTGAAAGGCTGGAGGTCCAAGTCAAAGCATGAACTCCAGAGGAAGCTCTCTGTCATCTCCTTCAGGTTCTAGTGCACTTTCCTGCGTTGTTAGTGCCCAAAGAGCTATGTTTGCCTCAGGGCAACCCCTGAGTCCAGAGTCAAATGGCTCCCTAGGGTGTTTATAGCTGTGACCTTCTGGAAGCAGATCCCCACACCTGTCATCCAAGGCATCTCTGGGTGGGTTTCACCTGCCGACTATGTGTCTAATAGTCTAGTGCGTAACCATTTGTGCCACCAGGGACTCCATAACCTCTGGTAACCTGGAGCATTCTTGGACCAGTAGTTGCTTTGCCATGGTGCCTGTGTCCGCGATGTGGGCGTGTGTCTGTCCCTGGGTCTGTACTCCCTTTCTACAACATGACTCACGAGAGATTAGGCTTCAGAACCACCCTATCCTGGCACATTTTCATGAACATAACAAAGGAAAAGTGGTTTCCAAACAAGGTTCTGTCCACAGGTATAGGGGGTCAGTGCTTCAGCGCATGCTTCTTGGGGACCCAGTTTAACCCATCACAAGCCAGTACGTTTTTTCTCACCCTTATGAGATTCAGGATGAGTCCTCAGACTAAGAGAAAGACGATATCCCCATTGAGCTGGGGCAAAAGGTCCACTGATACCTGCGACTATTAGGTTCTAAAAGACAGACTCCCATAACAGCGACAGTCTCAGAGACTCACAGGGGCAGCTCTACCCTGTCCTCGAGGGGTGCTATGCGTTGGCAGCGAGTTGAGAAGTGCAGCGATGCCCACTGCCATCAAGTCAATCCTGATGCAATAGCAACTCTGCAGGGGAGACTAGAACTGACCATTGTAGGTTTCTGAGGCTGTAAGTCTTTAGGAGAGCGGATATTCTTACCCTTTGCCTTTGGAGCATCTGGTGGGTTTGAACCATCAACCTTGCAATCGGCAGCCCCAAACCTATTCTACTGTACTAGCAGGGCTCCCAAGAATCATGCTATCGATGAATATTTATGCCTTCTCTGTTTCATATTTCATTTATTTATTTTTTAACTTATAATTTCATTGTTCTTTTCAGGAGTATCCTACATTTAAGTAGTTGTCCTTTTGTCTCTTTATGTAAATGGCACATTTCTTTGTGGAAAAAGTGTATACAAAAGTGTCTGAGATCTTTAAGGCTGCTCTCTAAACAAACAACCATTTAAGCGAGATGCCAACTAAGTCCCCATGGAAGAAGCACACCATCTCCAGTCACCGAAGGACTGTAGATCATATCATCGAGGTCGAAGGAGGGATCCGTATTAGAGACTACATTGTGAGAGTCCAGTTTGCAGAAGGCTGTAGATGACAGCGCAGTTGAGACATTGTCAGTTGACCTGCCCCCTCTCATGCACCCTGGACCTGATCTGATTTCAACATTTTTTGTTTGCTTGTATTAGGGTTTAGTCTTGTAGGTGTTATATCATTGGGGGTCACCCTCTTGATATATGTTTTTCTGTTTTTGGTGTATGAAACCCAGGATTGAAGAACCTATAGGGACAGCAAGAAGAATATGGGTTTCGGTAAGGGGGTGGGGTACAGTGGTGGTGGGGTGGGACGATATCAAGGAGTCCGGGAAGAAAAAGAATGTTTGTAAACTGACTGTGGTAGCAATTGTACAATACTGCCTGACATGATTTGAACTATGGAATGATATATGTATTAACTCCCAATTAATAATATTTTTAAGGAAAAAAAGAGATTTCCAGTTTTAGAAGCTCTATATCGCATTCCGACGAGTAGAATCAATATGGGGTGTTTGTTGGGTTAAAACTTGTAGCGCCTTATCAACACCAGTAGCTTATTGCTGGTGCTTGCTGTAGAGTTTACGCTGACTTACAGCACCCTCATGCACAGTGGAATAACACATTTCCCTGTCCTCTATTAAATTACTGATTTAAATCTTTAAAAAACCCATAACACAGCTGTTTAAGCACTATGCTGTTGTGAGGTACCGTTGAGTCAGTTCTGACCCATAGCACCCTGTGTGTGTACGTGTGTGTATCTGTTTCTTTCTCTCTGTTTCCATCTCTGTCTCTGTCTCTATCACTGTCGCTACCTCTACCTCTATGTCTACATCTATGTCTAGCTGTCTCTCGCTATTGGAGCCCTGATGGTGTAGTGGTTACACATTGGGCTGTGGTCTGCAGGGTCAGAAGTTTGAAACCACCAGCAGCTCAGAGGGTGAAAGATGGGGCTTTCTACTCCCGTAAGGAGTTACAGTCTCAAAATCTCACAAGGCAGTTCTACCCTGCTTTGTAGAGTTGCTATGAGTGGGCATTGTCTCCAATGAATTTTGCGGGCAATGCGTTATGTTTTGTTTGTACATATATATAATATGTACATGTGCAGGATGTGTTAGGTGCCATCAAGTTGGTTCTGACCCATCATATTATATATGTACATGTATGTGTATTTAAAAATATAGTGTATATACCATCCAGTAACAAAATGTTGAAAGTATGACAATAATAAAGTAGGCGTGGCTGGTTTAAGAAAAAGATAAAATTTTAAATAGATGCTGTATTAAAGTTAGTCAGATCACTTAACACTGGTTATAGCGACTGCAAAATCACCTAAGGATGGGTAAAGGTTATCTATCTTGAAATAATGTGTAAAGTGGTTGGTGATCTTTATTTAAAATAAATTATTAACTCTTTTATAATATTTTGCCTAAAAGTATAAAATATAGATGGGCTTACCTATCACACAGTTTTAGGAGATCCTACCATTTACCTCATTTAAGTTGGTTTTAAAAAATAAAGCATCACACACACACGCACACACACACATCTTGCTTCTCTGCCTCCTTTCCTGAGGTTGCTGTTTTTCATTCTAGCATGTGTTTTATATTTTATGGCATATTGATGGATTCATGAACACCACATAGCACTGTTTTGCAGAGTTAAAAACTTAATGCCCCAAAAGCCTGTCCCAGATCCTCTTGCAATGTTGTTGCTAATGCTTATCCTCACTGGTATGTAAGATGATGAACTGAATGGCGAACACTCCGGATTACATCTTAGTTTCTTTAAGATGAGCCTCACTTATGGCCATCCTCCCCCCCCCGCCCCCCGCCGAGCCTGCCTACATCTTACCGTCAGTACTATGTGCTGAGATGCACTGCGTACAGTGTTGCAGTGTGTAATCTGCTGATATCATTCTCAGACGTCCACCCCCAGGTGTTCAACGTTATGATTTTACTATTCAAAACACTGCTGCATTGCCATTGCAGATGATGGCAATGGCCTGGTTGGCCAGAAAGGTCCATGTTGAGGTCCTAGTGGAGTGTTCCACGGTCACGATGTGTGACAGCTGAGCCATGCGGGCCAGGGCACCCGACAGCCGTGGGGGACCCCGATTTTATTGCTTTGTCATTCACACCAGTCTCATTGGCGACAGTCCTCTGGAGTGGACTCAGTCGGCATTCCAAACCATAAGAAGCACCGGGCATCCGTTGTAAGTGAGATCGTCTACTTCTATCAGCACTCACTTATGATGGTGTCATGGGAACGTCGTCCTGTTGTAAACGGAGCCCACCTGTGGCTGTGTGCCTGGCGTCTTGTGGTGCTGTGGTGGGTTGCATGTGGCTGTGATTTTAGAAGTTTTGCCACTGGGTTTGCAAAGATCAGTGGGGTCATCGGTGGTGGGGAGGTCCAGGGGAGCTTCTAGTGGAAGAGAGACTAGGAAGAAGGAGGTGGTGATCCACTTCTCAAAAAGCTGGCTAGTGAGAACCTTGAGACAGTTTGGGTCGGCTCTGTGATTGTAAGAATGTATGTTCTCAGCCTTCCTCATGCATGACCCTTTCATATAGTTCCTCACGTGGTGGTGACGCCCCCCCAACCATTAAGTTATTTTCGTTGCTACTTCATCACTCTCACTTTGCTACTGTTATGAATCGGGCGACCCCTGTGAAAGGGTCCTTCGAATCCCAAAGGGGTCACAACCCACAGGTTGAGAACCACTGTCCTAGATGATCCAGTCTGTTGTTCTAGCTGTTCTTCATACTCAGCCATTGTTCTCCCTCAGGCCGGTTGTGTTGTCCCCTCCTTTAATGCTTATTTTGGTTATCTGCACCCCGCACCCCCCCTTTGGCAAACGTTGGCTAATTCTATGGATATTTTGAACAACCAACTTCTGGTTTTGATGGATTCTCTGTTGTTTTTTCTGTTATCACGTTTACTTCTTTCTGCAGCGCTGCCTATTTGTTTATCTTCCGGGGAACTTCTCGGTAGTTCCTCTTCTCTTCCGGGTTCCCCATGATGATGCCTCGAGGTCTCCCTATCTTCGGGTGGGCGTCTGTTGGTGTGAGGTGCGGCCGAGGCGGTTCTGTGCACAGCGCAGGCATCTCATTGCTGTACGTCGCCTTTGAGACCTGCCTTCACTGCAGTCCATGCGTGTACCTACGCTGCGCTGTCCTTCTCATTTGCTTCTAAGGAATTTGTGATTTCTTCCTAGTGTGAGAACATGTGTATCATCTCCATATGATTGTGTGTTCTCCCCCTTCCCACCTTTTTTCCCCCCTCTTTGACAGATTTCTAGCTCCGCTCTGCTGTGGGCAGAGAAAATCCCTTATATTGATTTCTGTCTTCTTAACTTGATTGTGACTTGTTTTGTGACCTCCTCTGTGGTCTATAGGAGCCTTGTAGTGTAGTGGTTATGTGTTGGGCTGCTATCCGCATGGTTGGCAGTTCAAAACCATCAGCAGCTTCTCAGGAGAAAGACGGAACTTTCGACTCCCGTAAACAGTGATCGTCTCAGAAGCTCCCAGGGGGTCACTAGGAGTCAGTATTAATCAACGGCAGTGAGCCGTGGTCTACGCTGCGAACGATTCCTGTTCACTAGAGCGGGAGCTACCTGGTGCTGTTGCCAGGAGAACGTTCTGGGTGCTTGTTAATTCTTGCTGGCTGATCGTGCCACAGACTCCAGGGTACTGCTTTCAGTGAGGGGCGGAACATCTTGAAAGAAGATCAACACAGAAGCAGGAACCCGTTGTAATCTTTTCTTACTAATTAAAAAAAATTCACGCATCCATGGCTGGTTTCTCTTTATCCCTAATATTGTGCTTCTTTTCCCATCAAGACGTTGCCAGTTGTCCTCTCCTTTCAAAGCACCGACGTTCGGCTTTGGTTGTCCGTCTCGTTTCTCTCGCTCTCAGGTCCCCTTTGTCACTTCTTCCCACTGTCCGCATTCTCGAAGGTTGTGTGTTCGACTTTCCCTCCTATGTCGTAGATGGAAAGCGTGGCTCATTACGTTTCCTCCTCCTTCTTGATATTCCTATGCGGGTAATAAAATGCTTACATTCCCCTCAAAATAGGATCTCGATTGGCCATCATTCCCAAGTACTTTTTAATGCTCATTATGATTTCTTTTTGGAGTTCTCTAAAACGATTATTGCCATTTCCAAGCATAGCAGATATTTTCCCTGAGATATTTGTTGCTGATTTCGACGTTATTTGACGTCTAATTTAATTAGTTGTAGTTTGGAGAGCATGCCATCGGTCCCTGTGGGGTTTCTGAGACCCGGTACATGGTTTCATTTTGTACATTTGGCCAAAGCACCCTCCCTTTGTTGAGTGCCAATGTGTGACGATCCCCATTAGGTAAAGCTTGTTAATTGTGCTGTTCAAATTTTCTTTATCCATACTGATTTTACTTTTTATTTGCTCCATAAATTACTGAGACAGGCATGGTAGAAACCATCATTATAATGGTGGATTTGCCTGTTTCTCCTTGTATTTCTGTCCAAGTTTTCCTTTATTGACTAATTCACTTTTTGATGAACTTGTTTTTCAATCAGTCCTCCGGAAACGGGAGGAAAGGACAGCTGGAATCATAGTTACGATTTTCAGCCGCCACGCACAGTTAAGAATAGGTCCCATTGTGTTCACGTAGAAGCCATGGCCACTGGTGTCCTTTGGCTTGCTCTGTTTCCTCTGCCCAGAATGCCTTCAAATGTGCCTTTTTCTCAACTCTTTACTCACCCGAGGATTTTTTATCTTCCGGACTCTGAGTATAAGCGACCTCCTCTCATGAGTCCCGTGTTTCCAGGTCTGCCGTGTCCTCCATCACCAGCGTGGCGCCCAGGGCCGCCATGACATTGAGGAAGTGGTCAACAAGTCTTTATTGGATTGAAATCATTTCTGCCCTCAAGCAACTTCTTCTTATAAAGTATTTCCCCCACGCCCAAATCAATTCATCTCTTATTTTTTCTCTTTTAAGCTGAGTTAAAATCATGGAACGTAAAGTAAACCTTTTAAATTGTTCGAGTCAGTCCTATGTACACATGTCGGGCATGCTCCATGCGTTTCAACAACCACCTCTATCTAGTTCCCAAACAGTTCCAGTACCCCAAAGAGAGGCACCCTAAACTCATTAAGTAGCCATCCGGCCGCCGGGGAGACCGATCTATTTTTGGTCCCTAGGGGTTTGCTCTGCCTGAGCGTTTCGGGGCGCCTTCCTCTGAAGTGGGGAGCCAAGTCCTCCTTCAAGGCCTGTTCTTAGTCTGTTCGCTCGGGCTGACCCTGCCGGCATTCGAAGGGCCAGTGACATCGCTTCGCAGCATCACAGCCGAACCCACACCACCACCGTATGACAGACTGACAGACAAGTGGGGGCTGTCTTGGAGGAAGTACGGCCAGAGTGCTCCTGATTGATGACGATGGGGAGACTTCCTCTCTCAGACTTGGGACACGTTGTCGGGAGAGACCAGTCCCGGGAGAAGGACATCGTGCTCGGTAAGGCGGGGGGACCGTGAAAAAGAGGAAGGCGCTCGCTCATCAGAAGGATGGACAGCGTGGCTGCCACAATGCGCTCAAACCTAGGAACCATTGTGAGGATGGCCGAGGGAGGGACGGTCTTTCTTGCATTGGGGCCCAGGGTCTTGATGGCCTCTCACCGCAGCAGCAGCAGCAGCAGGAGGTTGCTAACTTCGGGACATCTCCTATTCGTGGAAGCCTGCGATCTGTGGAATTTTGTGTCTGATTTCTTTCATTAAGCGAACTGTTTTCAGAAGCTGTCCTTGGTAGAGAGTTATCCATGCTTCATTGCTTTTTATGGCTGAGTCATATTCCGCTGACAGGTCGCCCACCTTTGCGGATGATATTCAGTGGTTGATAGGCATTTGGGTTGTGTCTTACTTAACCTAGTGCTGCGCAAACAGAAACACCACAGGTGGCTCGCTTTAACACAAGGAGATTTACTTTGTCACAGTTCAGGAGGACAGAAGTCTGAATCAAGGGCCCTGGCTCTAGGGCAGTGGTTCTCAACCTTCTTTATGGCGCGACCCTTTCATACAGTTCCTCATGTTGTGGTGACCCCATATGTGGGCGTATCAGCATGTGGGCGGACTGCTTGGAGATGGATAGTGGAGCTGTGTCTCAGTTCCTAAGACCATCGGAAATATGGTCTTAGGTGACCCCTGTGAATGAGTCATTTGACCCCAAAAGGGGTCGTGACCCATAGGTTGAGAGCCGCTGCTCTCGGGGAAGACTTCCTCTCCCTGTTGGTTCAGGAGGAGGGTCCCTGTCCCCTCAGCTTCTGTCCCCGGATGCATGTGGCCTGTGGCAACCCCTCTGTTTGTACTTCCTCTTTTTCCATTTCAGAGGCCCTTGCCTTAAGTCACACCCTACACAGAGCTGACACTATTAACACAGCAAAGAAGGCCTGCTTCCCCAACGGGCTTGTATACAGCCACAGGGGCAGAGGTGGAGGGTGATAGCATATGGGGGACACAGGTCAGTCTCTAACAGGTGTTTGCTCGCCCCATTTCTTCCTCTTCTCAGTAGGCATTTGGGTTTTCTCCAGCACGGAGGGAGAGGTTCGGGTGGAATCCAGCAGAGATGGAAGTCTTCTCCCAAGGGTGGTGAAGGGTGGGGGAGAAATAATAAGCAACAGCATGGATGGACCTTTAAATGCGGAAAGCCATCCAGACTGTGAGCCATCACCATGGCCAGCAAGGAGGAGAGGCGCAGTGAACGGGTTAATGCGCACGCTGCTACAGCCCTGGGTATCACGGAAGGACTGTCCATTCTTAGAGCCTCTCCATCTTTGAGCCAGTGTCCCCGCTCGCTGCTGCAGCTCCCAGAGAACCCTCCTGGCGACATGGGAGGACATTCGGGCCCGGCACCGGCACAATGCCATGAGAGGGTGGCTTCTTGGACGCTGGGCAATGTGCTGTGGGCAACAGTGACGGAAGCTGTCTTCAGTCAGCTTTTCTCACTGCGTCTCTCAGTTCAGATTCTCCTCCGTGATTCTCTTCATCTGGAAACAGCCAAGTGTTTAATGACCTTCTTTTGCACCAGTGCGTCTAGCCTCTGGAAGCTAAAATTAGACTCCCTCTCTGGAGCCTGGGGGAGGATGGCCAGCTGGGCCTCACCCCTGTGCTCAGAGTGTGGCTCATGGTGTGGGTGCTTAGTGGAGAGGCTGGCCCATCCCAGGGATATAACTCTGAACCAGGAGCTGCTGGGCATTGGTCGCTTTCAGTCCCCTCCATTCCATTGTGCTGCCCTCAGAAGGGGCAACAGTCATATACTTCCACATTCTGCCAGCCTTGTGTGTCCGTCTGGATAGACTAAAGAAACAAACTCACAAACATGCATATGTGTACAAGGAAGAGCTTTAGATACAAGAGCAGATGCATATTGAGAAAACATCCCAGCCAGTCCAGATTAAGTCCATACATCTGATATTAATTAACCCATATGTCCGGCACCAATCCATAAATTCCTCTCCAGTCTCATGCTACACATGCAATGACGCTGAATGCAGGATGATCACAGGCCGATAGATGGGAAGTCTTGCGGGTCCAGTGGCAGTGGAAGTGTCTCAGCGCTGGCAGAGGTTTCCATGTGGGTCCTCCAGCTCAGGGCACCAGCATAGCTCCGTGTGTCTTGTCAGCTGCAACGTCTCCCAGAGAGTCAGGCTGCATCCTGCCTTCAGCGAGCTATTTATCTCCTTAGTGCCTCCAAATGAGGTCATCAAGCTGCGACCTGATTGACAGGCTCAACTCTGCCCCTTCACTCTTAATCCTCCCAGTTTGATAACAGATTATATACCTACCACCCTGTGGCAGCTTGTAGGGGCCATGTGTCTGTGTTTGATGCCCCTTCCCGGTCCTGTCTCCTCAGCCATGGAGGAGGGAGCCGCAGCCATGGTGGCGGTGGCAGATGCTCGTTGAATGTTGGCCCCTTCTAACGCCTTCACATCAGTCCAAGGACACAGCCATTCTTTCAAAAGCATTTGGCCCTAGACTTCCATATGCAATTGTAGGATGGGACCCGGCAGGTGGCAGTGGCATTTTTCCTGGTCAGTGTGAAGGTGGCATTGTAACCCTCTGGCACTGGACTAAGAGCTGAAGCGGCTAGAGGTGCAATCCAGGATGTGGAGAAAGATGGCCTGGGCCCAGCAGGCCCCAGTGGAGACCAGTAGAATTAAGTAGGACCCAGCAGGACCGAATGGACCTTACAGGACCTAGCAGAACTCAGTGGAGCCCGGGAGGAACCAGTAGGACCCAGTAATCACCAGTAGGACCCAACCCAGCAAAGGGCCCTAGGAAGCCACAGTGAAACTTAGTAAGATGCAGTAGTACCCACTGAGAGGAGTTGACCGCCCCCCTCCGAGAACTTGGTAGGACTCAGGTAGGCCCGGTGGAACTCCGCACAACCAGTAGATCACTGAAGGGCCTAGCGGATCCCAGTGGAACCAGGAATCAGAGGGCCACAGAATCCAGAAGATCACAGAGGGACCCAAGGGAATCCATCAGGGCCCAGCAGAACCCAGGAGGACCCAGTAAGGCCCAGTGGGATTCAGTGGAACCCCACATTCACTGGGGATCCCCTTGCTCAGTGAGGTCTTCCTAGCCCCAACCCCTAGGTGGCCTTCGGAGTTCTGGTCCTCTTCTTGCTACTGAGGCTGTCAGCCTCCCTCCGTCCCTGCACTGCTCTCCGCCTGCCAGGCGGCCCTCCCTGGGACGAGTGGTTCATCCAGCATCCAGGAGCCAAGCCAGGAAGGCTCTTCAGGTCTGTATCCCCCGAGGCACAGCCCTGTCACGCCGTGAATGCGGCTGTATTCTTCTTCTCTAGGACTTATTAGATTAGAAACTTCGTGAAAAGAGCCCCAGCTGCAGCCGCTATACACAGTCGCTACCAACAAGGAAAATTGATGCTGGCAACATAAAAAAGAAACTCTAGTGCATTAGTCAGTGTGAGGGAGCGTTCGCGAGAAAGGTTTGTTCTCCCAGTAAACAGCCACAATGGAATTGTAATCAAATTTCTTAATTATTTCCATAAATCTCGGGTACATGAAAACACACAAGGCCCTTTTTCAAACAGTCACTGTTTACCAGTGACTCGGATGAACGAAGAGGCGCCACACACAGCCCCGAGGTGACCGGGGCATCCGGAAAGGGGCACGCGCCAGGTGGGACAGAGAGAAGACGGGAACTTGGGGGACGTGGGGGAGTGATGCTTGCTAGAAGCTCAGAGGGATCCCTTCTGAGGGTCACCGGAGAGCCCCCCTCAGGGGAAACAGGCCACAGCTCCAGTCCGTGGACTCTCGCCCATTGACTGGCCTGCGTGAACAGGGGAAGCGCATGGCCCGTGTCTGCTTCTTAGCGCATGTCGATCTGCTCTGGAGAGTGGGTGGGTGGGGTTGCCCTGTAGGGGAGGCGGGGGTACTTGGGGGAAAGGCAGACGAGCCTCGCTTTTTGAGGAGGAGGCAGGTGGGTCTTGGGTGGGTAGCGTTGCTCTGGGAACGGAGCATTGGAGAGGAGCCACGAAGGCTAACGGAGAGGAAAGGGGCTCTGGTGGCTGACGGTGAAGCACTCCAGTGCTGACGAGAAGGCGGGCGGTTCAAAACCAACCGGCGTCTCCACGGGCGAAAGCCCTGGCGAATCTGCTGCCTTAGAGAAACTCTACGGGCAGCGCCAACCTGCCAGGAGTTGACCATTGTTGGCAACTAAAGCCAGGAGCCCAGAGCAGGGCTCCCGATGGAAGGACCACTCAGCAGGGTAGAAGGCACGGGCCTCCTCGGGGCAGACTGAGTGTCCACCTCGTCCTCCCTAGGGCTAGGGGGTGATTCTCTCTGACGTCTATGGGCACTTCCTGGGGCTTCTCCAGAGAGGTGTGTGCATGCACATATGGGGGTGGAGGTGTGTCTGTGTACACACAGGTGTGCAGATGCCCAGCCGCGTGCATGCCTGAGGGAGCCCCGGTGGCAGCGTGGGTTGTGAGACAGGCTGCTAACCATAAAGCCAAAGGTTCCAAAACACCAGCCCACTCTAAGGGAGGAAGAGGAGGCTTGCTACTCCTTAAAAGAGTTCCTGTCTCAGAAACCCGCCGGGCAGGTCTACCTTCTCCGAGAGGGTGGCTCTTAGTTGGCGTTGGCGTGATGGCAGTGAGGTTTTGTTTTTTTTCATGCACGTTTTACCTCTGTGTGTGCATCTGTGCTTCCTTTCTGTACAACATGGATATTATAGGTGTGCACGCATACCATGTTACACGTGTGTATAACACAGGTGCCACACGCGATGCGTGCCTGCATCCCACGTGTATCAGATGTGTGCATGTAGGTACAGCATGTGTGCTATGTCAGGAGGCTCTCGTCTCTGTTAGCCACAGTCCCCTCTCGGCACCGCTCCATTCCCAGCAAGGAAAATGCACTGGCTGGCTCTCTCTGAGCCCGAGGTAGAGAGCCCACGGAAAGCACTCTGTCCCAGGTGACCACACACACCTAGATGCGGGCCCCTTGCAGGCGTCCAGGTGCTGCCTCTGGTCCCCATGGGCACGTGGGGGGGTGCTTGCCCAGGGTCGCTGGCATCTGACCGGTAGCAGCTTCCACACCGCGGACGCGTCATGGAGACCTCGGATGCTTATCGATGCTGTGCGCATGCCTCCCCGCCTGGTCCTGGGATGACAGTTCTTCTGCTTGCTCTTCGCCACAACCTGCCTGGCTCTTCAAGAAAGCCAGATCGAGTATCTTGTTCGAACAGTTGGCCCCACGCTTGCATGATAACACAATTCCATTAAAATGTTCATGCATTCAGCAGAAAGGCACCCCGCCAAATGGTCTGTGTGCCGTATTAAGTCGTAATCAGAATGAAAATGTGGAATCCCAAGCTTTCCGAAATGTCGTTTCCTTTATAACAGCAGAAGGATTGTGGGCCACAAGCTGTGGGAGGCGGGTGGCCAGCCGTCCCCTCCCCTCCCCAAGCGGTGCCGGGCTCCTTGCCCCTGCGGGCTCCTGTTCCTTCTTCTCTCATGGCCCAGGCTGCTGCAGCCCACTGCTGCCCAGCCACAGCCCCCCCCCCCCCCACCACCTGGAGGTCACCCCCTTCTCAGGAGTCCATCTGGCTCCTTTGTGGGGTATCTTGGGCTCTGGCTCATAGAAGAAACAGGGGAGGTGAAGGAAGTGTCTGAAAGCAAACTAAATGAGGCAAGCACACATTGAAAAGTGGTTTATTCCTTGAAATTGCAGCAGGATGGACTCTGAGTCAGTTTGCACAGACCTGATATAACCCTGCAGCACAGACCAGCCGCATAAAACATGTATCTGGACTCTCATGTCCTATGTGATCATTCATGCTCTGAATTTCCTCGATATTACTACTGGCAGACAGAAAGAAAGAGAACCCAATCAGTACAAACCTGGTCCTTCGGGTCTGTTTTCTGGAATCCTTTAAGCAAAAACCACATACAAGAATTGAGTTTGCAGCTTCCCGTTCTGACACCTTTCAGATCTGTACTGTGTGTGTGTGTGTGTGTGTGTGTGTGTGTGTGTATGAAGTAGCACAACCAACCTGTGAGGGCTGCGGTTTGAGTGTTTCGCTCCACCTTTAGTTAAACAGCACCACGTGTTGTCATCCTTTATCATTGTCGTTAGGTGCCGTTAGGTGTACAACGTACAGCGAGTGGCCTTGTATAGAGTAGGACAGAATGTGGCTTACCTGGGCCATCTTCCCTGCTCTGTGCCTTCTACGCCCTTGTTTGGACCATCGTGTTAATCCACCTCAGTGAGGGGTCTCCTCAATTCCCCCACTCTCTGCTGTTACCAACCGAGATGTCCTCCTCTAGCCGGCGACCTTCCTTGGGATGCGTTTGAAGTCAGTGTGACAGCCTCCCGTCCTCGCTTCTAGCATTCTGGTTCTATTTCCTCTCCAGCGGATTTGTTCATTCCTTCTCCTGGAACTTCATGGGATAGTCACGTTTTTTCTCCATGCCGCTGTTCAAAAGTGCCCGATCTTCTCTGTTGTCCAACTTCTGCAGGCTCGTGGGGTGGTTGAAAAGAGCCTGCCATGAGCCAGACACACCTGAGTTTTCAAAGGATGCTTTTGCTTTGCACAATGCTGAAAAGATCGTGTACAGCAGATCTGCCCGATGCCACATGGCGCTTGGTTTCTTGAGTGTGTCCTCCATGGACCTTGATCATGGATTCATGGAGACTGAGCTCCTCAGCGACTTCCAGGTCTTCTCCATGAGCACGGTGTTGCCTATCACCCCATCTGGGAGGGCTTTTTGTTTTCTTTACGCACAGGTGGAATCTCTGCTGGACTCTATAATCATCAACCTTCATCAGCGTAGTGCTTCCCATCGCCCTGTGGTGGGATATGTACTTTTGTGATCTTTAACCCATTATATTCATGTTTAAACCCTCTAACTAAATTGTTATAGTTTGCTTTAAAAAGGTGTCTTGGCTGCTAAAAAAAAAAAAAGGTGCGGGGTTGTGGTGGTGGTGGTGAGTTGAACCTACCTAGCCGTTCTATGGGAGAAAGACCTGGGGATGTCCAAAGATGACAGCCCCCAGAATCACTGCCAGCAGGCATTACCGAGTGTGATGTCCTTTTATAGAGTTTGGTCTTTCCTGATGGCAGTCCTCAGTCAGTGAGGAGAAATTTCACCATCCTCCTGTCTAAGGAGACTCCGGGCTCTGCTGCTTCTAAGACTAAATGCTTGTGAATGAATATAATCATGAGTCACTGTGTTCGTTTCCTTAGACTTCCGTCCATAACGAATGACCACAGATTGAGTGGCTTAAATCAGCAGGACTTTATTCCCCCTCAGCTCAGGAGGTGAGATGTCTGGTACCACGGTGTTGTCGGGGCTGTGTCTCCCCTCCTGGCTCCCCCTACACCAAAAGCTCCCGGGGAAAATCTTTCCTTGACCTTTCAGCGTCTTGTTCCTGCCTGCAGGTAATCCTTGGCTTTCCATAGCTGGTAGCTGCATCCTTCTATCCCTGCCTCCATAAAGTGTCAGTGGGTGTCTGCCTGTCTTCTAAGTACACTAGTCTTGGGATGGGGGCTAACCTAACTCAGTATGACTGCATCTGAACCAATATGTTTGCAAAGACTCTCCAAGTATGGTCATGTTCTGAGGTGCCAGGCAGAGATGAGCTTGGGAGAGACCATTCAACCCAGGAGCCACGGTGTCAGGGAAATGCTTGTCTGTAACTAGGAAGACACGGAGCCCTGCCAAGGTCAAGCGAATATCTCAATGTCATACTTAGAGGCGGGGTTAGAACCCCCATTCCCCGGTCAGGATGCTCTCTGCACTAGGACTGTGGATTGTAATGCCCTGTGGTCAGAGGAGTCCCAGGTCCTGCTGGTTGTATCTGAATGATGGAGAGGGCAGCCGTGACCCCAACCTGGACCCTGTGGCCTCAGAACTTCTCTTTAGTGTGGGGGAGATTTCATTTGCAAAAAAAGTTATTCCACTGCTGAAATAACATTTGGAACCTCCTGTAAAAAATATCACACAGCCTGCCCCCACCGCAGAACAAGAAAGTGGAGGTGCACCCCAGAGAACTGGACCTATGAGCTCCTCATGTGGGGGTCAAACTACAAGCTGATCCAATTTTTATGTGCAGCGCTGTCTTTACCCCACCCTCCTGAGTTGAGGGGAGCAGGCCCTGGGATGCCACGGGTGTTTTGCTGATCCAAGACGGTGGGCTTGCTACTTGCCTTCGAGATTCAGAAGATGCCCTTTCCCCCTGACAAACCACCGCATTTCACAAGGGACTCACTCCCACTATTGTTAAACCCTGTCAGTTATTCCCCACACGCCGGTGTTCAGTTTCTCTTCTGGAACCCTTGCATGATCCTAGCCTACAGGCAAACCCCGAAAGGGACCAGGGCAGCCAACCCTCTTGAGAGCTACAGCTCCTGGTCTTCGGTGTACCTGCTGGTCTCAAATGCAGGCTCCTCCCCCTGGATGCAGCCCAGGTGGCCATCTCGTGATCCTCTGTAAAGCCCTGGAATCCTCTCCAATGTGATCGATCGCCCCTGCGGCATTTGGGGAAATCATACCTTTGTGCCAAGTGTTTTCTTAAAGTGAGCTACACTAGCCACAGCGGTTCTGCCAATGCCAAGGCAGGAGAACAGGTGGGGGCGGGACTGGAGCGGGCAAACGTCCGCAGGAATGGCTTTTTGGAGCACTGTGATGGCCAGGAAGTAGGGGCACTCCAGGGTTCAGTGGGGGATCTTGTGGACTGCTGGAGCTCTGGAGAGCCCAGAGAGGGACTGTGTTAACTCCTTCCATGCTGACGTCTGGCTGGATTGCCACGATAGCTGCAACAATGGCCTCGAACACGCCAATGATCGTGAAGATGACACCTTGCCGGGCAGTGGTTTATTGCGTTATGTCTAAGGTCTCCATGAGTCCATGCTGACTGGATCGCAACTAACAATAGCAACACAAACAAGGTCCACGGAGCCGTGTGCAGGGACTGTAAGACCTCATAGTCGGGGGCTGACACACACGCCGGAATCGAAGTACCTGCTGACTTCCTCTGTTCTTTGTTCCAAAGCTGCCTGTTTCTGACTGGCCCGGGTCAGGGATAGGAGCAGGCAGCTTGTGAGGCTAGTCACCAAGGGCCCACCGTCTTAGAGTCTGCTGCAGGAGATTAGGAGTCGCCGTGGATTTCTGAGGGCGCCCTGACGGTGTCCTGGTGACGTTTGGGGCTGCGATCTGCAAGGTCAGCGGTTTGAAACCATCAGCCTTTCTGCAGGAGAAAGACGAGGTGTTTCTAGTCCTGTAAAAGAGACTCGGAAACCCACAGGGTCCTTGCTACCCTGTCTGATTGGGTTACGATGAGTTGGAATTGATCGATGGCAGCGAGTTTATGGATTTCTAGACTAGATCCTGGCGGGTCATCTTCCACTCAACACTTTGTGGAATAACAGCCTGCCTGTGGGGGTGGGAGGTGGGGGTGTGTGGCATGGATCAGGGCACACAGTAGCGGGGTGTGTTCTCGTGGCAAGCTAGCCACTCGGTGTCCCATAAACTTGGCTTCCTCAGCCTTGGGAGAAGCTAGTGACTAAGGTCCACCACAAAGTGTCACTTTGGGACGGAGGACAGAGTGTCGAGCACTTGTTTCAGACCCGAGACCTGCCACCATTGTTGATGGGCATCTAGTCAATCCTGACTCCTGGCTCCCGGCAGCCTGGATATATAGAGTCAAACTGGTCCACAGGGAGTGGGTGCTGGGACCTGTGAGAAGCCCAACACCACCAGGCCTGCCTTGTGAGGCGCCTCCAGCTGGCTTCAAGCTGGCAATCTTTTGGTCAGGAGTGGATTGCTTAAGCCTCCGTGCCAGCCTGGAACTCCCAAGGAAGCCCATGGAATGCTTAGTCAGACAATCGATACAATTAGCTTTGCTTTTTAAAAAACGTATTTACTTTTTAAAAATCATTTTACGGGGGGCTCTTTACAGCTCTTATAACATTCCACCTATCAAAGCATATTTGTACATATGTTGCCATCATCGTTTTCGAAGCATGTACTTCCTATTTGAGCCCTTGGTATCAGCTCCTCTTTTTTCCCTCCCTGCCCTGCTTCCCACTTTGTGACCTCTTGATAAATGATAAATGATTATTATTTTCCTATCTTGCACCGACTGCTGTCTCCCTTCATCCCTATTTCTGTTGTTCGTCCCCCTGGGTGTGTGTTGGGGGGTTGTGTGTCGATCATTATAATTGGTTCCCCCTTCCTCCCCTCCTAGCTTTACTTTTAGAGCAGT
Organism: Tenrec ecaudatus; assembly: GCF_050624435.1. NCBI lineage: Eukaryota > Metazoa > Chordata > Mammalia > Afrosoricida > Tenrecidae > Tenrec > Tenrec ecaudatus. The sequence continues at coordinate 31,099,194 of NC_134530.1, forward strand.
TTTAGGTTTACAGAAAAATTTGCAAGAGAGTACAGGGATTTTCCATATATTCAGTGTCCAGCTTGCACAATTTTTAATGTCTTAGCTTAGTGTGGATGTCATAACTAAGACACCGATCTATGTTGGCATGTGGTTATCTACTGAAGTCCGCATCTTATTGAGATTTCCTGGTCTGGCAGTCCGGGATATCATATGACTTTGGCTTGTCATGTCTCTTTCGGCCCCTCTGGGCTGTGACAGTTTCTCTGGCGTTCCTTGTTTTTGATGACCTTGACAGTTTTGAGACATTCTGATGCGGTCTTTTGTTGAATGTTCTTCCACTGGGATTTATCTGCTGTTTTTCTCATGATTAGCCTGGGCTCACCCGTTTGTGAGAGGAACACCCCAAGAGGGGAAGTGCCACTTCCAGCACATCGTAGACGAGGCACCTGCTATCAGAACGCGGAGCGTGGTTGACATTGACCTTGATCACCTGTCTGGGAGGGCGTTTGTCAGTTTTCTTCACTGTAAACTTGCTCTTTCTCTCTCCTTTCCATCCTGTCATCTTTGGAAGGAAGTGCCTAATGCACATCTCACACTTCCGACCCTTGCTCCTTCGATTAGAAGTCTGGAGGCCCCACCTGCTTGAGGACGGCAGGAGCAGAGGAGAACTGTTTTAGGAGAATAGGACTACATGGGTTATTTGCAACTCTTAAGCGCAGGGGATTTGTTTCTCCTTCCCTTTAAGTAAACTTAAGCCGGAAATATCACAAGCATGACTCTCTGGTTACAGTGCAATAGGAAGGGATATTATTAACAAACACAGAAAATCAAAAGACAACTTCACCCGAACGTTTAAAGCAAACAAACAAACAAACGAAAGTCCTCTTAATTAAGTAACTGTTGAGTGGAAGGGAGAAATAATAAACCAATTAAAATGGAAAAACAAATAATGATAATGAAAATGCACATCATCAAAGTTTCTGAGATGCACTTAAAGCCACACTCGTGGGAGACTTCACATTTCTAAACACTTTTATCACAAAACAAAACAATGAAAATAAATGAATTAAACCACCAGCTCGAACGTCTAGGAAGAGAACCACAAGATCAATGAAAGGCAAGACAAGAAATAAAATTATAAGGCTAAAAGCAGGAAATACTAATGTAGGGAATGGAGGAGCTTTATATCTTATTAACTCAAAATTTAGTTTTAAATTATTTTTAAATGTTCAAAACACTGGATAAAATACAAATATATAAGATTGAAAATGACCAGGAAAACCTTCCATTGACATAGAACTAAATGTCAAAGCATGAGCCTATTTTGGTGATCTCTAGAAAACTAAATATAAAGTTCTAGATAAAACACAGTACCCGTGTTGTCTGAATTAGGTATGAAAGCTAGAATAAACCATTTTCCATAAATGATCTTCGGAGAGCATCCAGAAGTTACCACCCCCTCCCCAACACACACGCATCACACCACACACCAAAATCACTACGCTTAAATGGTTTCATAGAGGAATTTTATCAAGCTTTCAAAGACCAACTATTCTCAGTTCTCTATTAATTATTTCAGAGTATTGGAAATATAGGAATAAGTATTTAATGACTTTTAGAAAACCAGTATACTTTTGATAGCTAAATTTAATTGTAAAAATGAAAAAGAGTAATATCACCTATAAATATTGAAGCAACAGAACGACACAGATTATTCATAAACTGAATCCAACACCACATTACTTGAACAATATACCATGATTAATCCGGTTATAGTACACGACTGCAAGGTGGGTTCAGCATTAGAAACTCGATGAATGTAAATATATCATGTTAGCCGACCTAGGGAAATATGATTATTTCCATAGAAAAGCTTTTTGTAGGTTCCAGAGTCCAGGCCTTATGTGTCACATATATTTAAGAAAACGGGAATTGATGGGTTCTTTCTAAACGTGATAAACTGTTTTATGCACCTGAATCCTCAAGCCAACATCGTATTTAGTGGGAAAATTTAGAAGCCTCTCCATTAAGCTCAGGATGCCCACCATCACCACTATTTCCCCATCCCTGTACTGGAGGCTTTAGCAAACGGATACGAGAAACCAAGTAAAGGCAATTTGATTTTATTAGAATCAAAGTATCCTCCACTGGCACATGGTAGGAGAGTATACTGGGAAATTCTGGAAGCTCAACGATAAAGATATAAAATGGAAGGATTCACCGAGGAAGCAGGATAAAAATTAATATGTAAAACTCAAGTTTTCAAATAGCCAGTTAGAGGATGTAATGGCAACACGGCAGATGAAAAGCAATCCAGTCGGGAACGAACTTAGGAAGAAATGTGCAAAAGCGGTCTGAGGAAAACTTCAAAATGCTTCTGCACAAACTCAAAGGTCATCTTCAACAACCAGAAAGACACCCCATGATCGTGCATCATATGACTTGGCGTCATCAAAGTCAGCCTGCCCCCAAATTAATTTACCAAGTGAACACACTGCCAGTGGAAACAGAGATTTAGGAAGCTAAGCAGCTGTCGTGGCACAGTGGTCTAAGTACTCAGCAGCTAACCAAAAGTCGCGTGGTTCGAATCCACAAGCCACTCCAAGAGTCAAAGACTTCGTGATCCGCTTCCGTGAAGACTGCAGCCAAGGAACGCCTGGAGAAGTCCTGCTCTGTGCGATGGGGCCTCTGGGAGTTGACAGCCATCGAGAGCCATGGCTTCTATGGAGCTAGACAACCTGATGAACTCCTCTTCCCATGGAAAAATCAGCTGTCGTCATGAAAACGCTGCAAGATGATGGGAGATAAAACCTAATATGACACGGAAACAAACTGTCAAGTCCCTATAGTCAAAGCATGGTGGTGCTGCTACACAGGTAGATACAACAACGGCGGAATAAATTAGCAATCCGGAAGGATAGCCAAGGACACGAGGACGGTCAGCACAGTGATAAAGGTGGTCTCTCAAGCCGTGGCTTGGCTTTTCAGTGTATCATACTGGAGCAACTGGATAGCACTCTGGAGAAAGAACAAAAAATAAACATATATTTGACACCTCAAAATCAAACCAACCTCATTGCCATTGAGTAGAACCGTTTCACAGGGCTTTTGTGGCGATAACATTTACAGGTGCAAATCACCAGGCCTGTCCACGGCAGGACCTCTGGGCGGGCTTGAACTGCCAACTTCTTGGCTCGTGGGCAAGAAGGGACCTTTGTACTCCACCCAGAAGCACACCAGGCAAATGGATCAAACTCACACTCACTGCCATGGACTCGATGCTGATCATAGAGACCTGTAGGGCAGAGGAGGACTGCCCCCGTGTGTGGACTTCCAAGACTGTAAATCTTCAGTCTTCCCTTTCCTATGGAGTCGCTGATGGTTTTGAATGGCTGATCTGGTGGTTAGAAACTCAACACATGCCCTCCAGGGGCCCTTCCCAAACGGATCATTGACGTCAGCGTAAAAAACCTGTACAGGTCCTAAAGGAAAAGGAAGGAGTTTGTGCTTTTGCATTTGTAAAATATAGGTACAAGGAAAGGTTTTCTATGGAGACTCAAAATCTAAATGTGAAAGAAAAGATGGATAAATCTGATTGCATAAAACTAAGAACTTCTTACATGATAAGATGAAAAAAAAACCACCAAAGTCTCCTCCCTGCATATACACAGTCAAAATTCAAAAGACAAACTGGAAAACAGTATTGCATGTGAAGAATTAATCTCCCTAATATATAAAGAATTGTAAAATTGGGGGGGGGGAGAGTGGGGGCAGGAACCTGATGGGAAAAATGGGCAGAAGACATGAAAGATAATTCCCATTAAAGATAGACAAACAGCCTTGAAGCATATGAAAGGATGTTCAACTTCACTCATAATTAGAGAAATGCAAATTGAAACGACTCTGAGAGATCGTTTTTCACCTGTCAGATTGGCGGAAATGAAAATGCTTGACAACACATCTGTTGGTGAGGCTGTGAGGAGCCAGCCCCTTCCTAGGCTGCTGGTGTGAATTCAAATAGGTACTGCTCTTTTGAAGGGGAATTTGACCGTACTTTATCACAACTACCTCTGCATTAGTGGTGCTGTTGGGTAAACACTGGTCTGCAAGGCCAGTGGTTCAAACCCACCAGCTGCTCCGTAGGAGAAAGATGAGACTGTCTGCTCCCGTAAAGAGGAGCAGCCTTGGAACCCCTGTAGGGGCTGCTCAGAGTTGGAATTAGACTCCCTGGCAGCGGGTTTTGGTTTACCTGTGCATTTAGCTGTTTAGTCAGAAATCCCAATTCTAGCAATTGACTCAGAAAACAGACCTCGAAATATGAAAACATCTCTGCCTAAGGTTATTCACTGCAGAATTGGTTGCAATTGCAAACTATTGGAAAGAGCTTCAGTGTCCAAAGATGGTGGAGCGGTTGCATCAATGTCAATGCAGCCACACAGGGCTACGTGACTTTACCACACGGAGAGAAAGTCCTCCTCGTGGGCGACAGAGTGGCCTCAGATCGACTGGTGAGTGACCATAGGAAAATGCAAAAGAGCACCTTTGGGGGGATGGAAGCAGGGCTTGACTTTGCATGAGAATGAAGGAAATTGGGGGGGGGGGGGTGATACAAGTCTTCCAAGACTGGATGTTGGTGATCATGTCATATCTGCCTATTTTTATTAAAAGCTATTGAACTGTAAACACCCCGTGTGTGTGTGTGTGTGTGTGTGTGTGCATGTGTGTCTGTCCAATATGTTTATATCTCAAATCTGTTGCCATCAGTTGATTCTGACTCATGAGACCCTCAGTGGTCACAGAACGGAGCATCTCCAGAGGGTTTGTTGGCTGTCCTCTTTGTGAAAGCCCATGGCCCATTCTTTCCTGGACCCCCCCAAGAGCTACCTAGTCGAGGACAAACTTTGTAGTCCAGGACCCCACACCCTTACACGGAGCACATTTTACCCTGTGACAATGACACCGCTCATGAAAGGGCATCTCAGCCGCGCTGCCATCGGGTCATCAAGAGCACAAAATGTGTGCTTGAGCAAAAAGGACATGCGCATAGAGCAGCGGTTCTCAACCTGTGGGCCCAGACCTCTTTGGGGGTCGAACGACACTTTCACAGAGTCGCCCGATTCATAACAGTAGCAACACGACAGTGATGAAGTAGCAATGAAAATAATGTCACGGTTGGGGGGGTCCCACAACGCGAGGAGCTGTATGAAGGTAGAGAACCACTGTCGTGGAGGAAGGGTAACTAGAATCTAAAGAGATTGATTCCAGGGGTCGTTGGGACAAGTGCAGGATGGGGGAGGGGGGCAAAAGTGGCGGGGTGGAGCTTGTTTCTGACTATTTCTTTTTGTGGGCTCCTCTTTGGCCTTTATAATCATGTCAGTGTCTCCCAACGGAAACGACAAACCATCCAGGATGGTAGACACACGCAGGGTGGACTTCCAACAGGAACAAAGGACTCCTGCTGTATCCCAAGTAGACAAGAAACCACATGCAAAAGTGGAGAGGGTGTTCCCCAGGGAGCTGACCAAACACCCTCCGGCTAATGCCAAAGGCACAGTCAGCTTATATACTGTCAACCAGCTACCAGGCTTGTTGTCGAAAGGGATGTGGGCTAGCAATTCTGAAGGTCCTGCACTTGTATTTAAGTGCCGAGGAACTCTGCAACCGTGTTATGAGGAAGGGGGCCCATTTTCCTCCTGCCGGAGACCAATACCAGCTGCCGCCAAAGTGACCCCACTCATGATGACCCCATGTGTGTCAAAGTCGACTTGAGCTCCCCAGAAACTTTCAATGACTGATTTTCCAGAAGGAGATGACCTGACCTTTTTTCCAAGAGGCCTCTGGGTAGATGTCAGTTTGCAGCCAAGTACATTAATGCTTAGCACCAGGGAAAGATGGAAGGCCAGAATTATCCCTGACGTGTTGGGCTGAAATGTGAGCTATTAGGATGGGTGCATGCATGTACATGTATACATGCGTGTTGTTGTTAGGTGCCACGATGCCAGTTCTAACTCACAACTCTGTGCACAACAGAACAGAAACCTGCCTGGTCCTGCACCATCCTCACAATTGTCATGTGTGAGCTCATCCCTGAAGCCACTGTGTCAATCCATGTCAGTGAGGGTCTTCTTTCTGGCTTCCTCTCTATGTTACCACACATGGCATCCTTTTCCAGGGACTGGTCTCTCCTGATAACGGACTAGTACACGCACATAGATGCGTATGTGTATACACTGGCATGCATGTACAGAGAGCGCTAAAGATATGTCTGCGTATATTGATATATAGCTCAATTGGCTGGGTGGGTTGAGGGGGCAATGATGGCCCTGAGCATACCCTGTACCTGAAGTTTTCTTTTTAAATAACTTCTCCACTCAAAGGCTACAGGGCTCTTTGGAGAGATCATTAATTCCAGGGCTGGGATAGAGCAAGTGTAAGATGAACCTGCAGCCATTTGTGCTGGAAATCAAGGAAGTGCTCAAAGGAGGGCAGGGCCACGGTCAAGGGCATAAGCCCGGCTTCCTCTGGTCACATCTAGAATAGGTGGAGCATGTTGATTAATGGAAGCGGGGAAGAGAGGGATAAGGGGTGCTTCCTTATACACAGAGGAACCTGTGGGAGCCAGAGCTCAGTGAGGTCCCCAAGTGTCCTGCCTTCCCAGCAGTGAGTGGGCTTACTGCTTTCCTGTTACTCTGTATGAGTGGGAGCCATTTGAGTCTTTCCATCTCTGACAGGTTTCCGCCTCACCATTCCGGCTTTCACAGCTCTTCCTGCAGGGCTCTCCAATGCAGAAGGAACGTATGGAGAGCCTGTCTACACCTCCCCACAGGGTTTTCCAAAGGGGAGATCGTCTCTTTCGCAGGGGAGTAATATGACAGCAATAATCACATGATCACAGCGAGCGTCCCTCAGGGATGGAAGAGTAGACGTTTAGCCTCCTGAGATGGTGCCTAAGGACTTAGCACCACTTCGGTGGGGTTCCTGTAACAAAACCCAAACCGAAACGAAACAGGGGACCCGAATCTAATCATGAAGAAAGATCAGATACATTCCAACTGAGGCACTTCTACAAAATTTTCCTGTACCCTAAAAACCGAAGGAAAAAAAAGTTGCAGTTTCGAAAGAAAAAGAGGCAAAGGGACTGGTCCAGACCCAGGAAGATTAAAAACAAACAAAGAACCCCGACTGCCATGGAGCTGATAGAGACTCTGGAGAACAGGGTGGAACTGCCCGGGTGAACTTCAGAGACTGTGACTCCTTATAGGAGTGGAGAGGCACATCTTTCTCCCAAGGAGTGGCTGGTGGGCTCGAACTGTGGGCCTTGTGGATCGCTGCCCAGTGTGTGACCACACTGCACCACCAGGGCTCTTTGTAGATGCTAAGCATGGTACTGAAGTGGGTCTTGAGCCTGATGCACTTTGTTCCAGTCTGGTGCTCCCAGAAGACATACGAGGGCAATTGGTGGAATGTGAAGATCTCTACATGGGATAGCGTTTTACGGCAACATTCATGTGCTGGTCTTTTTGACATGTGCCCTAAAATGTTTAAAGAGGTTTGGTGGCTTCATCTTATTTGCAAAGAGTTAGAATCATGGTGAGCCCGTGTGAATTTGTGTGCATGCTTGGGGAGAGGATGGTGAAGGAAACAAATGAGGTACGTGTTAACGTTTGGGGGATCCAGGTGAAGGACATTCAAGAACTTAATTCTTTTATGCAACTATTTTAACAACCTGTCTGAAATTGTTGCAAAATAAAAGTCTAGAAAGACAACAACAACAACATAAAAAGCAAACTCACTGTCAGCGTGTGTTGATGCTGACTCATAGTGACCCTATGGGACAGGGGAGAGCTGCCTCATGTTTCTGAGAGTGTCATTCTTTGCAGGAATAGAAAGCCCCATCTTTCTCCAAGGAGCTGCTGATGGTTTTGAACAGCTGACCTGAAACTTGGCAGCCCAATGTCTACCCCATACACCAGTAGGCCTCCTACAAAAAGAAAGGGTGGTGGTGGTGGGCATAATATGTCCTTCCTGGAGGTGTTAGCTGTCCATCACCCTGGCTCTGATGATGGCCACTATCTGCATAATGAATCAGACATTGCCCACTCCTGGGTCATCGCTGGTATGTTTGAGCCCATTGGTGTATTTATCGTGTCTATCCATTTACAAACCATTAGGAGGCATACTGAGTTACAGGTTGGGCTGCTAGCCACAAGGTCAGCGGTTTGAATACACCAGCAGCTCCGTGGGGGAAAGATGAGACTGTCTACTCCCATAAAGAGTTACAGTCTTGGAAACCCAGAGGGGCGGTTCCACTCTGGGTCCTTATGGGCCGGAATGGACTCAACGGCAGTGCGTTTTGAATTTCAATCACCAACCATTGTTTCCTTTCCTAGCCCATTGGTTTTTCTGGATGACGTGTCCAAAGTCAGGAGCCAGAGCCTCGCTTGTTTCAAGGAGCATTCTGGTTGCGTTTCTTCGAACAATGACTTGTCCACTCTGGCTGGCCGCAGGATTATGCAACGTTCTTCACCAAGGCAATTCAAATGCACCAGTTCTTCCGCCTCCTTTTGCCATTATTCAGCTTCTGCAGGCATGTGGAAGTGGTGTGGGAGGCTGCACCGACGTGCAGGCACAGATGTGCTGTAGAAATCGCCAAGGATCTGCGAGCCCTGGGTCTGATGCTGCCCCAGCACCTGACTGCGGCAGACACCCCTTAGTTGTTGGTAGATGACAGAGAGCCACCTCTTTCAGTGCCTCCTTTCAGCTCGGTCCTCTACCTGCTCTGTGACTGTGTACGTTGGTGGTCCTCACTTAAGCTGCATTTTGGTAGGGGAGCCTTCAACTAGATGATGTTCATTCATCCATTATTTAATTTATCCGTTCGCGCAACATTATTTATTGAAGGACGCTGTGCCAGATGCTATTCCTCACATGAGGCGAGCTTCTCAGGGAAGGAATGTTCTAGGTTGGGAACAAGAAACATATTTCTACAACGGCAACAGCGCAGGGGAATCATCTGGTGGGGGGTTCCCAGGGGGTACAATTCAGAGCCTCCTTGACGGATGTAATTTGAAAGTATCCCAGTGGGGTGTAATTCCATCACCCGGGTGGGGTGTAATTTGAATCTCTCCCTAGACAGGTTTCAAGCAGGATTCTCCCTGGTGGGGTGTAATTTGGAATTCACCCTGGTGGGGTGTAATTTGGAATTCACCCTGGTGGGGTGTAATTTGGAATTCACCCTGGTGGGGTGTAATTTGGATGTCTCCTTCGTGGGTGTGATTCGAAATCTCCCTGGTGGGGTGTCATTTCCAGTCTTCATGGTGGGTGTAATTCAGAGTGTTCCTGGGGGGTAGAATTCAAAAGTTATCCGGGTGGGGTATAAGGACACTTAGCGGCGGAATGTAATTCGGTGTTTTCCTGTTGCGTGTAACATTGCAGTCCTGGGGGGTGGGAGGGGGGTGGCGTGGGAGGGGCGTGGCGCAGTCCCATTGCTGGTGTAACTTTGGAGTCCCTCTGATGGGTGAGACTCGGAGTTGCCATGGTGGGCAGGATAGGGTCTTGCTGTGGTGTGACTCCAGGTCTGCATGGAGGTGGTGCTATCTGGTAATTTGGGGAGGAAGGCAGGAGGTGCTCAGAGGTTGAAGAAGAGGAAGCCAGGACAGAGGGACAAGGTATGCCAGTAAACAATGGCTGGCGCACCAGGCCAGAGGGGCGCAGGGGGCTTTTGAGCTGAGCCTTGACAATGCGGCAGTGAGGGAGGGAGGGGTGAGAGGACGTACAAGGCGAGGAATGTGGGCTAGTGAGGGGGCTCCTGATGAGTGAGCCCTGACAACTCTTGCTCATGGAGGGGGGGGAGGGTGGTGGCTGGGGTGTTGACCAACTGTCGGGAACTAGGACAATGTGGCATCTGAGCACTCTTGTCGAACGAAGAGCGCCAACTGGTCTTTCTTGGAAGTGTTTCTTTCATGGCCAACATCGCTTTATTAAACCATAAAATGTATCTTCCCTTATTAAATAATAATGAAAGCAGAAGGCCATTTTTGAAAACATCCTTACTTAGCAAAATAAAAAATTGTCAATCCTTTATCTTTGCTCCTCTTAGCTAGAGATTTAATGAAACAGGACCATAAAATCAAAACATCTGGGAAGCTGGGCATTCCACAGCTCCCAAATAAAGCTTCTTGTCCCTTTCCACTTCAAAGATGCATTTATTATTGTTCTTGAAAACTTTCTAAACCCAGAGGAAGTTCGAGTCAGAGGAGCATCCACCACCCACGCTTCACAAAGCCCACGCTCCTTTGCGCCAACGACACTGTCTTGCACGCTCACAAGGAGCGAGAACGGTTTGTTTTCTCTGCAGCCCTCTCCAATCCACTGGAGCAGGAGGTGGTTAAGGGCAAGAGCCGGATTCTTTCGGCCACAGTGCTGTTCCAGACAGCTGTAGTGATAGCGCTAGTTGGGCCTGTTCCTTTGAGGCAGTTCTTGGGAGCAGGGACATTTGAACAGGACTGAAAATGAACCTCTCCGTCTACAGCTTTACTTCTCTCTCGCTAAGCCCCTTGGGTCATGGCGTGGTGAGCCTAGAGCTGGCTCCACAGCAGCTAACACCGACAGCAGCACTATGCAGAGCAGACATCCTGGCTGTGCCTGGGTGGGTCCCATCCTTGCTCAGCTTCACCCCTCCTCATGCAGAAGAACACCTTAGGATTTGTCAGTAAGGGAAGGGTTAAAGAATGCGTGCTCCAAGCAGCAAGGAAAAAGGAGTTACATCTGCAAGTACTGAAACTGAGTGAGGGCCATGATATATGGGTAAGGTACATATGTAAATATATTTATATATGATGATGGGGAAACAGATCTGTGTGCATATATTTATAGGTTTAGTATTAAGGTAGCAGATGGACATTGGGCCTCCACTCAAGTGCTCCCTTAATGCAAGAGCACTTTGTTCTATTCAGCTGGCATTCCATGATGCTCACTTTCCTGACACAATTACTGAAGACAAAGTAGGTGCATAAGCAAATGTGGTTAACAAAGCTGATGGTGCCCAGCTATCAAAAGATGTCGCATCTGGGTCTTCAAGGTTTGAAGATAAACAAGTGGCCATCTAGCTGAGAAGCAACAAAACCCACACAGGAGAAGCACACCAGCCTGTGTGATTACAAGGTGTCGATAGGATCAGGCATCAAAGACCCAGAACAACAACAAAAAACATATCATTGTGAATGAGGGGGAGTGTGGAGTGGAGACCCAAAGGCCAAAGCCCACCTGTAGGCGCCTGGACATCCCCTTACAGAAGGGTTGCAGGGAGGAGACTGACCAGTCAGGGTGCAGTATAGCAATGATGAAACATACAACTTTCCTCTAGTTCTTGCTCCCCCCCCCCAACCTCTCATGATCCCAATTCTACCTTACAAATCCGGCTAGACCAGAGGATGTACACTGGAATTGGAAACGCAGAGAATCCAGGACAGATAAACCCCTCAGGACCAATAATGAGAGTAGTGATACCAGGAGGGGAAGGGGAAGGTGGGGGAGAAAGGGGGAACTGATCACAAGGATCTACATATAACCCCCTTTCTGGGGGGTGAACAAGAGAAAATGGGTGAAGGGAGATATCAGACAGTGTAAGACATGACAAAAATAATAATAATTTATAAATTATGAAGGGTTTGTGAGGGAGAGAGGGGCGGGGAGGGAGGGGAAAACATGAGGAGCTGATACCAAGGGCTCAAGTAGAAAGAAAATGTTTTGAGAATGATGCTGGCAACAAATGTACAAATGTGCTTGACACGATGGATGGATGCATGGATTGTAAAAAAGTTGTATAAAATGATTTTAAAAAGAAAAAGAAAACTAGTATCCACTAATATAGTAAAAACTACATATGGGACTATAGAGGTGTCTAAATGCACATACTTTATGTGTTGTATATAAGGGTGCATTATATGTACTATAAACTAGCCTGGTAAACTGAACCCCTTGTCAGTGAGTGGATTCCAGTGAATGGAAGCCCTGTGGGTGTCAGAGTAGAGCCGTGCTCCACTGAGCTTTCAATGGCCGGTTTTTCAGATAGTTCGCCAGGCCTTTCTTCCTCCCAAAGACAAGGTGCTTCTGGGTGGATCCACACCGACAGTCTGGTGGCCAGTAGCTGAGCACTTAACCCACCCTGGTCCATGTAATACTATAATTGACATAGAAGGGACATGTAGACAGATCTTTTATCAAGGAGTACACACCCAACTCTGGGAAAATCCTCAGAGAAGATGACTCCTGAGAAAGACTGAGGTCGGTGTGGTGGGGGTTGGGGGTGAGGGTGCACAGAGAATTTCACACATTCCCCTTGAACTTCCGGTTGTTTGAGGCATTTTGACATATGACATTCGTCACTCCAACAACAGGAAGAAAGAAGATGAAGACACAAGGAGAATAAGCCTGCTGTGTCCGATGCCCAGTCACGCGCCACTGATTCTGGGCTGTGAGGTCACGTCGGTGGCAGCCGGACAGGATGGCGACAGTGAGCATGAATGGAAGGCTGACTCAGGGCTCTGTTCTAAGCACGATGCATGGACTCCTCTTTGCCAACCAAGCACCACAGAGGAGGTGGTCCCTGTCACTCATCTGAGGACATGAGCCCAGGGAGGCCATGACAGTTCCTGGTGCCTATTTAGGTCTTGAATTTTCTTTTTCTTTTCTTCTAAGTGAAGGAGCACTGGGGATGTGCTGGTTACTCACAAATGGGCTGCTAACTGCAAAGTCAGCAGTTCAAAACTCCAGCTGCTCTGTGGGAGAAAGATGAGATTTCTAGTCCTGTAAAGAATGACAGCCTCAGAAACTCACAGGGGCAGTTCTACCCCGTCCTACAGGGTCGCCGTGAGTCAGCATCGACTCTGTGATTGAGCTTTCTCATAGACAGGTGCGACTTGCCGTCCAGCGGAGCCTGCCTTCTGGTGACTCCCTGGGTATCAGAGTAGAAAGAACTGCGATCCACAGGGGTCTTCAATGGCAGGTTTTCCCAGGTCGTTCTTCTGAGGCCTCTCAAGGGGGATTCAAACCGCCCACCTTTTAGTGAGCAGGCGAATGCTGCAGCTACTTGCAGGGGCTCCTCTGGGCAGGGATATAGGTTATTTTTTTTTTCTAATCTGGATTTTAACTTTGGGCTTTTCTGTGCTTATAGGCACCAAGGGCCTTTATGGAGGTGATTATACATCTCACTCCCCCACTGCTACTTGCTTCTTTTTTTTTTTTTGGCTCGGCTAGTTTGGCTTAATGTGGACCCAGCTTTGTTTAGAAGAACCCCTTGGCCATAGCACGGTGCAGGAACATGTCAGTCCTCTCCATCAGAGTGAATTCTTTCCCCATTTCTATTTTAAAGCAAAAGAAGGCCTGGGCAGGGCATCTTGTCACTTTCTTCAGCATTCTCAATGTGAAAGAAGGTGTGAGAGAGGCTTCTAAAGTTACATTGCATCCGCAAGTCCCCCATAGATCTGTCTTGTTATTTTCCCTTCCGTGTAAGCACTGTGGACGCATTGTTCCCCCTAAGCTAAGGGCTGGGCTGGGTGTCCCGCCACACCCAGCAGCATCAATCAATAAGTGTGTGTCTTTGCATTATTCAGCTACTTTCCAAATCATCCTTGTCTTTGAAGAAGGCCCTCTTGCAGGAGGGGGGGGGGAAGGAATGCACCGTCCCTTCGGCACCTAAATGAACGGTTTCCACAACACAGATTCTGAGCGCATCATTGTGTTAAACTCTTAAAACTGTTAAATTAATAAAATCAGCTTAATAGAACCCTGATTAGTTTGAAATTGCTTTAAATTTGGTCATTAAGTTTCAGGGAACATGTAATTTTCTCCACATCTGGTACAGCTGGAGGCATGAGGGCCGAGGACAGAAGTGGCGGTAACAAATGCGCAGGGTGGCAGGGAACACTTTGTCATTGATGGTTTCTGCACCGCGGGTTGGCAACCCCCGGGACTCAGCCTCCCAGTGCGGCATTGGGCCTTGTATTACGTCTCCAGGACAAGACAGCTCAGCTGGGCGTCAAGACAGCCAGATTCATTTCCGCAGAATCTTGGGAACTCCCTGTGTGACTCTGAAATGTGGTCCCTCCCCTCCTCTGTGCCTCAACATCCCCATCTTTGAAATGGGCTGATGCCCACTGAAGCCTTATCCCCTTTGTGCCTTTGTGGAGAGCAAGCACGTGGATGATCACGCGCCAATGGGCCTTGGACTCTGTCTCCTCCTGCTAGCCTCTTGGGGCTTCGGCTCATCCAGTTGGGGTCCCAGGGAAAAGGCTGCAAGTTGCCGATCCTGATGCTAGACAAGTATTGGCAGCCAGTCACTTGGAGGCGAAGGTGTGACACCCCCTGGATGCCAACGTTATGGCATGCGGCGGGTTTGGCTCCTGGCCATCTGTTGTGACCAAAGCAAACACGGGCTTCTTCTTAAGTCAATTCCAACTCATAGCTGAGTCAAACTGTGCCCCATAGAGCTTTCAGTGGCTGTGAACTTCGGAAGGAGATCGTCTGGTCTTCCTCCCCAGATGCCTCTGGCTGGACTTGACTATGTAACCTTTGGTTTAGTAGCCAAGCGCATTAACCATCTGTGCCACCTGGAGGCTCTTCGACTGGGAGAGCACCGCCCTGCTCGCCGCTGGTGCCGGCAGCCTCCAGAAGGCATGACATGCTCTCGCTGCAGACCGCCGCGGTGCTCTATGGGCAGTCCTGACGTGAGAAGGCACTGGAGACAGTGGCCTGCAAGCGGAAGTCTAACAGGAGCAGCGGGATCATGGGAAGCAGCACCTGGGATCTAAACTCTAGAGCTGGACCCTGAGGCTGAGCGCGACGGAGGGGGGACTGTGCAGTGGCCTGCTGCGATCCTTTGAGCTGCGGCCACACGCTGCAGGCGAGGTGGCTATAGAGCAGACCAGGTGGAATGGCGTCTTTACAACCTGCCAGAGAAGGTAGTGTGAGTCCCACCGTGCAGATGAAGAGGTGAGACCTAGCGAAGTTGCGTAACTTTACCAAAAGTCACAGGGCAAGGATTTAAACCCAGACACTGCAGAAGTGGATGGAGAGGAGAACTGAGAATACAAATGATACAACACGGCTTGTCAAAAGTGAAGAAACCACCAAGAAAACTGATTGTGTGAGTCTGGGTAGACCAGAGAAACAAATCCACAGACACACATATGTGTATAAGGGAGAGGTTTATATAGAAGAGCAATTGAACATTGAGAAACCATCCCAGCCCAGTCCAGATCAAGTCCCTAAAGTCCGACATTAGTCCATATGTCTGACAGCAATCCCTAAAGCCCTCTTCAGACTCACGAAACACATGCAATGACGCCACATGCAGGACGATCACCAGCCAGTGGGTAGAAAGTCTTTGGATCCAGTGGCGTTGTAAGTATCTCAGTGCTGGCAGGGGTCTCTACGTGGCTTCTCCGGCTTCAGAGGTCTTGTCAGCTGCCATATTTCCCAGGGAGTAACAGAGAGAGAGAGATGTCTTCCGCCTCCAAGGAGGAAGTACCAGATTTCCCAGAATTCTCAGGAGAAGGCCATGCCCACACAGAAGTATCATTGGCTATCTCCAGACTGACAGGCTACACTCTTCATCCTGAAATTGACACCAGATTAGGTGACCAGACCACACTGACGAAGGGAGGAGACTTCAGCATGTGTGGACTGCACCTGAACAAAAAGAACATGACAATCCCTACAACTGGGCCAATGAGCAACACCGTGACAAAGGACCAAGAAATTGATGTTGTCAAGGAGTTCACTCATCTCAGATCACCAAACAGTGCCCACGGAAGCATGAAAGGACGCAACACGCTGGGACCATCGGCACAGAAGAGCTTATTAAATTAAGTTATTAAGAAAAAGTAAACATGTCGCTTTCATGACTCAGCTGCGCCTGACCTAAGCCATGGTCTTTTTACCTTGCTGTGTATGCATGCAAAATCGAACACTAGCAAGAGAAGACCAAAGACGCATCGGTCCTCCTGAACTGTGATGCTGGTGAAGAACATTGAATCCATCACGGGAGGCCAGAGCAAATCTGCTTTGAAGGAATTACAGACAGAAAGCCCCTTAGAATCAAGGAGGGTGAGACGTTGGCTAGTTTATGTACACCCTTAGGAGGGCCCTCCCTGGAGAAGGACGGCATACTTGGTGAGGTAGCAAGCCAGTGGGAAAGGGGGAGCTCCCCAATTAGACGAGATAACTAGGGGTTCAACCGAGCACTGACAGTAAGGGTGGCGCGGGACCAGGAAGCTTTGGGGCCTGCGGTGCAGGGGGCCACTCGCTGAGTTGTAGTACCGCGAAGGCACCTGATGACACAGCAGCTGTCTCGGGCAAGCAGGAGACGGTGGCCAAGCCTCTGAATCAGGCTCCAAGGGCTGCCTTTTGAGTGTCCTGTTGCCTTTATTGAAAAGCCAGAGCTGAGCCTGGGCATCCCTGGAGAGGGCCTCCAGTCAAGAGACAGAGTCTCACGAGCCCTTTGAGAAATCGAGTCTTCTGCTGACGCTATGGAAACAACCATTTTCCCTCTAGAGAGGGTGTCATTTTTTTTTTCAGAGTGCTAAGGAATTTATTTCCATGTCTTGTCTTCGCTTGGCTCTAAGCTCCACAAGGGCAGAATCCATTCATTCATTCATTCATGCATTTTCCTTTCTCTTTAAAATCATCTTATTAGGGGTTCATACAACTCTACCATAATCCATACATAAATCAATTGTGTAAAGCACATTTGTACATTCACTGCCCTCATCATTCTCAAAACATTTGCTCTCCACTTAACTCCTTGGCATCAGTTCCTCATTTTCCCCTCCCTCCCCACTCCCCCTCTCTCATGAACCCTTGATAATCTATAAATTATTATTTTGTCATATCTTGCACCATCCGACGTCTCCCCTCACCCACTTTTCTGTTGTCTGTGCCCCAGGGAGGAGGTTACATGTAGATCCTTGTAATTGACTCCCCCTCCCCATCCCACCTTTGCTCCACCCTCCTGGTATCGCCACTCACACCACTGGTCCTGAAGGGATCATCTGTCCTGGATTCCCTGTGTTTCCAGTTCCTATTTGTACCAGTGTACATTCTCTGGTCTAGACAGATTTGTAGGGTAAAATTGGGATCATGATAGTGTGTGGGGGGTGGGGAGGAAGAAGCATTTAGGAACTAGAAGAAAGTTATATGTTTCATCGTTGCTACACTGCACCCTGACTGGCTCATCTCCTCCCCGCAACCCTTCAGTAAGGGAATGTCCAATTGCCTACAGATGGGCTTTGGGTCTCCACTCCGTACTTCCCCTCATTCACAATGATATGATTTTTTTTTGTTCTGATGACGCCTGATACCTCATCCCTTCAACACCCCGTGGTTGCACAGGCTGGTGTGCTTCTTCCATGTGGGCTTTGTTGCTTCTGGGCTAGATGGCCGCTTTTTTACCTTCAAGCCTTTAAGACTCCAGATGCTATATCTTTTGATAGCCGGACACCATCACTTTCTTCACCACATTTGCTTAAGCAAATGTGGAGAGGGTGTCATTTTGTTAAGTGCCCACTTTCTCATGACAGCCAAGTGCCCTTTGGACACTATGTCCCTGAAGTAGGGAACTTCATCCCGATGACAACTGTATCCCACAGCTGGTGATGTTCCTGATAACAGAAGATGGATTCCACTGGATGTTAGATGTGCAGAGGCTGCTACTGGAGCAAAGGGTGTCCTGGGGGAAAATGAGGGACACAGACCCACAGACACAGAATTTCACCCAGGGTGCCCACC
The DNA here is from genome assembly GCF_050624435.1 of Tenrec ecaudatus. Taxonomy (NCBI): domain Eukaryota; kingdom Metazoa; phylum Chordata; class Mammalia; order Afrosoricida; family Tenrecidae; genus Tenrec; species Tenrec ecaudatus. The sequence continues at coordinate 31,116,963 of NC_134530.1, forward strand.
CGAATCCCTGGGTTTTACAAATGGTTAATGCTGTCAGTGGCTAACCAACAGGTTGGAGGATGAGGACTACTTTGAGGCCTAGGGATGGGCTTCCAGAAATACCAGCCATCGGAAGTGCTAGCAGTACAGTTCTACTGTAAAACCATGGAGTAGCCAGAAGTCGGAATGAACTCCATGGTACCTGGTTGGGTTTGGGTTTGGTGCCTGCCTGAGAGAAGGTTGGCCTGAGGCACAGGAGCCCAGGTGGCGGTTCTCCTGGATGGCACAGCATTGGATGGAGGTAGGTGTTTCAGGTGTCTAGGATTCTCCAAGAACTCCATGGATGGAGTCTGTAAGGTCTTGAAAATGACCTTCTCCGGGTGCTCCATCTAGTCTTTAGGTAAACTGTACAAGGGAGGAGGTGCCTTGAAGTTCTCACCAACAGTCCGATTTCTCTGCGTTTCTCCTACCATCTCTGATGCCACGTGACAGGGTCCTTGAAGACAGCAAGGGGACTCGCCATGACCTACATTTCATTCAGTCTTTCTTGCCCTTAGCTTGAGCTCATCGCTATGTAGATGAAGCAGATGCATATATACATTTACATACGTATTTGTTACCTACATGGAAAGAATGCCTTTTAAAAAACAGAAACGTCTCACGTTATCATGTTATCATGTATTTCTAGCCCATAGAAAGCAGTCCAGAAAACAAATTTTTTAAAAATAAAACCCACTTTTACTAAAAGCTTTCTCACCACCATCTTCTTCTTTTCTCAATAGCTGGTCATAAAATGGTCACTTTATTGACAAGGTGCTTTTAGAAACAGTCTTGGCTCCTGCAGACGTGGCCAAGTGTCCTAGTTTATGTTTTTGATACTTTCCAGTATGCTTCGCATTTACCAGCCTTGTCCTGAGTGAGGAAAGATCTCTATGGAGGATAAATTGGGACAGGTATTGAATATAATAAACTGTATTTAAATATTTATATGTGGAATTATTTTTTTTATGGTGCTGTTCTTTAAATCATGGAATAAGGCCCTATCATTTCTCCCAAAGATTTATGAGCTCTGTCTTTCAGCATATAGATCATTTCGCCTTTGAAAGATATCTCAACTTAAAAATGATCTCTACATGCGATCTCTTACATGCATTTCTTATCGCAGTGAGCACGCGGCCCTGCTGTCCTACAGCAAGAATCAGAGGGCTTCTTCGGAAAACAGCACTTCCTTTGTGGAAAGCCGAAAGGGGAGAGGGCAGGAACCAGTACGTAACCATAGCACGTAATCAGATACGTAACCATAGTACGTAATCAGATGCCGAGGGTCCCGTAAGGAGTCCTGATGGCACACAGGTTAAGTGCTCAGTCGCTAACGAGCAGCTGGGGCTTTGAAAGCGCCCTGTGGCTCTGAGGGAGAAAGACCTGGAAATCTTCTCCCAGAAAGACTGCCACCCAGACCACCCTATGAGGCAGTTAGACCCCGTCACCCGGGGGTTTGGCGAGTCAAAAATGAAGCTGATGGTGCAAGACAGCGATGCTGGTCAGAGTCTGGGAAGGCGAGCTCGGGTTCAAGCACCACCCAGGCTGGTCCCCACCTTTCTTTTGAGCACGTGAAGCTTGCGGAAATATTTGGCTGCTCCCTTCTGCCGCGAGTCTTCGAATTCAGGGATCCCTATTTTCCTGCCTTGTTTTTTCCAGCTCTTGCAAATCTTCACTGTTGACAGGATGCCGTCTGATCGCTTTTCTATTGCTCATGTTGGTCGAATGTATCTGGGGTCTCTGACTTGGCTCTGCTTTATGCAGCATCTGGATTTCACAGGTGCCTACTATATTTTTCACGAAACAAACAAACAAACAACCCCAAACTAACTGTCAGAGTCAATACCAGCTCATGGCAACCGTATAGGACAGGGTAGAACTGCCTCTTGTGGGTTTCCGAGACGAATAGAAAACCTCATCTTTCTCCCATGGAGCGACTGGTATTTCGAACTGCTGACCTTGTGGCTAGCAGTCCAATGAGTAACTACTATTCCTCCAGGGCTCCTTCCATTTCCCACCAATAGAGATAGATAAAGGGGTCCTGGCGGTGCTGTCAGTCAGGTTTGGGCTGTTAACTGCGAGGTCAGCAGTTCAAACCCACCAGCGGCACTCCAGGAGAAAGGTGAGTCTGTTAGCTCTTGTCACGATCTACAAAGCTTCAGAAACCCTAAGGAGGGTCACTATGACTCGACATTGACTCGATGGTAGTAGGTTTCTGGAGAGAAAGTGGTCAGACTGCAACCTGTCAAAGGTGGAAAGCTTTCGAGACCTGGAATAACAAGATGGACTGGTTGAGTCCCCACTCAAGTTTCATCTGTAGACAGCAACTTGTAGTCCCTAGAGAAGTGGTTATGCATTGGGCTGTGATCCACAAAGCCAGCAGTGTGAAACCACCAGCCGCTCCTCCAGAGAAACACGGGGATTTCTACTTCCATAAAGGACTACAATGTTGGAAACCCACAAGGCAAGTTCTACCCTGTCCTGTAGGGTCGCTATGTGTTGGCATCAACTGGTTGGCAGTGAGTTTGGTTTGGGGCATAAGGGAATAAAGGCGCATCTGATTAAATGTGTATCTAGAAAAACATGGTTCCTTGGAGGTTGATCTGTCTAGACCCACAGAGCTTCTGATCAGTGGATGGCCACGCAGGACAGAAGGACAGAAGGAGGACAAGCAGTGTAGTGGTGCTCAGCATGTCACAGGGCAGTCACCCTCCCCAGCCCCAGTGCACGGCCAGATTTGGGGATGATTTATATCAAAACAGTCTAAAGCGTTTGCTGGCTGGAAGAACTAATTTCCAATAAATCAGACAGGATTCTCTTGGGAGCCAGAAATAGATGAGAGCAAAAGAAATTGTTGAGCAATAAAGAGACGGGTTCTAGATATCTTAAAGTGATATTTAAATGGACAAAGTTGATATAGCTGTCTTTCCCCCTCTTGTCCTCCCACGTCTAGGAGTAAGATTTAAGTCTATGGCAAAGTCATTATAGCCAGGAATTATTCACCGGGAGACTTTCAGCATTTCATGCACATCCCACTTAATGGCAATTTTAATATTCCAGTTCCAGTCCTAAATTGTAACGAAGAGGCATTAATTGCTTGGTTCCCTGCAAAGTCCATACAATTAAGAAAAAAAGCGTTTCTAGAAAAAGTTCAAAAATTTGGTATGCGAGGCAGAACTTTCATTATCTAATTTAGTCCTTTTTTTCTAATTAAAAATTTTAAATGGCTCTATATGTTATTTTCGGTGAGTCCACAAGTCCTTATTGCCCATGTACTCATCACCTGGCATCATGCAGCGGGCCTTGGCGAGTACAGGCAAATGGAATCTGTGTGTGGTTGCTTACTTTCCAAAAGTGTACATTTCAAGGGGAAGATTAAGACATGATCCATCTGTGTGGGAGCGCCTGCCAAGATGAGAGGGCAGAAGGATTGCCCAGGGCTACCATACTCTCAAATAGCTGCAGGCTGGCGAGGCTTTGGGGGCCCAGAAGCCCCTGCTAGACTGTGGGGCGTTGGGATGAGAGGATGCCCTCTCACAGTTGGGGGACAGCTGTGGCCATAATGGAAGGCAGGAAGGAATTTTCCCAGCTCCCCAAGGAACGGAGAAGCTTTTCCAGCCACCACATTGGTTCTGCCAGACACCAACAGGCTGCAATTAGCATCTTTGCCCTGGAAGTCATGGGCTCACAGCATCCCAAACCTGGAAACTGACTATTCATTTTAGGATGAGAAAACAAGATGCTCTTGGGAGAGGGAAGAGGGGGAGATTGAGGGAGAAAAGGTGCCTCTGCAGGTCCTGTTTATTATAAGAGGGGGTACCCCCCAAACCTGGAAAAAAGCCCCCCCCCCGCAGAGCTTCCATGGAATGCATTTTTGCCATTAGGTGAGCATCTAGCAACTTACTCTGAGTTAGTGCACCTAGTGGTGTCAACTGGGAAGGTTCTCTTTGGTCACAGTGAATTTTTCCTAAAAGCAGTTTCTCTGGAACCTCATTTTTTGTGATGGCTGATTTAAGAGAAGAGTGTGTCACTGTGAAATTTTATTTCCTGCTCAGGAACATGTCCCAGAAACTGCGGTGATGTTGAACACAGCTTACAAGGACAGCACTATGAGAAACATTCAAATGTAGGAGTAGTTTTCTCATTTCAAAAAAAGTGAAATGTCAGTTGATGACAAACCTTGTTCTGGACGTCCATCAACTTCCTGAACAGAGGAAAGTCTTGACAAAATCCGTGCATTTGTGCTTGAGGACCGACAACAGACCATTGACGAGATGGGGGGTTATCTGTACTCTCTTGGAGCTCAGCTCAGTGAATTTTAAAGGAAGATTTGGGAATGAGAAGGGTCACTGTGAAGTTTGTTCCTTGGGTCCTGACGACCAGGAAAGAGTGTGTGGACTGAAAACATGCTGTGCTTTGAAAGAACAGCTCTACAGTGACCCAGCATTCTTTCCCAAGGTCATTACTGGTAACAAGACATGGTGCTATTCCTAGAACCCTGAAATCAAACATCAAACAAGCCAGTGGAAGACATCACCATCACCTCACACCCCAAAAGCTCATCAAGTGAAATCAAAGATCAAGATGATGCTTTTTTTTGGTGAGGGGGGATAGTGCATTTGGAGTTCATTCCACCAGGTCAGATTGTTCATCAAGCTTTCTATTTAGAGGTTTTGAAAAGAGTGTGTGACCAAAAAGGCCTGATTTGTGACAGATGGGGGACTGGTGTTGCCACCACGACAATGCACCTGTTCATGCAGCTATATAAGTGTGATAGTTTTTGGCAAAAGCCAGCATGCCTCTTTTGCTGCATGCACTTTTTTCACCTCACCTCACTCCACGTGACTTCTTTTGTCTCTGAAAATGAACAGGGACCTGAAAGGACAGCAATTTGACAATGTACAAGAGGTGAAGACAAAAAAAAACCAAAAAACAAGAGAGGTGCTGTCAGCCATCCAAACAGATGAGTTTGCTTCTAAGAATTGAGTAGCAGATTTGACAAATGTATTAAGTGTAATGGAGAGTACTTTCAAGGTGATAAGGTGGTTTTGTAAAAAAAATAAAATTGAATGCATAGCTTTGAAAAAAATCCATTTTGGGGAGTACCTCCTTGTACGCGCATGCTTGTTGCTATGAAACTGAGCAGGTTTCATTGGAGCTTCAAGACTAAGGTGGATAGGAAGACAGGCCTGGAGACTAAGTTCTGAAAACCAGCCAATGAAAATCTAATTTATCCCAATGACCTAGTCCACAGCCAATCATGGAGATGGCACGGGATCAAGCCTTTTGCTCTGTTGTGTATGAGGGTCACCAGGAGTCAACAGCTGCCTCATTTCTCCTCCCAACCACCATGGTCTTTGAGGTAGTTAGTTTATTGTGCCAACCTGGCCGATAAACACATGTGGGGTTAATTGAAGGGCAGAGGGATAAATGGCTCGGTGAGCCTCTCCTTTTGAGATCTCGGGTTTCTTGCTTTGTGATGGTCAGACCAGGGTGCAGCTGCCTTAGCCAGTTCCCTGCTTCAGCTGGCAAGCTGACTTCCTGCAAGGCATCCTCAAGTAGAAGCTGCATGGACCTACCCCAAGGCAGCCTTGGGTGCTGGAGCAGCCGTGTGGAGACCCCTGCCAGCTCCGAAATGTTTACACATTCACTGACTCGGCTTTCCTCCTACAGTCGGCATCATTGAGTCTGTTTTGTGAGATGGAGGAGGACTTCGTGGATTGGTGTTGGACATATGGGTCAATGGGTTAATGTTGGACTTGTGGGCTTGGGTAGCACTGGGTTGGGATGTTTTCTTGATGCACACTTAGCCTTTATATAAAACTCTCTCTTAGACATGAGTTTCTGTGGATCTGTTTCTCTAAAGTACCCAGGCTAACACAGTCTTATTAACTCCACTTTTCCTGTGGGATGACACTCTGGGAGGTGGCAAGTTTGCCTCAGGGCTCTTAGCCACCAGGTTGCAGAGTGCCCTTCATCCCTGCCCTGCTCTCTCGGGACACTGAAAAAAAGTCCATGGATAGCAGCCCAAGGCTGATCTCATTCAATTCTGGGAGAGTGGTATGCCCAGAGAACCCACGAATCCAATGTCTTGCATAAAAACCAGAATCCTTCCAGCAGTTGACCCTGTTGTCCCCAGTTTGGCACTCTTAGTGGCCTGGCCTCTCGGGAATCAACCCTGCACCTGTGATACTCAGACAGGGACTGCCCCCTCTCCTGGACCTAGCCTCTCCGGGGATGCTCAGGTTGCCATCGTGAGTGAGAAGCCTATTACGAAAGATGGGGACTGGCACAGGCTGTGCCTGATGTCCTCCCTGTGGAATCATTAGAAGGGTTAGCAATTTGTCTCTCTCACATCGCTCCTTTTCTTGGGAAGACTCTGAGTCTCCCCACATCATCTCAAGTAAAACCCGTGCTGGCCAGCACCACCCCACAGCCCCAAATACCTCTCTGATGTCATTTCAAGGTCTGAGCCTTGTACCCATCAGCCACACTGGCTTCTTCAGCCGATGGTTCCCACTCCTGTGGGTCTCTGTTAGGGCGGTCGCCTCTGCTTGGCGCTGCCTCTCTCCCATTATCCAACGGCTCCTCATTCCTTTGTTAAAAATCTCCTTCCTGGGAAGTCTCTGGGTGGTGCACATGGTTACTTGCTTTTGCTGACCCAAACGTTGGGGGCTTGGGGCCACCAAAAGCATTTCAGAAAAAAGGTCTGGTGATCCTGTTTCCAAAAGCCCAGCCACTGAAAACTCTGTGGAGCCACACACACGAGCACATCTCCAGTTAGAATCAGCTGCATGGCCCACATGAGGCTGTTCACAATACATAAGCCTAAGTAAGCTCGTGCTTGCTTTGCTTATTGGGTACTACATCTAAGGAGAAGAGGGACCATATAATACTGCATTGTTGGAAGAGGGGAGGATAGAAGAATGGATGAACAGCAGATCGTTTTGTTTTAATGTAAAACTTTATTATGCAATATTTAAGATGTATAGATATATAAGAGATTGCAGGAATATGGAAAGGCCTGTACCCACCACCAGCTTGAGAAATAAAACACAGTTATGGTATCCCTCTCCAAAGGTAACTGCTACCATAGAGGCTGCTATATTTTTGTTATATAGGGACATGTTTCTAAACAATGTTCTAAAACTTTATACAAATGGCATTGTACTGCACAATATGCTTTCCAAAACGTGTTAAGTTATTTGTTTGTTTGTTTGAAATAATTTAAGAAGGACTGAGGAGTTACAAAATAGCACAAAGACTTATTGTATATCATTATCTCAGATTCCACAACGAACATTTTACAACATGTGCTTAATTAGCGATCCATCTATTTATCTCTCATTGTGCATCTATGTAACTTTAAATCTTTTTCTAGATTGTATATTTTTTTCTGAAACATATATTTCCCCCTGAACAATTAGAGACTAAGTTGACAACCTGATGTTCATCTATCTCAAAATCCATTATTTTGTATTTTCCCTAAACCAAGGATCTTGATCCTTGACACAATGATCAAAATCAGGAGATTTAAGTTGATAGACTACTATTTTCCAATTCTCAGGTCTTAATGGACATTGTCCCACAGAGGTTCTTGATATCAAAATTAAGATTTTAGGGGTTTGGTTTTGCCTTTTTATGGTCCAAGGTTCCATCCAGGGTAGTTGTCCTGCCTCATTAGGATCTTCCCATCTGCAGCAATTCTGATGGTTGCTATTGGTTTTGTTTTGTTTTTAAATTTCTTGAATTTGATGTTTTTAAAGTGTACAGGCCAGTTATTTTGTAGACTGGCCCTTAGTCTAGTTGGTCTGAGATCTTGCATGGTTTGATCGGGTTAGATAGTTTTGTCCAAAATACAACCCAAGTGTTGATGTCCTTCTCAATACCTCATGCCAGCAGGTGTACGATGCCTTGCTATACCATTGCTGGTACCTGCTCATTTGGTGAAGGGGGTTTCCTTGTGGAAGCTTTTGTTTCCCTTTTGATAATTAGTAAGCCTATCACCAGGCGGTACTTAGAGATTATGTGAAGAGCTTGTTTCTAATCAAACTGTCTTTTTAATTAAAAATTTAAACAGCCTGGTTGAGACAGCATTTTCATTCCTTATAGTCTGGCAGGAGCCCTGGTGGCTCCAGGTTGTTCTCTTGCTAACCAGAAGTCAGCACGTTGAACCCACCCGCTGCTCCTGGGAGAAACACGTGCCCGTTGGTCTCGGTGAGGATGTGTGGATGCTTGGAAACTCAGAGGGGCAGCTCAGCTCTGTTATCCGTGGTCCCTGTGAGTTGAGATCAACTTGAAGCGTTTTTTCCCCTTTCAAAAAACATATGCACCTACCAGCAGCTGTGGTAGTAGAGTGGGTTACTTGTTGGGCTGCTAGGTGAAAGGCCAGCAGTCAAAACCACCAGCCAGGCCAGACGATGAGGTCTTCTACTCCCGTCAAGAGTTACCATCTCAGAAAACCACAGGGCGCTTCCATTCTGTGGCATAGAGTTACTCTGAGGGGCATTCTCCCCTGTGGCCACAGTGTAAGTTCATAGAGGTGCGCCATCATCACCAAGTCAGTGAGAAAACCTAGTGCCCTTTACGGACCACCCGCCGCCTGTGCCGTATCCTTGTCCCTCCTAGTCCTAAGCAACCCCTGACCTACTTTGTCTCTATGGCTTTGGAGAACCTGGGTTCCCAATGAAGCGCATCATAGATTACGTAAAGATTTTAACCAGCTTCTTTCACTAGCTTACTGCCGCATCCAAGTGGCAACATGGATTAACACTGCAGTGGTTTTTATGGTTGGATCATATTCCATTGGATGGCTATACCATATTTTGCTTGCCCATTCACGCCTTAATGGACACCAGGAGCTCCGGTGGTGCAGTGGTTATGAGTTGGGCTGTGATCGGCAAAGTCAGCAGTTCAAAGCCACCAGCCACTCTCAGGGAGAAAGATGGGGCCTTCTACTCGTAAAGACTGTGAAGAGTCACAGCTTCAGAAACTTGCAAGGGCAGTTCTGTCCTGTCCTGTGTGGTCCCTAAGCATCGACGCTGACTCGATGGCAGTGAGTTCGATGCTTTGCTTTCTGAGTTGCTTTCGTTTTTCGATGCCTGTGAATAATGCTGTTCTGAGCGTGTGTGTAAATGTGTTTATGGACACGGTTCCATTTCTCTTGGGTGTAAACCTTGGAATGGAATTACTAAGTCACACAGTTACTCTAGAAGCAGCCTGCGGGAATGTCAGGCAGCTGTCCAAAGTGGCTGCTCCACTTTGTGTTTCTCCCCAGCAGTAGAGGAGAGTCTCAAATTCCCCACATCCTTATGAACATTGGTCTGAGATCCCCATGGTTTGCATTTTGAAACTACCAGCAGCTCTGCAGAAGGACGACTGGGCTTTCTACTCCCATAAACAGTTACAGTCTCAGAAACCCTCAGGAGAAGTCAGTATTGACGCTGGAGAGCAGTGAGTTCAGTTTGGTTTGGTTTGATTTGCTAACATTTATTATTATCTGATTTTCTTTTTTTAAATTCTAGCCAACTTAATGGATGCAATGTAGTCTTTCACTGTAGTTTGATATCATTTCAAGTGATTCCTAAAGATGTTGAGAATTTTCCATGTACTTATTGACCATTTTGATGTTTTTTTCGTGGAAGAAATGTCTATTCAAATCCGTGGCCCCATTTTAATTGGGTTCCTTATCTTTGTATTATTGATTTACAGCTGTCAATCTGTCACACGGGGATGGCTTATGTGTCAGTGTGAGGCTAGACATTATGCCACCTGCATTTGAAATTCTAATCGGGTCACCCTACTAGACAGTTGTCAGTGGGGGTTTTCAGAAAGGCCTGAAAATCTACTTCTAGATATTAGCCAACGAGCACCCTGTGGGTCGTAACCATTCTCTGCTATCGTGTTGGAAGATGAGTGCTGCAGGTGGGCGGCTTTCATGATATGCAGTGGCGGCAACACTGTATCGGGGCACACCACCCATCATGACGGTGCAGGCCAGCCACCATTTCCTGCTTCTCTGCCTGGAGTCACCAAGAGCCGGGACTGGCTTGATCATAGCTAACAACAGCTGAGCTTTTTATGTATTTTAGATATAGCTCTTAGAGATATGTGGCTTACAAATGTTTTCTCTGCTCTGTAACTTTTCTTTCTAAATCATTTTATTGGGGCTCATACAACTCTTATCACAAACCATACATACATCAATTGTGTAAAGCACACGTATACATTTGTTGCCCTCATCATTCTCAAAATTTGCCTTCGGCTTGGGTTCCTGGAATCAGCTCATTTTCCTTTTTTTCCCTTCCCCTCCCTCCCTGTTCCCCCTCCCTCATGAACCCTTAATAATTTATAAATTATTATTTTATCTTATCTTACACTGCCCGGCATCTCCCTTCATCCACTTTCCTGTTGCCCATCCCCCAGAGAGGAGGTTCTATGTAGATTCCCGAGATCGGTTCCCCCTTTCTACCCCCCTTCCCTCCTGGCATCGCCACTCTCACCATTGGTCCTGAGGGGTTCATCTGTCCTAGATTCCCCATGTTTCCAGATCCTAATTGTACCGCTGTGCATCCTCTGTCTAACCAGGTTCACAGGTAGAATTGGGATCATGATAGTTGGGGGGAGGAAGCGTTTAAGAACTAGAGGAAGGTTGTGAGTTTCATTATTGCTACACTGAACCCTGAGTGACTCATCTCCTCCCCACTACCCCTCTGCAAGGGAAGTCCAGTTGTCTACAGATGGGCATTGGGTCCCCATCATGCACTCCCCTCATTCACGATGATATGAATTATTTTACCCCACCTTTGTTGCTTGATACTTGGTCCCCTCAGCCCTTCGTGATCACACATGTTGGTGTGCTGCTTCCGTGTGGGCTTTGTTGCTTCTGAGCTAGATGGCCGCTTGTTTGCTTTCAAGCCTTTAAGTCCCCAGATGCTATATCTCTCAATAGCTGGGCATAATCAGCCTTCTTCACCACGCTTACTTATGCACACATTCGTCTTCGGCGTTTATGTGGGGAAGGTGATCACACAATGATGGTTTTTGTTCTTTGGTGTCTGCTACCTGATTCCTTCAACACCTCATGTTCACTTAGGCTTGTGTGCTTCTTCTCTGTGGGCTTTGTTGCTTCCGAGCTAGATGGCTGCTTGTTTGCCTTCAAGCCTTTAAGATCCCAGACGCTATATCTTTTTAATAGCCGGGCACCATCACCTTTCTTCACCACGTTTGCTTAAGCACACGTCTGTCTTCAGTGATCATGTCAGGAAGGTGGGTATCATGGAATGACCGTTTAGCAGGGCGAGGTGCTATTGTATTGAGGGAGTGCGTGCAAGTAGGCCCAATGTCCACCTGCTACCCTACTACTGAACCTATAAATATATGCACATAGGTCTATTTCCCCCATAATCATATATATATTTACATATATACATGTCTGTATTTAGGTTTCTATGTATGCTCTTTGCCTGCTACTCCTTTCCTCTATTTCCTTACGCTTTCCTCCTGTCCCACTACCATGTTCAGCCTTCATTCTGGTTTCAGTAATTCCTCTCAGTTACCTTGCCCTTGGTCACTCCCTACCAGTCCTCCCATCCCATCCCTCCACTGGCTTTGAACCACTCGTTGTTCCTTTGTCCCTGGGTTGGCCAACACCTCCTCCCTTCCCCTACCTCCCACACTCTGTGTCCCTCCGGGACCGTTGGTCCCATTATTTTCTTCTCTCATTGTTTGTCCAGCCTATCTTATCTAGGTGGACCTGCTGATATAGTAATATGTGCATAAAAACACGGATGGCTTTGACAGCACCAAAGTGGCACATAAGAACATAGCGTCGACAGCAGCAATGCTGTCATGCTGACAAACAAAAAAGTCACTGACATACAAAATTTAAAAGAAGAGAAAAAAAGAAAAACAAAACAAAAAGACAGCAAAATAAGCAAACAAACCAAACCTGTTAGTAGTTCAAGGTCTGTTTGTTGACCTTTAGGAGTGTTTTCCGGACGAGTCTGATGGGGTGCCACATCCTGGCTCCAAAGTCCATCCTTTATACTCCCTTGGGACCTCCTTGCTCTGCTTCCCTTGCCACTCCATTGCACGCCCCCAGAGTTTTGCCTCAGTATGGTGGGGTCAGCTCAGTCGCACATCCCCCACTGTGTCTCAGGTGCTGTCCCGTGTAGGGCCATGGGTCAGTGCAGGATGTTGCATCTCGCCATGGGGACGGCTATATGGTCCTCTCTGTACATTGGGCCCTTCGAGCCGGCCTATCGTCTTCTGAGCTTGGTGGGCCCAAGTATGCTCTGCTCCATTCTTCCTCCTTCCTTTGCTTCAGCTTCCTTCTGGGTGTGGTGTGGTAGGTCAGTTCCTTTCCAAACCAGATGATCTGTTTTCATTTTTTGTGGTACTCCCATGTAACTTTTTTTTTTACCACTTTAATGATACTATCATATGACACACAACAGTTTAATTTTTATGAAGTCTAACTTTCTGTTTTTGTTGTTACTCATACTTTTTTGTGCACTATCTATGAATTCAGGAGCCCTGGTGGCACAATGGTTACTCGTAGGGCTGCGAACTGCAAGGTCAGCAGTTCAAAACTACTAGCTGCTCCTCAGGAGAAAGGACTTTCTACTCTTGTAAAGGATTATAGTTTTGGAAACAACTGTCCTTTAGAGTCGTTATGGGTCAGATATTGAAAGTATCTTGTACTGGCAAGAAAAGCAAACAAATCTGTCTTAGAAGAACTACAGCCAGAATGCTCCTCAGAGGCAAGAGTGGAGAGACTTCATCTCACACACTCTGGACATGTTATCAAGAAGACAAGCGTCTGGAGAAGAAAATTCTACTTGATAAAGTGGAGGGGCAGTGAAGAAAAGGAAGACCCTCTACAGGATGGATGGACGCAGTGGCTGCAACTATCAACTCAAACATGACAGCAATTGTGGGGGTGCACGAGATGGGCAGTGCTTTGTTTGGGTGTGCATGGGTTCACTACGGGTCGGAGCTGGCTTGAGGGTATCGAACCACACCAGCAACAAGATCTAAGAATCTATTTCCAAATCTAAGTTCATGAACAATCACTCCTCTATTTTCTTCTAAGATTTTGTAGTTTTCTCTCTTACAATTAGCTATCAATCCATTCTGAGTTAATTTTGGGGGGGCGGTTATATGGTGTGAGGTAAAGGTCTTTCTATATGGAATGTTTTTTCAAAGTTATGTATTTTAAATATATTTTTTTATTTTTCAAAACAACCGTATCACCTTCCAAGTAATCTCCATTACACTTAATATATTTGTCAACTCTGCTATTTCATTCTTGGAAGCACTTTTCAAACTCATCTGTTTGGATGGCTGGACGCACCTCCCTTGTTTTTTTTTCTTCACCTTGTCTACCTCTTCAAAGTGCTGTACTTTCATGTCCCTCTGCATTTTCAGAAACAAAAATAAGTCAAACAGAACAAGGTCAGGTGAGCAAGATATGTGGGGCAAGAGGATATATATGGGGCAAGTAAGGCATGCTGTTATTTTTGCCAAAAAATGGCACTCTGAGATGGCTGTTTGAGCAGGTGCCTTGTGGTGGCAAAACCAGTCCCCTGTCTGTCACAAATCAGGCCTTTTTGGTCACATACTGTCACACTATCTTTTCAGAACCTCTAAATAGAAAGTTTGATTAACAGTCGGACCTGATGGAATGGATTCCAAATGTAATACAAGATGACATTTTCATCCATTCGGGAAGATGACGGACACCCAGAACAAGGTTTGTCATCAATCAACATTTCACCTTTTTTGAAATGAGAAAACCACTCGAACACTTGAATTTTTCCCACAGCGCTGTCCTTGTAAGCTGTGTTCAGTATCACAACAATTTCTGTGGCATTTTTCCTGAGCAGGAAACAAAATTTCACAGCTGCACACTGTTCTCTTAAATCATCCATCACAAAAAATTAGCAAAACTGCTTTAAGGAAAAAAATTGACTGTGACCAGAGAGAACTTCCCAGGTGACACCACTGGATACACTAACTCAGAGTGAGTTGCTGGATGTTTGCTTAGCGTACTACAAAAGCTCCGCCCCGCCCAGAACAATTCGGTTTTTTGGGTTTTTGGGTGCTCCCTGGTATACTGCATGTGACCATACAGTTGTCCCAGCACCGTTTGTTGAAAAGATCAATTTTCTCTCATGAAATGATTTCGGCACGCTTGTTGAAAATCAGTAAAACCAATATAATGGGTTTATTTTCAGACTTTCAATTTGATTCCATGGCTTTATGCCTCTCCCTGGGCCAGCATCACGCTTCTTGACTACTTTTGCATTGCAGTAAGTTTTGATATTAGGAACTGCGAGTCCTCCTGCATTAGATGATCTTGAACTTATCTTTTCAGTTGTGTTCAAAAATCAACTATGATTCTGATTGTGGGTTGTGTTGAAGCTGGAGACGGATTTCTGAAGGGTGGCCATGTTCGCATTGTTGAACCTGCCAATTCTCGAATGTGGGATGCTGCTCACTGACACCCCGAGGGGTAGATGACACTGTCCCCGGGGGTGATACCAAAAGGACTGTCTATAAAATTGTGGTACAGTTTTGTAACAGAAAACACATTATATTTTATAAAGTGATCCCTGTAGTTAGTTATAACAACAAAAACATTAGCTTATATGTACCCCTGTACCTAGCAGGCTAAAATTCCATACTAATTTACATTTTGAGCCTTCTAAGGGGCTGCAGTCAGAGCTGCCACTTCCACCCAATTACAGTGATGCTTTACGTGCCATGGTTTCATCAGATACATTCGAGTTTATCCCAAGAATGCAAGGGCGGTTCAACATTTAAAAATCAATTCATATAATACATGATATCAGTCAAATAGAAAGCAAAGCTGAACAATCACATCAACAATGCAGAGTGTAAATGCTCCGTGGCCATATGTGAACTCTGGCTTCCCTATTGCCAAGGGGCAGGGATCAGCACTGCCTTCTGCTCCACCCGTCCTTCCCTACTTTGACATCATCCCCGCATGGCACGCGACCTCTCTGCTGGGCTGGAGAGTTCCTTCCCATTGCACACACTCCAGGTACATGCTGTTTCCGTGTCATTGTTCATAGAGTGGCTGATTTTGTCAAATTTTCTGGTGATTTAACTCCAGTAGTATGGTAATTAGTATTCAGAAACCTATATCAATAGCATTTTTGAGAATGAAGTAGTAATTAAGGAGAAAGGAGGGGAAAAATTTTAAAAGACTTCCTCGCAATTGCTAATGTTGCAACTAATAACGTTGTAATTCAATGTGGAAAGATTTTTACAAGACACTTTTGTTGCTAGTATTAATATAGTCTAAGAAATATTACAGTTAATCAATTTACAATTGTATTTGTCACGTATTATTCTCTGATTAAAACCGATCATCAGCACTGAGGATTCTGTTTGGTCTAGTGCATTTGGGGCGTCCCTTCGGAGGAGTGGCTCCTCGGGGTCCCCGTGATACCCCTGGGATCCTTTTTCATTTATTTATGTCTTCAATGCTTCCCAATGTTTGCAACGTTCAGCGCATACGTCTCCCACGTATTGTGTTACATTTAGTCTGCTCTTTTTTGAGGCTATTATGAAAGAAACTGCTTTCTTTATTTCATTTTTTTGATTGCTCATTGCAAGCATATAAAAAGACAACCGATTTTTGAATGTTGATCTCTTAACCTGGGCTCGTTTTTCAGTCCAAATTTGGGCCCGTCTCTGGACTAGGACATCGGGCTAGTAACAGTTAGCGAAAGGAAAACCCTCAGTGCGGTCAATCAACACCGCGGACACGAAGTCGTCGGAGAAAAGAGCAATGCTGGGCACCGCGCAGGGCTGTGCAGCGTTCTGTCCCGCTGTACCGAGAGCCGCTGTGAATTCAAATCAACTGGAAGGTGGAAAACCGCGTCTTTTAGTGGATGTACTGGGACTTTAGATTAGGATCATTCCATCTCTGAATAAAATACTTCTTCCTTTCAAATCTGATGACTTTTATTGGTTTTCTGCCTATTGGCCTGGTTGGAACCTCCAGTTCAACGTTGAACAGGTTATCTTGCCTTACCCCGCCTCTTAGTGGAAAAGCATCTAGTTCTCCGCTATAAAGTTTCATGTGAGTCGTGCTTTTTCATAGATAGTCTGTATTGGAGAGAGGATGTTTTCTTGTCTTCTTTAATATAGATAAATAGGTAGAGATATGGATTAGATATAGATCTATACTTTTCTTCTAGTCTTTATTATATATATTCGATTATCTTATTTATATATATAAATTTTCTTCTGTTCTTTTATATATGAGTTTATCCCCCCTCTCTCTCCCCTCTCTTCTCCCACTCTCCTCCCTTTTTCCATCCCCCCACTCCCCCCCGAAAATAAGAGTTTATCCCAGGAATGGTTTACCATTCAAAAACCAATTAATATAGTATCAATTAAATCAAAAAAGCAAAGTCATCCATCTATCGATAGATGCATGCTGGCAATGCCAGGTGGCTGTATCGGAAGTCTGGCTTTCCTATTGCCACGAGGCAGGGGTCAGACATGCCTTGGACATACTCCATCATTCTTTCTCATTCTGGAAGCAACCATTCCTCAATGGCGCTCTCCTTGTCTGCTGGGCTGGAGCGTGCACTGCAATGGCTGTGTAGACCTCATAGACAAGACTCACCATTGTGAGGACTACTAGGGAATAATAACTTAAGTCAGGATCAGTTGACGGTCAGGATACAGTCGTTGGTTCTGAGCAACACCTCTCCTCAGCCATGTTTCTTTCTGGTCTCCCTCTCATCCATGAGGTGCCTTGACCTCTGCCTCTGTGTGCCAGAAAACCAGCCCTCCTGTCAGCAGTCTCAGTTCCAGAGGCTTCTCCTTATCTCCAGGCCACAGTGTCCGGTGTCTCTGGTCTTGGCCTCTGCCACTTCAGAAAGAGACCAAGAATGTGTTCTTCTGATGGTCCTGTGGTTTCTCTTCGGCTCCAAGAGGAGTGGCTCTAATGGAGATGTGGGTTTTGCCCGTTAGTTGAGCATTCCCCCAAGGAAAATGAAGGATGGTGTCTTAAGTCACATTTTCTGGCAGAGTCTAAAGATCCCATCAAGGACACAAAGAGTGTGACAGTTGGCACCCTCTCCTAAGGTCCGGACTTAGCCCCACCTGATTCCTGTCCATCAGTGTAGCAGAGAATTCCAAAATGGGCTTATAGCCACGGACATAGAGTTCAGAGTTTAAATGAATCACATAAGGAATTATGGGTAGGAGGGCCATCTGAACTGACTACATCTCAATGCAGAAAAGGTATTTGACAAAATTCAGCACCTTTCATAATAAAAACACTCAATACATAGGAATACAGTAGAACACTGGACCTCAATGCCAATCCATTCTAGAAGGAGCGTCGAGATACGATATAGTCGAGTTCCGAATCAATTGTTCCCATAAGAAATAACTGAAAATGCATTAATCCATTCTCGACCACCACGTTTTTACCCTCATCCTGCCTTTTAATGCAAAACATTGCACAGAAATTTCAAAGTAAATAAGTTCAGAGTTAAATAATACAATTTGAATAAGAAACACAACATTTAAGAAGTTTTTAACAACTACAGTATGGCCCATTCCTTGACATTGATGAGGCTCTGGATCTGTGGACACGGATGTGGAGAGGAGGGATGGAGAGAGAGTCGTTGTTTGGAAGGGGAAGCCCCTTCCATCAAATCAACTGGTAGCTGCTTTTCAGGAGTTTTTATCCCCTTCTTTGCCGTTTTTCATTAGGACCTGGCTGGCTTTCTCTAAAAATGTGGTCTGCTGTTGGTGTTTCCTTAACTGTGTTCTAAAAGGGTTTACTAAATTATTATCAACAACATCCATAACATGGTTAACTAGTTCCTTATGATGATTCTTTTAAAAAAACTCTTTCTTAGGACCCATGTTTTTTTAAAATCTAAAAACAGTACCAAAAAAGCCACAAAACTAAGAAAATTATAGCAATACGCTTGGAACATAGCCACAAAAGTTTTAAACAATGCGTACTAACCACGCCAACTTAACACCAAGTGACCGAAACACTAACTGCCTTTGCTTACAAAAATCAGGTGTGTTGGGCCAGATTCCGATGTTTTATTTGAGCTCCGATGCAAAATGTTTTCAACATTTCACGTCAACATCCGATTACGTCGAGTAGAGATGCGGTCAGTACCCGAGTTCTACTGTAGAAGAGAACTCCTCAACCTGATATGGGCCAATTGGAACCCCCACACAAATACACACAGCAATATGCATGAAAACATACTATTTTCTATTATATATTGATATGCTGCTGGATTAGACTTGCTAGTCTTTTGCTGAAGAATTTTGCATCTATTTTGTAAGGGATATTGGTCTGTAGTTCTCTATTCTTTTGATGTCCTTGTCGGGTTTTCGTTTCAGTGTAGTACTGGCCTGATAAAGTGATTCCTCCACCTATATTAATTTTGGAGAATTACCATTAATCTTTCTTTAAATGTTTGGTAGAATGCAGTAGTGAAGCCACCTGGACCTGAGCTTTCTTTTGAAAATGGTTTAATAGTGCTAATCATTCCATCTCATTTGTTAGACCTAAACCCACTGCCATTGAGTTGATTCCAACTCACAGTGAACCTTATATGGGATTTCCAAGTCTGTAAATCTTTACAGGAACAGACAGCTGAGGAGCAGCTGGTGGATTTGAACAGCCAACCTTGCAGTTAGCAGCCTACCCCATGACCCATAGCACTATCAGGATTCACTTGCTATAGTTCTGCCGATGTTATCAATTGCTTCTGGAGTCAGTGAAGAAATGCTGAGCCCATAACTGTCCTTCGGCTCCCAAGGTTGATTGCCACAAGACAGGGGTCAGACATGTCTCCAGCCTCTATTCCTTTTACTCTAGTATGACACCAACTCTCCTCCCGTGCTTTCTCTGCTGTGGGGTTTTATGGCCACACGGAGCTCACTAAAGATGCTCACAATCGTGGGGTTTATTAGGAAGTTAACAGGTTACAATGCAGGTAAGAAATACTCAGGATAAGAGCTGTTCATTCAGGATAGTTTTTCTCTGCCACGCCGGCAGGCAGACCTTCTCTCTGACCCTCAGCCTCTTGGCTTGTCCTGGTCTCTGCTGGGCTGGAGCAAGATTACAAGGCTCTTTGTGGACTGCCAACAAATGCCCAGAGGACATACCACTCCGCTATCAGCCTCAAACCCTCAGCCCCAGCTCCACGAGTCAGCCAACCCAGTTTCCCCCCTTAAATGCCCAGAGGCATCCCGCTCTACCAACAAAGCTCCTGGGCCAAAGCACTCAGCTTTCCTTGCTCCGTGGATTGGGAAGTCCACTTCCCTGTCTCACGCTCCCACTCCTGGCTGTGCTGTGGCTGCTTCTCTACCATCCATCTGGTGGGGAGGCTGCCTCGTGGACCAAGGAGGTGCAAGGATCTCAGCGTTCGAAGAACGGACCTATCTACCCTGACTCTTCTCTTTGGCTCTTCTCCTCTCCTATTCTGCTTCTGAGATGGCTCATTTTATACCAAGCAGCGTGACATCCACGATTAACCCTGTTCATAATCACTCGAAATGGAATCATATAATCCAATCTGTATCATCTCTCACCTTCTCACCCACACTATCAAGAAAACAAAAGCCGTTTGGTGGGGTAACGCAGGCTATGGCTAGAAGAACCGTATTAAATCATTCACTGTATTTCAGGCGGCTCTGATAGTTTGTGTCGATCTAATAATTTGTTTCATCTCAGTTGCCTGATTTGTTGGCATACAGTCGTGCATAGTATTTCTTTATATTCCTTTTTATTTTTCTGAGGTTGACAGTGATGTTCCTTCTTTAACCTCTGAATCGAATAATTTAAGTTGTCTCTCTTTTCATTTTGTCTTGAGCAGTATAACTTCATCAGGTCGATCTTTTCAAATAACCAGATTTTATTTTACCCCGATTCTTTCTTTATATATGCATTTGCATCCATATTTTTCTCTCTAAGCAGTGCGTTAGCTGCATTCTATAAGTTTTGATGTACTGTGTATATTTTATTATTCATCTCAAAATATTTTCTGATTTCCTTTCTGCCTAATGGTGATTTAGGACTGCATTACCTTTTCACATTTTTGTAAGTTTCCCAATTTTTTTCCTGTTGTTAATTTCATCCTGTTATGGTCAGACAGCATACTTTATTTTACCTTTCCTTTTGAAATTTGTTGAGATGTGTTTCGTGGTTTACACAGAGGGTGTACCATGTACACTTCCTTCCTGATCTTCTGTCAAGTTGTTTTGTCCTTTATTGAAACTAGAGGTGTGAAGTCTCTAATTGCTAATTAAATTTTTAAAAAATCTTTTGATGGTCTCATTTTTTAGCAGTTTTATTGATATTCACATCTCATATACCATACAATTCAATAGTTCAGCCATATTAAAAAGAGTTGTATAATCAACAACATAATCAATTTTAGAACATGTTCTTCTTTTTGGTACTCATTATTAGCTTCACATCCCCCCAACCTTCTCTACCAGACCCCCAAGAAACCATAATCTAGTTACTGTCTCTTTAGATTTTACCTATCCTGGATTTTATATACAGAAAAAAAAAACCCAAAACCACAAATATCAAACATAACACAAAACCATAAACAATAATAAATCAGATAAAAACCTCAATAGAAAAAAATCAGAAAGTATTAAAAACTAGAACAAATTTAAAATAGGTCAAAGGGCCATCAAATGATAAAGTGTCAAATTTTAATCTAATTGCATTTGCAACAATTCCACTTCCCAATACACTCTGTGTGATAGCAAGACTATTCACATCCTTGGTCTATGGTCAGAGGGAGTTGACCGGAGGCTGTCCATGTGTATTTTCCCTTCAGTTCTTCTTCTTCTTTTTAATGGAAACAACGTTAAAATGGGTCCATAGGGAAATCAAAGTATAAGTAAGGCATCATTCTGACTGCTATTTGTGAATGGATATATCGTTCTTAGTTTTCGCTTATGTCATTTGATTCACATTTACTGGGTGCGTATATGTTTATAACTGCTGTATCTTCCTGATACATTATAATTATAAAATGGCCTTCTTTAGATCTAGTAATGATCTCCTTTTTAAAACCTGTTTTTTCTGATATTAGCATAGTCATTTCACCTTTCCTGGGGTTCCTCTGTGCGAGAGTTATCTTTTTCTAACCTTTTAAGGTTTTTGTATCTTTGAATCAAAAGTATATCATGCATGCAAAAGTTATTAGACCTTTTATAATTTTTTCTTTTACTAAATATGTATTTTTGAGCGATTGGAAGAAAAGCCTCCCCTATCCCCAAGTTATACAATAACCCACCCACATTTCCTACTAGTATTCATAGGATCTTATTTTTTACCTTTACGTCTTCGATCCATTGGAATTTACTCGTGTGTTGGGTGTGAAATATGTATCCAATTTTATCTTTTTCCAAGTGGTTAGCCCTTGTCCCAGTAACATTTTTTTAAAAAACGATTCTTTGCTTCAGTGATCGGAGAGGTCATCTTTGACCTATACTAAAATTCCAAGTGTAACAGTCTCTGCCTAGACTTCTTTATTTCGCTTCTCTGTTTGTCTGTCATCGCCACGTTATTTTAGCTATGGAAGCTGGAGAGTATTATGAAGGTCAGATGGGGCTTAATAACCCCACCTCTCTGAGGCTTTTCTTTCTTAGTGTTTCCCCGGTGATTCTTGAAGATTCATCCTTCCATGTGAAGCTTAGTATCAATTTGCCTAGCTTCATCAAATTATATTAGATTTATAAATTCATTTAGGGGGAATTAACATGTTTCTGATGTTAAATTATCCTGTCCAGGAATAACTGGAGTATTTTCAATCATTCAAGATTTCTGTTCTGTGTAGTTTTTAAAAGTTTTTCTCACACAGATTTTGCATGTTCAGTGCTAAGTTTTGTCCTCCATGTCTTCTCTTTGTTTTTGTTTCTGTAAGTGGGATTTCCTGTATGTTAGTGATATCTGAATGTCAATTTTGTTTCCAGACACTTAACTAAATCCTGTTTTTGCTTGCATATTAAATGTGTTCTTCCCCCAATATATTTTCCTGAGCTTCATCCGTGTCGTTCTGTGTCTGCAGTTCTAGTGCAGGATTGGCAAAGTGCAGCTCCAGAGCCATGTGTGGTTCTTATATTACTTACACATAGCTCTGAAGGAAAGTTGAAAAACTTAAAGAGTATTATTCAGATCATGGAGATTTCATCCGTTTGTTAAAATATATTTATGGATCTCAATTAAGTCTTACACGGTTGTGAGGGACAGGATTGGCTCTTCCACCTCCAATGTTTGCTGACCCCTGTTCTGATTCTAGTGCAGTTACTTGCAAGGCTCTAGAGCAGCGGTTCTCAACCTTCCTCATGCCGTGACCCTTTCACACAGCTCCTCATGTTGTGCTGACCCCACAACCATAACATTATTTTTCTTACGACTTCATCACTGTCATTTTACTACTGTAATGAATCGGGCGACCCCCGTGAAAGGGTTGTTTGACCCCCAAAGGGGTGGCGACCCGCAGGTTGAGGACTCCTGCTATAGAGATTCCATTGTACAACTATACCACAATAGATTCATCTATTCATATATGTACAGATATTTACGGTAGATTGTTTCCTACTTGTTCAAATTGGCAGATAACATCCCCAAATAGTTCATGTCAGCTTTCACTTCCCTATGAAGGCTAAACGTCTCATCAGGAATCCTTTCCAATCTTGATGAGTCTCACACGGCATCTGTGTTCTCAGGGATATGCTTAGCTCTGTGCCTAGCTTGATCTTTGTATAACTCACAAGGGACTAGGTTTCAGCCACTCCCTCCAGTAGTATAGAGAGCCATGAACTTAGCATTAGATTGCATTATGGAAAGTGATAGCATTATATTAAATTACATTGTATTACTTTACATCCAGAGATAATCAGAGATGACTGACCCAGAGGATGGAGTAGAGTTGACAAGGCTGTAAATCTTTATATGAACGGACTGCCTCATTTTTCTCCTGCCGAGCCAATGGTGGGTTTGACCTGCCAACCTTTAGGTTAAGAGCCAAACACTTAACCCGCTGCACCACAGGGGTGTTAGTCCACTGGGATAGGAATTAGGGTTCCAGCACGTATTTTGGCGGAGGTCCAACTCAATGGATAATAACGACCTTTACCTTCAGAGGTGCACTTGCTAACCCATGAAATAAACCGGGCAGCTTCGTGCATGTTGGTTTTTTCTACTTTTGTGCATTCATTCACTCATTTTTCTGCTAAGCCAATATTCACCAGAATCTGACAATGATGTTGACATTCGTAGGGGCAGCCCGTTGGTTCCGGCGCATGGCAACCATGAGGACAACGTTGCAGCGTCCGGCACCATCCTCACCGTTGCCTGTGTGTTTGACTGCAGGGCCTCAGCCATTGGGCCAGTCCCTCTTTGGAGGGCTTTCCTCATTCACCCCCTCCACTGTACCAAGCATGGTGTCCTGCTCCAGGGACTGGGCTCTTCTGGTAACAGGTCCGAAGTGTGTGAGATGAAGTGTCATCATCCTTGTCTCCAGTGATAAGTTACTCAGAATGTACACACACGCAAAGAGCCTCTTCCATCCATGGACCTTACTGAGCAGGGAGTGTCTCTGCGCATCTGAGAGCTTGTGGGGTCCGAACCTCACTGCTCCTCTCGCCCTGGGCTAGGGTGATGGGAAGACGGGATAGGGCAGGGTCCTAACTTGAAAACAAGGAGATTCTATTGGGAGTGTAAATCAAGCCAGCCCACACGAGGCAATACACAATCATTCATGCATTTGTGTTTCGCTATTGTGTTGAGGAAGAGGTGCGCTTACCTATTCAGCATTCACTGCAGGCTGGAGGGGTTAAGAATCGCTGAGCCTTGATGGATGAAGAGAATTAAGGCAAGTAGGAAAAAAAGACAACTGACTCGGGGACAATAACTTGACTAAGTGGGTTGGGAAGCATGAAAAGCAAAAGAAAACTGGATTCCAACTCACTGCGGGTAACCCCGTGTCAAGAGAATAAATCGGCTTCATAGGGGTCTCTTGGAAGCAGATTGCCAGATCTTTCTTCTGTGACAGCAGTGGTGAGTTTGAAAGACCAGCCTTTAGGCTAGCAGGCGACAGCAAACCGTCATGCCACCGAGGGACCTCTGAGATCAAGCATTAAAGAACAACTCAACCAGGGTGCAGGATAGCACGGATGAAACACACAGTATCCCTCCAGCTCCTGGAGCTTCTTCACCCCCCACTATCATGACCCCAGTCCTGCCTTTCAGTTCTGCGACCGGAGCACGTACACTGGTACAGAGAAGAGCTCACAACACACAGAATGCAGATCAGATATACCCCTCAGGAATACAAATGGCAGTCGTGATACCAGGAGGCTTAGGGTAAGGTGAGGAAAGGAGGGGGAAAGAAACCATCGAGGAAGGGGAGACAGTGGTCAGTGTAAAGTATGAAAATGATAATAATTTATAATTTATCAGGGCGTCACAAAGGTGGGAGGGGAGTGGGAGGAGAAAGGAGGAGCTGATACCAAGGGCTTAAATAGAAAGCAAATGCAAGACATTAATGATGGCAACATATGTACAAATATGCTTGATACAATTGATGTATGAATTTTGATACCAGCTGTAAGAGCCCCCAATAAAATGATCCTAAAAAACAACAACTCACTGCCATCAAGTGATTCCAACTGATAGCAAGTCTATAAGCGCGGAACTGTTTCTGTGAGTCCCCTAGACTGTCAGTCAGTCTTTACAGGAGCAGAGAGCCCCGTCTTTCTGTAAAGATGCTGAAGAGACCGGCTTCAACAGACTGGAGTCTGTGTGTCATTCATCATATCCTTGGGACCCCCCACTTGCTTGTGGATCAGCCCTTGAATCCTTTTGCATTGGAGCCTGTGTGTTGGCATGGCCATTGCTAGGCAGAATGGCTAGACTCAGGCTGTGGTGGACCCTGTGCCTTAACCTCGCCCTGAGTCCGACACAAAAGCAGACTTCAATCATGAATCAAGGCCCATTCTGCTCCTGTGTGACTGCGGTTCGAACCCTTTTATTTTTATGTTTTTATTGTTGTTGAAGCTGGAGGGTAATTACCCTTGTCCTTAATAATCGCATTAGTTTCCTTGATGAGCGGAGATGCTCTTAGAGTCTCTGCTGGTAAAAAGAGGTGAGGATTAAGTTTTTCCACCTGCTGCTGGGGTGAGGAGGATGTCTCCATGCCAATTACTGCCTCCTTGACAGGATTAGCCACTCTGCTAATTGCTGCTCGGGAAAAACTGCCAAGTTTGTTGTTTCAGAGTTGGGTTTAAAAATAATGCAGATGCCATCTCGAATGCAAATTGCATTTGGTATTAGAGATGACTGTTGGTCTAGTAACACTTCAGAGTCGCTGCATATCTGAGACGGTGAAGAAGAGGAACCTTGCCCTGGGATTATTAAGTCAGTCTTTGCTGTCGGTTCAAGGTATCTTGAGACTGGATTCTTGGCACTCCGTTTGGGAGGACTCGGGGCTGTGTCAGTGTCGATATGCTGGAATCGGGCGGAATTAAGTGTGAAGCTACCTTGCTCTTCAGCCCTAGAACTTTGTCTGCCTCCTTCCTGTCCAGGAGGCCCTGACTGCGTAGCTTCTAGAACATTCCATGAAGGTCGGTTCTCCTCAGTGAATGTCAAATGGAAACCCCTACCCCTGCTTGATCTCCACGTCTGTGCGTGGCCACAGCAATTTCTGACCTCCAGAGCTTTGTGAGCCAGCCATTCCTCTCCACTGTGGACCAGGAAGACCAGCTCATACCAGAGAACAGCTTGCATGAGACAGCATCTTTACTTTATACGTTAGAAACGCCCAAGAGGTTTTCAGAATAGTACAAAGAAATCCCAAACACCCTTCACCCCGATTTCTCAGTTGCTGAAATGCTACCACGACTCAAGTCTAGGAGCAGTCGTGAAGCTGGCTCAGGACTGGGCTGTGTTTCGTCGGCTGTGTTGTGGTAAGGTCTCTATGGTCAGAATCACCTTGATGGCATGTAACCACAACCGCATCCACAACAAAACTATATTTGCTTTATTTTTCTCTCCCTCTGTATGTCTATCTGAATGAGGGGACTTCAAAAGAGCTCATGGGAAATTAGAGTAGAAGATCATGGAAGTTTTCCATAAACTTAAAAAAAAAACAAAAAACCTCCTATTTTATTCTGGAACCGTTGAGAGTAAGGTGTGGACATGATGTAAATTCTTTCTATTGTTGCGACTGTTAGGCGCTGGTGAGTCAATTTTTGGCTCATTGTGACCCCATGCGAATGAGGAGGACTGACCCATCGACTGCCCGGACGGTAATCTTTACGGAAGTGGATTACCATTCCATGCTCCTTCAGAGACTTTCAGTGGGTTCAGGATGCTGACTCTTCAGTTAGCAGCTGAACATTAAACCATGGTTCTCTCAGGACCCCTAGGCACTGGGATGTGCGTTTTCTAAAATCTAGGAATTCTCTTGCATCACCAAGTACAATAATTGAAATGCAGAAAACAACACAGCGGCAATACTATGGTCCCGTCTAGAGTCTTATTTCTGTTTAATCAATACTCTCAGTTATTCCTTTAGAGCAAAGTATAATCAGCCTCATCACCATCATCATCTAGTTCAGGATCCATTCCAAGAATCTCCACTGTATTTTGTTTTTATTTTTCTTTTTTTAAAATCT
This sequence comes from Tenrec ecaudatus, assembly GCF_050624435.1. Taxonomy (NCBI): domain Eukaryota; kingdom Metazoa; phylum Chordata; class Mammalia; order Afrosoricida; family Tenrecidae; genus Tenrec; species Tenrec ecaudatus. The sequence goes on from NC_134530.1 coordinate 31,143,711, forward strand.
TCAATAATGTGGAATGGTTTTCAGTCTGTTGGTCTATTATGACTTCCATTGTGTTTGAATGTTGGATGTGCTGCCATCTTTACGGGAGCTGGTCACTGGGGCTTTTACCCCATGAAGCTGCTGGTGGATTCAAACCCCTGACCTGCTGGCTAGCAGTGCTTAACAATTGTGCCCAGGGGGCTCTTTGGAAGAGAGTGTAAACCTATGTAAACATTTCTTTAAAAAAAAAAAACAGACTCTCACCCACTTGTTTTATGATCCATTGATAATTCTTGCCTGAGCCAATTATAATGTTGGACAGATGGCGATTACTCCTTAATTTATTTATTCTGTGGTTCTTTCCACTCTACAGAAGAACATTTCCTTTCTTACAGTTATTTAGTCATTTATTTATTTATATTGATATGGACTCATCGGTTTCTATTTTACTCAATGGGTAACATATTTAGTGGGCTATATGTTTGCCCAATTGGTCATAATCTTGTTGTGTTGATAATTAAATTGCCAGATTTCGCCAGTGGGAGTCTCTTCAATATGACTGCTGTATCCTTTTGACAAAACCCCTTGTAATTTTCATCCCAAACATCTATTACAATTTTTTTTTCAAACCATAGAAAAATTCAACAGACTTTTTTGGTCTACCTATCAATGAGATTCCTTAATTGACATTTTTCTGTGATTGCTTTATCATATCTATGTGTATCCATTCATCCAGCAAGTTATCTTTATTTTTTATTGCATTTCAAAGTAAGTTTTGTACATTGGTACACCTCATCCTCAAGCATTTTTGGCAGGCATAATATTGTCTAGAATTCAATATTTGTTTACAGGTCTTTTTTAGGTAAAATGTATACTTTGTAAAGCAAACAAATATTAATTATACTATTTAATCAGTACTGACACATGCAGGCACTCAAGTTACACAAATCCCTTTTAAGAGAGAGAATACAGTCATCATCCTGAAAGCTCCCATTCATTTCTTCCCACTCAGCATTTGCCCCCAACCTCTGCAGGGACAGCCACTGTTCTGATACTTTTTTCCACCCAGGATTAGTTTTTGTTTTTGTTTTTCGGTTCCAAAACTCAATAAAGCGGTGTAATTTGTGCTCTTTTATGTCACGGTTATTTCACTCAGCAGAAGGATTTTGAGATTCATTCATGTTATCAAGTGTGTAAGGAGTTCTTACACTTTTAAAAAATTATTTCTTGCTGTTCCTTGCTCTCTGGGATAACAAAATTGTCCAGAATTTCCTTGTGCCTCCGTTGAAACAACTCTGGGATCCAGGCCATCTCCAAGGAGCTTTAGCATTCCTTTAGCAGCGAATACGTTCACTTACGGGGATGGTCAGGTTGTAACTATCATAAGAAAATCATGGTCTGCAGAAACTGTGATCACAAAATCAACAGATGGAAACATTAAGGATGACCACACGGCTACAAAACTGCCATTATATGTGGACAAACAGCTGCCAGATTACAATATCGCATAATGGCCAAATGATCATTCCATAACGTCACATCGCTGAGACTCACGGCCCAACCAAAGGAGCACGTAGCCCAAATCATCCCAACCAGCATCACGCTTGCCTTGCACCCTGGTGTTCTTCACTGCTGAATGTGTTTCATGAACGCAGAAAACAAATTGGAGTAGTTGATTTTTTACTATGGTCATAAATGGAAAATATCAGATAACAAGATAGTCAATAAGTGAGGGGAGGGTGTAATTTGTGCATGCCAAGTGTGCTCGTTGCTGCTGGTCTGTCATTGCGTCCAGACACACCCTCTCCCGGAGGAAGAGTGGAGGCCATGTCTGCCTTCATTTGGCCACACAAAGGAGGCTGAGAATCCAACGCCACACCAGCTCAAGCCTAATTACCACAAGGCAGAAATCGGACATGCCTCCACCCTGCATCCCCCGCTGATCCTATTCTGAGACCGGTCGTTTCTCTGACAGATCCATAATCCGTTGCAATGGCCACACAGAGCTCACAGACCATGTGCACGGTTATGGGATTTTTCAGGTCAACATAAGCCAGGATTAGAAAACACTGAGGATACAGAAGTGCCTCTTCTCAGCCAGAAACCAGTCTTTGTCTGCCCCCGCCTCTCGGTCGCAGGGTGCCTTGGCCTTTGCCTCTGTGGTCCATGAAGGCCGCTTGGTTCTTTGCCTCACAACCCCATGGTCGCAGCAGTGTGACTCCTGCTCAGCCGAGTCATTCCTTTGCTTCCCGGTCTCCACCATACCCTCCCAGACTCCGATCCCTCATGGGATCCACTGGTTCTTCTTTGATGGGCCAGGGATTCTCCATGTGTCTCAGAGTGCTCTCTCATGCACAGAGAGATGGCTGCATGGACTAGTCGCCTCTGTGAGTGTTGCTCACACCCTATTTGCACGATACTACCAAGTCATTTGGTGGGAGGTACAGAGTTGGATTGAAGAGCCACACTGCAACAATTTCACTTCACCACATTCCCGTAATAAAAAAGTAGCGTGTGTGTACACTCATAAATACACATACATGTATATATCTACATCTGTTTCTACACGTACATGTGCACACACGTGTGTGTGCATATCAAACCATGCACTCACAATGGTACCTAGAAGTTTAATCTCACTCGACAGCGTTCTTTCTAGACACACATCTTTCCATACACATAATCTCCTTCTCCCACAAGAATAAGTATGGCTCCTATTATCCTAAAGATATTTATTTTTTGAATCCTAACAACCAGGGGTGGAATTCTGCTGGTTTGCAGCAGTTCAGCAGAACCAATACCTAATTTTTTTGTGGAGTTTGGTGAGCCGGTTGTCAAAATGGCTCTTGTAATCAGGATTCCCTCAAAGGTGGGAAACTGGGCAGTGGCCCAATGTGGAGATTGCTTATTTACATTTCTTTTTTTTGACACTAATCTGCGCAATAGTGTAACCTTAGTGCCTGTATGATGTTCATGTATCCATAGCTATAAAAATTGAAACATAGTATTTATTTATTCAGTTAGTAAGACTCATTCTGCTTTTGATGAAATACTACATTTTTGCCCCCTTGCATTTGTTACTTCAGTAAACAAACCTAGAAGGTAACGTGGGAAAAGTGCCAGGCGACCAGAGAGTGAGGCGCTGTCACTCATCTCAGCTTTGCATCACGCCCCACATTCCCACGAGATGCCGTGTGTGAACTATGCAATTCCTGAAAGTGTCCAAAGAGCTAAAACCTATTTTCAGAGCAATCGCTGTTTGATTCAGCAGAAGAGGAAAGGGGGTTGGGCAGGGTTTCAAAGAGGAACATAACATGTTCAGAGAAGAGAAGTCGCCTGTTTCTAACGTGTCAGACACAATGACTCCTGTTTAACTGGCCCGATGTAAAGGAATGGGACCCCACGTACTGTGAAAGGAAAGTTAATGATAAATCACATCGCCGAGGATGCTCAGATTAAAGTGAAGAATTTTGCATTGTTTTGAATCAGGTGTTGTTGAATATTTTTTTGAATATTTTGAATATTTTTTTCATCCATGTTCTAAAATGTGTCCTTATCATCTAGTTGTGTGTACTTCTTTGATGGTTCTTATTTAAATGTGAGTGTATGAAATAATAAACCACCTTTGAGTATATCCTTGTTCTATGGGCTCCCTGCTCTGCTGGCACCCCGTGAAAGGAGCCCCCGGGCATCACAGTGAGGCTCTGGGCTGCAGAGGGCAAGAGTGGGGGCACACTCAGCCCGCTGCTGTGTGGGGGGAGAGACATGGCGATTTGTTCCTACAGACAGCAGCCGAGGAGCCCCAGGGCAGGTGTGCCTGTTACATGGAGTCACTGGGGTAGAAATCAACTTGCGAGCACCCAACAACAGCATAACAGAAGAATTAGGGGGGGGGGGCTTCTCTTTTCTGTCTTCTGTCGAGTCCGTTCTGACTGATAGTGAGTGAGAGTTGACCCATGCCACTGCCAAATCACGAGTAATCACTGCTCCATGTTTATTTACGGCACGTTTGGTCTTGCATTTAAGGGCATCTGTTTGAAATGCCCATGTTCATTCCCCTCCGCTGTTCTCTCTGTCATGTTAGTCTTTGAAATAACATGCAGTTAGACTCTGTGTGTGTGTTTGCTCGGAGGGTCTCTTCTCATCCTCTTTGAAACATGTATGTGTGCGTATGTAGTTAGTATGGGCCGCATTGAAATGGTTACAAAAGTCAAAACTATGTGAAAAAGCTGTACCCAGATCCCTTCCACCATGTTGGTCAGCAGTCTCATTGGGTTCATTTGGTTTGTCCAGTGTCTCTTGCCCTGTGTTGGGAAACGTGTAGCCGTTATTTACGTACTTTCTCAAATCCCTATCTCTCTCCTCTCCTTCTAGCCCTTCAATGGCATGAATATTAAATCTTTTGTTTGAGTGCTACAGGTCCCCAATCTGCTCATTTTCCCATAATCTATTTTCTCTAGATAGTCCCATTAGAAGGGGTCCTAGTGGGGTCATGGTTTCAAGTTGGGCTCTGAGTCAAAAGGTCAGCAGTTCAAAACCACCCGGTGCTCCGTGGGAGAAAGATGGGGCTTTCTACTCCTAGAAACGCAGTTTCAGAAACTCGCGGGGTCAGTTCTACCCTGTCCAACAGGGTCGCTGTGAGTCAACATCGACTTGATGGCAGTGAGAGTTGAGTTTATCCTGGATAATGTTTAACCCCTTGCATTCTGCTGCTGAGGTCCTCCATTGATTTTGTTATTTTGGTTATTGCATGCGCACATTCTACAGTTTCTATTTGCTCTCTCGTTTCCTTATAGATCTGCCTGTTCTAGGCAATTTATTTAAGTCAAATCTTACAATACAGGGCTTAGTTTCAAAGTACTTCTACAAAATCATAGGACCGTGTATTATATTAAAAAAATCTAAGTGTGGGACTGCCGTTTCTTGAAATATTCTCGATCTAGGTACATTCCTGAAGGCAGTGTTTCCATCGGTCTCAGTGTCCCCTGGAGAGTTCTGTGCTCTTTGATTGACACCATGCCAAAATGGCAGTCTTAGCATTTTTTTACAAATCCAAACCAGAGAGGTACAACACATTCAGCATACCTGGAACTGAAAGAAAAAAATCAAGTCTTAAGTTGCAATATTGAAAGACTCTATGGACAGAATATTGCTGCATCCCCCTAAAGTGAAAGAATACACAGAGTTCCTATACTGAAAGAACTAGTCGCAATGCACATGTCAGGAGATAGCATATGAGCAGGAAACAATGGGAATGAAGAAGTTCAAACTGCCCCAAAACCAAGGATCTAGGAAATGATGGGATACCCACTGACATGTTTTAACAAGTTCATGAAGCACTGGAAGCGCTCACTGCTTTAAGCCAGGAAATTTGGAAGACAACTACTTGGCCAACTGACAGAAAGAGATCTATATTTGTACTCATTTCAAAGAAAGGTGACCCAACAGAATGCTCAAACTATAGAATAATATCACTGTTGTCACAGGCAAGTACAGTGTTGCTGAAGGTCCTTCAACAACATCTGAAGCAGCACGTTGACAAGGAACTTCCAGAGGCTCAGGCTGAATTCTGAATAGGATGCAGATAAGGATGTCAATCATGACATCAGATGGATTTTTTTAGCTCAAAGCAGAGAATACCAGAAAGGTGTTTATTTGTGTTTTATTGATTGTGCCAAGGCATTTGACTGTGTGCATCGTAACGCACTGTGGGCAGTCTTGGGAAGAATGGGCATTCCAGACCACTTCATTGTGCTCCTGTAGCACTTGGACACGGATTAAGAGGCACTGGGTAAACAGAAAAATGGAAGACTGTATGATATAGATCCGGAAACGTGTGAGAGAAGGGTGTATGCTCTCAAAATGCTTATCCAATCTGTATGCTGAGCACATAATTAGAGAAACTGGCTTTTATGAAGAGGAATATGACATTAGGATTGGAAAAAAGGCTTATGAACAACCCAAACTATAAGATGTAACAACCTTCCTTGCTGAAGTGAGGAGGACTCGGAGCCCCTGCTGATGAAGATCAAGGATCGAAGCCTTCAGGACGGGTGACAAGTGCATGTAAAGACGCCGTAAGTCCTTCCAAGTGGACCTCTAGGTGACACCATGATTAATGGAGAAAAGGTTGAAGTTGTCAAGGACTTTCTACTTTGATCGAATGTCAAGAGATCAAGAGATGAGTTGCGTTAGATACATCTGCTGCACAGACCTCTTCAGAGTCATGAAAAGCCAGGGTGTTACTCTGGGGCCTAAGGTGAGCCCAACACAGACGACAGAATTTTTAATCACCTCATATGAATGTGAAAGTTGGACATTGAATACGGAAGACCATGGAGTCAGTGCTGTTGAATTATGGTTCTGGTGCAGAATATTGAAAGTACCACTACTGTCAAAAGAATGAGCAGGCCTGTCTTGGAAGAAGTACAACCTTAATGCCCGCGGGGTGAGGGTGAGGAGACTCTGTCCCCTTACTTTAGAAATGTTGTCTGAAGAGACTAGTCCCTGCAGAAGGACATCATGCTGAGTAAAGCAGAGAGGCAGCGGAAAAGAGAAACCCCCTCGCAAAGATGGATCGGCGCAGTAACTGCCAGCATGGATCAAACATCAGAGCCAGTGTGAGCACGGGGCAGGACTGGGCAGTGTTTCTTTCCGTTGTACCCAGAGTTGTTATGAGTCAGGAATTATCATGATCTAAAGAAACAGTCCCCATCACAACTGCCCTGGCTTTGTTTCCTCATTAAAGCAACTTGCAATATTCTTAACATTTCTTCCCAGGAAGCTCCATGATCGTCTTGTGTTCTTCAATAAATTTTATTAACGTTATGCCTTTGGAATACAGAACAAAACCAACAACAGTAGCCATAACTTTCTGAGCTGACCTCTGCACTTTGAATTCAAACAGCCTAGGAGCCCCGGTGGCATAGTGGTTACATGCTGAGCTTCGATCTCTAAGGTCAGCAGTTTGAAGCCACCAGGTGCTCCATGGGGAAAGATGGGCCTTTCTACTCCTGTAAACAGTTACACTCTCAGAAACTCAAAGAGGGCAGTTCTACCCTGTCCTATAGGGATCGACTCAGAGGCAGTGAGTTTTTTTATTTTGGAGCCGATCCCTTGGAAACTACTGTTTTCCATGGAATTTGCTCTTTGGATCAACTTGGTCAATTCTAGACTCACCCATGTCTGTGATTCATCCCATCACCTCACCTTCATTAGCTTCAATCTTGCTTAAAAGACTGATGGAAAGATCAGCTCTTTGAGCGAGTGGAGCTTCACATGACATTTTTGACAGCCTTGCGATGGAAATGAGCTGAGGCCTCGATGTCCACTGCACAGTGAAAGTGCCATATCCTGAGATCTGAATTCAGAGGTGTCCACATCGGGATGATTCCATGGTCTTCTCCAGCGGAGTCCGGACGTCGCTCATTTTCATCCTTCGTCAAGGCTGACCGTCTTTCTCTCTCGACTCATCTTCGACGTATTTCTGATCTTCCGTAACATGCTTGCTCCTCTACAAACTGTTGATTTATGTGCGCAGCGTGTTGAAAGTCTTTATTCTGTATTATTGGGAACTGGGTGGAGTTACATATCAGCTCATCAACTCTGCACTCAACTGTCCAAACTCTTGCCCCGCCCCGATTCTCTTCTCCTTCCTATGACACCCCCTCTTCCCAGTCCCCCAGGTCGACACTTGTCAGCCCATCATTCCTCCTGTGCTGTCCCCACCGTGGTCACCTCCCATGTCTGTTCCCTTTGGTAACCAAGTCTTTGTCTTGGTTTCTGTCCCTACAGTAGTGTCATATAATATTTATCCTTTTGTGATTGACTGACTTCACTCAGCATAATGATCTCCAGGTCTCTCCAGGCCATGAGGTTTCATCCTTGTTTTTTGTTTTGTTTTTAACAATGCACGGTATTCCATTGTGTGTATGTACAAACGTTTCTCCATCTATGCTTCTACGGATGGGCAGTTAGACTGTCCCCAGCCTCTTGGTATTACAAACACTGCTGTGATGAAGATGTGAGTGCAAATGATTTGGAAAGATGTCCATTTGAGTATTGTTCAAAAAAATTAGCCTTACCTCAAAATCCCCTTTTCCTTGACAAAAAAATTCTCCTTTTTTTATGGCACCCTAATGATGTTAAGGCAAGTGTATTGCTGAGAGAACTCGCCTGCAACCATCCTCTGATTTCAGGGACACGCTTAAATACATTTGGCTCGGAATGAACCTGTGCAAGTATGAACTGCAACCACAATAGCAACACTTGTTGACTTATCGTAATCCACGTGGTGGCTTTTGTTTTGTTTTGTGACTGGTTTCACTCACTGAGCTCAGTGCTTGCAGGGTTCCTTCATACTGTGGCATCTATCAGTACTTCATTCCATTTTATTGCTGAATGATTTTCATTGCGTGGGTAGCGCAGAGCAACTGCTATTTAGCCTAACAACATACCTGAAAATTATTCTATATTAGTTCATAGAGACCTTCCTTATTCCATTATATTGCCGAATAATTTTCCACGTGTGACATGCTACAGCACATTGTGCTTTACCTTAGTAATATAATTCCGTATCAGTTCCAAGAAACCCATCCTATTCTTTTTGAATAGGTCCTACTCGGTTTTGTGGATCTGTACCACAGTTTATTCAACTGTCCCCTTGGGTTTCTGTATATGTTTCTGATTTTGTTTACAATATCTTGTGATTTAAAACATCCTGCAAAGATAGCCTTGTGTCATGATATTTTCATACTTTTATGATATTGTTTTTTAGGATTACTTATCAGAAGTGGGATTATTGCCACAAAAATACACTCATATATAAGTTTTATAAATATTTCCAAAATATGCTGAAGTATTCATATACTCTTATTTTATTTCCACTAGCAAACTATGAGAGTACCTCATTTCCCAGCCTCGCCAACAGATTGCTGTAGAGTTTTCAGTATTTGCCAATTTCAGTGTTATTTTGAATTTATATTTAAAATCATAAGTGAAGTTGAACATTTTTCATCAATTAAGGGCTCTTTTTAATGTTTCATGTACATTAATCTATTCATGAATTCTGCATACTTTAAGGCAAATTTAATTTTTTCTCATTAAAAGTTCTTTACATATTAGTGGCATTGAGGAATGATATTCTGATAGCACCATCAGAACTTATCTAACTTTAGGGGATTATTGACAAGGTGTTAAATGGCAACTTGATGGCATGGCCCCTCCCAGGTGGGAGCCACAAATTAGGGCCACCACGAGGCCCCAGTTGGTAGACCACAGACATGTTACTTGTATAGAAGACTGTATTTATCTCATTACATAGTCTGTAGCCACTTCATTTGCATAGTATATTGACCAGTCCCTGCAAGGTGCACACCAATCCTAGGCCAGCCTTTATCCCAGGACCAGACAAAAGGTGTCAAACGCAATTGTTTACAGCGTCTCCAGGAAATGTAACAAGCCCTCTGGGATAGGTGGGAAATGGGGGCAAAAGTAACTCCTAGGGTTTAGGGGAGATCTCTCAATGTAAAGAAAACAAAAATCCTTGCCATTGGACCAGCAGGTGACTCATGTTAGATAAAGGACTGAATTGGTCAAGGAGCTCCATCTCTCCCTCGTGGACCCTTATCATTTATAAATGATTATTTTTTTCATGTCTTACACTGACCACTGTCTTCCTCCACACACTTTTCTGTTGTCCATCCCCCTGGGAGGGGGTTATATGTCGATCATTGTGATCAGTTTCCCTTTCTTCCCACCACGTGTCCTCTACCCTCATGGTATCGCGACTCTCATTGGTCCTGAGGGTTTTTGCTGTCCTGGATTCCCTGTGTTGCAAACTCTTATCTGTACCAGTGTACATGTTCTGGTCTAGCTAGATTTGTAAGGTAGAATTGGGGTCATGATAGTGGGGGGAGGAAGCATTAAAGAACTAGAGGAAAGCTGTATATTTCATCGGTGCTATACTGTATCCTGGCTGGCTCGTCCCTTCCTTGTGACCCTTCTGTGAGGAATGTCCAGTAGTCTACAGATGGACTTTGCGTCTCCACTCTGTGCTCCCCCTCATTCACATCCATATGATTGTTTGTTCTGGGTCTTTTGATCCCTGATACCTGATACCACTGACACCTCGTGGTCACACAGGCTGGTGTGCTTCCTCCATGTGGGCTTTGTTCCTTCTTAGCTAGATGGCCGCTTGTTTATCTTCAAGCCTTTAAGACCCCAGACACTATATCTTTTGATCGCTGGGCACCATCAGCTTTCTTCACCACATTTGCTTATGCACACGTTTTGTCTTCAGTGATCGATTGTGTCAGGGAAGGTGAGCATCACAGAATGCCGGGTTATTAGAACATAGTGCTCTTGCATTGAGGGAGTACTTGAGTAGAGGCTTAATGTCCGTCTTCTACCTTAATACTTTACATATAAATATATGTACAAAAATCTGTTTCCCTATCATTATATATAAATGTATTTACATATGCACATGTCTGTATTTAGACCTCTATACATGTCCTTTGCCTCCTAGTTTTTTTCTCTATTTTCTTTTAATTTTCTCTTGTCCCACTATCATGTTTGGCCTTCATTCGGGTTTCAGTAATTCCTCTCAGCTACACTGCCCTTGATCAAGCCCCACCAGGCATCCTATACCCTCCTCTCCATTGAATTTAGATCACTTGTTGTTCCCTTGTCCTTGGGTTTGCTGACACTCCCCTTACTTTCCCCTGCATCCCTATCTCCTGTGTCCTCCCAAACTGTCGGTCCATTGTTTTCTCCTCCAAATTGTTTATCCCACCCTATCTTATCTAGATAGACATGCAGAGACAATAATAAGCACAAGAACAAAATAAAGCAACAAAAAACACAACAACAACAAACCAATGACCAAAAAAAAGTCTATAAATAGTTCCAGGTCTGTCTGTTGAAGAAACTATTCTCATACTTTATAAAGTTTTTTTTCTAATGTAGCTTACCTCATATAGGCTTTGCACATTGATTACTATGTTTATTCTTAATTATTTTATCCTTCTCCCTCTTTTTCCATTTTTTTTACTGGTCCATGAAAGGTAGTGAATTATATCGTTTGGTTTTATATATCCTTATGTCAAAGAATCTTTTATTTTTCCATTTCTTGTGTAAAATTTTCTGAATGTAGTGTCACGTCACTGGTAATTTGAAGTAACTTTGTTTCTTCTCTACCAATCATCCCTCTAATTGATATATTTTAAATGATTAGGCCTGGGAATAGCCCCAGTGGATTTGTAAGAGAGCAGTGGTAATAATGTTTATCCTTGATTTTTTTACTGATTTAGTGCATATTCCTGTTTTGTTTCACCATTGAGTAAAGGATGACCTCAGAATTTAGTATTATGTGTGTGTTTTAATTATGTTAAGAAAGTGTCCATTCCTCTGTTCTATGGTGGTTTTCTTTTTTAATTAAGAGATAGATATTGAATTATGTCAAAGACTTTTGAGTATGTATAAACCTAATCATGGTCTTGGATTAAGATGGTACATAATACCGATGTATGTCCTAATTTTGAACCAATCTTGCATTCTTGAATACATCTCACTTGATCTTGGAGTATTATTTTGTTAATGCAGTGTTGGATTCGGTTGATTAATTTACTAACCATTTTGGATTGATATACAGTTTTTATCCTTTGTATCGATCTTCATCAGGTTTAACCCATCCAATCCAGGGCCACTGACTACATTCCAACTCGCAGCAACACTAGAAAACAGAGCAGTGTTGTTCCTTAGTGTACCTCAAACTCTGAATCTTTACAGGAACAGCTGGTGGGTTTGAATTACTGACTGGGTGGTTAGCAGCCAAAGGCTTAACCACATTGTATTTGCTTCATAAAAATAATTAGGAAATTTTCCTCCATCTTTTTATATTTAGGGGTGGTGGTGGTGAATGTAGTACTGGACCATCTGATATTTAAATATTTAATAGAATTCTCTAGTGGCTTTACCTGGCTCAGTGCTTTGTGTAGGTTAGTCCTTTGATAACTTCTTCTGTGCTATTTCTCCGTGCATTTTATTTTTGATGAAATCAATCTTGGTAAAGGTATTTCCTTGAGAATTACATATTTTATTTATGAGGCCCGAGAAGACACTTTTCATAATTTTTTCAGCATCTTCTTTTCCAACAGTTACAGTTTTTGCTGTTTCACAGTTAGCGTATTGGTGTTTGCGCCCTCTTTGGTTAAGTTTAGTGAGTAGGTAGCCAAGGCACCCTGATGGTGTAGTGATTGTGCACTGGGTTGCCAGCCACAAGGTCAGCAGTTTGAAACTACCCGTTGCTCCATAAGAGAACGACAGGTTTTTCTACTCCCACAAAGAGTTACAGTCTCAGAACCCACAGGGCAGTTCTATCCTGTCCTTTAGGGTCACTGTGAGTTGGCATCGAATCAATCGCAGTCCACGAGTAGGTAGCCAGTTTTGCTTTGAGGCTCTTAAGTTATTAATTTGATCTCCTCATTAGTTTCTATAGCTAACTTCTTTTTCCTTTTGTTCTTGTTCTGGCTTGGTGAGCATGGAATTAACATTTTAAATTAATTTTTATAGAAATAATTTATATGATTCATATAATATAATTTAAGGCCACAAATTTTCATTTTTTCACTGCTTTAAACAGGTTTATAACATTCTCATAGCTTTTTTCTTATCATATATATTTTTGGATTCTCTGTTAATTTAAATTGTTTTTTCTACTTAAAAATTAATTCCTAGTTATACTGGATTATAAGCTGAAATATCATTAGTACTATTCCTACTTTATAAAATGTGTTGGTTTTTTCTATGATTACTTTTTATGAGTATTGCAGGTGCCTAAAGAAGATTATAATTAGGGTGTGATACTTGCATACTCTGGTGTCAATTTGGCACTTGAGAGGATTAAGAGTGAAGGGGTGGAGTCTAGTCTGTCACTCGGGATCATAGCCAATGAGACCTCTATGTGGGCATGGCATTCACTGGGAAATCTGGGTTTTCCTTCTTGGAAGCAGGAGACATTTCTCTCTCTCTGCTCACTTCCTGTGAGACATCCCTGAAGAGAAGCCAGATGGGCCTACCCTGATGCAGCCCTGGGAACTGGAGGAGCCAAATGGAGACCCCTGCCAGTGCTGAGATGCTTCTACCTCCACTGACTTTGCACCCACTAGCCGGCGATCTTCCTGCATTTGGCATCATTGCATGTGTTTCGTGAGTCTGAAGAGGACTTTATAGATTGGTATCAGACATACGGGCTAATATCGGACTTATGGACCTGATCTGGACTGGGCTGGGATGTTTTCTCAATATTCAACTGCTCTTGTATAGAAACCTCTTTCTCATACACATACGCGTGTGTGTGTGTGTCCATAAACTATTTTTGTCTAGTCTACCCGGACTGACACAAAGGGTTATTGTTATCCAGTGCCTTCAAGGTTTCCTCGGCTATAAATTTTTAGGAGCAGATTGTCAAGCCTCCCCCCTCCCCCTCACCCCACCGATTTGGGTAGTTGAACCTATGGTTTTTGGTTATATATTTTATTTAATAAAGCCGATGTCTATTATATTTTATTTGTTGTACTTCTTAAAGCACATCCGCACATTCTTTGCCCTCATCATTTTCAAAGCATTTACTCTCCACTTAAGCCCTTTGCATCAAGTCCTCTTTTCCCCCTCCCTCCCCGCTCCCTTTCTTTTTAACGTGTAATTGTGTTTTAGGTGGAAGTTTACACAGTCAAGAAGCTTTCCCAATCAATAGTGCATGCTCTGTGACATTGGCTGCAATCCCAGCGATGTGCCAACACTCTCCCTGTTGCCTCCCAGAGTTCCCCATCTCCGTTCGTTCGTTCTCTGTCTTTGGAAAATGCTGCTGCCCTTTTGGTCGCATGCCGTTGATGGTACCGAGAAGCACATTCCTCATGGTGTATGTTTATAGTTCATCTATTGTTGGGGGGGGGGGGGGAAGGTGGGCTCTACAGATATCTGTAGTTCCATGTCAAAGATCTACTCAGGACAGTAGTCTCCTTCTGGCTAGAAAGTCGGGTCTGTGTGTGTACTTTGAATTTTATTCTACTTTATTTTTTAAAAATCATTATAGCAGGCACCTTCTATCGTGGTTTTTGTTCGGACTGGCTGGTTGGGAACCATCTAGTTCTTCTGTTCTCAGATGAAGAGACTGTGGTCCATATAAATCATTAGTCCTTTGAGCCACGTGCTTCCATGCGTTTTCATTTTTCTTCATTTTCAATAATCCAACCAGAGAGCGACTAATGGTTTCTTAGATGGCTGCTCAAAATCTTTTTCATCCCCAAGACTGGGATGCGGAAAATTATTTTTGTGAGCTAAGTTTTGCCAATTGCCAATTGTCCCCTGTGGCCCATGTCCTTAGATTTTAGGTCCAGTGGTTCTGTCCCGATGTCTACATATTTTCTGTAATGGTGCCCTCTGTGTGCTCTCTTGAGCCCTGGAGCATCGTGGTTATGCACTGGGCTGCAATCAGCAAGGTCAGCAGTTCAAAAACCACTAGTTTGTAAGAGAAAGACGGGCTTTCTGCTCCCAGAAACAGGGACAGGTTTGGAAACCCACAGGGGCAGTTCTACCCTGTCCTATAGGGTCGCTATGAGTCAGCATCGACTCAATAGCAATGAATTCGAGGTTTTATTAATATGCTCTATTATACACACAGGAAGGTGCTTCAAAATTTTGTGGAACAATGTAGTTAAAACAGGATGCCATTATGCATAAACTTATTGAAGTCCCCTCATATACGCAACACGGCATTTATCTATGAAATACTACTCGCCATCCTATCTGTCGATGTATTGGTGTGCATTTCTGTACAAGCTCCCTCACATATTCAGCACACACGTGTACCTGTGTATCTGCTCACACAGTGCTAGCACTTGTCACCGCTGTTGCAGGACTGTGCATGTTTTAGCATTTGCCACGGTTGTCCTTTCTGCTTTACCTGTCCGTTTGTCATGCTGCGCGTTGCTTGATGCTCCTTAGAGGCAAGGATCGTGAAATGGCATCTAGAAGACTGACCAGGAAATCAGTAGGGATCAGGACCCTGGAAAAGAAATCACGCTTGGAGAAATCGAAAGGGCAGCAAAACAGAGGGCTCAGACTTAACCCACTGTGGGCTCAGACTTAGCGATCGTGGGGATGGTGCAAGAGCCAGCCGTGTTTGGTTCTGTTGTGCACGGGGCCCTGAAGAGTTGCAACTGACTGGACAGCACCGAGCGACAGCAGCACAGCTGTCCTTTATTCTTACTCTTCTCTGTGTCCTCCTGGGCGTCGGCCATGCCGTGCTGTCTTCTCCCCTCTTGTGCTTTGCCTGCGCTTTCACCAGAATTAACGTTGGTCCCCTCTCAAGCCAGTGCTTCTCCCTCCTGCTTCCCTGACCTCTGCTGGTAACCGTCAAAGAGCGGCTCTTTCTGTATGTGATCCTATTTGGGACATTTTATAACAAACAACATTTGTCCACCTGTGGTGGACGTGTACCGCTCAGCACAATGGCCTCCGTTTCCATCCATGCTGGGTGATGTTTTGTGGATTCATCATTGTGTGTTATTTTAGTATATACGTACTACGTTTGTTCGTTCATTCGTCCCTGGACATTTAGGTTGTCCTCAAAGGTTGCCAAGGCCGTCAGTCATTTCAGAAAAAAAAAAAATGGGACCGTCTGTCCCAATAAAGATAGGCTGTCTTGCAAATCCTATGGGGTAGTTCTACTCTGCCCTACAGCGTTGGAATGGACGGGACAATGGCAGTGGGCTTTCTTAGGGGAGGGCAGAGGTGAAGGCTACTTGTGGTTATTGTGGTTGTGTGTCTTCAAGTCAATTCTAGCTCATGAAGACCTACAGGGAAGAGCAGCATGCCCCTTAGGGTTTCCCTTAGGGCTGTGATCTGTACATTGTCAGGAGAGACAGGTCCCTGGAGAGCGGCATTATGCTCGGTAAAGTAGATGGGCAGAGAAAACGAGGAAGACTCTTGATGAAATAGATTGACCCCGTGGCTGGAACATTAGAATTGTTGTGAGGATGCCACGGGACCAGGCAATCTGCTTTTTCTCATGGAGTGGTCGGGGGGTTGAAACTGCCAACCTTTGGGTTAGCACCCAAACTGTTTTTTTTTTATTCTTATTTTTCTTAATTTTCTCTGAACATTTCCTATTTGGCTTGTCCACGTTGGTGAGGATATTCTGAGTCCCACCTATTTCGTCTGCAAACACCGGGGCCTTATCCTGGCTCTCTAGCGCCCCCTCTTCCCTGGCTGCTCACATCCCCATTGCGTTGTTTCACTTCGTCAACATGCATAGTGTCTAGAACTCCCTCTTCTACTCTCACCTGCTCCTTTATTTTCGGTCTAGGGTGACATACATTAAATGTTCCCCTGAAGTCCTTTTGCCAGACTTCCTCAGCCATCTGGTTGGCTGCAGTCAATTCTCTAGTAGATTGCTTCAGAATGGCTTGTGGGTGCCTGACTTCCTCAATCCTTGCCTGCTTAAAATTACTTTTCTATAGCCTTGATTTCAGAATGACAGCTTCGCTGGACAGAAAATGTTTGAATCGCACCTTCTTTCCTGGCATTTTGAGAAAATGCTTCTCTGTCATTGCTGGGTTTTGTAGGGTGCCTTTGAGAAGCCTAAAATGAGTTTAGATATTTTGCCCTTGATCTTTTTTGGTTTACAGGCTATGAGGAATTTTTTGGGGGGGTGGCAAACAATGCTTCTTGGAGGTTTTCATTCAGTTTATAGTGTTCAGCTATGTGTTGTTGTTTGTTCTGCTTTATAATTTTAATTGGGGGGTGGTGGTGTCATTTTTATTGGCTGAAATACTTTGGTTCACATTTTCTGATTTCATTTTCTGAATCACTTCCTGTAGATGAAGGAGCCCTGGCAGTGCAGGTGTTAAGTGCTCAGGTACTAACCCAAAGGTCAGCTATCTGAAACCAGGAGCCGCTCTGTGGAAGAAAGAGGAGCTGGTCTACTCCAACCACAATGAGCAGCCTTGGAGACCCTGGGGGCAGTTCGACTCTGTCCTGTCACGTGGGAATGGACGAGACAATGACCATGGGTCTTGTTTGGGGAGGGCAGAGTTGAAGGCTCCTTGTGAAGGTTGCTGTGTGTCATCCAGTCAACACCAGCTCCTAAGGACCTTCTAGGGCAGGTAGAACTGCGCCATACGGTTTCCTAGACTGTAATCTTTATGTCGTCAGGAGAGACGGGTCCCCGGAGAAGGACATCGTGCTTAGTAAAGTAGAGGGGCAGTGAAAAAGAGGAAGGCTCTCGATGAGATAGATTGACACCATGGCTTCAGCAATGGCCCAGGACATGAGAAGATTGTGAGGATGGCACTAGACCGGGGAGTGTTTCGTTCTATTGTACATAGGGCTACTATGAGTCAGAACCAACAGCAACAACAACTATCTTTATGTGAACAGATCACGGCATCTTTTCCTCCATGAAGCCGCTGGTGAATTCGAACTTCTGGCCTCATAGTTGGCTATCAAGCCCTTCTTCTAGCCATCATCGTTCCACAGGGCTCCCGAAGACTCCTCACCTCTGCTGAGGTCATAGGGAGGGCTAGCTTTTGGATGGTTTCTCAGATTTTGAGTTGAAAAGCCCCTTCTTAGTCTATGCACGACATAGTGACGTTTCTTTATTAATTTTTTTTGTGGGGTGGGACTTCTTGGGTGGTGCTGGTAGTGCAGCACACCTGGCTGCTAACCAGTGTTTGGAGGCTTGAGCCCACCCAAAGGCCCCTTGGCAGAAAGGCCTGGTGATCTGATTCTGAAATACCGACGATTGAAGTTCCTATGGACCCCGTTCTAGTCTGACACCCATGGAGTCTCTGCGAGTGGGAGTTGACTCAATGTCAAATGACTGATCGTTCTTTCTTCCTTTTGGCTTTCAGGGACTGTACAGTCATTGGCAGACTCTCACCATGGTAGCATTCTCACCTTCCGTACAGGAGAGTGGGGTCAATTTCCAGCCAATGAAACTCGTGCATCCCTGTTAGTAGACATGTGCATGTTGCCACGATGCAGAACGGGTTTCAGTGGATCTTCCAGATTCAGAGGGACTAGGAAGAGAGACCCGGCCATCTGCCTCTGAAAGATTCTTGTTGTTAGGTGCGGAGTTGGCTCCAACTCCCGGGGACCCTGTGCACAACACCGCCTGGTCCTGCGCCAGCTTCACAGTTGGTCTTACGTCTGAGCCCATCGATGCAGCAGTCTTCTCGAGCATCTTCCTCTGTTGCTGCCCCTCTGCTTTCCCAAGCATGACGTCCTTCTCCAGGGACTGGTCTCTCCTGACATGTCCAAAGTACGTGAGACAAAGTCTCACCACCCTTGCTTCTAAGGAGGGTCCTGGTTGTACTTCTTCTAAGACCGACTTGCTTGCTCTTTGGGCAGTATAGAGTACTTTCAAGATTCGTCACTAGCGCCGTAATTCAAAAGCATCCAGTTTTCTTCAGTCTTTCTTATTCAATGTTCAACTTTCACACGCATATGAACTGCTTGAAAAATACCACAGCTTGTGTCAGGTGCAGCGTAGTCACCACAGTGACATTCTTACTTTTCAACAATGTAAAGGTCATGGCAGCAGGTTTACTCAACGTCACGCGTCCTTCGATCTCTCGACTGCAGCTTCCACAAGCACTGATGGTGGATGCGAGCAAGACAAAACTCTTGACATCTTCAGTCTTTTCTCCATCGGTCATGAAGTTATCTACCGGTGCCGTTGGGAGGATCTTGATCTCCTTGACGCTGAGTTGTAATCCATACCGAAGGTCGCAAGCCTTGATCTTCATCAATAAGTGCTTCAAGTCCTCCTCATTGCAGCAAACAAGGCCATGGCACGTGCATATCACACGTGGTTAACAAGCGTTCCTTCACTCCTGATGCCGGATTCTTCCTCATAGAATCCAGCTTCTCTGCTTGTTTAGTCAGCACACGGATTGAACACGTATGGTGAGAGGGTGCAACCCGGATGTACAACTTTCCTGCTTTGAAACCGTGCACAACAACCTCGTTCTGTTCACACAACCGCCTCTTGGTCCATGTACAGGCTCTGCATGAGCACAATGTGGTAGTCTGGCATTCCCATTGTTTGCAGGGCTATCCGAACAAAAATAGTCTCCAAAAGAGACAAGCCACGGGAGTGCAGGTCTGTTCTGATGCACACGAGGCTGCCAGGTGCCAGAGTTGACTTGTAGGTTTTAAGGGGTGATGGAAGGAGTTGTGTGCCCTGGAATCAGTACTTTGCCTTTTATTTGGGGGCCCTCGATATCCACCATTTGCTTTCCCCTCCCTTTACTTTACATTAAAAAAATAGAACTTCCTCCTTTGTCTTTATTTTTTTCTGGAAGAGTGGCTTTCCTGGGTGGCTTCTGGAGGCCTCTTTTTTACTCCTTGTACTGATCCATGCAGGTTATTTCTTCTCTGGCAGGTAATTTTAGCGTAACCCCCATCCCTTCCTCTGCTTCTCTTTTCTCGTAGTGTTTGGACTCCCCTTCTCTGCAAAGATTTGGGGTGTGCATCTGAGAAACAGCTTCCCTGACAATAGATGTTGTTTTCCTACACTGAGTCATTTGGCTTCTGTCGTGAGTCCTGCCTTCTAGCGGTGTGAAAGTTGGGGGCTTGTTTGGTTCCTTTGGCTTGTTCTGATCTGGGATGTTCGGGGAGGATGCACTGGGAGACTCAAGTTTGGGCAGCAACCTTTCCTTGGCTTCCTCGGAAGAACTTTAAGTATCACTTTACGAGATTGTGCCGTTATATCAGTTTCAAGTACAAAAGTAAACTCCAACTTGTTATTAACAAAGTATTTTCATGGTAATTGTACACAAATGAACCTCGAGGATGTGCTTGAGGAGGTAAGAAGGTTAAGTATCTCCCCTGCGAGCTTATTTACTCTATTAATCTGCTAAGCCAGCCATTTTTAGATAGGAACATGCCTACTTCAGGCAATATTGGAGAATGATCAGGTTCTGCAGTTATGTGGTTAGACTCAATGGGATTTTCACTGTGACTCTGTGTATGGATTCAATTGTGTCCTCCCCCAACCTCCTGTGCAAAGTAGGTATTAAAATCCTAATCTCTGTACCCATAAAACGGACTCTGCTTGGAAACGGGAAATTTCTTTTGTTATGCTAAAGAACCCACAGGTTAATCATAGTATGTTATGATCACAAAATCCAATACCTTGGCGTAGTCAATATAATACAAGTAAATATGTTTCTGGTATTCTCTGCTGTGAGCCAAGGTCCATCTGACATCAGCAATGATATTCTGATTCCATTTCCTCTTCTGAATCAGTCCTGGATCTCTGGCAGCTCCCTGTCAAGGCACTGCTGCAACCATTGATAGATGATCCGCAGCTTGTGAGAGCTGTGATATTGGTCTATCATTTGAGTATATTTGGGTCATCTTTCTTTGGGATAGGTACAAATATGGATCTTTCCCAGTAATTTGGCCAAGTAGTTGTCTTCCAAATTTCTTGGCATCAATGAGTGAGCGCTTCATCAGCTTGTTGAAACATTTTAATTGGTATCCCATCAATTTCTGGAACCTTGTTTTTTAGCTAGTGGTGTCAGAGCAGTTTGAACTTCCTGTCCAAATGCTACTTCCTGAAGTGGTGGATTGTTGACTAGTTCCTTCTGATACAGTAACTCTGTCTATTCTTTCCATTTTCTTTGGATACTTCTTGCATCAGTCAATATTTTGCCCATAGACTCTTTCAGCATTGTAACTCAAAGCTTGGATTTTTTTTTCTTGAGTTCTTTCAATGTAAGAAGCCCTGGTGAATCTGCCAGTTTAGCATTGAACTGTTTGTTAACCACAAGGTTGGTGGTTCAAACTCACAACCACTCTTTGGGAAAAAAGATGAGGCAATCTGCTTCCATCGAAATTTATAACATCAGAAACCCTATGTACAGATAGTTACCTGCTGGGTTTCATCATAGTGAATGGAGAAAAGATTCAGGTTGCTAAGGATTTTGTCTTACTTGGACCCACAGTCAAGGATCATGGCAGCGGCAGTCAAAGAGATCAGATGATGCATTGTATTGTAGAAATCTGCTGCACAAGACCTCTTTATTTTATTTACTATTATTTTTAAAACCATTTTATTGGGAGCTCTTATAGCTCTTATCACCATCCATCCATCCATCCATCCATCCATCCATCCATCCATCCACCAATCCATGTGTCAAGCATATTTGTACATGTTTCCATCATCATTTCCAAAACATTTTCTTTCTACTTGAGCCCTTATAAGGTCTCAAACATTCCCCACACCCTCTCTCACAAACCCTTGATAATTTATCTTTTTTTTTTCATGTCTTACACTAACTGTTGTTTCCCGTCACCCACTTTTCTGTCGTTCATCCCCCTGGGGTGGTGATTATATGTTGATCATTGTAATCAGTTCCCCCTTTCTCCTCCCTCCTTCCCCCTACTCTCCTGGTATTGCTACTCTCATTATTGGTCCTGAGGGGTTCATCTGTCCTGGATTTCCTGTGTTTCTAGCTCTTATCTGTACCAGTGTACATGCTCTGGTCTAGCCGTATGTGTAAGGTAGAATTGGGTCATGGTCGTCGGGGGAGGAAGCATGAAAGAGCTAGAGGAAAGCACAAGACCTCTTTAGATTGTTGAACAACAAGGCTATTACTCTGAGGACTGAGGTGCACCAGACTAAAGCCATGGTGTTTTCAACCACTTTGTATGCATTTTAACATCGGACATTGAATATAGACCACAGAAGAATCATTGCATGGGAATTCAAGTGCTGGCAAAGAATATTGAAAGGACCATGGACTGCCACGTGAACAAATCATCTGTCTTGGAAGAAGTACGGCCAGAATGCTCCTTGGAGGCAAAGATGGTAAGACATTGCCTTATGAACTTTGGGCATGTTGTCAGGAGAGACTGGTCCCTAGAGGGAGACATCATGCAGTGGACAGGAGGAAGACCTTTGATAAGAAGGATTGCCACGGTGGCTGTAACAACGGTCTCAAACACAAGAGCCATCGTGAGGATGGCGCAGGATTGGGTGGTGTTTCGTGCCGTTGTTCGGAAGGTCACGGTGAGTTGGAACCAACTGAACAGCACTTAACAACACGATTGGAACTGACATCGATGGCAGTGCGTTTGATTTCTCTGTGTTATGTTAATACAAGTAGGTCTGAGGAGCGTGGGTCCCTAACTTAGCCATTGCTGAATTAACAAAAGAGCAGCTACAACAGGGGCAAGACAGGCATGAAGGACCATAGTGAGGGACCAGGACATCCTACCATCACCAGAGACCAGCGTGAGCCCCACAGCAGCTAATGGCACCACCCAAACCTTGATTTGGACTTGTAGCTTCTAGAATGATGCAGAATACATTTTAGTCCTGTAAGCCTCCTTCCCCCCATTGCTGTTGATTTGCTTATGGCAAAGTGGCCTGTGCGGGGGACCATTGCCGCTCTGTTGCTGGAAGAGAATGCGTTCTTATCTCCACTGAGCATATGTGTCGGCTTCCATCAGGCACAGAGCAAGCAGAACATGCATGACGGAGAGCGATCCTGCAGGGGCCATGCCCGCTCATCACAATCAGCTCTGCAGGGCTGGGGGACAGCATGGGGCCGGATAGTGCAGGGGCTCATGAATGCTGCCCGTGGAGTGGAAGGGTGAGTGGGTTTACTTGCTCTAAACCCACCTGTGAACTGGAGTAGAAAGACGCCAGGCCTCTCGAAGGAAGACTCGTGTAAGGGCCTACTTTGGGCTTGGAGGAGTGACGGTGGCGGCAGAGCAAGATCTCTTGCTAAGGGGGCCCCACTCTGCTGTTGTGCCTTGTCTTTGTGTGATCTCCAGGATGCTGGCTTGGCCTGTTTTCTGAGGAAGCCAACTGTGCCGCCTGCATTGACACCCCAGCTTCCTGGCCCAGCGAGGGTGTGGCTCACAGAAGCATCCAGATCTCTGGAGACTACTTGTATCTCTTCAGAGACCTCCCCCGCAACCCCCTGTGTCTTGTCCTTTGATCCCCTCAAGATGCTGCCCTATTTTCTTCCTCATCTTTGGAGAATGCCCCCCACCAAAAGGGACCCTTATAGTCCCCAGATGTCCCTGGAGGCAAAACAGAGAAGTGCTGGGCTATGAATGAAAATTTACCCAGAAAGCACCTAGGAAGAAAGGCCTGGTGATCTACTTCTGAATAAAAAATATTAAACAAAGCCCTTCTACTGTGACGCCCATTGGTTGGGGTTCACTCAGGACTCAAGGCAACTGATAGTGGCCAGTCAGCTCCTTGGCTCAGAGGCCCTCCGAGGAGGGAAAGGGGCTCCAGCAGGACCTTGGGGAATTTGTGGTGCCTTTTCAAAGCAGGGAGTCCTTCAGAAGTCCAGTTGTCATGGGTGAGGTGGGTGCCTTTGGTCCTGGGGACTCCTGCATGTAAACAAATCACTCCTTGATCCCAAGAAGAAGCTAAGGAAGAAGGGGAGGCGGGTCAGGAATTTGTGCTCAAGCCCTTGACTGCACCTCATGCTCCTGAGCCTTGGCACAGCCGCCCCCAACCCTGGATTTTCATCTCCCGTGAGTGCCTACCACATCGAGGGAGCAGCAAGAACGTGGGCAGGACTTTGAGGAGAAACCATCCTGGTCCCTGGGGTCCTCCAGTTCTCCCTCTTCCCACTCTGGCTCGCTGACTTCCTGTGAGTCTGTGTACAGAGATGTACCCTGCACAACACCAGCCAGGACATTGGCAAAAGCTTGTGATGCGGTTTTCTCAGGACAGCTCGGGGAGGGTTGAGCCTGACCAGAGCCGCTGTGGGTGATGGGAGATGCCGTGTGGCAGGGTGGCCCTGGGGCCTGCTGTCCTCGAGCTCGGTTTCTTTACCTTCGGGCCCAGGTTTCATCCTTCGTGTTCGTGTACACGTGCGTGCTCGCATTCGCCCCTCCGTCCAGTCATGCTATCTTTCACTTTCACACACCAGCCCTTCCTGGAGCCGGCCCTGGGCATCGAGAGTCAGAGCCGCACTCTTGCATTCAGGGAACTTGGCTTTTGCCGCTTTTGGAGAGCCACGGCCGACTCACCTTTGCAAGGCTCCGGGAAGTCCTGCCAACGTCAGGCCAGTTCCGCTGTGTTTACAGGAGCGTTTTGCAAAGTTCCTAGGCTCTCGGCACTCCGGTTCCTCACGTTGCAGCGGGCAGACTGAGCCTGGTGAGGACACCGCACTGCTACCACGCTGCTGCCATGGAAACGCTGGGATGGGCGTTGAGAGCACAGACTGGGTTTCAGACAGACCTGGGTTTGAACCCCAGCTCTGCTGTTCACTACTTAAGGCCCCCGGGTCCTTTGCTAAGGCCCCCGGGTCCTTTGCTAAGCTTCAGTTTGCTCATACATAGCTTGGGAAGAATGACTCTGACCCCAGTGGGTGGTTTAAATAGGAGGAATGGAATGGAAAGCTTTTACCCCATGGCCAGGAAGCATGGGGACTGGCTTGTGGTAACCTCCTGAAACTCACAGCCACCTAGTCGATCCCTGACCCCAATGTGTCACAACCCTATTAGAGTAGAACTGCCCCTTTAGGCTGTGCACTGGGAGCAGAAAGCCTCATCGTTCTCCCACAGAATGCCTCTCGGGTTTGAACTGCTGACCTTGAGGTTAGCAGCCCAATACACAACCCACAATGCCACCAGGGCTCCCTTCGACAACCCTTTATTCCCACCCTCCCTGCTCCAAACCCAAACCCAACTCACTGCCAGCAAGTTGATTCCAATGCAGAGCGACCCTATAGGACAGGTGGATTTTCGAGATTAGAAATCTTTGGGGATCTATACAGCTCCTTCTTTCTCCCGTGGTGCAGCTGATGGTTTCAAACTGCTGACCTTGGGATTGGCAGCCTGACCTGTAATCCATTACACCACAACGGTTGTTTGTGGTAATCTCTCAGGTCCCCTTAAATCAAACATAACACATACATATCTGTGTGCGTACTCGTACACACACTCACTCACTCACTCACACACTTGTCTCCATGTGTGCACATAGGCATGCATATGCACACACGCTTGCACTCACACACATGGCCTTTCTATAGGCCTGGCCTGGGAGGCAGCATGGGGCTGTACCTTTTAGAAGCTGTCTGAACTGTCTGCTTCCCAAATAGAGGGTGGCAGCGATCTGGCAGGAGGTGGTGGTTTATTGAGCTGCTTTGCTGCCAGCTTGCACACTGCTGGGACCTTCTAATGTCACCGGGATCTGGGAAATGGACCAAGCGTGATTCCCAGCTAAATGAAACACTTCAGAGCCATCCACAGAATAGATGATGTGTTTGGGACGATCCCCTGAGTGTCTGTCAGATGGGCTGGGGGTACTGAGAGACTGTCTCTGTCCAGCCACGTGCTGGGTGATGGGGCATCGCCAGCCCAGCAGGCTGGGACGATGTGTGCTTTCCGATTGCAATACATTGGGAAGGGCAGGGCAGCAAGAGAAGCAGAGGTTCTGTCCTTAAAGGGGACCCCAAGGCCTTCTTGCTACCTTCCCCTTCTTCTTGCCCCACTCTGTCCAATTACAGACCATGCTATCAGGAGAGCCTTCTGACCTCCCCACCCCATTGCCCTCCATCCCAGTCCATTCTCACCAGGAACGGAGTGGCTACTGAGACTGGATGGAAGTCAGGTTCCATGCATCATAGACCCTCAACCCTGGTTCTTTGTCCCGGGGGCCTGGCTACCACTTCTGGCAGTGTTTCCGGATGTCCCCTGCAGAGAGGAGGGCCAGCTGGTGCCAGTGGGCCTCCTGTCATCTTGGGGGTGGGGGGGGGAAGCGCTCTCGGTCAACCTGGCTCCCCTCATGTGGACTCCGAGACAGTACAGTTTCTCTTCGGGGGCCCAGCGGCCTCCACTGTGGCACGGGCATGAGACCAGCCTGCACTGTGGCTGAAACCCCATCCGATGTCCCAGATGCCCAGCACAATTCTGGACACAGAAGGCGGCCCCAGAAATTCTTGGTAGGCCCCATCCCAAGCCCTTCATGTCCTTTAAGATCTCACAGCCTCTCTCTTCTCAGTCTTTTCAGTTGGCCTTGCTGGCCAACACCTTCCCTCCTTCTGCCCTTGCTGGCCAACACCTTCCCTCCTTCTGCCCTTGCTGGCCAACACCTTCCCTCCTTCTGCCCTTGCTGGCCAACACCTTCCCTCCTTCTGCCCTTGCTGGCCAACACCTTCCCTCCTTCTGCCCTTGCTGGCCAACACCTTCCCTCCTTCTGCCCTTGCTGGCCAACACCTTCCCTCCTTCTGCCCTTGCTGGCCAACACCTTCCCTCCTTCTGCCCTTGCTGGCCAACACCTTCCCTCCTTCTGCCCTTGCTGGCCACACCCAAAGAAAGCTGGCCGGGCCACACCTCAGGCTTTACCCTGTCTTTTCTTAGCTATTCACCCATTTTTTCACACAGTCATTTCTTCCTTCACTCACTCACTCACTCACTCACTCACTCACTCACTCACTCACTCACTCAGTTCTTACTCCATTTATCCAGGGATTTATCCGATGCTTCCCACATATCCTCACCAGACAGTGATGAGTGAGCTACGCGTCCCTGCCTACCCTCAATTGACGGTCCATGGAGGACAGTAGATGATGAAATAATCATATGTATTGGTGAAGGAGCCCTAGTAGTGTAGTGGTTACAAATGGGACTGCAATTCACAGGGCTGGCAGTTCAAAACCATCAGCAGCTCCGTGGAAGAAAGACTGGGCTTTCTGTTCCATGAATAGTTACTGTCTCAGAAACCTGCAGAGTCGCTAGCATTCAGCATTGGCTCTGGGCAGCAAGTTTGTTTGTATGCTTCGGTTGGTGAAGAGGGGGGAGAAGTGCAGGCAGAGAGGGTAAGGGATGCTCGGAAGAGGCATAGCAGGGTCACCCATGTGGCCCATTAGGATCAGGGAGGGCTTCATGGAGGAAGCAGCCCCTACCTCCTTGACCAGATTATCAGCAACTCCAGGACAGGTCACAGGGAAGGTGCTCTCGGGCCCTAGGAAACCAGCATTCTCCCCAGGCCGTCCATGGAGTGGCTGCTGCCTGGGGTCTGGGGATCCAATGGTGGCTGCGTTAGTCTGGGTTGACTAGAGAACCAAATCCAGGACATTCATATATACGATACATACGCAAGAATAAGCTGACTCGAATATCAGCCGAGGCACCTACTTTTACCACAAAAAACTACATTAAAAATGTGCTGAAAAACTCGGCTTATCGGATGGTGCCCGGTGATCAAAAGATATAGCATCTGGGGTCTTAAAGGCTTGAAGATAAGCAAGTGACCATCTAGCTCAGAAGCAACAAAACCCACATGGAAGAAGCACACCAGTCTGTGATCACAAGGTGCCAAAAGGATGAGGTATCAGGCATCAAAGAACAAAAACCACATCATTGTGAATGAGGGGAAGTACAGAGTAGAGACTCACAGCCCATCTGTAGGCAATTGGACATTCCCTTACTGAAGGGTTATGGGGAGATGCGTTTGGGAGGAGACAAGTCAGTCAGGGGGCAATGTAGCAATGATGAAACATACAACTTTCCTCTAGTTCCTAAATGCTTCTTCTTTCTTTTCCCCCACCCCACCCCCATCCTGATCCCAATTCTACCCTACAAATCTGGCTAGTCCAGGAACTGGAAACACAGGGAATCCAGGGCGGATGATCCCCTCATGACCATTGGTGAGAGTGGCGATACCAGGAGGGTGGAGTGAAGGTGGGGTGGAAAGAGGAATCAATTACAAGGACCTACATATAACCCCCTCCCTAGGGGACAGCCAATTGAAAAAGTGGGTGAAGGGAGATGTCAGATGGTGCAAGATATGACAAAATAATAATTTATAAATTATCAAGTGTTCATGAGGGAGGGGGGAGCGGGGAGAGAGGAGGAAAAATGAGGAGCTGATACCAGGGGCTTAAGTGAAGAACAAATGTTTTGAGAATGATGAGGGCAATGAATGTACAAATGTGCTTTACACAATTGATGTATGTATGGATTGTGATAAGAGTTGTATGAGCCCCCAATAAAATGATTTAAAAACTCAGTTTATGCCCAAGTATATATGGTATATGTAAGAGAGAGCTTTATATCACAGAGTAACTGTATATTGAGAAAACATCCCAGCCCAGTCCAGATCAAGTCCATAAGTCTGATATTGCCCATATGTCCGATACCAATCTATGAGTTCCTCTTCAGACTCACGCAGGCATGCAATAATGCAGAATGCAGGAAGATCACAAGCCAGTGGTGGTGGAAGCATCTCCAGGTTGGCCTGGTTCTTCATGTGGATCCTCCAGCTCCAGGGCTCTGCTCCATCAGTGTAGCTCCATGTGTCTTGTCAGCAGGATTGTCTCACAGAGGGAGCATGTCCGCCTCTAGGGAGGAAGGCATGAGTTCCCAAAATCCTCAGGAGAAGGCCATGCCCACACAGAGGACTCATTGGCTCTGACCTGATTGACAGGCTAGGCTCCATTCCTTCGCAAGTTGACAGACTATGTGACTGCCACCGTGGCCCTGGGTGACAAACAGCTCAGTACTCACCTTCTAATGGATAGCTTGGCAGTTCGAGTCCACCTAGAGGCACCTCGGGAGCAAGGCCAGATGATCGACTGCCTGTGCACCCGCCCCTAAACACTGTATGGCATGCAGTTCTCCCTGCAACCCATGGGGTGCTTTGAGTCAGAATCAATGCCACCGCCAGTGATTAGCTAGTTAGGGTTTGCAGAGAGCGATGGGAAAAGACACCTGAGAAGGTCAAATAGGTAGCAATGCAAAGAACTAGGGAACAAATGCCTGCTCGGTGAATCGATGGGTGGATGTGCCTTTACCAGGCTGGTGTGTGAGAAGCAATCTCCCAGCACATGTTAAATCTCTGACTTTCCACGGGAGAACTTCCTGGCCTGATACTTGGTTCATGAATGTGCAAGTCAGCCTCCTTCGCATCGTCTCACATTTTGGGTCATTAGAGCTCAGTTTTCTGCTTGTATTTATTCATGGGAACATTAAGGAGAGCATCACCCCATCTTCTGGGTGGTTGTTCCAGGGCAGGGGATGTAGTCCTGCGGGGGAGGCCCTGAGTGGAAGAATCCAGAACAATGAGTCAATTCTGATGGCCAAGGCGCTGATGGGATTATAGTGGCCGCAGGATAATTGTCCTTGTCATCGCCCCTGTGAGTATATACTGCATCTTGAGTGGGAGAGGGCACTTTTTATGGAAAACCAGAGAATGCAGGCCTTTCCTGAAGCTCCCCTGTGGGAGCGAGACTGATTTCCTACCGGGTGGAGGTTTGAGATCCTACCGTCCCCGTCTCTCCACAGGAGAGGTCGTAGCCTTGGTTGGAAACATCATTGGTTGGCCAAGTCCAGGCTGCTAGCCAGTTGCTGAGGTATCTGGCAAGTGTCCTACTGGATGGACTCTGTTTGCACCCGTTTACAGACCAACCCAGCCAGCAAGGGCTCCGCAATGGCCGGGCAGAGCTCCCACCTGGGGGAGGAGGAGGAGGAGAGCCCCGGGACCATGCTGCTGTCCTCACACTCGCCTTGAGATCCGAGAGAGCACATCACTGTCAGGACGGTTCTCCACGGGCTACAATCATCGTCATCCTCACTGGTTTGAAATCTGCCTCGAAGGGTTGATTGTTGACCAGCACCATTCATTTGGGCAACATTACAAAACTGACAAGCTCTCGTCTTTCTTCTCCTTCTACCCTAGGGCTTCCCTGAGCCTGGTGAGAGGGTCCACGGTGCGGAATGGTGGCATCTCAGGAGAGGAAGCCTCTCTCTGGGTCACTGGGCTGTCTAGGGCAAGGCTAGGTGACCCTTGAAGGTCGCTGGCCCCAGTACCCCTGTGGCTCTTGACACTGGTGCTTTGGTTGGAAGCACCCCTCGTGCTGGCCCAGAGTCTAAAGGAGGGGACAGATTGGAGAAAATTCCCACAAATCAAGCTCACGGTTCTTTCTTTCTGCTGAGCAAGGACTCTCAGCAGGCCTCTGTCAGCACCACTGTTAGGGGTGCATCGGTCATGGGTTTTCACAGGAAAAGGAGGGAGACCACAGGGTTCCCCATCTTCCTCAGGAACTCCCTTATCTCTTCTCCACTGCTTTCTGCTGCCTTGAATTCACCTGTTTCCGTTGCTGGTCTCCCAGTGAGAACTCCGGTGGGCAGAGGCACAGCCTTATCCACAGGCTGCCCCACAGCTGAGGCACTCCTGGGAGGCACGCTGAATTCACCCAACTGTCCCTGTGTTAGCCTGGGTGGACCAGAGAAACGAATTCATAGACACGCATAGGGGGATAAGAAAGAGCTTTCTATAAAGAGTCCTCGTACATTAAGAACACATCCCAGCCCAGTCCAGATCAAGTCCACAGGTCCAATATTAGCTCATATGTCCGATACCAATCTATAAAGTCCTCTTCGGACTCACGAAACACATGCAATGACGCTGAATGCAGGAAGTTCACAGGCCAGTGGGTGGGAAGCCTTGTGGATCCAGTGGCGGAGTAAGCATCTCAACACTGGCAGGGGTCTCCACGTGACTCCTCCAGCTCAGGGCACTAGGGTAGCTCCATGTGTCTTGTCAGTTGCAATGTCGCCCAGGGAGTGAGTGTGTGTCCCACCCCCAGTGAGCTGTTCATCTCCTTACCACCTCCCAATCAGGTCATCAAGCTGTGACCAGATTGACAGGCTAAACTCCACCCCTTCACTCTTAAGCCTCAACTTGACAACAGATTATGTAACTACCATGGTCCCCACCCTTTGATTCGACTTACACTCGCATTTTCCGGTTGACAAAGACAGAGCCTACTCATCGAGGAACATTCTACACCACTTGCAACAGGTAGATGAGACAAAGAAATGAGCTCTCAGAAACCCCGCTCACCCCTGGGCAGTTAGGGCAGACCCGTCTCGGGGCTTCTTCAACTCACACGAAGGCCACAGGGTTTCCCTGGCTGGTATTTCCAAGGTGGATCTCTCGGCCTCTCTTCTCAGGGACCGTGGGGTGGCCGTGGACTTGCAACCTTGGTTCACAAGTGAGCTCATGAATCATTTGGGTCACCGCAGCGTCTGCACAGACGTACAGACCCTGGACACATGGTCTTGTAAGTGTACAGTCCTGTTGGGCCTGCTGTTTTTAATTTCCATTGTTGTTGTTTAGAAGGCTCTATTTTTTCTAAGAAGGGTGTAGCATTCGCACACCCTAGCATGTTGTCATAGTTAGGGGCCCTCCAGTCGGTCGAGGCTCACGGTGACCCGAGTAGAAGAAAACAAAACATTGTCCCACCCTGCCCCTCCCCCGAGGCTGTTGTTACCTTGGAGCCCATTGCTGCAGCCACTGGGTCAGCCCGTCTCGGGGAGGGTCGTCCTCTTGTTCGTTGCCCCTCTACTTTACCAAGCTGCGTGTGGCTGGGATACTGTGACCGATTTACCAAAGCAACTCAGGGACGCCTTCCTTGGGTGACTTTGTACTTGGCTGTGATGAACGCTGTTCCACATGGGCCTTTGTGTCCCTGCCCCTCTGAAGTTGGCAAATCCAACCTCCCAGCCT
The DNA here is from genome assembly GCF_050624435.1 of Tenrec ecaudatus. Lineage (NCBI taxonomy): Eukaryota > Metazoa > Chordata > Mammalia > Afrosoricida > Tenrecidae > Tenrec > Tenrec ecaudatus. The sequence continues at coordinate 31,175,251 of NC_134530.1, forward strand.
CTTTCTTAATTAAGCTGACATTCACCCAACGCAAATGAACGATCTGACCGTGTACAATGCAGCGGCAGCATTGGGCAGCCTCCACCTTCCTCTGATTGCCACACTTTCTCATCACCCCAGAAGGACATCCTGAACTTTTCAACTAGTCACTCCTCATCCTGCCTAGCCCTTTCTGATGGCAACCACCCATCTGCTTTCTGTCCCTCCCCCTTTCACCGGAAGCTTTACCTGACTATCCATGACATTGTGTGGCAAGAGCCCTGGTCGTGCAGCTGTTAAGGATGCAGCCACGAACCAAAAGATCAGCGGTCCAGATCCTCTCAGCAGATCCACGGGAGAAGAAAGCAAGTGGTTTGCTCCCGTGAGGATTACAGCCCAGGAAGCCCCAGGGGTGGCTCTAACCCCACCCCGTGGGGGCCTCTCCGAGTCAGAGCTGATGGCATCTTGCAAGCACAGCTAATGGCTTTGGGGAACCCACCCCTTTGCCGGTGGCAAGCGGCTTTTTTTTTTTTTTGAGTTAAGTTCATTTTATTCTTTTTTTTAAAACATTTTATTAGGGACTCATACAACTCTTATCACAATCCATACATATACATACATCAATTGTGTAAAGCACATCTGTACATTCTTTGCCCTAATCATTTTCAAAGCATTTGCTCTCCACTTAAGCCCTCTGCATCAGGTCCTCTTTTTTTCCCCCTCCCTCCCTGCTCCCCGCTCCCTCATGAGCCCTTGATAATTTATAGATTGTTATTTTGTCATATCTTGCCCTACCCGGAGTCTTCCTTCACCCCCTTCTCTGCCATCCGTCTCCCAGGGAGGAGGTCACATGTGGATCCTTGTAATCAGTTCCCCCTTTCCAACCCACTCACCCTCCACTCTCCCAGCATCGCCCCTCACACCCCTGGTCCTGAAGGTATCATCCACCCTGGATTCCCTGTGCCTCCAGCTCCCATATGCACCAGTGTACAACCTCTGCCCTATCCAGCCCTACAAGGTAGAATTCGGATCATGGTAGTTGGGGGGAGGAAACACCCAGGATCTGGGGGAAAGCTGTGTTCTTCATCGGTACTACATCGCACCCTGACTGACCCATCTCCTCTCCTAAACCCCGCTGTGAGGGGATCTCCAGTGGCCGACAAATGGGCTTTGGGTCTCCACTCTGCACTTCCCCCTTCATTCACTATGGTATATATATATATATATATATATATATTTGCATGATGCCTTATACCTGGTCCCTTTGGCACCTCGTGATCGCTCAGGCTGGTGTGCTTCTTCCATGTGGGCTTTGTTGCTTCTGAGCTAGATGGCCGCTTGTTCACCTTCAAGCCTTTAAGACCCCAGACACTATCTCTTTTGATAGCTGGGTACCATCAGCTTTCTTCGCCACATTTGCTTATGCACCCGTTTGTCTTCGGCAATCGTATCATGAAGGTATGCAGCCAATGATATGATTTTTTGTTCTTTGATGCCTGATAACACCTTCAAGCCTTTAAGACTTATTCACCCGCTTTGGCTTCAGCAGTTGTGTCGGGAGGGTGAGCATCGTAGAGTGTCAATTTAATAAAAGAAAGTATTCATGCATTGAGGGAGTGGGCAAGTTGCTTATTTGTGTATCCAGGTCTCTGGAACCCTCCTTGGTTCCCTAAATCCTATGGTGTCTTTCAAGGTGATTAGGAATCACGGAGCTTCTCTAGGCCACATGAGAACCCCCTGGTGGGGTATCCTAGGCTGAGATCTTTATGGGAGTGGATCCCCTGACTTTTTCTCTCATGGAATCGGTGGGTGAGTTTGAACCCTGCAGGGGCTGAGTTTAATCTTCACACGATGGCTCCTAACACAGAGGTAAGAACCCCACAAGACAAGGGCTACTGTGAAGAGTGACCAAGAAAACCTCATGCTTCTCTCTTGTTCCAATACAATTGTGAGCTGAGTGGGGACCGAATCCTAGACACCCCACCCTCTAGCAGTCTTGGCTTGGTGCCTTGCACCCGGGAACCCTGGTGGCAGCAGCAGGCTGGCTTACAGGGAAGAGGAGCCAAGGTAGCCACACTTGGAGCGCCTTGTCCCTCAAGCCTACCTGGAGGTCATTGCCGTCCTTTCAACCTCATCTTCTCAGCTACCTAGTTCCCCTGACAGTAAAACATTGTTTTCTATTAAATGATATGTCTGACATTTACCAAATTTTTATGCGACAATTTAGAAGGAACTGGTTGCATTAAGCAGCCTTATTAATATTGCGGTAACATGATTAGGGGGACAGTGTGGCCGTTAGACCACAGGGTTCTGATTTATGAGTCCTATAGTAGGAGGCGAGGAGGTCTCTATTGACCCAAACACCTTCAGCACAATCCCTGTTATAATTAATGAGCGTCCGAGACAAGTCCCCGTGACAAAGCCACCCTGCAAGGTGAGGCGGGTGCAGCTGAGGGCTCTCTGAAAAGCCATGCATTTCCACCCTGGGGGCATGCAGGTTCACCTTGGCGCGAAGGGTGCTACCCAGCGAGCATCCTCTTCTAGGGTACTGCAGTGGGATGGATGCTGGGCTCCTGGGAGACGACTGAAGTCCTCGCCCTGGTACCTGGGTCAAGCCATCCTGTCAAGAGTTTTTGTCTTTTTCTCTGCCCCTCTACCAACCATGATGTTTTTCTCTGGGGCCGATCTCTCCTGGCAATATGTCCAAAGTGTGTAAGATGAAGTCTTGCCACCCTGGCCACTGTGGTCTCGCTTGTGATTTTGCTGCTATCCACAGGTTTTCATTGGCTAATTATTTTTTCCAGTCATAGGTCAGATTGCCAGTCCCTTGGTCCTAGTCTGTCTTAGTTCCTAGCCTGTCTTAGTCTATAAGCTCCCCTGACATCTACTCACCATAAGGTGATCCTGCTGTTTTTAAACTATAGACATCGTTTCCAGCATCACAATGACATGAACACCACCACAGCTTGACCAACTGACCGACAAGCAGTGGGAGAAAATGTCGGAGTGACCAAGGAATTTGTTCTCCTTGGTGCCCAGTCCACATCCGTGAAGGTTGCAGCATAAAACCAAACAATGCATTCATTGCACTGGGAAAGCACTACCTCAAAGTGTAAAGAGGGACCAAGGTGCAAAGCACTACCTTAAAGTATAAACAGGGACTAAGGTGCTCTGGAGGATTAAGGTGCTCCTGATCCAAGTCAGGACCACTTCAATTGCCTCATATGGATGCGAAAGTTGGAAGACCAACTGATGCCTTTGGACCATGGGGTTGGTGAACACTATCGAACTGTCTTAGAAGACCTGTAGCCAGAATGCATCCTTAGAAGCAAGGATGATCAGAAACTTCCTCGCCTTGACTTTGGCTCTCAGGAAAGATCCCTGTCTAGAGAAAGCTGTCGTGCCTGGGGAAGTAGAGGGCCAGATAAAAGACCCTCAATGAAATGGAGTGACCAGTGGTTAGAACCCTGGGCACCAGCATCGCAATGGTTTGAAGGGCGGCACAGTGCTTTGTTCTATTGTACACAGGTGCACTATCTGTTGAAGCCAAGTCAATGGCACAGAAGCGTCGCCTGTGGTCCTTTGTCACAGCAGCCCCTGAAAACAAGTGCGGGCATAGCGTGGGAGGGGCCCCTTCCCTGCACTCGCATGGCTTGGTTGGCATTTTGTGTAGCAGGACACATCCTCACTGTTTTCCAAGGAGCATCATGGAGCAGTAGTGTAAGTGTGTGCCTTGAGTCAGACACATCTCCTCTGGGATGCTGGTGTCGCCCTTAAGTGCAGTGCGGACTTGCACAACCTCTGGGAGCATTGGCAGCTTTGTTTGTAACAGGGAATGCTGATGTCGTCAACTGTCCGGGGCTTTTGTGGACTCAGGAGGGACGGTGCAGGACTGGCCCTTAGTGCAGGTCCTGATAGTTGCTTCGGGCTCTGTACTGATCCATGCTCCTTGGGGTTTGAGGAAGCTCATCAAGATCGCCCCCGTCTACAGCCCAGTTATGAATGTCGTGGCGTCCCTAGGTACCTGCCAGTGTTTAATGCACTTGGCTGCTAACCAGAAGACTGGCGGTTGCAGTCCACCCAGAGGTGGCCTGGAAAAAAAGACCTGTCAGTCTGCTTCTGAAAACCCAGCCATTGAAAACAATATGGAGAAGAGCTCTCCTCCCATCCATTCGCTGTCTGTAGAAGATCCTAGAATAAAGGGATCTGCATCCTGCTTTCCTCAGACTTCTAGGGAAGAAGATGAAACTAGCTGTCATAAAACAAGAGACACCGGAAGGGCTCATGTTGAGGTCCCCATGTGGGCTATGGGAACATCAAAAGGTGCTGTATTTAAATCCTTCTTTGAGGAAAGGTGGTGGGAGGAGGTGCATTTGAAAATGGCTTTGAAGAACCAAATAGGAATTGGTACCCTGAGCAGGGGAGGAAGAAGGTGACTGTGGAAGTGGATGGCGCCTGATCCAGTGACCCCCAAGGTCAGAGGGCCCATGCTGTGCAGGTGACCCAGTGTAGCCAGATCACAGGGCATTCAAGGGCCGGTGTGGAAGAGGGTTGTGTCAGTCTGGGCTGACTGAGGAACAAGTCCAGTGGCACTCACATATGTGTACAGGAAAGAGCTTTATCTACAAGAGCAGTTGACTATTGAGAAAACATCCCAGCCCGGTCCAGATCAAGACCATAAGTCTGATATTAACCCATATGTCTGGTACCAATCTATAAAGTCCTCTTCAGACTCATGAAACACGTGCAATGATGATAAATGCAGGAAGATCACAGGCCAGTGGGGGGAAGGTTTTGTGGATCCAGTGGCCATAGAGGCATCTCAGCACTGGCAGGGGTCTCCATGTGGCTCCTTCAGCTCCAGGGCTCTAGCATAGCTCCATGTGTCTTCTCCAAAGCAATGTCTCGCAGGGAGTGAGCATGTGTCCTACGTCCAGTGAGCTATTTATGTCCTTATTTATGAGGTCATCAAGCTGTGACCTGATTGATAGGCTAAACTCCACCCCTTTACTCTGAAGTCTCAAATTGACAGCAGATTATGTGACTACCACAAGGGTGGAAAGTTGGCTGAGCCCAGATTGCAAAAACAAAACAAAACAAAACAAACTTGCCTCCATCAAGTCAATGCTGACTCTGCAACCCTCTGTGGGTTTCTGAGACTTTAACAGTTTACATAGGAGTAGAAAGCCCAGTCTTTGTCTCTCAGAGCTGTTGGTGGTTTCAAACTACTGACCACGTGGATCATAACCCACCGTGTAACCACTTCATCATCTGTGGAATTTTCTGGGGTGACAGGAAGATCACCTTGGAGCAGACAAAGAGCCTAGAGGAGAGTTCGGGGAGGGGAGGTTCTTACACGGTCCCAGGAGGAGGTGGGAGGGGAGGCAGTCTAGGACAGAGAATGGCAGTTTGTCTAACCACTCACCCATCTGGGCAGGACACCGAGGGAGGGAGGGGTCATTGGGTGCTGGAGGTAGCTGTCATCCCTCCATCGGTTATTATGCCTTCCCTCCCTGTTTTTCAGCAGCCACTTGAATAGGGGGACTTTACAAGTCCACAGAGACTGGTACAGTGTGGGCTTTGACCTCAAGGCCCATTAAAGTGAAGCTTAAATACGTGAACCTCTGACAGGCGAGGCCTGAGTCAGGGCAGGCAGGTGGAGGTAAGGGAGCCAGTTGCCCAGTCTGCTAGGGGCTGGTCTGGAAAGGGGAGAGAGAGGAAGAAACCTTGGGGACAGGAAATCAACTTTAGAGGCTTGAAGAACTCAACTTCTCAACCAGAGAGCATTTACCCCTCCTTTTTATTTTTTTGCAATAAATAAGTCATTGGTCTTGTAAATAGAAAAATGCAAACAGTTTTATTGACATAGCAGGACCCGTTCCTTGTGGAATAATTAGAACTACCAATGAACACATGGGGGAAGAGAAGCCCACAGTCCCTAGGGCCACACAGATGCACCGTCTTTGAAGCTGTGGGGCCTGGAATTCATTCTCTCTCTGGCCCCGTTAGTTTGGGGGGTGGTTTGAGTGGCTGGTTAGGGCCCTGAGACTCCAAAGAAAGGCTCCTGGAAGCCCCTCTGGCAGAGAATTGTGCAGGTCCTTCAGCCCAATGGGAAGAGTGCATAGTCTGTCAAGGTCCACCAGACCAAGGCTGAGGGCCGGGCTGGAGAGTCCAGCGAGGATTTGAGAGCTGGTGCTGGGCTCCTGGAAAGCGTGCTCCCAGGGGAGCGGGACTTGGCCGCTTTCCCCTGCTTCGACCCTGGGTTTGACCCAGTGTCATGACCCACAGCTGCATGTCTTGGCTTGCCAGCACAGACCCTTCCACATGAGCTGTGACCTAAGCCATCCTTGCCTAACATCTCTGGGGTGGGGCCTTCCAGAAGGTCTACCCTCCTGAGCTCAGCAAGCTTAGGCCCAGGGCTCCAGCTCAGTTCCAGGGGAAGCCCTCTCATCCGCTATGTGGAAGGACCATCTAATGGGAGGTGGCTAGAAGCCATGGGCTGTCACTGGGTGCAGCGAGTCTGCATGTGGAAGGAAAGCTCTGCTGGACACAGTGGGCTCCTTGGGAGCCTCTTCCTGGGTGGGCTCAGCTGCCCGCCCTGGCTCAGAGCTTTTGTGGAATTCTACCCAGCCATGCCTTCACCCATGGAGAGTGGGTTTCAGGTTTGGAAATGATCCAAAACCATCTAGGATGAGTCTGGAGAAGAACAGTGGGTAGGAGAGCTGCGGGTGGGACCCTGGCTGTTCTTTGGTAGCATTCTCATCTTCTGTGTGGGAGTTCAGGGTTCGAGTCCCAGCCAGTGCACCACCTGTCTGCCCGTGGAACCATGTGTGCTGCAGAATAGGTTTCGGCAGGGCTGCCAGAATAAGAGAGGTTGTCTGGTCCCCTAACCATTGACAAAGCATTGGAGACCCTACGTGGGCTCCCAAGGAGCCAGAACCGACTCAGTGGCAGTAGGTAATGCGGTTGGGAACGTGCCTGGGTGGTGGGCGTGGTTTGTGCCCTCCTGTTAACTAACCTAAAGGAGCCCTGGTGGCATCGTGGATTATGTTACGCTTCGAGCTGCTTAAGCACAAGGGCAGCAGTCTGACACCACCAGCCGCTCCTCCAGAGGAAGAGGACACTTTCTACTCCCAGGAAGAGTGACCGTCTCAGAAACCCGCAGGGCCAGGTCCACCTGTCCTAGAGGTGCACTTCCAATAGGAATGGACTCCATGGCCGTGAGGCTGGTCCTGGTTGTGTTGTGTAGAGTTGGGGGGTTAGTAACTGAAAGGGTTGCATGGAAGAAAGCCAGTGGCAGCCCGCCACTGTGTAGGCCCCCGGGGACTGGCTAGGCAACAAGGGTTTGGTTTGGGGGAATGGAATTGTGCAGGCTGAAAAGAGCCCCTGCTTTCAGGGCTAGGGCTGACTGTGTGAGCGGGGGCCTCAGCCTCCCAGTGCAGTGATGGAGTGGAGCAGGACACAGAAGGGGGGGGGGCTGACAGGGATGGGCTGCCTGTTCCCCCTCTGGTGGGCCCTCAGGGAGTGAAGGTCCTGAGCAGACCACATCACAGGACTTTCAGCATGCCTGCCCTTTCCTGATCCTGCACCTTTTAGCCTCTGTGCTGGGTGGGTGGGTGGGTAAGTAGGGGTTGGGTGGGGGGTGCTGGTTGCAATGCGGGGAGACTAGAGGGCAGGCCCCAGCTGTAGGGAGGCTCATGCAGAGAGCTCCATTCATGGTGACTGAGCCACCTGGACACCCATAGGCAGGAGAATACCCATGCTGGACTTCAGTCAGCCTGGGCAGGGCTATCCCGGGGCACTCCCTTCCTTGTGGCTGCAGCCCTCTGGCCAGGAGCAGCCTAGGTTGCCTTTACCTGCTCGCCAGGTGCTGTCCCTTCATCTCAGCCGTCTGGTTTGCTTTGTAATCAGAGCTGCGATTCGCTCACAACTGCATTTCGATGTTTCACACTCAAGATGTGTTTTTAAATTATTAGACAAAGCAATCCTATTTTCATCCTCTGGATGCCTATCCTGTGTTCTTTCTTTTATGGCCCTCATCAAGTTTGATTAGCTTACTTGCTTATCGACTGATTTTCTACTAGACACCAAGCTCCCGAGGGGACCAGGCCAAGTGCATCTGTACTGTGCTGGGTCCCCGGTGCCTATAACCGTGCCTGGCATGTAGCGCTCCTAGAACACAGGTGTTGGGCAGCTGGATGGGCCCGGGTTAGCTGTCACCCCTTAGAATCCACCTGGAAATTGACCTACCTAATGTTTACAAAGCCATCCCCCGGCGGTGCTCCCCGCTCTCCGTCCATCTCTCTCATGGTCGCTCTGGATTATGAAAAGAAAGACCAAAAGCCCATTTAGCGATTCCCCATCATTTGGCTTGGGGATGTTTTCCTCCAAATGGCCCCATTTATTGGCCTTTAGTGGGTCGCCCTATTCCCGTCTTGTCTACTTGAGAAAAATTGATTCCAACCAGGAAGGAGAATGGCAGACCGCTGCCCGCCTTCTCCTTTCCTTCTGTCCTTCTTTGTCCCCCACACCCCCACTTGCCAAGACAGAATTTATCTCTTAGGTAGGTGGGGGGAAACCAGGGATAATTGGACCAGAAGCTAATTCCCAGAGATTCATCGTCTGGAGAACTCCCACCCGAATGTGGGAGATGCGGCCTGCCTGGCGTGTTCCTGATAAATGGCAGTTGTGACCAGCCATCCCATTGAGATGTGTAGTCCTTCCTGGGAGGCGATGACCCACTCATTTTCTCTCGGATTGACGTTGGATTATTCATAAAACACCGGTGTTGGCATGTGATAAGTGAGGGGCTGAGGAAGCGGGGCCAGCTCCATTTAGGGAGCAGGGACTTTAGCCCAACGCGACCCAGACCCTGGGGTGGTGTTTGAGGGAGGCTCCTGTCCGTGGGCTGGGAGCTGGCTCTCACAACCTGGGCTGTGGGAGGGGCCCTTTCTTTCTCTGAGAGTGTTGAACCCCAAGGCAGCTGATACCTTGGATTCCCTCTCCCCCCTCAACTCCCCACTGCCTTTGCCTCAGCCCTGACCCGAAATGCCTTCAGTGTGGGTGCCTGTGGGTTTGTGTTTCATGAAAGAGAAACGCAGTCTTTGTCCTGGGCACTGAGTCCCTTGAGGCAGTTACTCCGTTGGTAAGCATTTAGGGAGTATGTATAGGCTCTTAGGAACTCTGGTGGCATAGTGGGTTATGCATTTGGCTGCCAACCACAAGGTCAGCAGTTTGAAACCACCAGGTGTTCTTTGGGAGAAAGATGAGGCCTTCTACTCTTGTAATGGTGTCCAGTCTTGGAGACGCATGGGAGCAGGTGGATTGTCCTAGAGCAGTGGTTCGCAACCTTCCTCATGCTGCGACTCTTTCATACAGTTCCCCAAGTGGTGGTGACCCCCCAACCATAACATTAGTTTGGTTGCTACTTTATCACTGTCCTTTTGCTACTCGTATGCATCGGGTGACCCTGTGAAAGGGCTGTCCGGCCCCCCAAAGGGATGTGACCCACAAGGTGAGAACCGCTGTCCTAGAGAGTCACTGTGCATCAGAATGGACTGAACGTCAGTGAGTTTTGCAGGGCACCGTGGTGGGTGGCAGAGCAGGGGGAGTCACCGTCTCTGGGCCTGTCCATTGTCTTGGAGAGCCAGGCTCGTCCACCCTGAGTGACCACCCGGTTGTCTGCATAACGTCCCCATCTCAGTGGACAGGAAGCTCTGGATTGTCTTGTCTCCCTCCATTCTCCTGATCCCCGGGCCACTCTTCTTGTGACCCTCTGAGACCCTCGAAATGTTTTACACCCTGGGATTCCGCGTAGCTTGTTCTCCCTGCCTGGAAGGCACATCTTATGCCTAGCTTTCACTCGCATTCATTTCTCAGCCTGAAACTCACGCCCTGTTGGGGACGGGGGGCGGGGGCCTTCTGTCCCCCTCTGGAAGATGCCTCCCTGTGGGTCCCTCTCATTGTGCCTGCCTTGGCTTCAGGACCGCTATCACCACGGGACCACAGTGAGCGACTTATAAGAGCAGTATTTGGGTCCCTCATCCTAGAGGCCAGAACTGAGAGCTCGGGGTGCCGGCAGGGCCATGTTCTCTTGGATCCAGGGCCAGGACCGTGCTGCTCTCTCTCAGACCCGGCAGCCCCAGACACTGCTTGTCTTTTCTGGGCTTGTCCCTGCATCTTTACATGGTGAACCCCACGCAGGTTGCTTACTGCCGGGCCCACCCTACTCTGGCACGACTCACCCTCAAAGACCCTAGTTCCAAACCAAGACCTGTTCACAGGGAGCAGAGGTCAGGAGGACAACATATCCCTTTGAGGAACACTGTTCATAGTAGTTCACGATGCTTTCTTTAAAATCAGTTGTACTTAGGGAGGCTGTATTTATAGTTATTGTGTCATTTGTCTAATGTTTGGGGTCACAATTGGATTAAACTCCAGATTCCTCATTTCCCCTTCATTGCAGTGAATACAATTATATTCTTTGATTGATTTGTGTGTTTCATTACATGGGGACTACAACCCACTGTCCTTCAAGGTCCCCCCTCACCTAGACCTGTACTGTTGTCTGCCCTCCCCCTTGCTCAATAAGGGTGGGCTTAGCCCAGGCCAGGGGCTTTAAAATCTTCTCAGCTGCCTGCCCGAGCGGGGCAATGAGTGAGGGAGCCCCAAGAAGACTGGACGCACTGGAATTAAGGTGCTGGTGACGAACATCAACGAGATCATGGTCTGCCAGGAGAACAGACAAACTTGTCTGAGAGGAAGCACAGCAGAATGCCGCTTAGGAGCAAAGACGGAGAGATGGGCTTGCTTTCCTTGGACATGCTGTCAGGAGGGACCCGATCACTGAAGAAGGACATCATGCTTGGGGAAGCAGAGAGGGTATCTGTGAAAACGAGGCGGACCTCTCATGAGATGGGTCGGCACAGTGGGTGCAGCGATGGGCTGAAACACGGCCCTTGGGAAAGTGACACGGGGCTGGGCAGTGCTTTGTTCTGTTGACCTTGGGGTTTCCATGCATCTGGGCTGACTCTGGATGGGTTCCATGCTGGGCTGTTAATTGACAAGTCCACGGTTTGAGCCCACCACCCGCCCCTCGGGAGGAAAAAGGTGACGCTTTCTGCTCCCATGGAAACCTAGAGTCTCAGAAGCCCGCTCTGCTCAGCTCGGCTCTGTCCACAGGTGGCGGGGAGTTGGTGTTGACTGGGTGGGACCCGTCTCTTTCTGGGGTCACAGCAGCAGCAGCCACTCTGCTGTTTGCCCTCAAGCCGCACCCAAGCCTCCTCCTCTGCATTTGCTGCCCTCTCTACGGGAAATCTCTTCCCTAGGAGCCTGCCAGCTGGTGTCTTTGCCTGTCTCTGGGCTCCAGTGTGATGCCAGACCTCCCAGGCTCTTGGCCCTGGCCCTTGCCAGCAGTTACATAACCTGCCCTTTTGTTCTGTGTTATTTCCTGCCCCTCCCACCAGCCCCTGGGGCTCCAGAGACCCACTGGTTTTCCCTCCTCCAACCCTGGGTGGGCCTCGGGGTGGGCAGCCCAGGAGACTAGATCTCTCTCCTCCCCACCTCAGTGGCAGCTTCCTGAGGTGGGGCTTGGGTCCCCTGTGTTGCCTCTAGTAGCCTCAGTGTCTTACATGAATGCCTGGCCCGTAATAGCTGCTCAATAAATATTCATTGAATAAATCGCCGGATGTCATCCTAGCACTTCCAGCTGATGCCCTGGGAGTGCTGCAAAGGAGTCTGCTAATGGGTCCCTCCAGACCGGTGCCCAGTGACTCCTGCTTGTCCCTCCCTCTCAGAAGGGGACTCTTCTCTTCACAGTGACCTCCAGCGGCATTTTCTATGAACAAAGCTCTGGTTGGCGGCCTCCACTTAATGATCCTTGGGAACTACAAATTGGCTCTGCTGCTGGATTCGGAGGCTCAAGCGCCCCGGCCCTGTGCTTGCTGTGTCCCACACGGAGGTGGAAGCCTAGGTGTGCCGCTCTCCCGGACCTGGACAGTGTCCTGCTAGGCGTGACTGTCCTGGGCTGCCCTTCTGGCAGGGCAGTTGTGAGGAGGGACTGAAACCTGACCCCACAGAGGTACCAGGAGCGAGCTCTGCTGGCTGGCTCTGCCTTTATTCCAGAAAATAAAAACCCGCATCTAGGATTCTGCAAATGAAGCTCCTAGGGGCTCTGGGCTTCTTGGGTCTGCTCATCTGAAACCACTCAGCGCAGGCGCGGGGCCCGAACGTCTCCAAGCTGATGGGGGGCTTTTAGGCACAGGAGTCTACCCGGTCGTTTGCTCTCTGATAAGAAAGCCTCTTTTTTACCATTTTCAATTTGCCCTTATTTTAATGAAAAGAAGTCAGGGTTGGGCCGCCCAAGAAGGAGCTAATCAAATAAAGCAAATTGGTGTTACCTTCTCCTCAGCCTTATTATTTCTATGGCCCCAGCTGGAATTTATTATGAAAAGCAATTGGTTTTCATATCTGGCAGATTGCAGCCCAGCCTGGGTCTGACAGCCCTGTCTTCCCCATCAGTCCATAAATAGCTTAGAGGGGCCGGGCTGCAGGGGGTCCTGAAAGGGGTGGGGTGCTTGGGACCAGGGCTCTTGGTCTGTGTCCCCCAAATCATGAAGACCCTCTCAAGAGAGAGTGGATGAGAAAGCCAGGTTGGGCGTTCATCAGCTCCCCTCCCCCCCCCCCCCCCGCTTCTGATGGGATCTGGGCCGTCTGTGTGTCTTCTCGGGGTTCCGCTTGGTGTTCTAGCAACCTCGCTGGGCTCTGCCATCAATTACGACTCGTGGCTGGCTTTGTGGGTGAGAGAGATAAGCGGAAGACGCATGCCTTTCCCAGCCCTCCCCACACCTCCCTTTGCCACGAAAGGAAGAACTGTGGCAATAATTTAAATCAGGCACGAATGATCCTTCCCCGACGTGAAATAGGCTGCCCCGAGTAGTCCCCGTGGGCCCTCAAAGGGCCTTGGGTCACTGTGACTAAGCAGGGGTCTCCTGGGACTTGTAGAGGGTCTAGCTGATCCACTGGTTCTTCCCCTACCTGCGGCGCGACCTTGGGGAAGTCCGTTCACTTCTCCCTGCATTGAGGTCTTTCGCTCTGGAAAGTGAGGACCACATGCCTTCCTGCGAAGGACTCTTGGGTCATGTTGCGAGGAGGGACCAGGCTCTGGAGAAGGACCTCATGCCAGGTAAAGAGGAGGGGTAGCCCGGAACAGAGACGCCCTCAAGGAGATGGGCTGACCCTGGGCTCAGACCTAAGGGCAGTTGCGAGGCTGGAGCAGGACTGGTGGTGTTTCGTCGCGGTGTACAGAGGAGGGTCACTATGAGTCAGCACCCAGTTGATGGCACCGAACTCCAAGGTTATAGTGGGGAGCGGAGGGGCAGACTCCTCACCGGCCAAGTGAGAAGCCTGGGCTCTGTTCCTGGCCAGTGGCCTCGGCAGCCGCTGCCGCCACCTGTCAGGGGAGGCTTGGGCGCGGCTCTGATACCGAACAGGCTTCTATGGAGCTTCCAGGTGGAAATAGACCAAGCCATCTACTTCTGAAAACCAGTCAACAAAACCCTTCCAGAGCACGGGGTTGGGTCTTACCGAGTGGATGTTTTCGAGCATGGAGTCACCAGAAGGTGGGGGCTGGCTTGTCAGCAGGTACCAACAAAGTGGTGGGCTCCCAAATGGGACCTGGAAGGAACGGGCTTTCCCTGTGGCCAGCACCCAGCAAACACTTCAGAAATGGCGGCTCTTGTCCTGGTGCCGTGGTCATGGTTATCATTGACATTGTGGGTCAAGGCAGTTACCATTCCCAGCGCGTTGAAATCCAGCCCCTGTGTGTTGAGACATTAGATAGAGAGGTGCGTACACGTTCCAGGTGGTTTCTCCTTTCTGAATGGCCTACTGGGCCTGAGATCTGGCCCTGGACTTGGGACTGGCATTGGCTGCCTCTTCTTGTCTCAGGGGCTTCTTTATATTTGAGGGCAGGCGGTTAGCACCGCAAGGCTGTTTCCTGAAAGCCAGGCCTTTCCTCTGCCTTTGTGGCAGGTGGGATGGCCCAAAGGTGACAAGGAAAGGAGCATCCCCTCCCCCCACACCAGGGGTTTGGTCCCAGCAAGAAAAGAGGTAATCCTCTTGATGATGTTTGCTTGTTAGAATTGAGTCCCTGCGTGGGAGTGGGAGTGGGGGGTGGGGGTGGGGGAAGGTTAGCACGCTTGCCTGTGAATAGACAAGGTGGGGGTTCAAGTTCGTGCCGAGGAACCTTGGTGATCTTCTGAAAAAAATCAGCCACAGAAACTACAGGGCACAGTTCCACTCTGTTGGCAGGAGTCAGAAGTGACTCAGCTGCCACTGGTTTTCAGAAGCTTTTTAGAAGCCACTGCGATGTTGTCTGTGGTCCCCTCCAAATGGGAACATCCTCTGTTCTTAAAGGGCAGCTACAAGGGGCAGATCTTACGGATTCAGCAGAGCAATAGCTTCTCAGCCTATACAAAATCTGCTGCCTCCAGGTCAGGGTCAGGGGAATGGGTTGGCAAGAGAACAGCTCCCAAGGGTCTGTGGGTCTCTAGGCGCTCAGGCTGCAGCTCTGTTGTCAGTATGGAGTTTTGGGGGGCGGTCCAGGTGCTAGAAATGATCAGATAGAGAGGGAAAGCAGAGCGCCCAGCAGGAGGAGCCGTAACTCAGAGCTGGGTGGCTACACTGACTTCTCCAGTTAGACTTTTCATTCTGTAGGATAACTAATCTTCAATTCAGCTCCCAGATATTCTATGAAGCCCTATTTAATAGCGACAGACAAAACCTCTCCCGAGCACAGTTCCTCCATGATGGTCAATGGTGGTCAGTTCCTGACGGTCTTCTCTCTTCCTGTTTTGATCCCCAAGGTGATGGATGAGGGGTGTGAGTCCCGAGTGTTTAGGAACTGTCTTTCCTATGGCATACCTTTCCAGGGCTCCCCGAGGCCTTTGGCCACAGTGGCTCCACAAAGGGGCCCTTCATACGAGGGCCCAGTTCCGGGGTATCATAAGGAACCACGAAGAGCAGCTTTGAGATGCCAGCCCTCTGCGCGGGCAGTTTACATAGACTACCGCGGATAACAGAGAGCTTGAGTCATTTGCTCAGGTGGTGCCACAGCTGTGAGGAGCTGAGCCAGCATCTTAACCCATAACAAGATCTTATTCTAAATCCCACCGCGATCTTCTTTTCTTAAAAAATCCATTACAGAAAATCCCAAGCATCTAAAGTGGACCCTGGGAGGTGCTCTGGCTGCACAATGGTTGAGGACTCTAGCAGAAAGGTCGGGAGTTCACGGACCCAGGAACTACACATGAGAAAAAAGACCTGGTGATCTACTCTCATAAAGAGGGTCCCACAGGGAGGGGGTGGGGCGATTGCTAGACTGCCATACAGGGCCGCTGTGAGCCCGAAGCCACTGAGGGCACACAAGCTGCAGCAACAAGGTAGGCACACCAGGACACCGAAAGCCCAAGCCGCACCATTCTTCAACAATGATGGCCCCCGGGGCCAGCGTGCATCATCTGCCCCAGATTATGCTGAGACACTGCACGGGCACCATTTCCTTTCAGTATTTCAGTCTGCATCTCCAAAACGTTAGGTCGCTCTAAAAAATACCCAAATACACTGGTCACCACTCCTCTACAACCCACTGGGAAAATTAATAGTAGTTTGAAATATTAGCTAGCTGGTCGCTTCAAATATATGTGTGTGTCTCTAGGTAAACATATTTACATTTATTTATTTGGCTCAGTGTCTGCCAACTGACCATGATCCAGGGCTGTTATGGCACCGAGACCACAAGTGGGTGGCTTTCAAGGACAAAGTGTATTTTCCAGCAGCCCAGGAGGCTAGAATCCTGAATACAGAAGAAGCCTCGCTCCTGCTGGCCCTCCCCTCCTCTCTCTTTCCCTTCTGCCCTCTCCCCTCTCTCCTCCCTGTCTCTCCCTCTGGGGAAAGACCTGACACTCTTTCAGCCTCTGTTCTTTGGTGGTCTTCATGGGGCATGGCACCTATCACTCCTCCCCCTTCACCCCTCCCACCTCCCTTGCTGCATCTCTGTGTATTTTACAAGTGATTGGGCTTAAGCCTTACCACCCACACAGATATGGCTGTGTGCTCATTAACATGACAAAGGAGGCCTTGTTTATCCAACACCTAGTTTGACAGGACACATTTCAACCCCTCACAATATCCAGGGAAGGGCTGCACCCTGCCCTCGTTGACGTAGCAATGCAAGTCCCCTTTCATCCATAACCACCACCCCAGGGCTCGCTCTCTTACTTGCTCTGCTCTTGCCCCCTCTCTCACTGCGTGGCTCTCAGGGACCTGGTGGAAGAAGCCTGGTCATTTGTCCGGTAAAGTTTCCCACAGTCTGAATATTGCTGACTTTATTCCCATGGCGTCCCTGACCATGTCCCCCTGCCCTCTGCAGATCCCATAGAGTGCTAGTTAGATCAAGAGGTCAGAATAATTTCAAATCCACCGCCACCCCCCCACCCCCCGCCCTTATTCTTTTTATTTTCAACAGCACTATTTGGTGGAGTTAAGTTCTTCCACTGGGAGACACAGAGCGCCTGCCTGGCTCGTTTGTGACGGCAGCAGCCCCTGACCGTCAATGTCTCCATCCAATAATTCTGTAACCGCTGAACAGGGGGCATATTTTAATTCTCTTGTTTCTTCTTCATGTATTGGCTGGACTAGAGAGAATGTCCTCCCTTTGGCGATTCGATAGAGTGTGTATCCTGGGGCAGGGTAGCTGCCTGATGCTTCCCCTTCCTCTTCAGCGTCCAACAGCGACCAGCCCAGGTTGTGTTTGTTGACTCCTTAGGCATCATTATGGACTCACGGACTTAACCGTGCTTCATGCGTGTTAATCCCCTGCAGCTCTTATTTTTATTGATGCTCACTGGCCCATCTTTCGTCAGCTGGAGCCGCTTCAAGCTGAATCCTTTTCACACTCTTTTGGCGTATCTGATACCGCTAACACCATACTGAATGGTGAACACCAACGAAAGCTTTGGGTGGTCAGGGTGCGGCCGTTCATTCTCACCACCTCTATTCACCATTGGCCCGGGAGCTCCAGCCAGTGCAGCAAGGTGAAAAGAAAACACTTTCAGGAAGAAAAGGAAGGAGAAAAACATATCTAGGAGCCCTGGTGGCACAATCGATTACACACTGGGCTGATAATGACAAGGTCAGCAGTTCGAATCTGCCAGCCACTCTGGAGGAGAAAGATGAGGCTTTCTGCTCCTGTAAAGATGTATAACCGTGGACACCCAAAGGTTCTTCAAAGAGCTCGTGGAAAATGGAATTGAAAGATAATGGCCTTTCTTCATCAACGGTTTGAAGATCACCCCCTGACACACACACACACACACACACACACACACACACACCACATCCACACCCCACACCCAACACACACGTTGTTGTGGCTATTGAATTTGTTTCATTATGACCCTCTGTACAACAGAACGGAACACCGCTTGAGCCCATTGTTGCAACCACTGTGCAGACCCATCTAGTCGAGGGCCTTCCTCTTTTTCGCGGCCCCTCGACTTTACCGAGCCTTATATTCTCAAGGGACTGGTCTCTTGTAAGACAAAGGCTCTCCATTCTTGGCTCTGTGGGAATTCTGGTTGTACTTCTTCCACGATGAATTGATTTGGTCTTTAGACCATGGTACGTTTTCATTCTTCCCCAGCGCCTTAAATTCAAACGCCTCAATTCTTCTTTGGTCTTTCTTATTTAATGTCCAACTTTAACCAGCAGATGAGGCAATTGAAAATACCATGGCTTGGGTCAGGTGCCCCCTCCTGCCTATATCTCACCTAGTATGCCTCTAGAGAGAGTGTACACGGTGACTAAAGTGAAGGATTCAAACATGAGAACAATTGTGAGGACGACTCAGCACCCGATGGCCTTGGGTTCTGTTGGACACAGGGTCACTGTGAATCAGAACAGACACAATGGCACCCGGTACCAACAACATTTAAGAATGTGTACGTATTTCACCGGGAACAAAAGCATATATGTACACACAGGGAATACTATACATCACTAAAAACCAATGCTGAAACAACAAAGCACCTCATGACACAGATGGGCCTGGAGGACACGTTGCTGAAGGAAATCAGCCAATCGCAGAAGGACAAATAGAGTGCAGTGCAGTGAGGATAAGACCAAGACAGAGACTTGCACCCCCAGGAAACAGACTGTGGAGGCTCCCAAGGGAGGGAGGGCCAAGGAAGGAAGGTGATGCAACAGAGGAGGAGGAGGGTGACAGGGAGGATGGAGGATGGAAGTCCATGAGGGGGGAGGAGAGAAATCAGGGGAGGGGGGATTGGGAGAGAGGACAGGGAGAGGGAGTTGATAAGTGGTTTGACTCTTGAGTGCAGTGCTAATTGTCTGACATATAAACTTCCCAAGCCTAATTCACAATTAAAAAATGCATTTACAAAAACATCCTATAGGAGGGAGGGGAGGGAGGGGTAAACAAGAGGAGCCGATGCCAAGGGCTCAAGTAGAAAGCAAATGTTTTGAGAATGATGATGGCAACAAATGTACAAATGTGATTGACACAATGGATGGATGGATGGATGGATTGTGATAAGAACTGTACGAGCCTCAATAAAATGATTTTTAAAAAATCCTATATGTAGAAAATTCTAAAGGATTTATACCTCTCCCAGAAAATCACACGCTAATAAATGAGTCTAAATGAGGCTACAGGATACAAGATCAATATGCAAACATCAATTATATTTTTCCATGGAATAGAACTGAACAATCCAAAAATCGACTCAAGAAAGCGATTTCCTTAGTGAGAGAATCAAACCGAATAAAGCACTGAGGGACAAATTTTAGTTCCCTAGTGCTGAGCTTCACTGAGACCCGAGGGAGTCCCATGAAAGGAGCCACCTGCCCTGTCTTTGGACTGGAGGCCGTGTATGTTAATGGATTTAACAGTGTTCTCCAAATGGATTTGCAGATTCCACGCAACCCCTCCCTGTGACAATCCCTGCAGGGGTGTGTGTGTGTGTGTGTGTGTGTGTTCACAGACACGATCGTGTGAACCATACAATTTATATGCAATAAAAGCGCCTCAAACAAATAAACTCACAGCTAATGGAGTCCACGTGGGTTCTTAGGGATGCTCTAGGGTGGAACGCCCCTGTGTGTTTCGGAGACTGTAACTCCGTGGCTCTCGGCCTTCCTCATGCTGCAGCCCTTTCATACAGTTCCTCATGTGGTGGTGACCCCACCCCCCAACCATAACATTATTTTTGTTGCTACTTCATCACTGTCATTTTGCTCCTGGGCGATCCCTGTGAAAGGGTCGTTTGAACCCCAGAGGGGTCTTGGCCCACAGGTTGGCAACCACTGTCATAAAGGTTTATGGGAGTACAAAGCCCAATCTTTGTCCAGTGGAGCAGGCTAGTCGGTTTTGAACTGCCAACCTTATGGATCGCAGCCCAACACGTAACTGCGAAACCGCCAGGCACTGCGAAACCACAGAGCTGGCCTAAATATTTTGAAAAGGGAGAACAACATGGGAGGACTTAGATTTCTTGATTTTAATACTTGCCACGAAGCTCAAACAACCCGTTTACTCACTCGATAGCCACCCCAGAAGAGGGTAAATCTGCCCCTGTGGGTTTCAGAATGGTACCTCTTTGTGGGAACAGAAGCCTCATCTTTCTCCCTAGGAGGGGCTAGTGGTTTCAAACTGCCGACCTCACAGTTAGCAGCCCAACCCACTACACTCCCAGGTTCCTCAAACCCCCCCACCCCAGGCAGTGGGATATCGGCGAAACATAGACAATGGGGACGGATTATCAAGTCCGGAAATAGAGCCTAAGTGCATGGTCCACTTATTTTCCACAAAGGTCTCCGGGGAGGGAAGACGGACGTTTTCACACTAACCAATGATGAGGAAGCAATTGGAGAGCCACATGAAAAGCAAAGCAAGTGAAGTACCTTCCTGCCTTGTCTGATAAAAGTCCACTCAAAGCGAGTCCTAGAAGGAACTGTAAGAACTGAAACGGTTTTTCAAACAGAGAAGGAAACAGAGAGAGTCCTGGGAGAGCCCAGGCTCAGTGGGGCTGCCTGTTTTTCGTTTGGTTTTGTTTCCATGTCTTTCCAATTCCCAGTTTGACTCAGTCCAGTGGTACCACTTTTCTGTCCTTTAAAAACTGGCTGATGCAGATTTGACGGAATAAGAGCAGACCTTCCTGACCTGGGACGAGGCCAAAAATAAATACATAAATAAATAAATAGATAGATAGATAAAGGAACCCACGCAAAAAAAACTATGAGCCACGACACTAAATAATGATCTATGAAAACTTGGGTACATTGAACTTCGTAAAACTTTCTTCTTCAAAAGAAATCATTGAAGAACAGAAAAACCCAGATAGGCACTGGGAGATAATAGTTGAATATGCGTCTTATGAAGGTCTCTGGGGAGCCAGTTTTCACATAGCTATTACCTTCAGGCTGTTGGGGGAACCCACCCAGCCCAGAGCACCCAGAGCACCCTGAGGCACATGGAATCACCATGTGTAGGTTGGTGTATTTGACAGAGAACTTGTATTCAGACTACGTATAAAGAGCTTTTACAGTCGACGAGTAAGAAGACAAAGAGCTCAATTAGAAATGGATGAAAGATCCAAATAGTCATTTTACCAAAGAAATCCTTTGAATGGCTAATAAGGACATGAAAAGATGTTTGATATCATCCATCATTGGCAAAATGCAAACTGAAGCCACAGTGAGATGCCACTACGCACGCATGAGGATGGCGACATTCCAGAAGGCTGACAATTCGGAAGGCTGGCGACCAAGCGGAGCAATTGGAATGCTCACACATTTCGATTGGGAATGTGAGATGGGACAGCTGCTTGGGAAGACAGTGTGGAAGCTTCATTTTTATGTAATTAATTGGACCTGTCTTTCCGGTAGGAGCTCTGGTGCCCTAGTGGGTCGGTTACGTGTTGGGCTGCTAACTTCAAGGTCAGCCATTCGAAACCACCAGCCACTCTGGGGGAGCAAGATGAGGCTTCTACTCCCATGAAGAGTCACAGTGTCAGAACCCTGTAGGGCCACTTCTACCCTGTCCCCTATGGTTCCTCTGTCTTGCAAATGAGGCATTGTTGGTGAGTTTGGTTTAGTTTGGGCTTTCTGGATTTTGAGTTCTGGTTAGGAAAGTGTTCCTCACTTTGAAATGATAAAGAATTCACCTATGTTTTATAATAGAGCATGTGTGATTTTATTTATCACAACTGATTCTCTGATCTATTTTGAATTTAGACTGGCGAACAATGTTGAGTAAGGAACCTTAGTGGCACTGTGAGTTAAACATCGGGCTGCTAACTACAAGGTCAGCTGTTCAAACCCACCAGGAGCTCCAAAGGAGCAAGATGAGGCTGTCTGCTCTCAGAAGGATTTACACTTTTGGAAATGCTATATAGGGTCACTATGAGTCTGGAACTACCTTGAGAACAGTGGGTTTGGATTTTGGTTTTTATGATGCAAGCAAATAGATTTTTCCACATGCTTATCCAGTTATCCTATTAGCCAGTTAATAGGTCTTTTAGTTAATACAATAAGTTAACCTATGAAAAGGTGTGTTTCCAAGACTACAGCTTAGTTACGCTTCAGGTTTGGAACAGAACTCACCCCTGTGTTAGAATAATTAATCATTTTTGATAAAAAAGGCAACCTTTACCCAAGGACAGGGCCTAGGACCAAGGAGGAAAAAGGAAGCATAGGGAGGAAGTGGGTTACACGTGATGATATGTTGAAGGGATTGAAATGGATGCATTGAAACCAAATATGTATAAATTGTTGAAAACTGATGATCTGTTTTGTAAAACTTTACCTAACTCACAATAAATAGTTAAAAAATACAAAGTTAATCCCTTCTCCAACAGACTTTTTCAAAGCTAACTTTCATATGTACATGTTTCTGGATTTTTATTCTGTTTTATCAGCCTACTTTTTCATGTCTCAAGTTCATACATTTAAAATCATAATGTGAGCTGATAGCTGGAATTTCTCTACTCATTGGTCTTAATTGTTGGGGGTTTTCTTGTTATTGAGGTATTGTCTGTGAGTTTGGTTTAGTTTGGGCATTCTGGTCTTGTTATTGGGCATTTTCAACCTTCCAACTTCTCTTAATAATATTCCTAGATCTAGCAAAAAATTCAAATGGGATTGCAATACATTTAGACACTAACTTTGGAAAGAGTCACATTTTCATCCTCGTAACTCTTCCTAACTGAGAATATGCTGTTTCTTAATTTATTGACATCTACTTCTGTGTCTTTTAGAAGTATTTTTTTCATTTGTTTTCTTTTTGAATTTTAGGAATCTTTTGCTAAGTTTCTGCCTAGGCCTTGAATTTTCTTTGTCTCTATACTGAATGGGTTTTTCCCCATGATTTCTTCTGGCTTTTTGTTTCGATATAGCACACACATAGATTCTGCAGCGGTGCCTGTGGATATAGGCAGTTAAGCACCTGCCAAGAGATTACCTGTTCAACTCCTCCCTAGAAGCATCTCGGAACGCAGACCTGGGGATCTGTTTCAGAAAGGAAACTGATCCTGGGGTGCAGCTACGTGCTGGACCCATGGGGTCCCCATGAGGCACAGTCAACTGCATGGTAACTGACCACAGCTGTCACAATAAATTTATAGCTTCATCTTATACCTGCCTTTCTACTCGTTCTGTTTATGGTTAGTTTTTCCATTGCCCCCATAGTCTCCTTACCAGAGTGCAAGGAAAATTCTGTTTGGTTCTACTGGTTGTGCATCTCGCAGGTGAGAGGAGGACTTGGCGAGGGGCTTTCTCGGTCAGCATGAAGTTCCCTTCGGCTCATTGTCTCCTGCTATTCCTCAGCAAGGGGGGGCCTTGGGTTGTTTTCCTGAGGCTCTTTGTGAAGCGGGTAGTCTTCATCCAGATGCTCCCAGAAGGACGTCCTGAGATGGGCCTCGGAGTGCCAGCTGGTGATCTGGAAGGCAGTTCCAGGACACAGCGGCAAGGGAGCGGGCGAGTCAGAGAGAAAAGGAGGGGTGCAGACCGAGGGCTCCCATTTCAGCGTTCACTGTGGACAACCTGAGGTTAATGCAGCACAGGGGTCTCTGCGAGGCTGAGGAAAGCAAGTCTCAGGTGCATCCAATCACAGGGCCAAGACTCCTGGATACTCACCCTGCTGGCCATCTTTGGGTGAGGGGGATGCTGAGGACATGCTGCTCTAAGTTGGCTGGCAGGAATCCTGCTCAGAAAAGTACTGGCTGCAGAGCCTTGGATTTTCATCTAAAATTGGGCATGACAGCGGTACTGACCTCACAGGGTTAGTGTGAGCATGCCCCAAATAGACATAGATATTGGCATTGATACAGATGTAGGTGCCATTATGGGTGCAAGTGTTGATCTTGTTGTTCATGTAGATGCTGGTTCAGCTCGGGTATAGATGCCAGAGCTGGCTTAATGTCGGTGTTGGCGTGGTTGCCAGGCATAGACATAGGTGTCAGCGTCATTGCGGTGTAGATGTCGGCAGCTTTCAGTGTGCATGTTTGTGTTGCTATAGATGTAGGTGCCAGGACCTGTGTTGTTACCAGACAGATACTGGCATCGGTGTCGGCATGAATGTTGGTGTAGGGGCAGCGATTTATTTCATGGCAGATGTTGGTGCCAAAGCTGATGTACATGTTGGGGTGGGTGCGTCATGTCAGTGTTGGTGTTGCTATAGATGCTGCTGGTCTAGTAGATGTTGGTACAGGCACAGGTGCCAGTGGTTGGTGTACATGTAGATGTAGGTGTCGATATTGTGTTGATACACGTGGAGGTGTATATATATATAAACAGGTGTGTATATATAGAGATGTAGATATAAATATAGACATATGTAATTATGGGTAGAGATATAGATATGAATACAGGTCGATATAGATGTAAGTATGGGCATACAGATAGAGATAGATATGCCTCTGTCAGTCCTGCTTGGCACATAGTAAATGGCCACTAACAGGGATGATGGGTGGTGAAGTGGCAGGGCCCCCTGGCCTCTTTTCATTTCCGTCCCTCCTCCACACAGTCCCTGCCCCCCCCCCCCCACTTCCCTGCCCTTCTCAGATGGGCATCACCATTTGTGTTCTCAGGAAATGTGTTCCAGTCCTGCCTTTACTGGTCCAGCGTGCCCTCCCTCCTGTTTGGCCCAGAGCAGCCTCCTCCCATGCCTCCTTTTTATCTTTTCTGGTCTCCGACTGGCTCTTGTTTTAATTCGAGGACTGCAATACGTTTTCTCTGCCTTTGGGGGGGTGTCAGTCTGTCTGCAGTGTGCCCGATTTTCCTTTGCCATTCCCCTCCCACATCACGCAGAGCAGAGGAACGTTTTAATAAAACCAGATTGGTGGATTAAAGGCGATTAGGTTGCTCATTATTGCAAGTTAAAATGATGACTCCATTTATTAATGCCATTTAAGTTGGACACTTAAGCTCCCTGTAGGATCGTGTCCTGTTGAAAATGTCCAAGGACAGGACCATTCTCAGCATGGCAGAGGGTGGGTTGTCGGAGGAATATGGGTTTCTTTGGATGGGTGTACGTAGGTGTTTGAGGTGATTCATTTTATCTGGGTCGTACCAGTTGACGTACCAGTTGCAATGTGGGACCATTGCCTATAGACACCCCTCCTCGCGTATGTTTGGAGCTATCAAGAGGCTGGGGCAATTCACAAGCATGCGTGTGCTCCTGAGAAGCTGGGGGAGATGAATGTGGCACTGACTTCAGTGGGTACATTTTCTGGGTCCAGAGATGTCCCTGCCTACACTCTCATGGACATCTTCCTCTCTTTGGAGAAGAAAAGGCAAACGCACAGATGTGTATTTGATCGGGAATGTTCTTTTGCTTACTTGTAGGCTGCGGTCTCAGGCACAGTGGTTGAACTTGAAACGCATTGCTGCCCAGTTCACTCTGACTCCTGGCAGCCCCAGGTATACCAGAGGCAACTGTACACCTAAGCTTTCTCGGGGACTGATTTTGTTTAGAAGAGATTACCGGCCTTTCTTCTAAGACTCCTGTGGGAGTACTTGAACCTCCAACCTCCCTACTAGTTGCTGAGCAGGTTAACAGTTTGCACCATCAAGGGACTACTCAGGGGCCCTTCAAATCGGACTGATCAGGGTGGGGAGGGGCTCGAGAGCTCTGGCAATTAGGTACAAGTATCTCTCGCAGAGAGGGAGTGAAAGAGGCAGGCAGAGCTGGTCCCATCGGCAAGCCTTAGAAATGGAGGCGAGTAGGAAGGTTTTTCAGTGCAGCTTTGTAAATGGGAGACAAATGCCGTCGGCTGACAGACAGCATTGTGACAAGTGTGCAAAGCTGTTTCCCGATTGTTTTAGTCGGTACAGACTTCGGGAGGAAACCAACACTGACAACAACAGTGATGGAGAAACAATGAAGTCTTTGGAATCACTGTTGGAAGTCTCTAATTTCCAGTGGAATGGCTGTTTAGTCATCATATGGCTGCTGGATGACATTGTCGAGCTAGGTGGGAGCTACAATTAGCTGCTGTCATCCTGGCACGATTTCTCCCCCTCCCTACAGACAATGGAATATTAAGACATCGATAGCTCCATCGTCAGAGTCCAAGTGCCACACGGCCCATTGTTCAAAGGAAAGAGCACGTGGAGGCTCTTGCCCGAGCCTACGGGGAGGGAGGGCCTGATCATTTTCTTACCTCTGCTGTAGCAGGGACTCATGAAACCAGCTCACTTCAGATGCAGCCACTTCATTTGCCTTATTTGTGTAAAGAGCTGTCTCACCTTGGCCCAGAGTGAGATGGAATGATGCTGTCAGCCTCTGCGCCCGCCGAGTCCCGGGGGGGCGGGTGAGTGGGGGCAGGTAAGACAGAGCTGACCATGGAGGTGGGCGGTGGGCTGCTGAGAGAATCTCTTTGGGAGGTTGAATCTGCCCATCCCTGGTTAAAAAATAAACATAAACAAACAAAAACCCCTTGACTTTGGAAGCTGTTTGCTGGAGCCGGTGCCCTGAGCAGCCCAATGGGATTCAGTCTTTGCCTTCTGGGCATTCCCCACCCCAGACAAGTTCCCCCACGTGGCCCTGCTGTCCTCTGCGCTTGATGCATGAAATCTTTTTGGAAAACCAAAGCTTCTTTCCAGTTATCCTTTGATCCGGCGCGAGGACAGAGGCCCCACTTGCTTAGCGAGCAAGAAACACTTTTCTATAAGATACGGTGGCTGTGGACCCAACGGCTGCATTCACCTGGCAGGCTCGGAGCTCTCCGACAGTTGAAGCCCAAATGGGAAAGAATCGGGTACTTAGCTCGCTTGAGAAGGACGCCTGGTGATGATGCGCTGTATCTAGTGGTAACCTAAATTCGGGCAGTGAATCAAGAGCATCTGGACTCTGTGGCTGACTCTTCCATTGGTCTGTTCTTAACATAGTCATCTAGCATCTGCGTTAAACTTATTTATTTCCTAAGGTTGGGTGATGGATTAAAAGATGTGCAGAAAATCCTTCTACACGAGATAAGCTATTGCAGGCTGCCACGGCCCCCACCCCCCACCCCTCGGCTCTTCTTGCTTTCTCTCTGTTTTGCCTGCTTTTTAGAGCGGAGAGCAGGCCCCCACGTCGTATATCCCTATTAGCCGGTGGCTGTTACGGAGGGGATGTGCTTTAAGCCCATCACGGGCGCATTTAATTCATTAGGTGCCAAATCCACAAGCAAATATTGGCTGCCCATAAAACACGGTTAATCCAGGGAGCGGCGATGAAAGGTGAAACGTATGGTCCCACAAATGTGGAATATTGCTTTCCTGTAGAGACTTTTACTGGCTGCGGTATCTTTCTTCATAAATGTCTCTCTTGCTTCGTTCGTTCTCTTGGTAACGTCACCGTTTGTTGTTCCCAGACCGCAGAATGGCTCTATGATACTCTACAACAGGAAGAAGGTGAAGTACAGGAAGGACGGGTACTGCTGGAAAAAGAGGAAAGACGGGAAAACCACCAGAGAAGACCACATGAAACTGAAGGTCCAGGGAGTGGAGGTAAAGATCGACGGACGAGCTTCTCTTGTTCCCCAGATGCCGCGTCCCGCTTGGAGACGAGTATAGAATGCCTTGAAAGAACGTGGCGGCGGCCCCCTCCGGCCGTAGAGGTCTTGTTTGCCAAGGAGCTGGTTTCCTTTCTTTTATCCCCCCCCCCCCAACCCCCACATGCTGGCCTTGTGGTTTGACCAAGGTGCTCATGTCCTAGGCCGTCACGGTGTAGAGACTCAGATTTGCAAGGTTTCTGCAGAAGCGCTTCTTGTGTTGGTCCCAGAAGTCTCTGGGTGCATGGAGAGTGTGGGAGGCTGCAGAGGCCCGGTCACCTCTGCCACCGTCCCCCAGGAGCCTTGATTCTTCACCCAGTGCCTCCTCCCTTGACTGACAAAGGCTTCCATCCCTGCATGGGTACCTCACGTTCAGAGAGCACCCGGATGTTAAAGGTGACAGCAGAACAAGGAGACAGAAAGGGGGGGGAGGTGATTTTGCAGGGCTGCGGGGTCAATGGGTGCTTCAAACATCTCAGGGTCTGGTGGATATTCTAGGGTTTGGTCACTGGGTGGAGCCTGAACCAGGGGGCAGGTTGGTTTCTTAGCTTTGGTTCCACCCTCCTGGGCTCTCATCCTGGGCAGCCACTGGGAACCCCCTTTGGCGCCTCTTCCCCATCACTGGGTGGGTGTCCCAGAGGTGGAGGGAGAGGGCAGGACTTGCTGACCTAGGGCTCTGCCATCCGCACTGAGCTACCTGTATTTCCGGTGGGCACAGAGTAGCGTCTGGGCATCTGTGGGCATGTTGGGCCCCTCATTGATCTATAGCTAGGATGGTAAGCCCACTTGCGCTCAACAGATTGCCCCGAGGCGCTGACGTCTCTGGTGACACGCTTTGTCACGACGACTTCTTCAGTGTTAATCATGTGCTTTTATGGCTGTTAAAAATAGCATCAAATGGCTTTTATTATATTACCCCACAGAGAGAGATAACTTTGGTTTTATGTGGGTTTTTTCCCCTTTCTGGTACCTAATAACAATGCTTTATGGTGACGAACAAAGCAGACTCCCCCTCCCCACCTTCTCCGGTGCTCGCTGTTCGCGCAGTGGGCTTTAATTGACTGCATGGGACATTAAAATGCAGATTTCCACCAACACGCCACGCAGCTCGCTCAAAACCATCTCCAGGACGGTGACCATTGTTGCAGGGAGGGAGGCATGGGACCCTGTCTCCCATCAGCATAGGTAGACAGTGAGGGGAGGCCAGGAGGGGCCCAAAGCAGGAGGTGCCCGGTGGCCCTGGGAGACCGCCACCAAGAGGAATTCTCCCGGGAGCAGCCCAGCCGGCACCCTGGAGGCTGCGGGCCCGCTGTGCTGCATCCGGGGTAGTGCGTGAATCCGGACGTTTGGGCCATGAATAAGAGCAGAATGCTTCCCTGGCAGTGGCTCAGAAACCCAGCATCTAGATAGATAGGTAAATAAATAAATAACTAGATAAATAAATAGCCACACTGTTCATTTTCTCCCACTCCCCCACCACCCCCGCCCCAGGTTGTAAATTAGAATTGTCACCAAACAGAATCGGCATGATTTATGGCTATTTTTAGCCCGTATTTGTGTTTCGAGTTATTTGTGGCTCTCATGCTTACAGACTAATGAGTAGACACATGTGCGGGGGCGCGGGGGACCCATGAAAGAGGAGGAGGAGGAGGAGGAGGAGGAGGGCAGGGGAGGAGGAGGAGGAAGAGGAAGAGAAGGAGGAGGGGAGGAGGAGGAGGAAGAGGAGGAGGGCAGGGGAGGAGGAAGAGGGGGAGGAGGAGGAAGAGGAGGAGGGCAGGGGAGGAGGAAGAGGGGAAGGAGGAGGAGGAGGAGGAGAAGGAAGGAGGGTTTGTTCCCAGGACACTCCAGGAAAGGGGCTTGCAGAACACCAGGAGACTGGCTCCCCTGTTCTTAGTGAGCCTTGTGGTGAGTGGCGACTTCCCATAGGGTTCAGGGGCCACAGGAGTGGGGGCAGATCATGCCTTGGCCCCATGGGATGGTGGGCAGCGGAGGACCCTCCTGTAAGTCTGCCGGCAAATATTGGTGGCGGTCTACCATGTGTAAGCCCTGTGGTGGCTGCAGAGAAACCAGAAACCAGCTGCGTTCTTGCCCCGCTGGACTCGTGGTCAAAGGGAGGGGAGAGTCATGCCCACGTGGGTGTTGTTCGGCCTTCAGATTAACGCCAACTCAGCAGCACCCGCCCAGGGCAGAGCAGAGCTTCCCCACAGGCATTCCAGGCTGTGACCTTCAGAGCAGCCTGCTACCAGGTCTTTCTCCTGCAGGACAGCTGGGTGGGTCCTAATCATCAGCCAAGCACTTCCAAGGTGACCAGGCGTCCCACTTTTGGAGGGGCAGTCCAATTTTTAACAATTTTCCCCACGTCCCGCAGCATTTTTAAAAAGTCCTGATTTTTGGAAAGAATGCACGGAAAGCTAGGGTGTACGGTTTTTGGCTGCCATGTGGCTATTTCGCCAGGATATGAGTTTTATCAATGGTGTCCTGCTGGTGTCCCTCTTTACCAACGTTAAAATCTGGTCACCTAATTAACCACTGCCCCATTGAGAAGTCCCATAAAGGTCATGAACAACTCAGTGAGGTGCACAAACCTCAGCTGATATACAGGGCCGGGGAGTTCAGAGTTGGCGGGGTGGTGGAGGAAGCTTCCTAGTTGTCAGCACATCATCTCACAGTCATCACGTCGATGATCCTGTAGGACACGGTAGAACTGCCTCCCTGTGAGTTTTGGAGTCTATAAGTCTTTACAGGAGTAGGAAGCCTGTTCTTTCTCTCTCAGAGGGACTGGTGGTTTCAAACTGCCGACCTTGCAGTTAGCAGTCACTCTGTTCCATGGGGGCTTCAGTGCTGGGCTTTCAGAAGCACATTGGCAGGCCTGACCTAAGAGGTACTGCTGGGTGGATTCAAACTGTCAGCCTTTCGGCTAGTGGTCCAGAGCTTATCTACTGGTGCCACCGAGGAGCTCCTGTTGTGTGGCTTGCCTTTCTTCCTTAGCGTAGTGCTCTGAATCAGCTCGAGGTTGATAGAGCTCCTTGACCTTTATCTGCTCTGTTAATACAAACATGTACGAGGGCTCTCGTGGTGCAGTGGGTTAAGCTCATACCCACCAGCTCCTCCATGGGAGAAAAATGTGGCCATCTGTCCCCCAAAAGATCAACCGTCTTGGAAACCTTCAGGGACGGCGCTGCTCTGTTCTGTAGCGTCGATGTGAATTGAAATAGACTGACAGCAGTGGGGTTTGGGAGTACAGACTCTTGAGCCATCCCCCTGTCTGCGGTTGTTCTATTTTTTTTATCCCCCCCAACCCCCATCCCCACACATACACAGCAGGGACAGAACCTCAATTCTTCCCAGATTTTTAGCACTGCGAACACAGCCTTGATAAATATCGTCGTTCATGTCTGCTTGGGTGCACGTGCAGCCTGGACTGGGGATTACTGAATTATGAGATCTGAGCAATGGCCTTGGATGGTGCAAATAGTTTATTCTTAGTTGCTAATCTAAAGAGGGGCAGCTCACACCCACCCCGGGTGTTGAGGGAAAAAGGCCTGCCAATCTGCCTCCAGAAAAACGTGTTGTTATAGAGGTGATTCCTACTCACGACGACACACTATGACAGAGTAGAATGTCCCCATCGAGTGTGCTTGGCTGTGATCCTTCCATTTCTGTCTCCTGCCAAGTGGCTGGATGGGTTTGAACCATCCACCTTTCGGTTGGCAGTCAAGTCCATAACCATGGTGTCACCAGCGCCCCTACCAGTTGAGAAAATCCCATGGAGCCTTCTGTACCGTAACTCGGGGTCAACATGAGTCAGAATCAACTCGATGGCTGGGGGATGTCTGGTCTTTTGGAAGAATGAGCATTTTCAGTTTTACCAGAAACTACCAAATCACTGTCCAGAGTGACTGTACCATGGAAAGCTCACCAGCTGTGGGGCATCACCAGGCCCCTACCCCTGCCAACATACTAGCGACGATGACACCGTGTTAGGGTTGAACTGGAGTCTGCTGGCTGGAGCGTTCAGACAAGTGACCACTGACTCAGCACCCACATCAAGGGGACCATGTGCTGAGTGAAGCAGACAATGAGTCACATGGTTTGGGCTCTGTGGTTTTGTTTTGTTTTTCCACCACCTGATTTCATTTCCTCAGTTCAAGGGCACGATAAAGATATTTGGATCTACCGTTTAACATATAACTTGCTATAAGCCTTCCCCCAGGCCAGGAAAACATTCAGGCCTACTCAGGAACAACTCAGCGGTATAGCTCCTTTTGTTCTCCATGTCTGGGGCCCTGGATACACAAGGCAACTCAAAGGCACATTGATTTTCTCCACCAGAGACAGGCTGGGGGCAGTCGCGTTTGAAGCTGATGAGCTGTTAGTTCCGTGATGGGTTGTCCTGTCTGTAAGCCAAGGAGAAGCAGCCAGCTCAATCAGCTGTCCAGTGACACTGGGCACCGTGGTCAGGAGGTCGGCCAGGACGGGGGTTGGCAGGGAAGAAAGAAAAAGGAGGTAGCTGGGAAGTCCTCTGTTTTACGGATGAAACCTCCGCCTGTGTGAAGTGGCTCCTCCATGCAGATTTAGGCCTATCAGCCTGTTGGTTTCAATGCACTGGCAGTGAGTTTGGTGTGGGTTTAGTGCAGTGACTAGGCGCCCCGGGGCTGTAGTAGTTACATGCTTGCTGCTAACCTCAAGATCAGCAGTTCAAAACCACCAGCAGAGGAAAGACAGGCTTTCTACTCCTCTAAAGAGTATCAGACTTGGAAGCCCACAGGGACAGTTCTGTCCTATCCAACAGGGTCACTGTGGGTCGACATCAACTCGAAGGCAGTGAGTCGAGTGTGGTGACCCCAACGGTGGAGATGATGTGGGGGTGCAGCTGTCCCAAGAGCAGACGTCAGGTCGCATGTTGTGATTGGCCACCATGGCAGTCCCATCCCATGCCCAACAGGGCGGACTGTTCCTCACCATCTTCGTGAGGGCTGGCGTCTGGTTGGGGCTATGGTCTCAAGCTGTCTCCTTGAGGGCTCCCCTGTATTCGCTGACCTTCTACCGAACGTGATGATGTCCTTTCCGAATGGATGAGAGCTAGCAAGGAGCAGCGGCAGAGTCTGCCGGGGCGGGCTGGGGATGGAAAAAGGTCTGGAAGCCAAAGGGGACCCCAAATGCGACAGGTCAGTATCCCTCCCAGCACCGTCCACCACATCAGACTGTTTGCCTTCTGGGCCTGGGCCTCTCTACTCTGATGCACGGTGCACATGGTGGTGACAACCCCCTGATGGGACCCCTCGGACTGTCAGTATGTAGAGGCTGGTGGTGCCATTGCATGGCATGTGGACAGCATCGACAAAGCCATCTGTCCGAGACGGTTCCACGATGGACTGGAAGCTCCTGGCCTGGGCCATCTGCCCAGCAGAACCGCCAGCCATCACCGCTGACTGACGCTTTCAGTAGGGAAAGGGAAGTTCATTGCCGTGCTGCTGACCCCCTTGGGCTGTTGGAAAGGTAGGTGGACGCCCTACCCCCTCCCGCCATGAACTGCCAAAGAGCCCAGGGCCGGTCCTGAGAGCTGCAGCCTGAGGACAAGGTTGGGGTTTGGATTCCACCTCATCAGAAGAGACGTTCTTTATTTGGACATTTAGACCATATATTAACCCACCCACCCACCCCCCTCAAAAAAAAAAGAAAAGAAGAGGAAGGGGTGTGGGGGGGGAGGCGTCTCTTTTCAAAGCAGGAATGATATTGTAGTCACTGCATTAGGAATTAACAGGGCATGAAATAACGGTCGGCCTCGGGCCTGAGCCAGATCATCTCAGCTCTGCTTGCAGCCGGAAGATAAATCGCTATCTGGCTTGTAGCTGATGGGGAGTATTTAAAATAGCCACCATCCACATGGATGGGGCCCACGTCGAGTTTGGGGGGCGAGCCCCGAGGAGGAAGATCAGGGGGAGGTGAGCGTCCGGCTAGTGAAAGCGTGGGCAGCAGGCAGCAGCGGCTCCCAGAGCTCAGGCCAGCTGCCAGATCATTTCCATGGCGGTCCTTGTGGCGCTCTCCATGGTCCTGGCCACCGTTGTAAGAGGCGTAACGCAGTGTCGTTAATAGAGTCTCTGCACTGTCCGTTTCTGAAGCGCAGCTTATCCTTCCGAGTAGGGACTCAGCACTGCCCTTTGAGCAGTAGCTTCCCATTGCCTTGGCCCCCAGGCCCCGGCAACCTCTGCTCGCCCTCTCGGACTAGACCCTTCGAGGTGTGTGATAGCAGGGGAATCACACAGAGTCAGCCCTTCTGTGTCTGAGTGGTTTCGTTCAGCAGCGTGTTTCCCCAGTTCATCCCCCTCGTGGCACGGCTCGGATCTTCCTTCCTTGGCCGGGTGGGCTCATTGTGTGAACAGAGCACGTGTTGGTTAGTTGCTTATGTCTTCGTTGGCGCTATCTTTTCGCGATGACGAGCAAGGCTGTCCTGAACATCGGTTGCATCGGTGGCAGTCCTTGCTTTCAATGCCCTTGGGCATATACCTAGGAGTGGAATTGCTGGGTCACGTGGCAGTCCGTTTTTTGAGGAATTTCCCAAGTGAGTTTCCCATTTGCCCCATATTACATCCCCACCAGCAGCTCACAAGGTTTCTGGTTTCTCCACATCCTTGCTCTGCTCAGTTCTAAGTTCCATGCACCCCCATCCCCACTCCCACACCCAACGTTTTATTCTGAACATTTCCAATGGCAAAACCGAAGGTTTAAATTTTTTTTTTTTACACAATGAATTTTCATACTACCCCTGGGTGGAATGGGTTATGCGTTCGACTGCTAACTGGAAGGTTGGCGATTCAATACCACTAGTCACCTCTAGGGAGAAAAATGAGGCTTTCTATACCTGTAAAGATTTGCAGCCTCAGAATTCCACCAAGACAGTTCTGCCCTGTCTTATAGGGTGGCAATGAGTCAGCATTGAACCAATGGCAATAAGCAACATCTAGGTTCTGCTATTAACATTCTTAAATGCTTTGCTTTAATCACACTTATCTATCTGGCCACCTTCATTCATTCCGTAATCCTTAATATTTTATGAATTTCAGAGTGACTTCCAGATATCACCTGTACATCCCTCTGAATACATCAGCTACTGTATCTTTAGTCAAAGCGACTTCTTTTGCCGTGTATTTTCTCGTAATGTAAAATTTACATAAAATGCAGTGTATGGATCTTTTAAAAATCCTTTAAACAGTTTTATCGACGTTAAATCCACACACCATACAATTCAGTGACTTAACGGTAT
Source organism: Tenrec ecaudatus (assembly GCF_050624435.1). Lineage (NCBI taxonomy): Eukaryota > Metazoa > Chordata > Mammalia > Afrosoricida > Tenrecidae > Tenrec > Tenrec ecaudatus. The sequence continues at coordinate 31,209,604 of NC_134530.1, forward strand.
TAAACAGACTTGTGCCGTCATCACCACAATCAATTTTAGACCATTTTCTTCATTCTTGTACTCATTATTATTAGCCCCCAATTTCCCCCCACCCCCTCCTGCAATAACCCTGAGGAATGATTGACCCAGACTCTGCCTGTATAGACTCACTGCTCTTGGATTTCATATCAAGGAAAACATACAAAACAAAGCACCCTCATTTTAGGGTTTGGGACAGCAGCCGTGTTGGTGAGTGTGACAGGACACTCACTGTGGTTGTGCTCTGTATTTTTTGGTGTAGAATTTGTCGTGATTATGGATCTTTGGTCCGTGGGCGTGCGATTTCACTCGACTCCCTTTCAGCCTCACCCTTTGTCCCACTATCTAATACTGTAGAGTGTCCCATCGCCAGCCCCTACTTTCTTCCACTTGTAGATCAGCCATGCTTTAGTCTGGTATTATTTATTTAATCTTCTCTGTATCGTTCCGATTTTGGTATATGTGCCGCCGAAGCAGGCGCAGCCTGGTATTTTTCTATCTTTCCACACAGAACTATCACTCTGATCTTCTGCAGCTAGAAACAACTCCCTCCTTCTCTGCACTGGGATAGCACTGTGTCTATAGCCAACCCGACCCATCCAATGCCATCGAGTCAATTCCGACTCATGGCAACTCTGTCTTCAGCTTCCTCTATATTAACTCTGCCCTGTTCAAGAAACGCATACTAAGCATCTAACCTGTATCTGGTGTCTAGATACTAGAGAGCTCTTTGTTACAAGCTGCTGTTTGGTTTGCCGTTGACTCAGGGTGACCCCATGCACAACACAACAAAATGCTGCCTGATCGATCCTGCCCCATGATCTGCTATGACTCAGCAGCCATTGTGCTCCCTGGGGTCTTTGCTGGCTGATTTTCAGAAGTAGATAGGCAGGTCTCTTCCTGGTCTACCTTGGTCAACAAACTCCACTGAAACCCTTCAGCCTCCGCTGACTGCTGGTTCCTGACTGTGTATGAGGTGCATTGGCTGGAAATTGAACCTGGGTCTCCTGCATAGAAAATGCGTGACCCCTGCATCTAGACACCCTGTTGGGTTCGGGTTTTGTAAAGGAAAACAACACACAGAATCGTACGTGAGAAACATGAAACTGGACGTTTCAATACACTATGGGAATTGTTCAAATCGACTTTCGAGTATTCTAATGAACTTGTCTCCTTCTGTTTACTAAAGGCAGTGCCTGGCTCAGTACAGACCCCCGGGCCTTGTAGGTCAGCATAGAGATCGGCTGGCCGAGGACATGCTGCCTCAGGCAGGGCCTCCTTGCACTTTATCCCCACCCTGTGACTCAGTCATGATGGGTCTTTTCCTTCACAGGGGTTGCACATCTGGCACTTGAACCAAGCTTAAAATCTGAGACAACCTCTTCTGCCTGGTACGGAACACTGGTGGCTGGCATGGTGGCCAGTGGTCCCGTCTCATGCCAGGATGGGACTCGTCGGTAGAGTCTGTGTGTCCAGCCACACCTCCAAGGATCTCCTGGGGGCTCCTCAGACTCCAGTCATCTCGATTTCTGTGTAGCATTCTGCCAGTAAGCTAATCAGTTAGAATTTAATTTCCTGCTCCCTGGATGGGTTTGGGTCGGATCAATTCAGGAACGCAAATCCATAGTCTTTCCTTAATTTCTAATTACTTAGCATCCCCGGTGACATGTCTCTACCTAAATCATATAATTAAAATTTTAACTAATAAATAACCCTAAACTAGCTAGCTTTTCAAACTGCAACAGCCGATGCTTCTGTTCCCATTCCACTGGGTTCCTAGATGCCTTGTTGGGTCCCGGGTTTGCTTTTCACCCGAAGACCCCCTCTTTCCCAACTAACACCAGTGACCACAGTGATGACATCCTTTGTGGCCACTTACTGACCACCTGATCCTGGTGCCCCTCACTGTTTGAGCATCACTTCATGTGATAAGCATCCCCCCTTGCAGGTACTTTTATTGTCCCTGAGGTCCCTGGGGGGTACAGATGGTTGGGACTTGACTGAAAAGATTGGTGGTTCAAGTGGACCCAGAGGTACTGGAGCAGAAAGACCTGGCCATCTGCTTTCCATACAGATTACAGGCAGGAAAGCCCACGGAGCAGGTCTCCTCTCTGACACAGAGTTGACGTGAGTGGGAAGCCACTCAACAATGATGGGTGTGGGCTGTTGTTGGCCCATGTTTGCAAGATCGAATTCACTTCAGAGAGGTTCAGAACTCGAACCAAGGACCCCTAGCTGGTTTCACAACAGAGCCAATAAACCTTTCTGCATCTGTCTGATTCCAAAGTCCCATCTTCCCAATCACCATGGTTCACATAACATCTCAATCCCCAGAAGGTGTGTGCTCCTCGTCCACAGTATGGGAGCAGAGTTTAAAGTGTATCACCCAGACCCTGCTCACTGGTCCCAAATAAGACTGGGGATCAGACCTTCAGTCGTAGCGATGGGGAGTCCCTAGGTGCTGTCAACAGTGAACACATGCAACTGCTCACTGAAAGGCTGGTGGTTTGCGTCCACCCAAAACTGCTTCTGGAGAAGGGGCTGGTGATCTATTTCTGAAAAATCAGCATCAACCACCCTCTAGGGACTCTGGCGCACACGGGGTTCCCCTAAGTTGGAATTGCTGGACATCAACTGGTTTTGGAGTATTACTGGTAAAAAAAAAAAAAAGTCCCTATAGTCATCAGGCCTGCCGTCCTCTCTAATTCAGCCAGTCAAAGAGAAGACTGCCCCGCCATTCCTTCCATGCAGGACTCTGACTCCATCTGGGCCATGCAGGGGCCAAGAGAAGAAGACATGGGGACCCCCTTTCTGTCCATTCCCGTGATTAGGAGTCTGTCCTCCGATGTCCAGAATGCCCACACAACCTGCTGTAACTCCTTAGCTGCGAGTGTCTCACAGCCCCTATGACCCCTTTGTCTTCCCATGATGCCCTTCGCTGAGGGGACTTCCAGCATGCATGTCCATTCCCAATTGTCCTGAAGCCACAGCTCTGAAGCATCCAGAATAAATTCTCCCTCTGGCCCGATGAGGGTCTGTGTGCTCCCCTGTGCCAGGTAGCTTGCCTACATGCACGCACGTGAAACCAAGAAATCGGTACAGTTCTGATACATAGTGGATTTTAATTTATTTTTCTCAGTGCAAGTATATGCCCTATGGGCAAACCATATCCAGGATATACGTACAGTAAACCGTAGGAGCTGTGTTTGGTCTCAGGTAGGCATTGGACAGCTGACCTCATGGTGGGCGGGTCTCAGCCACAGTGCTGCTCTGCTGGAGGAAGCCGAGGCTCTGCTCCTGTAAAGAGTTACAGCATCACAGATCCTAAGTAGGGCCACTGTGAGTTGGAATCAGGTATGAGTGGGTAAACTACAACACTGTGGGCTGTTTTTCTGGGACTCACCGCATCCCACTTGGTGTCTTGCATTTTATCAGGTGGCCCTCTCGTCACCAGGGCAGTTACCTCTGCATCTTTCCTGACAGAGACTTGACTGCTTAGAGTCCTTGTCTATGGAAGACATAGGAAGTGAGATGGTTCATCTCCAGACACGCTTCCTGCTTTCCGCCTTTTCCCTTTCCTCTGTCTACTGTACACTGACTTCCAACTCTCAATGCCTGTAACGGTGTCAGTTTATATGTCTGATTCCTTATTGAGAACAGCAGAACTTCCCTTCATGGTCATTAATCACGGTGTTCCTCCAGTTATAGTTCTGATTTTGTTCTTCAAACTTAAAAGAACAAGCTTAGATCTATATGTATATCCCTTTCAGTTTGGAGGAAGATGCACAGAGCAAAGCATGTACCTGTTCATCAACTTCTACACCTGCAGTTTAGGGATATTGGTGACATTTCACTTTTTGTCAACAATCTAGCTCTTTCTACTCAATTTGTTTCACCACCTTGAATGCTTATTCACGGGCCCCTCACCTTCTGGCCTGTACCACAGGTTTTCTGGTGTCAATCTGGTGTCAAACACCACGGCAAGTCACACCGTGTTGACACAAGAGCGTAGAAACCTTCACTGAGCAAAGCTGTCAAACCGTGAAGCTGGGTTCCCGAGAGAGCCTCCGTCAGGTCTGAATATGCCTCTGCAGGCAATGTCTCCAGCTTCCGCTCTGCCCCCAAGAATTCTATACTCTCTGACTTACACTGAGTTTGCACCCCCTTGGGGGACTCAACCCTGTTCCTTTGAAATGCCCATTGGGATTGAGGCACAAAAAGAAGTCTTCGGGGACACAGTCAGGGCTGTAGGGTAGAAGAGTCCTTTCCCAACAAGACTGTTGCTACCCTCAAAGAACAAGCAGGGGCTTTGTCCTGATGGGCCGGTGGGGGGCTGTGACTTTTCCTTACCAATTAATTTTTCAATTTTCTTACACCCCCCTCCCACCCCCATGATCATCCTGTGTCCTTCCAGAAAGCTGATCAAGATTTCCCCCTTGGAATTCCAGAACATAATCATCATAACCTTCTGAGACGACCTCTCTGCCTTACCTGTGCCCAACACAGTCCCTTAGAAGCCACTGTTTTCATTGGACCATTTTCTTGAAGACAACTACATGACAGAGACAAGGGTATTCCTGAGGGCACTGGTCTGCAGCCATTCCCTGATGGCAGAGACATGTTTAAAATGTCCATTGAGGATCAACCCGGGCATGCGGGGACTGGGACCTGGCAGCCATCCTCTTGGACTCACCTTTGTAAATCATCTTTTAAGAGAAGTGCAGTTCTCAAAAGCTAGGTTTCTTACTGACTGAGTGAAGTGGTTTTCTGTAGGGACACATGTTCTTGGGGCGGGGGCTGTAAGACACAGGCAGGATGCCCACCATTGCTAACGGTCGAAGGGTCTCCTGACAGTTTTCCAGTGGACCCATGTGCTGCCAGGGTAGGGGGCCCTCTCTGTCCCTCTGGGGAGGGAGTCCTCACATGCCAAAGGGAGCCCAGAGCCCAGGACCTTGGATCATCAAGGAACGCAGGCTCGCTGCCAGTGGGATTCTGAGAGCAGCTTGCTAGTTCAAGATGTGCCAGAAAGATCCTGTCGGAAGCGCGTCGGTCGTTTCTGCCTTCCCTTCTGCCTCGGATAGATTACAATATGTAAACTATTTTGTAATTTTCTTTTTTAAAACTCGATGCGAGCCTTATTAAGCTGGAAACTCCCCCGATGCAGGTAGAATGGCAGGGTATCCATTTGGTATGCTGAACTTGTATTTAATTATTATCATAACAGTCCCTTAACATCGTTGCAGATTAGCCCACGAGGACATGTATGGAGATTTTAGCATATTCAATTACGATGGAAACCCTTGAACATCACGATCAAAATGCGCCGAGGGCCCCCGTCTGCGTGGGCCCCAACATCCAGCAGACACAAAGTTAGATGTTGCCCAGGCCACACGACCTTGATATTCACAAGCATAATTTATGGCTGCCTCTGCCGGAAGCTGGGGGTGCGTTTTAAGACCGTGGTATATATCTCTCCCCCTTGGTAAATGATCAGACATGGTTGTTTGCGTTGGGTAAAGCATCTCTCTGGCCTTCATTTGACTGAATCATAAAATATCGATCATCTCTGCATCTTTCAGTTCCCTGATATTGTGGGGGCAAATGTACTCTTGTCGTCGGTGGCCCTGGCTGGTTTCTGCGGGGGGCTGTCAGGGCTCAGACAGTGCCAGTCTCCAGGCTGAGCCTAGAAGAGTCTCACTGGATTGCCTCTGACCTGGGCTTAGTCACCGGCCCAAGCCTACTGCCATCAGTGCGTGCTGGCTTGTAGGGACCTAGAGGCTGGAGAATAACCACTCCATGGAGTTTCCAGACAGTCATCCTGACGAGAGCAGACTGCCTCATCTTTCTCTGGTAGACAGACTCATTGGCTTGAACCACCAACCTTTTGGTTTGCAACTTAACATTCCACCCACTGCTTCACCAGGACTCCTTAGTCACTGGCAGGGAGTGGTCTATTTTGCAGGTTAACTAGGTGCATTTGACTCTATTTCTCAGCCTCTCTGCCCTGGCCCACTCCCCCCAAATGGAGAAACTAGAACTGTCAGGGGAAGACGTTTTAAAATTTGTTATAAGAGGGGATTGAGGGGCATTGGGAACGGTGGTGGAATTCTCATCTTCTCCGTGGAAGACCTTCTGGAGCCCCGGTGGCGTAGTGGGGTACAGGCTGGGCTGCTAACCACAGGGTGAGCAGTTTGAGATGGCCAGCTGCTCTACAGGGGAAGGGTGAGTCTTTACACTCCTGTAAGGACTTGCAGTCTCAGAAACTCACAGGAACCCGGTCCACTCTCTCCCGTAGAGGGTTGCTATGAGTTGGAAGTGACTCGATGGGGGTCAGTCTTTTTGCGTTGAGATGTGCGAGACCCAGGTTCCATCTCCGTCCAGTGTCCGTGGAAGCTTCTGCGTTGCTGTGACTCAGATTTCCGCAGAGCTTCCAGACCAGGCAGAAAGACCTGGCAGTCTACCTGTGAAAACCCTACGGAGCCCAACGCTCTAATCTGATGACAAAGGACCACAGGCCTTTTGTTTGGTTGGGCATGGAGGCTGAAGCTGACTAGGTCTAGGACCCACCCGACGCTGAGATGACCTCATTAAGATGCGCAAGGCAACCCTGCTCCCTAATGGAATCCCAGCCGCAGGGATACAGTTAGCAAATAAAATATCCATAAAGTCACAGTCAGTACCAGCTCATGGGGTAGCTATAACTCGGAGAAGAACTGCCACGCAGACTTGCCTAGACCGTAGTCTTAGCAGCCCTTCACACCTGCACCCCCAGAACTCATCTGCACGGGTATAGGGGTCAGGGTTCCAGTGAACACATAGTATACCAATGCATATTTTTCAGGGACACAATTCCACCCAACACCAGATGACTCACTGGCACACTTCAGCATCCCACTGACTTCTGGGTAGGGTGCTGCCTGGGGGCTCCCCCTCCCCCATTCCAGTATTTTGCTTTCACCTTGTCTTAAGAAAACCTCAACCCAACTCAACTCACAGCCACCAAGTCAATGCTGAGTCATCGTGACCCTCTAGGACAGGGTCGAACTGTCCTCTATGAGGTTCTGAGACCGTAATACAGTAGAAAGACTGTGGAGCAGCTGGTGGCTTCAAACCACTGACGGGGATGGCAGCCCACCACGTCACCATCTCGCCATGCCACCAGGGCTCCTTGAAGAAAAACATTCCAAGAACAATTTCACAAGCAGTCAAGAAACTCATGACTTGAACCTCAGTTCTTCAAAAACAAACAAACTTGTCTAACTGGAATCTCGGCCGCCACTGTGTTTTGAGCCTGTCATTCCTTAGTCTCCCCTGGATGGGGAGAGAAAGGGATGTTTTTAATAGGAGGATACCCCAACAACTCAAGGTAGCAAGATGGTTTCCTCCGCCTTCTTGCCTCTGGCTGAAGCTGCCCCGTTCTTCTGTTCTTGCAGCTCCATGCCTGCCTCTTCCCTGTGGTAGCCCCGTCTTGGCATGGAAACTGATGCACATTTGATGCCCCATAAATATTTTTTAAATCGATGAATGAGATGCTGAATGGGACCCAACTTCTGATATCAGTGGTTGGCAGATGGTCTTTGTCACCATTTCTCAACTCTGCCACGGGAGAGCGAAAGGAGACATGGGCAATCATAGCCCATGAATGGGATCTGCTGGGTTCTAATAAAACGTTATTTCAAACAGTAGGCTGGGGACCAGCTTTGGCTCATGGGATGCAGCTGGCTGACCCTGAGTCTGCAGCACAGCTGCCGTGTCTGGAAGGAGTAGAGGGCTGTGGTCTAGTAAGAGATGACTGGAAGATGACCAGGCCTTGCCTCAAACCCTAGCCCGGATTTACTCTGGCAATTAGGGATATTCATGCTTCCAGCCTGATGGCGGTCAGACTCTGCTTTGATTTCTACAGCGAAGTAATACTTCCATTCATGACATGCTTTAGGATCACAGCGGATGCAGTGTGGTTATGCGTGCTTGTTCTGGTGAGGTTCGGGCTTTTCCTGTGTATTTATGTTTGATGGCAATGTGTCCATGGGGCAGTGGGAACAAACTGGTGTGGGGAAATCTCATCTTCCCTGTCCTGGTCAGTTCAGACCCCAGCGGCCAATGCAGCCCTTTGTCCCTCATTTTCATCCCCCTGGGCCAGCACGGACCGGTTCTTTCTCTCTCATCCTTACTCATTTGGACTGGGTCAGCAGACACTGATTCCCATTGCTCTCTCTCATCCCCACTCACCCGAGTCAGGTCAACAGACACTGGGCCCTCCTCTGTGTTAGACTTGATCCTCCATTGAAGTGACTCACAAACTCCAGGGAAAGGGCTAGTTCTCATTGAGTGGAACGCACAGGGTGAGGTCCAAGAAGGGTCTTGGGTCACAGCTTCATGACCCCAGGGCGCATGCTTAACCCTCCTGAGAGCAGACATCGGCTCTCTCCACCCAGGTAGTTGCTCGGAGCTGGTCTCCCAAAGCCTTCATTGGCTTCACTGTGTGGCCATTGCCGATTCTCTCGTGCCCCCCTGAAGCTTAGTGAGCTTCGGGCCCCAGGTGGTCCCTCGGAGTTGGGTTGGCCTCCATTCACTGGTGGTTTACAAAGGGGTTTCACACCCCACACTGGCATATACTTCCTTGCCTCCTCATTTGTTGTGCTCAGCCTAAAAACATTAGGCAACTCTCTTGTTGGAAAGTAGGAAATGGGGCAAGGCCATGTTCCTCCAAAGAGACCAGCGCACCCGGCTCTCGGGCATTTCAGAAAAAGGCCGGACAAAGTCAGTGATGTATCCTGGACCCTGCCCTGTGGGGCAGCTCAGCGTGCCCTTGTTGAGACCAGGGTGGGTAATAGGACCAGAATCTCATGGAATGGAGAGGAGGTGGGCCCCCCGCCACTGTAGCTGGAAGTGATTTGCAAGCAGCCCGGACGTGTGTAATGGAACACAGCACCCCTAGGAAAGTGCCCGTAGGGGAGGATTGCAGATGTTATTTGTCCAGGTTTAAGTATTTACATGACAGCCAGAGAAAGCCGGAGACTCTTACTTTCATCTCTGCTGCCACAATTTACATGCTGCTTTATGATGGATGCCGGAGGTAGACATTTATTACCGACGTGTAAGAAAACGTTGACTCTTCACGAATTGATTAGTTAGAATTTACTTTATTAAATATTCTCGGTGGCGGGTGATAAACTGAGCCTGCGCTGGGGCTGGAGCTAATGATTCATGGATCTGCGGTGGTGATAAGGAAATCAAAGGGTAGGCTTGACATTCCAGAAGAAGAATACAGATTACTGTTAAATCTGGAATGGGTCTCCCGAGAAGCCGTCCTTAAGGGAACACATGTATCAATAATTCCTTCGCTATAGGAGGATCCTAATGTTTCACTTATGGAAACATAAATTCCAAGCAAGTGGCTGTGGGCTTTCTTCCCTCCTGGATGATCATACTTTATGCCACAGCGAGTCAGCAGCATCCACAGTCCTTCATTCCCTTTGTTTCCCCATCTCTAAGATCCAATGGAGGGAAGCTCTGCTAGGCTCCACGTCATTCAGCACCTAAGAGCTTAAGGGCACTCCAGCGCCGTGTGTAAAGAAGGAAACATGCCTGGGCCTACGCCATTCTTGCTCTTGTAAGGAAGTTTGGGTGTGTTGTTGCTGCTGCTAGGCCAATCCATCTTGTTGAGGATCTTCCTCTTTCACTGACCCACTTCTGAGCTTGACGTCTGGGCTAGGCTGGGTAGACTAGAGAAACAAATGCATAGACACTCACATGTGTGTAAGAAAGGGTTTTATATACAAGAGCAATTGAATATTGAGTAAACACCCCATCCCAGTCCAGATCAAGTCCATAAGTCTGATATTACCCCCATATGTCTCATACCAATCTATAAATTCCTCTTCAGACTCACACAACACATGCAAAGACGCTGAATGCAGGAAGATCCCAGGCCAGTGGGTGGGAAATCTTGTGGATCCAGTGGCGCTGGGAGCATCTCAGCACTAGCGTGGGTCTCCCCGTGGCTCTCCAGCTCCAGGGCTCTGGCTCCATCAGTGTAGCTCGATGTGGCTTGTCAACAGGAACGACTCACAGGAGAGAATGTACCTGGCCTCCAGTGATCTATGTATCTCTGTTGCACCTCCAAATGAGGTCACCAAGCTGTGACCTGATTGACAGGCTAGACTTCACTCCTTACTCAAGTTGACAGTCAGTTATGCAACTGCCACAATGTCCTTCTGCAGTGGTGGGTCCCTCCTGATACCATGTCCAATGTAAATGAGACCGTCTCTAAGGCGCCTTCTGATTCTTCTTCTTCTAAGATGTTGTTCTTGTTAGGTGCCCTCGAATCGATTATGACTCACAGCGACCCTGTGTACAACAGAAGGAGACCCTGCCCGGTCCTATGCCATCCTCACAATGGTTCTTATGCTTCAGCCCATCGATGCAGCCCCTGTGCCAATCCATCTGGTCGAGGGTCGTCCTACTGTTTCCAAGATGGATTTGTTCCTTCTTCTTGTAGCCTACGGCACATTCAATGTTCTTCGGCCACACCGTGATACAAACGCAGCTGCTCTTCCTCAGTCCTCCATCCTCATGGCTCAGCTTTCCCACGCCAAAGCGGGGACCAGGACAACTTAGTCACCTATTGCTTTGGCTTGCAACTTCCTGAAAAAGCATTTAAGTCTTGGAGGAGACAGTGGATGGAGATTCGAGGTGAGGACAGACCTTGGGAGAAACTGAGGCCAGCTGATGCAGGAAGTTATTGCTCGTTGTCATCTAATTGGCCTGAGCCACAGCGACTTTGTGTGTAGCAGAACCCGTGGGCCCCCGTCCTGTACTCCCAGGCCTGCCCCATCTTCACGGTCCTGGGTACGTTCCAGGCCCTTTTTGCGGCTTCTCTTGGGTTCACTGAGCACCAACTGCCATGTCCTTTTCTGGGTCATTCCTGATGACAAGACCCAGGTCAGTGACTTGAAGTCTTTGAGGAGCACTCGGTTGTGTTGCTTCTCAGCGAGGTGTCTTTGTTCTTCTCTCGTCCAGCAGGACACTCGATGTTCCTGAACGGCATCATGGTTTGAATGTAGCCATTCTTCTTCTGCCTTCCTCTTCCCATGGCTGCCTCGCACACGCATGAGGCGATGGATAAGGGCATGCCCTTCGCCATCACCGTGACAGCTGCGCCTTCTAACCCTGTCAATAGGCTTAGGGAGAACACCCTGGGCCAAGTCTTGCAAAAACCAAGAGGCCAGCGAAGTCTTCGAGCTTTCCTTGTGAGTTTTGTCTGTACCAAGGACAGGACACCGGTTGGGCCCTGGCTTGTCCTTAGCGCTTGGTCTATCCCTGGTTCCAGACAGCACGGGGCTACACAGTTCTAGGGAGAGCATCCTTCCCTCATGGCAGCCCAGGTGCCCTTTAGGGAAGACATTTGGAGCTGTCCAGAGCCTAGTTCGCAGTCGACAACCAGATCACACTCCTTATGGTACTATTTTTGAAAGTATTAGTATTGATTGGTGGAGACCCAGTTGGTACAGTGGTTCACAAACTCGCCTGCTCACCAAAAAGTTGGCAGGTTTTGAGTGACCTCAGAAGTGCCTCAGAAGAAAGGCCTGGTGATCGCGCTCTGAAAAGTCATGGGACTCTCTGTGGAGCATGCTTCGCCTCTGACACACACGGGGTCACTTTGGGTTGGGGTCCCTTCCTAGGCAACTGGCTTTCGAGGGTCTGGCACCTGCATCTCAGAAGTGCTCCACGACCTCTGTATCTTTCCAAAATACGAGGCAGATGGTTAAACAAGGGAGTCATCTGTCTCGAGGAGACTGTGAGAGTCTCAGCTGGGGAAAGCTCAAGGCACCTTGCTTCCTCAAAGATCCCCTTTCTGGGCCATTCCCAGTGCAGCAGAAATGAATGCTTAATCCCTCTCTAGGTGGGAGTAGGGGGGATGCGCCAACACCACCGACGTTGTACCCTCATTTTGTTGTGTGCTTTTGTACGTGGAATCAGACCTAATTGCCAACATAAGGCCGTGCTTCAGTTCCCAGAAGGGTGCGCACCACACTGCTCGGCTGTTATTCCTTACACACAGAATCTGCTTGACTTTCCCCAGGACTAATCAGGCCGTGTGGAAGGGAGTTTTCTTGCTGACCTTTAATTCTTTAATTGCCTTGAAAGAGCTGAAAGGGCCTTAAATTACACCCTCCACTTACAGGTGGGCGCAATGAGGTTCCCTCGGTTTCTTTACAGCAGGCTTGTCTTGTCCCCTCAAATTCATTTCCCTGTTACACCAGACTCTTCGAACTCCCACTTAAAGCTGATGTAGGGTTGGAAGCCACCACCCAGGTGTCAGCGTGTCGCAAGGTGGTGGTTTGCATGTTGCTATGATGCCACGGGCAGTTCACACACCAGCCGTGCCACCTGAGATGGACAGGTTTCATCTGAGGTTCCAGACTAAGAGAAGCTAGGAAGAATGTGCTGACCATCGAATTCAGAAAGCCAGCCAGTGAAAACCTGGCGGCCCACGACACTGATACAGCCTGTCTGTCTGTCTGATGCAGCCCTGCAACATAGTCTCCGGGTTGGAAGACACGCAAAACAGGCAGCGGCCTTAGCATTAGACTCAAGCCGATCAGGCTGTTGTCCCTGGGGCTGCCACCAGTAGGCGCTGACTCGATGGTGAATGACAGCAATAGGTCCTGTTGCCTGCTGCTGGCTTCTGTCTTGCCAGCGCCTTGCATGGGATCCAGCACCTGGGAGGTTTCCGTTTCTGGACCGGTTGCATGGGTTTGTATCAGAGCCCCGGATGGCAATGGCAGTGGGGTGGCTTCTCCGGGGACGCCCCTGGCACACCCTCGTGGCACCGTCGACTGCCTTGCTTCCGATGTAAAACTGACCCTGCTGTTTGCCTTTCCCTGGAAGGTGGTTCTGTACATTTCAGTTGAAACCGCTTTGCTGCCACATTGATGAACACTTTCTAAGCGGAAATTGAATGCTTGGAAACAAGATACGGACACACACACACACACACACACACACACACACACACTTTGGCCATGCCCACCCCCCAGCCCCCTTCTTTGACAACACCTGGCAATAAAAACGTTCAGGCCAAATGCCAGATGAGCGTGTGTTGCATTCTGTAAAGCAACTTCGTCTATAACTTTTTTTTTAAGACCTCCAGATGGAAGGTATAAATGTGGAGAAACTGAGAAGGGAAATGGAGAAGGAGGAAAAAAAGAGTTCCTTAAGAAATAAAGAATCTGTTTTTTATACTTTCTTTCGCAAACAGCGTTTGCAATGACATATTGTGAATGGGCTGGATGAGAAGGGGTGCAGGAATGAAACAGCTCGGGGGAGGCAGAGCAGCGCTACACTCACTGTAACCGATATAATGCAAAGCAATGCTTTTTACACTCAATTAGCTTGCACATTGCGTTGGCCACCAACCGGAGTGAAGAACATTTTTGGGTTTTGTTTTTACATGATTAAGGGAGGTGGGATGAAATAAATTCAGTAAATTACCCTCCGTGCCTTTTTGGAGCTAGATGTTTTTGTTTTGCTTTCTCTCGCCCCTGGACCGTAGCAAGAGAGCCTGGTCTTTCCTGAGGGGGTAGGGAGAGAGTGGCGAAGGGGACAGCCCCCGCGCCCAAGCAGAGCTCAACGGGTCCTCGGTAGCGCTCCAGCCGGCCTTGTGGGGTCACCCGGTGCTGCAGACACTGGTTAGCATCAGAGCTACGTGCCTGGGGCGCTGCGCCATGTCTGGGCTTTGAGTATCAGGAGCGGCCGGCGAGCCCAAGAGGCGAGCAGATGCTAGCGAGCCCTCTCACGAACGTTCACGGCGGCAGAAGCCGTTCCGCGGCGGAATATTTCAAGATCCTCGTTTAATTTATTTTGCTTAATTATCCTTTCTTGCATTTTTAATGCCCTGGTCTGATGATATTAAGGTTTTCCGTGCACGGTGTATGGATCTCTCCCTGGAATAGGAGTTAGACAGGGGCGGGAGCGTGCGTGGATGCGGATGCCGAGCCCCGGGAAAAGACGGATTTGGGGAGCCAGCTTCTCATGTCCTATGCTCCGCTCCAGCCCTCTCTGCTGGGGCCGGGTTCTCCCTGTCAGCGGTGTACAGCCGTGTCCCTCGCACCGTCATATGCACGCAGGGGTGGCACAGACGGTCCCCAGGGATGCTGATGCCGCAGGTCCCCTGGGCCAGACTCTGAGTGTGGGAGAGAGGAAGACATCGTCTTGTCAGCTGACACGTAGAGACCCCACGTACGACAGAATGAGGTGCTGCCCAGTCCCATGCCATCTTCCTCATCCTCGGATTGGTCAAGGTCTCCGCTGCAGTCAGGTGCATCTCCAGTGCCCTTCAACGCAGGGCGGGCCTGTCTTTTGGCGGGGGATGGGACGGTGTGCTGTTGTCAGGCACAGGGGTTTCGTTGGATACTTTTCAGAAGTAGATAACCAGGCCTTTCTTTCTAGTGTCTAGGGAAGAAAGATGGCATCTGCTGTATTCCCTGGGCTACAGGCCAACTGGTACCCCAGAGGCAGAAATAACCAGCCATTAACCAAGGGAAGCCATGAGCGCCTTCACACAGTTTTCCTCTGCGCCCTCCCCCCCCCCCCCCACCAAGCTGTGTTCAGGGTCCCCGATCCGAGCCCTGCCTTTGAAAGCCACGACCTTTCTGCAAGGAGACAGCCGCATCTGCCGTGTTCTCCGTGGTTGTCCCACATTCAAAATCACCAATCCCAGTAAGGAAACAATCGGAGAAACCTGTTAGGTGTGATAGCAAATTATCATTATTTTTTTTACGTCAAAAAACCACATCAAATAAATAATGCAGTTTCTGCTACTTCTCCAAAATGCAGCAGCATTAGTTAATTTACATAAATTATACAACTCATTATCTTTGTTTATAAAAAGCTTTAGCAATATTTTGGCTTATGGATCTAAAAGTAAAAATAGAAAATGAAAAAGCCCCAGATTGAGTTCAGTAGGAGCCGCCTTTCCTGCACAGTCACCTTTTAATGTATTTACAGAAAGAGCATCTGTGCACGCCCTGCCCGCGGGACGACGGCCTTTGCCTCATGATGCACGGGATGCAGCACGCTGGACTCTCCTTTTGATAGAGTCAAGTCCACACGGGTGACCTAGTCCGAGCCGCAGGGCAAGCTCTGAGCCACCGCTGTCCCTGCTGGCTTTGCCTGCTGCCCTGACCACAGGCCCGGCAGGAGGTGTGGAAGGGAGCAAGAGTCCCAGGTCTCTGGTTAAGGCTTTTTGTCATGAATTGGAGTCAGCTTCCTGGCTGTGATATTTGGTGTAGTCCCTGAAGGTCCCAGGGGCTTACACATCCTGGCCACAGAATCAGCTCCAACTCCGGTCCACCTCGTGTTTACGGACGACAGGGTCCTCGGTGTGGCTGCGTCATTTTTGTGACCTCTGGGTCCCACCATCTCATGGAGGGTCTCCCTGACCCTTCCTTCATCAGCCATGATGCCCTTTCCTAGTGACTGTGTTTTCCTGAAAATAAGTTCAAAGTCAGTGTGTTAGTCTGGGTAGACAAGAGAAACAAATTCATAAACACGCATATGTATAAGAAGGAAGTTTCTATACAAGAGCAGTTGAATATTTAGAAAACATCCCAGCGCAGTCCAATCCAAGCCCATAAGTCCGATATTAGCCCATATGTCCAATAGCAATCTATAAAGTCCTCTTCAGACTCATGAAACACATGCAATGCACTGAATGCAGGAAGATCACAGGCCAGTAGGTGCAGTCAGTGGTGGTAGAAGCATCTCAGCTCTGGCAGGGGTCTCCATGTGGCTGCCCCAGCACCCAGGGCTGCAGCAGGGTGGGTCCATGTGGCTTCTCCTCAGGGATGTCTCGCAAGGAGTCAGCCTTGTCAGTAGACAGTCTCCAAGGGAGTTTACTGAGAGAGTGTGTGTCTCCTGCCTCCAAGAAGGAAGTCCCAGATTTCCCAGAATTCTCAGGAGAAGGCCACGCCCACACAGAGGTCTCATTGGCTATCTCCAGATCGGCAGGCTAGACTCCACCCCTACACTCTTCATCCTCATATTGACATCAGATGAGGTGACGACCACAGGAACTGAGCTGAAATCTTCCCAATCCTCACTTGTAGCGAGCACCTTGGCTGGCTTCCTTCTAAGACCAATGAGCTCAATCTGCCAGTGGTCCACGAGGGAGTCATGTTCTTCAGCCACATGGCCATTCTCCTGCCTTCCCTGCTTGTTTTCCAGCTTTCATGGATGGAGGAGATTAAAAAGGCCATAGCCGTGGCCAATTCCCAGGTTGGCTGGCCTCAGTGTCCCGGCGCCCCCTACCCACACATGATCTGTAATCAGGGAGCCCTGAGCGAGAGTGGCTGTCCAGTGCTGGGAACGTGGATAGTCTGAACTGTGAACCACCCTTAGTGTGAAATCCATGCTGCATCTAAAAGACTTGGGATGAGAAAGGCATGTCAAAGAGCCCCTTCACTGTTGTCATTGATTACATGTTGCGAGGGGAGTATTTGAGAGAGATTGGCTTGAACACAATGTGGTATTAAAATGAGCGGCACTGGTTTCTTGGGGATTCTTTCATGTTACTGCTGGAGAAATGAAAATATGGCTTGCGTTTTGCATCTATTAGCCCCGGAGTATACTGAACTAATGGTGGGGCCGGGGCCTACCGAGATCAGCGCGCCTATTTTCTGGCTTCTGATTCAGATTCTTTCATGGGCCCTGCATCAGGCTCAACCGAATCATCGGACACTTAGGATCTGACTCGGTGAACAGGACAGGCCAGCATTCGGTGGTTTGTTTAGAGGTGTGAAGTTATAGCTGCCATCTTTGCCCGTCAATGGAGCAACTCAGGTGCCAGGTTCTTTTGGAGTGGAAGTGGGTGCATCCTAAGATTCCCCTCCATCGCTTATGCAGCTCCATTAGAAGGGCAGAGGGGAGGCCCTCCTTCCCAGAGCCCGTGCCTGCTTGTTGGCGGAGGAGGAGACGGCCATGATTTCAGTTCTGGGAAAAGCCACTGTCCTGCCAGGTACCAGGCAGCCTGGATTTTCAGAATCACCCTGTGCAGACTATACTCCAAACGCTGGCGGGGCTGGTGGCTGGGAGGAGCACCAGGTGGGGAAAGCTCTGGTGGGAGCGTTAGTTACTGGGTCACGTGATCATGGACAGCTCATGTATCTTTTCCTTTGTCTATGGAATCTATAAGATGGAAAACTCAAAGAATTAGGAAGGCAGTTGGCCAGAGAGTTCTCCCGGGTTATTTCTTATTCGAAAAGTTCTGTGATTCACAGAGTTCAGGCTTTGTGCTTCCTCAGAATTAAGTGACACGCTAGTCTGCTGCCTGCCCTCTGCAGGGGCTATATGGCCCTGCTATGTCCCTCAGTCTTCAGCTGCGTGTGACGTAAGAAGATGCAGAGATCCTTACTGCTGCACCGGGATCACTGAGCTTTTAATTCAGAAGATCTGGAGTGGGGAGTGGGCCTTGGAAATGTCAAACAACTTCCCAGGTGATTGATTTCCCATACTTTGGATTCTATGCCTTTATTTAGGAACAAAGAGGACCCCTGTGGTCAGAAGCTCTCTGGGTAGCGCCATGCCAGATTCCTGAGACACACCAGGCTCCTTGGAACCACACGCCAGAGTTCAAATATGGAGACCCACCCTCAGACCAAGGGTCTCCGTTCAGAAATTATGATCACACCCCATCTGGTGGATCAGACGCACCTGAGAGGATAAACGAAGACTGAGGGACTCTCAATTCGAGTCTTCTCAGACTGAGATGTTCTTAGCTGAGAGGGCGAAGCTTGTCTTCCTCAAGGCTTGGGGCCTGGGGCTATACCACAGCCAGTCAGGGGGATTTGTGGCACTTACACAACTAACCCTACACCTCCATCCATGGGGAGCCTAATTGGGTATCTGCATAAAGTTTAAGAACACAAGGGATAGAATTCGAAGTTAATCACATTCCTTCTTGTACCACCCTCTAAGAATGCCCCAGAGACCTTGTATAGAAACTGGCAGCAAATTTATCCTCCCGCAAAAAATGATTAGAATACTGCAAAAATATGTGGAAAAAAACTTTTGTCAGATATTGGACAATAGACAGTATAAGACTGTGATATATCCAAAGAAAGGAAACAAACAAATGGTGAGTTCTAGATTTCTGGTGACGGGTCCTGGTTACAGACAGTAACACGGGGAGGGAGGTAACTGCGTTTGGAGAGGCCAAGACAACTGTAATTTATAAAACAGAGCCCTAGAAAGGGGGACCTAGGCAGAGAAACAGGGTCAGATAGAATCTGCAATGTAGGTCTGCCCAAGTCTTTGGCTGCATGTTATGCTGCGTGTGCCTAAGTTGAAACATCAGGAAGGGGTGCAATTACTGGGGGCTGTTGCTTTTTTCCTGGCGGTTGACCCCACGTGTGTGGAGCAACGCGGCTTCGTGTGGTCTTCAGATCGTGGCCTCGCAGAAGTAGGCCGTTTCTTTTCTGGATAGGATAAAACCACCAACCTTCTCGCTGGTAGTGGAACGTTTAACCCTTTGCACTTCCCAGGGATCCCGACTGGGAACTGTAAGCTAAATCATTCTCGGAGCTCACACGGAGCTTAGGGATGTCCAAGTTCAGACTAGCCTTTCTGGGAAATGGTACTGAACACCCGGGGTATTCCGTAGAGACCCTGGTAGGGCCACACCTTAATAAGACTAAAGCATCCTGGGGTCAAAGTCATAGAGCCTCCAACAAAGCATGCAAATATGCTTCAAAAGGGGAAGCTGATCTACATATAATACGACTGCCTAGCAAAAAGGAATTATACTTTCTTTAAAGTCAGACAACAAAACACAGATCCAGCCAAGCCATTAGCCAGAGTCTGTGAATCAGTATACAGTGTCACATCTGGCCATTTTCCCTTGCAGGCAACCTGAATGCATATGAAGCCATTGAAAATCCCATGCCTTGATTCAGGCCCATGTTTGTCCTCAAAGTAAGCTCTTTGCACGTCAACACTCTAAAGATGTCTGAGGCAGTGCCGTGTGTCACTTGACCTCTCAACTGCTGCCTCCATGAGCACTGATAGTGGGTCCAAGCAAGACGAAATCCCGGACAACTTCAATCTTTTCTTCGTCTATCATCATGTTACCTGTTTGATTTTAGTCTTCTTGGTATTGAGTTGTAATTCATAATGAAGGCTGCATTCTTAGACCTTCACCAGCAAATGTTTCAAAGACTCCTTACTTTCAGTACGCAAGCTTATGTCATCTGCATGGAACAGGTTGTTAATAAGCCTTCCTCCAATCCTCACGCCACATTCTTCTTTATAAAATCCAGCTTCCCCAATTATATGCTCAGCATGCAGACTGAACGAATACGGTGGAAGTATGCAACTGTGGTGCCGCCTCTCCTGACTTCAAACCATGCAGTATGTCCTTGTTCGAGTCACACAGCTGCCTCGTGGTCCACGTACACGTTCATCACGAGCAGAGTCAAGTGCTCTGGAGTTCCCGTTCTCTCACAGATATCTCTAGTTTGTTATGATCCACACAGTGGAATGTCTTGCCATAGTTAACAGAGCACAAGTAAACTTCAGTCTGGTACTCTCTACTTTGAGCCAAGCCCCATCTGAATGAACAATGAAATCCTCGGTGCCAGATCCTCTTCTGAATGTGGTATGAAACCGAGGCAGTTCCCTGTGAACGTGCTGCTGCAACGTTTGTTGGATGACCTTTAGTAACATTTTACTTGCATGTGATAGTAACGATACTGTGCTATAATTTCAGCATTCTGTTGGGTCACCTTTCTTTCCCATGTGTACAAATATGGATCTCTTCCGGCCAGTTGGCCAACTAACTGTCGTCCAAATTTCTTGGAAGAGATGAGTAAGTCCCGCCAATGCTCCATCAGTTTTTAAAAACATTTTAATTAACATTCTATCAAGTCCTGGAGCCTTGCTTTTGGTTAATGCTTTCAGTGCAGTTTGAACTTCTTTCAACACCATTGGTTTTTGCCCATATGCTACCTCCTGAAATGATTGCTGTTGCCTAGTCCTTTTGGGTACGGTGACTCTAGTCTTTCCATCTTCTTTCCATGCTCCCTGCCTCAGTCAATATTTTGCCCATAGAATCTTTCAATGTTGGAACTTGAGGCTTGAATTCATTCTTGAGTTCTTACAGTTGAAGATTTGCTGAGCATGTTCTTCCATTGTGGTTTCCTAACTCTAGGTATCTGTCTGTCTGTCTATCTATCTATCTGTCTATCTATCTATATATCTATCTTAGACAGGGGATTCTAGAGAAATAAAACCAGGACACTAATAATTATATATGTATATATATATTTCATAAGAAACAAACAAATCTAAAAAGCAGTAAAATGACTCAGTGCAACTCACTTCCGTGAGACAGCTAATACACTGGCAGTCCTTCAAGTCTTGAGGGCCGCCGGGTAGTCCTCTGTAGAGTAATTCAGGCTCTCTGACCATAGGCACCAAACAGCAAGGCAGGTCACCCACGGTCAGCCAGATGACAGGGCCTGACAGTCCCCAGCTCAAGAGATGTACCTTCCAGTAGTGTGGCAAAACAGGTCTTGAAGGAACCTCAAATTACAGTGACACAGTCTACAGGTTAGGTGTCCCACAGGTAGTGTAGCTTGCAAATTAAAGCACAGAACAAGCAAGGCAGTCGCACACTGGTCCGATCATCGAAGAGCAAGAGGCAAGAAAGGTGAGGCTTGCCGAGCCATTTATTTCTCCGCCCTTCAATTAATCCCACATGTTTTCATTGGCCATGTTGGCTCAATAATCCTACCTATCACAATCCACCCCTTGCCAACTTGGCACCTGTACACAATTCTTTAGCCATATATAATTTCCAGACATTAATGAAGTCACACTGATACTTAACATCAAACATCTATCATACATATAAATGAAAACACAGTGAGTCCAATTGTATCTGATATATCATACATGAGCCTCGTTTTTGCAATTGATCATGTGGTCATAAGTGGTAGGTAGAACTACCTTCTACTACACATTCAGTATTACTTTTGCCCTCTGCAAGCACCTGAGCTGGCTGTGATTTTTGCCTAGTAGGGTGACCCAGACCTTCATTCCTGAGGGGTCTGAGTCATTAGATGTCCCGTCAGAATTGGGTTGCTGTAACTTACCATTTACTTTGATCACAGGGCACGGTAGCACTAAGAGTCGGCCTATGGGATCTCCTGGATTCCAGACATATTCTTTACCTCCATTATGTAGCAACAGTCCAGTTTCTCCTTGGTAATCAGGATCAATCACACCACTCAGCACAGTGACACCCTTCCTGACCTGTTGATCCAAAGGCATAAGAAGCCCAAAGTGGTCAGGGCGCATTCTCAGCTGCCAGTTCAGTGGAATCCGTGCTTTGTTTCCAGGTGGGAGAGTTCCTTTCTTTGGGACCAGGACCTCCAGGCCTGAGGAACACAGGGATTGCTGGGACAGGAAGCAAAAATGCTGCAAGTGGATCGCTAGGAGTAATAGTGAGTGGTGCCATTCCAGCTTCCAACCCTTGATTCCTGGACCCATGAATTCTGGCTATTGGAACACAGCACCATATATTGGCAACTGGTTTAGAGCATATACAGTCTCCTGGAGAACATTGCACCAGCCCTACAAGCTGTTGCCAGCTAGTTGGCACCGTAATTGTGTCTTTAGGAGCCCATTCCACCGTTCTATCAAGCCAGCAGTTTCAGGATGATGAGGAACATGATACGACCAGTGTATTCCATGGGAATGGGCCCATTGCCGCACCGCATTTGCTGTGAAATGAGTTCCTTGATCTGAAGCAATGCTATGTGGGATGCCATGCCGGTGGATGAGGCATTCTGTAAGTCCATGAATCGTAGTTTTGGCAGAAGCATCGCATGCAGGGAAGGCAAATCCATATCCAGAGTAGGTGTCTATTCCAGTAAGAACAAAACGCTGTGCCCTCCTTGATGGAAGTGGTCCTATGTAATCAACCTGCCACCAAGTTGCCGATTGACATTCCCAAGGAATGGTCCCATATCTTGTACTTAATATTGATTTCTTCTGTTGGCAAATGGGGCATTCAGCAGTGGCAGTGGTCAAGTCAGCCTTGGTGAGTGGAAGTCCATGTTGCTGTGCCCATGCATAACCTCCATCCCTGCCGCCATGTGCACTTTGTTCATGTGCCCATTGGGCGATAACAGGAGTGGCAGAGGAAAGAGGAGGACCAGTCTCCACAGCGCGTGTCATCTTATCCACTTGATTATTAAAGTCCTCCTCTTCAGAGGTAATCCTTTGGTGAGCGTTCACGTGAAATACAATTAACTTTACTTTCTTGGCCCATTCAGAGAGGTCTGTCCACATACCTCTTCCCCACACCTCCTTGTCACCAATTTTCCAATCATGGTCCTTCCAATTCCCCGACCATCCAGCCAAGCCATTAGCCACAGCCCATGAATCAGTAGACAGTCTCACATCTGGCCATTTTTCCTGATATGCAAACTGAACGGCCAGGTACACTGCTCGAAGTTCTGCCCATTGGGAAGATTTCCCTTCACCACTGTCCTTTAGGGAGATCCCAGAAAGGGGTTGCAGTGCTGCTGCTGTCCACTTACGAGTGGCACCTGCATATCGTGCAGAGCCATCCGTAAACCAAGCATGACTTTTTTGGTCTTCAGTTAAAGTGTGGTAAGGAACTCCCCAGGAGGCCATAGGTGCAGACTGGGAGAAAGGAGGCAATGTGACAGAAGTGGAGACTGTGGGCATTTGGGCCACTTCTTCATGCAGCTGACTTGTTCCTTCAGGTGCTGCTTTGGCCCGATCTCATATGTACCACTTCCATTTAACAATGGAGTGTTGCTGCACACGGCCAACTTTATGATTCTGTGGGTCAGACAATACCCAGTTCATGATGGACAGTTCAGGCCTCAAGGTGACTTGGTGACCCATGGTGAGGCGTTCAGTCTCCACCAAGGCCCAGTAACAGGCTGGCAGCTGTTTTGCAAAGGGGGGGGGGTGTAGTTGTCTGCAGAGGATGGCAGGGCTTTACTCCAGAATCCCAATGATCTATGCTGAGATTCACCAATAGGGGTCAAAGACTCCACACTGCATCTTTATCAACAACTGACACCTCTAGCACCATTGGGTCAGCTGGATCATATGGCCCCAGTGGAAAAGCAGCTTTCATGGCAGCCTGAACTTTTTGAAGAGCCTTTTCTTGTTCTGGGCCCCACTCACTAATCTAGAAAGTATTGGCCTTTGTTGCTTTTAACCCTTGTAGTCAGTCCTCCCAACATCTTCCCCTGCCTCCATCATTTTTTGCCAACTTCTCTCTTGAAACTACAAAATATCTTTGAAGGAATTTAAGAGGACTTAAATGCATGGAAAGACACTCATAGAATATAAGACTTGGTATTGTTAAGATAGAAATACTCCCAACATTGATCTTCAGGTTCAATACAATCCCTATCAAAATCTCAACTGGATTTTCTTGACAAGTCAATCCTAAAATTCATATGTAAAAATGTAAAGAATCCAGTGTGATCATAATGACCTTAAAGAATAAGAACAAAATTGGAGGACTAAACTCAATTCACACTGCTGACTTAGAAATCCAACTACAAAGCTACACTAACCAAGAATATGTGGTACTGGTGTAAAGTATGCACAAATAGATGGAATAGAATTTAGAGTCCAGAAACAAGCCCTAACATCTATGGAAAATTGCTGTTTGACAAAGTAGCAAGACAATTTAGTGGAGAAAGAGTACTTGTGTTAGTCTGGGTACTTTAGAGAAACAAATCCACAGAAACTCATGTCTAAGAGAGAGTTTTATATAAAGGTCAAGTGTGCATCAAGAAAACATCCCAACCCAGTGCTGCCCAAGCCCACAAGTCCAACATTAACCCATTAACCCATATGTTCAACACCAATCCACAAAGTCCTCCTCCATCTCACAAAACAGACGCAATGACGCCAACTGCAGGAGGAAAGCCGAGTCAGTGAGCATGTAAGCATCTCAGTGCTGGCAGGGGTCTCCACACGGCTGCTCCAGCACCCAGGGCTGCCTTGGGGTAGGTCCATGCAGTTTCTACTTGGGGATGTCTTGCAGGATGTCAGCCTTGCCAGCTGAAGCAGGGAACTGCTAAGGCAGCTGCACCCTGGTCTGACCATCAGAAAGCAAGAGACCTGAGAATTCGAAAGGCGAGGCTCACTGAGTCATTTATCTCTCCACCCTTCATATAACCCCACATGTTTATCAGCCAGGATGGCACAATAAAACTAACTAACTCAGTAGTCTTTTCAGGTTCTTAGACAATTAGATCCACACATGCAAAAGGAGGAATTTGGGCTCCGCTTAACACCATACACAAAAATTAACACCAAGTGAATTGTAGACCTAAATGTAAGAACCAAAGCATAACATTATTTAAGAAAAACGTAGAAGTAAATTGTAGTGTACTTGAGTTAGGAAATTACTTCCTGAGTTCGGCTATCGAAAGCACAGTAATAAACAAGAAGATTGAGCCATTACATTTCATCAAAATTGAAAGTATTTGTGCTTCAAAGAACAACATTGTGAAATAAAAGGCAACCTAGCACTTGGTAGAACATATTACCAAATCATATCACTTATGGGAGACTGGCATCAAGTCAGTTCTGATGCAGCTGTGTGAGACACGACTTGATGCTGAGCCGCACTCCCGTCACTGCGGTGGTTGAGGACATTGTGGCAGCTGCAGTGTCATCCCCTCATCCAGGGCAATCCTCTTTCCCTTTGGCCCTCTATTTTACCCAACATGAGGCTCTTTGCTGGAGACTGGTCTCTCTTCAGCATGCTCAAAGTACGTGAGATGCAGTCTCACCCTGGAAAAGGTTCTGGTTGTACTTCCTCCAAGACAGCCATTCATACATCTTCTTTGAGGAAATATCCATTCGAGCCCTTGACCCATTTTTAATATGGGTTATTTGTCATTTTACAGATGGCACCTAACAACAAAAAGCTTACAAACATCTTTAATATCAGGGAGTGCAAGAAAAACCACACTGAGATACAATTTTGCAATCACTATCGTTAGTTTCTGTCGAGTCGGTTATAATTCATGGCAACCCCAAGTGTACAACTGTTCCGTCGGGTTTTGAAGACCGTGATCTCTCAGAAACAGATCACCTGGGCTGTTTTCTGAAGTGTTTCTGGGTGGGTTAAAATCACCAACCTCTCAGTTTTTAGCCCAATGATTAAAAATATGTGTCACTCTGAGGCATCTTTACACTCATGAGGATGGCTAAAATAAGAAAGGGAAACAATCACAAGAGTGCTGGAGAGAATATGAAGTTGGAATTCTCATGTATCGCTGAGAATCATAGGAAATGATCCCTTATTTAGGAAAACAGTTTGGTAGTTTGCCCAGTGTTAAACACAAAGGTACCATATGGCAAACATATTTTACTCCTAGGTATATAACCAAGAAAATGGAAATAAATGCTCATAGAAAAACTTGCATGCAAATGTTAATGGAAGCATTATTCACAATAGCCAACAATTCAGAATAACTCAAATGTCTTAATGACCAATTAATTAAGAAGCATCCAGCAATAAAATAGTATTTAGGAATAGAAAGGAATGAGGTCATACATCCCAAAACATGGATGAACCTCAAAACATTTTTAAGTAAAAGAAGCCAGTCTCAAAAAAAAAAACTATCAGTGAAATAATAAATGAATAAGCAGTAGGAAACAAAGTTAAACATAAAGGTAGCTCTTTGAAAAGATCAATAAATAAGTAAACC
This sequence comes from Tenrec ecaudatus, assembly GCF_050624435.1. NCBI lineage: Eukaryota > Metazoa > Chordata > Mammalia > Afrosoricida > Tenrecidae > Tenrec > Tenrec ecaudatus. The sequence goes on from NC_134530.1 coordinate 31,235,403, forward strand.
TATAGCTAGATTGACCAAGAAACAGAAGAGAAAAACACAAGCCACTAATATCAGGATTAAAAGAGGATGAATATCTGTAGCTCCTACAAACATTAAAGCAATAATAAAGGAATATTACGTACATACCTGTATTTACATCTCTATAAATGTCCTCCTACCTCTTTCCTCTATTTCCTTTACTTTTCTCTTGTCCCCCTGTCATGCTCAGCCTTCATTTGAGTTTCAGTAATTCCTCTCGGTTACATTGTCCTTGATCAAGCCCCACCAGGCCTCCTAAATCCTCCGCGCCACTGATTTTGGATCACTTGTTGTTCCCTTGTCTCTGGGTTTGTTAACATCACTTCCTTTCCTCCACCTCCTCCTCTCCCATGTCCCCCCCAAACCGTCAGTCTCATTGTTTTCTCCTCCAGATTGTTTTTCCTGCCTATCTTATCTAGATAGACCTGCCGAGATAATAATATGCACAACAAACAAGACGGAGCAAAAAAAAGCAACAAAACAAAACACAACAACAGAAACCCAGGCATGAAATTTTGTAAATATATTTATGTATGATGATGGGGAAATAAATCTATGTGCATATGTTTTTAGGTTTAGTATTAAGGTAGCAGATGGACATTGGGTCTCTACTCAAGTACTCCCTCAGTGCAAGAATACTTTGTTCTATTAAATTGGCATTCCATAATGCTCACCTTCCCGACATGATCGTTGAAGACAAAGTGAGTGCATAAGCAAATGTGGTGAAGAAAGCTGATGGTGCCTGGCTATCAAAATATACAGCGTTTGGGTCTTAAACACTTGAAGATAAGCAAGTGGCCATCTAGCAGAGAAACAACAAAGCCCACATTCACACCAGGTGTGAATGAGATCAGGTATCAGGCATCAATGAACAAAAAGTCATATCGCTGTAAATTGGGGGAGTGTGGAGTGGAGATCCAAAGCCCATCTGGAGGCAACTGGACATCCCCTTACAGAGGGTGGTGGGGAGGAAACGAGCCAGTCAGGGTGCAGTATAGCAACAATGAAACATTCAACTTTCCTCTAGTTCTTTAATGCTTCCCCCACCCCACCCCACCCCACTATCATGATCCCAATTCTACCTTACAAATCCGGTGAGCCCAGAAAATGTACACTGGTACAGATGAGAAATGGAAACAGCGAATCCAGGACAGATAGACCCCTCATGACCAATGATGAGAGTAGCGATACCAGGAGGGTAAGTGAAAGGTGGGGGAGAAAGAGGAAACCGATCACAAGGATCTACATATACTCCCCTCCCTGGGGGATGGACAACAGAAAGTGGGTGAAGGGAAACGTGGGACAGTGTAAGACATGACAAAATAATAATAATTTATAAATTATCAAGGATTCATCAGGGAGAAGGGATGGGGAGGGAGGACAAAAATGAGTAGCTGATACCAAGGGCTCAAGTAGAAAGCAAGTGTTTTGAGAATGATGATAGCAACAAATGTACAATTGTGGTTGGCATAATGGATGTGGATTATGGATTATGATAAGAGCTGTACGAGCCCCCAATAAAATGATTTTTAATTAATTAATTTAAAAAAATTAAAAAGGAATATTACCAACAAATTTATGCTCATAAATTCAGCAACTTAGATAAGATGGACACATTTCTTTGAAAGACAAATATGACTAAAACTGACGCAAGAAGAAATGAAATATATGAATGGCTATATATTTATGAAATTTAATTAATAATTTATACAATTTTCATAAAAATGTCTGCATGGTGCAGTATGTCAAACACTTATGGAAGAATTCATGGTAGCCTTATCAAACTTTTTCAGAAAATAGAGAAAGTACTTCCTGTTGATTTTATGAGATTAATCTTACAATGATATCAAAATCAGATGAAGAGATGTCAGGAAAGTAAAACTGCCTATGAATAGCTTTTATGAATATAAATGCAAAAGTGTCTTAACCAAATATTAGAAAATGGATCCACTATGTAAAATGGATAATATATCATGATCAATAGGGTTAATTGCAGGAATTCAAGGTTGGTTTAACATTTGAAAATCAATCAGTGTAATTCACCATATTAACAGAACAAAGGATATTAGCCATCTAATTACATAATCGTCTCAACAGAAGCAGAAAAAGGGTTAGACATTATTCAATACCCACTCATGCTAAAAGGCCAGGAGGGGCATTCTCCACAAATGAGGACTAGATGGAAATCTCCTCAGTCAGATAAAAGGAATCTATAAAAAGCCTATGTTTAATATCACTCTTAATGGTTAATTATTGTGCATATCCCTATTTGATTTGAAACATAGCCAGCAAACATGTTCTCCCTCTCTATGCAAGATGGCAAGGGGCTTTAGGGTGTCTAATGGGGCAATAAAAGATTAAAATGCATACAGATGGGAAAGAAGGGAATGAAATTCTTTTTATTGACTCTACCTGTGCATCACATAGAAATGTGCTCATTTTAATGAATCCATGAAAAACTACTGGCGCTCGTAGAAGGGTTTAGGATGAACATAAGGTACAAGGCTAATATTTTAAAAAGTAAAATTTCATACATAAGCAATTAAGATGAAAGGAGCATGTCATTTACAAGAACATAGACGAGCTTTAAATAGTTCTGGATAAAATTAACAAGATGTGTGTATGACCGAGCACACTGAAGGATATAAAACACCACTGAAAGAAACGGAGGAAAACACAAATAAATAGAGCTGTTGCTGTTAACTGTCATTGGGTCAATTCGTGGTTCACCATTGAGCCGCTTTCAACTCATCGTGATTCCCCCCCCCACCCCCCCACCCATGTGACAAATAGAACTGCTTCATAGGGTTTCCTTAGCTGCAAACTTCATAAGGGCTGGTAGCAAGATTTTTCTCTCACAGGTCTCCTGGGAGGAGGGGTTCATACCTCCAGCCCTTTGGGTTCATAGCTGAGCGCTTAAGCTTGGCCCCACCAGAGCCTTTCCTGTGGTCTTCTCAACTGGTACGCGCCATGAGCAGCCGCCCGCCTGTCAGTGGAGGTTTGCAGGTTGCTAAGATGCTGAACAGATGTCATCAGAGCTTCCAGATTAAGACAGACTAACAATAATCGTTTCCAAAGATGCACCCATGAAAATCCTATGGGTCCCAATGATTTGACTCAAAAGCTGTCATGGGGATAAGGCGCGACCAAGCAGCACTGGGCCCCATGCCACACGGGGTCACCCTGAGTCAGGCACCAACCCAAGGGAAGCCGACCTCCGTAACGAAGAACTCTGATAAGTGTCGTAAAGGGAAAGTGCAGGAAGGAGGAAGGACCGCCCCACTCTGGGTACCCAAGAATGTGGCTCTGCAGAAGGGATGCTTCCCGTGGGGCCCGGGAGCCTCCGGGGAAGAGAACAAGCATTCGGGCAGGGGACAGCACGTGAAAAGGCCCTGAGGCCCGAGAGAAGGGAGTGAGCTGGAGGACAGGAATGCCATCTGGTTCGTGTCCTTGGACCACTAACTAAGGAGATGTGGGCAGGGGCTAGACAGGGCTAGGAACTGAGCCTGGCAGAGCCCCAGGGGCTTTGTTAAGTGTTTGAAATTTAGGAAGCATTTGAAGGACTCTAGTTTCGAAAGCATCGTGTTGGCTGTTGTATGAAGAATTGTCTGGGAGTGGGGTGCAGAATTCAAGTCAAAGGGACGTCCCCCATCTAGTGTTCAAAACCAGTGATCCTGGTTCGTTTTACTTTTTTACCTCCCCCGGCCCCCACCCACCTGGTCCCTCTATAGGTCCCTCCCACCCTTTTCTTTATTTTTAGTTCATTTCTTCCCACCTTTTTGTGTTTTTAAAATTCTGGGCCTCAGGCTTAAGCAGCAAGAGGCTACAGATGGTTCAGGTCTTTGAGCGATGAAGCCAGGGGACCGGCGGCCCCGAAAGCTGTCACATGTCACACAAGTCATCCTTCCAGCGCCGCAGCTACCTTCGAAGCAGAATGTCAAACAGCTCGGTGCTAGCAGCAGCTGCTCGGGGCGGCTCTGAGCGTTGTCAGGACGCCATAAACAAAACGGGCCAGCTCTGCAGAGATAACCTCCTGCCCTCCCACCCCGCCCTGCGCCACGCCACTCTCTTCCAGCATCTGTTTCTGGTCCTTGAGCAGCCCGTGACGTGGGGCTTTGGGATGTCCTGTGGGCCGCGTGCTAAAACAGCCCGCAGGAAGGCAGCTACAGGACGGTAGAGCCCTCTGTATGCATCTGTGGGATGCTTCCGGGGATGAGCGACAGCCCCAGCTTACCGCGGCGGTCCTCCTGAGCCAGAGTGGACAGAGGCGCCAAGCAGGACCCTTAGGATCCCAGAGTTTATCCCCAAACCAAAACCAGACTCACAGCTGGTGAGTCAATTCTGATTCACAGAGACCCGATAGGCGAAAGCAGAGCTGCTCCTTTGAGTTTCAGCAGCCGTAATGCTTTCCGACGGCAGACCTTGTGGTTGGGTTAGCAGCCCACTGCTCCGCCAGGCTTCTACCCAGGTTCCTTGGCGAGCCCCATATCACGATCACTGTTGTTGGCTGCTCTTGAGCCGATTCCGATGCACGGGCACCCCATGTATTGCCAAGTACAGTTGTGGTTCCAGGGCCTTCTTTCAGGGCACCTCTAGATGGACTTGAACCCCCAGCGTTTTGGCTAGTGGTTGAGTGCTTAACTGTTTGTGCCACCCACCTGCTTCCCCAAGTCGAGAGGCAGCGCATGGCCCGGGAAAGGAGCCTGGTGGTTGCTGTAGAAGCCACGTGGCAGCTGGGAAGGTCACTGAGCCCTCCTCAGATGCCTTAATTCCATAACTGTCAGAGATGCTTGGCTGTGACACAAAGGACAAAGCAGAACCAGCCACTGTGATCGATCCTGACGCATGTGTGTCCCCTTGCCCACCAGGGCACTGGCTGGGCCTCCCAGGTATTTCCTCCCAGCTGTCTGGCTGGCCCGTCAACCAGAAGCCCTCTGGTGTTTAAATTGTGCCCACCAGGGTGACGGTGGAAGAATTCCTCTGGTCAGCTTTCACTCAGCCCTCTGGGAGCGTTACGGAATGATCCCCAGTGTCCCGGCTTAAGAAGAGGCTTCTGCACACAGCGTATGAGGCAGCCTTTTTGAAAAGAGGAACTCTGGACCCACCAAGGAGTGCTGGGTGGCACCAGTGTTGGTCTGCCCCACTGCCCCACCGCTAACCCAAAGGTTGGCAGTTCAAATCCAAGGTGACTTGGATGAAAGGCCCGCTGAGCTCAGGAAAGATCTGCACCGGGAAACCCCTCAGGATTGCAGCCCTAACCTGTAACACGTGTGTGGGGGTGGGGATGGGGGAGGGTGTCACTGAGTCAGAACCAACTGAATGGCCACTGGTTTGGGTTTTGAGTGGACGCCCCAAGGGTGGACACGGACCGTGGCAATCAAGCGCAAGCTCTTCCGGAGCAGGCAGCGCTATAATTGCTGGGAGGCCCAGGTTTGCAGCAACGGCTCAGGTAATTGCTTTGTGATTGACTGCGTCACCTTCTTCCTGTTTAATAAATGGCGTGGCTGAAACCAACCTGCGTGTGGCAGGGTTGTCATCCAGAGCCCGCGGACTGGAGCTGCGCATTTTTCATTTAGCGTGGAAAGGCAGTTTCCATGTAAATGCCTTTCAAAGGTTCTCCCTGGACTAATGACATCACTGTCTGGATGGATTGAGATGGTCGGAGTAATTGATACGACATCGGCATGGTGCATCTTGGAGAAAGAAATTGGCACCGTCGCGTGTACACATTTATTTTTTTATTAAAGCCAAATTAGGGGAGAAGTGCTGAAAAGCAAAAACAAATATTTCCCCAACAAGATTTCAAAACGTGACACCTTTGTTTTGACTTAAAGAGCCAACTTCTTTACGATTCCGTTGATAGACTTGCCGCAGAAAATGTGTTAGCCCGACACGCAGATGCTCTCTCATCGGTCACGGTGCCGCCCAAGCACCAAATGAACAACACAAAACAGCACTGCTGTCCAATTGATTCCAACTCATAGCACCCCTATGAAAAGCAACACCCACCGCCAATGCTGACTCATAACCAGCCATGTGAGTTTCCAAGACTGTAACTGTCTACAGGAGTAGAAAGCTCCGTCTTTCCCCAGCGGCTGGGGGGGTTCAAACTGCCAACCAGGCGGATCACAGCCCAAAGCATAAGCACTACCCCACCAGGGATGCTACGATTTGCCACCTAGAGGAAGTAATTGTGGGAGAAACCAGAGTAAAACCTCAGGCCCGGGTAGGTAAGTGTCCTGAAAACTCTGAGCCCCAGTCAGCCCCTTGAGTCCAAATCCCTTGTGAATCAAAGATTCCAGCAAAGAGACGTCGTAGCAGCAAAGTAGGAAAAACAATCAGAAACTTGAAAATGAGGGTGTTCTTAAATGAAAATATTAATCATGCTAAATTAGAAAAAAGTATTAAAATAGTTTTAGATTAATGCAGACTGCGAATATCAATATAATTGCAGCAGCTTAATTTGGCATAGAAAGCATCTAATGAAATATTTTAATATCACTGTCCATGCAATTTACCAGCTTGAATTTCATGGGATATTAAGTGGTTTCTAAATTATCATTGCAAAATCTTTCAAATCCATGTTTTGTTTTGTTGGGGTTTTTTTTGTTTGTTTGTTTATGGAAGAAATAAAAGAGAAATACTCCAGTGTGTGTGTGTGTGCGTGTATGAGTGTGTGTGTGTGTGGTTGTAGTTGGTGGTGGTGGTGGTTGTGGTGGTGGTGGTGGTGGTATGTCTGTTTCCTTACTGCTGAGTCTAAATCCAAGTTCCTAGGTATCTGGACAGGAAAGACCCAACCTCTTGTTTATGCCCAGTGCCAGAACCTCTGTGTTATTCGAAGACTGCTCAATTTAGCAAAGGACACATTTTACCCTGAGGGCAAGGATGAAAGCAGATTGCCTTTGGGGCGGTGAAGTTCAGCTCTTCCTTTTGTCACCAGGACTCTGAATCACATCATGATGACCGCCCCCAGAAGGCAGGACAGGGCCCTGGGTGGTCGCTGCAGGAGCAGGGGTTTCTTTGATTCCACCCACAGCCTGGCCTCTCCGGAGCCAGCAGTTTTCTGCTCCCTGGCCTCTCTGGCCCTGGCATTCTCTGCCACCCAGCCTGCTCTCACCGCCTTGCTTCTCCATACAGCTCCTCTCCTTCCCTTTGCCCTCATTGTCCTGGGACCCATAAGAGCAAAATTTCCCACGGTGCGTTCCCAGCAGCATCTGCTCCAGTTCCTGTCTCCCTCCTCGCTGAGCCATTTTCCGGCTTCCTTAACCCACACATCTGGGGCCTATTGGCTTATCCCACCACCCCTCCCTCATGTTGCTTCAGCTCTGAACTTCCAGCAGAGGCGGAGTGAACAAGGAAGTTTCTGAGAGGAAGGAGGCCTGGTGGCAGAGTGGTTGCTAGTTGGGCTGCTCACTGTAGGGTCAGCAGTTTGAAACCCCCCAGCACTTCGAGAGAGAGAAAGAGGAAGCTTTCTACTCCCTTAAAGAGTTACTGTCTCAGAACCCCACATGGTGTAGTTCTACCATGTCCTGGAGGATCGCTATGACTCGGCGTCCACTTGATGGCAGTGAGTTGAGGTGAGTGATCCGAGACAGCGCGAGCCGTTCTCCTTCCTTGAGCCTGCCGTGGGGAGAGAGAAGCGAGCTGGGAAGGGCTGGCAAGATGGACAGCCATGACCTTAGATCGTTTAGGCCTGAGGGACTTGGATTTGTGCCTTGGTCCTTAGGGAACTCCTGAAGGCATCGAGTGAGACACGAGGTGACAAAGTGTCCACGAGATGTATGTGTCGTCATGCGCACTGCCGTGGCATGCATAATAGTGGGAATGTGGAAAGCCCAGCTCGCCAACCATAAAGAGCTCGTTAAACAGATCATGGTCCTCTTTGACTCTGTGGATAAACGATGATTCAGACCAGCGCAAAGAAATCGGGAAATCATCATTTCCTGAGAGAATCTGTTAGGATCGGTGTGTGAGGAACTCCATGGCACAGCGGCTGAGTGCTTAGCACCTGATAACAAAAGTAGCCCTAGACGCATCCTCTATTACAAATTGGACTGCTGACTGCAAGGTCAACAGTTTGAACCCACCACTTGCCCCATGGGAGAAAGATGAAGCTGTATGCGCCTGTACATATTTATAGCCCTGGAAACCCTACAGGGTCTATAAAGGTCTATAGGGTCTCTGTGTGTCAGAATCAACTCAATGCCAATGAGTTTGGTTTGGAGTAATAACAAGAAAATTTCTATGTGTCCCCTTTGCTGTCAACCTCCATATTTTACCACCTATATTAGACACCCCATAGTACCATACATATGGTGTCTTACTTGGTATGTGTTGGACATAGTTCCTCTGGTCTTTTTTTTTTTTCTGTTTGGATTCTGGATTTTGGTCAATCTGGACCTGCCTGTTCTGGAGATTTCATGTACATGGAATTCGGTGAGAGGTATTCTTTTGTGGCTGGCTACTTCCACTTTGCATAACGGCCATTGGTGTGGTAGCATGTATTGGTACTTTAATCTCTTTTCACAGCAGAGTAATATTCCGTTACATGGACTTAACACATTTTCTTTATTCATCCATCAGTTGCTGAACTTTTGGGCTGATTCCATGCTTTGGACTTTTAAGGATAAGGCGGCTATAAACTGTCGTCTGCAAGTTTCTGAGGGATATGCACCTGGGAGTAGAATGATTGGGTCTTATGGTAGCCCTAGTGGGAGAAAGATGGGGCGTTCGATTCCTGTAAAGAGTCCCAGTCTCAGAAACCCACAGAAGCAGTTTTACTTTGTCCTACAGGGTCGCCATGAGGCAGAATTGACCTCATGACAGTGAGTTTTTGTTTTGTTTGTGGCATCGTGGTTACGCATTGGGCTGCTCGCCTCAACATCAGCACTGTGAACCTACCCTGGGAGAAAGAGGAGTCTTTCTATGCACATAAAAAGGTATAGTCTCAGAAACCCACAGAAAGCAGTCTGACGGCCCTCTGCGGTCAAGAGCTGTTTGGTTTTAATGACAGCTCTATGTTTGGAGAAGTTCGGAGCAGTGCCAGCCTGTCTTCCAACGTGGCTGCCTTGTTTGGCATGATTTTACTTTCCCACAGGCCATGTTTCCTTGCCAACACTGATCCTCCTCCTTGCCAGTACTTCTTACTTGCCACTTATTTGTTGGTTGGTTGGTTGGTTGGTTGATTGGTTGGTTTATTCCAGTCCTCGTAGTGGGGGTGGATGTTCTTCGTTTTGGGTGGTGGTGGCATTCGGTGCCGTCAAGTTGGGTCAGACCCGAAGCGGTCTGATGGGCAACACAATGACATACTGTGTGATCCTGTGCTCACCTCAGAGTTGTTGCTGTTTGCGCCCATTGTTGCTGCCGCTGTGCCGTCCCCTGGAAGCTCTTCCTCCTTTTGCTGACCCCAGGGACTGCTTCCTTCTGAGAATGTGCCCAAAGTACCTGCGGCGACATCTTCCCGTCCTGGCAGCTAAGGAGCCTTCTCCCTGTGCTCTCAGCAGATAGATGTGCTCCTTCTTCTGGCAATCTGTGCTACATGTCATATTCTTTGCAACACCACAGTCCAAAGGTACAAAGTCTTCTTCAGTCTTTTTTACTCATTGCCCAGCTTTCGAATGCAGCAAACTACAAACAACAGCAACCGCAAAAACAAACGTAAGCTCGCTGTCATCCAGTTGATTCTGACTCATAGCAACCGTGTAAGGCAGAGGAAAACTGCTGCCGCGGGTCTCTCAGACGGTCCATCGTTATGGGAAAAGAAAAGCCTCTTCTTTCTTCCTTGGAGTGGCTGGTGGTTTCTAACTGCTGACCTTGTGGTCAGTGACCTGCATAGAGACGATCAGAAAGGCCATGGCTCACGTCAGGCTCACTTTAGGTCTCCAAGTGGCATATTTGCTTTTGGACACCTTCACGGGGCCTTTGCCAGCAGATTTGTCCAAAGAAATATATCGATCGGTTTCTGGACAGCTACTTCCATGGCTATTGAGCTGTGATTCTTAAGATGATGCATCTGACTATCTGGTTGTCACCCAGGACCCGGAGACAGGCGGTCTACAATGCACTTCTTTCTTCCTCTTCCCGGCTGTGGGGCCTCCGGTATGCCGCTTACATTCTCCGATGTCCGGTTTCTCAGTATGTCCATGACGACTACAGGGGGCCAGTATGGCCGTCATTCTTATGCCAGCACTGCTGTCACAGAGAAATGCTGGGTCAGTGTTTGCTGTTAGTTTCGCTGTTATTTGCTGTGGTTCATAACATAGGAACTGTAGTAAGAAACAGATGGGCGAGTGTGTGTAAGATTCTTAGCAGCACGCTGTGGTGTCTAAAGACAGCATGTGTCAATTTAGCTAAGGGCGTGATTCACAGTGTTGAGTGTGGGCCTCCATTTGGTGATATGATGTAATTGTGCGAGGGGTCGTAAATCCTAATCTCTGCCTGTGGTTAAGGAGGCAGGGTCACATGGTGTGAAAGAGTATTGGGTTACGCTTGTTGTGCCAATGACGCGGGATTAGGAGGGTCTCTCACTCTGTCTGAAGTCCTGGGATCTTACTCATGTCATAAGCCTGAGCCGATGTAAGGGCAGTTGCCCTGGGGAGGGGCCTAAATCACTTGTTATCTTCCAAGAGGTATAAGGAGGGAGAAGCAGGCAGAGAAGGAAGGTCCTGACTACCACCGGGAAAAAGGTGTCGGAGTGGAGGATACCTTTTGGACCTGGCGTCCCTGCACTGAGAATTTCCTCGACTGGGGAAGGATTGGCACCAAGACCTGTAAGCCCACTAATGCTGAAAGGAGACAATGACCTTACTCAAAACCGAGAGAGAGAGAGAAAGCCTTTCCCTAGAACCAGTGACCTGGATTCAACTTTCTAGTCTCCTGAACCGTGAGAGAACACATTGCTGTTTATGAAAGGCCTTCAGCTTGTGGTATTTCGATCACCAGCCACACTAGGTAATGGAGACACGTGGCTGGCGTGTTTTTGTTCCTCCAGCCTCATCTGGTGCCACGTGCTCCCTCCTCCTGGAGACCCAGCGCTCATGGCTGTTCTTGGTGCTCACCATGCCCCCACACAGCACAGGGCCTTTGCATGTGTTCTTACTTCTCCCTGGGGCACTTCTCTCTCTTCTTCACCTAATTAGTATGCCCAGTAATTACCTCCTGGCTTCCTTGATTGGGCCCCATCCTCTAGTATCAGGCCCTGCTTCCTAGAGAATGCATGAGCTTCATTCCAAGCGCAATGGAATGGTGGAGTGGAGCTTTCAGTTTTCCAATCCCCCGTGTAAGGAGAAGGCACAATTCAAGCAGCCTTCCTGGTGACCTCTGAGAATGTGTCATCCCACATTCTCAGGTGGCCCCAAAGGCCATCCAGAGAAAGTAGATGCGCTGCCTGGCCTGGAGAGGGAGAGCCCACGTGGATGCAGCTGGTGGGTTTGGGAAGCAGCCATCAGCAGTCTGCCCCACCCCTGCCCTCCTCTGCACAGTTGTTCATGAGAAAATGGTCAAGAGGACCAGCACGGTCCAGTTTTCTGATTCTGTGCTTCGTTTCCATTTGCGAGAAGGTGGGCGCCTTTCCTGGTGAGGACATCCTAGAGGGGGAGTGCTGGAGCGACTTTGCCAGCCAGTCCGTGATTCCAGCCAGTCCATGATTCCAGCCAGTCCGTGATTCCAGCCAGTCCGTGATTCACGCGACATCCCACGGGGGTTGCTCTGTGAGATGCGGACTGACCTGGACCAGGGTGCTGTCTTGGTGAGAGTGTGCCAGCCCCTGACATCATTGACTCGTGACTCAAGGATCCTTGGAGGCTCTCCAAGCTAGAGAGGGGAGGCACCGGGGCCTGAGCCGTCTGACGGCAGCTCTTCTACACAAACACACAGAGCCTTTGCTTTTCCTTCTAAACTAGAAACCACAGAGACCGTGGGCTGTAAACAACTGCGCTGTTGTAAAGAGGTTGGCGGAACAGGCCTGACCTTGTCAACTGCCTGACCTTGTCAACTCTGCATGAAGGGAAGTCACAGCTCCCTAGTCTGCTCTCCTCACTTTGAACGGAACCAAGATTCACCCGGTTCTTTTGGGGTGTCTTGGACCCTTGAAAGTAAGGCACTTGGGGACATTAGCCAGCCACTTCCCTGCCCAGGTTGTAAGCCTACTATACAGCTACCTGCTTGTTCCGGGTCCCATGGATGGCTGAGATGCCCACAGCAAGCCGAGGACTGGGGGAGACTCCTGATATAGATGACCATGTATGCTTCTAAATCGCTGAGACACCTGCAGGTCACAGACGGCCTCCTTCACAGGGGCCTGGCCAGGAAGGAGACCTGTACCTCTAACCATGCTTTCTCAAAAGTGGATACTCCAGAAGCTTCTGCCCTTGTATTGTTGAGTTCGCTGGGTACCAAGCACTGGGCTCGAGTCTGCGGACTCAAACATCAAAACCACCTGGATGCCATTCTCCGGATGCTCACAACCTGAGCACTAAAGCGCTCAGGGAATGCTTCTGGGAATGGGGAGCATTCACTTGGTGGCTCAAAGGATGAGGAGTTGGTCAGGCGAGAGTTTGCCCAGCCATGGGCAAAACTAACAGCATAGAGAGAAGGGGTGAGGTGCCAGGGCTTCTTCCTGCTTTAAACGGCTAGCGTCATGCAGACCCCAGGTCTCCAGACACCTGAGTCACCCTATGTCTAACCCTAACCCTAACCCTAACTCTAACCCTATGTTTAAGCCTAACCATCACCCTATGTCTAACCCTAACCCTAACTCTAGCCCTATGTCTAACCCTAACCCTAACTCTAACCCTATGTCTAACCCTAACCCTAACCATGACCCTATGTCTAACCCTAACATTAACCCTAACCCTATGTCTAACCCTAACTCTAACCCTATGTTTAACCCTAACCATCACCCTATGTCTAACCCTAACCCTAACCCTATGTCTAACTCTAACCCTAACTCTAACCCTATGTCTAACCCTAACCCTAACCCTAACTCTAACCCTAACCCTAACCCTAACCATCACCCTATGTCTAACCCTAACCTGAAGACAGTACTGGGTGCCAGCAGCTTACGGTAGGATTTCAGAAGCTCCAACAGAGATCTACCATGACCAGGAGTGCATGTGGCCAGAGTGCCCACTCGTTTAGCTAGATTGATGTGAGCTCATGATGCCAATACGGCTGTCAGCCTGAAACAAGCTGATGGGTAGGTGTAGACACAGCTGAGGCTGATGACAGACATCATCCTATCAACACAATCTGTTTGCTAGCCGACATTTTCCTCTGGAGCCTGCAGAATGGGGGAGCCACTGAATTGGAGCACAGGGTCTCATATCTCCTAGGGAGTTAGGTTGAAATGCAAAAAGCCTAAAATGATCCTCAAGTATTCCTACTTGACAGTTGGGGAGGGGAGAGTTAGGGTCTTAAACCCCCAACTTGTAAATATGACCCTATTGGGGAATAAGGGGTTTCTTTGTTATGTTAATGAGATCATACCAGAGCAGGTGGGTCCTAAACCTAATTCCTTCTGAGCAGACCAGACCCAGGCACACACACAGAGCACTGCCTACAACTGAAGGGATGGGGAGGCATGAGGGCAGCCCCCAGAAACCAGGAAAGAGGACCCAGAAGGAATCACCTCGGACTGACCCTGATGTGGACTTCCAGCCTGCAGAACTCGCAGAAAATACAATGCTGTTCCTGAAAGCCCCTCACTTGAGGTATTTCTGGCAGCTCTAGATAACGAAGACAAGTTAGAGATTTGGCAGGGGGTGGGGATGTGGTCACTATTTGGAAATGTGGAAAGAGAAGAGACCTGTGAAAAAATCCCAGCTCCACCAGTACTGGTGGTGAGACCCCAGTTCCCTCCTCTGTCCAAGAAGGAGAGAGGGTGCTGAGGTGGGCAGGCCGTGAGGGTAGCCTCACCCAGTGGCTGTCTTCACATTACACTCAGTCAGCAGAAGCTGGGGCTCTTCCTCCTGCTGCCATTCCTCCTACTATGAGTGTCAGAAGTTGTGGTGATGATCACGGAAACCTCCTCCACCGGTGTGAATTAGCTCCTCTGAATCCGTCTAGCTGAGCTCAGCCTGCCCTGAGAAATGGCAAGTTATTTTTTGGGGGGAGGGGGTGGGGGGCGGGGGAAGAAGAGATCAGAGTATGAGGGAATGCTGAGTTATTTTTATCATGAGCCATTTGGGAAGGTGCACAGGCTCGGGGGTGGACTAGAGAGGAGTCACAGAGAGGGATTCTTGCAGTCAGAGGCAGCATGGAGATCAGGAGCAACTAGTGAAAGACAAAAAGGCACTTAGGAGTCCCCGAGTCCCAGCACCACAGCCAAGGGCCCCCCCCAGAGTCTGCAGATGGCAGGCTAGTGCGCTGGAAGTTGAATCCAACCACTTGTTCGTCTGTTTCAGGACACAAACTGGGTGTCATTTCATTATGATGGTGAAGCCTTGGACGTTTTTGTCTGAGGGGGAGATCTGAGGAGACTGACACTCGGGGACTTTCTAGCTCAATGTTCAAAACTGCTCCTGGGACCAAGATGGGCTATTCTAACCAAGGCCTTCCATTTTCCTCCCTTCCTCCTCCTTCATCATCATCGAATACAGTAGAAGAATCCCTGGGTGGTGTCAGTAATAGTTAACATGCTCCAAAAAATGTTAGCTGGTTGAGTCATCGCCAAAGTGATGCACTTCCAAAAAGTGGCAATCCATTTCTAAAGATCCCACCAATGGAAACCCCGTAAGGCACGTTTCTACTCTGAAACAAGGACCATTGTTCCGAAGTAGGGTTGATTCAATGCCAATTAAAAAAAAATACGCTTCAAGGTTTTTTGTTTTGTTTTCCCTCCTTCACCTATCGTCCTGGCCATAAGATAACCGCAGCTCTCTTCCTGTGACTCCAGATAATCACAGATCGCGCCCCCGTCCATTGTCTGTCTCTGTCCCAAGAACAGCCACAGGGAAAAAGAATCTGGGAGACCACTCAAGAGGTTTAGGAACCAGGTGTAGAAGTGGCAGCCATCACTTTTATTGGCTGGAACGCAGTCACATGATCAGACAAATGGAAGCTGGGAAATGTAGTCTTTCGTTGTCCAGGAAGAGGCAATGATACTGATGGATATCTAGCCCTGGCTCTGCTGTGCTCATAATATCTCATTCAACTTTAAAAAGGTCTCAGTGTGATGGATGCCACAATTACCCTTATTTCCATGTGAAGAAATTGAGGTACAGAGAGGTTACCTGACTAACCCTGGTGAGTGATGGGGTCAAGATTCAGACATAGAAAGGCGTGTGTAATGTGTATTACTCTATTAACATTTGGACCAAGCCTTTATTATAGACCCTGGGGTAGGCACTGAGGGGGTGCAAAGGGAAATGAGACATCATTTTTGTCCACACACAGAGTTTAAAGCCTGGAGCTGCTGCCCCTACAAGAAGTGGTTACACTATGTCCCAAATGACCAGGGAGTGCACTTATTTTTCGGGTCACTTTGCAGAGTGATTGCTCCCGCGCCTGCCTCACCTGCTGAACAAGACAGCAAGCTTTCGAGTCAGTGTCAGTGGGCATCTCTGCCCTGTCCTCAGTCGGATAAGCCCTGGGTGCACACTGCCTGACAGGAGAGCCTGTGATGTGGCTCATTAAGTCCATAGAATTTGGGATCCTGATTTTGGAAGAGAAGACAAAGGCAGGGGGGACCCAGATGAAGGGCCCTTGTGCTGGGAGCAGGAAGCCAAGGGTAAATCAAGGTCAGAGAAGGGGACTTGGCTGACAGTGTTCCCTGCAGTTGAAGTATAAAGGGGGTGGTGTGGATTGAATGGTGCCTACACATACACCAACCCCCCAAATTTGTGTTTCATATTCTAGTGGCTAGAATCGAACCCCTAAGCCCATGCATTTCTTTGTCAAGATGACAAGGCCATGCCCGTGTAGAAGCCAAACTCCAAACTCATTGCTACGGAGTCAATTCTGCCTCATAGGGACCCCAGAGGACAGAGTCAAACAGCCCCTGTGGGTTTCCCAGGCTGTCAATCTTTACGGGCACAGAAAGCCTCCCTTTCTCCCACTCCTGGCCGAGCAACTGGTGGGTTCCAGCGACGGACCTTAGGGTGAGCAGCCGCCAAGAGTCTGTATCAGTGTGGGGTGTGTCTTACACCATCCCTTCTGGGATACAGAAGAGCAGAGGGGATGGGGCCCCGAGGAGAGCTGCCAGAACCCTGAGCAGAGTCCCACAGAGGCAGAGACCAGGCACGGCTCCTTGGGTGTTCACAGTCCGGGCCACGGTTTTCGAGGCAGCGCCATGCTGCACGTCCGTGACTCTGCGGGGATCACCACCATGATGCCCTGACTGTTTCCATCTTGCTTGCATCAAGATTCAGGTAAACGTTTCCTCTCCCTGAAGGTGCTGACTGCTCCCCGGGTTTGCTGGACTTGCCGCGTGGTTAACGCTTCTCTGTCTGTTGGTATCGTCACCCTCACCATCATCCTTCTCCCCTTACTGAGCCAGGAGCTTCTCCGATGGATGAGAGGAGGACAAGTGTTCTCCCACCCACTGGGAGGGTAAAATCCACCGCCCCACCCCTGTGTGTTCTCTGAGTCACGCTCTTTGACATGACTGTTCCAGAACTCTTCCCCCTTTTGGAAAGGAGGAAGCAGAAGTTAACGGTGCAATGGCTTGCACAGAGTTTCCAGGCTCGTGATGGCAGAGAACTGGCCCGTGGCTCTTGTGTGCCAAGTCTAGTCTTGTCTGTGGTCCCGATTCAGGCCCCCAAGCCCGTTTTACATTCTCCTTCTGGTGGCCAGCACGGGAGCTCTGGGCTGGTTCCTGGCGAATGCCCGGGGGGAAGGAAGGAGAGCAGGGTTGGGCTTCTGTGTGTTGCACTCACTGAAAGCCCCGGCTGGACGTCCACTCCAGAGGAGACCCCGTGCCCACTGGGCGGAGAGGGCTGTGCAGAGGTGGAACGACAGGCTGCAGTGTAGCCTTGCTGGAAATGGGGCTGGGAAGTCTTGATGGAGCTGTGCTTACCAGGGAAAATCCCACAGTGGTTGGGACTGCCTCGGCTGCAGGGCTCAGCCAACCCAGCAATGCCTTTGAATATGTTCCATTCCAGCAAGCTTCTTTAACCTCCATTTCCTCCTCTGAAAATGGAGACAATAAGGCCTAACTTCTCAGAGTTTTTCCAGGGATTAAATGAGATAGTGTCCGGTCAGTGCCGGGCTCAGGCTTGTCCTCAGTAGACCAGTGGTTCTCAACCTTCCTAATGCCGCCACCCTTTCATACAGTTCTTCTTATCATGGTGACCCCGTAACCATAAACTTATTTTCGTTGCCACTTCATCACTGTCATTTTGTGACTGTTATGAATCGGGTGACCCCTGTGAAAGGGTCATTCGACCCCCCAAAGCGGTCGCGACCCACAGGTTGAGAACCACTGCAATAGACCCACCAATTTCTCTAAGTCTGCCCCGCACCCACCCACCACCACCACCACCACACACAGATGGTCAGCTTGCCGTCTGGGCCTCACTCATTACTTACCACGATTAGCTGCTGCTGGTAGGTTGATCACAGTATCACCTGAGCTTCAGAGGAGAACTTGGCACCTCCAGCCCCTCCGGGGCTTTAGGCCTGCCCTTCTCTGCTGGCAGCAGGGGAAGGGCCGAGAGGCATGCCCCCCGGGAATTGGGGGAGCTGAGAGGATAAGTCAGCCTTGCCCTTGGCGTTCCAGCAAGAACTCGAGAGAGAGGAGGTAGGTCTCTTTCCAACAACTCTCTGCAAGTGGGAAGTGGTCCTGGGAAGCCAACCAGGTGCCAGCTTCCCCCGATGTTTTGGCCAAGTGCTGCCAGTGGGAACAGCTGAGAATGGGGCTTGGCGGCCTGGTGTGCCCATCTCCATGGGGGCTTGGGAGGAGACAAACATAGCCTGGCATTTCTGGATATTTTCATTTGCAGAAATTTGAAATTAAATCTACTTCCCACCTACACTACGAGAAATCCATTTATAGAAACCAAATCGGATTGGCGATCTAAGAGCTGGTGCCCAGAAATGAAATATTTTTAAAACTAAAATATATGGAGATTGAATTGCCAGAGCGCGGCCTGGTTCTGAGGCTTCCTGGGATGTGAGCTAGAGGGAAGAAGCCTCATTGGACAGAGCCTTCTCCAGGGACCAATTCTGAAATCCTCTTGGGGCCTGGCAGTTTCAAAGGGGGGTGGGGGAACAAAGTTCTTTGAAAGAAGTTATTAGCAGGCAGAGCCACTGTTCTGTGTTTTCTCCCAGCCACCTTATACTTTAGCTTTGGAGAACATGTGTGTCTCTTGTGGATCTTTATGGGAATTGCTGCCACGCTCAGGAGGGGCTAGATGCAACTTTGTAACTGCCTGACCTCCACTCTCCCACCCTTGCCATTCATCCTGAAGACTAAATTATTTTCTGAAAGATGATACATCCTGGCTCTGCTTCTGGAATGTCAGCCTCCGATGCCGAATTCCCCGTTCTGCACACTTGGGAGAGAGCAGCTCAAACCCAGCTCGGGGCTTCTATTTCAAATTGATCCCTGATTGGATTCTTTCAGAGAAACCTCTCCAGTATCCTTTGTAAACAATCAGAGGCTGGGCCATTTCTCCCTCCTTCCCACTCGGCCACTTTGTGCAAATCTACGCCCTTGGACACCTGGTGGAAACACGGCCATTTAGGCCTGCAAGTGGACATTGCGCTTCTTCACATTTTCCAGCATCCTTCTGTTTGGTCATAGTTGCCAACTCATGGCAGTAGAGTGTGCAACAGAGCAAAACATTGCCTGGTCCTGTGCCATCTTTGTGACTTTTTATACTATTCAGCCTATTGTCACAGTAAATAGATGATAGATAGATAGATAGATAGATAGATAGATAGATAGATAGATAGATAGATAGATAGATAGTGGATGGATGGATGGATGGATGGAGAGATAGAGAGTAGATGGATGAGTAGATGAATAGATAGAGTAGATGGATGGATTGATTGATGGATAGATGAGAGAGAGTAGATGGATGGATGGATGGATAAATAGTAGATGGGTGGAATGATAGATGATAGATAGATATTAGATGGATGGATGGATAGATAGATAGTAGATGGATGGACATATAGATAGTAGATGGATGGGTGGATGGATAGATAGTTGATGGGTGGGTGGATAGCTGGATGGATGGATATATAGATAGATGGATAGATGGATGGATAGATAGTAGATGGGTGGATTGATAGATGGATAGATAGAAGATGGATGGATGGGTAGATAGTAGATGGGTGGATGGATGGATGGATGGATAGATGGATACACATACAGTAGACATAGAATCCATCAAGTCAACAACTCATGACAGTCCCACGAACAACAAACCATTGCTGAGTGCTGCATCTTCTCTGTGCTCCTTGACATGTCCACATCCATCACAGAGGCTATTGTGCCAATCCATCTCACCAAAGGACTCCCTCACCCTAATGGCCATCTACTTGATCAAACAGGATGTCTTCCTCTAGAGCAGTTCTCAACCTGTGGGTCATGACTCCTTTGGGGGTCCAGCGAGCCTTTCACAGGGGTCACCCGATTCATAACAGTAGCAAACTTACAGTTACGAACTAGCAACGAAAGTAATTTTATGGTTGGGGGTCACCCCAACATGAGGAACTATATGAAAGGGTCACGGCATTAGGAAGATTGAGAACCACTGATCTAGACATAGATCCCTCCTGTTGACATGTCAAAGCAGACAATGTTCCGTTGTTACGCAAAGGGTTTCACTGGCTCTTTGCGGGGAAGTAGATCGCTAAGCCTTTCTTCCCAGTCTGTCTTAACCTAGAACCTTCGCTAAAAGGTGTCCCTTAGGTGTGACCCGGATGAAATTCGTGGTAGCTGTGCCTTAGCTCCCGCATTACAGTAACACGCAGGTCAACACAGTATGACAGACAAGTGAGTGATGGGACTTCCTTCTTGAAGATGGCTGATGCAGACAGAGTCCAGGATTGTGCTGTTGCTAAGCTGTTCCTTATAAATGGGCACGGTAATGCCTGTCGAGGACCACGTCACCCCAACACTGCTCCTATTTCACAGCAGAGAGACATCAGGACTGGCCTCCTGATGAGCAAACCCTCGCTCAGGCTCCTGAGGATTCTGGAAGAAGCACCCTGAAGAACAGCGAGCCTCTCAGTGGAGTCAGACTGTGTGTTGTGTGGAAGTCAGAGCAGAGGCTAAGATCTGTGATTGTTGTTCTGCTGAATCCCACCTACCACTGCTCTCCAGGCTGGGAGGGCCTGGCCTGGAGAAGTCATGGACCAAGTAAAGCATTGTGCGTTTATGGTTAGGGCAGATTGTCACCAGCTTGGTTGCTTAAAACAACAGACATGTATTCTCACAGTTCTGAGGCCAGAAGTGGCACAGGAGGGTGTCAGCAGGGCTCCCGAAGACTAGGGGCAGCCCTCAGTGGACTCACTAAGGTGCCTCTGGATCCGAGCCCTGGTGCATTCCGTTGCCTCGTATGCATGGGGAAGTTGGACAATGACTCAGGGAGATGGAAGCAGAATCGATGCCTTTGAATTGTGGTATGGATGAGAATATTGAAAGTACCATGGACTGTCAGTAAAACAAACAACTCTCTCTTGGAAGAAGTGCAGCCAGAATGCTCTGTAGCAGAGAGTATGGTGCGGCCATCTCACCTGTGTTGGGCATGTTTTCAGGAGGGACCAGGCCCTGGAGAAGGCCATTTGGTAAAGTAGAGACTCTGTGAAGAAGAGGAGGAGCTTCAGTGAGATAGATGGACCCAGTGGTTATAGCAGTGAGCTCCAAGATAGCGACTACAGAGGACATGGCGCAGGCTGGGCAGTGTGTTGTTGGACTGTAATGCGGGGTCCCTAGGAGGTGGGCAGCCCTTAAAAGCAACAGGGACTTTTCCAGTATGACTGCATCTCGATCGTCACCTTAATTCCACTTAGGCAGACCTGATGTCCAAGGAGGGTCCCATTCTGAGGTTCCGGTTTTGTTAGTTGCCTCTGGCTGCCAAAACTAAATTCAGGTAGTCCCTAACTTATGGCGAAGTTCCACTCTCATGACTGTGAGCCGGTCATGAGCAGCTTCTGTCGTCAGTTACCTACCTCATATTTTTCATTATCATTGCCTGGTGTTGTATCTTCATCAACCCGGCCTTTATTTGTCGTTGAGGGCTGCCATGAGAAAGATCATCTCAGGGAATTACATGCCGCAGTTACATGCGTAACATCACATCACTAACAGTACGATGTTCCCCAAAGCAAACCAGATCGAAGTGTGTTTCGCTGTAACTTGAATCTGTTGGCAACTGGGGTGATGTTAAACAGTGGGAGTGGATTTCTTGATGGTTCTAGAGACTGAGCCCGAGATCAGGGAGTTGGCTGGCTGATGCCTTTGGAGGACAAATGACTCCCTGCCTCACCCCCCAGCTCTGGGAGCTCCCAACAGGGCATCCTGCCTATGTCTCTCTCTTGAATGAATATTCCACTCCTTTTGGATGCCATTGAAGCTCGCCCTGCGGTAGGTTGAGCTCATCTTAACTGATACTGTTTGCATGCCATCCAGTCGGTTCTGACGCAGGCCCACTCTGGGCAATAGTACCACGGCGGCCGGAGGTTCCCTCGGCCACAATCTTTATGGACATAGATGGCCAGGTCTGTCCCCCACTCAGTGGCATTGAACAGCCAACCTGTTTGGTGAGCCACCAGGCAGAGCATTTAACCATTGCACCCCTCGGGCTCCTTGGTTAACTGACCCTCTTTCCAAGAGGTACCAGTGGGTAAGCCTTCAACACAGCTCCTTGGAGAGGGGGCATGCTGAACACACGAGGACATGGATCTAGGGGGGCATTATCCAACCCACTGCAGCTTGTCCCGGGATGGGGAGTCCACAGCTCAGAAGCTGTGTGGAGGCCCACTGTGATGGGATAGGATGGACCGGCAGGCTGTGAGCCTAGGGACTTGTCCCTGCCCCTGGAGGCCAGTATGAGCCTGGCATTTCTCCAGCCCTCGGCAGGAGCAGAGCCTGTTTGGTGGCTTGGCAGCCAAGATCGGAGGGCCCTGTGGAGCTGTTTTGCAGAGCCCTGAGAGGGCTGTGGCTGGAGAGGACCTAGGCTGTTTGTGATCTCTGGACAGGTGATGGTGTGTGTGCGTGTTTGTCATTTGCTTCCTGGCCCTTCACTGGGGGCTACATTGGTCACCACGCTTTCCTCATTTGGGGGTCTGGTTTCCATTTCCTATCAGATGGACTGCCCCAGGTTTCAGTGAGATTTGGAAAGGGGGTGGTAGAAATCAGTACAGCCCACTAAAGACTCTCAAGGGGTGGGGCGGAGTTTAGACCCGAATGCCCCCTGCCTAATGCTCTCAGTGATTGGGGTCTCCCTTGGGGCAGAGTGCAAAGCATCTTGTGAGCTTCGTATCATGTGGCTGCTCCAGATGGAGGCCTAGGTCCCAAGCTTAGATTTGTCCCATCGCTTTCCTCTGAGGACTTGATGGCACCCCCTGGGCCTCTCAGGGCCCTGCAGGAGATAATGAGCATTTGGCTTTTGTAGTCCTTCTCCTGCTCCGTGCGAGCAGCCTCAAGCTTCCCACACGCTCAAGCTTGGAAGGATAATTGGCAGGCGTGTTCCCAGGGGGAATTGCGATGGAGTCCTGAGCCCGCAGTAATCCAGGCATGAGCAGTGCCCGCACAGATGGCGCAGCCTAATCCCGGCACCCACAGGAGGGGGCTGTGAGCAAGGTCACCCAGTGCCAGCTCCTGCTAGGAGCACAGGCGGCTGGAGCACCCAGGCCTGGGGGTGGGGGAGGAGCAGGAAAGGAGGAGGTGAAGCTGCTCTGCTCAGCCAGGCTCAATTCTCCCCCCTCACAGTCCCCTATTAGCACATACCGAGGGAAGCATTTGGGGGCAATGGTGAGTTCTCCCAAGAGCTGGCAGGAAGGGGCAAGCTCGAGGGTTCGCAGTGGAATCACACAGATCTCCCATCACTGATACAGTCAAGGGGCTCTGGGCCCCAGGGCTCGACTACAGGTGGAAGGGACTTCTGGGAGAAGGACGCGTCCCAGAGCAGCAGCATCTAGGGACATGTATGTAGCCTTGGGAAGCCACCTGCATGTGATGGTTCTGAAGGAGAAGCTCCTATTCCGCCCCTGTCCCCCACCATGGGGAGCTGGCTGCCTGGCCATGCCGCCCCACTTTGTTCTACCTCTCTGTCCTATAGAGAAGCTTGTCCATCACACACCTTCCTTGTAACAGAAATAGTGATCACGTGTTAACCTTAAGGAGCCTCGGTGGCATACTGGTTACACATTGATCTGCTAACCAAGAGGTCAGCAGGTCCGAACCACCAGCTGCTCCTCGGGGAAAAAAGATGAGGCTTTCTATTCCCATCCGGATAGACCATCTTGGAAACCCACAGAAGCAGTCCTACCTTGTCCTACGGTGTCACTGTGAGTTGCTATCGACTCAGTGGCAGTGTGTTTGTGCTTGGGTTGAACAGTCGTAAATGAGTGTTTTTTACTTTATCCTTTTGCCTGTGAACTGGGCTCAAGGGAGGACTGGCATGCGTGAAGTCTGTCACCTAGCATCTCTCAGGCTGTGGGCTGTGGGCTCAGGCAGGCATGTGAGGGCCCTACACCCGAGTCTTGTAGTGTGGTTCCTTCCTTTGCTGGCTCCACATTCAGATGATAGTAGTGGGGATGGGGCGGTCTCTTAGCTACCTAGCATGTAGCTTCTTTTAAAATGGGACTCTCATCTTGGTCAAATCTATCTTGGAAGAAGAATAGCCAGAATGTTCCTTAGAGGCAAGCGTGTAGAGACTTGGCGTCAAGTGCTTTGGACAGAATGCCAGGAGAGACCAGGCCCTAGAGACAGACGCCATGCATGGGAAAGTAGAGGGGCAGCTAAAAGGAGGACCGTCCTCAACAAGACGGGTTGACACAGTGGCTGCAGCAGCGGCCTCCAGCACGAGAATGAGTGTGGGGATGGCCCAGGACCGGGCAGGATTTTGTTCTGTTCTGCGTAGGGTCGCTGCGAGTCAGAGCCAAATCGATGGCATCTCACATCTAGCAGCATACCATCAGTGACTGAACACAGATGTGGTAGAATGAGATGAACCGGTTCATAACAATGTGAGTGGGGGTAGAGGGCTGCGATTCCTACTCGACGGCGCTTTTTCAACGAAAAGCGTGTTCCACATGTTCTACAACAAAGAGAACGGGGTGGTGGACTTGGTTGACTCAACGATCGGTGTAAAATCATCCCGTTGCTCTCCCACAATGGAAACAAATCGACTTTCGCCAACTTTCCTTTACGCGGCTCATACTTCAATGTGAATGCTTCCTTCAGAATAAATGCTATAATTATAAATGAACAAATGAAAACATGTCATAAAAGAAAATTTAATGATTAGAAAACAAATGTATTTTAGTTTCCCGACAGAGTTAGACTCGACAGCCCACCCACCCCCCACCTCTGATGATGAGCAGACATAGTAGACGCCCCAAGAGACCCATTGAGATCAGGAGTTTCAATCGCGTGGGAAAGGACCCAAGGAGACAGCTGTCAGTGACATTGTTGAAGTGGCGGGGCTCTCATGCTCTGTGTTTGGGCGCCTGGGTGACCTGGTGTGAATTTTATTTCCCTCTGGCACATCCTCACACACTGGAGCTGGCTATTAGTTTCATTTAGAGCCCTGTCCCCTCCCTTCCATCATAGCACTTGCTTTCCTGGTGTCTTGTGTCCCTGGCAACCGTGGGTCTTTGCTTTGGATATGGGCCCCTCCCAAGCACCCACTTACCTTGTTTATTGGGTAACCTTTGTCTGCCTGTGGGTGAGGCCAGCCCTTTCCAGGATGATGTTGCTAGGCAGGGATTCTCCCCGGAGCCCTTGACCAGATGACCTGTTGGACCCAGGATCTTTGTCATAAGCGGGTCTCTGTTTCTATTGAATCGTGTTGCCTAGAAAGATATGTTGAAGTCCGAATTCTTGTTCCTGTGAATGTGACCTTGTTTGTCAGTAGGGTCTTTGAAGATGTTGTCTGTTAGCTTAACATGCGTTTGTACCAGTCAGCCTCCCCCGCTCTATGGTAGGCTCTGAAATGTGAGGCCTCATCCTGTTTGACTGGTGCCTGGGTGTGAGCTGAGAAGAGAAGCAGAGAAAGGAGGCACGGAGAAGGCACTGGTTGAGGCCGCCAAGCTGGGCATGAAGCGAGGCCAGATTCTTCTACAGCGCTCTCAGAAGACATCTTCAGATCACACATCTAGATTCCAGGCTTCTGGCCGGCAGAAATGGGAGACAATAGATTTCTATCATAACAACATCTGAAGGGTCCCTGGTGGTACAATGCTTAAGCATTCAATGAATAACCAAAAGGTTGGGAGCTCAAGCCCACCCTGCAGCTCCATGGGAGAAAGAGCAGGCTACCTGCTTCCACGAAGGCTGCAGCCAGGAGAATCCAAGGGGCCAGTTCTGTTCCGTGGCAGGGGGTTGCTATGAGTCAGAGCCAACTAGACAGCGCCCGACAGCAACGACAGCAATGTCCCCTGCCAACCACACAGGAGTTTGAAGGCATTTATAAATGTGGTGCCGATCTACAGTACCTGGAAAATGACCCATAATTCCAGGCTCACCAGGCATTGTTTCACTAAGGGACCAAGTTCCGTCCAGGCTCTTGCATCTCCATCTGCAGCCTTCTCATCGGTGCCCATGGTTAAGACCAAATCCCTGCCACTCTTTCTCATTAGCTGCCTTTATTTTTTCTTCTTTAACTAGATCGTAGCTCCTTGAGTCTTGCCTTTCTTTTTGATCTGGACAGTGGTCCCTGGCAGAGATCTAGCATAATCACATGGAATTGGGGGATACCCATTGGCCGATTGGCTGGCTGATACTGTGAATCAGGTTGTACAGGTTAAGGAGTTTATTCAAAATTACTTCCAGGTGTTCGTCATTTCAATATTGCACAGCCACATGGGAACTTGCTCGCTCCATGATATTTATCTATCCAGTCAACAAATATTTCTTGAGTGTTGCCATGGTACTGTTATGGTTCCAGGGGATTCAGGATGAATAAGACAAACAGTATCCATTCTCTCCTGTATCCTGAAGAAGGAACTCATGCTTGGTGAAGGAGCTTGTCACTGAAGAAGAGCAAGCCCCTCAGTCAGAGGGATTGGCACAGTAGCTGCAGGAATGGATTCAAACATAGCAGCTATTGCAACGATGGCACAGAACCAAGCAGTGTTTGGTTACATAACGTCGCTGTGACTTGGCACCGACTCCACGTCATCATGTAGCCTACCTTTCAAGAGCATGACAACACACAAGTGCAAGTTCAAGTTCAGGGAGTGATTAGTGCTGCAAAGAGAGTGAAGCGGGTATGTGAGGTATCTAGCTCTGTGTAACCGAGTGGCTCGAAAGGAAATACATTTATGGTTTCGCTGTTTCCGTGGATCCAGGATCTCAGCATGGCTTCTCTCTAGTTCTGGGCCTCGCACAGGGTTGGTGTTCCACTGGGTTGCCTAGAGAAATAAATCCAGGACACTCCTCTATGTGCATAAAGAGCTGCATATTAAGAAGCAACTGTGCATCAAGGAGGTGCCCATGCCCGGTCCCACTCGAGTCCATAGAGCTGATGCTAACTGGGCTCTCTTCAGACTCAGAGATGCAGACTGATGGCGCAGAGAGGTGAAGTGGGAAATCGCAGGCCAGTTGGCGCAGAGTCTCGTGGCTCCAACATCGGGGGAAGCCTGGCAAGATGCCTACAGCTTTCAGGGTCAGGTGGCCCTTGTTAGGCTTCCCCTGGAGGGCGGCACAGAGTCCCAGGGAAATCCCAGTGAGGAGGAAGACAAAGTGGCAGCGAGAGAGGTAGTTCCCAGAGTCCCTTCCTCTCCTACAAGAGGCCACACCCCCAAAGAAGTGTCATCTCGCTACCATGTGATTTTGACAGGTTTTACCCTACCCCAGCCAGGAGTGTCTAGTTGACACGGTCCAAAACTGCCACAGAGTTCAATGAAGTTGCTGGTCAGGGCCATGGTCATCTCAAGGCTCAGCTGGAGCAACAGCGGCTTCTAAGCTCATGTACCTGGTTTCTGAGAGTATTCGGTTCTTCCAAGGTTTGCTGACCTAAGAGCCTCGGTTCCTTGCAAACTCATCTTGCCTCATCAGACTGAGCAAGTTAGATGGGCCCGGGAAATTGAAGGTGGAATGAGATCCTAACTCACAATCTTTTCTAACAATCTTAGGATGGAGGTAGCTATTAGAAAGCCCACTTTGCCGATGGTAACCGAGGTACAGAGAGAGTATGTAACTAGCCCAAGGTGATCATTAAGCCCTTGGTTGCTCACCAAACGCATGGGGGTTCAAACCCAGGCAGCGGCACCATGGGGCCATCCACGCCCTTAAAGATGACAGTCAAGTTCGGCTCTGTCAGATGGTGGTGCGGTGAGTCAGGATTGAGTTAGGGCGCCTAACAATCCCAACATGGAGCCGGGGGTGGCATGGCCAGGGTTTGATGAGAAGCTGTTGAGATGCAGCCTCGGGCCCCCCCCCCCCGCAGGGCTGTGCACGCTGCTAGTCTCGCACACTGTCTACTGGCATCGGTCACCCGCTCGAGAGAAGACGGCGCTGGTATTGCTTCTACAGCAGTTGAAACGATGAGAAGGGAGCCGACTTGGGATTCCCTTTGATGAGATTACCAATAACTTGGATTGGTCATTAGAGGAAAGAGAGACTTTGAAGTTAATTCCTGTGTCTGAAACCTAAGCTAGCAGTTCGCGGTAGGACCATTACCTGGGATGGAGAAGTAGAGGAGAGGAGCAGGTGTGAGGGGGGCAATCAAGAGATATGTCTGAGCCATGTGAAGTGTGAGATACCCCAGTAGGTGTTCAAGTGCGGCTGCTGAATAGGCCATTGATCATACAAGTCCAGAGTGCAGGGAAGCAACCAGGACCAAAGGTATAGGTCAGCCATTGGTGATCAGCTGGGGAGAACATGTATTGTTGTTAGTTGCTGTCCAGTGGGTTGTGACCCACAGTGACCCTATGTGCAAGAGAAGGGGGCCCTGGTCAGTCCTGCGCCCCTCACCATTGTCCCCTCACTTGAGCCCCCTGTTGCAGCCACTGTGTCCATCCATCTTGAGGGCCTACCTCTTTTTCGCTGCCCCTCTGCTTTCCCAAGCATGGTGCCCTTCTCCAGGGACTGGTCTCTCCTGACCACATGTCCCAAGAATGTGAGATGGAGTCTCCCCACCTTTGTTTCTAAGGAGCATTGTGGGTGTAGTTCTTTCAAGACAGATTTGTTTGCTCTTTTGGCGGTCCACGGTCCTTTCAAGATTCTACGCCAGCACCATAATGCAAATGCATCCGTTCTTGTGTGGGCTTCCTCACTCGATGTCCAGCTTTCCCGTGCCTGTGAGGTGATTGAAAATACTATGGTTTTGGTCAGGGACACCATGGAGAATACATAGGGTGGAGAAAAGGGCTCTTATATCGCTGGAAGAAAAGATGGAGCCAGCAAAGGCAATGGAGACAAAGATGCCAAGGGACAGAAGCAAAACCAGGAGCATACATGATCCTGGGAGCCACGTAGAAGACGGACTTCAGGAGGAAAGTGTGGGCTGGGTCAAATGTCTATTGAGAGACTGGCTGAAAAGGGGAGAGAAGATCCAATGTTCATTGGGGAAAGAAGTTGTAAAACCATATATTCGGAAAGATCCTAGTTTTGTAAAACAAGCAAGCAAAGCATTTGGTCTGTGTTCATTCGTTAATGAAGTTCTGTGTTATGTGAGGAAAGCTCGTTAAAAAAAATTCCCATATGGATTCAGTTTTTCCAGCATTCTGTTGCTTTACCTGGACATACTTCTTGAAAACCAATGGGCTGCTTCGGGGTAAGTCTGTTTCTGAACTTCTGTTCTGTTTTGTTGAGAAACGTGTCTCTCCTCTCACCAATGCCGTGGTCTTGATTTCTGTAGTGTTCTAGGAAGGCTTCACAGCAGCTACTGCAGCCCTTCCGTTGAGTTTTCTTTGCAAAGACTTTTTTTAGCGCCTGTGAAAGGTCTTTTTTACTTCCGTATCTATGCATTTTAAAACAAACTTCCAATTTATAAGCTCCTCCCCAGGGGCCCTCAAACTTTTTAAACAGGGGGCCAGTTCACTGTCCCTCAGACCGTTGGAGGACCGGACTATATTTAAAAAAAAACACCTATGAACAAATTCCTATGCACACTGCACATATCTTATTTTGAAGTAAAAAACAAAACGGGGCAAAAACACCCAGTGGGCCGGATATATGTCCTTGGAGAGCCACATGTGGCCCGTGGGCCATAGTTTGAGGACCCTGTTCCTCCCCACTCCCTGAAGAAAACCCCAAAAAACCCAAACCCTTCATTTACTTTGATTGTTAAAACTCTAGATCAATTTCCATCCATTAGTACGGTGTATCTCTATTTCAGCTATTGCTGAAGAAATGCTGTAGGGGTCTGGATTCCATTGTTTGCCATTGAAGGGGGGTGAGTGTTCTTTTGTCAAGGACTTAGATTTCTGGTGGATTATCTTGGTCTGTTCGGACAGTCTTAGGCTGTGAGCCTTTCTCTAGGACATGGTCCTTGCTTCAAAGGCTTCGTCTTTCTCAAATCTTAAAGGATTACTCTAGGTGGTCTGCAAAGGTTCTCTAGTCTGTTTGGTGCCCCAGCTCTGCGTGACCTGCAATCTCTTTGTTGACTTTTCAGTGCCACCGCGCCTGTAGAACCTTGCCTCCCCTGTAGGCAGCAATATCCTCAATCTAGAACCTACAATGGACCTCCATCAGCTTCTGGGATCTTTTCCCACATAGTTCCCTTTCTCTGGGAGCCTGCCCTATAAGTTCCGGCTAGTGCAGCTGCCCCAAACTCTGAGTTTGCCTCTCTGACTAGTAAGACTGCCTTGCTCAGCTTGGGCCCCATCTCCCCAGCCTAAGGTTCAGGAATCTGGTTCAAACATGGGGCTCCCCTCACACGTGTTCTGCTCCACAAGACCAGAACCATCTCTTGCCCAATATCTGGAGACAGCAGCTTCAGATTTGTGTCTGGTTTTGTTATTTATGGCAGGACGACAAGTCCAATGCCAGCACTTTGTCATGGCTGGAAGCCGAGTGCCCTTGATTTAATTTTCAGTCTTTCTTCCCACCTCCTGAATCAGATCATCACCCTTTACAGTGACGTGTGTGTGTGTGTGTGTGTGTGTGTGTGGTGTAGTGTGATATGATGCAGTCCTTCAGCTTGAAATAAAGTCAAGCCAGACCATTTGTAATCAGAACTGAGCAAAGACTTCTGAAGACTTTCAAACTCATTTTTCGACTGACATCTGCAGAGGACGTCCAGAGTAGCATTCTCAGTGGGAAGTCCCTGAACAGAGAGCTATAGGGCTGAGCACCAGGGTGAGCTTCAAACGCCCCAGGAAACCCACAGGTGGGGGACCTGCACCTCGTGCGCAGAGTTCCTGGGTGCAGCAGAGATGTGCGGTCTTCCCAGGCTGCTCATGTGCAGAGCAGTGCTCCGCTTCCTTCTGCCGAAGACACTTTTCTATTACAGCAACGCCACTTTGGCAGGTCCAGGCCAAGCCCGCCGGGGGTCTCCAGGAGCATCTTTCCTGCTCTGAGGGCCAGTGTTTGCCTTCTCTCTAAATGAGCAGTGAAATGAACCGTGCCTCTGACTCCTCTCCTGGGAGTCTCTCTCACAGGCGCATTACCCCATCGACAGACTTGGAAATCTTGTCACTCGTGGTGATGGAAATTCTAGTTTTGTTCTCAGACGGCCGTGTGTCACCAAAGCCTAATCGAATTTCATTCTTCTGGGTACTTGCTTACCTGCAACTGCGTTCTCTAACAGATCCCTCACTGCGACTGCTGAGTTGTGCAGGTGGCTCCGACGCATGGCAAGCCCGTGGACAACAGGACAAGACACTATCCTGCCCTGTGTCAGCTGAACACCGAGTGGCATGCTCGCGTCTGCCACGGAAGCCCGGCCTGCTGACCCCGGGCTCCATTGGCCAGCACAACTAGAGACAGGATTCTGTTGGGATTTATAGTTTCCATCATCGGATTTTTCAGAAGGAGGTTGTTAGACTTTTGTACCTGCTGTGTACCTGGAAGGGTCACTGACTCTTGTCCACACTGGGTGACCCTACTGGTGTTTGACACCCGAGTGGCACAGCTTCCAGCATCCCCCCCTATAACACGCAGGCCACCGCAGCACTACCGACGAACAGGCAGTGGAATAGAGACTTACTAACGTGCGTATCCAGAAGCTTGGGTGGTGCAGTGGGGTACGTGTGGAGCTGCAATCACAAGGTTGGCGGTTCTAACCTATCAGCTGCTCCTCGGGAGAAAGATGAGACTTTTATCTCCTAGGAAGATTTATAGGCTCAGTAACAGCTCATAGAGCATGGTCTATGGTTCAGCTAGTGTCTACTTTTGAGTACTGTTTACTTTTCAGCTGTAGTGTTGTTCATGTCATTGCAATGGTCACACAGAACGCCGAGACAATGCTCATGATTGTCTTGTTTGCTTGCTTGTTTGGGAGAAGTTAACAGGTTGCAATTCAGGCAAGAAATGCTCAGGATACAGTTGTTAAGTCAAGATATGTCAGAAAGGTCTTTCAGGGCTGCCAATAAATGCCCAAGGGGCATGAAACTCAGCTCTGACTCTCAGCCTGGAGGTCTTCCCTTCCAGCACTGTGGGTCAGCAAACCCAGCTCCCCAAATTAAGTGCCCAGAGACCCGCCACTCTACAAGCCAGCTTCCTGCCCGAGCTTTCCTTGCTCTGTGGGCTGGGAAGCCCATCACTCTGTCTTCTGCTCAGTCGCTGGTGCTGTTGCTGTCACTGCTCCCCTCGTGCCACAGCTGTTTTCTGGGACCAGGAGGTTTGATGCACAGGGATTTCCAGATCCAGAGAACAAGTTGTACTCTTGGCTCTTACTGAAAGTGAGAGCCCCTCCCCTGCTGCTTCTGAGATGGGTCACTTTATACCCAGCAGGATGGCAATCACTGTCACCTGAATCATATAATCCAATCCGTATCCCCGCCCGCCCCCACCCTTCTTACCAAGACCCCTCAATGTCCATGGAAGCAGTGGTCTAGAGATGAGTTGCAGAGGACAACTCTGCTGCACAGACCTCTTCAAAGTACTGAAAAGCCAGGATGTTACTCTAAGGACTGAGGTGGGGCTGACCCAAGCCGCGGGGTTTCCCATGACCTCAGATGCCTGTGGAAGTTGGACATTGAATAAGGAAGACCGTAAAGGAATAGACGCATTTGAATCGTGGTGCTGGAGGAGAATTCTGAAAGGACCGTGGACTGCTAAAAGGACAAACAAATCCGTCTTGGAAGAAGTACAGCCAGAGCACTCCTGAGAGGCCAGGATGGCAAGACTTCATCTTACAGACTTTGGACATCTTGTCAGGAGAGACCCGTCCTTGGAGAAGGACATCATGCTTGGTAAAGTGGAGGGGCAGCTCAAAAGAGGAAGGTTCTTTTATTATTATTTTTTTTACACTTTGTAGCCAAATTCTTGTTTTCTCCAAGACAGGGAACACATAAACACGGCGGCACTTCAAGGGTGTCTTATCCAGGACTGGCCTGCCCTTGGGTGCAGATTGGCATTGTTTGTGTTGGTTTGTTTTCTTTTAAATTTTTTTTAATCTTTTAATTAATTTATTCTTTTTTTAAGTCTTTTTTAAAAAAACATTTTATTAGGGGTTCATACAACTCTTATAACAATCCATACATACGCATACATCAATTGTATAAAGCACATCTGTACATTCTTTGCCCTAATCATTTTCTTCTTTCTTTTTTTTCCTTTTCTTTTTTTTAACATTTTATTAGGGGCTCATACAACTCTCATCACACTCCATACATATACATACATCAATTGTATAAAGCACATCCGCACATTCCCTGCCCCAATCATTCCCAAAGCATTTGCTTTCCACTCAAGCCCTTTGCATGAGGTGAGGAAGGTTCTTTTTTTTTAAACAATTTATTAGGGGCTCATACAACTCTTATCACAGTTCATACATATACATACATCAATTGTATAAAGCACATCTGTACAGTCTTTGCCCTAATCATTTTTTCTCCTCTTTTCTTTTTTTACATTTTATTAGGGACTCATACAACTCTTATCACAATCCATACATATACATACATCAATTGTATAAAGCACATCCATACATTCCCTGCCCCAATCATTCTCAAAGCATTTACTCTCCACTTAAGCCCCTTGCATCAGGTCCTCTTTTTTTCCCCTCCCTCCCCTTTTCCCCCCTCCCTCATGTGCCCTTGGTAATTTATACATCGTTATTTTGTCATATCTTGCCCTATCCGGAGTCTCCCTTCACCCCCTTCTCTGCCGTCCCTCTCCCAGGGAGGAGGTCACATGTGGATCCTTGTAATCAGTTCCCCCTTTCCAACCCACTCACCCTCCACTCTCCCAGCATTGCCCCTCACACCCTTGGTCCTGAAGGTATCATCCACCCTGGATTCCCTGTGCCCCCAACCCCCATATGCACCAGTGTACAGCCTCTGCCCTATTCAGCCCTGCAAGGTAGAATTCGGATCATGGTAGTTGGGGGGAGGAAGCATCCAGGATCTGGGGGAAAGCTGTGTTCTTCATCGGTACTACCTCGCACCCTGACTGACCCATCTCCTCTCCTAAACCCCTCTGTGAGGGGATCTCCATTGGCCGACACTTGGGCCTTGGGTCTCCACGAGGAAGGTTCTTAACAAGACAGAGTGGCACAGTGGCTGCGGCAGTGGGCTCAGGCAGAAGAACAATGGTGAGGATGGCGCAGGACCGGGCAGTGCTGCATTGTGTTGGGTATACAGTCGCTGGGCATCAGAACCAACGCAACGACGCTTAATGACATCGGTGAAGTGTCCTTTGGTGAGAGGCATAGAGCTACATTCGATAATTGCCGAAACCCACATGGCAGTTCTGTCCTGTCCTGCAGGGTCACCATGAGTCAGAATCGACCCAGTGACAGTGAGGACTTTGCTTATCCAGCAATTTTATCCAGGATAGGTGAGGTTCCGGAGTCTCCAGATCTTGGACTCAGGACTCCAGGAATGTACTCAGGCATCATTTAGAGAGGTGGATGATTCTGTCCCCGCGGTTCTAAAACAGAAGCAGCCAAAATGTTCCAGACCAGGCAGCCCTGCGCAGTTGGCATTTTGTCCAGCCTGCTGCCGCCGCCACTGCCAACAGGGCTTCCTGTTCCGGGAATCATAGCAGGCATATTTTTCCTGGAGCAATGAGCTACAGAGGTCGCGTATTTTAACCCAAAAGATAAAGTAATGGAGTCTGACATCCTGAACCCGCATCCTGCCCCATCACTGACTTGACCTTCCCCACTCTGAGCCTGACTCCTTACTTTCAAAGTCACTACAGAGTCTGTGACCTGAGATATGGACTGGGGAGATGACAGCGCCCAGGTTCCCTGCCCAGAGAGTCCTGTAACCCTGCAGAAGATATCCCTTCTTTGTAGTAAAACATTCTATGAAATGATAACTTGATTTCGCTGTAGGAAAGGCACTTGGTAAGTCTAAAAATATGATAAAGTCCATCTTGGACCCTGAGTAATAACTTGACCTTTGATTCTGCCGATGCGTCATTTGAAGAACCCCCCCCCCTCCCCTTAGAGAAACTCTGCGTCTCCATTTGAACTGTGTGGATAAGGAGGGAAGGGACCCGGCCATCTCATGGATATGTGCTTCCTCCGGAATTCTTCTGCTTGTTCAGAATCCAGGCAATTGGCTTCTTGCCCCTGCATGATTCACACTGGAGAGCTTCTATCCCAGTGGTTCTCAACCTTCCTCATGCCGCGACCCTTTCATACAATTCCTCATGTTGTGGTGACCCCCACTCATAAAATTATTTTCATTGCTACTTCATCACTGTCATTTTGCTACTGCCATGCATTGGGCAACCCCTGTGAAAGGGTCGTTTGACCCCAAAAAGGGTCATGACCCACAGGTTGAGAATCGCTGTTCTAGCCACACCATAATCCAGCAGCTTCCTGAGTCAGGAACTTGCCATCGTGCCTCTGTCCCCTGGGAACTTTCAGATAGAACCTTCCAGCCCCAGCTCCTCCCTGGTCACCCTCAGCCTGTGCTACACCAGCCACACACACAGAGACACGTGCCCAAGCCAGCGCTAAGAAAGTGCGACCTCAACTATGGGCTGGATCAGGACTTCAGGCCTCTCTCATTGGCTTGGTTTGGTTTTGAATACTCGATTGACTTTGATCAGGAGCAGATTCCAGTTTAATGGGACCCGAAGCTGATACAAATTGAGAGTGTTCTACAATTTGTATTTGTTAGATGCCAATGAGTCAGTCTCTGACTCATAGCTGCTCCAAGTACCCTGGAGCAGAACACTGCCCAGTCCTGGGCCCTCCCCCTGATTTACCGTGGCTCAGACGCTGGGATTCATCCAGTTTTCACTGGCTGATATTATCAAGTAGAAGCCCAGTCCCTTCCTCCTAGTCCAGCTCAGTCTGGAAGTTCCACTGGACTTGGTTCAGCATTACAGCAACACGGGCAGAGGTGGCTGCACCGGAGTTGTGTTGATTAGAAATCAAGCCCAAGTCTCCTCCACACATGGCGAGAATTCTACCCCGACACCACCACTGCCTTCCTCAATGCACCAGCTGCCACTGAGTCAGTGCTAACTCATGGAGGACCGATGTGTGTCCGAGCAGAATTGAGTTTTCAATAGCTGAGTTTTCAAAATCACAGTCAATTAAAAAAAATAGATTATTCTAACCACTTTTTAAAAATCATTTTATTAGGGGCCCACACAACTCTTATCACAATCGATACATACATCAGTTGTGTAAAGCACATCTGTACATTCATTGCCCTCATCATTCTCAAAACATTTGCTCTCCACCTAAACCCCTGGCATCAGCTCCTCATTTTGTCCCCTCCCTCCCCACTCCCCCTTCCCTCATAAACCCTTGATAATTTACAAATTATTATTTTGTCATATCTTACACTGTACGATGTCTCCCTTCACCTACTTTTCTGTTGTCTGTCCCCCAGGGAGGAAGTTATATGTAAATCCTTATAATTGGTTCCTTCTCTCCACCCCACCCTCCCTGCACCGTCCCAGTATCGCCACTCTCAGCACTGGTCCTGAGGTGTTCTTCTGTTCTGGATTCCCTGTGTTTCTAGTTCCTATCAGTACCAGTGTACATCCCCTGGTCTAGCCAGACTTGTAAGGCAGAATTGGGATCATGATAGTGGCGGGGGCAGGGGGACATTTGGGAACGAGAGGAAAGTTGTATGTTTCATCATTGCTACACTGCCTCCTCAATTTTTTAATTAGGACACGCACCCAACTTTCCAATGGCCTGGCCTTTCCTTCGAAGCCCTTCAGGGTGGACTCAAACCTCCAACCTTGTGGTTAGCAGCTGAGCGTGTTAATCATTTGTTCACAAAAGAATGCACACTTGTTGTTTGATGCCATCAAGTTGAGTCTGACGCACGGCGTGTGCAGCAGAACTGAACTCTGCCCGCCTCTGTGCTGCATCCCATCTTTGCGATGCTTGAGCGCGTTGCTGCAGCGGTGGTGCCGAGCGCTCTCATGGGGGGTCTGCCTCCACTGTCCCAAGCGTGGAGTCCTTCCCCAGGGACTGGTCCCTACTGGCAACATGATCACAGTAAATGAGAGGCAGCCTCACCACGTTGGCTTCTTAGGACGCTTCTAACTTTACTTGCTTCAAGACACACTCCTCTGTTCTGCTGACCTTTCATGTCTGTGTTAGTCTGGGTAGACTAGAGAAACAAATCCATGGACACATATGTGTATAAGAAAGAGATTTATATACCAGCGCAATTGAATATTGAGAAAACATCCCAGCCCAGTACAGATCAAGTCCATAAGTCCAATACTCTTATGTCTGATAGCTATCTATAAAGTCCTTTTCAGACTCACAAAACACATGCAATGATGCCGAATGTAGAAGATCACAGGCCAGTGGGTAGAAAGTCTTGGGATCCAGTGGCATTGGAAGCACCTCCATGCTGGCAGGAGCACCCGGGGCTGCATCAGGGTGGGTCCATGTGTCTTGTCAGCTGCTACGTCTCCCAGGGTGTGAGCAGAGAGTCTCCCACCTCCAAGGAGGAAAAAGCGGAATTTCTAGAATCTTAGGGGAAGGCACTGCCCACATAGAAGCCTCAGTGACCTGATTGGCAGGCTATATTCCACCCCTTCACGCTTAATCCTTAACTTGACAATGCTATAACTACCACAATGTCAGATACCATATTTCAACGGGATCGACTCTTGTTAAGTCCTTCTTCTTTATAGCCCAGTTTTCACACGTGTATGATGAGGTTAAAAGGTTATTGAAAACAACGTTTGGGCCAGGTGCCCCTCAGTCTTCCAAATGACATCTCCCCCTTTCAACACTTTAAAAGAGTTCTTTTGGGCAGCAGATCTACCCATGGCAATGTGCAACAGACTGCTGCTTCCGTGGGTGTGGTTGGTGGATTCAAGTAAAAGGAAATTCTCGGCCATTTCAAACGCCTCTCAGTTTATCAGCATGGTGTTGCTTCTTGGTCCTGTTGTGGGGATTTGGGCTTTCTCTATATTGAGGTGAAGTCCACCCCGAAGGCTGTGTCCTTTGGTTGTCATCAGCAAGTACCTCAAGCCCTCTTCACCTTCAACAAGCAAGGTTATGCCATCTGCACACCACAAGGCATTCATGAATCTCCATCCAATCCCCACACCACATCCTTCCTCACATAGTCCAGCCTGTCGGATTATTTCTCAGCAATACAGATTTGTGAATACCAAAGTAGATATCATCTTTGGAAGGGGCTACATGAAGGGCCCAGAAGGCTTAAAGTCCATTAGCTTTTCAGTAAGTCTCACTATGGTTCTGATTCATTTAAGATCGGGAATCACTACTCCCTGCACCTTAAATAAATTATAATTGAGAATAAAGGGAGGAAATTGCTTGCTGTATATTCATTTTATAGTCAAGCAGCCGCTGTGTGGTTTAGATGCGAGCTTGTATTCTTTGACAAGACGATTTCCTTCATGTTCAAGCAACAGACAGAATGTCTGATGAGTCACAGATGCCCATCTGAAAACAACTGCAGCGTAGGGTCCGAGAGAACGTTCCCGACCTGCATAGAAGCTGCCATTAGCCCTCCCACATCTCCTTTGGCCTTACACAGACTCACAAGCCCCTCCTGGGTCTCTTCTCCTCCTCCCGCCCCTCCCCGTGCGGTAAGGGCGTGGCCCTCAACTTAGGAGGCACCTTCCACGTGTAAGCCACGCAGCGAACATCAACATTGTTAAGGACAGTACTCGTTTACGGGAATCGCACTGAGATGCATTGAAGTAGACCGCTGAAAGGTGGTGAGCAATCGGAGGGCGATGAGAGGAAGTGAACGCGGATGTTGCTGTCAGCGTGCAGCAGTTGCAAACCCTCCTGCTCAAAAGTGATTCCAGAGCAACTTTATTTGAATAGTCGGCGTTGCACTCAAAGTAAATATTAATTCCATTATGCCATAAACTTTTATTTATCATGACAGCAAGTCATAAAGTTCTCTTACTAGAATATAGCTTCTAAATTGCATATCATAGATGAGATACAGCACCCACATTGGATTCTAGCAGCAATTACCCACCAGCCTTTATGCAAGTGAGGATTAAATGCACTTCTCAAATATGAGTCGCAGCCTGAGTCTGTGCAGAAAATCTTCCAGAGCGTTTGTCCTACAAGCCTGGAAACGTGAGGCGAGGGGAGCCAGGAAGTCACAAAGGCTGGGTCCAGACTCAGGGTCAAAGTACACCCCGCCATCCAGGCAGTAATTCACTTGAAGTGTTCTTTGCATATTACGGGTCTGGCTTTTTAAATTACGTAAATTGCTCATTAGGAGTGTCTTGTAATTGCCTTACTCTGCAGTATTGTGGGAAGCGTAGGTTTTAATTATTCGTTTTTTGATTTGTGGGGCAGTTTGACGTGGTCAGGGTGATGGTTTCAGCACACAGACCTGCCTTAATTGTTGTGCTAAGGGAAAATAGGTGGCTGTGTCTATTAAATACCTTGATGTGGTGTTTGGGGGGGACAAAGAGGACCTTGTCATTTACCGGCCCTTGAGAACAATGGTCTCGGCTGTCTGGTGCTGCTGTAACACAGAGTCAACAAGTGGTGGCTTGAAAGAATATAGTTGTGTTTTTCTCGCAGTTCTGGAAGCCTGAAAGTCCAAGCCAGTATCTTGGCCCTGAGCATAGCTTTCTTGTGCATAGCTTACCTTCTTGGCTCGTACACAAGTAGATTTAAAAGAAGAAGAAGAGAACTCTTTGGGACACAAGTCTACTCTATCACACATGGGCTCATGTGAGTTGACATGCATCATCATCATCATCATCATCAATACCAGGGTCCAGGGAACAACAACAACCACAAAAGACAGACAGGTACAAGCTGGGGCCAGCTCTGCTAACACGGGGATAGAATCATATAGTGATAATAACACAGCAGTTATTTCCTGATATTTTTCTATAGGCAGCTGGTTGACATGCTTTATCTGCATGAATTTACTATTCATCCCAGCAGCCCTAGTAGGTAGTCACTGTCCTTATTTCCATTTTATAGATAAGGAAATAGAAACGCAGAGTGGCCTGTTAACTTGGGCAACATCACACATCTAGTGAGTGGAGAGGGCAGGAGCCAAATTCAGGCAGACCAGATCTAGAATCCTGGCTGCCCAGAGCCCTGACCATTTAATACCATTAAACCAATATGAAATGATTACTATAACCCAGGACACACATCCTGAAAAAAGATGTTTTCTTGGCATATGGAGGAGTCTCAGGTGACATTCTCTCTTCTCTGATGACATTGTGTCTGTCCTGGTCTTTTCATCACTTAAAAGTGATTTGGCTTAAAACGCACTGTATTCATGCCTAGTTCAAGCATGATGTGATTAACATAACATTAATTCAAGCATGATGTGATTCACACAGCAGAGAAAAGTCTGTTGCCAAGCAGGATCAGATCCGCAGGTAAGGACTGGAAGTCTAACCCGTATTTGGGGCTAACACTATTCGATTCCTAATAGTCACTGTGCAGAGTTTTTAGACCAGCCTGCAGAAAATCTCTCGGTACATGTAGAGGCCACACTTTGGGCCCTGCCTGCTTCTGGGCGTGATTTGTGGAACCCCAACTTTGTTCACGAATAGATTTTTAACATCTACATGGAAGTCCACTGATCTTTTCCCCATAGTGTGGACCGTACAGAAAGAGTCAAAGCACCCGCGTCAGTCTCGGAGGGTGACAGGGGTGTCCTTCCTCGAGGTGGGACCAGGGTGCTCCTGGAATGTCAGATGCAAAGTCGCTGTTCCCCACGTTGCTGCTTCTTTTTCAGGACAGTCAACAAACATGCCTATTCTTTCAGCACCACGGCCAGCGCCTTTTGGCCATTCATAATTCTGCTCATCTCTTTCAGCACCAAAGCCGGCACCTTTGCCACCCACATTTGGAACAAAGTTTTCTGAGGTCCTGGAAGTTCTACAGACTCTCCTGGGCCACTGGGCTGGGCCACTGCATTCCAGCCAGCGCTTCAGGCTGGTTCACACCGGTTCAGGTCCAACTCCCTGCAGAGAATTTACATTCCACCTTATATAGATTGAATCAGAATCCACATTTTAACAAGATTCCACGGTGATTCTTAAGTACACGTGCGCATAAGAGTCACCAGGATCTGTAAGAATCACCGAGTGCTCTTATTAAAGTTGAGACTCAGTATAGCTGGGATGGAAATGCAAATTGAGATGTCGAACCAGAATGAGCCAGCCAGAAGTCCTGCTTCCAGCACAAGGAATTGATGAGTTGTGAGAGCAGCCGTGGCTTGAGGGGTAAACTTAGCGGACCTGCTTTGGCTCATCTGCAGCCTCCGATGAATAAAAACTCTATTAGGATGCTGGCCCTTGAAAGGCAGCTATTTTAGGACTCGCGTTGGAAAGGCAGTGGATTCTCTTTTTTTAATGCAAGACAAAATTATGCATTTGTCAATACAGCAATAGCATCGACTGTGTCTCTTGGGGGGCTCTTGCCTTAATCATTCTCCATCAGAAAGCTTTTCTCTTTGAAGCCTGGCTCGTGCGCATCTGGCCGATTGAGAGAGGCTCATGGATCCCCTCCTGCTCATCTTTTACCAGCAAAGGGGGTGAAGGCTTTGGTGGGTGTGGGAGCTTTGTCATAAAGCGTACAGCCCGTTTCCCCTCTGCATCACCTGCTTCATGCATGTGGCATTCTGTTCCAGGCCAGATTTCTGTGACATGAAAAATACACTAAATATGGGCTGCCACAAAGCTGTCATTAACCAACCACTAGTTGTGCCTTTATAAATTTTTACACACCGCTAAATTATAAATATGCAGTGCTGAGAGTAATGAAATATGTACCTATAATATCTGCAGTTATATGATTTGTAATTCTGCATGCACATGCTGTAAACTAGCAGGAGTTGGGGGGCTCCATC
The DNA here is from genome assembly GCF_050624435.1 of Tenrec ecaudatus. NCBI lineage: Eukaryota > Metazoa > Chordata > Mammalia > Afrosoricida > Tenrecidae > Tenrec > Tenrec ecaudatus. The sequence goes on from NC_134530.1 coordinate 31,276,968, forward strand.
TGGTTTTTAGTCAGAGCCCAGATCTTGCTTCTCATTCAGAGAGTCATTCAGAGGGGTGCTTGTATCTTGAGTGGAGCCCTTGGGGGCTTCCTGATTGGTGCCTTTTCGTTTGTTCGTTTCTTAGATTTTCACGAACACGGATTGAATAGCATCTGCCACCTTCTAGACCTGTGCTAAACTAGAAATATAGAGTTGAATTAGTCCTTGAGACCACAGATCATCGTTCCATGGAGACAGACCCCCAAATGGCAGTGTCGAGGGATGCGAGCTGAAAGGATGGCCTTTCAAGGCACTGCGGGAAGCAAGCAGGGCCACGAGCCAATTCCGGACCTCTCCGTGTCTGGTTTTCGTTACCTGGAAGCAGATCGCCTGTTTGGCAAAGTTGTTGTTGTTGTTAGGTGCTATCGAGTCCCTTCTGGCCCACAGGGACCCTGTGAGCAAAGGAACAAACGCTGCCTGGTCCTGCTCCATGCTCCCAATTGTTCTTACGTTTGAGCCCCTTGCGGCAGCCACTGTGTCAGTCCGTCTCGCCAAGGGCCTTCCTCTTTGTTGCTGCCCCTCCGCTTTAAAAAGCACAGTCCTTCCAGGGACTGGTCTCTGCTGACAGTGTGTACAAAGAACATGAGATGAAGTCTCCCCATCTGTGCCTCTAAGGAGCATTGTGACTATACTTGTCTTGACAGTGCACGGTACTTTCGCGAACGCCATAATGGAAACGTGTCTATTGTTCTTCAGCCTACCTCTTCCAGTGTCCAACCTCTCTGTCACTTTGTTGCACTGTGGCGGCTTGTGGGTTGCTGGAGGCTGGAAGCTGTGTCACTGGCATCTTAAATACCAGCAGGTCGCCCAAAGTGGACAGGTTTCAGAAGAGCTTCCAGACTAGGAACAGACGATGAAGAAGGGAGAGGCTGTCCATTTCTGAGGAATTCTCCACTGAACACCTTCCGGGTCTTATTGAAGCTGGTAATGTAGAGGGTCAGGAAAAGAGGAAGCCCCTCACTGAGATGATCGACATCATGGTTACAAAAGCGTGTCGACGCATAGCGATGCTTGCGACGCTGGTGCGGGCCTGGGCAGTGCTTTGTCCTGTTCTACATACATGGGCCAACGACAAGTGTGGTTCATCACGCTGCTTTCCTGCCGTGCTGTTGTCGACAATGTGTGAGTTACTGCCACTTGTGGAATGTCTGGAGGGGTGCCTAGCCCACAGTTCACACTCAGTCAACGGGAACCCTTAAAACGATCGTTATTATTAATTTCTTCCTGTCTTTTGTCTGAAGTAAATGTCTGAGATTGTTGCTATATATTTAAAATAGGAGCATCTTAATTTCTCTAATTTGATATCAAACATAATTTGTTATAAAATGAAAGCAATCATTATGAATGTATAGGAAACAAAACAAGAAGCAAATCCAATTGCCATGGAGCCAAATCCAACTGCCATGGAGCCAATTCCAACTCACCCTGACCCTATAGAACTAACACCCCCACCCCAGCTTTCAATAGAACTGTTCCGAAGCCCTATATCTTTTCAGGAGCAGACTGGCACACCTTTCTCGCACAGATCAACTGGTGGGTTTGAACCACCAACCTGTTGGTGAGCAACCCAGCACTTTAACCACTGCGCCACCAGCAATCCTTATCGGAAGTAGATGTCCCCCAGAAGTCCAATGCCTGTGAACATGTGTGTCCACATGGGACTATGCCATGTGTTGTTTTTAAGCAGGTTAGAGCATGGATCTTAAAGCATTTAAAGGCCTTTTAGTGGCTACTGACCTCTCCTACACCCAGTGTTAAACTGTTTCGAGATTCGTTTCTATCCACACTCCTAGGAGTCCCTTTCTTACTGTTGTCTGTGCCCTTGAGTTGGTTCCGACCTACAGCCACTCCGTGAGCAGCAGGACGAAACCCTGCGTGGCCTCGCGCCCTCCTCACCCTTGTTCCTGCTCTTGAGCCGGTCTTGGCACATGGATATGTACTTCAGGGTAAATTTCTAGAAGTGATGTTTAGGATTAAAGGGCTCACCTGTTAACAAATTATGCAATTTAAACTGGTATTATGCCAGATTGGAAGGAGTAATACATGAGTATGATAAAGAAATCACAAAAAATATGCAGTGTAAAGTATGTCGCTTTCCCATGGCTCTCCCTCTCCTCAGTAGTTAATGTCTTCCTCCCAGAGGCAGCTGCCATGTTACCATTTTGCCACTTTGGCAAAGGCCAACTGGCCAGGGACCTATTTCTGGGCTTCCTTTTCTGTTCCATTTCGCTGTGATCTATCACTTCACCATTGCCACTGCCTTGATTACTGTAGGTTTATACAAGACCAAGCCAAACCCACGGTGAGAGTCAATTTTAGCTCCTTAGCAGCCTTCCAGGACAGACTAGAACGGCCCTAAGGTTTCTGGGCTGTCATCTCCACGGATGCGGACTGCCACTACTTTCTTCCATGGCTCTTCTCGACGGTCCTGTCACCTTTCCGTGAGCTTCCGCATGCTGAACTGCGGCACCAACACAGCTTCTTCTAACTTTGCACTTAGTCTTCAAATTGGGTGGCATAACATCCCCACCCCCAGCCAGTCCTGGGGTTTGGGGCTTGCCTCAAGGGGAGTCCCTCTGGGACATGGTACAGTGAATGGTATGACTCTTTGCTGGGCATGCCTACACAGTAGGGTATGCTGGGCCCCCCCTAGGGTTTCCCGTATGGGCTCCAATAAATTTCTTCCCTTTTGCTTAAAAAAAAAATTGGGTGGCATAATTGTTTTCTTTTCATCTTTTTTCAGAATTGTTTTTGTTACTCTAGTTCCTTTTCCTTTCAACGTAGCTTTTAAAAGTTAGCATGTTTATCTCGACAAACAACACCAAACTACTGGAGTTTTAATTATTATCACAATAAATTGGTAGATCACTTGAGAGAATATTTACATCAAGACTCTGTTGAGTATTCCGATCTATGATTATGGCATATCTCCATTTATTTAAATTTTGTTTGATAGCCTTCATCGATATTTTGTCTATTTTCAACATATAGATCTTATATTTATTTCATTAGATTTACAACAACAGTATATCAATTTTGAGGAACTGTTGTAATGGTATTTCAATATATTTTTATATCCAGTCACTTATTCTTACACATAAAAACACCATGGATTTTTGACCTTTGTATCCTGTGATCTTACTCGCTTGAGTCCCAGGAGCATTTATGTATTATAACTGTCATCATTTTGTAGATTCCTTGGGATCTTTATGTAAATAATCATATCTGATAATAGGAATCATTTTATTTCTCTTCTGCAATTTGAATGCCTGTTACTTCTTTTTCTTACCTTATTGCACTGGCTATACTTTCCATACAAGGTTGAGTAGTAGTTGTGACAGTGAACATTGTTGTAAGAGATGAGGGTGATTTTCTGACTTTCAAACCTGGAAATTGTATTTCTTTTGTTCTCAGTGTTGGGGGGTGATTTTCTAGAACAGGGAACAATGTTATATTTTTCCTACCGTCAAACCATAATTGGGCTTAGAAAACCTCACTGTTCCTGAGTTACAACTCATGGAGACCCTGATAGTCAGAATTGACTCAATGCCAATCAGGCTGAATTGTCTTTTTTCAGGCATGGGGGTCGTTGCTGTTGTTGTTGTTGTGAGGGATTGAGTCAGTTCCAACCAAGAGTGTCCTTATGTCCAGCAGAACAGCACACCACAGTTCCTGTTCCATCCACATGGTTGTTACTATGTTTGAGCCCATTGTTACAGTCACTGTGCCACGACATCTTGTCCAGGGCCTTCCTCTTTCTTGTTGCCCCTCGACTTTACTAAGCATGATGTTATTCTCCGAAGATTGGTCTCTCCTGGAAACATGTCCAAAGTACATGAGATGAAGTCTGGCCATCCTTGCCTCTGAGGAACATGTTGGCTCTTGTTCTTCCAAGATAGACTTGTTTGTTCTTTTGGCAGTCCGTGGTACTTTCATTGTTCTTTGCCAGCACATCATTCAAACACATGGATTTTTCTTTGGTCTTTCTTATTCAGTGTCCAACTTTCACATGCAGATGAGGCAATTGAAAATATCCTGGCTTGGTCAGGTACACCTTAGTCATCCAAGTAACCTTCCTGCTTTTCAACACGTTAAAGAGGTCTTGTGCAGCAGATTTACCTACTGCATGAATTTACCTGATGTTTTCATGAGCATAAATTGTGGATACAAGCAAGACGAAACCCTTGACAACTTCAATCTTTTCTCAATTTATCATGATCTTACCCATCTGGTCCTTTTGCGAGGACTTGGGTCTTCTTGACATTGAGTTGTAATGCATTCTGAAGGCTGCAACCCTTGATGTTCTTCAGCAAGTACTTCAAGTTTCCTCACTTTCTACAAGCAAGGATTTGTTATTTGCGTAGCACAGTTTGTTAATAAGTTTTCCTTCAATCATGATGCTGCATTCTTCTTCATATAATCCAGCTTCTCGGATTATTTGGTTAGCATATAGATCGTAAAATTAGCATCAAAGGATACAACCCTGACACACACCTTTCCTGATTTTAAACTGTGCAGTATTTCCTTGTTCTGTTCACACAACTGCTTCTTGACCCATGTACAGGTTCTACACGAACACAATGAAGTGTTCTGGAATTCCATCCTTCTCAAGGTCATCCATAGTTTGCTATGATCCACAGTTGAAAACCTTTGCATAGTTAGTCCAACACAGGTAAACATCTTTCTGGGATTCTCTACTTTGAGCCAAGATCCATCTGACCTCAGCAATGATAGCCCTTCTTCCACTTCCTCGTCTGAATCCAACCTGTGGAAGTTCCCTGTGAATAACCTGCTGCAAACTTGTTGAATGATCTTCAGCAAAATTTGACTTGCATGTGAAATCAATGATACTATTCTCTAATTTGAGCATTCTGTTGGGTCATCCTTGAAATGGATACAAATAGGAATCTCTGCCAGTGAGTTGACCAAATTTCCGGACATAGATGAGTGAGTGCTTCCAGTTTCATCCGCGTGTTGAAACATTTCAGTTGGGGACAGATGTAGGTTTAGTTAATATTTTATATATATATATATATATATATATATATATATATATATATATATATATATATATATATATATATATATATAACCCTCAAGAACCTCAGACGCCACTATCATCTTCTCCATAAATTTAGCCCAGTGCTCTAGGGAAGAAGTAAGTCTAAGGGAGAACAAGAATCTGAAAAGGCAGGAAAGAGGCTCAGAATATGGCTTGTTAGCTATAGCCATCAGTCATCCTTGGGCAGGTAGTTAGGAGGCAGTCAGGGGGTCACACAAAGGCACAGGTAGTTAGTGAGGCACCCAAAAGCCACTTAATTAAAGGATTGCATGTTTCCGAAGCATTTTTGTGTCAGGAATCTAAATTCCTTCCAGGCAGGACAAGCAGCCAACCGCACTATTCCCTAGAGGCAATTACTCGTCCTTATTTAAACACTTGCAAGGAGTAGAAATTTGTTCCCTCGGGACATGTCCATTTGCAGGGCTGGACCACTGGAGTGTCCCAGAAAATTCTCACACAGAGCTGAAGTGATCTCGGGAACTTGTTATCACTCAGGGCCAGTGGATGCTCAGAAAAAACCCAACCACTGCTGTCCACCTGGTTCGGACATGCGGCGACTCCAGGTGTGTGAGTGGACCAGTGCTTCCAAAGGCTTTCCAGGCTGTGGCCTGCAAGAAGTAGTAGCTGCCAGGCCTTGCTTCTAAGGTGGACTTGAACTTGAGACTTTTCCAGCTTACCATGGAGTGCTTGGCTATTGGTGCCACAAATCTGTTCATTTCCATGAATTCAGCAGCTGTGCAAGTATCTCCAACCGAAGCCGCTTCCCGGCAGTCAGATGCTCGTGATGCGCTAGCTTGGATGGAGACGGCAATCCCTGGCTGTGTTCCTTTCTGAGACTGCAGAAGCCAAGAGCTTAGCAGAACAGCCATGCATTCACTCACGGTTCTAGAGGTCAGCAGTCCAAATCCAGGTGTCTGTCAGGCCATGCATTTTCCTGAAGGCTATGGGGTGGGGGTGGGGGGTCGCTTTGTCTCTCCTGGCCTCTGACAGTGCAGGCATGCCCGGAGAAGGCCGTCTGGCTTGGTCAAATAGAGGGGCTGCACAAAAGAGGGTGACCCTTGATGAGATAGAGTCACACAGGGGCTGGAGCAACGGGTCCCGACTCAATAACTGTGAGGATGGCGCAGGACCAAGAGGTGTTTCATTCTGTTGTGCACAGAATCACAGTGAGCTGAAAGGGACTCCGTGGTACCTAACAATGACCATAGACATGACTGGACTCACAGCCCAGCTCCATCATCACATACTAATCCTCCCAGCATCTCTCTCCCTGCCTCTTTCTCCTCTTTCGTAAGGACACCACTCAGCTTGGATTGTGACACGCCTTACCCTGATATGGTGCCTTGGTGGCCCAAAGATTGCATGCTCAGCTGCCAATATAAGATGGCATTTCAGACCCAGCCAGCAGCTACCAGGGAGAAAGGCCTGGTGATCTGCTCCCATAATGATGATGCCCTAGAAAGTCCTATGCGACAGCCCTACCCTGTCATCTAGGGGTTCATGTGCAGCAGAATCAACTCAACAAGCCTAATGACAACTTCTCCAGAGTGACGTGGGTTGACCTAATTGATAGTAGCCTCCAAGGCTCTATTTCTAAGCAAGATCACATTCACAAGCACCAGAGGGTAGGCTTTCAGCAAAGGTTTGGAGAAGACACGATTCAACCCATAACACGGGTCCTGAGTGGATAAAATTGTATCTGAGTCAAGGAATCATGACTCAGGGAGAGGAGCCCCTAGGGCATCACCTTACAATGGGGGCCCCAGGACTTGGAATAGGGGTGCTCCCAGATTATAGGGAGAATCAGCCCTTATTTGCTTTTCTCAGAGGGATGCGTTTTGTGCACAGATGACTTGTGTCTTCCTGGGGCTGGCCAAGGTGACACCCACAATTTCCAGTGAGGATATGACTGTCTTTTAATCAGGGAGCCCAAGTATCTTTTAAGTGCCAGTTTCCAGTCATTCTAAGCCAAGTGAGGGAGAAGGCTGAGATCAGCGAGAACAGGAGAACCCGGAGAAAAAGTCACGCCTCTCTCCCCATCACATAACAAATGGAGTTTCGTAACTCAGGTTTCGCACTGAAGGGAGCTGGTTCTTTGTGCTATTGACAAATCTCTCCCATTTCTGACAGCTACAGATTTTCCCCTCTGGGGTATTGCTCTTCCCTCCCCAGTGCCCTCAATTCCAGGCTCAGCTTCAGGAGCACCCCCAGAGGGTCTAAATTCCCTGCTGCATATCTGAGATCTAACAGCTTCTGACCCCCAGGGAAACTAACCCTCCTCCCAAACCCCAAAGAGAAACCCCAAGTTTTAATCATCCCAAGCAGCTCTCTAGCTGAAGGGCAGACATGACCTTGATACATCGACAAGAGGGATGATTAGATTCGGAGGGAAGCAGACCAGGGAGGAGAATGCCGCAGGAACTTGGGGCCCAGGGGTCAGGGATGGTGTCAGGAAGCACGCCGGGTGAATGCGAACATATTTGAAGGTTCTACTTTGATGGCCCTTCTCCTGGAAATCAATTGGCAGCTGTTGCCTGATAGAGCAAAGCTGGGCCTGAGCTTCGTGTTGAAGCCACCCTCGGGTCTGGGGGATCAGTGTCACCACTTGAGAGGGGGATGTTCAGGTCCTGGGGCCACAGATCCATTAACTCGGCTGTCAGCTAGATGTGAAACATTGGGTTTGGCTTGAGCCCGTGCGTGGGGGAGGGAGAATTTGGTTCAGTGTTTTCTTTTCTATGCAAAGGGATGCAAGACTAGTGACACAGGGCATGTAGCTGCCTTCTCTGCTCCTTTCTCCCATGTAAACATACTCTAGGGTTCTGGGTGGGACTTTGGAAGCCGCCAGGCCTGGCTCGGATAACCTGGCTTATCCCTTATTTGCCAGGTCGACTTGGACAACTCACAAAGCTTTCAGAGCCTCAAAGGCCCCTTAGGACACTTTGAAAATGGAATTAGAGGTTCCATGTGAAGTACTTAGTATTCTCTCTGACACACAGCAAGGGCTCAGGAGGGGTGCCGATTATGGTTAGTGGTGTGATGATGACTGACACCATTGAGAGAGCACAATGTCGTTCGTTGCCATCATGTGGATTCTGAATCAAGGGTGCTCCTCCGTGTGCCAAGTAGCTCTGCTCCATTAGGCTTTCAAGGCATCCCCAGGCATCTCTGGGGAAGTTTGAACTATCAACCATTGGGCTAGGAGGCCAGCACTTGGTCATTTGCGCCACCCAAGGACTCTGTGTAGAGCACGTACTGGTTGCCTTCACTATTTTGGCCAGCATTAGTAAGAATCCTGTTCATTTCGGCGTAGACCTTTGCATATTGATCATTCTGGTTGGCTGAAAGGATGAGTCTCTTGATTTCAGGAAGCTCACATCTTCATGAGATGGCAGCCGTATGAAGGGGGCTTGCGCCCAGTGAATAGGAGAGAAAGATGCTCGAAGGCCACATAACCAGGAAGGCTTCTTGGAGGAGGTAGTTTTCAAGCTGAGAATCAATAATGAGTAAAGTCTGCCCCCCAAACAAGGGAGGAGACACACCCCATAAAGGATGCGAGGAATGAGAGTTCAGTTCAGCTGGGGGAGGGGGCTGGCACTGGAGGGGGCTGGCACTGGAGGAGGGTAGTCCCATGGGAGCTCTGTCTGATCTCTGGAGATGAGAGAGATGGCAGAAAAACATATTGATCCAGACATGGACCTTGGACCTGTACCGGGCACAGGCATCTTTCCATGGGAAGCACAGCTCCCCCCCATTTTTCCTCTCCCCTCCTAGGTACCATGTGCAGGATGCATAGATGAGAGGGCTGGGATTGGAAAGATGAAATGACAGACGCCAGAGAGGAGAAAGCAGGCGTGACTAGCTCCAAGGAGGTGTTTGGCCCCATGGAAGCTGGCCTCAGAGTGATGCCCACTCTGCTCCCCTTGTTGCCTTAGTTACACGTGTGGTCAAAGGATGAATCTTCTGAGATCTGTGTAGCCTTGAGGGAGTTACTTCTCTGTAGCCCCATGTCCTCATCTGAAAAATAGGATCATAGTGAGGATGGGATGGACATATACATGTATGTGCAGCCCTTACACAGTAACTGTCCCCGAAGACCCTGCGTGTGGATTTGGGTAGGTTGCCTTCTGAGAATAAAGTCCAATCAAGGGAGGTTTTAAAAAAAATCCATTTGGGGCTCATACAACTCTTATCACAAACCATCCATCCATCCATTGTGTCAAGCACATTTGTACATTTGTTGCCATCATCATTCTCAAAACATTTGCTTTCTACTTGAGTCCTTGGCATCAATTCCTCATTTTCCCCCTTCCTCCCCACCCCACCTCCCTCATGAACCCTGGATAATTTATAAATTATTATTATTTTGTCATATCTTACACTGTCCAGTGTCTCCCATCACCCACTTTTCTGTTGTCCATTCCCCAGGGAGGAGGTTATATGTAGATCCTTGTAATCAGTTTCCCCTTTCTATCCCACCTTCCCTCCACCCTCCAGGTATCACCACTCTCACCACAGGTTCTGAGGGGTTCGTCAGTCCTGGATTCCCTGTGTTTCCGGTTCCTCTCAGTACCAGTGTACACCCTCTGCTCTAGCCAGATTTGTAAGGTAGCATTGGGATCATGACAGTGGGGTTGGAAGCTGGTATCCACTCTGGTTGGCACTCTCTTTCAAGCCCAGAAGGCAGAGGAAATGGATAGGGTCATATAGCTGATGTTGTTATTGTTGTTTGGTGCCATCAAGTCAGTTACAACTCCTAGTGATGCTACATACAACAGAACGGAGCCCCTCCCGGTCCTGTGCCATCCTCACAGGCGTTCTGATGTTTGAGCCCATTGTTGGAGCCACTGCGTGGGTTCATCTTACAACTGCCCCACCTACTTTCCCAAAATGTTGTCCTTCTCCAAGGACTAGTCTCTCTGACAACATGTCCAAAGGACGTGAGACCAAGTGTGGCCATCCTTGGCTCTACGGAGCATTCTGGCTGCAAATCTTCCCAAACAGATGTTAGTTCTTTTAGCAGTCATGGTACTTCCAATATTCTTTGCCAACACCATAACCCTAATGTATCAATTCTTCTTCGGTCTTCTGTATTCAATATTTGAATTTCATGTGTAGGTCATATGGCAGTTGAGTTGAATTACATCCATAATGGAGCCGCCACTCGCTTGGTCCGTGGCAAGTTGGTTGGGAGTCTTTGCTGGGTAGCTGGTTGATATACTCTGGGTGGACCCCAGATTGGGCATCTTAAAGAGGGCAATGAGTTTCATAAGCACTTTGGGAGAATATCTACAGGAGACAGTTACCTTGGTGATAGAAAGGAGTAACGTGGCCAGAGTTGGGTAATGCTGATTTTTCACTGTTGTTGGCCTGCCTCGGGCATGTTTATCTATTCCCTAAAGTCCTGGAGAGAGGGGACCGCATTGTTCATCGAGGTCCTGGCTCCTTCCAGGACCCTGAGAACTAATGCGCCACACACCTCGCTCAGTTTGCGAACACACGGGGCAGAAGTCTGGGCAATGGGAAATATGTGGAGATAAAATGCTTGAAGCCAAGCTGATGCCGGAGGCCAGTGTCCCATGGAACTCCTCCCAAGGAGGCCTCTTTCCTGGTTCAGAATTTACTGTGACTCCAAGAACAGGCCCATCTTCTGCCAAAGAAGGCCAAGATTGCTCTGCCCTGCTAGTTACACGATCACAGGGGAGTGGGCCGCAATCCCAAGTGGCAGGTGTCGCCTTTTCTGAGTCTCACCCACTGCACTGGTCATTCAGGGCTGCGCTGGTCCGTGACAGTTGGCGGGGCACCTCTCCTGGGTGACTGACCAGGATACTCTGAGTGGAACACACTATTGGGCAACTTAATGGGGGGCAGAGAGCAGCGCGTTTCACGGCCATTTGGGGGGAGATATTTATGAGAGACACCTACCTTGGTTAAAAAAAAAAACGTAATGTGACTGCGGCTAAGTATTATTGATTTCTCCTCTCCATGTTGGTATTAAATGAATCACAGCCCGTGCGATCTCTGACTATATTAATGGGGTTTCCTTAGATGACTACTCAGCCGAGCGAGCTCCCAAATTGGAATTCCATGTGAGAGGATTATTGGATGTGACAAATAGGAGAGGAGGAAGGTTTTCCCTCAGCTGTTTTTGGAGATTACATAACCTGCTATACAAGGGAGAGCCCTTCTCTTCTGCAGCCAGATCAGGAGAAGATCCTTGAAATTCTGCAGCATTTCCACCAAGGAAAACCGGCTCTAGATGTCAGGTGATCTGCTAACTGCTGAGCCCCCAAATCCTAGCACAGCACCTGGAACACACAGGTGCCTCAGAAGTGCTCCCGGAATGGCTCCCTTCATTTAGGAATCGTGACTGGTGAAGATGCCCCGGGCAAGAGGGAGGCAACATGAAGCCCTGCATGTTGGCAGAAAGGAAATAGGCTGCTGGGAAGACTCGGAGTCTTACTGGGCTTCAAGTAACATTGATTCATTCATTCAATCATATATATCTGGGAGGCATATAAGGAGGTTCTTATACCAAAGAAGTCCCTGGGCAGTGCAAATGGTCAATGCACTTGGCTGCTAATCTAAAGGGTTGGCAGTTGAAGTCCCCCAGTGTCACTCAGAAGAAAGGCCTGGAGATCTGAAAGATCATAGCCATTGAAAACCCTGTGGAACATAATTCTACTCTGATGCACGTGGGTCACCATGGGTTGGAATCGATTAAACAGTGACTCGTGGGGTCTGGACCACCTGTGCTAAGTGCATCCTCTCGTCCCATGGAGGCTGCCTTCTAGTGTGAAGGGCAGAAGTTAAGCCACCAGTTACACAATTGATTAATTTCTCCTTCTGATGTGTTTGATTTCTTTTTCTTGCTGATTACCCTGACTCGAGCCCCTAATACAATAATGAATAGAAATGGCCACGGCAGCATTCTTGTCTTGTTCCTGATATTGGAGGAAGACTTCAAAGACTTTCCCTTTAGTTCTAATATGTGCTAGAGGGTTTGGATATGTATTTATTCTCAGGGTAAGGAAGCTTTCTTTGACCCCTCCTCCCCGTGCCCGGAGTTTTCCTGGAGTTCTTATTTCGTTGTTTGTTGTAAATTAATAATGTTGTCTGTTCCGTGTGAAAGGTAACTTTTTCTGATTTTCTTTATGGTTGGGATACGAAAAGAATTTCAGACATCAGATCAATGTCTACAGGCCATGTGTCTACTTGAGGACATGGTAACCTGCCCCAGGGATGACATCGCACCGGCACATGGTGTGGCTGATGGAGGCCACTGGCCTGCAGTCATTTTCAGGGTAGTGAATGAAGTAGGCCATGTTGGGGACCACCACCCCTGCTTCCTTTTGGTCCTTAAGTGGCCCTCATCTAATCTATCCCTTCGGAGGTGATATTGTGTGAATGTGAGTGAGTGTGAGTGTGTGTGAGTATGTGTGTGTGTGGGGAGGGGTGTGGTCAGAGATTCCCGCTGGACTTCCCTTTTCTCATCCCACAGAACAATGACCCCATCTCGGGTGACACCAACTGCCGAATATGTCAATCCCAACTGTGTATTTAAGGATGAGAAATGACCACCCGGCATATCCACACACTCAGCAGGCTTGTTCCCAGTGGACACTGGGCCTGGTTCCATTTATTAGCAGCCCCACCACTGTAGCAGGGTATAATCTGTGAGTATCAAGGTCCCTGCACATCATGGTCAACTTAAATTCTGTGCCCAAAGGTCTTGGAAACATCGGAATATTCCCAGTCGACAGTCTTGGACCTTTAGGGAAAGACTAGGGAAATTATGGGTGTCTATTTATGTGGAATGTCAGGGTCCTTTCTCTTGGGCCCCTGGGCAACCCTTCTGCCAGTGAGTCCAAATCTGAAAACAAACTCAGCAAGGTGTTGTGAATTTTCCTAGGGGTTATTGTGCTCAATCTCCCAGGTAGCCATCCTTGATGTCTTCTGCTGGAACAAGCTCTTTAATATCCAACTTTATGGTCAGCCACCCTTGTCCAGGCACAGTCAGAATCCAACCTCCACTTCCTGCCAATACGTGTTGGCTAGACCTTCAGCTCTGTGATTCAGCGCTCCTTTCATCCTAACTGGGGCCAGCACATCCCTGCTGTAAGGGACTACTTAAGCCGAGTTCTAAACCTGCTACTTAGTAACGAAATAGATATACCTGAATGTAGTACCCTGATGCTTTGTAGGTAAGCGGCTCCTGAACTGTCTATGAGAACAGAGCGGCGCCCTGCTTGTCCTGGCTTGGGTCAGCAGGTCACTTCTGTAGGCTTAGAAAGTTCCGCGGAATGAGAGATGTCAAAATCTTTGAGAACATCTGCCTAGATGTCTTTATCCTCACACTTTGCGTAGCAAGCCTGCCTCGGTTGAGCCTTTAACATGCTCTGCAGTTCAGCCACTTGGACTCTGAGCTCTTACACTTGGCCCCACCAAAGAAATTCTCTGGCGTTCACACGTAACTTTCAATTGCCTCTTTGTCTTGGGCTCTTTATTATCTTCTGTCAAACAGTTCAACTAACTCTTTTTGTTGTTGTTGTTGTTGTTGTTTTCATTCATGTGTGTGTGCGAAAATATACACACAGCAAAGGATATGCCGTTTCAACAAACTCCACGTGTATAACCCTGTCATTGTTTACATTGATCAAGTTGTGTAACTGTTTTCTCTCTCCTTTTCCAAATCATTCTACCCCCCTCACCACAATCTTAAACCTCTCCCCCTAACTCTTTCTGTGAGGGATGGATAGGTCATATGTCAGGCTCTTTGTTGCAGATCCTCAATGCTGCCTTCGTAGAAAGCAGCCATAGATAATAGATAAGTCAATGGGCATGGCCATGACCCAACAAAACTTGATTTACAAAGACAGGTGGCTGCCTGTTGACTTGTGTCCATTGCATGGAGCATCAGTGGCGCCTAGCAATAGACTTCCAGTCTTATTATTCAAATCAGAGCTGTCAGCCACAGCCGGTGGAAACAGATAATGGTATAAGCTTTTTCTTTCTCAGTCACACTTTCCTTTCGCTAGTAATTTGTCCATTTTACCTGTTGTCAAGTTAGTTGGGATAGAGGTGTTTACAGTGTTGTCTGTCTTAATTCCCATTTCTTAAGGGACTACTTTATTTTTAATAGCGTTTAATTGTACCTTCTCTTGACAAGAATTCCAGAGGTTTGTCAATATTAACCTTTCCCAAGAATCAGCTTTTCACTTCATCAATCCTGTTGTGTTTTCACATCATACATTTCAGCTCTTGTCTTTATTATTTTTCTTTCTACTTTATGTCAATACAATTGTTTTCCCCTTATAGCTGCCATTTCATTTTGTTTAGCTCATTAATTTTCACCCCGCCTTTTAAAATAATTAGTCTTATCTTTTTTCTCTCTCAAGGTCCTATTTTAGGCATATCTATAAGTTTTAATCAATGACATCTCCACAATACTTAGTTTATAAACTTTATATTTTTATCTCTACTTTTGCAATAAGACGGTGCCAAGTCTGGAGTATTTTGAAATGTCCAAAGACTTGAGTAGGAATGAGATTTCTATTCAATCTAGAAAACTCCTCTTCTAACTGTGTGCATGGTTTGCTCCTACCGTAGTCAGGGTTCTCCAGAGAAAACTGAGCTAGAAACTCCCTCCTTCCCGGAGTCTGTTGGAAAATATGACCTTCATGACAGACATCAAGCTAGACATTACCGGATAGAATTTTGTAAGGCCAATGACTTCTTCATTGCAAATACCTTTTATCCCCCAACAATAAAAATGGTCAATTAGACATGTGGACCTTGCAGATAGAATACACAAGAATCAAATAGACTACCTGTGTGGCGGAGTGGTTACAAGTTGGGCTGAGCTCCACATGGTCTGTAGTTCAAACCTTCCAGCAGCTCTGTGGGAGAAAGATGGGGCTTTCTACTCCCGTCAACAGTTACAGTCTAACCAACTCATGGGGGGTGGGGTCGGAGAGAGGTCACTAGAGTCCACATCAACTCGATGGCAGCGAGTGGGTATGGGGGAAGAGCTGATAAGAATGCTCACTATGCGCAGCTAAAAGGAGGCCAGGGGCTGACCGTGCAACAGACCATCAATTGCTCATATGCAAGTTCAGGTTGAAACTGAAGAAAGTTTTTTTTTAAGCCCACATGAACCAAAATATGTCCTTGAGTTTATCCTACCTGAAATTTTAGACCATCTCAAGAAAAGGTCTGACACCTTAAGCACTGATGACGGAATACAGATGAGTCCTGAGGCCATAGGAAGAGCGTCATGCATAAAAAAAATAAAAAAAAAACAACCCAAAAGGCATTAAAAAGACAAGAAAGTAAAAAAGGCCAAAATGAATGTCCCAAGGGACTCTGAACATGGCTCTTGAACACAGGATACCTAAAGCAAATGGAAGAAATAATCAGACAAAGTTGCTGAACGGAAGATTTCACTAGTCAGCTGGAAAAGAGCAGATAAAGAAAGCATGATAGTAAAATGTACAAAGACCTGGAGTTAGAAAACCAAATGGCAAAAGCACGTTTAGCATATCTCAATCTGAAAGAACTGAAGAAAAAGCCAAGCCTTGAGTCGCAATCTTGAAAGCATTCCAGGAGCATGGCGCTGGATGATGCAGGTAGCATCAAAAGACAATGGAAAGAATGCACAGTCACTGCACCAAAACAAAGTGGTCGGCATCCAACTATTTCAAGAAACAGCCTATGTCCAGAATCAATGGTCTTGAAGGACGAAGTCCAGGCTCCGTTGAGGCACGAGTGAAAAATGAGGCTCCAGGAGCTGGCAGACTACCGATCAAAAGGTTTCAAAAAGCGATGCCGGGCTGGAAGCACGTTCTCGTCTACCCCAGGAAATCTGAAAGATAGCTACCTGGCCACCCGGCGGGAAGGGATCCGCAAGTGTGCCCACTCCAAATAAAGGGGACCAAACATAATGTGGAAATGATTGAGCAATATCATTAGCAAGTTAAAGTTTGCTGAAGAGAATGGAGTTACAGGGAGCTGCCAGAAATTCCAGCCGACAAGAAGAAAACGTGGAATGAGAGTGATCAATGTTGATGTCAGATGGAACTTGAGGAAGAGCAGAGGATTCCAGAAAGATATTTACTTAGGTGTTATTGCCTAGGCAAAGGCATTCCATTGTGTGGATCATAATAAACCGCGGATAACATTGTGGGGAAAGGGAATTCTAAAAGTGTGCTCCTCGGGCTCTTGCGCATAGCCCAGGAGGCAATCGGGGATGCTCTGAAGTTTAGAATTAGAAAGGCTGTTTTTCAGGGTCCCATCCCTTCACACTCCTTATTCTCTCTCGGTGCTGGGAAAGAACGCAGTGTCGGGGTTGCAGGAAGGCACATTGACAACCTGTGACATGCAGATGACACAAGCTCGCTTCCTAAAAGCCCAGCAGGACTTGCAGTACTTACTGGTGGAGATCAAAGACTACAAGTCAGTGTAAAGAAAACACAAATCCCCACAGGGGGGCCAACAGACTACCTACCTCACAGTAAATGGGAAAAGATTGAAATTATCCAGAATTTCTCTTGACTGACATCAACAATCAATGCTCACGGAAGCAAATATTTCACTTTAAGGACGAAGGTGTACCTGACCCAAGTCATAGGTTCTTAATCGCCTCCTATGCATGTGACAGCTGGACAAGGGACAAGGAAGACTGCAGGGGAACCACTGCCTTTGAGTGCTGGGGTTGAGAAGCATGTTGAAAGGACCATGGACCACCAGCAGAACAAACACATCTGTCTTGGAGGAAGTACAGCCCGAGATTGTGCTCTGTGAGATAGAGATTCTCTCAGAATTGTTGAGACCGGATTTGTAGCCTGGCATGGGTCGCATATGCTATAAAAAGAATGTATGTTTGTCAGTTGCTTCATACCACGCACCATGTATTTGTACAAATTGGTGAATCATATTACTCAAGTCTTCTGTATCCCCTTTTTTTTCTATGTGAGCTACCAAATATGTACTAAGAAATGCATATTAAATTTCCTACGGTAATAATGGATTTGTCAATCTCTCTTTGACTTCCGGTCCTATGTGGCTGTAACTATTTTAAAGTCATATTCCTAGATGTCTCCAAGTTTAGGATTACTGTATCTTCTTCTTGGACTGAAAATTTTATCAATATTTAGCAAGTCTCTATCTCTAGAAATGATTTTGTCCTTGAGGTCTTTTTGTATCTGCTTTCTTTTGATTAGTATTTGGTACATCTCTTCACCTCCTTTTACTTTAAACTTTTCATTTCCTTGTGTTTTAGCTATGCCAGGTTTAAAAAGTGTACAGCAAAATTTCATTTTTAATCCCAGTTGGCAGGCTTTTCTGTGAACCTGTGAATCGAGCCTATTTACATCAGCTGTAACTATTGATCTATGTGAATTCATTTTTACCATCTTGTACTCCAGATTTGTCTGGGCCTTTTCTTTTTGTTATTTTCTCTCTCTCTCTCTTTCTTACCATGTTTTCAATTGATGGAGCTTTGTGTTTCTCCATTTTCCTATACCGTTTATTCTTGATTTCTTTTTTTTCTAGTAGTTACGTTAGAAGTTTCATATCCACCCACTCCTCACTTATTGACTATCTTACTGTCTGACGTTTTAGACCTGGGACAATGGTAGAGTATCTACTGAGCATTTTGTGCATCCACAATGTATGTCTGGCAGTAATGACTGCTGAGGGGCAGGTAAGACAAACACTGGCTGTGATGGATAAGGCTCTGTGTCAACTTAGCTGGGCCGTGATTCTCGGTGTCCCTCTCGGCAGTTGTATAAAGATGTCATTTAGCAGTTAGACACTGGTGTAGTCATCCTCCATTTTATCATCTAATGTGGTCATCCTTCATTTATGCACAATGAGCTGGACTTTGGATCCTGACTGTGTAAGTCAGTGATGAATAAATTATTAAACTTGACAGGACATAAAATTGATTAATAATGTGATCATCTGCTCAAACAACACAAGAAACTTGTTAGATGCCCTTGAGTCAATTCTGACTCAGAATGACCTGATGCACAACAGAACGAAACGCTGCTTCGTCTTTCGCCATTCTCACAGTAATTGTTATGTTGGAGCACATAGTTGGAGCTACTTAGAGTGCCTTAACCATGACCATCCCCACCCAGCCTTCCCCACTGACGGCTATGTTCTTGCTGTGAAGATTTTTTTAATTTAAATGTTTTATTAGGGGCTCATATAATTCTTATCACAATCCATAAAATCATCAATTGTGTAAAGCACATCTGTACATTCATTGCCCTCATCATTCTCAAAACATTTGCTCTCCACTTAAGCCCTTTGCATCAGGTCCTCTTTTTTTTCCCTCCCTTCCCGCTCTCCCCTCCACCATGAGCCCTTGATAATTTATAAATTATTATTTTGACATATCTTTCCCTGGCCGACGTCTCCCTTCACCCCGTTTTCTGTTGTCCATCCCCCAGGGAGGAGGTCACATGTAGATCCTTGTAATCGGTTCCCTCTTTCCAACCCACTCTCTCTCTACCCTCCCAGTAGCGCCACTCACACCACTGGTCCTGAAGGGATCATCCATCCTGAATTCCCTGTGCCTCCAGCTCCTATCTGCACCAGTGTACATCCTCTGCTCTATCGAGACTTGCAAGGTAGAATTCGGATCATGATAGTGGGGGCAGGGGGGAGGAAGCATTTAGGAACTAGAGGAAATCTGTATTCTTCATCGGTGCTACATTGCACCCTGACTGACTCATCTCCTCCCCTAGACCCCTCTGTACGGGTATCTCCAGTGGCTGACAAATGGACTTTGGGTCTTGATTTTCTTAAACCCCACAAAATAGAAGTTAATGTTTTCAGTTTTTCTCCAACAGTTATTGGGTCCTTTTCATGTGACAAGCACTTTAGTAGGCACCAGAATACAGTGACAAAGAGGAAGGCCCTCATCAAGATGGATTGACACAGTGGCCGCAACTATGGGCTCACACGTAAAAGCAAAGGTGACAACGACACAGGGCGGGGCGGTGTTTCGTTCTGTCGTGCACAGGGCCACTGCGCATCAGAGCCCAACGACCCCCAACAACACCGGAAGGCGGCAACAAGAAGACACAGTGAGCACCAGACAAGGAGTGTCCACACTCGTGGAGTTTACATTCTAGACGGGATGATAGATTCTAAATGACAAACATAATCCACACGTAAAATATATAAGGTGTTATACAAAACAAACAATTGGTATGGGAAATATGATAACAAGGGAAGAGGAGACAATTGCAGGTGTCTCTGGGCTGTGAGGGCTGGCCTCAGTTAGATGGGGAGGTGTGAGTGACGGCTCAGAGGTGTGGAAGATGAGGGAGATGGAGAGAAGCAAAGGTAGGGGATGAGTCTTCAGGTCGTAGCATGCTTGGTGTGTTCAAAGACAGGAAGGAGGCCAGTGTGGCGAGAACAGAGACCAAGTGGAAGCAGGTCCCAAAGGACCTCGTATGAACTTCCTCTCCTCCCCCCCAAAAACAGTTGCTACAGAGTCCATTCGAACCCCTTTTGACTTCACATATGCCAGAGTGTAACCTTTAGCAAGCAGATCACTGGGCCTTTATCCTTCGAGGCCTCTCTGTAAGTTAGAACTACCAACCTTTCAAGTAGGAGTCTGTCCTTCATTGTTCACAGCACCTGGGCACGCCACGGGTTTCAGAGACTATGAATGAAAAAGGCCTTGGCTTCTACCCTGAGTGAAGCGAACGGGGGATTTTGAGTAGGGACGCAGTGGGACCAGACGTCTATTGTTGAAGGTTCCCTCTGCCTACTGTGTTGAGAAGAGGCGGTGGCGGCAGAGAAGTTAGGGAGCTGATATAGTCGTCCACGCAAGCACTAAGGGAGCCTTGGACCGAAACGTGGCCTTGGACATATTTGTAGGTGGTATTGGATATATTTTGAAGCTAGCCCCGGTGGATTTCCTGACATAGAGTGGAGTCAAGCATGTTTCCTGTTGTGAGCATCTTACAGGCGTCCTCAAACTACAGCCCGCGGGCCATCCAGCCCACCGGATGTTTTTGCCCCATTTGTTTTTTTTTTTACTTCAAAATGAGATATGTGCAGTGTGCATAGGAATTTGCTCATACTCTTTTTTAAACTATAGTCTGAAGGGTCTGAAGGTCAGTGAACTGCCCCCCTGTTTAAAAAGTTTGAGGACCCCTGGCTAGACGAATGGAGAATGAACTGAGATGGGAAGCTGTAGGAGGAACAGGTTTGGGGAGGTGGAAGGTTGGGAATTCCATTTGGGACATACTGAATTTTAGATGCTTCGGTATTCACATTGGCAATCGATGTGTGAGTTTAGTATTTCCAATGCACATCGAGGTTATTCTGAGCCTTAAACTTTATACAATTTTAAGGATCTTCCTTAGGGAGGAAAACACAAGCTGGCAACAGAGTCAGGTACCAGAGAGGCCCCAAAGCCTCAATTCTATTAACTTTGCAAAGAGCTTCCTTTTGAATGTTAGGGAGAAAAATCCCAACCAGAAATCATTTTAAAAAAAATCCTTTTATTGGGAGCTCATACAACTCTTATCACAATCCATCCATCCATCCACTGTGTCAAGCACATTTGTACATTTGTTGCCATCATCCTCAAAACATTTGCTTTCTACTTAGACATCTTGATGGGGACGTCAATGGTATAGAGAAGTTCCTGTATGGACTCGAGTATAAGCTGGCCTGACTGTCACCCGAGGCAGCTGATTTCACCACAGAAACGGAATTAAAAATGTGCTTGAAAACCTGGCTTACACTCGAGTGTCTACGGTATTTCTCGTCATGCGATTGGATGAGAGAGAGTGTTTGATCGAAGAACTCCCAGATCAGCTCCGAGGCTCTTTTGGAAAATGATTGATTCCAAGAAAGCAGATGGAGGCGGAGAAGAAAGGAGCTAAAACAGTGTTACCGTCAAATGAACAAGGAGGGTGGAAGCCTGTCTCAGTGCCGGGAAAGGGCTGAGGACTGACCGTTAGATTCAGGAACGAGAAGGTGCTTTGTGGCCCTGACCAGAGTGGCTTGGGTAGCGTGGTGGCGGAAGAACTTGTGGGGAGTTGGTTTAAAAGAGATTCGAAGGGGGACGGGGTGGTGAGAAACAGAAAGGCAAGATGACTGTTCTCAGGAGTGTCAGCAAAGTAAATGGGAAAAAAAAGGAATGAGGTCATAGCAATGAGGAAATATATATACAAGATTTTTAATGGAAAAAATAACAGCATATTTGCATGCAGATGGTAATGGTTTGGTAGAGGGAAATCATATAGAAGGTGGAGGAGATTGTTGTTATATAAAGTGTCTGTCCTTGATTAGGCAAGAAGAAATGGAGTGTATATATGTAATTGTATTATTTCCTTTCTCACCACCTATTCTTACATCTCGGGTCTTCCTTCTGGGATCATTTTCCTTCTTCCTGAAGTATTTCTTTGAAGCGCTTCCCTAAGGAGGATATTGGTAGTGAACTCTCTCAGGTTAGGTTTGGTTGCTGAAAATATCTACATTTCATCCTCCTTCTTGAACGACTGTTTTGCTCAATACACAATTTTAGGTTGACAGTGATTTTCTCTGAGCACTTGAAAGATTAGCCCAACGTCTCCTGGGACTTATTGTTGCAGTTGAGAAATCAGTTGTCAATCTAATTGTCATTTCAGTTTCTTGGTGTGCGTGTGTGTGTGTGTGTGTGTGTGTGTGTGTTTTCCCTAGAATGCAATGCTGTTGAGTTCTTCTCTTTATCTTTGGTTCTGTGTTGTTTTTCCCTATGGTGTATCCAGGTGATGGTTTGTTTTTGCTCTTCCTGATTGGGATTCACTGGGTTTGAGTCTGTGGATATCTATCTTTAAAAAGTTCTAGAAAACTCTGAGACAAATTCAGTTATTGCTGCTCCATTTTTCTTTCTTCTTGAATTTTGACTGTGTCTGTTCAACCCTATTTTTCAACATCTCTACGTCGATTTTAGATATTCTAGCACTTTCCCTCTGTGTTGGTGTTCTTGGGGCTAGCTCTCCATTTACCTTTCGGTTCGCCATTCTCTTTAGACTGGCTACTGTTTACACAGAGTTTTTCATTTTAATGATTATGTTTTTAGTTCCCAAAGTTATAGTTGTCCTTTTTTTTTTTCTCCAAATCTACCAAGTCAGCTTTGAGATTCTCCTGTTCCTACAACATACATTGGCTTTCCCCATGTACTTTCTTTACACTGATTCGGCAAACTAATTTTGCATTCTGTTTCTAATAATTCGAGGATCAGCATTTTTGCAGGGCCAATCCTTCCATTTTTGTTTGTGCTGATTCTTCCTAATGGTAGATTGTTCCATCTTGTACTTGGTGAATTTTAATTATGATCCTGAACACCAGAGTTTGGCACAAAACAGAAAACTCTTACGAGGCCTTGATTCCAGTTTTTGTACCTCCATCCTTCCTGAATCTTCCCTTAAAAGCTGACGAGTGTGTTTATCTTCCTCATTCTCAATTTTAGCTGCAGAAACATTAAGTAACTTGAAGTAATATCTTTAGGGAAAAAAAGTCTGAACGTTAGATTAATAACTGAATAGACTTTCTAATTATGTTGGGGTTTTTAAATCTTTCTAGATGAACATAAACCATGACTAAATGTTTTCTGTATAATTAAATGTAATATTTTAAATAATTAGATCATTGCAGTTGTGTTCACAAATGTAGTTTTTCTCCATTTATGACTCTTTCTTTAGTGGAAATTCCAAAATTCTAAACCTGGTGAAGTAAGCAAGGATCCAAGATGCCTTATGGCTAGTCCACATCTGCACCGCAAACGGCCGTAGAAATTCAGTCTGGAGCTTCCTTGCATGAGCCCTCTGTCAGGGCATCTCGTAGGGTGGCCAACATCAGGGAAAAGGCAAAGTGGGTCCCTTTCTAACCTGAAGCTTCCTCAACATCTTCACCGAGGCCTTCGCCGAGAAATGAAGACTATATTCTTTTCTTGGGATCCTTCTGCACCTAAATATAAGTTGCGATGAGAAGTCAAGGAACTAGTTGTTGTTGTGTTGTGGTTAGGTGCCGCCCAGTTGGTTCTGACCCATAGCAACCCCTAACACAACAGAAGGAAACACTGCCCAGTCCTGTGCCATCTCCTAACTGTTCCCATGCTTGAGCCCACCGATGCAGCCACTGTGCTAATCCATCTTGTCGAGGGCTGTGTTAGACCGGCTTGAGTAGAGAAATAAATCCAACAGCAATTGCATATTGCTATATTATAAATTGTGTATCAAAGAGCAATTGTATATTGAGAAAACATCCCAGCCAAGTCCAGATCAAGCCCATAAGTCTGATATTAGCCTGTAGGTCTGATACTAGTTCAAAAATCCCTCTTCAGACTCATGTGGTCACATGCAATGATACAAAATGCAGGAAGATCATTGACCGGTGAGTACAAAGTCTTGTGGATCCAATGGTGGTGGCCGCAGCTCGGCATTGGCGCAGGTCTCCGCATGGCCCCTACAGCTCTGTGAGTGTGGCCCTTCAACAGGAAGGTGAAGCAAAATGAGAGACTCTCACAGGTCTCAGCAAGTCTCCATGTGGCTTGTCAACAGGAAGGTGAAGGCAAGAGGAAGAGGGAGGCCAGCCTCCGGAGAGCTATTTATCTAGGTCGCCCACCAATCATACTGAGAACCTGATTGACAGGCGAAACTCCACCCCTTCACTCTTAATACCCTCAAGTTGACACGAGATGATGTAAATACCACAGGGGTCTTTCTCTTTTTCACTGACCCCCTACTTTACCAAGCGTGATGTCCTTCTCCAGGGACTGGCCTCTCCTGACATCCGCGCCTCTAATAAGGAAGGACTCAAGGAGCCAATAGGACCTGTGAAAGCCACAAGTAGCCCCAACAAGATGTGGGCATTATGTCCCATTTGATGAGATAATTCACCACTAAATTGAGATGTTCAGAGTTTCACGTATTTAAATTCCAAATGAAAATATAGTAAATTGCATCTAGAACAAGGGAATACATCGTAGAAAATATAAAACAATTATTCAATTATACTTACATGTACTAATTGGCTATTTAGCTATCAGAGAAGAGAAATATGTCACATGTCAAGATGCTTTCTTATGTTTAGTCTCTCTCTTTAATACAGGGAATCCAACAGGCAGAGCCTGGCCACGCAGAATCCAGGTTTATCCCACCATCCCAATGTTGGAAAGGAGGAGGAGGCAGGGATCATCTTTGTTGTGCCAACCAGGGCCTACTAGATTATGGCTAAGAAATGCCCCACCGAGGTTTAGGAATGTAAGGTTTACTTTGGTTCAAGGGGTGAACTTCCTTAGGCCAGAATTTGGGAGAAGCCTGAGTAGATAGGACATTGTTCAGCCAGCCTCCGCAAGGCCACAGCCCCCCAAATATTTTGGCCTTAGGACCCCTTTACACTCTTACACATTAATGGAGGTCCCAATGAGCTTTGAGCTCTTGGGACTTTATTTATCAATACTTACTGTGTTTAATGTTGGAACTCAGAAGCTGGCATATCCCACAGTGATATTATGATGGCATGAGGCTCCTAGAAGGCACCACTGTGCACTCAAGGCTAATGACGCCCTTCTGTGCTTGTGACGATCGTGTTGGCTTCTCCAGGTCACACTTTGAGGACCCCTTCCCTTGGCCTTCCTTAGGAGGAGTTCCTGCTAGAACTACATGCCCAATGAAGCCCTAGGTGGCTCTACTCTATGGTCAGCCCATTCTCTGCCTCTTTTGGTTGCCTTCTCACCAGCAGTGGATTGGGTTGGGTCAAGGAGAACATTAAGCCACCAAGGGCGATTGACTATTTTTTTTGTCATCTGCTGTTGTGGCTACTGCTCTTAGGTGCAGTCAAGTGGGGTCTGACTCACAGCAATCCTTTGTGGAACAGAATGAAACACTGCTCAGTCCTGCGGCAGGCAGCCTCACGATTGCTTTTGCGTGAGCCCACTGTGGCAGCACTGTGTCAACCCATCTCCTGGAGAATCGTTCTCTTTTGTGCTCACCTTCTACTTTACTGAGCGTGATGTCCTTTTCTAGGGACAGGTCTCTTCTGACAATCCATCCAACGGACCTGAGACGAAGTCCCACCACCCATGTTTCTCAGGAGCATTCTGGCGGTACCTCTTCCAAGCCAGATCTATTTGTACTTTCAGCAGGCTGTGGACACTCGGTGTTCTTCACCCGCATCAGAACTGGATTGCTTTGATTTCTCTTCTTTCTTATTCCACGTCCAACTTTCATACACATGTGCAACTGTCTGAAATAGCTTGGCTGGGTCAGGAGGACCTTAGTCCTCAAAGTGACACCCTTGCTTGCTCTTCAGCACTTTCCAGCGGTCTTGTGGGGCAGCCAGACCCAATGCAAGGCGTCGTTTCATTTCTTGACTGCTCTTTTATGTTCTGAGTCATCGCTCTATCCCTAATCCTCCTGCTCCTTCTGGGATGCAGCCCCCCTGAGAGCTCCACTCTTTTCTGCGGGAGAAGCACAGAGGTAGAACCCCAGGGAAGCCACCTGCATTTGCTCTTAAGCCCTCTAACTGATTGGGTAAGGCCCACTCACATGGTTGAGCCATTAGCGGTTCTGCTGTTATCAGCTGCCTTGCTGTGGTATCGCCCCGGGACTCCTGGTGGCCCCCATGCACAATGGAAGGAAAAGTTGCCTGGTTTGGGGCCTGTCCCGAGATCAGTTGTAGTTTGGACTATTGGGAGCCATAGGGTTTTCAGAGGCTGGTTTTGGGAATTCGAGCTCCAAGCCTTTCTTCCTAGTCCATCTTCGTCTGGGAGCTTCACTGACACCTGATCCGCGTCTTAGCAATCCCGAAACCTCCCCTGACAGATGAGGTCCATTGGCTGAGAGGCAAAGCCTGGTCTCCCTCCTGGAAGTGGAGGGCTCTCCCACTGACCCATCACCACCTCCGAATCTGATTCACAGCCGAGTCAAAGGTTCTCACTGCCAGCCTGTCAATGGTGACTCAAAGCCACCCTCCATGGGTTTCCAAGATTGCAACTTCTTATGGGAGTAGCAAACCCAGTCCTCCCAGGGAGCTGCTGGTGGTTGTGATTTGGGGAGGATGCAGCCAACGCATAACCACGACTACAGCACCCAGTCGAAGGTTAACTGCAGGCAAATGCGGCATGGCAACCTCTAGACGAGTGTCTGTTCAAATCAAGTCAAGTCGACACACAAGAGGAACGGCAACATCCTATGCTCCAAAGGCTGCTATTTAAACCCCGCCCTCCACGCTTATGACACTGGCTGACAGTAGAGTCATAGCACTGGCGGGTGCTTGGAGGCCACCGTAGGGACAGCAAATGCAATAACAGCCATTGGGCCAGTGGGCTTGGGGCGGGAGCTTCCGGGCTAGAATCCCTTGGGGACCCTGCTCTGCCCATCCATCCCCAGCTCCCCATCACGTGGCTGTCATAAAGGAAGGAGGCCTGCCTGGACCGGGAACACATGTTTATTTTATGAATGACTTCAGGGAAAGAGAGAGAGAGGGGAAGAAAAAAAATCCAGAAAGCTGTGTTCTTTTTATTACGTTTTGTCGGTAAACAAAAAAAATTGGCACATTTAATACTTACACCGGTCCTGTGGGATTTCTCTGACTAATGCAAAATGACAGTTGTCGCAACATTCCATATAAATACAAGTCTGTTTGCGGGAGCCTGTTCTATTTTTAATGTAAACCACACCTAACTTGCTCTGAAGAATTGTACCCTTGGAATGCAGAGCCCTGTCTGTTGCCCATTCACCGCTCCGCGTCATCTCCCGCAGGCGCCCGGAAGACACCGAGCCACCCGAAACTTTCCCTTCCCACCCCCCGTTTAATGTGAGAATTATTCACCTAATTTTCCTGCAGCAATTGTGTTCCTTAATTTATTGTTGTGCAGAGCAGCGAGCTGATGTGGCTAATGAGTGACACAGTGTACTTGGTGAGCCGATCTATAATTTAGGAGGCTGCTGATGATCTTAGTGCCGTCTGCAGTCGGAGCAAAGCAGGCAGTAAAAATAAAGAATAGGCCCCCGGATTGTATAAATACCCGCACACCCATACAGACACGCACACAGCACCTACTCCTTGGTGTGCAGCCCCCTTGGCTGTGGGAAGTGGCTACCCCACCATGGCAAGCTGGGTTTTATCAGTTTATGATGGACTCCCTGGTCACTCGCTTCGAGGACTTCAGGCGTAGGAAGAGTTGGAGGGTACCAGGAGGGAGTTCTCCATGACCTGGGACAAAGGGTGGCGACCTCTTAGCTCTACTTTCTCTGGTTTCTCAGCCTGCAAAGGAATGGCCTTCCCTGAGCCTTCTCAATTCTAGCAGTGGGGCACCCACAGCTCGTTAGCATCCAGGAGTTCAAGGATCATGGCATCTCCCTCGGCAGTCTTGGGACAACCCTGGTTGACGTCTGGCCCAGCTGCTGGCTCTTCCCTTGGCGCCAAGGAAGGTGATGTGCTTTTCCTTTGAGCCTGGGTCTCAATAGTTACTACTGACGGATGGGAATTGCCCGAGTTGAATGGATTTGCCATTGCTGTCAGTGAGGAGAAGACCCTTGGGTCCAACACTGGACTCCAAGAAATGTCAGCAATCCCATAGATGCCCCTGCATGCAAGGCCACATGGGGGTGGGCGGGGGCGGGAAACAACATGAATAAGTGCATTACTCACTGCTCTGAAATTCCCTTCCCTGGTGTGATTTCCAGGTTGGGTCCTAGAGGGTTGGGAGGGCTGTTCTCAAGGTCCCTGTCTCGGGCAGCCGTGGGCATGATGACAGTGCGTCGGTGCAGAGGATCAGCCTGATACAGACAAGGCCAGACCTTGCCTCCTCCCAGTGGTTCTGAATGGTGCCCAGAGCCCACAGGCAGATTCCTCAGTGAGCGCGTCCGCATACACTCTCCACATACCTTGCAGGAACTCAAAGCCAATGTCCTGACACATCACGTTGCAGGTTTGAACAGCAACTTTAGATTTGCTTTCCCTCCTGAATGAAGCATTTTTGTTACCTACTCAAAGAGCTCCCCCACCCCTTCCCTGTGTTGACATCTTAATGGGCATCCCCATGAAATAGAATTTTAAAAACATTTTTTATTCTATTCCTTAACATTGGTCAGGAAAGGAGGTGGGGATAAAGCCAGCCAATGGGATGCCTAAGCTTCTCTTTGGACACCAGCATCTCTGTTAATGATGGGGCCAACGTCTGGTGTCAGCAAAGCCGGCGGTTTAACCCGGCGAGTGACGGGGGAAGCCGTTTTTATTCTGCTTTTAAATATGTGTCCCCAAGAGTTCACGGAATTTTAAAACAGCCTCCTCTTTCAGCTAACACGCTGCTGCGAGACAGAGACATGTGTAAAAAGAATGTTAAATCTCATTGGTCTATGCAGAAAGTAAAAAATCTGTTTTAGTTAATGAGGTTCCATTTAAGAATGATCCATAAGGAAAAGGAAAGAGAAGGGTGGGGGAGTGCGGGGAGAGGGAGGAGTGAAAATCAACATTCTGGGCAGGGCAGAGAAACCATGGCTAGTTCTTTGTCATACATTGGGCTTGGCAGAAGAGCACTAAGGTGATGTGGTCCCTTGGGGGCATTTTAGAAACCATGGCTTTTTAGGCTGTGTGTGTGTGTGTGTGTGTGTGTGTGTGTGTGTCTATGCTTGATGGATGGAAATTCCCTCCTGCCTCAAAGTATACAGGATCCACTCTCCTGAGGTTGCGGGTTCTCTCTCGGGCATGGAAGCAGCCTTTCTGCTCGTCCCGGCCCGTAGCTCATATGAAGATCCTTGTGAGCAAAGGGTTTCCCCCCCAATCACATGGGTCCTACAGCAGAACAAAAGCAGGGCCAAGGAAGCTTCTGGGCCTTTGCATCCGTGGAACTGCCAATGTTTTAATCTTCCCCTGGGGATGGCTCTCTTTTTCTCTCCCCTGACATCCCCCAGGAGCTCCCTAATTAAAGCTACAGATGCAGTTTAAAAATACAGCCGCCAGATGTTAGTTTAAAATGACCCGGCACTGGCAGCCGAGATGGGGGAGGCTGACCGTGATGGAGGCCTTTGGGGTCGCCTTTTCGTGGCTGTCATTCGGTATGCTAATGAAGCCGGCAGAATCTCCAAGCCAGCCCCAGAGCAAGTCGTAAAGGCAACTGCTCTGAAAGCAACGCATCAGTAATTCTTATCACCTGGCATCTGGAGTGGCGGGAAAGCACACTTCCTAACTAGAACATGTCATCGCGTGACTTAGAGGGAGCCGGGCTCCTCACTCGGCAGACGATGTAGACTGATGGATCTGCTCGCTAGAGCTGGTACAGCTCCCTTTAGGGCAAACCATCCTTTAAGCTGGATCCAGGCTCTCAGACAGGCCTGCCATGGTTTGACTAGACCCCTTGCACTGCCCGGAGGACCCGGTGGCACCAAACAAAGGTTCCCCAGAGGGGTGATGGAAGGTGCCGCAGGTGTGGCATGTATCCCGTGAACCACCTGAAGAGGGCGCCGCTGAGTCAACTCCAACCACCCGCTGCTTTCCTGCTTGAGGGCCTTGGGGGGCCAAGGCAGATCGGAGATCTTCCTCGGTGAGCATAGAAAGGGAAGAAACTGATGAAATAAGGTGGGGAGAATGACCTGGAGCATAGCCCAGACCAATTTTCATCCGCGAAAGCAAAGCAGATGTCATTTTTGCCCAGGGCCACGATGGGTTAAGTAAAAGATGAAGGCGCTCGGCTGGTGTTTTTGAGCTGATATCAAGGTGAAATTATCTAAACGATGGGGGCAGATGTTTGGACAGGCGCAGGATTTCGGTGCTTGCGTTCGGCGCTGTTTTCTTAGGGGTGCCTCTGCATTTGGAATTGACCCACTGGCCCACAGAGGAAAGAGCGGGAGTCTTCTGACTTCCTGACCATGGCCAAGTAGTCCCTAAGGAGCAGTTCTACAGTGGAACACATGGTGGGGGATGACTCTGCTTGGGCGGGGCTGACTCTGCTTGGGCGGGGCTAACTCTCTGCTTGGGCGGGCCTGACGCCTCAGCCACCTTCATTTCCCTGTGAAAGGTCACATTGCACTCAAGTCAGTGCACTATCCAACACTTCTGGGGTCCTGGTGGCACGATGGTTAAATTCTCGCCTGCCAACTGCAAGGAACTTAGGGGCCTCACAAGAGGAAAGATCTAGCCACCTGCCTCTGTAAAAGCCTCCAAGAATTCCGATGGGGCAGTTCTACTCTGTGTCAGGGGATCGCTATGGGTCCGAATCTATTCTGTGACACCTGACAATTACTACAGTGCCATCCTGCTTGCTCTGCAGCCTGAGTGATCGGGAGGCAATGCCCAGAAATAAATTCTTGGGGAACCCAAGGACGCTTTCTTTCCCCCGGGGCTGAAATGTATAGGCAGTGAGTGCTTATTTGCACATTTATCAAAGTGCACCTAGGTTGGATGACAGTAAGCCACTGCCTGATGGTACCTGGAGATATCAGCAGACCCAGGGACACCCATTAGGACAGCCGAGTGCTCTCAGCTCTGCACATCGCAAGATGCCCATGGAGGACTGGCCTTGAGCTTGGCTTCCAGCACTTGGGATGGACGTGAGTCTTAGTTGCCTAGTGCTGCTGTAACGGAAACACCACAGGTTCATGGGCTTTAACAGAAATCTGCTCTCGACAGTCAGAAGTCTAGAAAGCCAAAGTCAGGTGCCTCCTCTAAGGGAAGGCATTCTCTCTCAGCCTGCTCTGCTGGGCATCCATGGGCCAGTCTCCCTCGGAGATCTCCATGTGTCTTGGTATCATCCTCTTTCTTGGTCTAGGAAGTTTTCTACACAGAGACCCTGGGTCCAGAGGTCGTGCCCTGCCCCTGGCTCTTCTCGGTGGTGACCTGGTCCCTAAATCTGAACTCGATTGTTCTATAGCTCCACAGAGATTGACCTACGACGCAACCTACTCTTGTAGACTGTCTTCGGCCTCATTCCCATAACCTGCATTTGCTCCTGCCTAATCGATATCATAGAGGTTCGGATTTTCAGCACCTAAGATCATGACCTCGGGTCACACAATGGAGGTCAATCACATTATGGTCAGGTTGACACCATTCAGCTGAGGACACCTGAGAGCCAGCGCGTTGTGCCCAGAAGACAGCCAAAAGGGCAGTATGTTCAAAGAGCAGAGCGGGGCCAGAATTTGGATTCCAAGCAGAAGTGCGGATACACCCACGGGCACGTCTTCCTGGGTGATTTACAGGGCAGGAATCTTGCCAGTCAGTGGAGGGAGATGTGTTCATAGATATTGTTGAAAATGAAACCCCTTTTCAACCTGGGTATTTTAAGCACAGAGCCCAGGTTTGTGGAATAAATAAAATATGGTTAAATAAGATTAAGCTCTTGGTGGTGGGAAAGAGAGCCTCCGAGGCAGGTTGAGTGTCTCCCAGGCATAATTATTTATCAGACTAATTAAACCGTAACCGCTGGCTCACCGAGTCTGATAACTGGGCTTCCCTGCCCAAGGTTTGCCTTCCCACAAGTGACCTTGGGAACACAGACAGCAAAGGTCCAGATGGGTTGCCTGGAGGGACCCCTCCCATCGTGTGCCTGGCCTTTGCTTCTGGGAGATGAACTTCCGGAGATGGAGCTGGTTTAGAGAGGGTATCGCCGCAGGTGCTCCCCCTGAGGCTTCCCATTGGGGAGCACTTCGTGGGCAGGGAGCTGGACTGTGTAACATGGTTGTCAATTCTCCCCTGATGGTGACCCCGTGTGACAAAGTAGAACCACCCCTCAGGGTTTCTAGGCTAGACTCTTTACAGGACCAGATCACCGGACCTTGTATGTGGAGCTGCTAGGTGGATTTGAACCCCCAACCTTTAGATCACCGCTACACACTTAGCCACTATGCCAATAAGGCTCCTCCAATTGAGATGGGCCACCCACACAACCCA
This sequence comes from Tenrec ecaudatus, assembly GCF_050624435.1. NCBI lineage: Eukaryota > Metazoa > Chordata > Mammalia > Afrosoricida > Tenrecidae > Tenrec > Tenrec ecaudatus. Next base: position 31,308,973 of record NC_134530.1, read on the forward strand.
GGACTGTATTGGGGCTGGGCAGGGCCGGGACCGGGGACTTGGGAGAGCCAGCCTTTGATGTGTGGGCTCGAAAAGGCTGATGGGCCAAGAGGAGAGGAGAAGCATTTGCAGCAGAAGTGGCTTCACGGAGTCATTGTGCTGGGATGGAGCGGGACTCCCAGGCTCCAGGCTGAGCTTGCCTTCCCTCCCAAGAGAGGATGTGTCTGGGACAGGGCACTTAGCAGAGAGAAGAGGGTGCAGGGCTCTGTACAGAAAGTGCTTGGGAATGTCGAAGAGGTTCTAATTGGTCTGTTGAGACATGAAGGGCGGGGAAGCTCAGCTCTGAGCCCAGCACAGCCAGGAGCTGGGATCCAGGCAGGCAGCCGCACTTCCTTTTCACTCCTGTTTCCTGTTCATGTCCCTGGGAGGGGAGCAGAGGTGGCCAGGAACATCCCCATCCAGGACTCAGCCAGACCCAGCCCACAAGATTCCCAGAACCTACTGCAGGAGCCAGACTTAGCCCCTCCTAGGAGCCCCTAGGTGTATCACCAAGGAACCCAAAGATAGACCCTCCTCTTCCATCTTCCATCAGGTGACAGCTCCCTCCCAGGTTCCATGTGAAAAAAATAAAATTCCCAGAAGAAAAGAGACCAAAGCCGCTTTCATTTGACCCTGAGGACATGGACGGAACAACCAGTAGCTGTCTTAAATACAATCTCCAAAGAGTTAAACCCCTGTGTGACTTATGCAGGTTAGCACAGAGCATGGAGCAAAATGTTGGGGAGGCTGAAGTCACCAGATCATTTGCACGCCGGAGTCAGTTGGTGGCTTCCTGTCTCCCTGTTGTTGGGGGCAGGTACTGAGGCTGTGCCCTCTGTCTTGAGAGTGTCCGCTTGTCCTCTTCCTTCTCAGGGAGCCTCGCCTTTCTAGTTCTTGAGTCTCTTGCTTTCTGGTGGTCGGACCAGGGTGCAGCTGCCTTAGCCAGTTCCCTGCTTCAGCTGGCAAGGCTCACTTCTTACAAGATATCCCCAAGGAGAAGACACATGGACCTACCCCGATGCAGCCCTGGGTGCTGGAGCAGCTGTGTGGAGATTCCTGCCAACACTGAGATGCATACACGTTCATTGATTCGACTTTCCTCCTTATATACCCTTTATATAAAACTCTCTCTTATACATGAGTTTCTGTGGATCTACAGCATCCTTATGTTCTGTTGGGTGGTTTTTCCCTAGCAGACTGAAAAGAGAGTGAGAAACATTCAGGGTTTGGTCCCCGGTCCCACAAAACCCTCAGTCCCAGGCATTGGCCATCGTTTTCTGTAGAGGATCAGACTAACTAGTTTAGGCTTGCCAGGCCACACGGTCCTCCCCTTTACATGACTCAAGCCTGCCAGTTCCAGCTTCTGTAGACGATATGCAAACAAGTGGGTGTGGCTATGCTCCATTCCTTTTTTCACAAAGCAGTGGCTGACCAGGGTTGTTCTCTCTCCGCTCCAGTCTCTTGTATTCTCTCCTCCAGGCAGACTCCCTGGGGGAGGTGAGATGAGAGGGAGCCTCGATATTCTCTGCTCCCATCCACGCAAAGGTGCGTGGAATGCTTCATCCAGCTAGATCCACCCTTCGCCCCCTTCCCCCCAGCAACAGGGTGGAGCACGATGCAAGTCCAGGAAGTATCCCTTTTCTGGATAGCTGCCTTCTGTCTTGGATATATAATGAGCTGCCATCCATCCATCTATCTGTCTGTCCACCCACCCACCTACCATCCACTCATCAGCCATTGCCTGTCAAACCACCCACTCATCCACCATGTGCCATCCCTCACCCACCGATCTCTCTACCCATACAATACGTCCATCCATGTACCCACCCTTCTGTCTGCTGATCTTTGTAGCCACCACCCATTCACCCAACCACCTATTCACCTACTCACACATCCACCTACTCATCCCCCCAGTCACGGATCCATCCACACATTCATTTGCTCCACATGGATGCATGGTCTCAGTGACAAATGTGTCACTGTGCTTCAGTGAAGAGGGGGACAGGCGGAATCTTTGTGGCAAGGAGTTCCCGCTGTAAACCACCCCCTAAACCATCTGTAAATCCATGGATGTGGATACTGTGGCTGAGAATGGCAGGGAGTGGCCCAGGCTGCCTGCTGCTCTGGGAGCCCTTCTCAGCCAAGCCCAGGCTCCTCCTGGGCATCAGGGCAGCATGCTCTTTCAGCCCACCAACCTCTGACCCCCAGGGGCTGCCTAAGTCAAACCTGCTCTAAAGGACTTTAGACCATGCTCACCCTGGGCTTCTGGGCAATGGTCACTGGACACCCAGCGGCTGAACTTTCACCTATCCAGGGCCCTCGGCTCCCTGGGGCTTGACGTGTGAAAGAGAGCTCTCTCTCAAGGCTAACGGGATTGAGCAGAGGAGGATTGGGGGTGTGTGGATGTGAAGAAGAAAAGTTAAGTCACTGATGATTCAAAAGTTAAGTCACTGATGATTAGCCCATGCACGCTGAGCAGATGAGGGCACCCCCAAGAGGTGTGGGGGAGGCAGCTGTCATCAGATTCAGTCACTTGAGAAGATGTGCAGTCTCCTCCGTGTCTAGAATAGCTTGTGACACTGTGGGTTAGGCACTGGGCTGCTAGCCACAAGGTCAGAGGCCCAAACCCACCAGTCGCTCCTCCAGAGGAAGCTGAGACTATGGCTCAGCACTGTTAGCATATCTAGCAGCAAACTTAGTAGGTTAGAGATTGTCTTGGATAACGGAGACCAGTGGGAGGGGTCCACTTCTCTCTCTGAACGGCCTGACAAGCAACATGGCGAGCATTTGCCCAGCAAGGGCAGTGCTACCTGGCCAGCCTGGGCTCCCCCAGCTGCCACCATGTCTCTGCGTGTCCAGTGTCATCGCCTCGTCCGCATGTGCTCTCCACACAGGCTGGCCCAGCAGTGTGGCTTTCTCCCAGAACTTCCAGTCCTGGCAGTCTCCGTATGGGAACAATGAGATGTAGCATCCATGCCCTAGGCAGGAGCAGAATTATATTCCAAAAGGGCTTTCCTGGTCTCCTGGAGGACAGCAAGGGGGAGGGGGGTGGAGGCAAGCCGGGGCAAGGCAGCTGTCCATCTTCTGTGTTCAGCCATGCTCCAGAGCAGGTAACAGCAATAAAGACACTCCATTTAAGGGAGGAACCCCTCAGAAAAGGAGGGCCGCCTTTGTCCCAGGAACTGTTTTATGCCCTTTGTTCATCTTGTTGTTGTTGTTAGGTGCATTTAATTGTTCCAACTCATGGGGCCCCAGTGTATAACAGAACAAAACACCGCTGGTCCTGCCCCATCCTCACCATTGTCCCTCTGCCCGAGCCCATTGTGACAGCCACGGGGTCAGTCCATCTCCTCCAGGGCCTTCCCGTTTGCCACTGGCTCTCCACGATGCCGAGCGCGGTGTCCTTCTCCAGGGACTGCTCTCTCCCGCCAACAGGCCGGGCAGACGTGAGGCCAAGTCTCGCCTTCGTTGCCTCTAAGGAGATTGCTGGCCTTACTTCCTCCAAGACAGATGTGTTTGCTCTTCTGGCGGCCCATGGTACTTTCCGTATCCTTCCCCAGCACTGTGGTTCAAAGACATCGAGTTTTCTCCCGTCTTCCTTATTCCGTGTCCATTGCTTCTGTTTTTGAGGAGTCTTTATATTTTGGATCAGTTTTAGGTTGAGGGGAAAATCCCACACAAAGTAGAGTTTCCATAGTGCACCCCCACCCTCGCTGGCCCACCCCTGCATGCTGTTTCTCTAAGGATTTCCATCTTGCCTTCCGGTGCTACGTTGGCGAGGCTGACGCATTGCTGCCCGTGTCCGTGGTTTCCAATGGGGTGGTGCAGTTTCCATGGGTCCAGGCAGCAGAGGGACCTGGCTTTGGGTTTCGCCAAGGCTTCCTGCATGGGAGTTGATGCTGAACCTGCTCAGGTGAAATCTGTCCCTGAATGAGTGGATCCGGAGGTTACAAGGAAGAGGTGGACCTGGGGCTTGACACTGGAATGGAAGAAATGAGTCACTTTTGTCCATCCGGGTGCCCTTGAAGAATGTCCCCTAAAACTCCTACAACACCGACACCCCCCAGAACCTGATGCTGGATGCCACTTTGGGGAGGAAGTCCCTGGCTCTCCAGGCTTGAGCTCCCAGCTCCGTGCCTTACCCATTAGACCTTGGGAACTGGACCATGGTGACCCGTAGGGTCTCCATGAGCTGGTATTCGCAAGTGGATCGCTGCATCGTTCTTCCTAGCCTCCTTTAGTTGGAAAGCTCCCTTCTGCGGAGACCTGTTCCGCATCGCCACAATGTGCAGCCTCCGCTGACCAGAGGGCAATGGCTGTACGTGAACTGGGGGTCACTCCTGGGTCTCCCAGACTAAAGGTGAGAATTGTAGTCCTCAACTGCCATTACACTCAAGATGGCACAAACTGCTATGCCTAGTGACTAACGGAAATGTTGGCAGTTCAAATCCAACCAGAGGTACCTTGGAAGAAAGGCCTGGTGATCTACCTTCAGAAAGCTCGGTGGTTGAAAACCATGGAACACAGGTCTACTCTGTCACACATGGGTCGCCTTGAGCGTGAATAGGCATCATGGGAAGTAGTTCATTTTGCTGGGAATTTGGGAGAAGGGAAATTCGGGAGGGAGGGGATGAAGACAGTTGTCCGGGTCTCCAGCAGGTCCTGGCGAGCCGGGACTAGACGCCTAGAACAGACTCTGCCTCAGAGTCTCCGAGGGTTCAGCCTTTTGGCCAGGGGGCAAACTGTCTACTTTCCAGTTGTTTGTCCACTGCCCCAGCTGTCTTTGAAGAAATCATTCCCACATTTCCTGAGACCATCAACCAGACTCAATGGAGGCCCAAGAGAAGTGACCCCCTGCTCCATTCAACCACCGAGCACCATGCACCCAGCCCAACGGTTCCTTCTGCTGACCCCACACATGGCTAAAATATTGTCCTGTGGATAGGAGATGAAAAGGGTACAACCTTATTTCTTCAAAGATTGTCCAGTCTAGCCCAGAGGTATAATAAAACCCCAAACTTTCCTTTCAGAAATCATCTTGTGTAAGTAATATCTTCCCGTATGAAGTGGTAGACTCGGAGACGTGCAGAGCCCCATGGCCGGGGATTCTTGAAGGGGGAGCCACAGTTTATGATGGGGCACTGGGGGTGCTCCAGCTTGCCTGGATTGTGGGGACAGCATCACATTCTGTTATCCGAAGCCAGAGGTCCCTGCGTGGCCATCTCATCCGTCTCTCTGTCAAGTGGGACTGGAGAGTCAGCCACCTGGCGGGTGAGGTGTTGGTTTTTGAAGCCCAGGAAGATTAGAGTTGCTAGATTCCTGATAATCCTGAGTTAATGACATGCTATTATGGTTGACTTGAGAGGGTTTGTTTATGTAAACATTGTAACAGCTAATGCCCATGACCTACCAGCCAACCCAAGTACTAGCCCGTTACCAATTAATTCCATCTACCTGTGCCTTCTCCGCACCAGCCCCCCTCCTTCCAAGATCATCCTGATCCTGGGGTGCTGGTGCGTTTCCCCGCTGCCTCAACAGCCCTATCTCTGAGCTTGGTGGCCGTTAGTTGCTGCGGGCTGGCTTAGACTCACAGTAGCCCCGGAGGGAACGGAAGGGAACTCTGGCCGGTCCTTCGCAATCGGTGGTATGTTTTGGCACATTTTTGTTTAATCCAGACCCCTGAGCATTTCTCCTCTTCTCCGCTGACGTTACCGACGGTGATTGGCCTTCTTTAATAACATACCCAAGGGGAGTCAGAGGAAGTCTCCCCATCATCGCTCTGGGGAGCATTCTGGTTATACCTCTAAGACTCGCTGTTGTGCTAATTGTTAACTAATTGTTCTTTTGGCAGTCTGTAGCATCTTCAATATACTTCACCTGTCACTCCCTGAGTGTGCACCCTTAAATAAAGTTATTTTTTGCCTGTTTTTAAAATATACATTTCAAAAGCATATATATTTCAGAAACAGGCAAGTCAAAACAATGTCATTGATAGTGTATATGGATAGCAAAATAGTGCGAGTTATGTGTATCCACTAAAACATGCAACAGCACACATGTTGTTCTCTTTTTGGTCTGGTGAGATTTTCTCTCACCACTCAGCTTTAGTCATGAGACTTGTCATGCTCTTGGGGTATAGCTGTAGTTTATGCATTTTCACAGCTGTATAATATTCCACTTGGGACTCCACCATAGTGTTCTCCTCCTGTCTGTGGGCATTTGGGTTGTTTGGTTCTGGGGTTCTGCTGCTTGGACCAGTGCTGCTAAGAATGGTCTGTGTGTGTCTATGAGTGGCCTACACAGTCTCTCGAGCCTGCTTTTCTAGTGGTCTGTGGATCAATAGCAGGAACAGGTGTCCGATAATGTGAAAGACACAGGAGCTGGAGCAAAATGAACTGGAGTGTTGGCTCAAAATGTGAACAGCCCATGAATTGCTTCTTCATTGAGAGAACCTTTAAAAATAATAAGAATCCCTGGTGGTATCGTGGTTCCATCTTGGGCTGCTAACTACAAGGTCAGCGGTTCGAAACCACCAGTTGCTTTGAGGGAAAAAGACAGGTCTTTCTGTTCTCGTAAAGAGTTACAGTCTCAGAAACTCACAGAGGGCCAACCCTGTGGAGTCCTTCTTCATCAATGGCCCTTGCCTCAGTAGCCAGGGCTGTTCTCACATGGCAGCATCTGTCTTCCCTGGTGGGTGTCTCGGTCTGGGTCTCATCTGTTCTTTTTCATAACTTCGAAGTGGTTAGGTGTAAGACTCCTCCTACATTGGTATGAGCTCATTAACATAACAGTAGATTGCATAATGAAGGGGATGGAATTAAATCGGATTATATGTATCTATACAGGCCCGGGGTTAGGATATTCATGCCTATTGGGGCTGGAGACACAGTTCAGGTCTTCACCTTGTTCACACTTGGAGCAAAATACGGAGATTCTGAGCTCACCGTGTACATTTAGCTTCCTCCTCCCAGTCCTGTGTCAGAGTCCTATTCCTCTGTGGGGAGAGCTCTGGCCGGCTCATGAGGCTCATGGATGGTGAAATAGTTTACATTAGGGCTCCTCATTGGCCTGCTTTGATTCTACCTTTTTCTATAGAACTCGACACCAAGATGGGAGAGGTTCTAGGTTCATCTCCATTTTCCAAGATGGAGACCAGGTTCCATAGAGTGGACCCATTTTCCCTATCAGTAACAATTATTTCTTAAAAGTTGATCAATTTAGGTTCCAAGGAGCTAAGGCTTTGTTCAGACCACTGCATTTGTTCACTAAGGTCAACATAACAAGTTACATCCAACGGGATGATTTAAAACAATGGAGGCATACTGTCTAACTCACAGTTCTGGAAGCCAGAAGTCTGAGATTGGTATCATTTGGCAAAAGTCTCGGTGCTGGCAAGGAGGCTCCTTCCAGAGGCTCTGGGGGAGCATCCACTCCAGCTCTCTCCCAGCTGCAGGTGGCTCTTGGTATTCCTTGTCTTGTGGACACAGCACTCCAATCTCTATCTCCATCATCACCTGGCCTTCTCCTCTGCATCCTTTCCTCTGCCTTTCTCTTCCAAGGATGCTTGTCATTGGATGAGGGTCTACTCTAATCCAGGATCATCTCATCTCTAGACCCTTAATTACATCAGCCATGACCTTATTTCAAAATAAAGGTGCATTCACAACATTCCAAGCATTAATATGTGGACAGCTTGCTTTGGAGAGCCCCCATTCCACACATGACACTGCTGGAGAGGAATGTGGACTGATGTTCTGATGTGGGGGTGAGATGACTGACGTAGACTGATGTTCTGGTGGTGTGGTAGTCCGGGTAGACTAGAGAAACAAAGCTAGAGACACTCATATACGTAAGAGAGAACTTTATATCAAACAGCAATTATACATTAAGAAAATCTTCCAGCCCAGTCCAGATCAAGTCCAAAAGTCTGATATTACCCCATAGGTCAATACTAGTGCCTAAATTCCTCTTTAGACTCACGCAGCCATGCAGTGATGCTGGGTTCAGGAAGCTCACAGGCTAGTGGGTGGAAAGTCTTGTGGATCCAGTGGTGGTGGAAGCATCTCAGCCGTGGCGGGGGTCTCCACGTGGCTTTTCCAGGGCCAGGGCTCTGGTTGCATCAGTGTAGCTTCATGTGGCTTGTCAGCAGGAAGACGAAGCAAAAAGAGTCTCTCGCCTCTGGGGAGGAAGATGGGAGTTCCCAGAATCCTCAGAAGAAGGCCATGCCCCCACGGTGGCCTCCTGGCTATGGCCTGATTGACAGGCTAGACTTACCGCTTCACAAGTTGACAGGAGATTATGTAATTGCTACAGGTAGCCTGGTCCTGAGGCATCAGCAGCTGTGGTATCAGGCTGGCTGGAGCTGTTTGCTCCACCTGTATTTTGAGGTCACTCTGCTCTCCTGGAGCATCCCTGCCTGTGCTTGGCAAGGTGGCTGGTTACCTTCTCCCCAAAAGTCGGCCACTCTTTCTATCTCTTTTTCCCATCTCATCGTATCTGCTTCCTTAGGACTTTCCTTGCCAGGATTCTTACTGGTCTTGATCCAATCTCCCTAACCGTGGCTCTAATCCAGCCGTTCCAGCCTTGTACCAAACAACTTCCTGCTCCACGCTCGGCTGGTAATACCTTCATTTGTGTGCTCTGGCCCAGCCCAGTTCCTGAATGGGAACACATTGGTGGCCAAGGTCACAGCACTTTCTAACATCTCGCAGGCCATCGTGGTGACAGATGGCCTTGAGGTCCTGAGCCTGCTCTATTTGGTCCAGACCAGGGAATGGACTGGTAGTAAACACACACACACACACACACACACATACACACACACACACACACACACACACACACTTGGCCACCTGCTTGGAAGGGCTGAGAAGGCAGATGGCACACGACTGTGTGTGGAACCCCAGTATGAGCAGCGAGACTGCCTGCATAGGAGGCCTCAAGGGACCAGGACCCAGCTAAATGAACGTGTCACTTAACCAAGGCATCTTCCATTGTTTTCCACTTTGAGAGAAAAACCAACCACTAAGAGGACCCTGTTACTAGGAATTGAATTGTACTCCCATAAAGAGATTCAGTCTCAGACACTCACAGGCGCAGTTCTACCCTGTCCTGTGGGGTTGCACTGAGTCAGAATCGACTCAATGACAACGAGTTTATAGTTTTAGTAAGATCGTGGTTGAAACCCCAGCCCCTAGCCCTAGAAGTAGGACACTATTTAGAAATACTTTTGATTTTCTTTCATTAACGAGGGCATACCAGAGCAGGGTGGGTCCTAGACGTCATCCCTTCGGAGCAGTGTCTTTGAAAAAGATCAGGAGAGACACAGGCACAGGGGGGTGGGGTGGGGGTGGAGGTGGGGGGAGAGAAATGCCAAGGAGCACCAGAGAAGCCAAGGGACTCTTGGGGCCACCACCAAGGAAGGACCCAAGCGGAGCCCTGATCTGGAATTGTGCACTCCTGAACTGGGAGGCCATGACATCCTGCTTGTGTTACAGCCGCCCAGGGTGAGTGAGACATCTGGACAAGAAAGCAACCACATGGCACGTTCTAGCATCAGCCCAAGTCTCGCTCCTCACCTTCACCCTCATTAGGCAGCAACAGAGCTCAGCCCCTTGCAGCCACGCCCACTCCAGTGACCTGAGTCCCCATTTCAGGGGCTCCAGGTCCTTGGGAAGGCTTGCTGGGCTGCTCCCTGCGCTCTCCTCAGTTCTGCAGCAGCAGCAGGGAGCCTCCCTGTCGCACCTAGTTGTGTAATCCTGTCGTTTATCTGCAGGACACTCCGTGTCAGGGAATATTGGGTCCCCGAGCTACCGGCTTAAGCTGGCAAATCTGAGCCGTGATATAAACGAAAAGTCATTACCATGCTCCTCAAGTGCATGTTAATGACACCACGGAATAGTGATAATTAGATGAAGCATCATTTCACACCATCACCAGTGTACTTTACATTTATTTATACGCCGTCCTTTTCTCCGAAGTCAGCAAAAGGGAGGCTTGTACGAGGTCCCGAAGCATCCAGGGAGGGGATCACCCGCGACTGTGAAGTACCGCCAGAAGAGCGTGCCGGTCACCTCTGGCCTCTTCTTTCTGGGGACCCGGAAGGAAGAGCCACCCTCCTGCCTGCCTTCTCCATCCTCTCCCACCCCACGGCCTCCTCTGATGTTGACTTGTGAGGCTCAGTCCCTGGGGGCCACCCCTAGCCACCCACCACTCCCCAAGTCCTCCCCAGCGCAGGGCAGCCTCTTCTGAGCGTTCCTCTTAGAGCTGCCCATGTCTAGGGTGACCCAACTTCCCAGCTATGTCTCCTGGTCCCCTGCCATTGTCAAGGAATGTCTCCTTTTGTTGAAGAAATGTCCAGTTTGGACACTACCTGGTGTGGCTCCCTCCCCATTGGGTGGAGGTGGACATCCTTGGTGCTTGGCGAGAGCCAGCTGGTCCTGGGCAGCCCTTATGGGTTTGGTAAGAAGTCCTGGGAGCATAATGGTTAATTTCCCAGCTGCTAGACGCAAGGTTGGCAGTTTGAACCCCCCAGTCAGCAACACAGATGAAAGTCCCGTCCCTCTGTTCCCATAAAGATCACCGCCGAGCAAACACCGTGGGGCAGCTGTACTCTGTCACACGAGGTGGCTGCGAGTCAGAATGGACCAAATGACACCCACACCAGTAACGACATGGCACCGCTGAGGCCAACTCATGGAGGAGCCGGCTGGATGCCAAGCGGCCACACTTGGTGCTGGGCACTGGCTGGTTTTGTGCCTGGCACTGCACACCATTTGGGAACGCATGTTCATCTACTCAATGGTCTTGTGATCGATGCACTGCTGTTGGCTCCATTTGGGGATGAGCGGACTTGCGTTTTGAGGCATTCAGTAGTTTGCTCACGGTCTCACAGGTGGGAAGTGGTGCTGTGGGGTTTGAACCCGTGTCCTCTCCAAAGGCCTTGCCCTCCAGCGCTATATAATGTTGTCGCTGACTTATGAGAAACTCAGGTCAGAGTCCTGCAGCCCCCTGGGTTGCCTCAGTTTCCCTTTCTATAAACCAAATAAAAGTGAGAGAACAGTTCCCTCAGCCCACCTCCCAGAGCTCAGTGCTTATGATCTTGACAGACAAGTGAGAGGTGGCTAGACCCCATCCTTAAAGTAAAATGACCTACCGTAAGTGTTCAAATAAAAGCACCCCTTGTTACCGGTGACCCCTCAGGGCAACCCTGTGCCTGGGAGCGGAGCTGTATTCCAAAGCTGAGTCTTGAGAAGTCACTTGCCCCGCTTGTCCCCAAGGTCCCTCTGCGTGGACACCAACCTCTGGCACGGTGGTGAGCAGCCACGTACATTAACTGAACCACCCCTTTGACTTAAGGAGCCCTGGTGGCGTAGTGGTTGCACCTTGAGCCGCTCACCCCAAGGTCAGCAGTTTGAAGCCACCAACCTGCTCTGAGGAAAAAGGCCAGGCTTTCTACTCCCCTACGGATTAATAGTCTCCGAAACCCACAGAGGCAGTTTAAACCCACAGAGGCAGTTTAAACCCACAGAGGCAGTTTAAACCCACAGAGGCAGTTCTACCTGCCCTACTGGGTCACGATGAGTCGGTATCAACTTGGCGACGGTGTGTACGTACCTTTGACTTGAGAACAGCGCCTAGTGACCCAATGGCACTGAGTGGAGCTGCCTTCTGGGGTTTCCTAGGTCGCGGTCTTCCCAGAAGCAGGCGGCCTCATCTTGCTGCTGCAGAGCATTAGTGAGTTCAAAAAGCCAACCTCCAGTCAGCAGCCAGGCGCTTACCCACCATGTCATCAAGGGCACCTTTGGTACAACCCCAGAATACCACTTATTTTCCCATGGGCTTCAGCCTGGCCCTGTGTAAGCCCCTGAGAATGAAAGTCCGTCTTTGGTTTGAAAAGGGGTGGAGACTCAGCTTGAACTTGTACTGGAGTCTAAGTGGGGGGAGGAGAAATCTTTCCAAGCATCACGGCCATAGACCCTTTAGAAGCTCCGCTTCTTGCCTGGGTGGACACAGGGCCCTGGACAGCCTCGGAATTCCAGCTTCTGGCTGCTCCCACCTCTGCTCTAGCACCTTTCCTGCTGTCCCCTGCTTCAGGGACAGAGGCATGGCTGCCTGCTAGGCCCTGCACTTCAGGGAAGATACATTTGAAATGGGGGCTGTTTCCCCTCAATTCTCCGGCTGCTGACCCTCCCAGGCCTTCTGAATTCCAGGAGTTATCCAAGCTCCCTGTGGGTGGGATCACCCAACAGCAAATTTGAATGAGACCTGAAAGAGATATCCTTTCCTTTATACACTGATGTTGCTCTTGTTAGAGGCCACCTGGTCAGTTCCACCTGACAGTGACCTTCTGTGTCAACAGAACAGATGCTGAGTCCTGCCTCCGAAGGTTTGCTTTGTTTGAGCCAGAACTTCAAACCGGTTCGCTCCAGTTCAACCTTCTGCTGAGAATTTGCATTTGCACCCCAGCTACTCACCCAGAATCGTGATTTACCAAGATGCCCAGGTGGCACTCTTCTCCCCCACCTACGTCGTGGTGTAGGTGTGTATACGTAAGGATCTAAGATGGAAACGCAGAGTCTCCACAGCAGCTTAAACTAAAGGGAATCGGTTTGCAGCCTGGAGGTTTCTTTCCTTTATGTGGTCCAGGCTTTCTGTCTTGGTCTGAAACCGTTCATCCAGAGTTGTGAGTTTATCGGTGTTATTAGTTGCCATAAAGTTGGCTCTGAATGTCAGTTAATACAAAGAAGGGGCATCATTCAAATCGTTCGAAGAAAAACGGCATCATCTCTTTTGTTCCCTTTTCCATTTTGAAGCTCCCTCCTATTTAACAGGGCAAAACATTGCCAGGGCCTGAGCCAGCCTCACAGTGCTGTCACCCCATCTCATGGAGGGTCTCCCTTGGTGTTCCCTGACTCTCTGCTCCACCAAGCATGCTGTCCTCCAGGGCTGGTTCCTCGGGGCGGTGTGTCCAAAGTAAACGAGCAGCAGGCTTGTCCACCTGATTTCCAAGGAGCAGTCTGCTTGTGTTTCTTCTAAGGCGGGTTTGTTTCTTCTTCGCACAGCCTACAGTCGTGCAGTCAGCCTTGGCTGTCAACACCACAACCTGAATCCATCCATTCTCATTCAGTCTTCCCTTCTCCCTGTCCGTCTTTCACAGGCATCTGAGGTGATGGCCAAGGCCACGGCCTGGGCCAGGCTCACCGTAGTCCTCACAGAGACGTCTTTGCTCTTTAAACTTGAAAGGAGTCTTTTGTAGCAGATCTGCCCAATGTAATGCATGGCTTGAGTTCTCGATTGCTGCATCCCTGCTGTTGATGGTCGATCAAAGTCCAATGAGATCGTTGACAGTGCCAACTTTCTCTCTGGTTATCATGACGCTTATTGGTCCACTTGGGAGAGTTTCTGTTTTCTTCCTTTGGGGTCCTGATCCATAAGGAAGGTCATGGGCTTCGATTCTCATCTGTAAGCACTTTAAGGCATCTGCATGTTCAGCGCTGTATGGACACACGTGACTGAGCATGTGGATATGAGTGCCTGCATAGCATGCACAGGCTATGCACACACACACACACACACACACACACACACACACACACACACAGCAAGTAAAGCAGAGCCTTTCTTAGAACCAGGCCCTTGTCCCTTGGGGATCTACCTGGTCCTGTTTTTCCTTCTGTGGGACAAAGAGGGAGCCACTGCTCGGCTAGGTGGGAGCTCTACCTTGTACCCAGTGGTGCCTACGTAAGGGTCAAGGTGGCGGGGTCTTTGCTGGTGCTTTTGGCCCCCGGAAGCCGCTCTCTGGTCCCAGGCCCATCGTTGTGAAAGGCTGGCTGCCAAGTGGCATTCTGACATCTGTCTTGAACACCCTGGCCTTGGCAGCCTCATCATCGTGGAACACCCAGAAACAGGGGCAGAGACACTGCAACCCGTGGACTGAACACAGACAGGGCCACCTGCCAGAGTGGGCATTTTCTCAGAGAGCAAGTCCTCAGGGCCTTCCATGCCTCCCAGGCAGAGGCCCTACCTGAAGAACGACTTTCCCTTGGGAAATGTGCAGAGATGGTACAGCGTCTGCAGGCAGGCTGGGTCCTCGGGCTGGAAATAGCTAAGCGGGAGCTTCAGGCAGAGTGATGGCCACACGAGCCTCCCAGTTCCTGACCTGGCTGAAAGGCAGACTTGGAGCCGAGCCCGCATGGTTTGAAGGGCCATGGCACTGCCCAAGGCTCAGAGGCCACGCACCAAAGGGGTCTCCTTCAGCAGAGGCACCTCTAGGTCTGCAGGTCCAGGACTGAGCAAGCCTGGGCTGCAGTCCACAGCGGTGCCCAAGGCTCAGCTTCCGGGAGAGGCAGGTCATGGAGAGGTGCCCTCGGAGACCTAGGATGGTCTGGAGAAGCAAGCTGTCGCCCCCCTGTGCTTACCTGTCCATGTCCTCACCTGCCTGTTCAGGGTGAGGTCAGGAGCAGGGTCATCCGGGAAAGCCTCTTAACTTGATATTCAGAGCCAGGCGTAAATCCCTGCGTCGCAGGATGAGATGGGATTGCGGTATATTATGTGGGCCTGACATTTATGGCAAGTGTAAACAGAACATTATTACTATGAAATCATGACACCCCCCCCCCCCCCCGATCGGAGGATGGCAGCGCGGAGCGCACGGAAGTGAGAGGGGAGTTTTTATACAAAAGGGAACAAAGTGATGTGCTCCCGCTTTTAATGCCACTGCCATAAAACAGGAAAGCGAAGAGCAGAAAATTGAAACCATCAGGAAAGTGTCAGGTCCGGGGCAGTCAAGACAAAAGTCGCTGCTGGTGAAATAGGGGGAGCTGCGGGCTCATCCGGTGTATCTTCAGCTGCAGCAGGAGGGCAGTAGGGATGAGAGGGCAGGGAGGCACTGTGGGAGCAACCTGGGAGAGAGGAAAGGGAAGGGGGGAGGAGGAAGGAGAGAGGAGATGGAACAGGGCAGAAGGGCACCTGATGGATGGGGAAGGAGGCGGCTGGGAGAAAGCCGAGGACCTAAAAGAGAGTGGGCTGAGTGGGGGTGGGAGAGAGGAAGGCTGCCCTGGGTCACTGCATTCAGGACTGGGTTTGGGTTTGGGGGTCCCCCCCCCCCAGTGGTTGCAACACCAGCAAACAAAAAAGCATTTGCCGTGGGGTCAACTCTGACTGGTGACAGCCCCGTGTGGCTCAGAGTAGAACTGGGCTTTCCGCAGCTGGTCCATTTTGGAGACTCTCCTGGAATGTCTTCCCAGGCACCCCGGGAGGGACTCAAACCTCTGACCTTTCCGGTAGCAGCAGAGCAAATGAGCTGTTTACACTCCCCAAGGACACTCTGGCTGGTGCTCACCTGGACCTCCTCCCTGTCCTTTTCAGGGGGAAGGGCCATGCTTTTGTCATCTGGAACGTCTGTGGGTGCGTGTGCCTTGACACCTCCTAAGCAAGGAAATTGACTTCTTTGGATTTGGGTGTCTGCACAAAAGCCCCCTGAGCATCGTGTCCTGGCCGGAGGCTGCCAGACAGGAGGGCCCTGTGGGCACACGGCCGAATGGGCAGTTCCAGGACTGGGTCGAAGTTTGTTTCAGGAGTCCTTGCTGGTTTCCTTTCTATGGGGAGGCTCCTCCCTTGGCCACCATCTGCGCTACCCTTCCCTGGAAAGGAAGAGAGACAAGCCGGGAATCTGGTGGGGGGTCCTCTGCCTTTAAGCAAGTCACGCAGACCTACCCCAGGTCCTTTGCACCCGCTCTTCCTCTGCTAGAACACGCTTACTCCAGACCTGGCATGGCTGGTTCTCCTCATCCAGCACCAAATGCAACTATTGTCCCTGCCTCAGGGAGGTGTCCTGTGACACACACCCCTGTCCAAAGGGCCCCCTTAGTTCCATCGCACCCTGCCATCTGGTTTGCTTCAAAGCACTTCCCGCTGTCAGAAGACCCTGGGTTCATAACCAGCACCTTGTCTGTGGTCTGATGCCCCCTCTATGCCATGAGCACCCTTCAAGCAGTGACCTGGGAGTCTCATACAAAATTCCAGCACTTGGGATAGGAATGGCATCAATTTGCATGGATGAATGAGGTACTGAGTATTGTCCCCCTATCCCAGGTGGGCCTAGAAGGAGGCACATTGGACACAGCCCAATGGACATAAAGGCCCCCACCCCCAACCACCCAGAAGGCTGGAGAGAGCTCAAGAAGAGGAGGTGGACAGAGTAGATTCCACACCACGGAGGGATGGGTAACCAAGTTTGAGGAGAGGGTGGGCTCAGGGGCTCCTAGTGTACCTGACTGGTCAGCTTCTTATTTGGGGTTGGAGGTATTGTCACATGACTGAGGGGCAGCCAGAGCCCCCAAGTCACCCCAGGCTCCCATTCTGGATAGGCATGCCTATGAAGCGGTGGGCTCTGTGATGGGGCCTGGTTTCCGTCCTCCAAGCCAGAGGCTCGGGCAGGGGCCCGTGTGCCCTTGCTGGAAGTGCTGCCTGAGCTGGGGCCAGCCACTGCAGTGCTCCCTCTGCACCTGTATGCTCGCTGCGGAATTTTAATTCCTGGCACCGGGCTCCCACTGAGGCCGTTTGGCTCCATGCTGAATCTTAGACCTCGCCGGGGATCTTGAGTGAAACCTGTCTTTCGAAAGATGTTGTCCCCAAACCCAGGACCCCAGTACCCCTCGTCCCTCAAGACACATGGTAGAGTGAACAGATGGTTGAAGGGAATTTGGCAATTCCCTTGGAAGGAGCAGCTACCACATTCAGTGAAAGATGAATCCCGGACCCGTGGGTCACTCGCAGGTGCCTATGAGACCCCTCCAATATGCCGGACTTCAAGCCCATTGGAATCATCTGCCCACTCCTGGTGGCTGCTGCTATGGGGAAGGTGGTAGAATGTTTGTTAACAGCATCTTGGTTGCTCCCGTCTCTTTTACCACCTCGCTAAGCCTCGGTTTCCTTCTCTGTGAACCAGGACCGTGATGCGATACAATAAAGCCCCAAGGCAGTTTGAGCCCCAGCGCACTGTAACTGCCGCTAGGACCATGCACGCATGACCTCCCATCTCCATCCCATTGGCTCTTCTTCTCTTAACTCCACACGTGGCCTTCTAAACCTCCTGCAGGTGAAGCAGAGGCTCCCTGTGGCCCATTCCCTTCTGGCCTCTTCTGAACCCGGGTGGAGGATGGTACAATGCACTGACCTTACTGGTACGCTGGTGGCTTTCTTGGCTCTAAGGGAGTTGCGGGACAGAACCAAGGAAATGGCCGCTGTGACATTATCTGGTATTATGGATGCTCCCCCCACCCCACCCCCCAGCTGAATGGAGTGAACGGGTCTGTGGGCTCTCCAGCCACCCTTTCTTTATTTTGAATCACCTCCCTGAAAGCTGCAGGGAACAGCCATTCTTAGGAGCATGAAGCCCAGGGCTTGTCCTTTGGGCTTCCTGTTGAGCCACCCCGGAAGGAGAGAAGGAAGGAGCGGCAGTGTGAGGGAAACTAGTTAAATCTCTTCTATGCTGGATCCTTCAAGTGCTGGCAGGACCCTTCCCAGCGCCGGTGGGTTGGTGGGATCCTTGTGTTTGGTGCAATTGAGTCGGTTCAGATGCGTAGCAACCCCACACACAGTAGCAGGAAGCACGGCCCGGTCCTGCCTGGGCCATCCTCACAATGGTTTCTCTGCCCGAGCGCATTGTTGCACTTGCTGTGTCCGTCCATCTTGTTGGGGGCCTTCCTCTGCTTTACCTAGCACGGTGTCCTCCAGGCACTGGTCTCCACTGACAGTACGTTCAAAGGATGGAAGATGAGTCTGGCCTCCTGGACTCGAAGGAGCACCCTGGCCATCCTTCCCCCAAGACAGGTGTGTCTGTTCTCAAAGCAGTCCACGGTACTTCCGCATTCTTTTCCACCAGCACAGTCCAAATGCGTCCAGCTCTTTGGTCTTCTTCGGCTAGGGCTGGTGTCTTGTTACTTTTCAATAGGCAAAGCCCATCGCCGATTTGTATTTCGACCAGATTACCCCAGCCTCTGGGTGAAAAGCAAATTGGAAGTTGTGAGCCCTGAGTAAGGGAGCACCTGCAGAGCCTTTAGCACCATCCTGGGCATACAGGAAGAGCTCCATGATGCTGATGGCCATGGCGATGAGGATGGTGATGATGATGATGATGATGACGGCGATGAAGACTGTGCTTAGACAGGCTGCCATCTCTTCATAATTAGAGCTGGAAGCGAGGCTAGTGAGGTTTTGTCTCGTGTCCTTCGGGGATGCTATCCAGCTGCCCTAGAGAAGGACATCATGCTTGGTAGAGAGTCCGTGAGAAAGCGGAAGGCCATCAATGGGACAGACTGACACCGTGCCCGCAGCCGTGAGTGTAGAGCAGAACCAGGTGGTGTTTCCTTCTGTGGGACACGGGGTCGCCGAGTCAGCATCCGCACCCACAACATCCACCGCCAGCCCCAGCTCTGGACCCTCGGATGAAAGGAAATGAGTGCCTGCAGCAGGCTGCCTCTGTGCAGGGAACTGACAAACATGTAACATGTTATTCATCGAGCTGGGGTTGAGTCCCAGCGTGTGGCCTCGGTGAGGGCTTCTGTGTGTTGTCCTGTGGACTCCCAAGGGCCCTGGAGCAAATGCCTGCTCAAGTGTAGGGGAAGCTGACTCAGGGCTTAGCAAACAGAATGAGTTTCTTGAACTTACATTGAGTTTAGATACAGTGAGTTAAAGTTGATCCATTAAATAAAATCAACTTCAAAGCATTTTGAACTCCATCAAAGGAAAATGAAATTTTATTATGTCTGAGCTCATTTCTGAGCTTGGAAAAAGAAAAGAACATTGTTTGAGGTCTCCACTTCTGCTAACTATCCTGTCTAGCTTCTACTGGCAGGAGTCTCGGCCCCTCCTTTTGCTCCTATGTGTTTCTCACACAGAACACCTGTATCCGACTCTCAGGGTTCCCGGGGCCTGTAGCAAAGCATCTACATCAAGGTAGTGACTCATAAGAACAGGAGGGTATTGTCTCACTGGACTTTAGCCTACTAGTTGGAAATCAAGCGTGTTGGTCGTGTTGATTCCACCCAAGAACATATTCATGCTCTGCCTTTCTCTTAGTTTCGGGGTGGCCCACGATCCTTGGTGTTCCTCGACTTAGTGATGCTTCAGTCTAATCTCTGCCTCTGTTTCCTCTCTTGTAAAGATACCAGGCAGAGTGCAGGGGGTCCCACCCCACTTGCAGAACACCTCATGTTAACATAGCACATCTTCACCTCTGTCCAAACAAGCTCCTGTTCACAGACACTGAGACTTAGGGCTTCAGCATCCCTTTTGGGGGACCCAATTCAATCTCGAACCCCTCTTCCCCCGCTGACGGTTTTGTTTTTGCTTTAAACTCTTCCATGTCTTCCTTTTCCCTTCCGTGCTCTGTGTCCTTTGGGTCCTCCATCTGTGCCTCGTTTCCTCCCTGACACAGTACAGAAAGTAAGCTTAGGGTAGAGCCAAGTGGACACGGAGCTGAGTCCCGACCCCACAATATATTAACTCTGTGACCTGGGTCCTCTAAGCCCTAGTTCCCACACCTGTAAAGCAAAAATAATAATAATTGTCTCATACCTTTATGCATGAGGATTTCATGTAAAACGTCTGGCACCCAGTAATTGCTCCTGAAAGAGACACCGTCTTATTTATAAGTGGCATTATGACGGAGAAGTAGTCCCCTGCCTCCATCGGTGGTTCTTCTTGATGGCCAAACAGAAACTGCATCTCTCTTTGGATGACCGGAAACCACCGTCACTGCTACTGGTACCACCAAGGGTCCGAGCTGCCTGAGGAGCTCCTCTCGCCCCAGCCCCAGGACACCTCTCCTCCTCTCCCTCCCTGCAAGGCAGCTCACCGTTGAAGTTCATGCACTGCCTCCTCAGGGCCTCATGGGTTAGACCTTCTAGACCTTCCATGCCATGTGCCCTCTTTGATATGGGGGGGGGGGGCTTTCCTCTGGAGACGAAGCAGAGCATCCACGTGCTGGAGCTTGGGGCCCATGCCCCTCGCCCTCCTCCCTGCCCTGGAGTAAAACGAGTGCTGTTGTCTTCCAGAAAGCTCTTCTCGCCCACAGTGACTTGTAGGTGATGGCCCACAAAGGCGCTGCCTTTTCTGGGCTTTGCAAGAGATTATGGGCTGAGAGCAGGGAGTGGGGAGTGGCGGGGGCAGGGTGTTGTAGGCTTGTTTTCAAAGTGAAGAACAGGCCTCGAAGGAAAGGGCTCCCTTTTCTAGGCTCCTCTCCATCGTCCTCTTTCCGACTCAGGGGTGGGGGCCCATTCCCAAGGCTGAGGGAAGAAGCTACCAGGAGGGACCATGATCGGAGTCCTGCTGTCTGTCCTCTGCTACTGCGGAGGTGGGCTCTTGGGCCGTGTTTCTGAATCCGTAGTTAAAAACCTTGACTTGATAAATGAGCTATGACCTTGGAGTAAATTCGCCCCTTATCTAGAAGTCATGGAAGCAGATATTAAAAATGGACTTCATTTATTTTACGAGGAGTCGGAGCATGTCAAGCTTTGCATAATTAGTAATAAACTCATCTCCGCATGATGACTTTTTACACTGTTTGTATTTTGTATTGATGCCGTCATGCTCAGGTGGGCCGTGCCCGAAGGCAGGCCGAGGTGGGGCTGCTCAGGACCCGGCCTTGCTTCTGCCCAGGAGGCCCCGGGAGCCCCTCGGGCCACAGAGCCCCTCCTCCCTGCCCTCCCCACTCTCCCCTTCACTGTTCCTTCCACTCAGAATGCAGCCTCGACTTTTGGACTCAGCCGCCTCTTGGAACTTGCACAAATAAATCCTAGGTGCTGAATGGAGACATACTTCCCTTCTGCCTCCTTCCGGTGAGAATGATTGGTAGGCTCCTGCCTGTGTCAGCGGCCACCCTGGCGAGCCCCCAAAGACGCATGGTCAGGGGAAGGGCTGCAGCTGCCAGACCAAACGATGCCTCTGGGTCTTGTTAACAGAGCGCCATGCTGTGGAGTGTGTGGTTTATGGACAGACAGGCTGCCCCCGCTTTGTCTCCTCAGCCGCATGGCAAGGGGCTGTGCCTTTGATTGGCATGGGCAGTTGAGAGTGGGCTCGAAGGTGCTGGGAGCCCAAGGGTCCCACAGGCTGGCTGCTGTGACAAATACACTTTTCTCCTTCAGAGCGTGCCCTGCTGGCACATGCCCACGTGGGACCCTCTCTTTTAAGAAGTCCTGGGAGGCTGGTGATTAGGTGCCCTGGGCAGGGTTGGAACCCGGATCGCCTGACACTACTCTTGCTGTAGCTGCTACTGTGGTTCAGTGCCGCCATCTTGGCTCCAACCCATTGTGTCCCTCTGTACAACAGCACAAAGCACTGCCGGCCCTGCCCGTCCTCGCTGCCGTGGCGATGCCTGAGCCCATGGTGACGGCCAAATGCCCGGCCCGTCTTCTTGATCGCCGACCCTCTACTTTATCAAGCAGGGACTGGTCTCTCCTGATAACAAACCCAAAATATGGGAGGCAGAAGATAGACATCGGTCGCTTCTAAAGAGCACTCTGGCTGTACGTCTTCCAAGACAGATTTCTATATCCTTCTGGCCCAACCCCAAACTCCAAACTCACTGCTATCAAGCCGATGCCAACTCACGGCGACCCTAGGACAGGATAGAATTACCCCCGTGAGTTTCTGGGATTGTAACTCTTTATGGGAGTAGAAAGCCCCATCTGTCTCCCATTCTTCTGGCAGTCCGTGGTATTTTCAATATTCTGCAAAGGCCTCCGTCCTTCCGCGGTGTGTTAGACAAGGTTCTCTAGAGAAATGAGACCAGGACACTTATTAGAGATGCAAAGATAGGGATAGAGATGATATATAAGTTGATACAGCTAGAGGAAAATAACAGCTAATTCGTTCCACACAGCAGTACAGAGGGTTCAGTTCAATTCACTTCCATGGAATAGTTAATGTACCGGAAGTTCTTCAACTCACATGGGCTACCGGGTCCAAGGTCAAGGAAGCAGACAGCAGCGTCCTCCCCGGGGCAAGGCAGGCAGAGTCTGCCCACAGTCATCAAGCAGCAGGTGGGTCACCACCAGTCAGTAGCGCGGGAGCTTAGGGAAGCAGGCCCGGAGGGGATATGGAACTCAAGCAATGCCAGGCGACAGGATCCACCAGCCTCAAGCTCAAGCGATGTGTAATGTATGCACCGGCAGGGTGGCCAAGCAGGTCTCAAAGGAGCCGCACGTTCTAAAGGCGCGATGCACAGGCTGGCCTGGTGCACAGGTGGAGCAGCTCACAGGCCGAGGCAGAGCACAAACACTCCAGCTCGCTCCATCACCAGAGAGCAAGAGAGATGGGAGCAGGCCTTGCAGAGTCATTTATCTCTTTGCCCTCCAATCAAACTGCAATCTGATTAATCCCACATGATCCCATTGGCCGGGTTGACACAATAACCTATCTATCACATGCGGTCTTCCTACCTCAATGTCCAGTTTCTGCACACATATGAGCGATTGAAAATGCCCTGGTTTGAATCACTGCACCTTACTCTTTAAGGATGAGACCTTGGTTCCCAGCACTTCAGAGTGGTCGGGTGCAGTGGATTTGCCCAAAGCAATGCCTTGTTTGATGTGCTGACTGTTTTTCCCAGTCTCCTGCGTGAGAGAGGAGAATCCCGTCATTAGCCTCCACTGCCCTCACTCATGTTCATGTACAAACCCCAAACCGCTGCTGTCAACTTGATTCCAACACAGGGACCCTGCAGGACAGAGCGGAACTGCCCCATGGAGCTTCCAAGATGGTTAATCTTTTTCCAGCAGTTTTACTGACATATAATTCATGTGCACATAATCCAATGGTTAGAATACATTTAAAACAGTTGTGCAGCCATACTGCAATCAATTTTAGAACATTTTCTTCGTTTCCGTAGTCATTATTAATAGCTCCCCATTTCCCCACCAATCTCCCCTCCCAGAGCCCTAAGAAACTATTAAATCTAGTTCCTGTCTCTATAGATTTACCTATTCTGGAGTTCATATAAAGAAAATCATACCAAAAAAATTTTTTTAAAAAAACACTTCAACAACAATAGCAGCACAAAAACACAGGGGGGGAAACCTCAATTCAAAAGAACACAGAAAATAATCCAAATGAAAACAAATTACAAATGGTTCACAAAGGGAACTGCATGGCCAGATGTTAAAATTTAACCCAGCTACATCTGCCTCCCTTCACTTGCTAAGGGACTGAATCTGAGGGCAGGGCTGTTCACATCCCTGCTCAACGTCCCAGGGAATTCCATGGAGGCGTAATCCCCATGGGGACTCTGCAATGGATCTGGGGCTTTCACTGTCTTCCTAGCCTTCGGCAAACTGGGTTCCAAGGCTACAAATCTTAGCGGAAGCAGACTGTCACATCTCTCCCCCGCAGAGCAGCCCTGGTGGGTTCAAAGCACCGAGCTTCTGGTGAGCACTGAGCTCTTGACCCCCCACCCCTACTCCATCCATCAGTCTCAGTTCCATCATTGGCCAGCCCGGGGGGCAGGGGGCCTGTGTGTGTGGACTGAGTCAAGGGGCTTTGTTGTTTCTCTTGTTGGGCCCAGGGCCCAGTTCCCGGCTCCTTGTGATCCTGCAGAATAGACTAGAGTGGCCACATAGTGTTCCCTGAGCTTTCACCAGATCTCTCTCTCTCTCCCACTGAGCGACTGCTGGGTTTGAACCACCGACCTTTCAGTGAACTGCCAGATGCTTAATCACTGTGCCACTCCGGCTCCCAGGTCAAGTGTCTTAACCCCTTCACGGCTCAATTTCTTGTCTGTCAAGCGAGGTGGCAAATTCGAGAGGGCCAAGTGAGGTACCAGACATGAGGCCGCTCAGTGTCTATAGTACTCTGCTGGGAATGCAGTGGAGGGCATGCCCCTCCTGCCCCCAGACTGTAGGGACCCCACAGCTGCTTCCCCTCCTCCTCCTCTGCCACCCTTGGCCTGGCCTGGCCTGGATTTCCTGAGCTGGGGTTGAAGAACCGTGGTGAGACCGTGTGATTTAGAAGAGGCTCCCGTTCCTGCCAGGCCCGCCCGCTTCTCTCCATATGCTTGGTCTCCAGCCACTTGGCAGTCAGGGCACACCCCGGCTTGGTTGAAGGGAGTTTACTGCTGAGCTTAATAGGGTCGTTTTCTGCAGCACATAAGTCTATGCGTGCATGGCTGGGCTCCTGCTTGCCTGGCACGTCGGCCACTGTTAGTGGGGACTTGCCTCCTGGAAATCAGGGCTGTGGGGGTCTGATCTGAGCTGGGTTTGACCTGAAGGAACATGTAGTCCGTGAGAAGGACTATGGTTTACAGGAGGATTTACTTTTAGACATTTCCTCTCCGTCTGTCAGTCTGGCCATGAGGTCACTCTTGACAAGTAGGGGGGACACCACATCAATTTGGGGTTCTCAAGCCTGCATCCCACTGCATCTTCCAGGCTGCCCCATGGGTTGGATCAGAATGAGCCGGCCCCAGGGTTCTCTCTGGACATACATACATTCATGTGTTCGCTCATCACGATCGTGGATGCTTAGCTTGGGCAGGCCCAGCAGTGGACTGAGGCTCCCGAGGTGCACAAGACAGAGCTAGACCCAGCCTCATGGAATGTAGAGTCACTGAGTGAAAGGAACTTCCGGGAGAGGGGAGGGTGGTCAGAGAGTGCCTCCCTGAGGACGTGGCTTTCCTACTGCCCTGTGGGTGGTGAGTCAGAGGAGGCCAGGCCCAGAGAGAGCGCTAGAGCGAGATGTCTTCTTCCTTCAAGGACTTCCGTAGCTCATTGTTTACATCTCTAGAAGGAACCAGAATGCACAGGCCCCACGAATCCACGTCACCCAAGTTACTTTTCCACAGCTTGACTTTTTAAAAAGTCAAGGTGAATCGCTTTTCATGCAATAAATATTAACCTGAAAGGTTGGGGGTACATTAAACTTTTATACATGGTAATCAATTTCTGATGCTAGGGCAGGCTCGCCACTAGTGACAGGAACTCTGTCGTGAGAAGTCCCTGGAGGGGAAGCTTCCCACCTTATCTACATGGGAAATTACACCAAGCTTTCTCAGAACAGGGCCCGTGTGTGTGGATCGGCTTCGCTTCTCATTCTCTGCCTGTCCGAGCCCTGTGATCCATGCCCTGAGGCTGTCTTCCAGCTTGGCTCTTCTAAGGAAGAATCCCTGAGACCTGGCCTGTAGGAGCTGGCTATTTCTCAAGGGCGTGCGCCATAAACCTCCTATGTTGGAAAGCCAACCTAGACACTTTGCTGCCTCTCTGGGCAGAGCCAGCTGGCCCATTTGCAAGTATGTCTTTTTGCAAGTAACCCCATGCATATCCTCGTAAGGTCACAGCGCTTGTCCGAGTCATGTGATTGTGTGATGGACACTCATCCGGTTGCGTTGTCAGCTGAGTTAGTTGGTCCATCGCTGGTGCCCCACAGAATGAAATGCTGCCTGGTCCTGCACCGTGCAGTGATGAGCTGTGGTTGTATCCACAGGTTTTCCTGGGCTGGTTTTCAGCATCAGACCCCCAAGCCTTTCTTCTGATCCCACCGTCGTCTGAAAAGTGTGCTGAAACGTGTTCAGCACCATAGTAACAGACTGGGCTCTCACCTGGTGCACCCTAGCCGAGACTTGAACCTGGGTCGCCGCATGCGGGGCAAGAATGCCACCCCGGCTCCTCACTGTCCCCCTTGGCATAAGCTTTTCTCTTATGGTTGGTGGGCGCAGGGAGAGTTGGTAGACGTGAGGAGTTGGTGGGCAAAGATGGCTGGCAGACCTCGGGCTGTTTGGGCAAAGCCATCCAGGTGACCAGAGAAGGACATTTGGGACATAGACATTGTGGCCAGTTCCAAAGCGAGTGAGAGGTGGTAATATGTAGCAGCGTGCCCTTGTCTGACCCAAGGGCTCCATCAGTGTGAACATGACACTCGTGTGCGTACCGTCTTGCCTGCAGGCACGGGCGGGGCTGTTTTTCTTGCAATCATTTCACCAAGTGATTAATATCTTTTTTAATGTTCAGCTGCAGTGAATCCTTAATAAATTATTTTGTAACACATTGAAATCACTTTGTAAGCTTTTTGTTAACACCTTTAAGAGGCCTCTGGCTATAAAATAATACTTCATCATCTTCCCCAGGCCGGGCATTTGATGTAAGGCTCTAGGCTTGGAGATGGTTAATAAATAATGAATGGAGGGATGATCTGGGGGTTGACCTTTTCATAGAACATCATCTGTCAGCCGAACTTCACTTAATCCTGCCTTTTACACTGTCTCCTGGCTTTGAGGAGACGGCAGTTTGCAAATCAGGTGGTTTGGTTCCTGCCAATGAGTCATATTTCCTCCGGACGGTCAAGTCCAAACTCTCAGCCCGAGGTCCTTGCCTTCTTCAATGACGAGCCTCGGGAGGCGTCCATCACCGTTAGGAGCAGGTCTATTTCTGGCCCAACACATGTGGGAGGGAGGGAAATATGTCTGTCTCCTTCTGGCAGCAGGTAGGCCCAGCGACCCCAACAGGAGTTCTTCGTGCATGGAAGATGGGGACTGTCCAGGCCACTCCGCGAGGGGGGTGGTGTCTCTTCTGTGAGACTCGTAGACTGTGACTTTCTGCTAAAACAGATCCACCTTGCTATCCCCGCTGGTGGCCAGGCATTGGAGTGGATTGTACGGCCACTGGTTAACCTTTCCCACTGAGGACAGAGCAAGCCGACGCGTCACAGGGCTTGGGGACACCCAGCGTCCGGGTGCAGGGTCACAGGGCCAGAGAGTCACTGTCCAGCGCCACCAGCTAACTAAGGGGAGCTGGGATGGGAAGCATTGACGTGACTTCCAGGGTCGTTTGTGGGTTCAGGGCTCCCATGAATCTGTAAACCTTGGTCGCCGTGGTCCAGTGTTCCCACGGTGAGCTGATTCCAGGGCCGCTCAGGGCCCTCATCGGCAAATGCTCATCACGCGCCATCCAGGACAGGTGGGAGGACGCTGCAGAAAGCAGGGTGACGATGCTGTTCCATCTCCCTAGAGTCCCCGGTCTGCCACAAGGAGACTTCGTAAGCCCTTAAGTGCACGCTGACTCACAAGAGCATTGATGTGTGCTGTTCGGGGGTCCCCAAACCAAACCCACTTCATCCCGTGTATTCTGACCCACAGTGCCTCGCTAGGACACAGTCGAACTGCTCCGTGGGGTTCTGGGGCTGTCTATCTTCAAGGGAGCAGACAGCTTCAGCTTTCTCTGGAAGAACTGCTGGTGGATTTGAACATCAGACCTTGCTGGTAGCAAGCCGATGCTTAACTCATCATGTCACGAGGTCTCCTTTAAGATGTTCCAAGGTGGTACAGATGGTTTACAGGCTCAGCTACTAACTGAAAGGATGGAAATTTGGGTTCACACAAGGTCACAGAAGTAGGGATACTACTGATCCACTTTCGAGAACTCAGCCATTACAAAGCCATGGACACTTTATGTCAGTGGCAGCCCCTCCACCCCCGAGCCTGTCTCTCCCCCAGGGTCTCCTTCACCCTGCTCCAGAAGAGGATGGGCTGGTGCAATAGATGCTGTGACATCACCACCCCAGTCTGGTCTTTTCGCTGCCCCAGCATCCTCTGCCCACCTACGAGTGGGAGAGCCAGACTCAGAGAAACAGCACGCAAACCAAGCGCCTGATCCACAAGGCGTGGGAAACCACCCCCAGGTACAGTGTGGATTCAAAAGAGACCTGATGGCACCGTGGTACCCTGACATGCGTGGAGTCACCAGGTGTCGGAGCCGGCACCAAGGCAACTGGCTTTTATAGATTGTAACCATATGGTTGGATCTTGTCTGTGGTGCTTGGATAAGCTCAGTGGGAACATGACACATAGGGCTTCTGCCATCTTCTGGGGTCCCTGGCCCATTGCTGCTCTTTGGTATGAATGTGGGGAGGGCAAGAGGGAGGCAGGGAGGGACTGCCACTCCTCCAGTCCCTTGAGTCAGGGGGTAGTGTTAGGGATGGAGGTGGGCTTCTCTGGTGACCCACCCCCCTGTGTGGGTGTGGTTAGTGAAGGATTGAGCGTCACCACCTCTGTCCAGTGGTCCTCTCCAGGAGCCCTAGCCAACATGACAGTCATAATGTCCAGCCTCCAACTTAACCTCAGGCCTAGGCCCCAGGAGGTCTGGGCTCAGCTTGCTAAGGGCCCACTCAGGAGACACTGTCCTTTAGCTTCCTCTAGAAGGCCACCCTCCCTGTAGGTGGACGGAATGGTCTGAACTTAAAACAGCAGTTCAGGCATCTGAAAATCACCCTAAAATTATCTCTATAGAGTTTTATTTCCTTGAATCCTGAATAGATCACATTTTATTGTTGAATGCTGAAATCTCATTACTTTAGGGAGTGCTATTACCGGGCTATTACTTGAAAGGAATGTCTCTCTCCTGTTCTGATTAAAACCTCGTGTTTGTATTAAAAATAATTTCAGACCTTTTAAAAAAAAATGTTTCTCAAAGCATGAATGTGCAGTGGCTGGCGCTCCGTCCTCGCCGTGCACGGATTTGCTGAGCAGGTTGGCAGAGAAGGTGGCCCTTCTGGGCTTCAGACACCAGGGTCCCCTTCAGGTGTCCTCTTCTTGGTGGGCATGTCCCTCCCTTCCATCTGGTGTAGCCTCCAATTGGCATTCTGGCCAAGCTTCTGTGCACAGTGGTTTGAGACGTCAGCTCAGGATTGGTGGACCAGAGAGAATTCCGAGTAGGCCGAGCCCAGGATCCAGTGTCTCAATCAGTGGTGGACCTGGGAGACCTGGCACAATGTCCCTAAGGGAAGTCAGGACCCCGGGGAGGATGGATGGTGGAAAATGTTGCTCCTGCATTTTCCTTCTTCCCTTCAGAGCTTAGTCCCACCTCACACAAAGTTCCTGGCTTCCTGGGTCTGCCTTCCTTCCCTGGAGTGCCCTCTGAGCCCCATGGGGCTGCCTGGGTGCTATCCATGCTCAACTCGCTGATAAGAAAATTACCTGCTGTGTCCTTTCTGCTTCAGACTCCGCTTGCTTTCCAGAGCACCATGCCCGCAGCACAGCTCCTGACACGTGGTGCTCAGAGAATACGTGTGTGACTGGCTTGGTTGACATCAACACCCAGAAGCAGAGTGGACTCAGGAAAGGATTCTCAGCAGGTGGCTGTGTAATTCTGTAAGGACAGAGGGGACATCTTCCTCTTGTCTGTCTCCCACCCAAGCACAGGAATGCCGTGAATTCTAGCACCCTCCCTTCCTCGGCACACCCCTGTGTGAACCGGGCTCTGCATGCAGATTGGACAAGTCTTTGTGAGTCCCTGGGTGGTACCAACAGTTACCGCATTCGGTCACTAACCGAAAGGTTAGTGGTTCCAGTCCACCCAGAGGCAGCTCAGCAGAAAGGCCTAGTGATCTACTTCCCTAAAAGGCAACTGTGGATCACTCAACAGAGCACACGTCAACTCTGATACACGCCAGGAGATGCCAGGTGCTCAGTCAACAGTGTGTGGCTTGGGTGTTTTTTTTAACAAGTCCTTGAGAGTCAGCTAGGTCCCACTGGGTGGGTCACTGGGGAGGAGAGAGCTGCCCCTGTCCTTCTTCCTTCGCTGGATGGAGGCCTGAGAGTCTGCCACCGCCTCCTCTCCAGGGCTTCTCCAGGCTCAGCCGCTCTGCCTGTGGGCAGCCGTTTGCCTTGGAGAGAGCTCAGAATAGCCGTGTCCTCCACACAGGCTGGTCCCGTGCGCACGTGGTTAGAATTCTTTTTCAGGACTCTGGGTAGGCGGCATTATTTACAATGCCTAGGGCCAATATTTCCACGCTCCACCGGCGAGGGTAAAACCAAAGCTCTCCCTTCCAGTGCACCTCCAGCCCTGTGATTTTCATTTCCCTAGGCAAGTCAGCATCCGCATCTCTGAATCCAAGAGGAAGGTTACCTGGGACCCCAGAGTCTCCTCTCTGGCCCCCGTGGACTCCAGAACCCCTGCTTGGTGGCTGGCTCTCTGGGGCCAATTGTTGACCTTCCTCCCCCAAAGGGACCGGGGAGCCAGGGAGCACCTGGTTTCTGATACTGCCTGCCCGACTGGGTCATGGCTCCTAGGTTCACCCCCTCTTCTGGCCACGTAAATCCTGACCTCTGGCTCAGGTTTGGGGCCCCTCCCCTTCTGGTTGCCGCACCCACTGCCTCCTTCCTCTCCCTGCCCCTGTCTCCCCTTTAAAAGAAGAAATCCCGCTGACGGGCACACTTCTGCGTGTCGTTTTGGAGATTGTTGACGAATTCTATGGAGAGGTGAGCTCCATTATGAGAAAGAGATGGGGAGTTGGATGCGGCCCAAGCCGGGGAGCAGGCGCCTCGCCGACTGGCAAGGTGACATTGCGTGTCATATCAGCATTCAGGACCAGCGCTCCACTCCTGCGAGGGTAATTATTTCTTTCAGAGCAAAAGGTCCAATTTGCTGTAAAGAACAGAGCCCCAGGTAAAAACGAAGGGGCCAGCTGCAAGCTCCCCTGGTATCAAGAACCCCGACTGCCCCATCCCTGCCTGGCCCGGCCTCTACTCCTCCCAGCTGGCCCTCAGATTTACGATGTTTATTTGTGCTTCCTTCCTGTCACCGTGCATTAGGGGACAGCACCATCCTACAGCCCAGCCCAACTCGGCCTGGCCAAGCACACAGCTGAGATCCCACTTTGCAAGGGGCCCTGGGGCCCTTGGTCCTGTGCTCCCTGCCTGGGCCCAGCTCTGGGATGGAGAAGCACAGGGTCTCAGCCACTGTGCCCCACCCTCCTGCTCCAGTCCCTACTCTGGGCCATTCAAGGACAAGGTGACCTTGTTGTGCTTTTGGTAGTGGCCACTGAGACAGTCCCCAATTTGTGGTTACCCTGTGCAAACTGGAATGAGATCTTATCCAGTCCTGCCCCATCCCTGCGCTCGCCACGGATCACAGGGCTGTGATTCCTGGCATATCCCTGGCTGATCTTTAAAAGTAGACGGTCAGGTCTTTCTCCCTAGTCCACCTTAGTCAGAAAGCTCCGCTGGAACCTGCCCAGCACCTTAGCCACACGCCAGCCTCTGCTGACAGATGGAGGGCTCTGCAGAAGAGATGCGCTGTCTAGGATTAGAACCTGGGTCCCCTGCATGGAAGGCAAGATTTCAACCACTGAGCCACCATGGGCCCTTCCAGGAATATAAGTGGACAAAGTCTACAGCAGTGGTTCTCAACTTTCCTCAGGCTGCGACCCTTTCATACAGTTCCTCATGTGGTGGTGACCCCCAAACCATGACATTATTTTCATTGCTACTTTATCACTGTCATTTTGTTACTGTTATGAATTGGGTAACCCCTGTGAAAGGGTTGTTCGAACCCCAAAGGGGTCACGACCCACAGGTTGAGAACCGCTGGTCTACAGCCTTGGCTCCCAACACTGTCACAGACCTCATTCATTGTGTGCGTTTGCTCTGCTCAGACCGTGAGCAGTCACGAACCCTTGCTGTCTCCCCACGTCCAGACAGATCCCCAGAAACCTCTGGTCTTGTCTCCATTTTATGAATGAGCATGGTGAAGTCATAGGGAGGGAAGTGCCCACAGTCCCCCATCACCACCCCCCACCAGCCCCGAAGGGACCTCTCTGTCTGCTCACTGACGGGCACCTGTGACAGGTACTGTCTGGGCTTCTTTGTCTGCCTGCATCCCGGCTCTGAGTTGTGAGCTCTTCCCTCTTCCTGTGGGGGGACCACCACACCAGCAACCAATGGTGACGTGGGAGTGCAGTGAGATGAAGGCTCTGCCAGAGTTGCCCAGCTGGTCATCCAAGGGGCCTGGGCTTGAACTTGAACTTGAACTCCAGGCTGTCTCCATTCAAAGCCCATGACCTCAGTGCCTTCCCAACTTCCCATCTTGGGCACACCGTGCCTCCAGCTTCTCTCCTCCTGCCTCTGTCTTCTGGCTGCTCTGCTGTGTCCCTCAAACCTAGAGGGAGGGATTGGGGAGGGACAGACCCCCAGTTGGGTGGCTGGGTTCCTGTCCCTCCCTACCCCTGTTCTATGGACCTGAAGGAGGAGAACTGGCATCCTTTGTTGGAAGGCTCAGCCCAGGACCAGGAGCAGGGGAGGGAGGGCCATGTGCTGTGCTGTGGTGCCTGGTTGGAAGCCAGGATGGGCTCTTCTGCAGGCGGGGTACCTACTGGGATCACTTAGCACTTTTCAAATAAGACAATGGGATGCCAGGAAGGCTGAATCGTCTTCATTAGGTATGTAGAAGGTTCAAATATGTCCAACCCACCCAAAAATAGGACCGTGAATGGGTCAGTATTCAGAAATAGGATCATTTGGGACCGACTCACGTTAACATGAAGTCACTCTACACTAAGGTGGGCCCGAACCTCAATGACTGAGGCCTTTATTAGAGAAAGGAGAAGAAACCTGGGCCCAGAGACAGAGAGATCTCAGGAACCAGGCAAGAACACCACATGACAGCATGAGACGGAGACCGGAGTGAGTGGCGCGTCTCTGAGCCAAGTGGCACCAGCGACTGTCACTGGAAGAGAAGCCTGACATGGACTCTCCCTCTCAGCCTCCTGGAGGCACCAATCCGGCTGACACCTTGATTTCAGACTTGTAGCCTCCGGAATGTGTGAGAAGACATTCCTGTTTAAGGCACCCAGTTCCTCCGTAGTCCTTTGTCCTGGTAGCCCTAATGCCAGGCAATTCATACCTGTTGGTAACTGAGTCGCTAGGGCCACAATAGAGTTGAGATGACCCTGGGAGATCCCAACTAGTGCTCTATCCACCACACCCAATTTCCAGCGCTACTTAGGCCACGTGGCCTGGTAGGTTATGCGTTGGCCTGCTAACCGTAAGATGAGCAGTTCAAAACCATCATCCAGCCCGCTGAAGAAGGATGAGGCTCTCTACTCCCATATAAGGTTATGGCCTCGGAAACCCACAGGGGGCAGTTCTCCTCTGTCCTCCAGGACCTTATGGACTGGAAGCAACTTGGCGGTAGTGAGTGTGATGTCTTTGGTTTTAGGAGCTCATCGATGTTCGTGGCTGGTAGGTTCTTGCATCTGTGATTGCAGCAGTTCAGCCCCCAGCCCGGAACAGCCACTCGGATCCTTTCCTTTATCTCGTAGCCCTTTCCCAGCCCCACCTTCCCAAGACACATCACAGCAACGCTGCCCCCATTCTGTCCACCATCCGCAACCCATGAACCATGTGCCTTCAGATCAACCCCACCTGCGTTAGACTCAGAACTGACTGTGAGTCGCGGGGTTTTCAACGGGTGTTTTTCAGGAAGAGGATCACCGGCCCATCTTTTACCCAAGTACCTCTGGTTAGATTCGAACCACCAACCTTTCGGATAGCAGAAGAGCTTGTTAACCACCCAGAGACCCCAGGGATCTAGGAGACAGTGAGGGCAGTAGGAGGGGCGGGAGGGGGGGCTTGTCTACACAAGAATGACAACCATGCCCCCCACCTCTGGCTGCAGCAACAACTTGATTTGATTTGATGTATATGAAGAAATAAAACTCAGAAGTCAATTGACTTAAACATGGAACAAATGCCGCTTGGTTATTATGGCGTATGCTAAATTTTAATGGCATTTAGAAAGCGTTTTGTGGGGTAGAAAATAGAAGCAAACCCATCAAACCTCAACCATGCTCTATGTTTTATAGTGCAGAACATTTTTCTGCTACAATCCAGAGACTTTAAAATGTAATAAGGTACGTTGGAACCCAAGGGTTTTAAAATGTACGTACGCAGCACGCAGTTATAGAAGTGGAGTAAAATAATCCATTACGGTCCGGGTCGGAGTCAAGCAAAGGCATCCATTCCTGGGGATGCTTTTAGCATTTCATGTTCCTCAGACAAGCATGTATCGGCACGTGTGAGGTGGGGAAGAGCTCGGTGGAGGTGGGAGCTGGGCTTGAACACCCAACACTACTGGCAGCATTGCCAATGAAGCACTTGTGGGCTCAGACGTGTTGACAAATCACAGATTGTACCAACTCTCCTCTTGGTGGAGGGGAAGCACCAGTCTTCCATCTTTACATTTCCTTTGGATTCTTGTTCAAGTTATCCCAACCCTCACATGCATCTTGGAGACCTAAGGAATTGCTCCCCACCCAACAGGGCCTTCCAGAAGCTGCCCTGTCCATGCGGAGGCTCCGGTCCGTGGTACAGCACTGCTTCCTCGCCGCCTCTTTCACTGCTTTGTAGTCAGTGTGAGGACCTCCGTAACCAAGTCGCCACCAACAGGGTGGCTGGACGCGTGTTCTCTTATGGATCTGGAACTTGAGGTGTCATCGGGGTTGTTCCTTCTGGGGGCTCTAAGGTGAGCCCACCTCTAGGCCTCTCTGCCGGGCTCGGCGGTCTGCATCCTGTGTTGGTCTTCCTTGGCTTGTAGAAGCATCATTCCGATCTTAGCCTCTCTTCTTTGCCTGGTCTCTTCCCTGTGTGCCTCGGGGTTTCTTCTCATGAAGACGCTAGTGATTGGCTTTAGGGCCCAGCCGTCCTTAAGCTGTGAGCCCAAAGGATCAGCAGTTCCAACCCACCAATCGCTCTGTGAGAGGAAGGCGTGGCCGGCTGCTGCTACAAAGATGGAAGTGTCTGACGGAGGCCTGATGGGGCTGCTCCTCTGCCCGTAGCTGGAAGTGACTTGAAACCATTGGGTTTACTATTTGGACGTGCATCTAATGACATCTGCCAAGGCCTGCTTTCCAGGTAAAGTCACATTCACAGCCGCCTGGAGTCAGGCATGGGTATGTCTTTGGGGTGGGGGATTCCCACAGCTCTACCCGCAGTCACCCTCCTCAAATGGGCTCCAGCCTGCCCGGGAATTCTCTTGCAGCAGACCCTGCCTCTACTGGCAGTAGAACAGCGGCCTGCAGAAGTCTTCTTCTAGCTTCAGAATGCCCTTCAAATACAAATCTGCTTTTGTGATCTGTGAGTTTGAGGGCTGAGTCAATCCAAGAGACAGTCTAGATCAGTAGCTCCCGGCTTGGCCGCGCTTTTGCCACCAGCGATCACTTGGCAGGGTCAGCGACCTGGTGGCGGTGCACCCGGCACGAAGCAGTGGCTGAGGACCAGGAAGGAGCTGTCCTCCCTCAGAGCCCTCCAAGGGCCCAGCTAGTGCCATCCTCCTCTCTGGGCAGAGCTGTCCCGTCGGGGCGTCCGGGCCTGGGTTACCCCTCACTGCTCTTCTGCAGTAGGTCCCTCCTGCTTCGGTCTGTCCCGGAGACTCAGCCCTCGTCATGTGTTCAGGCCCCACAGTATAGAGAGGAGTCTTGGGCTCTCCTGTCTTAAATCCCTCTGCCACATCCTCTCTGTGTACACGCGTGTGTGCGTGCATTCACGTCCATCATCAATATACATCCCCCACATGTTGTCACCGCTCAAAGCAGGTGCTCGGTGCCCACCCTGCTCTGCTGAGGGCCACCCGGAACCTCTGAGCTACTTCCTGTCGCCATGACTCACCTACTCCAGTCATGACATATGCTTGTCTTTCTGTGTCTAATTTCACTCATGTGGAGGCATCCGTCAGGACTTCATTTCTCTCTCTGGACGAGGGATCAGCAAACTGCTGTCTATAATGGCCTTCGTTTCTATTGGCCCCCAGGGCCCCTGTGCCACTGGTCTGACAGTCTGTTGTAGTGCGGTGTCGTGCGTGTTGCTGTGATGCTGGAAGTTGTCTCTCGGGTGTCCCACACGCCAGCAGGGCCACCCAAAGCGAGCAGGTTTCAGCAGAGCATCTAGAGCAGTGGGTCTCAACCTTCCTCCCGCCGGGGCCCCGTCCGTACAATTCCTCATGTGGTGGTGAGCCCCCAACCATAAAATTAATTTTTTCTCTACTTCATCACTGTCATTTTGCTGCTGTTATGCATCGGGTGACCCCCGTGGGAGGGTTGTTCATCCCCCAAAGGGGTCGCGGCCCACAGGTTGAGAACCGCCGCTCTAGGCGAAAGCAGCAGGAATAGGCTGTCCGTGCGTGCTGTAGAGATTCACACCTGAGAACCTTGCATAGAGCCGTGCAAAGAACGCTCCTTGGAGGCAAGGATGGTGAGACTTCATCCCACGCACCTTGGACATGGTGTCGGGAGAGACCAGTCCCTGGAGAAGGCCGCCCTGCTTGGTAAAGTGGATGGGTTGGCACGGTGACTGCAACCAGGAGCTCAAGCACCAGCACAATCGTGGGGTTGGCGCTGGGCGGGGCATTTCATTCTTCTGTGCAGAGGGTCGCTCTGCATTGTGACTGGTCCCACAGCACCTCACAACGGGATCACTACCTGTGGCCCCAGCTGGCCCCTCCTCCCCTTCAGAGTCTGCGCCTCCCTGTCCACACTGGTGAGGCCAGTTGGGGAGCCCTGGGGACGAGGAGACCATTAAGGGCATAGCTGCTCCCATAAAGTTGGCTGTGGCACCCCGCCCAGTGGCTGTGCCGGAGGAATGACCTGGCAGCTGCTCTGGAAAGACTGTGCCCTACCGGGCAGTTCCGCTCTGCCCCAAAAGGGGGCGGCTATGGGTCTCAACTGACCCCATGGTCCCCCAGCAGCAAGCATACATCTGCTTTATGCCAGTCAACACAGATCTAGGTAAGATCACAGATTCATTTAAGACTGACTGATGATAAGTGTGTGTGTGTGTGTGTGTGTGTGAATACTTGTGCTTTTATTGTTTTTGTTTTGTCTTAAGTTAAACCTACCTCTCAATTCTTGTTCAGAGCATTCAGCGCCCCCTCCCCCACCCCCCTCCCCCACCCCCTGCCAGCCCAAGACCTCTGCAGAGACTAGCTCACCTCCTAGCCTGCCTATACCTCCTCCCTGGGCTGAGTCTGCTGCTGGCTCATTACTGAACAAGCGTAGTCATAATGGGCCCATGATTTGGTATCTCATTTTCTGACTTAGCCTTAAACGCGAACACTTCTCTGTGTTTCTCAATCAACTTCATAATTGTCAATTTTAATACTCATAATAGCCTACAGTTATTGAGCACTCACACGTGCCAGGCACTGGGTTAAGTGCAGTGCGTGTCAGAGCTAATTTAGTACCCACTGCAGCCCGTGAGGTAGGCACGCGGTTATTATGCCTTCACGTGGAGCGGGAGCTCGGAGAGATGGAAACGTGGCTCTAGGTCATGGAGAAGGGCCAGCGTCAGAACCCAGCCAGCCTGACCTCTGCCCCGCCGCCTCTCCTTCTGTTCAGCAGCACCCGCTTCTAGAGCCAGGGCTCCAAGGTCCGGTGAGGATGGCCCCGGGCTCGCCTGCTGGTGCTTCTGCAGTCCGGAGAGCTTTAGAAGCAGCCTGTATCTCTGTCGGAGGCCTGGCTGGCTGGGTGGGGGAATCCTCACCTTCTGCGCGGGAGAACTGAGTTCCACTCCAGCCAACGTACCTCATGCTCAGGCCCCCTCATCCACGGAGGGCCAGGTGTCGGCAAGATGCCGGAAAGGTTTCCGTGGACTAGGAAGAAAGGCCTGGAGAGCTGCTTCTGGAAACCAGCCCCTGAGCATCCTGTGGCTCCCAGTGGTCTGATCCTCAGCCCCTCACAGGGTCGGCACAGGACCCGGCACGGTGCTGTTGCCTAGAGTCACCGAGAAATGGGACCAGTGGACGGGAGGCGACAATAACAGCCAGCATCTCATGGGGAGGCACTGCAGGGTCAGGGAAGTCCTGCCCCAACTCCACTGTTGCCTCTGCCCGCCCCAACTCAGCCAGCAGGGACGAGGGGAAAAAGCAAAGCAGTGACGCTCAGAGTTTCCCAGCCCGGCACGCTTCCAACATCGGCACAGAGTCAGCCCCTGTCTGGGGGCACTGCTGTGGGTATTGTACGGGGTTCCCAGAATCCCTGGTACCTACTAGATAGATATCAATAGCACGTTGCTCTGCCCTCACGGTTGATTGCATTTGTGGCCCCTAAGACTGTCTCCAGATATTGCCCAGTGATCCCTGGGGTTGAGGAATGCCACCCCCCCACCACCACCACCAAAGACCTGGTGTAAGAAAACATGCAGGATCTGAGTGCTCTGGAGAGGGAGGGAGCTCAGTCAGCTCTCCCAGCCTCCGACAAAGAACGCTTGCTATAGGTTAGGTACTGGGCTGCTAATCACCAGGTCACCATTTCAAACCCACGTGTTTGCTCCTGTCAGAAAAACTATATAGGGTCGATATGAATCGGAATGAGCTCCGTGGCAGCGGGTTTGGGTCATTGGCTGAAGCCCCTCTCAGAGACTGGATTTTGAAGCAAAACAACTAGCAGCCAAGATGGTAAGACTTTGGACAAAGCAAAGGTTTCCTTTGGACGCGTCATCAGGAAAGACGAGTCACTAGAGAGGGACATCAGAGTTGGCAAAGTCGAGGGTCGATGCAAGTGAGGACAAGCCGTAGTGAGAGGGACTGGCAGCAGGGTCACAAGAGTGGCCGCAGGCATGCTGCAATGATCACGAAGATGGCACAGGACGGGCACGGTGTTTCATGGAGTCGTTCGGAAGGTCGCCGTGACTCAGAGTCCACTCCACGCCCCATGGCAGCAGCACCAGTCCCTGAGGAGCCCGACTTGGGTGCAGTGGAATGCCACGCGACGGACTCAGGCCTGGCTGTCACCCACCCTGCGGGCGTCCACCCTCTGTGCCTGGGCCACTTACTCCTCCCCGGGCTGCACACCTCCTCTTCCCCACACTGACCTGGAGGAAGGCTGCACCCAGAACACACTGGAGCCCGGTGGAGCTGGGAGCCAAGAGACAATAGGAAACCCAGAGCTACCAGCCCCTGCTTCTCTGCAACTTGGCTTTGTTGCCTTGTGGGGAAACTTATAAATTATTTGGAGAGCAATATTAGTCTTTTTGCTTCTGAGAAGGGTTCTGCATCTTTAATAGAGCCTGGTTTGGCGACATAACTCCCGGAGTTGTCCAAATACCCCATCAATAGTGCAGTGGCTCATTTCAGTGTCCTCAGCGCATGGAACCTTCATTATTTGCACTGTTGATAAAAGGCAGCCTTTCCCGCAGATCTGCACTACTCCATTTAGCTGAGAACAATGATTTATTCCTCCCTCACTATTGGACATCCTCGATTTCCTTGGGTAATAAAGAACTCGCCCACTGATGGGAGGAGCAGGGACGACTGGCTGCTCTTCCTGTGACAAAGTCAAGAAGAGCTCGATGGGGGCTGACCTGGTGGCCCTGCCCCAGAGAAGGCCTCAGAGGCAACCTCCAGGCCCGCGCTGCCAACCACAGGCTGTGGTGCACGCCCAGAGCTGGCATGGCATTGACAAATTGCTCGGGAAGCTGCTGGGTCCCTGATGGAGCACCCCCCGTTTCAGCCAGCCAGTGTGTGTGTACACCTCATCCCAACAGCGCCTTCCTCTATGCGGAGATGGAATTCTCATCAAGCCTTTATTTAAGACCTCAACTCAGAGATGGGCTAAGTCGCGAAGCACGCACACTCACGTACACGCACACATGCATTGCCAAGCGCGTGGTTTTCTCAATATTCCTAAATTCACACACTGCTGGGGGGGTGGGCTGGAGGTAGGAGGAGAGTCATCGTCTCAAAGTGGAAATGGAAGAATTTTCATATTTGACACAAAAGGGAATTGTTGCTATCCGAGAGCAAACGGGAAAGATCACGCTGCTTAGCTGAGGACGCCTGCGTAGAGAGAGCAGGAGGGGGTCTTGGACAATTACCAGAATCCCCGTAGAGCTGCTTCTTCCAGGCACCGAGGCAATTTCCTCTGCTCACCCCTGCTTGGGCAGAAGGGAAGGAGGTGGGCAGAGGCGTGGAACAGAACAGAACCGGCACTGCAGTGGCTCCACACCCTGGGGTGAAAAGGCTCTGAAGTTGACCTTGACCCCATGGCTTCCCCATCCACCCTGACTCCTGGTGAGCCCATGTGATACAGAGCAGACCTGTGGGCCCTGGGTTTTTTTGGCTATAATCTTCACCGTGATTAAAGTTGTCAAGGATTTCAGTTTGCTCGGATCCACAATCAACACTCATGGAGACAGAAGTTGATTGGGAATTTCGGATACACAAGGCCTCTGTGATGGGTTAAAGAAGCAAGCTGCCACTTGAGGTCTAAGGTGCCCTTTACAGAGCCTTGGTATTTATTTTTAACAGCCTGAAATGCATGTGGAAGCTGGATAATGAGCCGGAAAGACCGAGAAGAATCGATGCATTTGAACTATTGTGGTGTCAAAGAACATTGAAATGTCATCTCTTTACTTGGGGCAAGTTATCAGGAGAGACGTGAGGAGACCTGACAACAAACCACAACAACTGCTGGGAGCCCTGAGATGTAGTTCGAAACCACCAGGTGCCCCAAGGGAGCAGAGGAGGCTCTGCACTTCCATAAAGACCCAGTCGTGGAAGCCCCCGGGGGCAGGTCTACTCTTTCCCAGAGGGTCGCGATGAGCCAGCATTGACTCGATGGCACCAAGTGTTTTAACACCACAAGCATCTTTATCGCAGGAGAGGCTGCGTGCTCAGCTGCTGAGTGAAAGGTTGCCCTTTCCAGAGGTGCCGTGGGAGGCTCTGATCCCATAAAGGTGATTGATGCTCTCAGGTACTGCGCATCGGGTGAGACTCATAGCAATCCTGCAGACAACAGAATGGGGCACTGCCACTTCCTGCGCCGTCCGCACGGTGGTTATGTTGGCGCCCACTGTGGCCGCCACGGGGTCAGGCCATCTCACTGAGGGTCTTCCTCGTGCTACCTGATCCTCCACCAAGCACGATGTTCTTCTCCAAGGATCGGTCCCTCCTGATGATATGTTCAAAGTTTGTTGTTGGTAGGTGCTATCATGTCAGCCCCCCCACACACACACACAGTGACCTTATGCATGCCAGAATGAACGAAATGCTGCCCAGTCCTGCGCCATCCTCACGATTGTTCCTGTGTCTGAGCCCATTGCTGCAGCCGCGGGTCCATCCAGCTCCCTGAGGCCCTTCCTCTCTTACTCTGCCCCTCACTTTACCAGCATGAGGTCCTTCCCCAGGGACTGGTTTCTCCCGGCAACGTGTCCAAAGTATGTGAGACAGAGTTCCCCCATCTTCACTTCTAAGGAGCACTCTGTCCGTACTTCTTCCAAGCCGGAGCTGTTCGTTTTCCTGGCAGTCCATGGTAAATTCAATAGTATTCACCCACACCATCAGTCATGGCACCGATTCTCCAGTCTTCCTTATTCATTGTTGCGCGTGCACATGAGGCAATGGAAAATACCATGCGTCAGGGGCACTTTAGACCTCAAAGTGACATCTTGGAATTGAACACCTATAAGGAGAACGTTTGCCACGGATGTGCCTAATGCGGCACATAACTTGATTTCTTGACTGCTGCTTCCACAGCATTGATGGTGGACCCAAGTAAAATGAGAGCTTCAGTCCTTTCTCAGTTTAGCGCTTATCGGAATGTTGTTGATTGGGCCGATCGTGAGAATGTTGATCTCTTTACATGTATGCTGTAGTCTTTAATCTGCATCTGTGTGGCAAGTCCTCCTCACTTTCAGCAGGCAAGGTTGTGTCATCTGCATATCATCGACTGTTACAAGCCTTCCTCCAATCTTGAGGCTACATTCATCTTCTAAGATTATTGATTCAGCATACAGATTGAATCAGTGTGGTGGAAGGATACAGCCCTGGCACGCACCTTCTTGATGTTATACTATTCAGCATCCCGCTCTCCTGTTTGAGCAGCTGCATCTTGATCTAGGCATAGGCTCCACATGGGCCCAGTGAAGTGTCCTTGGATTCCCATTCTTCTCACTGCTATCGGGAGTGTGTTATATTCCACAGAGCCTGATGCATTTGCATAATCAATAAACACAAGTAAGCATCTTTCTAGTATCCCCTGCTTTCAGCCAAGACCTATCTGAAGTCAGCAATAATACCCCTCATTGCACATTCGCTTCCGAATCTACCTTGAATTTCTGGCAGCTCCTTGTCTATACATAATCTGGTGTCAACTTGCGAAGGGGTGGAGTCTAGCCTG
This sequence comes from Tenrec ecaudatus, assembly GCF_050624435.1. Classification (NCBI taxonomy): domain Eukaryota; kingdom Metazoa; phylum Chordata; class Mammalia; order Afrosoricida; family Tenrecidae; genus Tenrec; species Tenrec ecaudatus. The sequence goes on from NC_134530.1 coordinate 31,350,925, forward strand.
TCAATCAGGTCGCAGCTTGATGACCTCATTTGTAGATGCCACAGAGATAAATAACTCACCGGAGGCCAGATAGACATAGAGACTCCCTGCTTCGTATTCCTGATGACAAGACACATGGAGCTATGCTAGAGCCCCGGAGCTGGAGGAGCCATGTGGAGACCCACGCCAGCACTGAGATGCTTACAATGCCACGCCACAAGACTTTCCACCCACTGGCCTATGCTCTTCCTGCATTCGGCGTCATTGCATGTGTTTCATGAGTCTAAAGAGGACTTTATGACTGGTATTGACATATGGGGTAATATTGGACTTATGGACTTGATCTGGACTGGGCTGGATATTTTCTTAATATGCAATTACTCTTACTATAAAGCTCTTTCTTACACACATATGAGTGTCTATGGATCTGTTTCTCTAGTCAACCCAGACTGACACAGTTGGCCAGGTAACTAACTGTCTTCCAAATAACTCTCTATAGACAATGAGTATACTGTAGGGAACTCTATGGGGCATTTTTACTGTGTTCCACAAGGCCGCCCTGCAACACATCTGAAACAAAATAAGTCTCCATGGAAGCAGAATGCCAAGACTTTCTCTCGAGGCCTATCCAGGTGGGTGTGAATCACCAGCCTTTCATGTAGAAGTTGAGTGCAAGTTGTTCATGGCAGCCAGAGACCCGGGTCAGCCTGGAGAAGCAGTGAGACACACTGGCAGGCAGTGTGCAGGGGCCCTGCACCGTGTGTACACGCAGGATGATGCTTGAATGTTACAGGAGTGGAATTGGGAGCTTAAGGGAGGGGGGACTCGGGGAGTTTCCAGCCTCTGGGCAGAATGGCCATCCAACTGAGTGGACCCAGAGATGGAATGATGGTGGCTTTCCTCCTTGCCGCTCCCAGAGGTTGCATAGAGGGGCGGGCGTATTGGTTGAGCTGGGTGTTACTGGGAAGTTCTCAAAGCAAAGGTCCTAATGAGGTTGGGGTCTGGGTGATTTTCTTTGGTGCATTGGGATGAAGCTACAAAGATGGGTTTAAGGAAAATGAGCAACACATTCGTTGCTGTCACGTTGATTCCGATGCCCGGTGACCCCACGTGTGACAGAATTGAACTGTTCTATCACGTTCAGTCCTTCTCATGCAGTGCTGCTGGCTGGGTGTGAACCATCAACCCCCAGGTTAATAACTGTGTGTAAACAGTTTTACACTTCCCAGGACCTCTCAATCAGCACGAACTTAGTGATAAATATTCCTTAAATTCATTACTGTAAAGTCTTACAGGTCAAAAGTCCAGTGTGGGTCTCACTGGGCCAAAGTCAAGGTGTTCTCAGGGCTGCCTTCCTTCCTGGGTGTTCTAGAGGAGGCTCCATCCCTCACCTTATCCAGCTCCTAGATGCCTCCTGCAGTCTGGTTCATAGCCCCTTCCTCCATCCTCAAAGCCTGCAGTGCTGTACCTCTCTATCCCTGCTCCAGCATCATCCCAACTCTTGCTCTTCCAGAAGGGTCTCCTCCTTTAAGGATTCATTAATTAGGCTAGGTCCCACCCACATCACCCAGGCTACACTCCCCATCTGGGGGTTCTCAACCTGACTCTAGGGAGACACCCGTGGTATCTAAACCACCAAACCCATTGGTTGGTTATTCAGTGCAAATTATTTGCATCACCCAGGCACCCACACAGCCTGCGTACCGGTGACCCGGTGGTTCCCTGCCATGAACTTGTGGCCAGAAGGGTTGATAGCAGAGGAGCCCCCTGTCCTTCCCTCCTTCCTCTTGATGCCCCTGCCCTCCTGAGAGGTGGGAGCCTGAGATGCCGGCCTCCTGAGAGGAAAGGCACATCACAGCACAATCCAGAGGGGACACCGGTCCGAGCAAGGCTGTTGTCCTCACCTTCCAGGCAAGTCATACGGGGTTCCTCAACCAGTCCTGGGCTCACCCCAAAGCCTTTGCCTCACCATCAGCCTCACCCTGGCAACTCTGAGCGGGCACCGGGATCACCATGTCAAGCAGAAGTGAAATCCTATTTCCAAGGCTCGTTGTTGCTATGGAAACCTAGCCTTCGGAGCTCCCCAGCTGCCATGTGGTCTGAGGCTGGGGCACGGAGTGTTCTGAGAAGGAAAAGGACCAGCAGCCAGTGGGGACAGACGAGTCCGCCAAGGGGTCACCTTGCCTGTTGCCATCAAGTCGCTTTGTACCCTAGCAGGCAGAGTGGACCCACAGGTTTCCAGGCTGCAGTCTTTCTGGAGGCCGGCTACCTCTTGCTCCCACAGAAGGGCAGGTGGATTTGAACCACTGAGCTTTTAGTTAGCAGCTGAGTACTTACCCACCGTGCCCCAATCTTCATATTTCACGTTCCCCCCCTGTGTAGCGGCAGGGCCTCTGGCAATGTGGGCCGTTACCCACCTTGATCACTCAGACCCCACCGGTTAGAGAGGATGGTGGCAGCTCCTGGGTCAGGTGTGCTTGTGTCTTCGCTAGGTGGCGGTGCTGTCACAAACCAGACCACAAATCGGGGGGTTCAGAAAAGAGCTGTGCATTTTCTCACTGCTCTGGGGGGTAGACGTCCAACTCGGTCTCCGCCATGCTGACTCTCTGTGTGGGCCTCTCTCCCAGGTTCTCCTGTCTGACAGTGACCCTTGGAAATCCTGTGCTTGTAGATAGGTCTTCGAGTGGCACCTGTATCCCCCCCATGGGCGTCTCTGTGTCTATTCTGCTTGCCTAAGACACAGTAGCCACAGCCATGGCTCAAACACACCTACGATCATGTGGGCCATTGGTCCACGGCTCTACATAAGGTTGCACTAAGTCGAAGGGGACTCAGTGGTCATTGCTAACCAGCGCTCCAGTAGAATCTCATTGACCCAGCCAAAGGAAATGCTTGTCCCTGCCGTATCTGCAGGTACAGGGCTTAGGACTTCCACATTCCTATGTGGGGACTCAGTTGTATCCAGCTGTCATCAGCTGCCATCAAGTAGAGCCCCCTCATGGCTTGTGACCCACTGCGAACCTAGTTGGCAGCTTGAAGCAGCCGGCAGTGCCACAGAGAGAAAGGCTGGAGATCAGCCTTGAGAAAGTTCAGCGTCAAGAAAGCTCCACGGAGCAGTTCTCCTCTGTGAAATATGCGGTGGCCGGGAGTCAGAACGCTGCCCCTCCAGTTCATGAATCAGACGCTTCCTGTCCCACTGGCCTTCCCAAGGATGCATGCAAACAAAAGCTTTCTGGAGCCTGCCTGCCTTCCCGCCTCCATCCCCAGTCCCCTACACTGCCCTTTGCCAGGGGCTGGCACGGGGAGAGGCACCTGGGAGGACAGAAAGAAAGCCACCAGGGGACAGGAGCAGGGACCTCCTTCTGCTATTCCAAAGTGTCTAACTCTGGAACCAGCCCTGACAAGGAGTCTCCAGTCATCTAACTCCCTGGCCTGTCTTGGACCAAGAGCTGCTGAACCCACAGTTCCTTAGCTTTAAAACGCTAATGGGGAAGCCAAATAAATATTTCAAGGTCACCCAAGGGCTCCCTTGGGTCTTGTTTATTTACAGCATTCGGGGCCCCTCAGTCCAGCAATACTTCAAATTGCAGAAATATGGAGAGTAAAAGGATGACTTTTTATTTATTTATTCGGATGAATTCATGTATTTTTGCTGCCTCCTCTTACCAGAGGGGTCTGCGTGGACCCAGGCAGTGAGCAGCTTGTCTCTGCCCAGTCTCAGGTGTGGACATCTGTCTGCATTCTTGGGTAGCATGGAAATGAGAAAGGTGTATCCAGTCTTCAGTGACTAGAAAGAAGCCAGCCAGCTCCAGGGGTCTAAGGGAAGAAAGCGTGTCTGCTACAGTAGTGCATGTAAGACCAAGAGTGCTGTCAGCCTGCAGTCCATCAGTGGGGGTCACACTCATGACCACCAGCATGTTCAAGCCTGTCGCTGTAGCCCTGGTGCCAATCCACCTACAGGGTACCCCCCACGCCCTTATTGACCTTCCACTTCTCCAAACACCATGTCTACTCCAGTAGCCAATCACTCTTGAGGGCACGACCAAAGAAAGCAAGTTGGACAGTGTATTCTGTGGTCCATCAAGTTTTCATCGGCTACATGTGGATAGCAGGCCCTTTCTCCTAGTGAGTCGTAGTTTGGGAGCTCCGTTGCAATCTATCCACGTGGGTATGGGATGGCATGGAAACTGTCAGAGGCATCGTTTCCAGCATGGTAGCCACACACGAGCTACCCCGTACAATAGATTGACAGATAGGTCATGCATGGGTAGGGGTCATTGGCAGTGTCTTATTTAGACTCAAGTTGCAGGTCCGATGACTTGGTCTTCCCATGCCAATAAGCTCCTTGAGAAAAAGGTATTAATAGTAGTGAAGCTTCATCTCCCTCCCGCCTTCCTTCTTGATGCTAGTATTCCCACCCACTTCCCAACAGTAGGTATGGTCATTTTATAGTAGAGGTCAGAAGAGAAAAAGCTGACAGTCGCAGCTCCTGTCACTAGAAAGTGATGGTGCTGGAAGTTGTCTGTCTGCATTGGCTCCTGTCCCAACACTGGAGCCTCTTACCCTGGAGTTGAAGGAGGACAGTGGTAGGTCTCCCTAGCATTTGGCACCATGTGCCCCATCTGCTGCCTGTGAGGCTTCACCCAAGCCATGGCATTTTCAATCACCTCATATACATGTGAAAGTTGGACATCACATAAGGAAGACCAAAGAAGAATCGATTCATTTTGAAGTGTGGTGCTGGCGAAGAATATTGAAAGTAGCATGGACTGCCAAAAGAACAAATCAATCTGTCTAGAAAGATGTGCAGCCAGAATGTCCCTTAGAGGCAAGGATGACCCACAGAGGCAGTTCTACCATATTCTGTAGGCTTGCTATGAGTCAGAATTGACTCAATGGCAGTGAGTTTGGTTTGGGTACACAGTCCCTGGTATAGGATCAACTGGATGGCCAGGGGTACAGGTAGGCTTCACAGTCTCTGTTGCGCCATCTCAACTGGTCCGCCGTAGCCCCAAAGCCATCCTACATAATATGAAAATAAATGGGTGTGGCTGAATTCCAATAAAACTTAATTTGCTAAAAGAGGCAAGTAGGCTTGGCCCATGAGCCAAGGTTTGTCAACCCTTGATCTATACTCTAGATTCCTTAACTTAATTTGGCTACTACCTTCTTTTCAGTTAAAAAAAAAACAAAACCAAAACTCAGCATCTTGCTGGCAATGAAGCCTCTTGCACTGTAGCCCATGATACAAGATAAGGTGTAGGTATCTGCTTTGGCAGCTCCATGGATGCTCACAGCACCCCTCCAGTGGCTGTTGTCATCCACCTTGGGAAACACTGGTCTAAACTAATCAAGAGAAATCCCACTCTCTTTGTCACACTGACGGGTTTGGGTGGTCAGATATCCTCCAAAGGAAGGCCAAGGCTTGTGGCTCAAGGTTGGGAGCAGAGATTCTCTCTCTTCTTTTGGACAAAGGAATGTGTGTCTATGAGGCAGGCCCGACATGGCTATAGCTATTTTTCTGACATGTGGAAGGCCAGCCGGAAGACAACGGAAACCCAGTGAGGAGACAGGCCCTGAGAGAGTTCCCCCCAACCTGGTCAGCATCTTGAGAAGCCATGCCTAAAGCCCTTCTACCACCTGGAATGGTCGTATAGGTCTATTACTGACCTGTCCCCCCTTCAGGAGGTTTTTGTTAATGCCTTCCTGTAGTCCTGCTGTTGTCCAGGTTGCATGTGGACTGACAGAATGGGAGTGACTGTCAACAGGTCTGCTTGGGGGCACTAGGTGGTTGCACCGCATCGTGAGTGTATGAGGTAAATGGAACCGCTCCTTAGGAGCCCAGGTTAGAGCCCAGGCACCCAGGCCTGCTTCCAAGGGGAGGACTGCTCCACCTGCTCCTGAACTCTTGGGCTCACCAGCCCCACCCTTCCTGGCCCCACACCATGTGGCCACCCCAGAGGTGGCGACCAGTCACATGTGCACTGCCCTGAAGGGGTTCTCTCCTGACCGCCCGGTGGTGAAATGCCACCATGCATGACAGAGTCTATCCATTTGCCTGCAGGTTTGGTATTTCTGTTTGCCACCTTCATAAAAATATGATTTCCCATTGCTGCCCGGTTTTTATAATGTCAATATACTAGGATCTACCTCTCAGTATTGCGTTTTATACACAACGCCGCTTTCTTGATGCCCTAGAGCACATGTGTTTTTCTCACTTGGCTTTCAAAAATAGTTGCTTTTCAAAGCGGCGTCGCAGGAGACTTGCTGTCGGCGGTGAAATAAGTTTGTTTTTTTAATTTTTTTCTCATTGTGGTCTGGAGCAAACTCCATGTTGGGTCCTTAATTGAAATTCACCTTTCACATTCGAGCTATGTTTTCATTGCGATTTGAAATCCATTGCGCCGGGATCGTTCTCTGTAGCTATTCATCTCCTTCGGGAAGTCCCACCTTTTGGGTGATAGAATTTAAATGCAGGGACCCGGCGGGGAGAAATGCCAGTGGCTCATACTCTGCTCTGCTGGCAGGGAAGGCTGCTGGTGGCAGGGCCCAGGAAACTGTAAAACAAGCTCTCTTTGAAGCTGTGCCCCGTCTCCCCACGAGGGTCCGATCAGGGAGTTCAGGGTCATGGCTGAAGCTTCCAGCCTACAGAATTCTCTTTAAGTCCAGGCCCAGGACAACCGAACTAGCAGGCAGGATGGAAGGGCTGTATCTCCTTCGCTCCCTTTCTTCTGTCTCCTGATCACCTCTCCTCGCTGCCGCCGCCGTCTCCTCCTAAGGAAATACTTCCTTGTGTTTTCATTGCGCAAACTCGGTGCCCGCAGGCCACTGAAAAAGTCAGACTGGCCTCTGCCGGTCGTGGTGTCCGAGCAGGGGGGTGGGCCTGTCGTGGGGGTGGCCAGGCTGCACGCGGACTGTCAAAGAGAGTAGCATGGAAAGGACGCACGCTCTTTAATCGGCCGTCCTCACTTCAGGAGATGTAATGGCAATTTAATTAATTGCATGATGCCCCGTGCCGAAGACAGGGTCTGCCAGGCAGCGTCTTCCAGAATTGGAGGAAATTATTCCAAATTGCACATTCCACTCTTAGCATGAATACCAAATCCAGACATTGTATGTTCTGACATGTCTGTTATTTATATGCAAATAGGGCGCTTCTGAGAGGGTTTCCCAAGAGGCCATTGGGTTCCTTTGCCTGCCAGCTCAGAAAGCGACTGGCCCCCCTTGGCTCCCCCACCCAGAAATGCCCTCTCCTTGGGTATCCTTAGAAGGGATGCCCAGTTGGACGGGCCGTCACACGTCCTAGTCTCCCTTCCACGGGGGCTGCCAAGCTGGGAGTCTGGCTTCTTCTTCATCACCGATCCCATCCTGCATGAGTGAGTCTCCGCCATAAATTGCCGCGTGAAGACCTAGAGTCCAAACTGCCGCTCTTCCTTCGGAAGCCACTTGGGCCTGGCTGAACACCGGCTTGCCTGCCCACCTCTTTGTGATCTGGTCCTTCGGCTTCACTGAGCGATGGCTTTGGGGTGGTGCATGTTTGCCAAGAGCAGCAGCAGTCACCATGGCAACCACGAAAACTGTGGCTAGTTAGCATCTATCGCTGCGTTCACTCTGGGCCAGACACTGTGCCAAGGGGTTCTCAGAATGTCCTAAGGTCTCGGCAGGATGGCTCAGATAAGCTGGTTTGCGAAGAAAATGGTGGAGCAAGTGGCTTTGAAGTCAGACAGGCTGCATTCGCTGGGATAAGGTACAGCTGCAAGAGACCTCAAAATTCCTAACAGTGTGGCTTCAATGGGATGGAAGGTGAGTTCTCTGGCTTGCGAATGATTGGTCAAGGTATGCAGAACTGGCCCGGCAGCCGGTGGCTCCTTACAGTCCAAACGTGTCATAAGACATGGTGCAAACCAGCTGCTCCAGCCCCGTGTCTGTATGCCACCTGGCAGGAAAGAGAAGAAGCGTTCCTTCCTTCCTTCCTCCAAGGCCCTCTGCGGGGAGCTACGAAGAGGCTGGACACGATAGTTCTCATTCTGGGTGGATATATGCCCAGCTACCTACGAAGAAGGATCCCTGGTGGTGCTATGAGTTAAGCGTTTGGCTGCTCGGTGCCATGTCAGTAATTCAAAGCCACCAGCCAACCCTCGGGAGAAAGAGGAGGCTGTCCCCTCCTGGACAGATTGACAGACTCAAAACCTCTATAGAGGGCCGCTCACCATGTCAATGGGCGTGATGGCAGTGGTTTGAGCTCTGGTCTGGCTTCACTCTTGAGGAAGAAGAAGACACTGGGTATGGGGGACAAATCTGATCTCTGCTACAGGGACCTACATGTAAACTTCAGCTAGTCATTTCCCTGGGGGGAAGCGGGATGGATGGATCTCCTTGGAGAGGCCTGGAGTCCCCGGGTGGTGCAGACTGTTAAGGCTTAGCTGCTAACCATAAAGATTAGCGGTTTGAGTCTGCCCAGAGGCTTGTCGGAAGAAAGGCCTGGAGACGGACTTCAGAAAAGTGAGTCATTGAAAGCCCGTGGGCACCTTTCATCAGGGCTGACTCTGCTGACGGGACTGGGGTGCTGAGTAGGGTTGTCTTTTCCACGAAGCCAGGTATGTGCTTGTACCCGAAGCGTCGCTGTGACAAGGACACAAGATCGGCACTCTATGGCATTGGGCTCGTAGTGAAGTGTGTCCGTCCTCCTGGCATTAGTCCAACTGCCAAATGATCCAGTTGCCAGGTGTAAGCAAGAGCTCCAATGATGGCAGACACCTGTTCTCCGAGACAGACACAGCCCCTACCTCTTCCCTGGGAGCCTGTGCTCTGCTGCTAAGACTGAGACCTGTGCAGCACCCCTAGGTCTGCACCCAGACTGGAGAGGGGGGGAGAGTGGGTGACCATGTACACAGTGCTTGAACAGCGCGGGACACGGAGTAAACCTTAACCAAGTACTGGCTCAGGCTCACAAGGATGACGATGACCATGATGAGGGTGAAGATGATGGTTTCTGGCGTAACAACCCACGTCTCTCTCCCAAGGAAGTCTCACCTTCTCTGGAGGATATCCAGGTGGAATTCTTGTCTAATGCATCTCCGGTAGAGCTCCATCCTGCCCGTGGAAGTTTGTGTGTCACTGTGATGCTGAGCTGGTTTCAATGGAGCTTCCAGACCAAGATGGACTAGGAAGAGAGCCCCACAGGTCTTCCGTCAAAAACCAACCCAAGAGAATGTTGACAATGACCATGGGGACAGCGGCACAGGACCAGGCCGTGCTTTGTCTTGTTGTGTGTGGGGTCACCAGGAGGCCACTCAGAGGACCCTCAGGTGCCACCCGTCACCTCAGTGAAGACAAGGACAGAGAGAGTGCCCCTCCCAGTTCCTCTGGGTGAGCGGGCCACAGCAGGTCTATGGGTGCCTACACCGGGCTGCAGAGTGGCTGGGGGACCACCATCAGAGGTCAGAGCCAGGCCAAGCCACACACACACACACACACACACACACACACACACACACACACACACACTGTAGTCCTGGGAAGGGAAAGTGACATGCTATGCCCTCCCTTCTCAGAAACCACCTGGAGAGACCACCTCTGCAGGGGGCATGAGCCAAGGACAGCTGACTGAAAGGAGGGTACCAGCTCCACCTAACTCTCCAGATAGCCCCTCCACTCCCTGTCTCTGCAGCTCCCCAATCAGCCTGGAAGGCAGCTCGAGGCTTTGTTCCCATGCTATTTGCAGGGGACGCTGGGCCCACAGGATAGGAGTCTCCTAGGACCAGGAACCCACCTGACCTGCGGACCCACTTGCTGGCCCGCTCTTCCCTCACCCTGAGCGGCAGCTCCAGCCGGGAGCAGTGGTGGGTGGGAGTCGAGAGTCAGCAGGGCGGGCCAGCCTTTGGCAAACCACAGCTAACCTTTCGGTAAACAGGTTGATGGTGCCTGGCCTTTCCCTGGATCTCAAGTTCAGCAGGTTGTACCCATCCAGGTGGCGAGGACACACGTTAGGTAAACCAGTCAAGGGCTGCCATTCTGTCGGTCTACACCTTGGGCTCTTTCAATTAGCGTGGAGATCCTCCGGTCTAGACATGTTAAACCACGGGCCCAAATGGTGACTCACTTTAGCACATGAGTGGGAGGGCTGGGGGTCTGGGGCCACAGCTGCAGCTTTGGGGGCTGCTTTCTGAAAAGGTCCCTGACTCAACTTGTCTTCCGACTCCCAGGGCTCCCTGACTCCAGATCGCAGCCTCCTTTGGGGGCTCCATCCCTCTCCCTGGGTCCCTCGGTTACTAACTGGAAGTTGTGGTTTCAACTTAGCCCTGGTGACTATTCCTATGGAGTCTAGCCACATTGTGGGTGAGATATCCTGCCATGTGGGGCCACAGGGGGTTGAAATGGGCCTGGCAGCACATAGTCGCCCCCACCCCCCAGGCCTCTAAGGAGGTCTGGAGCTGCCTTCTGGTGGCACGAGGTAGGAGCCATTCTTAGACATCCTGCGGAGAGCTCGCTTCCAATGAGCATCTTCCTCGTACGAGTCTGGCTCACAGAGCCACTGCCCTGCCTCTTTGGGAGCTGCTGTCTGGATCCCAATCCAGGCCCTGGAAGGTCACCCGAGGGGACACCCAGCAATCCAGCTTGCTTGCTGACAACACAGAGGGGAACTGGCTGGCTCTGCACCACCCACCCTCCCCGCCCTGCCTGGCACACACACGCAGGGGCTCCCGTGATGCCCCATCCTTGTCCACCCCTCTCCGACAGTTCTAAACAGGTCCACACGCCTCTCAAAGTTGCCTCCTTCCGGAGCACTAAGTGAAGTGGGATGACGCTGGCATCTTTTCTAATAAAATGCACGTGGCAGGGATAGGAGGACTCCAGGGACTTGAATGAGCCCCCCCAGTCCAGAGAGGGACTCTTAATCACTGTGCCTCAACCGACCCCACTGTGGGATGAGGAGGTTGGTCTGACCTGATGTAGCCAAGGGTGGACCTCAGCTCACAGCCTTTTAATTCCTACCAGGAGTTCTTGGGGTTGGGGGAGGCCGTCGGGTGTCTTCTCAGGAGGCAGCCCCTTCCCTGCTGTAGGAGATGGCCCTCCAATCCTAGCCACAGAGCCCTGAGGCTTCCCCCTCCCTCCCCGACTCCCCTGTCTCTTTGGTCGAGCAGGTCACTTGATTTTAGCTGAGCGGCAGCAGGGGTATTCCCAGAGCAAATCACGCTGCATAGACATTTGCTTTGGGCGTTTTGCTTTTCAACTTGAATATGTTTATTTCAGCCTTGCTGTTTGCATAGCGTCTTAGCAGGGAGGTTCGGGGCATTTACATTTCCTGCCCATGCAGGTCCTTTCCATGAGAAGACCCAGAGGGCCTGGGAGGTCCTGCTGCACTCTGCACTCCCAGCCAGGGGAAGAGCAGGGGCTGTGCATAGAGGTGCACCCATTCCTAGGAGGACTGGGCTGAGGGGCTGGGAGGCAGGTCAGCCGGAGGCCCTGGGAATTGTGATGGTGGCCTGCTGCTTGCTGAGCCTGCACCCTGCTCATCCCTCTGTGGACAGGAGGCTCCCGGTTTCCAAAGCGACCGTGGAGGGCCCTCTTCACCTCCCCTCTCTCCCTGACCCCCTCCTGTTGTCACGTGTTCTAGGCTGTCACATCTTGGAGTGGCCAGACACCACACTGGATCTCACTCAGCTTGCACTCACAAGGGGCACCCCAAGAACCTCCCCCTCACTCCTCGGGGCACCTCCACACCCCCTTGGGACAGTTCTGGCTTTGCTGCGACCATTCTCAAGCATTGGTGGCTTACGGGTGACCCTTTGGTGGGTTGGGAGCTGAGCGGTGGTTTGAGTTTGAGCTGAGTTTTCAGTCCATCTTTCCATGGCACTGAGGACCCATGGCAGCCTAGTGGTTACTCATTGCACTGCTAACCTCAAGGTCTATGGTTTGAATCCACTAGCCGCTCCTTGAGAGAAAGAATTACCGTCTCAAAAACCCACAGAAGCAGTTCTACCCTTTCCTAGAGGGTCACCATGAGTGAAATCAGCTCAATAGTGGTGAAAGTGGTTGTGTTTTTTCCACGGGCACAGGTGTGCACTTCCTTGCCCATGTCGGCACACAGATATGACTTTTGAGAACACCTTGCTGGCCCAGGTGCAGACCTAGTGTCAGCAGGGCATTCGGGGCATTCCAGGGGTCCCTAGGTGGTGCAACCAGACTTGACTGAGAAGAGAAAAGCTGGAACTTTGATACCACACAGAGGCGCCCCAGAAAAAAGGTCACCCAACCTGTTTCAAAGGGTCACAGCCATGGAAAGCCTGTGGAGCACAGCCCTGTGTGCCCATGGGGGTCCCCATGCGGTGGTGGGCAGGATGGCTGTTCCCTCACTGCCCTTGGTCATCGCCCAGCGGAGTGACACGGTGACAGGACAGTGACTAAAAGCAGGCACTGTCCTCAGGAGCACTGCAGCAGGCGCTCCGTTGCTGATGAGAAAAAAATGGTCGTGGTGTCAACTCTGCCTGGAGGCTCCAACCCCAGGCCCTGGCTCCTCCGCCCTGTAGGGTGTGCCATTGCCTCCTGGCGACATGAACCTGCTCCGGGGTAGACGTTCCTCCGAGAGGCCCTCATGTCCCAGGAAGGGCCTTCCTTCCTGCAGAGTCTGGCACAGGGGTTCCAGCCCAGTTTTACCCAGGTCTACACCTGGGAGAAAACACTCAGTGTCCACAGAGCTCCACCTCTTCCTTCATTCAAACCAAGCAAGTAAAGCAGCGCCGCAGGTCCATGCAGACGCCCATGTGTCCACTTAGACTGGAGATTCCCAGTTCATCCTTCCCAGGACCCCGGGGCGGGCTCAGGCCTCCACTCTTCTGGTGAGCAGTTGAGCGGGGTAACCGCTGGCACCACCCCAGGGACAAGCTCCATCTTCGTAAAGTAGACATGGCCACACACCCTGTAGCGTAGGGCCAAGTTGTATGAATGGCACACAAACACCACTTTGCCTGGGAACTTGGCTTCTTCCCTGACACCCATACACAGTCCTCAGAAGCTGCTCTGGCGAAGTCCCCTTTCCCAGGTCTGATACCTCTTCCCAGTTCTTGGCCGACTTGTCCTTTCTACAGTGTATCACTGTCCTGACCACCCTGCCTTGAGATGCCTGTTAGCATGGTTTCCAGGATGCTGTTTCGCTGGTTTCTCTTCTGTGGCTATCTCATTGTCAGCTCTTTTCCTGGTTTCTCCAAAAAGTTCCTGCCCCCTAGAAATCTGTCCTTGACCTCTTTCTCTTCCCAGCCAGTCTATATTCTGTCCCGGGGCGGGGGGCATGTCCATTCCCATGGCCTCCAGCCACCCACCGGAGACTGCTCTTACAGAGAAGCCCTCCACTGCTGCTCCCGCGGCTGCCGTCCCTCGTTCTAGCAGTTGGTGACAAAGTCACTGTCCATGTGCTTGCTGTTAATGCCACTGAGTCTGATTGCATATGGGCCCTAGTAGACCTGCCCCACAGGTTTCCTGGGAGCCTGGTTTTACGCAACCAGTTGCTAACTAGCCCAAAGGTTGGTGGTTCAAATCTCCCAACCACTCCTCAGAAGGAGGTGACCACAGCCTCTGAAAGGTGTGTCGTCGCAGCTGGTTCCAACTGAGAGCGGCAGGGTGTCTAGCCAAAGGAACCGCCCCCCTGCTGGGGATGGTCCCCGCCATCCCCACAACCATGGCTATGTCAGAGCCCGTGTGACAGCCGGGTCTTCCTCTTTGTCATCATCTCTTCACTGCCCTTCTCCGGGGACAGGCCCCTCTATACAGGTTGTTGTTTGGTGCTGTGGAATGGATTCTGACTCAGAGCGGTCCCGGGTGCCACAGAACGAAACTCTTCCAGCCCTGGAAGTTCTGTGAGGCAGCTCTACTCATTGGTATAGAGGGAGATCTCTGGGTTTGTCGCCATGGCAGCCACTGTCTGAATTCGGACTGCCACGCTCTTGGGTAACAGTCAAGGGCTTAGCCATTGGTGCGACCATGGCTCCTCACTGATTACTGTTGAGCCTATGCTGACTGTTAGACACCCTGCCAGGCAGAATAGAACTGCTCTCTCCAGCGCTGGACACCCTTCTGGAAGCAGACTGTCCCATCATTCTCCTGCAGAGGGGCTGGTGGATTGGAACCACTGGTCCCCTGGTTCCCTGCCCCACGTGTAATACATCCTCACTTGCTCCTTGCCCAGCCCAGGTCGAATCACTTATGAAGAACGCTTGACTCACTGCTCCTATCTGCTCTCTAATACATCCAAGCCAGGCCGTGAGGTCTCTGAGGTAGACAATGGAACCTGCTCCTGCCAGCAGGTGGGGTCCCAGTGCCCCTGACCCCCATCACAGCCACCCCCACCCATGCGCTTCTGGAAGCCCCATGTTTTTCCTCCGCTCATCTCAAAGGTGGTACCCTTCAACTGATGCACAGAGAAAGAGCGCCGTGAACCAGATGTAAAATGGGCATGGTATGGAAACGGCCGGGAGAGATTGGACACAGACGGGTAGGAGGTTATGATGGAAAGGAATTTTGCTTAATCTCAGAATGAAAAATACTCCGATCCAGGCCAAGTCCAGTCATAAGGAATTTCCAGCAAGATCCATCTTCCTGCCACATTGTCTTCAACACAATTGAGCTTCGCTTTTATTGCTTGTCTCTTCCCTCTTCGCTCGCTGGGCTTCTTTGCCGAGAATGCACGGCTAGTCGCTTTGTGTTGTTAGAGCCTGCCCACTGAATGCAAGTCCCCTTCCTGCCCAGTGCCGAGTCCCACAGGCCCCGGGTTCAAACCCACGCTCGCACACTAGCTCTGGACAACGGCCTCTCTAGAGATCCATTGGTTTGGGTTTGGGTTTCTTCTGTCCATCTGGAAAATGAGCATGATGGTATAGTCCCAGGAGCTATGGTTACCCGTCGGGCTGCTAACTGCGAGGTCAGCAATTCTAAACTACCGGCCACTCCGAGGGAGAAAGAAGGGGCGTTTTACCCCTGAAGAGTTACAGTCTTGGAGACTCCCAGGGGCTGTTCTACCTTGTTCTACAGGGTTGCCATGAATCTGCATCGACTTGATGGCAGTGAGTGAGTGGGTGAGCATAATCCTAGTCCCTATTGGAGATGAATTGTGCCACCACGGCCCCCAAAATCTGTGGTGGAATCCTTACCCTTGTATCTGTGGATGCGATTCCATTTGGGAAAACAGGGTTTTCTTGGTTATGCTAATGAGCCATTTCAGGGTAGGGGGTGTCTTGAACATAATGACTTTTGAGGCACAAAAAGAACAGATTAGACCCGGAGAGAATGAAGGACAGATAGCTGTCAGGTGGAGCTCTCAAGGAAGCAAGAAGCTAAGTGCTTACAGAAGACCAGCAGGGACTTCTCCCCAGAGAAAGACAGACAGACAGAGAGACACACAGAGAGAAGCCCACAGGGAGACAGAGAGAGAGAGAAAGAGAGCCTTTCCCTAGACCTGGCCCCTCAAATTCAAACTGCTAGCCCCCTACCATGTGAGAAAATAAATCTCTGTTCTTTAAAACCACCGCCTGTGGTTGTTCTGTTAGAGCAGCGCTAAGAAGCTAAGACGGTCCCTTTCTCCTAAGGGACCAAGTGAAAATAACAAAGCATTTAGCTTTACTAGATGTTTGCCCTAATTATTCTCGGTTTTGTCCTTGCCATCACCACTCTGAGTGAGAGCAGTCGAGCCTGCTTCCTGGGGCTCCTGCCCTCACCCCCACTCCCAAGGTACCCAGGCTGCCGGTGCTCTAAGGGAGGGGCAGGAAGTGTTTCTGCCCTTGTGAGTCAGAAAGGAGTGTCTCCTTGCATTGGGCCGCGTAGCCTTCTAATGAGGAGCCTTCTGATGAGCCCAAGCTGACAAGAATGGAAATGCACAGGCAGCGTGCACTCCTTATTAATTTCTAATATTCATGTAAATCAGATGCAAAGGCTAGTCCTCAGCTCCTGTCCTGTTCCTGGAAGGAACCATCCTAGGGGGATTAGGGCCAGGAAGCTGGAAAGGAAGGTGGGTCCAGGAACCCAGGAAGACATTTTCTCAGATGCCCCTGGAGGACACCCTGGCCTTGGGCTCCTGAGTCCAGGTGGCTTATGCAACAGCTTCCTTCCCATTGTCCACCCCTCACAGTGAGCACCCTTAGCTCTGGGGTCTTCCCCAGGTATGAGTGACATGGGGCCCGGTGGAGCCATTTTGCTGCTTGTTCTTGGCAGCTCTCAGTCCCTGTGCAGACACAGAGCCCAGGACTGAAAGGGCCTTCTTGGACTCTCCCTTGATCAGGACGGTTGAGGGGTGAGTGGGTGGGTGCACCCTTGGCAAGCACAGCTGTTTCTGCCTGGACCTGTCTCCCTGCCCCACTGAGAGTGGCCAGCACAACACAGTCTTGCAACCTGAATAACAGCTTCGTAGCGGGGAGGGGGGGACAGTGGAAAGAGAAGGGAGAGAGGAAGGAAGGAAGGAAACAAGAAAAGGAGGGAGAAAAGAGCATGGGCAGGACACAAAAAGGGAAGGTGGAAGGAGGGCTGATGGTCAAGTCCACGTTCACTCACAGGAAGGATGGGTGGGAGCCACCGTCAGCCTGGTTCCCTGGAGCTGGGATCGCTCTGAGGTCCAGCACCTGGACTTTTCAC
The DNA here is from genome assembly GCF_050624435.1 of Tenrec ecaudatus. Classification (NCBI taxonomy): domain Eukaryota; kingdom Metazoa; phylum Chordata; class Mammalia; order Afrosoricida; family Tenrecidae; genus Tenrec; species Tenrec ecaudatus. Next base: position 31,367,521 of record NC_134530.1, read on the forward strand.
ACGATGCTTTCCAGACCATGCGTGCCCAGAGTTGGCCCAGAGCAGTGCATGCGTTTTACTTTTCTTATTCCCGGTCATGAAGGCAGGAACCCTGCTGGCACAGAGGCTTAAGCACTGGACAGCTAACCAAAAGATCAGTGGTCGGAACCCACTAGTTACTCTGGAGACAAAAAACAAGACCGTCTGCTCCTATAAAGATGTTAACATCAGACACCCTGGGGAGCCTGTAGACTCTGCCCTATTGTATCACTGGAGGTCTAAATCCATTCACTGGAGGGCACTGGATTTGGTTTTCTTGGTTCACAGAAGAAACTCTGCTCAGAGAAATGAATCTACAATCCACATTGCTTTCCCCAGGTCACACAGTTCCCAGGGCCTGGTCTTGACATTAGGAAGTACATGGACTTGAACACTTCCCGGGGTTTGATTAACTATAACTAACATACAGTCAAGTTCTACCTTTGGTGTATAGTTCTGTACATGTTGGCAAACAGGCACAGTTGGAGAGTCACCTCCTTCATCAGGATACAGTGTATCAGCTCACTAAACTCTCCTGTACCTCTTGGGAGTCCACCCCTCACCCCACCCTGAGTGTCTGCTGCTGCTCTGTTCTCCATACCTGGGGTTGGGCTTCCTCCGGAAGGGCATGGAGATGGAATCGTATGGGATGCAGCCTTTGGACTCTGGCTTGCTCCACTCGGCAATGTGAGTTTGAGATGCATGCAGGTGGTTACCATGGCTCCTTTCTTTGTCTCAGGGAGTAGTATTCCACGAGGTAGCGATGGCAAAGCTCTCAGCTTCTAACCAAACAGGTGTGGGTTGAAGTCCCCTAGTGGCTGTGAGGGAGAACAGACCGGGGCTCCGCTCCCATCGGCATGCGCAGCCGAGGTCAGCCCAAGCGGCTGTCCTACTCAAAGAGTTCGTGGAGGACCGGGCTTTTCCTACAAACTTTGGGAACCCCTACCCCTGCATACGGAGTCACTACAGGTTCGAATGGACCGGACCGCACATGCCAGAGCAGTTGCTGGGCGTTTCACCTGTGGAAGGACACCTGAGCTGTTGACAGTCCGGGGCTCTTAGGAAGAAAGAAGGATGGCCATTCACAAACAGGTGTTTATTGGGAAGGGAGGTCAGTTCACAGCAGTGACGTGTGTCCGCTTTATAGGAGACACTTGTCCGAGTTTTCTGTATGGAGAAGAACACAACATTGGGAGTGAAGGGAGGCATAGCAACAACCTTGCTGACCGAAAGCAAGGAGGACTTGAAGCACTTGCTGACAAAGATCAATGGCTGCAGTCTTCGGTAGGGCTTGCAACTCAAAGTGTACAAATGCGCTCGACACAATGGATGGATAGATGGATTGTGATACGAGTTGTACGAGCCCCCAATAAAATGGTTTAAAAAAAGACAATGAAAACAAACATCCTCACAACTAGACCCATAGCTATCCTAGTAAACGGAGAGGAGCTGGAATGTGTCAAAGATCTCCTTTTCCTGGGATCTACACTCCACATTCATGGCAGCAGCGGTCAAGAAATCATGCGAAGTAGGGGCAAATCTGCTGCACGAGACCTCTTTAAAGTGTGAAAGGGCAAAGCTGTTACTTTAAGAACTAGGGCGTCCCAGGCCCCCAGCCATGGCATTGACAATGGCCTCGTCTGCTTGAGAACATTAGACAATGACTAAGGAAGACCGCAGAAGCCTGGAGACGTTTGAATCACAGGGTTGGCAAAGGATACTGGAGTGCCACGGACTTCCGGAAGAAGGAGCAATCTGTCCTGGAAGCACAACCAGGATGGCCCTCGAAGCGCAGATGGAGAAACGCTGTGTCATGCACTGTGGGCACGTTATCAGGAGGGGCCGGTTCCTGGCGAGGGCATCATGCTTGGTAAAGTAGAGGATCCAGGGGAGAAAAGAACCTAACAGAGGAAGGCCTCGCGGGATGGTTGACCAGTAGCTGCAACCATTGTAAGGGTGGTGTGGGCTGGGCAGAGTGTGCCTCGGCTGTGCGTGGGGTCGCTATGAGCCACGGGCTCAGCTGTGTCGACGCCCTCCTTTCTCCTGGTCCAGGGCTTATGTTTTCCGTGCCTTTCAAAGAGCAGAATTTCTCCATGTGGATGAAGGCATGTTTATCCATGTGTTCTTTTATGAGTGATTCTTCTGGTATCATAGCTGTGAAATCTCTGTCCAACTCAAGATCAAGAAGATTGTAAAATACTTCCCCCTCCCCCCAAGGCATTTGATAACTGTAGGCTTTCCGTCGCTGGCTGCGATCTACTTTGCATTTTCATTTGTATATACGTCCTTTCCCCCCCACATCTGGCTATCCAAGTGATCAGCACACTTCCTGGCATGGCTGTCCTTACTACATCGAGTTACCTTTGCACTTTTGCTGAAAATCAATTGGCCATATGTATGATTCTATTTCTGGACTCTGCGTTATTCATCTCTATTGTCCTCTGGCAATTCCACGCTGTCGTGATTACAGGAGCCTTACAGTAAGCCTTGAAATTAGGTAGTGTGAGTCTTCCAACTTTGTAATTTTTCATAATTGCTTTGGCAATCTTACTCCCTTTACCTTTCTTATAAATTTCCGAATGAGTTTGTTGAATGCTATGAGAATTCCCGCTGGGATTCTGATTGGAATTGTGTTGGAATCTGCAAATTAGTTGGAGGAGCATGACCCGCCTAGCCAAGCTGAATCTTCCAATTGCTTCACGGTAGCTCTCTCTCCAGATGCATAGCCGTGCGTTGGGGCCCTTCCCCAGCGCATTGTAGTTTGTGGCCTATAGACCTCATGCCTCTTTCCAAGCGTTATTTCTAGCGTTTGTGTGGCTTTGATAATGCATACTGTTGCCTTTTCTCTTTTTTCTCTAATTGCACATGGCACTGAATTAGGAACGAACCCCATTGATTTGGATGCTTGTCTCTTTCCCTGAGCCTGAGCCTCTTGGAGCAACACATGCATCCCCCAGCCCCTCCTCCTCCAGGATGACTCCTTGGCAGGAGGAGCAAGGATGAGGAACTGGGTCATTGGGTCATCGTCCCCAAGCCTGAAGCTGAGTCACCTTGGAGGAGTGAGTCACCAGCCTCTCTTGCTGTAGTTTTCCTCTCCCTCAAGCAAGGATTGAGCCATCTGCTCGCCTGTCGCCTCCAGGAATGTTAAAGACCAGTGACTAAGGCAAAGAGCACTTCCGAGCTCTGACATGAGTAGGCTGACATGGTTATGACCCAGTCAATTAATTTTGTCCCCCCAAACCCAGGTGTTACTATCATTTGCATCTTGGAGTGAGAGGATGTGGGGGACAGATGACTCATTTCGGGGCTCCAGCTCCCTCCCCTGTCCTCATTCCAGAGGCTTCTGCCATGGTGCCTGCCCCCAGCCCAGGAGCCTTCCTCCATCCTCCACATGCTGCCACCCCACCCCTCCCCCACCCCGTGGGCACCCAGACAGAGGCTTCTTCCTTGCTCCAGATCCAGTGCCCACCATCACCTCAGGCATGTCACTCTCCCAGACTGTCTCTCCTCACTGGGGATTGGATATCTGTCCCGCTGCCCAATCTAAGAGTGCTTGGCAGATGTCTGATTCCTTTCTGTGACCGGTCACTGGGCCTATGAAAGACGTGGGTCATCGTCAGGGATCAGCAACTCCTGGTGAGGCTCCTTTCCAGGCCCACACTGTGTCCTCCCTCCCCTTCGTTCGGGTATGAGCTGGCAGGGGCATCTGCTTGGCACTGAGCACAAGCAAGTCCAGTGAGACGGGACTTTGGGGGAAGAGGTGGTTAGGAGAAGCTGAGTGGCGAGCTGGGAGCAGCACCAGAGGTTCCTTTGGGAAACTGGAAGAGAAGTCAAGGTCAGAGTCTACCGCTCCAGCCTCAGCCTTGGACCCTTGCTCCCACAGGGCCCCTGCCCCTGCCCTCACCAGTAAGCCTTGTTCTCTAAGTGCCTTTGTGCCATGGGAGTCAAGCTGAGGGTGCTAGCACCCACTCATCCCTCTTTCATTCACAAAAGAGTCTCTGAAACAGAACAAGTGATTCGAGGATAGTTGTTGAATACTCAGGGGTCCCATGTGATGTGCCAAGCACTTGCTAAGCATTTGGAGACTGATGAATGGAAAATCCAGCTGAGCCTCAAGAAGCTCATGAGCTAATGCTGGAGGCAGGTGCAGACAGAAAATCAGTCCAAGGATAGAGATCAGTCCATGTAAGGATAAGAGAGGGGAACGCTTCCTGGAGGAGGTGACACTGGGTAGGAGCTACCCAGGCGTTGGGAAGGGAGGAAGAGGGCAAGAGGTCCAGAGGCCCAGAGGACCACAGGAGCCTGGGGCCAGGACACAGCTGGGTGCTTGGTTGGTGTTACAGGCAGACAGGTCAACTCTGCTTGTGTTGTCCCCTCTGTGACCTAGGACACTTACCACCCACTGCAGACTGCGGCAGTCGATAGGGCATGACTGAGTTTCCACTGCAGAGACGAAAGTGGGTGCTGTTGATTGGGAGCTACCAGGAGCCTGGTCCCTGCTGAACTCTGCAACTGTGTTCAACCAGTGCTCACCGCAACCCCCAGAGAGGAGTTGTAGGAGTACTCCTTTCCTGCGGCTGCAGTAACAAAACCCTGCACTCTAGGGCGCTGCCAGGAACAGACTCATTCTCATCGCTTTAAAAGAAAGAACAGAATTGCCTCCCAGTCCTGCAGGCTGGGCGTCTAAGCTCAGGGTGTTGGGCGTGTGGACCCCTTCTGAAGCTCTGGGGGTGGTCTTGGTCTTTCTGCAAGCTTCTGGGGGTGTCAGGCGTTCCTCACCTTGCAGGTATTAGCATCACCCAGTGTCCTTCCTCAGTCTTCCTGTCTCTTTTCTGTTGGCAGGGCTTGAGTCATACAGCCTTAGGACCCACCCGGCTTTCGTATGGGAAGCTTTGGTGGCACCAACAGTTCCCCCCCCCACCCCCGAGCTCCTAGGGGAACACCTTCTCCTTCTTCAAGTTTGGAAACTCAGCTGGGAAGCTCATAAAGCCCCGTCTCCTGACCCACCTGCCCTGCATGCTCTGGGCTCCCTCCTCAGCCCAGAACCATTGCCTGTGATTCTCCCACCTGGCCTGGCTGCCATCCTACTCCATCCACTGACCAGATCAGCCCAGACCTGCCTAGTAAGCCTGCCTCCCTGAGGGGCTAGCACATGAAGCCCTCCTTCCAGGGCCATGCTTGGGGCTACACTGAGCCACGGGGACCTCTGGACCAGCCAAACCCTGGGCCACTTACCCTAGGTTGGCCCTGGATGCCAACAGCTCCCTGGGGAAACCTTTCAGCTGCTGTTTGGTCAGACTACGTGCCATCCGCAACTCTGCAGCCCGCAGGCCCAACTGCTCACAAGGTCATTTTCAAGGACGGTGCCCCAGCTGGGGAAGCTCCTAGCTGGGGTGGGCCCCTCGCTCTCAACACGCCTCCAGGTCCTGGGGTTGACTTGCAACTGCTCCCTGTGGATGGTGAGGAGGAGATAAACCAGTGAACTTGGCGCTCTGCAGCTCTGACCCATAGTCCCTTGCCATCCTTAATGTCCAAGGCAGACCAGCGAGACAAGACAAAAATGGTCTTTGGGTGTTTCAATGCCAGCTTTTTGAGTCCATAATTATATTGATTTTCTAAAGCTTCTAGAAAAAACTACTACCAGCCTCTGTCGTGGTTGACTGCCATCGGGTCAGCCAGACTCATGGCAGCCCAGGCACTACGGACGTCATGTGGCAGGTCCCAAGCCCACGGTTCACAACCTTCCTGATGCCACGGCCCTTTCATACAGTTCCTCGTGTGGCGGTGACCCCCCCCCAACCATAACATTATTTTCGTTGCTACTTCATCACTGTCATTTTGCTACTGTGATGAATCGGGTGACCCCTGTGAAAGGGTCATTTGACCCCCCAGAGGGGTCGTGACCCACAGGTTGAGAACCACTGTCCTAGGCCATCTCAATGATCCTCTGTGGGTTGGGCTATCATGAGCCACAGGATTTTCATGGACTGGTTCTCAGAAATAGATCACCAGGCCCTTCCTCCTCATCTGTGTGAATCTGAAAGCTCAAATAAAACTGGTTTAGCATGATAGCAACACGTGAGCCTCCGCTGACAGGCGATGGCTGGACAGAACCTGCCAAGCACCGAGCCCAGGTCTCCAACACGAGGACAAGAATTCTACCACGAACCCATCTCTGCCTGTGCTGTCGAGTCTGCCCCAGCTCCAGCCAGCGTATGCGTCACCGAAAGAGCCCCGCACATCCTCGCAGGCATGGCCACGGTTGAGCCGTGGCTGTGGCCACAGTGCCAGCCCATCTCATTGAAGCATCTGACCCAGAGCTTAGCCAGCTTCTTTAGGTCTTCTCTGCAGACATTGTTACCTAGATTTGTCCGCCTTATCTATCCTGAACTCAGAAAGGGATTTAACGCCAACCAGCTTGAGGAGCCCCGGTGGGGTAGTGGGTGCTGAGCTGGACTGCTAGCTGCAAGGTGAGCAGTTCGAAACCACCAGCCCCTCCATGGGAGACCGATGAGGCTTCCTGCGCCTGGAACCCACAGGGGTAGCTCTGTCCTGATGCACAGAGCTGCTATGGGTTGGAGCATACAAGTTTGGGGGATGGTTCCGTCTTTAGGGTAACATCATTACAGAAGCCCCTGAGGGTGTTGAACTGCTGACCCTACAGCCATGACTGTGGGTTTGATGCATCATTCGTGGAAGGAACCCTGGTGACCTAGTGGGTTGTGGGTTGGGCTTCTAACGGCAAGGCCACCAGCTCAAATCTACCCGCTTTTCTTAGCGGGAAAGATGAAGATGCCTGCTCCCATTAAGATTTAAAACCTGGGAATCCCAGGTCGCTGGTCCCCTCTGTCCTTAAAGAGCACCTCTTAGTCCTAAATTAGCCAGTGGCAACGGGCTTGGTTTGGGGTTTAATATATTTGTGTTTCTGTTTTTCTTGACATCTTTAATCCCTGCTTCATGAAAGTTATTATTTTTATTTGATCTCTTGCAGTTGTACATTTACTGTGAGTTATACCTTTTAACCTGACAAAGTGTGTTTTCTGTCTCGTATTTTGCTTTTTGGCCTGAATTCTGCCTTCTTTGCCATTGCAGTTTGGGCCTCTGTCTCAATCTTCTGTCTCCCCAGCGCTCCGCTCCGCCCCTAGTGTCATACATCTGCAAGTCCGCGGTGGGCTAAGCCCCATGTGGGTGGTTTCCGCCCCTCCAGTGATACCCTTTGCTCTCTCTTTAACCTGCTCAGATCTGGCCCTTCCATTGGCATCTCTCCAAAAACCTCCCCCAACACACGGCTTTGCACAGTTCCACGGTGGATGCTGTGGAAATGATCAATAGCACAACATGTTCCATTCCAACATTTCCATCTGTACGAGTCAGTGAAGCCAGGTACATCCGTTGTGTGATACAACCCTCACTGCTGTCTTCTGCCAAATTGTCCCCCACCATCCACTGAAACCCGTGCTTCCCAAACCATGGTTAAACACCGCTCTTTACAGATTCACCTGTTCTAGCCACTGGCTTACGGCGACCCTGTCGGACAGAATAGAGCTGTTCCTCGGGGTTTCTGAGACAGCCTCGACTTTGTCCTGTGGAGCAGTTGGTGGGTTTGAACCACCACTCGGTGGTAGCAGCCCAATACTCGCAGTGCCTGCAGGACCTCTTTGACCTAGTAGAGCTATTCCCTATCAGTGAGATTTGGCTAGTACGTGCCTTCCAGTTGATTTCTGATTCAGAGCAAGCCCGTGTGACAGACTAAAAAGGCCCCCCAGGGTGGGGGTGGGGTTTCCTCGACTTTCAACGAGGTCATCCAGTATTTGTCCTTGTGTGGTTGATTCCTGTTGCTCAGCATGGTTTCAAGGTTCACCCGCGTTGGCCTTGCACCTGGACCTCATTTCTCTTGATGGCTCGGCAGTGGTCCATCCTATGGACATAGCACCTTTTGCTCCTCTCCCATCTGTTGGGCTGTTCCCACCTTTTGGTTATTGGGGAAAGTGCCATGCTGGTGGGCAGGTGTCTGTTAACGTCACTGCTTTCAAGTCTCCTGGGCCTATGTCTAAGAGCGGAATTGCCAGGTCAGGTAGAGGCTCTCTGTTTGGCTGTTTTACTCCAGTGACTACACCACAAACAGCAGAAGAGGGTCCAGTATCTCCACGCCCCACCCACGTTTGCTACTTTCCCTTTGTTTTCCAGCTAGCCTCTGCATGGAAGTGAAGTGGTACCTTCTTGTGGTTTACAGCCACATCTTCCCCAGAGGCTAAGGAACCACATGACTCCCACCAAGAGCTCAGCCTAGTCCTACTCCATCACACGGGGTCATTAGGAACTGGAATCGCTCAAGGGCACCGGACAGCAGTGGCTAGTGGGGGCGAGCATCTTTTCCTGCAGCTGCGGTTCATTTGCATATCCTTTATTCAGGGCCTTTGACCTGTTTTTTGGACAGGTTGTTTATCTTTTTTCTTTTTTTTCCCCCCTGCATCCATGACCTCCCAGGCTCTCCCAAGAAGGCAGAGAGCCCCTTGGGGTAGGGAGCATTCTTCTCAATTGAGGGGGCAGGTACTTAGATGATTGCCAATTGACTAACTGGACACATAAGATGGGGTGTGTGGGTGTGTGGGGGGGCTCTACTTTGGGTTGCCCCTTTGGTGGAGACCTCTCCCAGCTCATCCTGAGTCTGAGCTGCAGACTCAACTTCACTCCCTTGACCCCGGCTCCCTGGGAGCCTCTCAGGAGTCTTGTTCAAAGGTCCCCTGGTGAAAATCAAGACCTCAGATGCCTGGGCCCACCCTCCATGGGTAGACCCATGCGCCCGCAAGAGCAGATTGTTCCTCTTTTGTCTGGGCAACGGGGAAGCTATTTAAAACACCCCGTGAGTAGCTCTGTTCTGCAGAACAAGGAAATTGATATTAGCAATTTCAGGTCTCTAATATAACCAGGCTGGAGTGGGAAGCCTCCCTTGTTAACGATCAGCATAAAATAAAGGTCTTTTTAGTATCGTGATAAGTTACCTGTTAATTTTACAGTTGAGCGTGAAGTGAGAATACCAGGGAAATGGGAGCGGCATTAAACTCGGAACCTATTGTACCAGCTGCGTGCTGCAGGTGAGAGGTGAGAATTGCTCCGGAGGGCACCTCTCAGGGGTAGGAAGAAGGAGTCTCTGTCCCCCTGCTCACATGCCTCCTGGACGTCCATAGAACACAGCCCCCTGGAGCTGCAGCTTTGGCTAGCGAGCACTATCGCCTGGCTCAATGGCGAGGTCAGGTATTCCAAAAGAGGACCACATTTTGGGAGGGGGGGGGACACAAGTGGGCCTCGAAGCCAGGTGCCTTGCTGATATTTAGTAGTGTGCCCAAAGTCCAAGCCTATCCGCTCATTCTTGCCAGACCTCAGTTTCTTAATCTGTAAGTGGGGGTGACACCATCCATATCAGGTGGATGCAAGCCTTCTAGGGAGTGACGTAGATGGCCGTACTGGCCGGGTGCCTGCTGCTGGGAGGTAGAACAGGTGAGACTCGGTGTTGATCGGGAGATGACATGCTGGTTGGGGATGGCGGCACCCCATCAGGAGCATGGGCAGGGTGAGCAGTGGGCAAGAGCATCATTTGCATTCGCCGTTCAGAACTCTTGCCCGGATGGTGGTGAGCTCTGCCGTGTGACTCCTTGCCCTGGAAGGGGCTGCAGTGGGGAGGTGTAGAGAGCAATCCAGATGGTGTGTCAATTGTCCCTACGTGCAGAACCTGGGCTTTCCCCTAGGATGAGTGCTGCTTTGGACCAGGCAGATGGGAAGGGTTATCCAAGAAGGGAAACTCACAAAGTCCTTGGACATGCTAAGAAGAAGTTGGAGGAGCTTCCGTAATCATGACACACACACACACACACACACACACACACACACACACACACACACACACGTGCTATATTCAGGCATGGGGCCACCCCAACCTCAGACTCCACCAAGGGAGAAGACTGTTCTAGAGGCAACTTTTTGTACTTGCTAGCTAGCCGTGCATAGTCCAGAAAGACAGAAGCCAGAAATCTCCCAGCTTCCCCCAGGGAGATAGATGCCCAATGCCAGGGACATGTGGGCAGCAGTGGTGGGGTTTCCACATGAAAATAGCTCCTTTTAATGTGAGCCATTGAAAAATGCCCTGGTGTTGCCAACCACACATTCCACTCTGCCTTTTCTCCCCATCTGCATGAGGTTCATGTGTACTGCAAACACACACACACACACACACACACACACACACAACCACAAACGCAAACAGAGACATGTCTGCAGAGGGCACCCACATCTGCAGGCTCTAGGCTCCAATAGTGGCAGTTCTGCCTGGAAGGGACCACGCCCCTCACCCCAGAGGACTCCCTCCTACCCCGGCAATGGGCGGAGTCCTTTGTGCTCACCCCACTTTCTGCACGTTTTGCCTCTGAGCCCTGTGTGCACACACCTGCCCCCACACCCACCCCACTAGATAGACACACTGCACTGGGGGAGGGAAAGCTATGGCTTGATTAAGTTCAAGTCCTTGTCAGTTGCCTATCTCATCCTCCAACCAGCCATCCTGTCTCTGGGGCCTTGCTAGAACTTTCCACCAAGTGCCCTCAGCCAGCTGGGTGTGCAATGTGCATTTAGTGAGCTAGTTGTTACACGGTGGCTAAGCACTACTTGATTCACTAAAGACAGATTGGTTGCGCATAACCCCTTCTGAAATGGGTTTCAGAGACGCTGCTGCTCAAGCCCACGCCCACGTGTTCAATAGTGTGCTCCCACCTAATGACCTGGAAGGGCCTGCCAGCCAGTGGGCTGCTGGAGGAACAGACAGGGGCGGGGGCTTTCTCTGCTAGGGAGGCCGCTCCGGGGAGAGGAGACAGATGGCAGTCTCTGGTGAGGGGCTGCAGGGCTGTGGGTGATACCTACAGTGACTAGTGATCACCCACCCTCCCAAGGTGGCTCCAGAAACCCCACCTTTACAGATCAGGGCTGGCCAGTGGGATAGGAGGAGTGGACCCAACTCTGGATGGCAGTGATGTCTGGGTAAGCTAGACCTCATGGTCCCAAGCTGGGACAGGTGGCCCCTTCCTCCCCAGGCCTTCACTGGCTACCTGGACAGCCCAGCACCAGACTGAGGAAGGGGGCTCCTAGTAATCCTATGTCTATCCCCTCCAGCCTGGTAGATGGGGCCACTGAGGCCCAGAGAGGAGAGATGCCTTACCAGAGCCCCACTCACTGATTGCAGAGCTGGGGCTCCTCCCGCTTTGTTTGCCCCATGACAGCCCTCTGGCAAGCTTCCCATCGCAGTGCCTGCCTATCCAGCCATCTCCACAAGTTGCCTGCCCCTTATCCAAACTGGTTTACAGCTGCAAGGCCCCAGCTGTCCCCAGAGAGACCCCTTCTCCCAGTGCCCTCCAGCTCTCAGCAGAGAATTACTCAACGCTCCACTGCGGACCTGCTGCGGCTGTGGCCGGGCAGCCTGGAGGAGGCACTGCTTCTAGCAGACCTCCAGCTCCCAGAGGGAGCCTTCGGGGTTGGAGGACCAGCTCCTGCGATGTGAGCTATGGGAACTATGTGAGCAGCCACAGTCTGGTCTGGTGCAGCTCTCACCGACGTTCCAGAGAGGGAGACGGAAGTGACAGATGGAAGACAGAGGCACTCCATGGGCAGGCAGAGGCACTCCATGGGCAGGCAGGCAGCCTGTCATTTGGATGACCCCTGGAGAGGGAAGGGACAGCCATGATCGGATATTCAGAAGCAGCCTGGCCTCCCTCCACTCAGGGCAACTGCCCTTCTGCAGAAAGAGCCTCCAGCCCAGCTCATCAGGCCTGTAGCCCCAGGGGTTGGGATAAGTGGAGGTGGCAGGAAATGAGGCCACTTGGGGGAAATGATGGGTGTGGGGCCCTTACCTTGAGGAGCCCTGGGAGTCATGGCAAGGCTACAGCTGACAACAGTAACACCGCCCCCCCCCCCCCAGCTGTGTCGGGCTGCCCTCACAGAGCCCCGAGGGTCCGGCATGGTTGACTATCTCACTGGCGGTGGGGAGGCACCCTCTTGGATGGGTGGCCCGGGGCCCACAGCAGGCCCAGTGCCAATTTCTACAGAATAAGGAGGTGGGAAGAGAAGATCCCATCTTGGAGTTGACCATACTGTCAGATCCTATCTTGGGAGATTCCTGGCCCACCTACGTGGGTGTGAAACATAAGCAGCACAGCAGTTTCCCTCCAGAAAGCCTCAGTCAGGTGTCACCTCCCTCCCCACTCCCCAGGAGGGTCAGCGTCAGACCCATCCTCGCAGAGCCTCCTGAGCCTAAGGAGCCTCGCTGACCTAAACACTCATAGCCAGTTGCCGTCAGGTAGACTCTAACTTGGCTATCAGAGGACTGTGCTCCACAGGTTCATCACCAGGCTCTCCTTCGGGTGTGCTTCTGGGTGGATTCGAACCACCGGCCTTTCTGTTAGCAGCTGAGCACAGCAGTCATTTGCGCCACCCAACAACAGAGGCGTGACAGCCAGACAGCCGAGTTCTTCTGGGCTCTCGGGTGCTGCCTGGGGAGCCAGGGCTTTGAAGGGGCTGGAGATTAGAGGATTTTAGAGGATGTTTCAGACAAAGGTGTAGGCTGTGACCTTTTCTCTCCTTGCCGACTTGTCCTGAAGGACATCATGGAGAAGCTGCTACAATGGACTGTCCAGGGGCAGGGGATGAGCAAGCTTCTATAAGGCAATGCTGCAGAAGGGCCAGGATGGCCCCCTTCCCTGCCGGCCCAGGACATGATCCCAAAGACGTGCCCTTGACAGTGTAGATAGCCCAGAGCCTGCAGCCGAAAATAGCCTCATGGCTGCAGCTGAGGGAGGGCCTCGCTGTCCTGGTCACCCAGCTGTCATGATCACTTAGCTCAGGATAGGAGCCTGCCCACCTGTGCTTCATTGGGAGCTATGTGTGGGGCAAAGTGACACTTGGCATCTGTCAGATGGCTCTGTGTTTGAACAGGCCGAGCCACAAGTCCTGATTCAGCAACGGCTCCCGGAGTTGATAACCATAAAAAAACAACAAGTTGCTGCAAAGCAAAAGAGAAGGCAGGAGGTCACCTGTGGAGGGGTGGGAGGAGGCCCGTGCACCTTTATGGCCACAGGCTGCAGCTCTTGAAAGCTCCAGGTGAAGAGCCCCTGACCTGAGAGTCCTTGAACATGTGCCTCGTGGCCCCCTGTCCACAGATGGCACCGCTCTACATGCGGATCCAGAAGACGGCAGGCTTCTGAATGCCACCCAAATACAGTTTCTCTGAAAAGTCCCCCACACCCCCCAAGAAAGTCCCACACCCCCAAGACCGAACGGAGAGCGCTGCAGAGAGGCCCCTGCTAGTGGCACCTCCGGGATGACTTGAAGATGTCTTTAGTGACCTGTGGGAGTTTGTTTCCCCAGTATGCCTGGAGGGTGGATATGTGTGCATCTTACTGTCTCTTTTTGTGCCTCTTTTATTTATAGTGTCTGTTTGATTATGCAAATCTAGTGCATAATGCAATGTATCCTCACCATGGTCAGGGTCATTTGCTTGCTTTTTTAAAAACCATTCTATTGGGGACCCTTACAGCTCATATCACAATCCATCCATATATCCATTGTGTCAAGCACATTTGTACATATGTTGCCATCATCATTTTCAAATCATTTTCTTTCTTCTTGAGCCCTTGGTATCAGCTCATTCCTCCCTCCCCCTCTCTCCCTCCCTCATGAATCCTTGATAATTTATAACTTTATTTCATGTCTTACACAAACCACTGTCTCCCTTCACCCATTTTTCTGTTGTCCATCCCCCATGGAGGGGGTTATATGTAGATCATTGTGATCGGTTCCCACTTTCTCCCCCCATCTTCCCCTTCCCCTCCTGGTATCGACACTCTCATTACTGGTCATGAAGGGGCTATCTTTCCTGCAGTCCCTGTGTTTCCAGGTCATATCTGTACTTGTTTACATGCTCTGATCTAGCTAGATTTGAAAGGTAGAATTAGGGTCATGATAGTCAGGGGGTGGGGGGAGAAGTATTAAAGAACTAGAGGAAAGTTGTATGTTTCGTCAGTGCTATATTGCACCCTGACTGGCTTGTCTCTTCTTTGTGGATGTCCAATTGTCTACAGATGGGCTTTGGGTCTCTGCTCCACATTCCACCTCATTCACATCTATATGATTTTTTGTTCTGAGTTTTTGATGTCTGATACCTGATCCCATCAACACCTCATGATCATACAGGCTGGTGTGCTTCTTCCATGTGAGCTTTGTTGCTTCTCAACTAGATGGTTACTTGTTTATCTTCAAGCCTACAAGACCCCAGATGCTGTGTCTTTTGATAACTGGGCACCATCAGCTTTCTTTACCACATTTGCTTATATACCCGCTTTGTCTTCCGCGATCATGTGAGGGAAGGTGAGCATCATGGAATTCCTGTTATTAGAACCAAGTGTTCTTGTATTGAGGGAGAGCATTTGGGTGGAGGCCCAATGGCCATCTGCAGTCTTAACACTTAACATATGTACATAGATCTATTTCCCTATCGTTATATATAAATATATTTACATATGCAAATGCCTGTATTTAGACCTCTATAAATATCTTTTGCCTCCTGGTTCTTTCTTCTATTTTCTTTTACTTTCCTCTTGCCCCACTATCATGTTCAGCCTTCGTTCACGTTTCAGTAATTCCTTTGCCTACATTGCCCTTGATCAAACCCCACCAGGCATCCTATGCCCTCCTTGCCATTGATTTTAGATCACTTGTTGTTCCTTTGCCCCTAGGATTATTGACACCCCCTTCCTTTCCCCCTCCTCCCTCTCCTGTGTCTCCCCGGAACCATCTGTCGCATTGTTTTTACCTCCAGATTGTTTATCCCACCTATCTTATCTAGATAGACATGCAGAGACAATAATAAGCACACAAAAAAAAACAAAGCAGAAAAAAACAACCAAAGAACACAAAAGTCTGACAACGAAAAAGGAGAAAAGCCTGTAGATAGTTCCAAGTCTGTTTGGTGACCTTTCGGAGTGTTTTCCAATCGAGTCTGATGGGGTGCCACGCCCTGGCTCCAAAGTCTGTTTTTGGTGTTCCTCAAGTACTTCATTGCGTTGCTCCCCTTGATGCTCTGTTGCACGCCCTTAGCATCTCACCCCAGTGTGGTGGGGACAGATCAGACACGATTCTCGCACTGTGCCACCAGTGTTGTCCCCGTATCACTATGGGTCAGTGAGGGACATCGTATCTCGTGGTGGGGCCGGCCCTATGGTCCTCCCTGTGCATTGGCTGCTCTGAGCAGGAATATCATCCTCGGGCTCAGTGGGCCAGCATGTGCTCCACTCTCTCTTCCTTCCCTCTTCGTCTGCTGCTGTGTGCTCTGATCAGACGTGGCCTCTCCCTGAGCTGTAGCTGCTCGAGCTACAGAGCTGCCCTCTGAAGTGCATTCTTCTGGGGCGTGGAGGGGGATAATGCACCCAGTTGAGACTGGGACACTGCTTCGGGGTCATTTTCTAAGAGTATCTTGTTGCGTCCCTTGGGAAGACCCCAGATGAGGTGGAGTGACACAGTGACTGCAACAATGGACTCAGACATGACCATTGTGAGCAAGACATCAGACCGGGCAGCGTCTTGTTCTGATGGACTCGGGCGGGGTCGCTATGAGTCGGAACCGACTTGACAGAACCTCATCACTGCAGGGAAGAGATCTTACAGACTCTGTCCTCACTGGCAGCACAGGGAGGGGCTGCCAGCCCTGGCCCAGCCAGTGAAGGTCTTCCAAATCCACCCTGCTCCTCTGCACGATCCTACTCTCTTAGATCCATGTTGCCTCCGTCCGTCAACAAATTTCATTAGCATTGCACGTGCTTGGCCACCTCTCACCACCAAGGTTTGAGCATCCTGTCAGGGGGACCAGTCCCTGGAGAAGGACAGCACGCCTGGCCAGGCAATGATCTGGGTGGACGTGGTGGTTCGAACACCAGGCTCCAACATCCTGGCTGTGAAGACGGCACAGGAGCAGGCCATGTTTGCTCTGTTGAGCACGCGGTCCCTCCGAGCCAGAGTCCAGCCAGTGGCACCTCACAACAGCACCCCCCGGTGATGTCCTCCCTCTGGCCCACTGGTGGCCATCTTTCTCTGGGTGGTGGAGCAATAGCATTGCAATAGCTTTGTGTTTCCACCTTGGGCGGCACAGCAGTGGTCAGCGCAGGTCACTTCTCTGCTCAAAAGTGACCGGGTGGCTTTGCATCTCTCAGGACAAAGGACCTGGGTGACCCAGCCCCCGAGTTTCTCCCAGCTTCATCTCCTCCCACCCAAGTGGACACATGCTATCCCTGCCCTTTGCACTCACTGGGGCTTTCCTGTTTACTGTCCCTCTCTATCCCTGGAAGACGTAGAGCTCTCCCCTGCCCCCTCACTGCACTGCCCACTCTCCCCTTCCTCCCTGTCTCTGCTCGGATATCACCCCAGTGGGCAGCCTTCTCCGGTGCCTTCTTCACTCTCTGGAAGTCTTGTGCACTCGCTCCGGGTCTCCCTTTGAGCATAGGAGCGTCACGGGGCTGGACAGTCCACAGCTGCCTCCGAGGCCCTGGGCGGTACAAATGGCTAAACCCCAGGGCTGCTGATCCAAAGGCTGGCGAGGTGAGTCCACCCAGAAGTACCTGGGCAGAAAAGGCTGATGATCCACTGCTCAAACCTCAAGCATTGGAAATTCTGTGGCGCACACTTCCACTCTGACATGCAGGAGGGCACCAGGCATCAGCGCCAACTGGCTTCCTGGCACCCAAGGCATGCATCAACACCTGGTTTCTGGTCGCAGTTAGGAAACAGTGAGTGAATGAATGGGGGAATGCGTCAATGGACTGGGGGTGGGCTTTCAGAACCACACCAGCCCACAAAGCTGACTGCGCCGTTTGCTCTGCCAAGTCCCTACTCCCCACTCGTTCTCCTGGATCCCGGTCCACATAACCTTGCAGTCCAAATATTATCAGTTTCCCGAGCCAACATCAGCATGTCTGAGCTTCCACGCTGCAGACAGAGCCATAGGGACCATTCCAATGCAACACAGCCCGGGCCAAGGGCAGGATCTGAGAAACCACCTGGTTTCACCATGCAGGCAGGAGGGCTTCCTGACCCCAGGTCTCAGTGTGGTCCTGGCCCAGCCCGGCTGTAAGTTCTTAAGGCCCTCCATTTTGCTAGTGCCCCAGAAGCGTTTCTTGGGCGGAGGTCCGGACACGGATTCAAATGTGTACTGTCTGGGTAAAGTCTTCCCCATTCCCCCGAGGAGAGGTAGCACAGGGCTGTCTGTGTTTCCTGCCTCCATCCGTGTGCCTCCCAGCCGCCCTTAGAACAGTTTGGGGGGCCCCGGACTCCCAAAAAGGGCTGGTTGGCCTATTTGTAAGCAGACAGTTCAGTAGATTGTTCCCTGACTGACAAACAGGGTCACCTTCCCTGCTTAACTTCCCTGAGTCTCAGTTTCCCCATTTGTCAGCTGGAGAGACTAGCAGCCCGCACCCCATAGGGCTGATGGGTGTATGGGCAGATGGGAAGCACACAGAGAGGGGCCAGCACTGCGGCATACCACCGTGAGTGGCCTACTGTGTTCGCCAGGGGACAGTCGGGCTCATCCAGGCTGGGTGTCGTGGTCACATAGAAACCCTGTGGTCACATAGAGGCCCTGTGCAGAGCATGCAGCCTCAGAGGTCCAGGTGGAGCAGGGGGTACCTGGGAGGGGGCAGCTGCGTCTGATGCAGGTGGGCCTCCTGGCTCAGCAGGCCCAGGGTCTTGGGAAACATCCGGGCACGATGCACCCAGCCTGAGGCAGCTGCCCTCCCTCTGAGTTGCCTGTATTCAGACTGGTGGGAGGCACCAGCAGGTGCTCCATCCATGTGAACGGATTTTCAGGGTCTCAGAAGCACCTCAGGGGGCTCACAACCAGCCCAGGGAAGAAAGTGCCCCGTCAGGAACCACAGGCCGTGCAGAAAGATGCACAAAGGGCAACACAGAGCCCTGTCCTGCTTCAGGGCCTCGCCGGGGATGTATGCCAGCCAGGGCCCTGCTTTCCAGGTGTGCGGTTCACACAGGCAGCTGCCTGGGTGTGGACCCCTAGTGCTCAACTACTCGCCAGAAGGAGCCTCGGGGGAAAGTCCTGGAGGTCAGCCCGTGGAGCAGGTCACCTCTGCACGCCTCGGTAGCTCCTTGATGGCAGCTCACAACAGCACAGCAAGCGTCCCCAGGGGAAAGTGAGGCGCAGGGGGAGAGAAGGGCAGGGCAGGGGGTGTTGTCATTCCCGGGGGCTGCCCAGGGACGGAGGAGACCTGCCCTGCAGGGTTTCCTAGAACGTCATCTTTGCAGGGGCCCATCACTGCTCAGGGCACACATCTCTCTGTTAGCAGGGGAGCAGCAGCCGTGGTGCCCTTCAGCATTGTGCTGCCAGATACAGGGGAGGACATTCTAAGAAGGCCTGGCTCCCAGAGCTTGGGACACAAGGGAGGAGGGCTCAGGAGCAGGGAGGAGACACTGGATCTGAGCCTCTCAGGGCAAAGGGCTGCCACTCCAAGGAAAGGGAGCTTGTTGGCAGGAGGGGCTGATAGGCAGGCAGCTAGACCCCCACCTGCGGGCCCTAAAGCCTGGTAGGGACTCCATGCTGTGGTGAGAGAGTGTCTTTTAGAGAATGAACTGAAAATATGCATTCTCTGTCTCAGTGCGCATTGGTATGTAGATACACGGGGTCTCAAAATCCCATGGAAATTTTCCATCCTCTTTCCAGGAAGTTTTTGAAGAACCCCCACCCCCCAGGTCTGTTTGCATCCTTCCTTTCGGGTCTCCTGGCTGTAAACCTAGGAGTGGAGCTGCTGGGTCTCTGTCCAGCGTTTGAGGGACCGCTAGACTGTGTGCCCCGCAGATGCGCTACTCAGCATTCGCACCAGCGAAGGGTGCTTTCCCGTTTCCCGCTTTTCAGTCGTAGCCATTCTTAGGGGGACGGAGCCGGATCTGGAGGTTTGGGTCTGCATTGGACATTGAGGATGCTGCTGGCTGCTCTGTGGGAGAAAGGTGACACACTGCTCCAGGGAGAAGTTGCAGTCATGAACCCCATTGGGCAGCTCTACTCTGGCCTGCAGCATGTCTGTGAGTCAGATTAACTCGATGGCAGTGCAGTTGGGCTGTTTGAGAGGTTGACTAGGGGGTTGGCGCTGACGTAGAGACTCTTTTCAGTGCTAGTGGGCCCTTTGGGTCTCTTCTTTGGTGACATGGCTATTCAGATTCTTTGTCCATTTTCTTGGTTGGACGGTTTGTCTTTTGTTGTCACATCGTTAAAAAAAAAAAAACCCCTCACTGCCCTTATGTCGATTCTGACTCATAGCAACCCTATAGGACAGGGTAGACCTGCCCCTGTGGGTTTCGGAGACTGTAACTCTTTAAGGGAGTAGAAAGCCTCCTCTTTCTCCTGCTGAGGGGCTGATGGGCTTTGAACTGCTGACCTTGCAGCTAGCAGCCCCACACGGAACCACTACGCTGAGGTCTTTATGTGGTCTGGGCAGTAAACCCTGTGGGTAAGTTGGGGAAAGCTGGGCGGGAGACGTTAAGACCAAGGTGGAGAGGAAGCAGAGAATGAGACGGGGCTTTTAATGCTGCGAAGTGGCCCTGAGCCCCACTCTCAACTCCCTCCCTGGGCAGCGTCCAGAGGGGCTGCTCTGTGCCGCCTGGGCAAGGACTGCAAACTTCCCCCAAACTCCATTCTGAGAACAGCCATCCCCTTTGACTCTTAGAGGCCACGGGGGGCAGAGGGGGGGGCTGAGCGCACCCCTCTGCAAACTTTTGATGGATTTGTGTCTGAAATGGCAATTAACACCTCTGAAGGTCGCCCCGCAGGATGATTTCTCTGAACACAGATTAATGGACGTGCACATGGGAGTGTTTTGAAAATGTTTTCTCTATTACTCTTGATCAGAGTCGATTGCTGTCAATACAGCTAATGAAGACATAGCGTGGGTTGTCAGAGTGGTGGGGGGAAAGCGTCCCACGATGGAGCAGTGTCAGCAGGCCCAGGAGAGGCGGGCGGGCCCTTGGTGAAAGGTACTTGCTGGGCGAGCCTGTGGTCAGAGGGTTAAAACCAGGGCGCGCTGAGCCCTCTGCATGCGCTCGACCTCTCCTGGGTGAACAGGCTTGTGGAACATCACCGTGAAGTCCAGCAAACACAGGCCATGTGATTCCACGTCCCCGCTCCTAGAGCAAATGTGCCGTCGCCATCCCAGCGTGTGAATCTACTTGCCTAGGTCTGGACCTATCGCTCTACCTAATGAGGAGAATGCAGCCCGTTCAAGTTCACCGCCAGCTTTGGCCAGTGAACCTTCCATGGTAGTCAAACCCTTTTGTGCCTCTGCCTCAGTTTCCCTGTCTACAGAAGGGGGTACCCCCTGCCTTTCTTACCTGGTAGGGCTATTATTTGGGTCAATTTGGATGGGGAGACTGTCGGACGCCAGGTGTTCTTTGGGACCAGGGCTTTGCACGTGTTCTTTGTCCTTCACCCCTTCATGCGCTCACTGCCCCAGTCATTCAGCCAGTAAGTGTTTCCATTGGAGAGACTCTCAGAAGGAAAGAGCTTGAGGTTCAGGCCAAAGAGTATGTACGGTTGGAGTGGACACCCTGCTTGGGGCAGTGGGGGCCAAACACTGACATGAGTTGGGTCAATAGCTGCAACAGTGGACCCGGGCCCGGCACCATCTCTGTCTGTGTGTGCTGGAAGTCCCCATGGGCTGGAACCACACAGAGGGGAGTTCACAAAGCCACAGCGTGAGGGAAGCGGCGTGTGTTAGTCTGAGTAGACTAGAGAAAAAAATCCATGGACACACATAAATAAGAAAGAGTTTTATAAACAAGAGCAATTGAACATTGAGAAAACATCCCAGTCCAGTCCAAGTCCATAAGTCCAATACTAGCCCATATGTCTGATACCAATCTATAAAGTCCTCTTCATACTCATGAAACACATGCAATGACACTGAATGTAGAGGATCACAGGCCAGTGGGTTGACAGTGTTTGGATCCAGTGGCGTTGGAAACATCAGCGCTGGCAGGGGTCTCTGCATGGCTCTCTGCACACAGGGCTGCATCAGGGTGGGTCCATGTGTCTCCCGCCTCCAAGGAGGGGGTACCCACACAGAGGCCTCATTGGCTATGATCTGATTGACAAGCTAGACTTCACCCCTTCACTCTGAATCCCACCACACGGAGCTAAGACGGACATGGAGGAAGGGATTGTGAGTGATTGTTTCACCTCTAACCACAAGGTGAACTTCTAGTCTCCTCCCAAGACCCTTCTATTAATGACCCTGTGGGACAGAGTTGAACTGCCCCTGTGGGTTTACGATGCGGGGAATCTTCACAACAGACGGGGCTCTCGACTTGCTGGCAGTGAGATTGAATGAGTGACTTCTAGACCTCACTGAAAGGGCCCCTGCTCTGGATGGCTTCAGGAAGCACTGTTGGCTGTTTGATCATGCTCACACGTGCCTGGCGCCCCGCAGTACCTTTCCTGAGAGAACCCGGGGCTCTCTCTCTACAGCCCTGCATCCTCAGTAAGTGCTCGGCAGGTGCTTTATGAAGAGGCTGGTGGACAGGATCAGGCACTGCTGTGCTCAGGTCAGCCTCCTTGCCACTTTGGCTGGCCCGGAGCTCAGCAGCTGTGGTCACCATCGCTTGGGCTTCTCCTTCTTACCTTCAGGCACCCATAATGCAGGCAACTTATTTTCTTATATGTCAAGAAACTTCTTAAAGTCATGTATCCCATAAACCTTCATATGAATTTTTAACAATAAGTAGATGAAGCTCCCCACAACACACACACACTCCCATCTCCTCTGCTCTACAAATTAACCTGCCTTGATCTGTCTTATTCTCAGCCCACCCATGAGACCCTCATCTTTGCAAGGGTATCGTAGTGGGGGTGTTGGTTCCTTCCAAGAAGGTCTTCCTTGGGGAGCACCCCATCCTTGGCCAAGCCGGGAGGATGACGAGGAAAGAGAGAGGAACTGGGTGACGTTAACGGCCTGGAATTGAGCTTGCTGGTACAACTGATGGGTCGAGGTCAGAGAACAGGCATGTCTATGCTGATACTTCCTCGATGATGTTTTTGCATAGGTTAAATCCTCCACTCCCCCTCCACCCCCCTTCTGAGGTCCAGGCTACAGTCAGCATCATGCTCCAGGTTGTGCTGGATGGGGAGGAGTCTACAGAGCTCAGAGGAGCAAGGCTTGAAAGAGGCCACTTTGCAGCCCATAGAGGGCAAGCTCAGCCTTGAGGCCAGCTCAGTCTGGTGCTGGGACTCAAAGGGAGGAAACACACACACCCAAGCCTGATAGGCTGCCCTGCACCAGAGTAGGAGGAGTGGTGCATCGAGTAGCACATAGCAGTGGGCAGCATTCTGGAATACTGCCTGGCAGCATTGGGTGGGGGCAGTGGGGCAGAGAGAAGGGGACGTCTTGAGGCTGCTCCCCTCCTTCAGCATGGCCACAGCAGGTTTCCGCTGGCCTCTGAGGCTGAACCCGGTGCTTGCACGGCCCTACAGGAGGACTCTCCAGGAAGAGGGAAGGCAGTGTGTCTACCCACAGGGACCCACTGTCCAGTCCCCTGACCACGGGTGCCAGGAGCCCTTCACCCTTGATCCCACAGTGCTGAGGGGCAGTCAGGTCACCCTGCGGCTGGCTCAGAAGGTCGCCCTCAGATGGCAGATGTGCACAGCAGCCTTTCAGAAGTTTGAAAGGAGGACAGCCTGACCACCTGTGAGTCAGGCCAAGGCTCCTTGGCTATAGTGCTTTGGATGGGCAATGAGAAAGAAGCTGTCTCAGGGTTCCCAAGACCACATCAGGAGTCTCTAGTGGCACAAATAGTTAAGTGCTCCATAGCTAATCACAGGGTCTTGCAGCCCAAATCTGCCAGCAGCACCCCAAAAGACAGCCCTGGCCATCTGCTTCCACCAACCAGGAAAGCCCAAGTCAGCATCCACCTGAGGGCCGCTAACAAGATCAGTGCATCTCCAAGGATGGGCCGGGAAATCTCCTAGGATGGATTAGGGGTGAGCGTGGACTCACGTGTATTTACTAGTTCACAGTGGACAGTGGTACATGTCCTGTGGCGAGCAGCGCATGTGGCCATTCGTTCCGTAGGAGTGGGCGAGCACAGGCAAACCCCTGCTCCCCCCGCTCGCTGGAAACATGGCGCCATCCCTGCCTGGGAGGGCGGATTGGACAAGAGACTTGGATTCTGCAGCCAGCTCGGTGAAGCTGGGGGAGAGAGGTGCCAGCCAGACTAGAAACAGACTCTTCGGTGCGATGAAAACACGGGAAGCTAGTCACTCCAGATTAGGAAGTAAGCACAAGGATGCCCGTGCTTCCCTTGCTGGGCAAGCTGGCGCTGAGGATTGCCCGTCCTTGGCATGCGGTTGTGTTCACAGCTAAGGTCCATGACAGGAAAAGAATGGAGTAAAACCAGCCAAGGGAAAAGGCCCAGGGGACCAATTGGGAGGGGGCTGGGTTGGAGCTTCCCGGGCAGTCGCGGGACGGGGATCCTCCAGCAGTGGCCGGTGACAGCGGCTATGCGGTGTCGTCTACAGAGAAAGTCGCTGGCAACAGTTTTTGCCGGGTGTCAAGCACATAGGCATCTTCTCCCTGTCACCTACCCACGTCCTACAGCCTCAGTGAGGGAGCCGGACCAGCTGTCATCATCAAGGGCCCTGGCACCCCTGGAAACCATGTGCTCAGACTCAAGCAGCTGGGCCTGCTGAGTGGGCTCCTTTATCCTTGAGTTCTCCATCCTGCCACGTGAATTAGGGCCGTCGTCAGCCCTAGTTTGAGCAGGGACTTGGAGGCCAGTGTCCCGGGGGGCGGCCTTGGGGGCTGTTCCTTGATGCAAAGGAACGAGTCCTTCAGGAGAAGGACTAGTGAGAATGAGGCTGTCACTTTTGGTCAGGGAGGCCGAAAGGCTTCTTGCCATCTCAAGAGGGCAGTCAGAGGGAGGGAGAGGAACGCTGCCACAGTGGCTCAGAGGCCCCGAGGAGGCCTCAGGCAGGTCCACCCGCCCAGCGGCCGGGGCTGCAGCCAGACAGCATCTCAGTCCCCTGCTCACTTTCTACAAGAGGACACCAGCGTCCAGGGTGGACAGCAAGTCTCCTTGCCCTGTGCACTCGCTCTACTGCGTGAGTGAGGTCGGCTCTGGCTGGACCCCAGGCGGCTGCTTTCTTGCTGACTCCCTCCCTGCCAGCAGGCACAGGGCAGGGACCCTCATGCCAGACCCCGGTGGGCGCCTTCATCCTTCAGCGCACATTTCCTCCTGGAGCAACTTCGGGCTGAGCATGGAGCTGGCACGGGAAGCGCTGCTGCAGGCATGGCGGGATATTCCGTGCCCTCAGAATGCAGGTGTGCTGGAGCCCTGGGGAGACAGGTCAGGAAAAGGGAGTCCTTGACGTCTGGGGTACCTCCCTTCACCCTAACATCGAGGTTGTCCCTGAGTTTCTAGTCTGGTATTTAACCCGCAATGGGTGTGGGCACCTCCAACCAGGCCTTACTCTTGACCTCTAGAGGACCCTCAGTGAGATGGATTGATATAGTGGGCTCCAACCTACCTGCCAGGGTGCAGGTGCAGGCAAGGCATGCCTTGTGACGCCCGAGGTCGCTCGGAGTCAGAGATGACTCCAGGTGTCCAGGGCCGAGAGACACTCACACAGCTCAGAGTGTGAGCCTCTTCTCTAGAATTTCACTCTTGCCTTAGAGTGTGCCTGGAGTCTGGCCTCGTTGGTACAGGGGGGCCTGTAATGGCCAGAGGGCTAGGGGTGGTGGTGACTCATCTTGGCAGCTGATGCAGACCAGCAGGACAGGGATCTTTGGCCCCAGAACTGCTGACTTGAGGTTTCCAGCGTGAAGCCCATTATCTGCTGAGTAACAGCGTCCACTCGATGGATACTATTTGTTAGGTAAAGGCCGAGGGCCTCGGCAGGGCTGAGGAAGGCCCGATCTGCATGGAGATCGTTTAGAAGATTCACGCTCATGGAAGTCTCACGGTTCAGCCAATCCATAATTAATCAACTTGACTCAGAGCTTCTGTAATTGGGGACCAGCGACAGCAAAGCAAAGTTGAGGGGTGGGATGGTCAAGAAAACTCCTTCCCCCGCCACATTTGGGGAGTAGAGACCTGCGATTTGGAGACGTGGGAGTTGTGAATTGGATCGGTTTTGTGCTGTGTGCGGAAGTACTAGCTGGCATGTGGCTTATAAATAAAGCCTCTTGTTGAGTAGCAAAATCAGGAGCTAGAAAGAGCCGGACGGTGGTCCTCCTGGGAGGATGGGAGGAGATTAAATTTGGTCTCTAAATCTGGCCTGCGATTGTAGTAATTTATTAGGGCCCTGCAAAGGCTTGTTCTGCCCAGCAATGGCATTTAGATTCTTTTTTCCCTTACTCGACAGTCCTTGGTCTTCTTCCCTCTCATGCTGTCCCGGGCGACTCTCCGGGAAGCAGAGCAGTGACTGGGAGGCTTGAAGAGGTGCCATTCCTGTCCTGGTGGCATAGTGGTTACGCACTGAGCTGCCAGCCGAGAGATCAGCGGGTTCGAAACCACCAGCTGCTTCTCCGGAGAAAGACAGGGTCGTCTACTCCCATAAAGAGTCACTATCTCGGAAATGCATGGGGGCAGTTCTACCTATACAATCACTATGAATCGACATCAATTCGATGGCAGTGAGGTTTCGATTTTGAGATCCGTTTTGGCTCAGTTAGGTGGGGAGCAGGAAACCTCAGAGCCTTATTCCATCATTGCATAAAAAGTTCCTTCCCCAACACTGTTGACCTCTGGGTTGTTTCCACACGCCCCCCAAATGTCCAGAAGGCTCCCCTCCCATTTGTGCGTGGTAGATTCCAGCACATAGAGTCACTGATCTTACGAGCTTAATGCTCAGCTGTTTGGGGCCAGGGGTGCAGGCCTGCGCTATGCGCAAGTTGGCAGAGAGCTTTCCAGACGTGCTCCTTGGACGGCACTGTGTCCAGGAAGAACTTCTCAGAACCACTCACCCATGATCATGTTCTCATGCCAGTCCATCCGAGCTGAGGGAAAGCATTGCCGACTCTAACTGGGAGTGTGACGGTTTTGTCCCGGGTTACACAATAATTGGCTTGAAGCTGTATAAATAGTCCTTTGGTTGGGAATTCATGAAAAAAGGTTTCTGAAGGTCAAATCCTCCCCAGCATGCAGCGCCCGGGTATTTAATTTTCAATCTCTGTTCGCTTTTATAATCCTGAGTGGCTTGGCTCCCGAAATAGTTTTAGTGATGGGAAATGGAATGTCAACTTGCTTTTCTTTATTTCCTTTATATATATATTGTTGAGTCTGGGGGAAAAGGCTGCTCAGCAAGCAAGGCTCCCACGACAATTTCCACACAAAGGGCTCATAGCTGTGAGTTACCTCCGTCACGCTGTGCCCACATCCCGTCCCAGGACTCTAGTTTCCCTACCCCCTCATCTTCTCATATTTGCTTTGGAGTCATTGTTGACTTGTTGGTCTTCTATTGCTGGTTTTTAAGTGGACTGCCGACTTTCTGGGAGATAGTTTTTATTTCATGTGCCACTCGGATTCTTTAGCTAAAGGTGATCTCCAGGGATGGATGTGGTTACAGATTTAAAGCGTGCCTTAGGATGATGGTCTCAGGAAGCCCTCTGTTCTCTACTGCTCCAAGGTGTCTGGCTTATGTCTGTTTGCTTGTTTGCTGTTTGTTTGGTTGGTTGTTTCATTGGTTGGTTGGTTTTAGTAAGAGCTTGAGTTCTGCTCCATATGTTTCTCCTATTCTATCTGTGACCAACTATTTGTGACCCTAGTCAGAACAGTCAGTGATGGTAGCGGGGTACCATCTAGTTCTTCTGGTCTCAGGATAGATGAGGTTGTGGCTTATGTAAACTTGTTTCTTCTCTGAGCTTTTGGCTACCTTCCTACTGTGGTGTTCCTGGAAAGTAGAGACCCATAGCTGTGTCTTCAGTGGCCATCCACAACCCTTGTAGACCCCAGACACTGCTCACTTCATGACGCGGATCATGATTGGTGGGATCTCTGTTATGCTGGTTGACTGAGTTGTCCCCATGAGACTATGGTTATCCTAACCCTTCGATGCCAATCTCAGGAAGTTTTCTCCCAGAATGGTCCCTTCCAACCCCTGCACACATTCCTCCCCCAGAGGAAAGATATACTCTCAGCAGATCCTTTGGGGGAGGGAGTTGCTATGACTAGCCAGACCCTGGGACACTACTCATTCTCTAGGATCAACCCTGAGATACATATAGGTCAGGGCCCTCTGTAATAAGGGCCCCACCTCACTGTGTCTCCCACTACACCCTCCCTCTCCACCAACCAAATTCACTGCCATCTAGTTGGTCTGACTCCACGTGACCCTACAGGACAGGAAAGAATAAGCTCTGTGGGTTTCTGAGGCTCTTACACTTTATGTAGCAGGGAACTAGAGGCGCTCATCTTTTTCCTGCGGAGTGGCTGGTGGTTTCAAACTGCTAATCCCGTGGTTACCTTCCCATGAGAGTAATCAACTGCGCTATCTCTCCAGTATCCCACACTGTCCCCTCCACTGGAAAAACCTTCTCTTTTCTCTTCTCAGTCCTTCAAAGCCTGCTCAACTGCCTCCTTCTCCAGAAAGACCACCCCTCCCCTGCAGCCTCCTGCCCTGTGCTGAATCAAAATGACCCCCTTGTCCTGTCTTTGCATACATTCTGTAGAGCTGGTTGTCTCCGTCTGATTCCCTCTGCTGACCCCTGTGCCTGGTACGCTGTAGGACTCAGAGGGTGGTTATTAGATCGGAGCCCTCTCTTCATGTCCTGGTCAGTAACAGTGATGACATAAGTCATCATACTGCAGTTAGGAAGTACCTCGCACAAAATCCCACCTCCTTGACGTTCCGTGAGTATTTTCAGAGGCCGTGGAAGGAGTTTCCATTTGAGACACTTCATTCTGTCAGAACTTTGGATCCCCAGTCGAGCTCCACCACCTACACAGTGCACGTTCTTGAGTGTGTTCTAAACCTTTGAGCACATTGATTTCCTTGTTTGATCAACAAAAGAGTCGGTCCTAGGTTGTCGCTGTCGAGAAGTTGAAATGAAATCATGTGTGTAGAGTCTGTTATACTTGATCAACAAAGGGAAGCTATTAGGATGATGGTGGTGGCATTGACCGCGATGGTGATGATGGTGGTGTGGGTAGTGATGATGGTGATGGTGATGAGGAGGAGGAGGTTACGAGAGTGATGCTGACAGTGGTGACAATGGCGAGGTTGGTGGTGATGACGGTGATGACGATGTGATGATGATGGTAATGGTCGTGATAGATGGTGGTGATGACTGTGATGTTGGTAGTTATGATGCTGAAGATGTGAGGATGACGATGATGATGATGACAATTGGTGATGATGATGATGATGATGATGATGTAATGGGATTGTTGCTGCTATTTTGAAGCTAATTGGAGCTGAATGATTTCAGGTCTTTGCAAATCTATCTGATATCTGACTAGTTCCAGACCCTGGTCAAGCCGCCCACCCTTCTTCTTTGCCCCCTCTGCCTCCTCTGTCTTTGCCCTCAGAGGGGCCACTCTAGAAGCCTCTGTTCCTGCCCTCTGGGCCAGTAAAGTCACCAAAAAAAAAAAAAAACCCCTCTGCTCCATCCCTGAGCTTCCGAGGCCCGCCAACTGGTTCCTTTTAGAGTCCCGTGCATCCCTTTGACATATTTTTATTGTCAGATTAGAAGAAAATATTCTCCTCGTTTGCAACATTCTCATTATATTCCCTTTATAACAATTTCAAAAAAGAGAATAAATATAAAATATTTCTCTGTATTGTGGTCATATTTCAGCCTGACTTTAATATGCTGCATGGTTTTCTAACTCACAATTCTTCTAACCTTGTGATGACAGTTACGGAATCTTCAGGCTTGGGAAAGCATGCGGATCAATGAGTTAGTGGGAACGCAGGGCACTTTATGGGGGCTTGGGGAGAGCAGCTTTCTGCCACACAAGCTACCTTCTCCGCCTGTGAGGTAAGCCTTTCCAACAGCCCACGGGTCCCCTTTCCCTGGACATTTCTGAGAATTCAGAGATTGAGACTTGGGGAGCCCTGCAAGTAACTTGGCTGGGAAGGCAGGGGGAGGAGGCATGGCGATGGCCTCTAGCTAAGCCAGGGGCCAGACACAGCTAACACTGTCCCCGAAGGTCCAGCCACTCGGGAACCCAGATTTCTGGTTTCCACCCCGGAGTACCTTCAGTCCAGGCATACGGTTACCCTTATCCCTGCCTTCTTGGGTGGCCACTGAATTAAGTGGGAGCCCACCCTGAAATGGACTCCGCTCCAAGCAAGGCAGCCCTACTTGGGCAAGGGAGGCAGGGGCTTTTTCTGCGGCTTCCCCTGGAAGAAGGCTACATTGGGTGAGTGCCAGGCAGGTAAGCCCGCCAGAGGCCTTTACTTGCCCCATCATGGCATCTCCTGAGCTGACCTCTACCCAGCTACAGGTCAGGACACATTGGCCTTTCTCCCTTGTCCCCCCGATAGAGGGCCCCTCCCTTTCTCTCAGACTGTTCTCATCCCTCCTGACCTTTGGGTCTCAACTCCGAAAGCCTTTCCTGATAGCCAGGC
Source organism: Tenrec ecaudatus (assembly GCF_050624435.1). Taxonomy (NCBI): domain Eukaryota; kingdom Metazoa; phylum Chordata; class Mammalia; order Afrosoricida; family Tenrecidae; genus Tenrec; species Tenrec ecaudatus. The sequence goes on from NC_134530.1 coordinate 31,397,192, forward strand.
CCCCGACAATGGGCCCCTCTAAGCTCTAAGAGCCCAGTCTTGCTGCTCAGAGATGCTGCATTGCTGGTGGCTGCTGTTGAGACTATTTTGGATTCACAGTGAACAACTTGTGACAGTATGTAACTGTCCCAGAGGGTCTTCTAGGCTGTTATATTTGTGCGAACAGGCTCCCAGCTCTCTCTCCTGCAGCACCCCTAAAGGTTAGTAGCCCAGCCCTAACCACTCACTGTGCCACCAGAGTTCCCCTGGGGCCAGTCAGCTCAGATCACTGCCATCGCGTTGATTCTGATGCACAGCGAGTGACCTATTAGGACAGAGTAGAACTGCTCTTGTGAGTTTCTGAGATTATAAATCTTTTTGTAAACAGGAAGCCTCCTCTTTCTCCTAAAGAACACCCGCTGTGTTTGAACTGCCAGCCTTGCAGTTAGCAGCCCAACGTGTAGCCCACTACACTACTAAGACTCCTTCAGGGACCAGTAGTCCATGCCCAAACCATTTTCCACTGAGTCTATTCCAACTCATGACCACCCCTCGTGTAGGTTAGAAAACCATGATGTACGGGGTCTTAAGTGACGCTTTTTTTTTTTTTTGCATTTAGATCACCAGGCCTTTCTTCTGCAATACCTCTGGGTGGGCTCGTGCTCCAAGCTTCTGCTTATTAGCCAAGTGCATGAATGTTTGTACAACCCAGGCACTCTTTAGCACGTGCTGAGTGAGGAAGCCAATAGGGGTTAGTCCCTCGCCTCCCTCCAGTGGTGGAGACAGTGCACAGTGCCCAGCACCCAGGGCCACACAAGCGATTTGTTGACAAAGGATGTAGCAGGGCATGCTAGCTCTGGGCAGGGAAAAGCATCCCCGACCCTCCAGAAGGCTGCCTTCCACTCTGGAGAACAAGACCTAATAAGCTTGACAGGATGACTGAGCCATGTGTTATCTTCGGCCCCTGGGCCTGGTGTGAGGAAGCCCCATGGGCAGGGGGCTGACAAAAATAGAAATGTGTCCCCTCACGGTTCTGGAGGCCAGGAGTCTGAACCCAAAGTGTTGGCAGGGCCAGACACACGGGGTGGGGGTGCTCTTTCTGCTCCGGGTGGCCCCAGGCCTTCCTTGGCTTGTGGCAGCATCACCCAAGTCTCTGCCTCTTTCATCAGATGAGTGTCTTCTCTCTGTGGCCGTCCTTGGGCCTGTGACTCTGCTCAGTCACAGAGGACCAGGTCCTACCCTGCACCGTGTGACCTCCTGTTAACTAACACCCCCTTCTAAGACACTATTTCTAAGCAAGGCCATATCTGTAGGGGTTAGGACTTCCACTTATCTTTTCGGGGGTTCAGTTCAACCCATAACACCTTACAAAGCAGCCTGGAAATAAAGCCAGCTGGTGGCTAGCTGAAGAGCCCCTGGGGAAGGTCGGTGCGACCCCCCTGTACTAGGTTCCAGGAGCCCTGGTGGTGTCATGGTTAGATGGTGGGCTGAGAACCACAAGGTCAGCAGTTCAAAACCACCTGCGGCTCTGCAGGGGATAGGCCTTTCTGCTCCCATAAAGAGCAGCAGTCTTGGAAAACCACAGGGGCCATTTTAGCCTGTCCTACAGAGTCACTATGAGTTGGCATCGACTCAGTGGCAGTGAGTAAGCTTGGGAATTTCTATCATCTCTTTGAACTCTCCCCCAAGCCTTGTGAGCTAGTCTTTAACACCCCCATTCCACAGATGGGAAACAGGCCCAGAGAGGGAAGGTGACCTCCCCACAGTCACACAGCCTGGGAGTAGGCATGACTGCAGATGGGAGCCTTAGGGTGCCTGGTCTAGGGTGACTTTCTCTAGATGACGTGACAGAGGGCAAGCCCCCAGAGCAGCAAGAGGGGAGCCACCTGCCCACCCTGTGTGCAAACCCTGCTTCCTATCTGGAAGGTAACACGACAGAGCCAAGTTCTCGGTTACCACTGGGGCACAGGTGGTGGAGGTGGCCAGGAGGGAAAGAGAGAAGCCAGTAGTGGGCAGCACAGGAGGCTGTGCAGGTGAAAAACGATGGCGCAGTGATCCCTCTAGACTGCAGGCTCCCCATTGGCCACTCTTCATCTAAGAGAAGTTCATGGTCGCCTGACCAGCTGTTCCAGGCCTCCCTTGACTTTTGGCTTCGAGAGTTTAGGAACCCTTCCCTCTGGGGCTACTACCTTGGGCTGATGTGAAGGTCCTGTCGGGTAAGTTCGGGTGCCAGCAGCCATCATTCATTCATTCCACAAGCAGTCATGGGCACCCATTCTCATGCAAGGGGCTGCTGGTGGCACCAGTTATTAAGCATTCAGCTCCTAGTCAAACGGGGGTGGTTGGTAGTCACCCAGAGGTGGCTTGGAAGGTAAGACTGGTGACCTGCTTCCTGAAGGTCACAGCGCTGCAGAACCCCTGGAGAGTCCAGATCTGCCAAGCACACGCCGAGCTGGCAGGAGCTGGCATTGACCCAGTGACACCTCACCAGAGTGCTATGCGGGCGCTGTCCCTGGTGCTGAGACTGCACAGAACCCAAGACTCCCAGGCTTCTTCCACCCAGGCCTGACATCCCCAGGGGGATTCCCAAACTCAACCAAACCCAATGCAGCCTAGGCTCACAGCATTCCTACAGGACATGATAGAACTGGCCCTTGTGAGTTTCCAAGACTGTAACTCTTTTAGGGAGAGGACAGCCCAGTCCTCCTTTGGAGCTGTTGGTGGTTTTGAATTGCTGGCCTTGCAGTTAGCAGCCCAATGCATACCCCCTATGCCAGACAAAATCACAACCAAATAAATGGATACATATGAAGGCTAATACCAACTGGGGGTAAGTTTATGAATGAATCAACAACTTGACATGAGGAAATGTAATGGGGAGGCTACTTTATCAGGAAAGGCAGGCCTGGCCAAGCACAGACACTGGGCTGAGGAGTGGTGAGGCACACAGGCTGAACGGTGGTGCGTGCCAAGGGCAGGAGGTGGACTGAGCCTGGGACACATGGGAAGAACAGCTCAGAGCAGAGCAGGGATGGACTCAGGGAGGTGCTGGGCTCAGCCATGCTGGGCTCTGGAGGGCCTTGAGGCCCTGTGTGGCCAAGAGAAGCCATCCAAAAGATCGGCTAGGAAGATGGAACCGGGGAGAAGAAGGTTTTGTTCCATTGGAGCTGTCTTTGGGGTCTTTCGGCTCCTTCTGGAGGAAACGGATGCGATGGGACCAGCAGTGAGCAGGCTGGCAGGGGAGGGGAGATTGCAGAGAAGGCCTGCCTTAGAGAGATCCCCAGTCACTGGGGCGCCACCCAGGGGAGGCAGGAAGACGATCCCAAGGCCCAGCCCAGGGGCCCTGGTCCCTGCATGGAGCACCAGGGAGGGAGGCGCCCGGGGAAGTGACCCCTCCCCTCCTCCTCTCTTGGCTACATTTCCTGTAGCCCTGCAGTTTCCCCCTGCCCCTCCCCTGGGGGCTGAGACCCTGGGGCCCAACTGAACCCTGGAAGCTTCTGGACAGTGAGACAGGACTGTGGAAATGGGGAGCACACCCTGACCCCCGAAGCTTCAAAGTCTCAGAGGTCTCAAAGGCCAAGCAGCTCTGGAGCTGCACCCTTGGGCCCCGCTGTGGCCACTCAGGGTCTCCCAGCAGGACCAGTGACTACCTGCTTTCTGCCTGAGGGTCCTCATCTGGGCAGCGCACCACCTCCCTAGGTGTACCTGACGGGTCACACGGGACGGAGCAGCACTTGGTGGTGTTGGGTGGGGGGGTGCCTGCTCAGGGCAGCCTGGCACCCAGCATGGTGAACTGTAGTCCAGGCTGGGTGCCTTGGATGCAGGGAGAAGAGGGTTAGCCTTGGAGTTGCTGGGTAGATGTTCAACTCATAGTAGAAACGTAGGAGGTTGGAACCCACCCAGAGATCCCTCAGAAGAAAGAAGTGGGGACCTGCTTCAGAGAGGTCACCATCATTGAAGACCTTAGGGAGCAGGGTCCATTCTGGGGCCCTGAGGATAGACAGCAACAGCCAGCCTTGGGGGGCCTAGTGACAGAGCCATGGGCCGAGTTCTGAGGAGGAAGGTGGTTTATCAGAGAAGCAGCTTCCGGCGGCCGAAAGGGGGTCAGAGGATGCTGTAGGACTCAGTGCGCACCTCCAGGTCTGAGGATGTCCCCCACCAGCTTTCACATGGCCATCCACAGCCTGGGTCTGGCCCTGCCCCTCCTTGGGCCCACTCACCTCAGGACTGGGTAGGTCACGTGGCTGTCAGCCTGGATTTGAGTGGTACAGACACCTCTGGGCTCTGTGTCCCTCAGCTACCCTGAGCCATCTCGACTGTGACATTTGGACCTTGCCTCCTGGTCTGCCCCTCCCTTCTTTAGAGAAAGTGTTTGGGCTGTGTGCCTTCTGCCTGTTGATCCCCGAACATCCCTACCCCACCATCTTTGACAGGCTCCCTGGGGAACTCAGCCTGAATCTCAGGGCCAGTCAGACTGCCCAACTGGGCCCTGCTGGTGGCACCCTTAGCATGCAGGCCAGGTGGGTCTCTGTCAGCTCCAGGTTCTGCAGGGCTAGGCAGACTCGTGAGTCCAGCCCTCAGCTTGAAGCTAGCAGTGTGGCCACTGTGGCCAGTACAGGGGTCTGAGCAGGGGACCCCCATGTGGGAGGCAGAGGAGAGTGGAGGGAGGCTGTCCTCACAGCCTGCAGGAGGCAGACAGGGCTTCCACCTGCCTTTTGAGCCTTCATGTCCCTCACCGGCAACATGAGAAGGCCTAGTGGGGCTCTGAGATTCCATCACAGAATCGTGGAGGATTCTGGGGGTCTAGCAGGCCTGGGATGAGAGAGGGGACAGGTCCAAGGGACCAGGGCTGGCTCTCAGTAGGCACCTGGGGGAGGGAGCAGATATGACTCATTCAGTCCCACCCCTCGAGCCTCAGTCTGTGGGGAGGGTCACCTCAATGTGGCCATGTCACAGGCCAGTCCAGGGCCCGTGACCTCCCTCAGCACCTCCCAGGGCCTCTCACCCACCCCACCTGGCAGGACAAATGTCTTAGGCCCCGAGCCATGGAGCATCACGGCCCCCAACTCTGTAACTGGGTGGGGAGCAGAGCAGGTCCCCACTGCCCTCCTGACTTTTGCAATGCCTGCAGGGGCCCAGTCTCCTCCTCTTGTCCCCACCGGGTTCTCTGGCATCCAGGATCGGGGTAGAGCCGGGACAGCCCAGCCAGAGCGGCTGCCTGGAAGGCCCCGGGCGCTGGGACGAGCTGCAGCCCGAGCATCTGATTGATTGCACCGCTCAGAGTGGATATATTTTTTAATAATCTGTTTCCAAAATTAGGCTTGGCCTGTGCTGCAGCAATCCGGAGCAGCGCGGCATCTTCTTTCTTACCTGTCAGCAGTCACTACCTGTTTGCCTTCAGGAGAGCACTGGGTGAAGGTGCCGGACCCCAGGCCCCAAGGTCCGAGAGCTGGGGGCCCAGGGAGAAGGTACAGGGGCTCCTGAACCTCCCCTGATCACCACCTCCTGTGGCCTGAGGGACACGTTCCCTCACTGTGAGGTGGTGCCGGTCACAGTCAGCTCAAAGAGTGGAGTCAGGGCTGTTATCTCAGAGATACGCACACGCCCCCTGCCCAGCAGGGCTTACTGCACACCCAGGACATGGTCATGTCTGTGGCTTCCCCGGGGGACTTTGGGAAACCGAGTCCTAGACTCGCTGATCCCTTTGGTAACCCAGTTCAGGGCCACTTGGGTGAGCGTAATAAAGCTCTTGCAGTGGGACCTCTGTCCACCCGTCTTCTGCTTCGTACTTGTTGTGATTGTGTGCTGCCCAATTGACCCCAAGCTCTAGTGACTGCATGTGACCGAGGACGACTTCCGCGTGGGGCTCCCCAGGCTGTGGTCTCTGGGAGCAGACACCAGGTCTTTCCTTTCGATGAACAGCTGAGGGGTTCCCACTGCCCCACTCCATGGCTTCTTCCAACCTGGGCTGGCTTCCAAAGGTCTCAACCAGCACAGGTCTGCATGGGGTTGAGGTTTATATTTCTGTTACCGCCAATGCAAAACAACAGGTCCTATCCACCTCCCAAAAGAGAAAGGATGGTGGAAGATAGAAACTCTGGGTCCAAAGGATGCCCCCTCCCCAGCAACCTGGTCTGTCCCCCCAGGGCTCAGCTCCATGGACCCTACTGAGAGATGCTGATAAGAAATGCTTGTGTCTTACGGACTTAAAAATGCCATTGCTGCTCTTCTGACACTCAGTGCTGCCTGTGTGTAGGCCCTGCCCTCTTCTGGGCTGCCTCCCGGGGCTGAAGAGCCATGGCAGCGTCTGACAGGGATGCTTAAAAGGCCCCCTAGGAGGTGAGAATAAGAGGTGAAGGCCAGGGGCTTGGGAAAGGGAGGGAGGCCATTAGTCATCTTCCTGGAAGCTGGGTCCTGGGCTGACCTTCAAACATGGCAAGGTTGACCTTGGCTGAAGGGGAGAGCCAGTCTTCAAAGTGTAGTCCACACGTTGGGCAAAGGCCAATGTAGGCATGAGCTTGGCAAAGGGGTGGCCAGTAGCATACAGTCCATCTTACCCTCTACCTGGGCATGAAAAGCAACAAACCAATCCCACCCTGACCCCGAGGTTCTACAATTGGCAAGGTGGTCCCTTCTGGTCCATGCCAGGTGACCTGGTGATGCCAGCTTCCCCTGCTCCTGGACCAAGATGGGATGTCCCTGCATCACCCCCCCACAGCCAAGGCCATGGCCAAGGGGAGATGTGCACTCTGAACAGAATCAGGATCCAGAGGAGCCCTTGCATTAGATTCTAGAAATTCCTGTGGCCTACATCTCTTTCTTCTGGGGTCCCCCACCCCCAGGACTTCCCCAGCGCCCCTCCCCTCCCCCACCTCTCGTGTTTCCATGGAGAGGTGCTGACTGCTTCGTTCCTACTCTGACATTGCTTTCTGAAATTCATCCACATCAAAGTGAGATCCTTTCTGTTCCGCTCTCAACAAGGCTGTGGTGATTAAGCACTTAAATTGATTAATCAAATTTCCTGTGATGAGAACTACTGTCCTTCATTAATCTGAGCGGGATTATAAATAAGAGATGGCAGATACAGGAGACAAACGTGTTGACAGATCAATGTGTCTGCCTGCATCACAAACAGGCACTTGCTTCCTGAGGGCTTTAGCTGGAGGCAGCCCGGGGACAGAGCTTCCCTAAAGACAAAATTAGACTGAGATTAAAGTCTCCCCGTTTTAATAAAGAAATATGCATCTAGGAGCAGGCAGCCCGGGGATGGGAAGGTACAGGTTTGCATACCAATGGCCAAGCTGTGTTCATGGAGGTGGTGACCACGGCTCGATAGAGGCAGGACCACAAGCGCTTTGATGGATGACAAGCTGGTGCCCTTGCAGAGGAGAAAGGCTCTGGAGTCCAACTAGCCCTGGGTTCAAGTCCTGCCCCCACAGTCTCCTCCTTCTCTCACTTGTGAAATGTGGATGTGAACAGCACCTACCTCATCAGTTGCATTAAGATTCTGTGAGGTCAAACCTGGGAGGCACCTGGATTTATGCTTTAAAACAGTACTGAGGAGCTGCTGTGTCCCTGAGTCCTGGGCTAGTATTTAGAAGGCTGCGCACATGCACCGCCTGTGCCCCATGGAACCCGCGTGGTTGGGAAGCAGGCAGGCATTCATCACAGGGGCCTGGCTTTACCTTCAGTGCCTGTGGTGAGACATGCTGGCGGGAAGGGCAAGGCCCTGGGAAAGAGAACTTCCTCTGGGATCCGGGGAGACTTGATGGAGTTACGAGATGTGAACACGTGGTAGAGGCTGAGTGGCCCCAGGTAGGGAGAAATAAGAATATTCCAGAATGTTCTAGAACAGTGGTGGGGAACGTCTGGTCTGTGGGTCACATGACACTCGAAAAATCACCCATGCCAACTGACATTGCATCCTTCGACAAAGAGAAGCAGCTCTAGCCATGCTGCCCGGGGTGGGTTAATGGAGTGGAGGACCAGCAGGGCTGGCCCTTGGAGGATGTTATAGAAACCTAAAGGCCTTGGCAGAAACATGGGTCCCTACCTCCATTCTAGAAGGAGACGTGTGCATGGACCAAGCCTCTGATGGAGGAGAGAGCAAGGGCTGGGGGAGAAACCCTCTGGAACACAGAGGGCAACAGGAGGACCCCAGGGCCTGGGTGAGGCTGGGAGGTGGGCAGCGGCCATATTCTTCAGGCTTTGTCACTGACCGATGTGGAAGAACTGGTATTTCTTGCAAATTAGCACCTGGGGATGGGAGCTTTAACAGTGAGTGGCTCAGGGCTGGCGGCGGGGATCTGTCCTTGAGGTACCAAAGGAGGCTCCTCTAGGACCCAGCTCTGCCCACTCTCCTGGCCTTCCCAAGCCTTGCATTCTCTGTGGACATTCTGGGCCCAGTCACACTGTCCAGTCCACATTCAGGTCTTTCACCTCCACGGTCCTCCTGCGTGGTCGCCTTTGTCCAGAACATCTTCTCTGACTTCTTTGCCTAATTGACTCCCATAGAATTTCTCTCTCAGCTCACCCCACGGGATTAAAGATCCCCAAAACAGCCCCACCCCCACCCCACCCCTGCACTGGAGCTCTGATTGTGTGGTGCCCATCTCCCCACTTGGAGAGGAAGCCCAAGAAGCAGAGGCCAGGTCTGTCTTGGTTCCATTCCATCCTCAGCCCCAGTGTGGAGCTGGGCACTTGGCATGGTCAGCCTCGGCGGAAGCAAGCTGAATCAGAGTGGCCTTGAGACATCCTAGAGATGGGTTGGCCAGGCCCAAAGACACAGGTGGATTCAAGAACAATGTTGTGTGAGTCTGGGTACTTTAGAGAAACAAATACACAGAAACTCATGTATAAGAGAGAGGTTTATATAAAGGTTAAGTGCGCATGAAGAAAACATTCCAACCCAGTGCTACCCAAGCCCACAAGTCCAACATTAACTCATTAACCCATATGTCTGACACCAATCCAAAAGTCCTCCTCCATCTCACAAAACAGATACAATGATGCCGACTGCAGGAGGAAAACCAAGTCAGTGGATGTGTAAACATCTCAGTGCTGGCAGGGGGCTGCTCCAGCACCCAGGGCTGCATCAGGGTAGGTCCATGTGGCTTCTCCTTGGGGATGTCTTGCAGGGAGTGAGCCTTGCCAGCTGAAGCAGGGAACTGGCTAAAGCAGCTGCACCCTGGTCAGGCCATCAGAAAGCAAGAGACCCGAGAACTAGAAAGGCGAGGCTCACTAAGCCATTTATCCCTCTGTCCTTCAATTAACCCCACATGTGTTTATCGGCCAGGTTGGCACAAGAAACTAACTACCTCAAATGTAACCCAAATGGATCACCTCAACACATGACATCGGTTGGGCTACTGTTTGCCACATGGCCTTGTAGACCTGGGGGAGCCTGGACGCAGCTTCTGACAGCATCGGTGGGATGAGTATGGACATCGTGAGGAAGCACTGTGGTTCGTGTCAAGGAGAAGGAAGCCCAGAGCAAGTGGTAGGAAGCTGAGAGGGGCTTTCTGGATTGGACAGGCTTGGGCCTTGAAGGAGATTCAGGACTTGGCAAGACGGGAGTAGGGGGCAGTTCTAGGCAGTGGAATCAGTACCTGCAAGCCAGCCCCACCCCAGACCCACCCCAGCCGCCACTGTACTAAGAAAACACAAATCCCTTTCTGGTCATCTGCATCTTCCCGAAGGAACCTGGTGGCACGATGGTTAACCACTTGACTGCTAACTGCAAGGGGGGTAAATGTTAATCTCTCGGGTGGTTCCACAGAAGAGGAGACTAGCAACCTGCTCGCATAAAGATGACAGCTTAAGAAACACAGGGGGCGCTTCCCCCAATTCAGAATCAGCCTGATGGCACTTATCAACCAGACCCACCAGACTCCTCTCCAGGGTCTCCCGAGGTGGTGGCCAGACCGCCACGCAGACCTCTGGCTGGCGTTCTCGGTCTCCCTGGAGTCCACCCGCTTTCGGCTTCCAGAAAAAAGGCTGTGAGTTAGTGCAGGGAGTGGGGTTGGGTGGGAGGAGGAGGCACCAGAATCCTGCCCTTGGAGCAAACCCACTAGTTCTGTGTGGGATTAAAATGATCCCTCCTTGCTGAATTGGCCTTTTCACTAAATATTTAAAGGCCCCTTATTAAAAGAGTTCCCGTCTTAGAAAGATCAGCCCTTCATCCGTCACGTCCTTCCGTTGTAGTGTGGACTCCGGGCTATGTCCAAGAACCCCTCCCCCCAGGCCCCTGGCTGGCCACAGGCACCCTATCTTCTGAAGCGTGTGTCCCTTCGTGTGAAATAGAGATCGTACGTCGTGTGCCGTCTCAGCCACCCTGTGCGTACAAGTCGGTGGCATCAACCTCAGGCACCATCCGCGCTCTCCATTTCCCAAATCTCCCATCACCCCACACGGAAGCCATCATTCTCCATTCCTTCCGTTCCCTGCCCCTATAGCCACTGATCCCCCGGGGTCTCTGGGCATCTGCCTGGTCTAGATTTTCCTGATCAGTGGAGCCGTGTGTGCGGTGTCCTTTAGAGTCTGGCTGATTCCACCCACTCGGCGTCCTACTTCCAAGCTTCCTCCCCATCCTGTGTCAGAACTCCGTTTCTCTTGGTGGCTGACCTCTGTTCAATGGACAGACCGCATGTGGGGTAGCCATTAATCTGTCAGGAGACACTCGGGTGGTGACCACCCGTGGGCTATTGCAGGTGATGCTGCTGTTGACCGTGGGCCTACAAGTGTCTGTTTGAGCCCCTGTGTTGAAGTCTGAGGAGCATGCACCTCGATGGGCCAGCTGGGCAGTCCGTGTCTCACTTTTCCTCAAGTGTGTTTGAGGAAGGGCCTCCTCTGGGCCCATCACTGTGCCTGGGTGTTCGGCCTGGGTACCCTGGGGCACAGTAGACTATAAGTAGGCCCTGGGCCCTGAGCTTGGCCCAGCACCAGGCTCTGTTAGCTGCTTCCCTTCACCCTGGGACCCAATGCTGGGCTGTGGGCAGAGGAACTGAGAGGGTCAGGCTCTGCCATTGGGGAGCTCCCAGGGGAAGGGAGAGTGGGGACGGCTCTTGAGACGCAGTGTGCTCTGGCCCTGCCGGGAAGGGAGAGGACAGAGGGTGTGTGGGAAGAGGACAGTCTAATTCCACCAGGAGGTCACCTCCAGGTGCTGATGCTGGGGCTCAGCAGCCTGAAGTCTGATGATTTGTCCACTGAGCACAGAAACAGGGATGCCTCCAGGCCCCACACCCCCACCCCGGGAAACCCAGATGCCCATACCGTGATCTGAAAGGGCGTGGTCTGTCCAGTGATCCCTTGGCGAATAGTGGAGCGCCTAATGTGCTCTAGAAAGTGACCAGACATCCCGCTTTTGGTGGGACAGTCCCGACTTTTAACAATTTTTCCCCGCATCCCACGGCGTTTTTTAAAAAGTCCCGATATTTGGAAAGAGTGCACAAGCTAGGATATAGGGTTTTCGGCTGCCATGTGGCTATTTCGCCAGGATATGAGTTTTTCAATGATGTCCTGCTGGTGTCACGCTTTACCAATGTTAAAATCTGGTCACCGTGGCCACCCTGGCCTAGCCGCACAGAGAGGGGCTGGCCACGTGCCTGCCTTAAATTTCAGTCTCAGAGCTGCAGACTCCGAACGGCGCGTGCTGCTGAACCACAGGTGCCGCCGTGATCGAAGCGTGGCCCAGCTGCTCCAGGAACACAGAGGAGGCGATGATCGATCTTGGGTCAGGTGGGGCGTGGGAGGGACTTCTTCCAGGAGGAGGGGCCGTCAGAACCAGGTTTTGGAGACATGTGTGAATTCAGAGTGTGAAATAGCTTGGTGAAGGGGACAGGTGGGAATGAATGAGACCACAGACCGACGGGCTGGGGGATTCAGGCAATGGAGTATTGCCTCCCAAGTAGAAGGCCCAACGGGTCATGGAGAGAGAACCTGAGCCTTCTGGAATGTTCCAAGCAGGGAAGGATAGCGGGGAATCCTGTCCCCTCTAGGGAAGTGGGAGTGCCCCTGTGACTAGTTGCGGCAGCTCTGACTGAGACGAGGGCAAGGCAAGAGTTGGTGAGGAAGCAGAGGCCCCCCGGGAGTTCTGGCTTGAGCACTGACTGCTGACTCGGGGTGCTGAGAGGCCAGGGTGAGGTGGCTTGAGGGGTTTGGTGCCACTGGGCCATCCCACCTCAGAGTAGCCCGAGAGGAAGGAGCAGCCCTGCCCGGGTGGGTTTCTGAGAGGGTAACTCTGTACAGGAGCAGAAAGCCTCGTCTTTCTCCCTTGGAGCAGCCGGGGCCCCAGATGGGGTTAAGCGGTCCGAGGTGACTCTGGGTCTGGGAATGCTCAGGCAGGAGGAGGAAGGCTTGTCTATGGCCCTTCTGTGGGTGAAAGGAGATAGTTGGCCACCAGACGAGAGGGTGGATGAAGAAGGGGAAGACTGGCCTCAAGCAGGGGTGCAGCCTTTGGACACCTCCGACCCACGTGGAAGAAGACCTTTGTCGGGTCTTACTGGAAGGTCCACCATGCACTTGGGACTGAGGCCCCCGCTAAGGGACACAAAGCTGAACTTTACTCCTGCTACAGGGAGCCCAGGGCAAAGAGAGCAAGGCCACACAAGCCTGAATGCTTGTGTCCCCAAAGGCCCAGGGCCAGGGGGCGAGTTAAGACGGCATCATGGCTAGAACTCTGGGTGGCTGGATGACCACAACTCTGGGAGGCATCTGGGCATGGCCCTGATGCCTCCGTGACCTTGGACGGGACATGGCCTCTGAGGTCCTGCCTTCCTCAGCCGGAAAATGAAGGCGTCGGGCCCGTCAGGAGACAATCCCAACCATCCCATTCAGCTGGAGACATTTTCCAACTCGATGCCTCTTCCACCCACCCGCTCACCTTGCTGTCGGCAAGAGTTAAGTTTTAATGAGAAATAGAATTTCTCTCTGGAATATTGAGTATAATTAAAACTCTGCTGGGAAAAAAAGAGAAAGAGAGACAAGGGGATGAATGAGACCCCCTCAAACATGGAGAGTCCTAGAGGAAGTGACCATGGCAAAACAGGACCCCCATCTTCCTCTCCCTATGACACAGGTTATGAAGTCGGATTTGAAACAGTTTCCATTAAATATTTAAATATTTCATTAAATATTCATCATCTCAAAAATTGCTTCTTAACAGATCCTTAGGTAAATATAACAATATTTGATCACAAAAGCTGCTCGGCCTGACAGAGGCTCAGAAACAGTGAGGATCGGGCTGAGCCTCAGCTGCCTGGGGCATGGGGGATTCCCGCCAGCCGAAAGGGGGCAGGGGGCAAGAGGGCACCCTGGTGAGGGGCCGGGAGAACCCTAGGATGATCCAAAGGGTGGACGCACTTCAGAGAGATGAAGACGGAGGTGCCCCGGCTTGTCATACTGGTGCCAAGAGCTGAAGGCCCATTGGCCAGACTCCCCTCTGGGGGGGAGTCGACCCAGCTGTGAAGAAGGGGCCACCTTGTCCTTTGGTCTCAATGGGCATCACTTGCGGGGGGGGGGGGTCGTGAAGGGACCTTTCTGTGTCAGCGTGTTAATAACCCTTGAAGGTCTTTCTGGAGACTGTGGTGGAGTCTCTCTCGTGGAGTATGTAGGATTCTCAGTGGGGGGGTGGGGGGGGCGTGGTATCACTTTCCTTTCTTCCTACCTCCCGGGTGCTGTGCTGAGGGCCACCGCTAGCCTGAGAAGGCAGGGCGGGTTCCCGACCGCCACACTGTGGATGCCTGGTCTCTGCCCACCAAGAGCACGCCCAGCAGTCCTGACCATCAAAATTGCCTCCAGGCGAGGCTGGATGTCCCCTAGGAGCAAAGTCACACCTGGCTGAGAATCACTGTCTAGAACAGTGGTTCTCAACCTGTGGGTGGAGACCCCTTTGGAGGTTAGGGGTCAAAGGACCCTTTCACAGGGGCCGCATGCGATTCATAACAGTAGCAACATGACAGTGATGAAGTAGCAATGAAAATGATTTTCTGGTTAGGGGGGTCACCACAACATGAGGAACTGTATGAAAGGGTCGCAGCCTGAGGAAGGTGGAGAACCGCTGGTCTAGAAGGAAGGCACAGGAGATGCTGTGCTGACCACTGGGAGATGATGGGGAGGGTGGAGGGAGGGAAGGAGAAGTCAAACAAGGACCGTGGGAGGGTGCTGTTCTCAGGAGAGTGTGGTGGTTGGGGACGGGGTAACATCGGTTGGGGACCATTGAGCCCTGCACGTGAGCAGTCAGTATGCCAGCTCCCAACTGAGGACTTCCTCCTAGACGCTCCCTACCACCAGCTCCAGCTGGCCCTCAACCTCACCACCAAGTATCCCCTACTACTGCCAGCAATTGCCAGCAATGCAAATGCCCCATCCCTCAAGGCCCATCACCACGCAGGCCTGTCTGTCTGTCTCTCTCTCTCTCTCTCTCTCTCTCTCTCTCTCTCTCTCTCTCTCTCTCTCTCTCTCTCTCTCTCACACACACACACACACACACACACACATACACACACACACACGATGCCTGCTTTCTCTGGTTCCCACTGAACTGCCAGCTTTCCTGGAGGCCCAGATCTGCCCACAGCCACCAGGGACCCTCCAGGCACCTAGAGCAGATTCCTCCACCTTTGGTTGGTGCTCAGGCTTCAGCTGAAGCCAAAGGCCTTGGACCCTGTCTAGGTGATGGCTAGGTAGGGCCCGCCCAGCTTGCATGCTGGGTTTCCTTGTCCACCTGAGCGGGTCCCAGGGTCTGTGCAGCGTGCCCTCCCCCACCCCCACTCCCCACTTCCTGCATGCAGGACCCACCTCTGATCTCTGGCCTCCTGGGGAGAAGCAGAGAGCTGGTGCTGAGATGCAGTTCAGAGTTCCCGGGCCCCTTTCTCCATGTTAGGCCATCTTGACACCTGTGCCAGGTGAGAGCCGTCCCATTCTCCTCCCCCTTTCAGAGAAGCTCAGCTCCTTGCCCTGGGTCACAGGAGTAATGAGCACATGTTTATAGACCTGGGGCAGTCTAACTCGAGAGTCCCTGCCCTGTAGAGCCAAGCGCACAGCCTGATCCCGTTCTGACTCAGTGACCCGACGGGGAACAGCAGAGCTGCCCCAAGGGGCTTGCAAATCTGTCATCCTTATGGAAGCGGATCACCTCGTCGTTCTCGCTCACAGTGGCCAGTGGATTCAAACCAATGACTTTTCAGTTAGGGGCCAAGCTCCTTCACCACTCTGCTACTGGGGCTCTGTACCCTGAAGCAGACCCTCTGTAAATGCCTGTTCCCACCCTCACTCCCAATTGCAGAGCCTCCCAGGAAAGCAAGTAAGCTGTCACCTCAGCTACCACCTGTCCTGGTCCTTCTCATTTTCTACCAGACCTGAGGGTTTGCGTGAGGGCAGAGGCCTGGCCCTGGTCCCCAGAAGTGGCAGCTGCTGGTGGCTGCTAACCACAAGGCAGCGGTTCAAACCCACCAGTCACTCTGTGAGAGAATGATGAGGCTTTCTGCTCCCATGAAGACTTACAGCCTGGGAAACCCACAGCGGCAGTGCTACCCTGTCCTCTCGGGTGTCTGTGAGTCAGAATTGGCCCTGGCTCCTTGGCAGTGAGGTGTTGGTTCAGCTGAGTACCACTGTCCTGACACCTTGCGCTCACAGAACAGTTTCCATGAATCTGGGATGAGCTTCTCTTCCTTGCTCTGAAGGAGGGGACCTCCCTGGAGAGGGCCTGGCCCCCCAGCCACTGGTGGGAGTGGATAGGTCCTGTTCTCCAAGGATTGAAGGCTGGTGGCCCCTGGGGATCCCTGAGCTTTTTGACCCCCTTGTTCCACGGCAGCATCCTGGGAATTTGGAATGCACTGATGGAAAATAGCCCCCAGGTCCAGGGCAGAAATGTTCCCCAAACAAACGTGACCTCCCATGAGTGTCAACACCAGCCTGCCTAGCCAAAGCCACTGCCAGGTGTGAACGGCACAACAGCAAAGAGCCACTCCTGTGGAAGATGGGCCACCAGGCTAGAGAAATGAAGGGTGCAGGACCTGACCCTCCTGAGCAGGGACCCAGGGTTCCTCGCCTGAGCCTGCCCCACCCCCTGCCCGCCCTGTAGTGTAGGAGCACACTTACAAGGTTTTGAGTGGAAGTCCCTATCTCTATGCAGCCGCTCCCCTTGGAGCCTCGGTGAGCACTGGGAATGACCCACCCAGAGATTCTACAAGGGGAGTCAATGCAGACAGGCAGAGCCACCGCTCAGCTCCCTGGTCCTGAGCCAGCCCACCCATTTTTGCCAGCCTCCAGCTTCCTCCCTAGACAATAGGAATAGGTGGACAAGAGTCCTCTCCCAAAAGCCCCTCCCGGAGGAGGAAGCCCTCAGACCCTATGCTTGGCAGTAGAGGCAGAGGGTGTCCGTGCGCCTGGTGGTCCTGAGTAAGTCATGTCACCTTGAGGCGTGGCATGCTCCTCTTAGTGTTGGGGGGAGCAGCGGTGCCTAGGGCTGCTGGTAGAGTAGGCTGGGGGCTGGGTAGCCCTGGCTGCATCCCTGCTAACCTTGGACGGACAAGCCCTGGGCCTCTCTGGTGAGGGACTCCTCATCCAGCAAACAGGTGTGATAGGCCCCTCCTCAAAAGACCCCGATGAGGACGCACTGAGAATCCATTGGGGACAACTTCTTTCGACCCTGGTGGCCACAGGACACACACCAAAGTCCCGAGAGGCCACACAGGTGGCTGACACATGGATGCTGGGCCGTGTGGTGTCCCTCTCCCTGCTGTTGTTCCCAAGCAGGGCCCTGCAGCCCCTGTCCAGCTGGGGGGGGTGGGGGTGGAGGAATGCACAGTGAGGAGGGAGCCTCTCTCTCTCTCTCTCTCTCTCTCTCTCTCTCTCTCTCTCTCTCTCTCTCTCTCTCTCTCTCTCTCTCTCCTGCCTCGTCAGCAGTCCAGATGTTGTGCTGGAGACAGGTGGGATCGAATTACCCACAGGTGCCCTGGGGCTGCTTGCCCTCCCACTGTGCCATCCGCCTGCGAGATTCAATCGGGCCAGCGCAGGTTAGCAGCATATTGGATTCCGACGAGTCATATTTTAAAGCTGCCGAAGAGTTGCAGGCGACAGAAAACCTGTTTCTTTCCCATTTCAGACATCCAGGAAATTTGTACCACATGCAGCCTGCATGTCATTACACACTTTAAAATACTGCACTCGCTCCTCCCAGAGCCCGTGGATCCATCACCCGGTAGTCAGCCTATGGGCCCTCGGGGGACCCAGAAAGAACAGATCCTGCAGAGGCTGAGGCCACCCTACTGGGCACAAGGCACAGCCCCACCAGGGAGGCTGAAGTGTAAGCTGGTATTTCCCAGGAGAGGGGATGCCGGCGCTCGGAGAAGGCAGTGCAATTACAGAGGCCTGGTCTAGACCACCTGAGAGACCTGGCATCAGGACTCACTGGTGTCCACACTGGCTCCCACCCCTGTCCAAGAGCCCAGCCAACAGGTCTGCTCCATCCACAACCCAGCCAGGGTGATTATCTATCTAGGGAAGAAATGCAAATTCTCTACAAGGGCCAACAGGAAAAACCAACCCCAAACCAACACATAGAGAACCCCTAGGACATGGGAGAAGTGCCCAGTGGCTTTCTGAGACTGTAACTCTTTATGGGAGTAGAAACCCTTGTCTTCCTCCCACTGAGAGATTAGTGGTTTCGAACTGCTGACCTGGTGGTTAGCAGCCCCCTGTGTAACCAGGACACCAGCACGACTCCTAAGAGAAATACAGAGGGGTTCAAAGCCCCTAGCAAGACAAAGAGGGGTCTGGCCTTCTCAGGAGTTTGAAGTGGGGCTGGAAGGCTTCGTGGGTCTTGTCCCTGCGCATGGGCTCTGGGGGAGGCTCTTAGTGAAGCCTGAGCTGGGAGGTTATGTGAGGTAGTCTCGGCCACAAAGCTGAGGAGAATCAGTTGCACAGACAATGCATTACCAACACCCTCCTGGGTTCAGTAGTGGAATCCGGACATTCCATGGGGAAGACCTGGGTGGTCAGTGAAGAGGAACACATTGCTATGAGCAGGAGTCCACGGAGCTTCTGGACAAAGATGACCAAGGGAGAATGACCCTCGGCCCCAGTCAACCCGATGGATCACAAGGGACTGATCCACAGCAGATCAGGGGACAGAGCAGGGCTGGGCAGCGTTCCAGCATGGGGTCGCCAAGAGCCAGCAGGAGATGCAAAGGGCGCTAACAACCTCTATGCCAAGCATTGTGGCAGACAGGGGACCAGCAGGGGGAACTGAAGGCCCAGTCCCCAGCCCTGAGTGTGGACTTTCTCATGGACATTCAGACGTTGACTGTTCAGGGCCAACACCGGCCCCACACTGAGATCTGGACACCAGGTTTCCCATTCAGGAAGCAAGGCCAACCCCAACCCCGAGATCATGGGCCCCAAGGGCAGGATCTGCCCCCAGCTTGCTCCCTATTGGGCCCCAACACCTTGAAGAGGGCCCAGCCTGCATTTGGCTCTCAGTCCATCTATGTATACTCATTGGTAGCCCATTTCTCCTACATCCTTCCAGCTTCTTCCTCCAGCCACCCCACTCAACCCCCAGGAGGATGTGCAGTGCTGAGGCAGCTCCTCCAGGGGCAGGCTGATGAGCTGCTGGCCAGGAGCCTCTGAGCCCAGGCAGAGGCCAAGTGGCCAGCTCTTGGCATTGCATACAGGGCTCCACTGGGCTGAGTGGCAGGCAGGAGTCTGGCTGTGGGACTTCAGTACAGAAGAGTCTGTCTTTCTGTCAGGCCGTCCAGAGGCAGGATCATTAAGCTGGGGCTGGGCTGGGGGCCCAGGACGAGAGACTCTGCTCTGGACAGCAGGTGGGTCCAGGTTTTAACACCTTTCTCCAGGGCAGGAGACATCTCCTGAAAAACAGACTTGAGGGCAGCTGTGAAGGTCTTCGGGTGATAGAAGACCTCCCTGATGGGAGAGGGCAGGCACGGGGCTGTCCCCAGGCCTCTACCCCACACCATCAACCTAGCCCCCCATCTTCCAGGTAAAGCAGGAATATATCCCTTCTAGTGGCCATAGCTGCCTGGCGGGATGGGATTTGTTTGATAGTGGTGAGTTGGTTGGCCTACAGAAAGAAGGGGAAGATCAATCCTAAATAGTACCAGGAGGAGCTGAGTTTTTACCAAAGGGAGGGTCTCATCAGGAATTCTGGGGAGGGGGATTCAGAGTTCTTCACCGCCCCCCTCTCCCCAGGGAGTTTCCTTGCTGCAGGAGCCTCTGGGAAGCCATGCATTAAACCCAGACTACCTGTGGGAGCCCCCAAAATGGGCTAGGCCTGAGAGACCCATCCAGCTCCCTGCAGCCTGAGGGGCCCAGCTGTCTGGGCCATCACTGCAGGGATGGCGGAGCCTGTGGAAGGGGTCTCCAAGTGACACCACTCTCCAATTCCATGGGGGAAGGAGGGAGGGAGAGAGGGAGGGGTGCCAGGAGAAACAGGGGTCTCAATGAAAATGGATCGTCACAACCGGTTGCGACGAGTGGACACTGACGCGTGGCGGCCCCTCCTGTGTCCGAGTAGAACCAGACTCCCTAAGGCTTTGCGTGGCCGCGGTCTTTCGGAAGTTGGTTGCCAGGGGCAGTACATGGCATGGAAGTCCCTATCTAACCCCCTCTGGCTTCCCCCATTGCCACGAGGCAGGGGTCACACAGGGCTCCATGAGCCATCCTTCTTCAACAACTCCGACACCAACCAACCGTCCCTCCCACGCCGTTCTGCTTCTATGTTGGCTTTGGCCACACGGACGGCACTCACAGTTACATGAGGGGGAGGGAGGGGTTGTTAGGGACTGTAACGGGTTACCACAAGTCAGGATCAGAGAACAGGAAGGGTGCAGTCACTAATCCACAGCAACACCTCTCCTCAGCCAGCCACCACCTCTCTCTCTCTCTCTCTCTCTCTCTCTCTCTCTCTCTCTCTCTCTCTCTCTCTCTCTCTCTGCTCCAAAGCTTCTCAGCCATGTGGTCCCTTGGCCTCTGCCTTCCTGGACCAGGAAGTCCATCTGTCCTCTGTCTCACTGTCCCATGGTCTCAGCGCCACTCCTTTTGCTCTGCCCTGTAGTTTCCATGCCACAGTCTGGTGCCTCTGGACTTGGCCTCTGCCACTTCAGACAGAGACCTCAGCATGCTCTTCTGATGGGCTTTGCTGCTTCAGAGACGGCTCATGTTCTTTATAGCCAAATTCACTGCCATCGAGTCGATGCTGACTCATTGCGACCCTATAGGACAGGGCAGAACTGCCCCTGGGGGTTTCTGAGACTCAATCTTTATGGGAGTAGAAAGCCCCATCTGTCTTTATCCGGTGGAGAATGCCTGCTGGTTTTGAACCACTGACCTTGCGGTTAACAGCCCAACATGTAACCACTGTGCCACCAGGGGTCCTCTGTCCATCTTCTCCCTGGATGGAGTGGGGTGTGGGGAGTGGAGACTCCAATCTCACAGGCTGGTTGGATTAGGTGGCACCCAGGAATCTCTGGGTGGTGCAGATGGTGAACGTGTTTGCCCACTCACCAAAGGTTGGTGCTTTGAATTTCTTGAGAGGTGCAAGAGAAAGTTCTGGTGTGTTGGAGCCAAGGGCTAGTCTCAGAAACCCCCAGGGCAGTTCTACTCTGTCTTGTCAGGTTGTGATGAGTCTGCCCAGACTCGATGGCAGTGAGATTTGGGCAGAGATCTCGGGGAAGTGTAAACAGCCAGCACTAGTCTACCAGCCTGTTGGCGAGTGAGACCCACTCAGGGACTCCATTGAAGGAAAATCCCTACGGTCTGGTTCCTGAAAGATGTCAGCCAAGCAAAGCCTCCAGCAGCTGTACTCCGTACCACGAGGGTTGCCGTGCGTCAGAATCCACCCAACACCAATGGTTTTGTTCGGGCTTATTGCCAGAGGGCCATTGGTGGCTCCATGGTAGAATCCTCCCCTTAGATGACAGAGACCTGGGTTCGAGTCCCTGCCCGTGCTCCTTATGTCTGACCACCGCCTATCTCTCAGTGGAGGCCCGTGGGTTGCTGTGCAGCTGAACCGGTTCCAGAGGAGTTTTGAGACTCAACTAGACTAGGCAGAAAGGCCTGGTGATCACACTCTGAAATCCAGCCAGTGGATACCCTCTGGACCCATAGCTGATCATGGGGATGGCACAGAACCGGTGACAGAGTAGCCCTAAGTCTGGGGCGGAGTCAACAACAGCTAACAGTGATTCTTATTAGTATTATTATCCCCAGTTTTTCAGACGAGGAAATTGAGGCTCAGCAGATTCACCCAGCGAATGGGTGCCACCCTGAGCTCCTGGAAGGTCCGATGGGCTCAGGTGCTTGCAGGTGGTGGGCGCAGAGCCTGGCTAGGAGGGCGTCATGATGCTTCTGGCTGCTGAGCCCACTCTGATTTGTGACTCCATAAGACCAGGTCGCACGCTGCTCCCCCACAGATGGTTCTGCTGCAGTGTGTGTGTGTGTGTGTGTTCGATCCCTGGCGCTGGTGGGTGCCTCCCTCCCCGGTGTGTGTGTGTGTGTGTGTGTGTGTGTGTGTGTGTGTTCGATCCCTAGCGCTGGTGGGTGCCTCCCTCCCCGAAGGGCTCAGCCCTGCTGTCCTTTCTCTTCTGTAGAGATGTTTTCGTGAACTTGAGAAGAAATCGGGAAAAGGCCGATTCCCTCTGTCCAGCCCATTAATTCTGCATGCTCAGGCCCGAATTAACCTTGGCAAGCCTTCGAGAGGAGAGAGTAATTCTAACCTTAAAAATCTGCTGATTAAAGCTGGTTTCAGGAATTCTATTTCACTTAATGTCTTGGCAGGGAGCCCAGCCTCGCATTAACATAGCCACAGACTTGGCCCTGGCTCTTCTTCTCCCTCTCAATAAACAAAGCTCCGTGGCCCGGTTTCAAGCAAGAATTCCCCTCCTAGATTCCTCCACTGTGGGGTGGGGGCCCAAATGGCATAGCTCTGGGGCTGGAATCCCAGCAGGCTCTAGAGAAGAGCAGGTATTACATCTGGAAGTTTCACACAGCCCCAGGCCAGCCAACATTGTGGAAGTAGAAGGAACTGTTTCCTGGCCATGTACGCCGCCGAACTGCGCACCACCATCCCTGCAGCCTCACCTGTCCCCCTGGGAACCGAGGCTGAGGTTGTGAATGAGCAGGGACCGGGCAAGAGCCCCGGAAAGGCGCGAGGCTCTCCTAGCCCCAAAGGAAGCGGCTCCTGGCTCATTGCAATGGCTCCTTCTCTGCACATTGGTCATCTCTTGGGACTACAATGTGCAAGACCCCATGAGGGATGTTTTGGCGAGCAAACTCCGAGAGACTTGCCTGTGGGAGTGCCATTTTCTCGTCAGAGAAGGCTCAGTACTTGGTGCAGGTGTGCCTGGTACATGAGGTGCCCTCATACCTGTGAGCAGAGGGAGGGCGCATAGATACAATGATGCAGTGATGAATGGAAGGAATCTAAGATTGGATGGATGGAGGGAAAGCATAGAGGGAGGGAAAGGAGGAGGAAGAATCGAAGGGAAAAAGGTGGATGGAATAAAGCGAGGAAAATTAGGTAGCAGGACGAAGGATAGATGAATGAATGTGGGCAGAGTAAATAGAGGGAGGGAGGGAGGAAAAGAAGCAGGGAGTGGGTAAAGAAGGGTGGAAGGACGGAAAGGAGGAACGGATGGGTGGAAGGAATAAAGTGAGGTAGGGGATGGGCAGGAAGCCCACCAGCCGTTGGCCCTACCATGGCATAACCACTCTCAGGAGCTGGTTCGCCCATCACCTGGCGCAGCTCCAAGGGCTGGACTGCAGCAGTCCACTTAGACGAGGGGAAGACATGGCGTTTGATTTCTTTATTCCATGCCCAGGACTTTTAGGAAGGATTTGAGCTATAAACAGCATGGATATATTGAAACTGCCTAAAAGCACTAGGGCCTGAGGGCTGCGTATCTGCGTGCTGCTGAGAGCCCCATGAAGCTGTGGGTCATGAACCAGCACATGGACACACGCCGGCTGGGGCTGCTGCTCAGTGAGGGCTGTGAGAGGGTGGCGAGCCAGGCGCAGCCCACCTGCGTGAGGCCACGGGGAGCCAGACCGTGCCAGGAAGCGTCTCTGAGATCCAGGGGCTTCAGACCCTCCAGCAGGTGTTCCTTCTGGCAGGTGTGGAGCGGTTTGGCCGAGTGCTGGGGAGGATGAGTAGGCAAGGGAGGGCGGTGTGAAGCGACAGGTGAGGCAGCCAGGTAGCTGGGCCTCCTCTCAGCAGGGCTCTTCCCTTGGTCCAGGGACCACTGATACCAGCTCCCTGTCTGGGTCCCAGAGAGATTCATAACCTGGACCTCCTCCCTCTCTAAATCTAAATTTATCTTATTATCAATTTTAGCTATTATTCCATTTTATGCCCACTAATTTATTAATCCTGGAAACCCCCATCCCCCATAAAAACAATAAAACAGAAGCTCTGGGGACTTTATTTATATCTTTAAACATGATTTTTATGCCTTTTTATCTACAAATTCATTTAATGTTTATTGCCCTCCTCACTCATGCTGTGGTTAGGCTGCCAGGCTGCCCACCCCTCTTCTTCAAAGCAGCTTTGCCTGCCCCATGAAGGGGTCCCAGGTGCGCCTCGCAGAGGAGCAGGTGGAGGAGAGGACCCTGCTTCAGGGCCTGGGCACTGCTGGGTTTGGTGTTCTGCAGTGGCCCTGCAGCAGGACACTCCCCTGCACTGGTCCCTGATGGAGAGACAGGGAGGGAGCTCTCTACAACCTGATTCTCACCTGGGCCCATCCCAACGTCTCCAAGTCCTGCTCCAGCTCCTGCCAGCACTCAGGCTACAGAGTGAGCTAGAAGAGTTCCCCAAGGTGGGCCATACCACCCCCTGGGGTGCTCGAAGAACCCAAGGGTGCTGCAGGAGCAGATACCTACACTTTTTCCTGCATGATGGGCTACAGCCCACAAACTTTCAATTGTCAGGCAAGTGCTGAGTAATTCCTCACCACGGCAACACCTGAAAAAGGCCAGTGGGCTGAATAAGTTGGGGAGCCAATGACCTAGAATGTTGTCTGTACAGATGTGGCCCCTCCCTTGAGACCTGATAACCCCTCTTTCCATGGGCTCCTGACAGGGTTTCTGCTGATACTCACTCAGGCCCAATGTCATGAGCCTGACGGGCCAGACAGAACTCCTCCCTTCTCCCCAATGGACAGCCTACTCCTGCCCTCCCTCGAAGACCCTGGGGTCTGCAGCGCCTTCTCTGCATGCTCCTGGCACTCTCCTCCTCCGTACACCCCCCCACACTCTAGGCTGTCTGCCCAGTTTCCAAAGTAGGGGGCCCACTTTCTATAGGGGTGTGGAGTGAGGCGCAGTGCCCTGGCCGATTCTGCCTCCTATCCCACTCTCATCCATGCCAACAGCCGCCTTCTCTGAACCAAAAGACCCTGTGACGTATGCTTCTACATTCCTCCAGCCCGAGACCCCTCCCTGCACCACCAGGCCCGGCTGCCAGCCCCGCCCCTCCAACCCATGTGCAGTAGCCTTCTGTGCCTCTGAAGGGGCCTGTGGGACCCCATCTCAGTCTTGCTCTAATGGCCCCCGGTGACCCAGGCATCTCTGAGCCTCCACTTCCACGTCTGCAGAGAAGGATAAAACTGTCCCTTCTTCAAAGATGGCTGATTGCCCTGGCCGATCCTCCCCTCCCCTGCCCTCCTGGCTCACCTAGGGCCCCATGAATGTTGGGTTCAACTTATGAAAGGGCAGGAGCCCCACAGGCCAGGGAGTGTCTCTGTACCTAGAGAGGGCCCTGGGGAATGATCTTGGGGAGCCTGTGCACCTCTGCAGAGGGCACCCTCAAGAAGCTGCAATGTGAGGGGCTTGCTTCTTAAGGCCTTGGGGCCCCTGGTGATGCCATGAGACCGGGCAGTGCTGGCAGCTGCAGGTATAACCGCAGGTGGTCGGGTTGGAGGTCCAGGTGGGTCTCAGTGCATGGGCTTGGCAGGACCCAGGCAGCTCTAGGAGAAGCCATGTCGGATGGTCTTAGCAGAGAGACAGGGCTGGAGGCCTGGTCAATGATGATCTAATATTCTAAATCTCTGCTGTCACCCAACCCTGGAGGCCAAATCAGATTGCAATCCATTTAGCTCAAACTAATTTTAAAGCAATTCACTATTTAACAAGTTCTGAGGCCCGGTGCCTTTTGCAGGCAGCATGCGAATTGAATCATTTGGTCTAATCTGAGATTAATACTAGCCAAATCCCTCAGCCAGGGCAGTCACAGAAGCAGCCTGAAGACTCCATCCCTTAGTCTTTGACACGTGCTAGGCTAGAAGACCCGCTGTCTGCACAGCGGTCCATGTCTGAGAGAGGCAGTGGGAGGAGCAGCAGGGACCTTGGAGGCAGGCAGGCTGGGCTAGAAGCCTCCTCCTGGCTCTCCCACATCGTGTCACCCTGCACACATCATTCAACACCTGGAGGCCTCTCCTTTGAGGATGACGTGTGACCGTCACAGGTCCTGCCTAGGCCCCATTGTGCACCCTGCCGGAGTAGCTGCAGATGTCGGTAGAGCATTCCCCTCCACCAGCTCTTTGAAGATCACTTGCTTCTCCCTGTGATGTCACAGCTCGACAGGAAGGGGACACCTTACCTGCTCTGGGAACTCTGCACCTCTGCCCTTCGTAGACAGACAGATAGCAGAGGGAGACAGATGTTGTTACGTTGGCTCTGCCTCACAATAACCCCACCCAGCACCATGAGACCTTGCCCAGGCCTGTGCTCACCTCACGGTCACCAGCCTGTCCAAGTCCATTGCCCCATTGTCCCAGCTCTGTGCCTGCCACACTCACTCTCAGGTTTCTGGGGACAGACCTCTCT
Organism: Tenrec ecaudatus; assembly: GCF_050624435.1. Lineage (NCBI taxonomy): Eukaryota > Metazoa > Chordata > Mammalia > Afrosoricida > Tenrecidae > Tenrec > Tenrec ecaudatus. The sequence continues at coordinate 31,423,007 of NC_134530.1, forward strand.
GAGCCATAGAAGGAGCACTCTTGTACCTATGTTCAGGGTGCCACTTGGGCTCAGTCACCCCCATGTGGAGTGAGGCCATGGCTCAGTTACCTGTGTTCAGAGTGGAGTTTGGCCTCAGTCACCTCCACGCAGAGTGAGACCAAGGCTCAGTTACCTGTGTTCAGAGTGGAGTTTGGGCTCAGTCCCCTCCATTCAGAGTTAGGCCAAGGCTCATTTACCTATGTGCAGGTTGGGGCTGGGGCGCAGTCACCTGAGTACCAGGCAGGCTCAAAGCAGACTGCAGTAAAAATTTGTGCAAAACTAGCTCAACCCACTCCTTTTACATCTGAACTGAGGCTGAGCCCAGCCCGTGCCGGGTGCCCTTTCTCTGGGGAGCATGACTGCCCCCATCTAACCCAGCACACCTCTCACCTGCTCCTGCCCAGAACAATCTGAGCAAATGCTGCCTCTGTTCCCCTCTTGCTTCAGAGCTGGATTAAAGTGTTATCTCCTGGGTGGGTTTTCCTTGACCTTCTATTATCTCTCTTTCTCCCATCACCTTGATACTTGTGACACGTTTTAAAACGATTAATCTCTGTCATTTCTCTGGCAGATACAAGTGTGTGAGATAACCAGGCACCCCGCGTCTATTTCCATCCTGATTGCCTTTGTGTGGACAGGCACCTCCCTGCAGAGGAGAGGCTGGCCCAGGGGAGCCCCAGGGTCCCAGGGTCAGGCCATTGCAGGGCTGTGGGCTGTGCAGCCCCAAGCTGGACTGTGCTCCCGGTCCCCTGCTGGTGGCCCCACAGCTGGGGCATGTGGGCCAGCACCATTTGCTGAGAAGTAGCCTAGGGACCCTCATGAAGAGGATTATCGATGGAGATTTGCTGGTAAACACTCTCATTGCAGGACACAGCGGGTGTTATCCGGCATTAGAGAAGGCTTTGGGGAGGGATGGGGGAGCTTTTCTGGCTGTCTGCTCTCAGAGCGGCTGACTGATGGAGTCCAACTAACCCAGGTAGAATGGCTACAAAGAGGAGCCCCTACTAGAGGTGAGCGAAGGAGCCCTGATGACCTAGTGGGATACATGGTGGTCTGTTACCCAGAGGTCTAACCCACCGACCCCTCTGCAGGAGGAAGATGAGGCTTTCTGCTCCTGGAAAGAGTCACAGAATCAAAAGTCCACAGCAGCAGTCCCACCCTGTCCTGGAGGGTCACTGGCAGCGAGAATTGACTCCCTGGCAGGGAGAGAGGCAGGAGGGGCGTGAGGAAAGAGGCAGTTACAGGCTAAGAGGAGAGGAGATGAAAGGAAGGAGGAGGAGGAGGAGGAGGAAGAGGAAGAAGAGAAAGAGGAGAAGGTGGTAACCGAGTAAGGCAGTGGGGGGGGGGGCTGTATCAGCTTGTTGAATACACAGTGAGGATCTAATCTGGAACCCTTACTGAATAGTCACAAGAAAAAGTTTACAACACAGAGATCCATTGCCATTCAGCAAAGGCAGACTCCTATGACCTCATGCGCTACTCAGTGAGGTCGCCAGGCCTTTCTTCCAGAGTGTCTCTTGGGGTGGGGTTGGGGGTTCTATGTCCCGCTGGGCTGTCTCGAGAAACAAAGCCAGTGAGGTTCATATAGGTGCAAAAAGGACTTTCTCTCAAGAAGAAATCCCAGCTCAGGTCTGAGTGGGGGCCTCTTCAGACTCACCTAGCTGCAGCTGGAGGACCCAGAAAGGTGAAGCAAGGAAGCAGGGAAATCACAGGTCAATGGGTGCAGAGTCACCTAGATTCAAGGTCAGTAAGACATGGCAGGGTGCCCACAGCTGTCTAGTTTGGCAACCCACGTGGGGCCGCCCCTGGAGGCTGGCACAGAGTCCTAACAAGGAGGAAGATTAGGGCAGGAGGAAGAAGTTTCCAGTGTCTGGTATTAAAAGCCCACACCCCCAAGAAGTCATCATCCGGCTGGCTGCACTCCATCCCTGCACTTTCATACTGGTGCAAGTTGACATAAAATCTTACTGCCTTGTAGTCTTACCTGTCTGTACCACCTGGGGATTTCTAGGAAGACAGCTGCTGACTTTCAAACATTCCATCTCCCCAAGCAGAGCCCTGGCACCTCCACAAGTCCTCTCCCTCCTCTGTGACGTCCCCAGATCTGGGCCCCTGGCTTCCCGAGCTCCAGGAGCCCTGACCAGCCACCTCTGTCCTGGGTCCCTGCTCTTGCTCTCTGGGGCAGCACTGTCCAGGAGCACATCCTATGGTGACAGAATGGTTTCCTGGGCCATAGTCTAACGGGTCACCAGCTGTGGCCCTTGAAATGTGGCTCCTGTGACTGAGGAACTGAAGTTTTGTGTTTTTATTTAATTTTCCTTCATTTACACTTATTTCCATAGTCCCATGTGGCTTTCGTGGCCGGTTTCTGACTCACAACGACTTTATAGGACAGGGTCGAACTGCCCCTGTGGGTTTCTCAGACTAATTCTTTCAGGGAATAGAAAGCCTCGTCTTTCTTCCTAGGAGTAGCTGGTGGATTCAAACCACTGACCTTGCAGTTAGCAACCTACCATGTAACCAGTATGCCACCAGGCCTCCCCACATGTACCTAACGGCCACCATATTGAGAATGGCCTCTTTCTCAATGGTGCTTTGTTGGGGACATTCCTTTTCTGGGCCAGAGTAGGAACCCCCGCCCCCCTCTAAGGACGTGTCATCTGTTACTTGACTGAGACAGGATGCGTCCACGGTGTTGTCGGCGGTCTCGTTTGAGATAGAAAACAGATATAAAGACCAGTAGAAAATGTGACTGACACAGAGGATGCATGGAGGGTTAGAAGAGCTGTAAGAGCCCCAAGAAATGATTGAGTAATTTTTATAAAAAGGGCAGAATAGAAATGGGGGTGTGGGTAGAGGAGATAGATCCCGAGATGCGTGACAATCTCCCAGGGGAAGCTGAAGTGACCAGGGCCCTTCCTCCCTGAGAGCCCACAGAGCGGGAAGCCTGTGCCCTGAAGTCCTACTTTGGCCCAATCACTGTGAGCGAGAAGTTTGTTGCATGGTATTTCTGTTAGGGCCACGTTCGAGAATGCAGACAATACCCACAGCAGAGCGCACAACCTCCTGATGGGCCCATGAGACCCACGGCTCCTCTTTCTGGTGGCTCATCCTGAAGGACCCCTCTGGCCGGCTGAGCCCCAGGGGAGGCTCCCTGGGTGAAGAAAGGCTGACAGACTCTGGCTGGGCAGGGTTTTCCTGGACTGTGGAGGGAGGTGCACGCACAGAATGAGGGGCTGGGTAGGGAGTATGGCCTGCTGGGGACAGCGGGTTGACTATGGTCTAGAGCTGATGTGCATAGACGACCTTTGAAAGGCTCTGACCTAGCCTGGAATTTTCTGGAATCCCATCTGCTCGTCTAAGTTCCACTCCCACATCAGCTCAGATGGTTGGGTCCTGCCAGCTTCGCTCTTGGTGGGCACTGGAGGTGGAAGGAAAGCATTGGATGTGTGTGTGTGCGTGAGAGAGAGAGAGAGAAAGCCGGGTCAGACAAGTTCATTAAGACCTGGACAGGAAGGGAAGCTCCTGCCACAGCCCAACATCCTGACCAAGAAAACTGCTCACCTAGCAGGCCCTCTTTGACCTTGGGGAGCCCCCAGCTCGTGGCTGAGCCTGAGAGAAGTGGAATGACCCCCAGCGCTCCCCTCGAGGAGATTGGCGGCTGACGCTACCCTATACAACATCATTTTCCTGGCCGGCAGCATTTATTTAGAATTGAAGGGAGCTCACACTTGCTCTTGGTTTCCTCTGTAATTTTATCTTTCTGTTTCTTTCTGTTTTTTTCATAATCCCCCATAGTGTCATAAAAGCAATTTTGAGTATTTAAGAAAAAAATTCTTTCTTGTTCAACTGTCGTGTGCAAGGGAAGCTGTCGGGCCTTAATCCCCCACATGTAACTAACTCTGAAGTTGCCTCCGTCTGAAGGGGGAAGCTCTCCTGAGTCTCCTATAAATATTGAGTTGTTTTCTCTTTGCCTGTCTCTGCGCACACACAGAAGCGAAGGGACCCCAGGCACGTCTGCACACACTGTCACACTTACGGCACACATAGCCGCAGCCAGGAGCCATAACTGCATCCGACTCACCCTGTGAACACATCCTGGTCCCGCAGGGAGAAGCCCAACTCAGGCCCCCCCCCCCACCCAAAAGACACCAGAGGCTGATCCAAAAGTGAACGGAAGGAAGGAAGGAAGGAAGGAAGGAAGGAAGGAAGGAAGGAAGGAAGGAAGGAAGGAAGAAAGAAAGAAAGAAAGAAAGAAAGAAAGAAAGAAAGAAAGAAAGAAAGAAAGGAAGGAAGGAAGGAAGGAAGGAAGGAAGGAAGGAAGGGAAAGACAGACCATCGGGCATTTGTGTAACATCACTACAGACAAACTCGATTGCTTTTTTGATTAGCGGGTAAAAGGAATGGATTTGATACTCCGCCTTGTGGAATATTGTGCAATTAATCCCCAATTGGCTTGGTAATGACATTGTCATATGGACTGGAAGCTGACAGAAACACTGCAAAGGGAGGGGTTGCCAGTAACAGGGCCACCCTGTGGGGACTTGGGGGGCAGACATGAATGGAAGGGCATGAGGTACAGGATGGTTGCTGGCATGTTCCCCAAGTCCTCCTGAAACGCCCAAGTGCACAGCTGCCTGGCCCTTCGCCTTGGCCTCGAAACCACTCCTGTCAAGCCGGGGCCCAGACCTCCCCACTCACTGCTTCCTGTTGACCTTACTCAACTCAGACATCCTATATGGGCCTCTGGGTCACCAACTAGGAACCTGGCAGGGCCTCCTCCAGCCTGCTGCTCCCCCCAGGTTTTCTGGCTCCATGAACGGCATAGCCAGAATGCCGGGCGCCATCCACTCCCTTCCGTCCTCGTCGCCACCACCATCACTGGGCCCCTGTGTGCCCCCTGGATCTGATCTTTGTGCCCCCACTCTTGCTCTCCCAGGCTGCCCGGTGAGCTTTCCAAAATGCAGAGGCGGTCGTTCTATTGCTCTGTCCCCCACCGTCCCAGGAGAGAAGCAGGCCCCTTCCTGTGACCCATGTGGCCTTCCATGATCTCTTGTCATAGCCTGTTCCCCATGGATCCAAAACCTGTACAGCCCATGCTCCCCCACCTTCCCACCCCCCGCCCGCACACCCTTCCTGATGCTGGAAGCCTCCTCCCCTTGGCTGAGTCCTGCTCGCCTGACCCTCTATCTGCACTGTGATGTCACAGCCGTGACAGTGACAACACCATTACCACAACCCCCTCCCTGGCCAGTGACTGGCCCTATTGGGGTTGCACTAGATCCAACAGTCACCTCACAGCTCTGAGGTGACCCATTTGGCAGCCTGGAAGGACGAGGTGCCTCTGAGCTGAAGAGAGGCAGAAATGACATGCAAGCCGGTCGGTCCTCCCACCCTGAGCAGACTCCCCACTCTCCTGTGTCCCTGCCTGGTGGCTCCAGTTCATGCAAATCGGATTACCATAAGCCTCTTTCCGCAGCCCCTCAACACGTGGCAGTTTTCCTGGAGACTGAAGTTTAACCCTTCAAGCTCTAAAAGGCTTTCACTGACTGAAAAAGGGACAGGGGATGGATACTTCCATTGGTTTGGGGGGAGGGAAATGGAATGGAGAGATGATAGGATTTTTCCACGAACCTTTTGAAGCCCCTCGGACCCTAAAGCCCTTAGCCTTCAGGACCATCTCTGGGTCCTTGCCTGGACCAGGTGCAAGAGACCTGTGTCCACGGAGAACCATCTTTCTGGAACATCTTCATTCCAAACTCCCTGCCCTTTGTGAGCTCCCAGCCCAAGGAAGACGCGGCAGCACAGGAAGGAGTCAAATGCCCTAGAGCTTCTTAAGACCCTTTGCATCCATTTTCCTCCCCATCTGAAGCCCTTGAGAAGTGCTAGCGGGTACAAAGGACCCCTGGTGGTGTGGTGGGTTCCGTGCTACTGTGAGGTGGGCAGTTCAACTCCCCCAGCCCCTCCAGAGAGAGATGACCATGCTGTCTGCTCCTATAAAGCTTTACAGCCTCAGAAACCCTTCTCTGTCCTAGAGGATCCTGTAGGGTGGCTCTGAGTCAGAATCAGCTGGATGACAATGCTTTGTGCACACGCATTCTTCTGAGGAAGAAAGGCCTGCTCCCATCGAGGTGACACCCGAGAAAAACCCACAGCTCTCCTCTGGGAAAGCTCCGCCACGTCTCCTCTGGAACACGTGGGTTCGTCATGAGGCAGAACCTATTGGGCGTCAACTGGTTTGGGGCTTGTTCTGTTTCATTTTGTTTGGCGACGTTTCGCACGGGTTTGCTCCCATCGTGGGCCTGCCTGGAGCCTCGCCTCCCTTCTCCCCACTCCCGACCACGGTGCCTCTCATCTGATGAGACCAGAGACAGCAGATCACCACAGTGGTTCGCGTAATATCTAAAAATAGAGTAACTAGGTTCTGAGTGAGGCCCCGAGGGTTCCTCTGATTAAAATGTATGAGCCTTGATATAGAAAAGGCAATTTTTCTTTGCAGCTTCATTTTGCTTATCAGATGGTTCTGGGCCGTCACCAGCAAGATGGTCCCGGGGAGGCAGGCACTGCACTGGACACAGGAGGTGTTGGGTAAAGTCTCAGGGGTTCCTGAGTGTACGGGTCTGTTGATGCAGAAGCCCAATGCAGACGCGGCGGGCAGGCAGCGAACCAAGGGGCAAACGATGTTGACTATCAGCCCTGCTCTTTCCAAGTCCGAGAAAAAGCTTTGGGGAGGGGAAGGAGGGATGTGACTGCAAACCCTGAAGAGGCTCAACACATAGTCAGAAAAAACAGATGCCAAGAGGACTCTGGCCGCAGTTTCTGTCTCCCTGATGGGGTGGGTTATGCATGTGGGGCTGCTAATCCCAAGGTCAGCCATGTGAAACCACCAGCCACTTTACGGAGAATACGATGGGGGCTTCTACTCCTGTAAACAGTTAGAGTCCCAGTTAGACCTTGACCTACGGGTTCCCTTTGAGTTAGTTGGAATCGACTCAATGGCAGGGAGTTGGAAACATTTGGCTCACAGCTCGCGCAAACACCATGAAGTTGCCAACCAGAATGTGCAAATCGCCAAAGAAAAGATCTGACCAAAGTGTGTTGGCGGGGGAGGTGGGATAGGGGTTGGCTGAGGCTGGGCCGAGGAGAGGACCAGAGGGATTGTTTATTTGCTACCACCAAACATTTAAAGGAAAGGCCTCATCGGGCAAGAGCAAGGAGTGTGTTCTCCAGAAGCACAGGCGTTTGGAACGCAGCAAAGTTGGGGCAGAATGTTGTCTTAATAATAAACACATTTCATGGGCAAGAATTGCAAGGGAATTGTTTAAATTAATTTCTGCTCTGTTTGTTTGGTTGGTACAGGGCTGTAAGTCCCGGCTGACAGAGAGCTGGAAAAGTTCTAACATATTGGAAACCTGACTTTCTTCCATCTAGGATCCCATAGTCCGAAAGGACTTCTCTTCTAACCCTGCTAGCCAGACAGACAGGGCTCACATAGACGGCTGGCCTCCCCAGACCACACTTGGCCTTGGTGGGGAGTGTAAATGACGTCTAATGAAAACCTTACATCCAGAGCAGCTGGCCACGGCTCTCTGGGGACAGGGGCAGAGTTGGGATGAAAATGAGGCAAGTGCGTGGGAAGACCCGTTCCCACTTTTCTTCATGGGAGGCTTTGTTGGCCTTGCATTCTCCTCCAGTCCCATTCCTTCTAGAACATTCTTGGGGGAGCCAGGGGACTGTAAAAGAGACAGAAGGAATATGATGCCAATGACGGAATTGGAGACCACCAAGGGAAAGACTTTGATCCTGGCTTTGAGTGACTTTTGGCCTTGAGATTGTCCCCCTTGACATCAACGAGCCACCTCAGGGAAGGCAGGTGGCCACCTGGTCCTCAAACTCGGACTCCCATTGTGAGAGGGGCCTGGTTGATTGCTCTTCTCAGGGGGCCCCTTTGTTCTGACAGCAAACACACACACACACACCCATTGTGCTCTGGGCACAGGCACCCCAGAAACTGTCCCACAGGGTCAGGCCTCCCACACGAGCTGAGCCTACCGCATCCACTCCGTGGGCCCGCCAACATGGGCCTTGTAGGCAGCCTGCCCACCCCACAGCTGTCTGCCCCTTGTCATGCTATCTGAAATGCCATTCCGAGACTAGGATCCCACTGTACTCTCCTACTGGAACGGCCGGACTGCTGGCTGGCTTCCAACGCAGAAACCCTCTGCAAAAGATGCAGGTGGATAAAAAGAAAAAAATAATCAACCAACAGGCATTCGAGCAAGCAAGTGTACAAATACATTGCCGTTAAATAATACTGCTAATAACCGGCCCATGCCGCCAGTCGCAGGAGATTCTGGCTCTGGCAGTACTTCTTCACCCAGGCTGCTGCCCCATCCCCCGTGGGGTCTGAGACTCGGTCAGCCCAGGGCAGCCTGGCCTGAAGTTCTCCCGGGCCAGGCACGGACTGCAGTGGGCGTGTTTGCGTGTTTGAATTGATTCCATACCCTTCCGGTCCTCTCCTGTACCCTGTGGGGGTGAGCTTCCAAGCAACTTCAGACCCCGGAAATTAGAGGCAAATACGGGGGTCGGGGGGTGGGTTATGTGTTTCCTGGTCCTTGGCTTTCTCTGATTTCCCTGATGGTAAAGAAGCCAGCTGCCATGATCTGCGGGTACCCACTGCTGTCCCCTGATATCTGAGACCCTTCCTCAGAGCCTCAGTCTTGATTCTGGAGCCACCTGGAGGGGTGTCTCTCGGCCACCCCGGGCCTGGGAGCAAGTGCCTGCGGCCCTTTCTGGCTCCTTCTCTGTTATGTCTTCTTTCCTTCCTTCCTTCCTTCCTTCCTTCCTTCCTTCCTTCCTTCCTTCCTTCCTTCCCTCTTTCCAACTGAATTCTCGTTTTTCCTCTCTCCCCAGTGCTTGTACGGCTGCTATGTCCATTCCTCCATCATCCCCACTTTCCACCGGAGGTGCTACTGGCTCCTTCAGGTAGGTGGCTGGGATTGGCTTCTTCTTCCGTCACTGGTGCTGGGGAAGGGTCTCTGGAGGGTGTTAAGCGGGTGCGATGTCTGGTGTGTGGCCTGGCTCTGGGCAGACACGCCCTGCTGAGCTTGCCAGGGCCAGCGTTGTGGCTGGACTGGTGTTGTCGGGTGACCGGAAGGGGGAAAGTCTGGTGGTGGGGTGATCCTCACCCACTGGATGAGAAATAAAACCCACTAGGTGCTACAAGCATCTGAGATGCCCACGTGCGCTTTTGGTGAGGCCAAGGTAGAGGAGGGAGCATCCTGCCCCCACCTGTGAAATGTATATTGACTCTGGGTTCTTCATAAGGTACTGTGGAAAATAGGCTTCCGGAGGCATGCCAGCTGCAGTCGGATTGATGGATTGGCACCGTTGTTGGGATAGGAGGAGCTTCTGGCTCAGGGGGATGTAGCTCTGTAATTGATTTGTGATGCCTGCCATGGAGACATGAGGCTGGAGGAAAGGGTGGGAGGGAGCTGCGGGTTGCAGATATTTGTAAAGGCTACCAGTTTCTGAGATGGCTGGCCATGCTGAGCCAGGTGTAGCCCATGTGGAGGCCAGTCCTGCCTCCTGCTGGTTGGAGGTGGTCTGTCAAGATGGCTTACCTGGTGTTTCCGGCTACAGATGTTGCTGCAGTGGGGGTTGTGAGAATGGGGAGATCTGAGGGCTTGCTGAGGCCAGGCAGGATCCGGGTCCTTTTCAAAGCGTCCTCTGACATCCAGCTACTTTGTGGAGCCTGTGCCCAGGGGCTCAGCATTATTTCCCCCAAGTTCTTCCTCTCCCCCAAGCAATCACGGCCTCTGCCTTTCCCACAATAGGCCTCACTGTTGTTCAAATCAGCAAATACCCCGAGTGTCGGGGCTCTGGGATCCCCCTGACGTGGGCCTGAGCTGGCCGGTGGAGAGCAAGCCCCTCGCAGGCATAGCGTGAGTTCAGAGCGGAGGGAGAAGCAAAGGCCAGAATGCAGTGGTCTAGATGGTGCTCTTGGGGCCAGAGCCTCTGCGCCCTTGGTCCAGGGCGCCACCAGCCCGCCTCAGCTTGTTGCATTCTCCCTCAAGTCCCAGAAGTCACGAGTTCCGCCTGAGCAGCTCAGAGGGGGGGCTGGTCTGCAAACAATGGCTCTCCAGCCTCATTTGGCTGGGTCAGTCCCTGGCCCCTGTCTCCCTTGGAGGTGTCGGGACAGGACTTGGTGCTGTAATGGCGTGCACCTGGGTCCCCAATAAGGGGCACGTCAGTGTGGTGATGGATGATCCTGTTAATAGTCTGATCATGAGAATAGGCCCAAAGGTGCTCGGTGACATCACCTCTAGAGCGCAAGTGGCATCAGGGCCGGTCCCTGTGTCCTCTGGGTCAGACCCTGGCTGCTGCCGGAGAGACACGCTTCGTCCCAAGCAGCCTGCGGATCTAGTGGACTCCTTTCTGGTCCTCTCAGCCCCCGGGGTGAGGTCCTGGCATCTCTTCCTGCCCTACCACCCTGCAGCCCGTCAGAATGCCCCATCCTTTGCTCTCTCCCTCCATCCCACAGTTGGGGTGGCGACCTCGGGAAGCTGGCTGGCTGCCAGCCTGCCCTTCTGCCACCGCCCCTGCTGAGTAGGTGTTCTGGATGCTTCCTGCCTGCCCTCATTCCATCACGCCCCTCCCTGGCTTGTTAATTTTCCTGAAGGTACATTCCAGGAAGCTGACACCGCTGGGCTGCTCTGAGATCTGAGCTCCTTACTTCCCAGTCTGCCTTCCACTCACTCTGCCCACCAGCCAGGTGCCCACAGCTCAAGCCTCTACCCAACCCCCCCCCATAACTCCCCTGCTTTCTCAGGCAAGAAGCAAGTGGGGGGTGCTCGTGCCTCTGCCCAGGCTCAGCCATGCCCGGAGCTTCAATTCCCAGCCTCTGAATGCTAGAGATGAACTTGGGGTGATCTTCCAGCTGGCGGGGAAGCCGGTGTCTCCTCGAAGACCTGACTCACAGGGTCACCTGTCTCCATAGCCGACTCAGGGCCTCTATTTTCTGTCCCCTGTTCCCCGAGGGACTTGTTGCTCCCCTCGTCATCTGCATATTCAAGTACCATCACTCTTGTTTCTGTGATCAGACCACAAAGAACAAACACACACACACAGGTACAGGGCCCCCTGCTGACCCCCACCCCCTCCTCATCCCCTTCCCCCCTCCCTCCCACTTCTCCCCTCCCTCCCCCATCTGCTGGACAACAGGAGGATGGGGAGCTAAGGCCAAGGCAATTAGCTCGAGGTTCGACCGGCCCACAGCAGAGACTGGAGGCGGCTGCGGGCACCACTCTGGGCAATTTGTTCTGGTGCTAATTACCACACCACGATAATGATGGCGTGGCCAGGTCTCATTTCTCTGATATGAAATAGGAAAGAAAGCAGGAGGCGTTGGCCCAGATGGAAATGGGCCTGAGTTTGTCTCTGACACCAATTACGGAGGAAAAGGATGATGGGCGGGCAGCAGCTTCGCACCGTGGCCTGCCTCCCCGGCAGGCACCGCACTGCGCCTCTGGACGGGTCTTGCTGCAGGGCAGTGGAACCGGTGGGGCCCTCCGGGAAGGAGCAATGGGAGGTGACAGGGAGCTTGTAAGAAGAGGGACAAGAGCCCCTGGAGGGAGGGGACGTGCACAAGGAGGGCCCACTGGCTCTGCCCGTGCCAGTCTCAACCCCATGGTCTTGGGTCACTCCTGTCCTTCCAAATCCCCCAGCTGGCATCCCTGCAAGGCCGCTTGCCACGGCAGGGACTTCCCACCTGTTGCTGGAAGGTACCACGGAGTCCGGTCTAACAGCCACCCTGCTTAGGAACGGCAGGGTATCTTCTGCTGCCAGGCCTTCTGCCAGGACACAGGGACAGACGTGGGCCCCTCGGCCCTCCCCTGCCTGAAGCAGAGGGTCAGCGCCAGCCTCGAGGAGGGAGGAGGAGGAGGAAGCTGAGCTGACTCGGTACTTAGTGTCCTGACTCCGCTGGCTTTCAGGAAGGGTGCGCTCTCTTTCTGGAGTCTTTTCTGCCTCTCTCTTCGCTGCGGGCAAATATTTCACGAAGACACAAACCAGGAGACATGGGAAGAGCCGGAGCCCTCCCATAGACTGGAGAACACTGAAACCTGCCTAACCCAAAGGGTCATTGCCAGGATCAGCGGACACCCCTGGTGACACATGGGTCAGCCCATCTGTGGTGGGTCCCAAAGCCCAGGCCTTTAGGTCTGATGACCCAGGTCCAGGTTAGGTGCTTCTCCCACTGAAACAAGCTTGGCACCCTCCAGGCTACCCCAGCACCCCTGCCTTTGGAAGGTTTTCCTGTGACCTTGAGAAGGTCGCTGCACCAGCTGCCATATGCACGAGTCATGTCCCTGGAGACTTCCTGGGGTGCCCTGAGCTCAGCTGCCCCATCCAGATGGACCACACTGAGGCCAGAGAGGGTCGGTCAGGCAAAGGGTCACCCCCACTGGTCAGTGACAGCTCAGGACAGGGACCAGCCTCCTGGCTCCTACTTGCCTTGCTCCCTCTGCCGGCACGTCACTGTCACTGCAGTTTCCAGACCCTGAGTCAGTCTTGTTGAAGCCAAGGGGGGGGGGGGGGTGACCCCTCCTACCACGTCCTGCTTCAAGGGGTGGTCCAGACAGAAGCGGCCCCTCTGCCTCCATGTCCGCTGCTCTAGGGCCCTCCTCTTTGGGGGTGATTGTTATTGGTGACCATGGTTGGTAGCAACCAGACTCTTAGACTTCCTACCTCCCCCTTTCATCCTCTCTCCTAAACCCCCACACACCTCCGCCCCCACTCCATCCTTCGGTGCCATCCCTCCCGCCTGCTCCCCTCAGAGCTCCAGCCCCCACATTAGCCCAGACTTCCCTGCAGATTCTGGATGGATCATTTGGAAACTATTTCTGCTCCTAATGAGTGTTTTTCTTTGTGCCCTTGTCCTCCAAAGTGCTTAATGAATGTTTTCTCTGCTCGAGCAGAGCTAGGGGTGTGCCCTGCATGTCTGCCATTGCCACTGCCTTGGGGCCCTTGGCGGCTGAGCCTGGCTTGCTGGGGAGGCAGCCGAGGGGGCTGGCTCCTGATCCAGGCTGCCAACACTCCCCAGGGCCTGCAGGCAGGGAGCACTGCTATGGAGAACTGTGGGAAGCTGGGGCCTAGGAGTTCCTGGATCATCAGAATATGGTGGCCCTTTGAGTTCTGCGTGGGGTACACATTGTGCTGCTAACTGCAAGGTCAGCGGTTCCAGCCTGCCAGTTGCTCTACAGGAGAAAGACGAGACTGTCTCCTCTCATATAGATGTAAAGTCTCAGAAACCCAAAGGGGGCACTTCTACTCCATCCTGCAGGATCACGATGAGTCAGAATGAACTCAAAGGCAGTGGAGAGTGAGTTTGAATTCTAGGACATTTGAGTTAATGGAAGAACCCTGGCTGGGGAATCCAGTGGGTGGCCGGGTTCCAGCTTGCCCAGCTGGAAGGACACCTGTGGGTGCTGGTTCCTGGAATGCATGCGGCACTCTCCAGGTAGACCAGCTGCTTGGTCCATGAGTTGAGTCTTCAACCAGGTGAAACAACCCATGAGCGAGACCATCTGCTAGCTAGAAGGTTGGGGGTTCGAGTCCGGCTCACGGACATTCCATGGAATCTTCACCACAGGCCCCCATTTCCTTAGGGGAGAACAGTTCGGTTCGGAGAAGTCCCACAGTCACCCAGTGAATGGAGAGTTGGGCAACGATGTGACTCCAGGGTAGACGCCATCATGACTGACCTCAGCTCCACCTTCTCTGTAACTCTGCCCTGATCATCACATCTTATAGACCAGGAGCTTAAGGACAGAGAGGTTGGGGAGCTTATCCAACGTCAGATAGTAGGGGGCCAGGAAGTAGGGGACAGTATGGGTCCAGCCCCTCCATACTCTCCTCTTCCTGCCTGTTGGTGAACCTAGGGTCCCCCCCCCTCCAGGACTGGGTCCCCTCAAGGAGTGGGCACTGCGGGCCAAATCCCCTGACAAAGAGTGGCCCTTGAGAGCCTGGCCAGAGAAGGCTTGGGGAGCCTCAGCCATGTTGGGAGGCTGGAGTGTGAAAGTGTCTCCTGAGGGTGCTCCAGCCCCCAAGGGGACCCACGACTAGGGAGCCCTTTGCCCCAGGAAGCAGCAGGCTTCTAGGGAAGGAACCAGACAGACCTCCTTTACTTGCTCACTGCCATGGGTCAGAACCCCACTTGCTCCCTAGTTACAGGATCACCGTTTCCCAGAAGAAGGGGCTTTCTACTCCTATGAAGAGTTCCAGTCTCAGAAACCCACAGGGACAGTTCTACCCTGTCCTGTAGGGTCACCATGAGTCTGCAGGGACTGGACAGCAAGGCCTGGGGTTCCCAAACCACCTTCAGTGGACAGAGCCGACACCAAAATGCATGGTAAAGAGGTCAGGAAGGCACCGTGCTCAGTGTAGACAATGCCCTAAAACAAACAAACAAACAAAGCAGGATGTAGAGGCAGCCCCCAGAATTTGGAGGGCAGAGGCTCAGGCCAGGGCCCTGAGAGTTGGGGGACATGTCTTCTCCAGTTCACACCCCTGCAGAACAAGGAGGCTGGCCTGGGCAGGGTCTGTGGGTCTCCCCAGAGTGTGGATCACCAAGGGATGGGTGGTGTGGAGGCCCAGTGACCCTGAGGGCCAGCACCCTCCTCACTCTGTGCATCCCAGGTCCAGGCCCCGGAGCCTAGGCGTGGGGTCTGGGTGGGGAGGGAGAGTCTCAGGTCAGGTGTAAGGAGCTGAAGTGGCAGCCCACTGCCTAAGACCCACGCAGGGCTCCAAGCTCCACTCTTCCAGGCTGGGTCTCTGGAGGCATTCCCGGCCAGGAGCGTTTGGCCTCTTCCCAGGCCCAGAGAGAAGAGGGGCTGAGGCATCCACTCGGGGCTGCCCTGAGTGTATAATCACCCCTTTCCTCAAGGTCCCCTGCCCAGGCTCTCTCGGGCAACCACTAGGGCCACCTCACTGGGAAGAACGCTTTCAAGGGACGTGTGTTGTTAGACTGGGTTGACTGGAGACACAAATCCAGAGATACTTATGTGTATGTGAGAGAGAATTTTACATCCAAGAGTAATTGGCTATTAAGAAAACATCCCGGCCCCAGTCCAGATCACATCCAGAAGTTCGATATTAACCCGTAAACCTGATATTAGTCCATAAAGTCCTCTTCAGACTCACACAGCACATGCAATGATGCCAAATGCAGGAAGATCACAGGTCAGTGGGTGGAAAGTCCTGTGTATCCAGTGGTGGTGGACACATCTCCAGGGCTCTGGCTGCCATCAGCGTGGCTCTGTGTGGCTTGTCATCAGGAATGTCTCACAGAGAGAGTGTGGGTCCCACCTCCGGGGAGGAAATCAGGAGTTCCCAGAATCCTCAGGAGAAGGCCATGCCCACAGAGAGGCCTCATTGGCTGTGACCTGATTGACAGGCTAGACCCCACCCCTTCCCTCACCATACCCTCAAGTTGACATGAGATCATGTAACGACCACGGGAGATTCCCCGCGAATGACAAAGCCTTCCCCTGGGAGATCTGAGTGTCAGGCTTCTGCAGTCACAGTCGGCCAGAGGAAAGAGCAGCTGAGGGGGAGAGGGGCAGGCCTGCTTGCCGGGCCTGGGGTGCTGGAATGCCCACAGACGGGGACTTAGTTAGCTCCGTCTCCTGTCAGCACTGCAGAGCGTCTGCAAAGGTCTCTCAGAGCCCACAGAGGGTGGCTCCCCATGAAGCGTCCTCATGGCACGGCACTCTCTCAGGTAGCAAAGCGAAGGTCAGGTGGCAGCCATCAGGATGTACTTCGAGGGGCCCTGAGCCTCTGCCCTGCATCCAGCCCATGGCCCAAGAACACTGCTGCACTGCCCCGCTGGAGGATGGAGGCAAGGTGGACACTCTCGGGCGCCCGTCCTGAGGCCCTGTGCTTGGCCAGTGCTCAAACCCCTGAAACACTGGGACTGGAGCCCCCTGGGCTGATGGTTTGCTGGCTGTTTGACTCTGGGCAAGTTCCTTCCTTCCTCTGAGTCTCTGTCTTGCCGTCAGTGAAACAGGGATGGCCACAGAGGCTGTAGTGATGTGGGATCATTGTGCAAATGTACTCTAAATGAGGCAGGGGACATGGTGGCCCTTGGGTGGTGCCCTCCACTGCTAACCAAGAGGTAGGAAGTGTGGAAGAAAGGGCAGCTTCTGAAAAAGCAGGGCCCCGCCTGGGTCAGAATGGACCGGACAACAGCTAGTAAACTGATGTAGGTCCAGATGGAACCCATTCCCATCACCTGGAAACACTCGGTCCAGGAGGCCTGGGCCGTGTGGCTGTGTCAATTCTGACTCAGAGCGAGGCCCAGAATGGACACACCTGGCCCCTCCCTGCCCTCCCCGCACGCCCTCACTCCGGGAGAGGCCCGAAAGGAACTGCCCCTCCCAAAGAAAAGGATGAATCCCCCTCCAGTTTGGACCTCAGAGGCGGGGGTGGGGGGCAGGGGGCATGTGTGTGGGGAGCAGTAAATGACCACGGTGGCTCTTCCGTCCCTATAAGCCTCTCTCTGCAGACAGACAGACAGGCGTGGGGTGTGTTTAGGAAACCATCTACATCTGGGGCAGCCCACATGCCTCTCCCACTGCCCCCTTCTCTCTGTCCAGCTCAGCCACACCAGCAGCCATGCCTCACAGCCCTCGGGATTGTCCTGGGGTGCGCTGGTCACTGACTGGGACCAGAGGCTGAGCACAGCCACCTCGGGCACCCCCCAGCCCTTCCGACTTCGGTCTCGGGCTCATGGATACATCTCCACTAGAGGTGAGCTGGCCACTCTACCAGCTGGCCATCCTGAGAGGCCTGGGAGAATCCAACCTTCCTTTTCTCTGTTCTTTGTTTGAATGGAGAACGTGGTCCCTTCATAAGCAATATCTGTGGCGTTCTGCTCAGTAGCTGTGTCTCTGCTGCACGGGGGAAAGGTCGCCGTGGCAGGAAGTAGAGCCACCAGGATCACCCCTGCATGGGGACCTGTAACAGATGCGAGGTTCTCCAGGGCTGACTGCAAAAAAGGCTAGCCCAGTGTCGGGGCATCCGGAGATGTTGCCGTTAGCCCGACATCTGTCCCACAAGGGTGCCAAAAAGTGCCTGGGCCCAGAAGTCAGATCGGCAGGGAGGGGCCCTCTGTGTCCCTGCCTGCAGATGTGTCCTCTGGACTTGGCCGAGAGCAGAACCACTCTGCGTCTTCTGTCCTGCTAGCTCTACCACTTACCCTGAACCACGGCGGAGGGCAGCTGCGGCTGTGCAGGGTACAGAGGTCCCCCTGGCATGTACTTCTCCCCTGTGGGTGGCCTGGCAGGGCCACAGCCCCCACCTTGCAGCCACTCTGCCCTTGGTCAGGGTCTCCGTGGCCAGCATCTGTTGGTCTCATGGCCGCCAGGGCGGGGAGGCAGGGCTGAGCTGCATCCGCTCTGGACTTCCACAGAAGAAATGGAGGGTCGGGAAGAATATGGGAACTGAAAGACATAGGACGAGCAGGACTTCCGTGTACTCAGGCCCCGCCCTCCTGAATGCTGGATGAGTCTTGTAAACGAGCACAGTCCCCATCCTCAGGAACCCACAGGCCACAGAGGACAGGTCTGGAGCAGGGGGTGGGAGGTGCAGGATTCAGGAGAGAAGAGAGAGCAGTTGCTTGTGCCAGGACCAGAGTCTGCCGTTCATCGGTCACCAAAAGCCGAGACGACCCCCACTTCAGGACCTGTCCCTTCCTGTAAGATCTGTTGTCAGGTCTCCTTCTTCCACATTCCCAGCCATCACCCCCGAGTCCCAGCCCCTGCTTACTGCATGCTTGGAGACAAAAGACCTAAACCAGCTGCTGACCGGTCAGTGGATGATAATGATCAATGAAAGTGACAGCACCCCCGACGGGCGACTCTGCAGCCTAGAGCACAGGTCACCCATGTGGCTCTGTAGGGAGTGTCCTGTTTGCAGCAGGAGGTCGATCAAAGGCACTCCTGACCCTAAAGGTATGCCCCTCAGAGGTGGCACAGAGAAGCAGCAAAAGCACCGAGTCCGGGCCCAGAGAAGACTAGTAGGATGGGCTGGGATGCTCAGGGAAGCCCCCCAAGGCTGCAGCACGGGAGAGACCCTCATGACAGTTGCACCCCAATTCAGTGCCTGTCACTGACAGGAGAAGGTGGAGAGAGACCGGCGCGCCCCACGTCCCTGCTCGAGCTCAGAACAAGAAAAGCAGGCGTGAACAGCCAGACCAGATCCAAAGTGGGGTCATTGTAGATGCCATTCCGGTAATGTGAGCCGCAGGAGCCCTCCCTGGTGGCCTCACCATTAAGCCCTTGACTGCTAGCCAAACCGTCACGGGTTCAAACCCACCAGCCACATGGCAGGAGAGAAGCTGCAGGCACGACGACAGCCTAGGAAACCGTGTGCGGCAGTTGTCCTCCAGCATGTACCGAGGCTTTAAACCCGAGGGGACACACTGCGATGGCCATCACGCTCGATGGACGCCCATGCCCCGGCTCTGTGCTGCATTGGGTGCTTCGTGGGCCCGGAGAGACAATCGCTGTGCGGAACCAAGGCTGGAACCTCCAGACAGTGGCCAGCAGCCTTGATGTATGTGAGAATGGCCAAGCCAAGACCCCATCCCTGTCCCGATGGCGCTACAGACCAGCAAGAAAGACAAACTTGCATCTAAACCTTGTGAGATTGAATAACCATGGAGAGGGGCGGGAGCTGCAAAGAACTGCCAAGTGCCAAAGGACTCGACAGTGCCTGCAAGTTGTTTAATGAGCGGAAGGAGACGGAGCAGAAGTGCTGGGGTGTGCAGAGAGAGACCTCCCAGGCATTAGGAGCAGCCTGCGAGAGGCCCAGGGCAAGCAAGACCAGGGCAGAGTCCACCAAGTGCAAGGTTACAGGACAGGGATATTGAAACCACAGTCCTTGGGCCACTCCTGTCCTTCCAAATCTCCCTGAAGGCCCACCTGGCAGCATCTCCCCCTGGGAAACAGGAGCCGGGGCTAATCAATGACACGGCCCTTGGGTGGCTGGAAAGGGGCCCGTTCGGAGAAAAGAGAGAAGCAGAGAATGAATTGTGGCCTCAGACAGGTCATTCTTGAGCTGCCTCCTTATCCCGGCTCTATTCTAACGAGGAGCTTCTGCATCTTTCTCCATTTAATGTCCCTTGAATAGCACGATGAGACGATAAGGCAGACACCAGGAATTTACAGCGGTATGCAAAAAAAAAAAATCGCTCCATCCCATTAAGATTTCAGGACCCTTGCCAAGGCTGCACCGCGAGCAGATATTATTCCCTTCTTCGACATCTTTGCTTGATTGAAATTTATGATGCCAAGGGCACTGCTGTACCCACCTAGAGCCTCCAAAAAATATGGCATGCCCCCGAAAGCTGCCATTTCTCCTGAGGAAAGTCACTGGGCATTTTTAATATGATTCTCTGGTCCTGGTTCCTCATTTTCACTCCTTCTCAGGGGGCGGCTGGCATCCAGGCAAAGAGAGCCATTGGTATTCTGCAGCTGGCCACCTTGGGGAGGGGGGCAACCTCACAGTCCCTCACAGCATGGCCTGCAGGTCCCCCGGGATGGGATCCGGCTGCTTCGGAGAAGTGCAGCTGCACAAGGCTGCTTTTACCAGCAGAGTTCCCCAGGGGAGTCAGACCTCTGCCACTGCCTTATGGAGAGAGAGAGAGAGAGAGAGAGAGAGAGAGAGAGAGAGAGAGAGAGAGAGAGAGAGAGAGAGAGAGAGAGAGAGAGATTTCATTGTGCTGTGAGTCCTAACTTGCAGCACAATGAACCAGCACAGCAACTAAGCACACGGCTTCGAACCTAAAGATCCCCAGTTCTAACTCCCTGACAGTGTGATCCTCCAGGGTCTGTCCAACAGGGTTGCGATTAGCCAGAAATCAACTCCGTGGCGATCCATGGGTCCTTCAATCTGGGATGTCATCTCCCCTGGGAAGGCGCTTTTCTCTGGGTGGTAATAAGGCCATGCCAGGGCAGCGTGTGTCTTGTGGCAACCACTCTGAAGATCCAGAAAGAGTAAATTAGGATCGGGAAGAAGCCCAGAGGAGGGGGAGACCAATGCCGTGCGCAGACCCCCAGGGAACGGGGAGAACTCTGGGGATTCTGGGCAAGGACCTCCCGGCAGAGCAGACAGAGAGAGCCTTCTGGCAGGCAGTGCCCTGAAGTCACATGTGAAACCTCCTAAACTGTGAGAAAATAAATCTCTGTTTCAAAAACCACCCCCTTGTGGTAGTTCTGCTACAGTAGCCCTAGGCGACCGTTCTGGGAGGGGAGTCAGTACGGCCTCAGGAAAGGCATCCTAGCAGCCCACTCTGCAGAGCCCCCACACCGGGTGGTCTGTCAGGTGCAGGGTCAGAAGCAACTCCATGACAATGGACTTGGTTTGGTTTGGGGGTTTCTCCTGCCAGGTGAACGAGCCTCTTGGAATCTTCGTTTCTTCTGCCAAATAGGCACCCATCCCACCTGCTGAGG
This sequence comes from Tenrec ecaudatus, assembly GCF_050624435.1. NCBI lineage: Eukaryota > Metazoa > Chordata > Mammalia > Afrosoricida > Tenrecidae > Tenrec > Tenrec ecaudatus. Next base: position 31,443,541 of record NC_134530.1, read on the forward strand.
TTGCCGGAGGAGTGGTGATAACGCACAGGGTCTTAATATCATGCTCGGCCCACGTGTCCCCCGGGGCCACTCCATTGTCCTCCTCTATTTCTGGCATCTGTGCTCTCAGCCAGAGGGAGGGTCGGTGTGGTTGGGGGAAGCAGGAAGCAGTCCTCCTAGTAGGTCTCATTCAGACCACTTTTCAAATGTCCCAAACTGACCCACCCCAAAGCAACTGTGGGAGGACAAACCCTGTTTGCCAGCGGACCCCACCGGCTCGGTCGAGAATTGGATGGACAGAGAAGCAGAACCCCAGGCCGGAGGACTGTCTCCTCATGCCCCCCACCCAGTCCACACCCTCTGCTCCCCACCTGGCTGCAGTCGGGACCCCGCCTCTCCCTGGTCATACTGCCAGCCTGCGGCACCCTTCAGCCCTTGAGGCCTGGGCTGTCCAGGCCAGGCTGGAAGACCGAGGAAGAATGAAGCTGCCGAGCCGCAGTTCCTTAGAGATGGAGATTATTAATTAGTCTTATTATCCGGGCCTTGTCAGTCTCTTAGTCCTTCCGTCTGCAGAGGGCTTTATGCCTGCACCGTGCGTGTGTCAGCTTGGCTAAGCAATGGCTTTTAATATAAAGGCAGAACAATGGACGGTACGGTTTGCTTACTATCTTTATTTATCAAGCCAAACAATCCCAGCTCCCATTCCACAGCCCATCCTTCAAAGGCAGGAGAAGGCAAACGCTGCCTAATTTCCCTTCTAGATGGCTTCACATGGGGGGTTTCGGCTTAATTATCCTTCTCCTGCATCCTTCTGCCGACATCCTGTCCTTAATATTCTAAGCTTCTTTGGAGCAAAGGGGAAACTGGTTTCCAGAGCAAAAGACAAAAGTTTGCCTGGAGGAAACACTTTCTCTTTTGCCTCTGAAAGAGCCCAGAGGACCGAGGCTGGAGCGCAGATGTCGACTGACAGCGTGAACTGGCAGGTGGGCGTCTTTGGTGACATGCTCCACGCATGAGCAGCAGAAGCTCGTTCAGGCCTCCCTCTGCCCTCCAGTCTACGGGAACGCCCTCTGGGCTCTGAGTAGATCCAGAGGTCCCACGGCCTGGCCTCGTGGCGGCTCTTACCACCGTGGGTGTTCTGGTGGTAGCCCTGGACGGTGCAAACAGTCAGGGTGCTGGGTCGCTGACCAAAAGGGCGGATGTTACTGTGAAGCCCTTGGCACTTCGGGAGAAAGGCCTGGAAATCTATTTCTGAAAGATCGGGGGTTGGAAGCCTTAGGAGATGGTTCCACTCGGACACACGGGGTTCCCCCTGCATTGGCGTCGACTCCACAGTAGCTGGAACAGTCCCGTGGAGAGTGGTTTTCCCTGCACAGGTGTGCACAGATGTTGCTGCACCCCACTCCTCCCCGCTCGGTTCCCCTGATCGCCTTACAGAGAGGGGCTCTGGGGGGCCTGAAGTAGACGTTCACCATCCCGACCACACCCAGCATGGGTGGGCAGGACGTCCCGGGGGCTCTTCTTCTCTCCCTGTGGTTTGGCCCCTCTGGTGGGGAGTACTTGGGAGCTGTGCTTTCCTCTCCACCAGGGCTGGAAGAAGGCCACATTGGGCCCATGCCATGGGGCCACCCTGATGTTGAAGGAACCTCCAGCCCAGCCCAGCCCAGCCCTGCTAACTGAAGGGCTACGGGAGGCAGCCTCACACTGTCCTTAGCAGCCCTGCTTCATGCCTGTCTCCGCCGTCCTGCGATTCTGTCCTCCCTCAGCCCCCTTCCCCCCCGCCTCAGCCATCTCTCCCTGCTCCACATCATCCCCTTCATCTCACAGACGTGCTGCCCATGGTCGCCCCACGTTCCCTTCCTAGGGGTCTCGGACCCGCCTGCCGCTCCAAGCTCCATCCCCCTTCACCGCATCAGCTCAGGCCTGTCGGGTGGATGCCATCCCTGGCCCGCCCCCCTCTGGTGTCCTTACAAGTCTCCTCCTCTCTGCCTCAGCCACCGTTTTCTCACTGAGCCACCGTACTGCTAACTCCAGAGTTGGCAGGGCCCCCTCGTCTCCGCGCGGGGTTGGCCATTTCTCCTTCTGCCTCATTCTCTTCTGCGGCTCCCATGTTCCCTGGCTGGCTCCCTCATGCCTGCACCTGTCCTGTACCATCTCTCCCCTTTCACGCAACCCTGAAATGCCGAAATACCTCGGGCTTCTTAGACCACCTCTCCTTCTCTGTCTGTGCTTTCTCCCCAGATGCCATCATCCAGCCCTGTGGCTTCCAAGGCCAGATTTATGCTAATGACTCCTACATTTGTATCTATAGACTGACCTTGCCACAAAGCGTCATGCGTTTATATCGCACTGTCTGCTTCCTCTAGAAGGCTTCATCAGCCTCTCAAACGTCACTTGGCCAGCAAAGAACTCGATTTCCCCAAGTCCGTTCCTCCTCCGGTCACCCCCAGCACGGCAGCTGGCATCACCCCAGGGAGCCCAAGCCAAACACTCGCTTTCTCTCGTCACCATACGTCAGCCTCTTCAAAAATATATACCGCACTCCTCTCTCACTCTGGTCTGCTTGTACCAAGTCCGCACCACTGCCAGCCCTGCACCAGTGCTAAGCTCTCGTCTTCTCACGTGCCTCTGTGACCCATTCACCAAGCGCCAGAGTGACCCCCTGAAATCCAAAATCAGAGAGTTCAGCGCCTCTCCACCCCGCAAAACCAGACCCATGACTGTCAGGTAGACCCCCAACTCTCAGCCACCCTGAAGAACAGAGTAAAACGACTCCATAGAGTCTCCGCAGAAGCCGACTGCCACGTCCTTGTCCCCACAGGACCACTCCACTGCACCTAGGTTAGCATCCGACTCCATACCAAGGCCGGAGTCCCCTGAGCCCGCTCTTCCTCTCCCTCCACACTTTCCGCCATTCTGTCTTCTTCCTGCTCCGCAAGCTCTTCCTGCCTCGGGGCCTTTGCACCTGCCCCTCCCTCTGCTCAAAGGAGAACCCGAGACCTCCCACGGTTGGTGCTAAGAATGCCCAACAGGCTGCTCCTCCGTGAGGTTCTCCAGACCCCCATCAAACGCCCTCCCCAGGTAGACTAGTGCAGTTCTATTTCAAAAGACCACACAGCACAGATTGTGAAAGTGTTCAATACTCGAAGCAGGCGCTCTACTAGTTCGGCTAAATCACTGTTTGGTTTGCAGATGACCCCAGGGGATATTTTTGGTTTAAGGTTTCAAGATTTTCTCACTAGTTTCAGGAGTCCAGTTACCCTCCATGACTCCAAAATGTCTAGAATCCATACGGATTTGAGACTCCGTTCTACACCCCCCACCCTTAATGAGTTTGATTATATGATAATTTGATTATATTTTAAGACTTCCAAAGTCACAGATTTTACAGTAAGCTCCCTAACACCCACCACCCAGATTCTCCTGCTCACCTCGTACGGCGTGTGCCTTACTCTGGTGGCTGTTTCCCCAGCCACCCAGCCTGTCCATTTCCCGTGCACTCCCAGGACGCTGTAGGCAACACTTCCTGAGAAACAGTCACCATGCATCTCATTAACTGCACTTCAGTCTTTATGTCTACTTCTTCTTTTCTTTTGAGGTAGACTTTCATATGCATGGCACAAATCCCCAGCGTGTTATTTGCCGTATATTGATAAATGCATGCACCAATTATAACCCCAGCTTCTCTCAAGGTATTTCACACCACCATCACTGTGGAAAGTTCTCTCCTGCCCCTTCCTGGTGAGTCCTCAGGCCCACGTCCAGAGGTTACCCCTGTTCTGATCTCTTCGCCTGGGATTCATGTTTCCTGTTATGTGCGTGCGCATATTGGAGTGAGCTCCTTTTACCAGTTTAAAAGTTTTTATGGACATGTCTTCTTTCTTTTAATACGATTTCTTTGTTGTGGGTGAGAATATACGTAGAGACACACAATCAGCAGTTTCTCCATGTGTGAATCAGTGGCACTGAGCGCATTCTGTGGGTCGTGCAGCTGTGCTCACCCGCTTCCTCTGAGCGGTTCCTCTCCATGCACATAAACTCTCGACTCCACTCTCCCCAGTTTGGGAATCTTTTGAGATACTGCCGTTCATTCGAAACCATAGAGATCGGTTTTGAAAAAGCGCAATGCTCCAGGAAGACATTTGTGGCTGGTCAAACTAAACAACGGGTTGGTTTTTAGATCACTTCAGGGGATGCTTTGGGCTGAAGGGTTAAAGAATGCTAGAGGCAATGGTTTCAGGGGTCCATTCACCCACCCTGGCTCCAGAAAAGCTCGAGTCCCTGCAATGTTCTGCATTTCCCCCTTTTGATCGGGATTTCTTCGTGGAATCTTGGATCAAAATGTCCAGTCGTGGTAGCTGCGGACCATCCAGTTCTTCTGGCCTCATGGCATGGAGATCGTGAGCCACCACCCCCGACGCCAGCTTTCTCTGTTGCCATTAGCGTTGTTTGTGATCCATCTGTTCCTGGATGGTTTTCAGCAGCATCCTTGCCACTGCTTGTTCTTTAGCCATCGGCTGTCTCTGTCCTGTCTCCCATCTCCACTCTTTGAATACAAACTGTTCGTGCAGGGGCGTGATTTGCTTTGCTCATTGCTACCCCCAGTGGCTAGAACAGTGCTTGGCATGCAGGTGCGTGTTTCTTGGACACATGTGAATGTGGTTTATGGCTGGAATGTTGGGTCCCTCGGGGCTAGGCCCCTGTGGTCACTTCCTGGCTTTGCTCCCAGACAAGTTGCAGGTGGGGCCCGGCAGGAGTGAGAACTTAGAGAAACTGGCGGAAAGACGCGCATTCTGGACATCACTCTTTCCCGGGTGAGAGTGAAGGGAGGGCTCTTTAGAGGTCAGCTTTACACTGGCCTTCAAAAAGCAACAACCAAACTCACTGTCATCGAGCCCATTCCAACTCACAGTGACCCGAGAGGGCAAGGGAGAGCTGCCCTGTGGGTCCCCAAGACTTTCCATCTTTGTGGAAGTTGAAAGCCTCGCTTTTCAACAGGGGGTCTGCTGGTAGTTTTGAACTGCTGACCTTGAAGTTAGCAGCCCAACACCTGGGGTGTTTTCTCTGAGAACAGGAGGCAGGAGCATCCCCGTGAGCTTGGCTCGGAAGATGGAGAAAGAAGCCCAGGGCAGAGCTGTCTGCTGGTCCTGAAGGACTAAACGGCTTCTTAATTCCGAGTCAGAATTCTTAGGGAAGCAGGCTCCGTTCCAAAGCCATTGGCTCCCATGGAATCTCATTTTCCATTTTCTGTGTCCGTTGTTTGCTCTCCTTGGGGAGGGGAGGCAGCAAGCAGCAGAACATAGGAGCTACAGGACCCCCCACCCTCTGTCTTGAGGGGTGAGCGGGACATCACACCCCTAGCCTGCCCCTGGAGGAGTTCTGGGAGCTGAACCTTTGCTGGTCATCAGGGATAATCAGATGACCGGCCAAGAAGGCTTCTTTGTTCCATGGCTGAAGATTGCACCCGTGGCATCCAGCCACCTCATCTGGGCCAGAAGCCCGGGAACCTGGCAGAGGGGCCCCACTTCCAGGAGCGCTTCCATGCCCTCCAGTCACGGAGGGGCAGCAACAAGGACTGGAGCCCCCGTTACAGCAAAGCCACTGGGCTGAAGCTAAGAGACGCTGAGTAGAAACCACCCAAGTTTCTGAGGAGGGCTGGGTCGCCAGGAAAGACATTATCACACCCTGGGGGGCTTGGGGAGGCCAGCTCTGCGATCTGTCTAGCCGGGGACGTGTGGCATCTTGCGTCCACCTGCCTGAAGTCTGAAGCTGAGCCAGGCTCCAGAGCCTTTCCCTGGGCCAGCTGACTTCAGACCTGGGGGGAAGTCACCCCGACTCCCTACCAGACAGGGAGCTCTTGGGCTCCTCGGCCTCCCTGGCTGCTCATGGTCGTCTTCAGTCCCGTGTCTTCGGCCAGCACTTCACTTCTCACAGAGTAAGTGGTCAGTTAACCACAGAACTGAATTGTGGGCTGCACTGCTGCAAAGCCCAGTGCTGGTTTTGTACCTGATCAAGCCAAGAGACCAAATCCAACTGGCCACAGGCCTGGACCAGGGCTGTCATCTCATTCGGAGACCCTGCTGGGACTCATGCTATCCCACCACTCCCTCCCGGGGCAGACCCAGGGTGGGAGGGGGCCAGGCGCCTAGCTCTGGGGGACCACCCTAGCACCCATCCATCTACCTAGAAAGAGGTGCCAGAGAGGCCTTCCCCTTGGGGAGGGTCACCCAAAGTCCCACCTAAACCCCCAAAGCCCCCCAAAAGCTAAGAGGGGTCTCCTTACAGCCCCAGGACCCTTGAAGCAGCTCTAGCATTGGGACCATGACAGACACATTCCTATGACTCTCGTTCTACTTCCAAAGCCACTTGGAGCCCCATCACCTTGGACTGAATAATGCACAGCCTGGCCTTTGAGAGCCCAGGCTGGGCCTCCTCTCATCAGATGGTGCAGGGCTGGCCTGAGAGAGGTAGAGACTTTCAAAGCTCGTGACAGGGCCTGGCACAGGGAGCACTTGGTGAGCAGTGGCTGCAGTCACCATGAGTGGTGACAAGCCCAGGATGGCCCCAGCAATGCTGCCCACTCCCAACTGAGTAGACCGAGGCCCAGATGGGGATCCCTACCCTTCTGGCTGCCCCCAAGGTCTCACTCTCTGCCCCTGCCAGCCTCTGCTGCTGACATCCACAGCCAGAGGACCAGAGACCATGGCTGGGCCTGAGTCTGTGCTCACAGGCCCCAAGCCTTGCCCAGCTGACCACAGGAAGGCCCCCAAAGCTGTCCAGACTGGAGGTAGCTCCAAGAAGCTCAGCTGGACTGTGAAATGCTGCCAAGATATCCCTCCTGGTCCCCAGCTTCGCCTGGCCAAGATACCCCCTGACATCTCAGGCTGGAGACTGGCAGTACCAGCCTGCCATTTGTCACCATGCCTCCGTCACGCCCCCACCTCTCCAGTATGTGTCAGAGTAGTCACACGCTGCCCCAGGGGAGAGGAGGCGCCGGCTCTGTCTTGGCGGCCCTCTGACAGACATCATCATGGGCGCTGACAGCCACTTGAAGGTGCCCTGACATGTGTGCGCCGCTCCGCTCCCTGCTTCCTGGAAGTGGCTGCCTTCAGCAGCAGCTGGTAGGAGGCAGAAGAACTGAGCCAAACCCCAGACGGCAGCTACCCTGAGAAGTTAGGCAGTACAGCCCACTTGGAGTACAGACAGGGTCCTTGGAGTTTGGGTCTGGGCAGGAAGCTCGTCGTTCCTTGTCATCATCACTAGCCGAGTCTGCACCTGCTGAGATCATCTTCAGCTCAGGGCTTGGGGTTCAGGGTCAAAGTCATTCCTTACGGCCAGGCCAGGCTGTAAGTGATGGCTGGTCCGTGGCCATAGCGTCACCTCCAGCTCCGGGCAACCCTGTGTGTGCATCAGACTAAAACGGTGCTCCTTGGGGCGTTCACTGTTTCACAAAGTCGATCGCCAGGTCTCTCTTGCTAGTCTTTCTTAGTTTGGCAGCTCAGCTAAATTCTGTTCAGCGGCCTAGCCCCGAGTCAGCCTCCACTAATGGATGGGTGCTGCCCGCACCCGGGGCGCCCTGACCCAGAATGGACCCTGGGTCTGGGAGTCTCACAGGGAAGACAAGGATTCTACCATGAACCATAATTCCTTTCAAAGCTCAAACTCACTGCGACTGAGTCCACGCTCACTCGCTGCACCTCTATGGCACAGGGTGGGACTGCCCCTGTGCGTCTCTGAGACTGTAACCCTTTAGGGGAGTGGAGAACCCCATCGTTCTCCTGCAGAGCGGCTGGTGGTTTCAAACCACTGACCCTTCGGTGAGCAGCCCGATGTCCTCTGCAGTAACGTGCCATCCAGTCCACTCTGGCTCCTGGCAATCCTGTTTTGAGGAAGGAGAACCGTTCAGGGGAACATGTCCCAGTTAGATCAGCAGCCCTTTCTTTTAAAGTGCCCCTCGGTGGACTAGCATTGCCGGTCTTTGGGGGTAGCAGCAGAGGATGGTGACCAAATCCACCCCCAGGGGTGGCACACCTGAAACCAGGCCAGACACCTCTCCAATTTGGAGTCTCCACTTTGCCCACAGCACAGTACAAGGAGCTTTCAAAACCCCCGAGCCGGCACTGGCCCTCCGAGGACAGCAGTCCCGCGAGGCAGTGGGAGCAAGGCCCACCTAGGGGAAGCCGGGGAGGCAGCGGAGGAGCAGGGCCCGAAACCTGCTTCCCGACACACAGGCCAGGGCTCTCCAGGACCCAGCACCGCCTGGAGGTGGGAGACAAGCTTAGCATTTTTAAAATTCCAAACCAACTTCCCAGGCTGCCTGGGGTTGCAGCTCCACCACCAGCCTGGGTGTCTGTTCAGAGAAAGCGAGCTCACAACATTGGCCGTGTCAAGATTCATTAGAAAGAGTGTCTGCAGCCAGACACGGATCGCGCTTCCGCACTTCCAGGAGGGGAGCCGGGGTCACTGCTCTTTGGGATGACAGCGACCTCCTTTGGCAACGAACCTGGAACTGCCCCTTTCAGCAGTGAGTTTGGGTTGAAAGATGGCTAATTATCGGTAGGCATGACCCAGTGCCTGGTGATACCGTACTGTCCTGGAGAATGTTTTACCATTAGGGGGAGCAAAAACTCCTGGAAAGTGCTTGCCCATCCCCGTGGTATAAACACTCTTGGCAGGGTCAATTGCAGGCTCCCAAGCTGTTGCCAATTGGCTCCAGAGATTTCTAAGAAGTGGGGATTCAGCTCTTGTGAGCCGGTACCAACCAGCTTCGTCTCAGCCCACCCGAGTGCCTCAGGGTAGCACTGACTTGACAGTGAAGGTCAATGGTCAGCACCACAAGACACACTAGGGCCTCCCAATCCTCATTCAAGAGCAAGGCTGTGGGGAATGGAAGACGGCGGTGGGCGGGGGGGTGGGGGGGTCCCAGGTGAGTCGCCCCTGGGAGGAGGGATCTTTCACCATGGAGACTTCTGGGGCTGGACAGGGCTTCCTCTGGGCACCTTAGACCTGACTTCCTGTGTGGTCTTTGTCTACTGGGCCTTCACTTAACTTTGCTGCCGCACACTGCCCCCAGAACCAAGACCCAGCCTCAGGACTCCCGGTGGGACACCAGATCCCAGGCCCCAGCTTGCCTTGTCCCTCCTCTCCTGTCCCTCAATGCCTGTACCTGGGATGGCCCTGCTGGGCCTGAGTGTGTGCGCTCCCTGGTGCATGCCCAGGCGGTGGTGAGCAGAGTGCATGTGGAGACAGACCACATTCTGATGCCAGCTCGGGGCTTTCAGAGGACAGTCTGAGGACGTGGTGTCTTCTCACCTCTGTAGTGACCGGTTCTTGTTGGTCTCTAATACTCGACTGAGACATCAAGGACTGAAAAGCCATAAGAAGCTGAGACTGCCTCAGAGGCCGAGGCTTGAAGAATATTCCTAGCTAGCCTCAAGCGCAGGGCACCCCTAGACACCTGGCCTGCCCTTCGCCCTCTCCCCTGCCTCCCACTTCATACTCAGCACTCTCCAGCCTGCAGCTCACAGCTGGGCCTGGAGACGCCCTGAAGGTAGTCAGGAGACCTCTTAGCCATGGACTCCGGCTGGGGTCATTCCCTACCATTCACAAGGAAAGTCGCAAGCACAGAACCCACTACTTCCAGGCGGACCCCTCCCTCTCTTCCTTCCGGGACACCCCCTGGGGTCTGAGCTGCCTCCACCAGGCATCTCAGGGGTCCAGTCGGGTGGGCCAGAGCCTTCCTGACAGTGTACACGCGGTGCATTTGCTGGCGTGTTCTCTGTAGGATGTGGGGTGGGGATTTGGAGCAGCCAGGGACAGTCTAGACCCCACTCTTTGGCTCCCCACCCCGACAGAGAGCTTCAGACACTCCAACTGCAGTCTGGGAACTTCAGAGCAAAAGGACCTGGGAGGGGAGAGGACAGCTCAGCCCATTCCCTGTCTCCCTGTGACCCTGCCAGGCTTCTCACTGGCTCCTCTCCCTGCCCAGGACCGCAGAACCCACCTGCAAGGAAAGCAGGAATGCTCCAGAAGCCCAACCTCCCCACTTTCCCCGCCACCCCCAGAGAGCAGCAGGGAGTGCGTCCAGGGAAGCCCTGCCTCACAGACTGAACACAGCTCCCTGGAACGGGTGTTTTATCTCTAGAGATCTCCATGCATTATTTATTAATACTTAGGCTACATCTTTCTCAGAAATTGGCTAGAAAGGCTAAAATGCGCAAAAAGGGGCTGCAGGCTCTGAGGGGGAGCTGCCGGCTAAGTGGTCATAGTGAGCCTGGCTCTGGCCAGATGTGGACTCCATCCCACTCAGCTCTCGGCTGAATTTCACGTCGCTCCCCGTTTTTATCATCAAGACTGACAGTCCGCAGCCCACTTCTAGAAGGAGCACAGGCATCCGAGTGAGCCATGCCGCCGGAAGCATCTCCACTAGCCCACTGGGGTGCGTGTGAGCATAGCTGGGCTCCCGAGGGGTTTCCTCAGATGGCTTTTCAGAAGTGGGTCACCAGGCCTTTCCTCTGAGGGGCCTGTGGGTGGTCTCGACCCTCCAATTGCCTGTGCACAGTGGAGCGGATTAACCCTTATACCTTGAACCCAGCCGTGTTTCCACGTCCTTGATTCATCGAGCTGGCTAATGGGCCTATCCCGGAGCTCCGACCACACCCTTGGCCAGCTCTCCCATCCCCAGTGTCAAACCAAACCACACCCACGGCCACCAAGGCGATTCCTTTAGACTCATGGGGGGGACACTGCGGAGTGGAGCAGAACCTGCTGTGAATCTTGACCGGAGCAGAAAGCCTCGGCTTCGTCCTGCAGAGCAGTTGGTGCGTTTGAGCTAGTGACCTTGCAGTCGCAGTGACCCGATGGGTCACCAGCTACACCGCCGGGGGAAATCAGACCACAGCAGAAATGTAAAACCCATTGCCCCGGCCTCCTCTCTGACCCTGGCAGCCTCGTCGGAGGGAGAGAGGGGCCTACCTGTCCCCAGGGCTTCCAAGGCTGCCACCTTTGCAGAAGGGACTGCCACACCAGCACTCCTGCCAGCAGCCCAGTGCGGACCCACTACACTGCCAGCCCCACTTAGTGAAGTCAAGCAATGCCCTGCATTCAAGGCTCTGGGCTCCGGGGGAGGAGAAGGCCCAGAATGTTCCTGGGTTTTCCTGAGGCTCCAGCTAGACGTTTCCTCCCCACCTTCCCTGAACCTGAACGGAGTACCTGTGAGCTCCTGTGTGACCCATGTGCCCTGCAGGGTGTCCAGTGGAACTGCCCGTCTCCCCACCACGCGTGTGGCGAGGAGTGGGTTAGGGAAGGCACGGCAGGCATGGTCCAGGGCTGTCCAGTGGTAACTGCGCCCCCAGGTGGGTCCGGACCATGCGTCTCCACCCATCCACAGCTTTCAGTCACCCGCCATGTGATGGGGGCAAGCTGAGCTGAGTTGGTTTCTGTGGGGAGAGGGGCAGACAGAGAAGGAGAGGGCTGGTCAGGGGCAGCCGGTGGCATGATTGGCAGCAACTCTGTGTGTGGAAAGCATCGGGGACCACGCCACTCCCGCAGGCTCCGGACGCTTGCTTTCCCTCATCTCCAGGAACCCTTTCTGTGGGCAAGGAGACTGACTAGGACTCAGGTGTTGGCCAGGTGGGCTGAGCGAGGAAGACAGTACCTCGGGGTGGTGAGGAAGGACAGCCTGACAGCAGACAGATCTCAGATAAGGAGACAGACACTGGGGAGCACTTGGAAAGGTAGGCATGACCCTGGATCCACCAGTTGCATAAATCTCCACTCCTGACAGTGGGACACGCCAGGCCCTCGAGCCCTGAGCCTCTTATGGGATGGCCCCATGCCCACTGCAGTCCATTTGTCCAAGATCCACACTGACCAGGCCACGGCGACTGCCAGCCAGACGGTTTCCACTCCCTGACACCTGTGACCTAGAATAGGGGGGACACCGCCCTCCACCCTGTGCCCTACGCGGGAGGGGCAGCCCGTTCCTGGTGTCATCCGCTTGCTTCTGGCTGCTCAGCAGACAGGGTGACTTTCAGCAGTGACGGAAGGGGACTGGGGTCCGGCTCCTGCTGACCTCCTCATGTGTGCAGAGCAAAACCGCTCCCCGTGAGCCTCGAAGGCTGTGAACTTTGGGGAGCCGATCACCAGCTCTGTCTCTGGAGGTACCTCCGAGGAGGTTTCAACCTCCCACCCTTCAGCCAAGAGCGTAACCATTGGGTTTCATTAGCAAAACCACTTCCCTCTGCACTTGTGTCTTCTGTCGCTGTCCTCCGCATGCCATTGCCTTTGGGCAGTTGTGTCCTCTCATTCGCAAGTCAGCGAATGGAAACGCCTTCTTGTTGTTGTCTTTTAAATCTTTTCTAAACAAAAAGGGGACCGTAACCCACATCCCACCCCCCACACACAAGCTTTTTTATAGCGTACCTTGTCCATCATCCCCTCGGCTCCCTTGGGAGAGTACTTCACCCCTCCCCCAGTCAAGAGCAAACTGGCTCCTTGTCATAAAAGCATCTTGCAGTGGAGCTTGGCTGGACACATGTTCCTGAAAGGGCACAGGTGAGCTCTGACAACCAGGTGCCCCCACCTACCCAAGCAAGAGAAGTGAAGGCTGTTTCCAGCCCCTTCCAGGACCAGCTGGAGACAGCACTGCCTCCCTAGGCTCGGGCTTAGCGTGAGCACGGAGTGCCGGCATGTCCTGGACGTACTCCTGAGCGTTCAATTGTTTAAAACAGGACTTGGGTGTGCTTTGTTTTGGTCATTAGTTAACGTATCTGGGTGGGGAGAAAAGGAGAGAGCTAAATAATTACAAGCACTTCAGTGATTTTTTTTTCTACTGACTAAGGTTAAAATGAATAGTGTTGATCCGTTGCCCAGGCAGTAGGCTTGTTAAAGGAAATGGTATTTAAAATGATTTTTGAGCCAAAGCAATTTGGCCGCTCCAAGGCATCCTTTATCTTTTGCTTTCAAGAGGATAATAATGTTTAAAAAAGAAGTCACTCAGACCATTTCCTGTCGGGAAGCCAGCGCGATGATGGGCGGCTCTTCCTCTGGGTTTGTTTACTTGCTCTGTGATAGAAAAGGCAAACATGGTGGGCTCCCTTCTGCGGAGACTTTGATGTTCAGACAAGCCCGGGGCCCATGCTGTGAACTCAGTGGCCCCAGCTGGAGTGGGTTCCCCAAGAAGTCTCCATGACTATGCTGTGGGTCTCAGAATGTGACCAGCTAGCCATGAACTTGGGAAACAGGGCATCCCAGGAGTTGCTTACAGAGGGCTCTGTGAAGGCCGGAATCCCCTTCCACGGACAGTAGGAAGGGTCAGCTCCACGGGAAAGGTGGTAAGCTGGGTCTCTCGGGCAGGGACTTCCCATCATCCCATGCAAGAAGAGCAGACTCAACAGATATGCCTTTCAGCATGACAGGGCCCAGGAAACGCAAGTGTACACACTGTGCAATGAAGAAAGGGGCTGAGAAGACCCCCCACCTGACCCCTCCAGGTCAGTTCTGGTAGGCTTGGACTGGGCAGAGCAGAATGAGCTTTGGGCTCAGAGGTTCCAAAGAGCTGGAGTCAACCTTTCACCAGTCCTGGGGTCCTCGGCTCAGATGTGCGTGAGCCAGAGGCGTCCACCTCCTGCTTCAGCTCACAGGTGCCCCAGGGAAGTGCCGGGGGCTGAGACATGTGATGGAGGGGACATTCTTCAGCAGGAAAATGAAGCTAGTGACTTTGATTCACCAGGTCACTGTCAGGACACCACAAACGCACACACATACACACACACAGAAACACTACACACATGTGCACCCTCACAGAGACACACGTGCACACACACAGAAACCTACCCGAATGCATACGTTGCACAACCACACAGACCCGCTCACGCGCTCATTTTCTTGCATGCGCACTAACATAATCACACACACTCACACATGCACATTCAAACACACAACCATGCACACAGCCTCGCACACACATGTGAAAGTGCCGAGCACAGGCCCCACAAAGCACATCAGACTCCCTGGCTTGGGTTCCTTCCCTGAACTTCCTTCTGTGATTCAGAAGAGCAGCATCTCTTCCCCAGGGCCGGAAAGCCAGAGTCGGAGGGGGTGAGTTTGCCCTTGAAAGGACATTGACTGCTCTGGGAGCCCAGAGCGCTTCCTTGGGGCTTCCCCCAGAGCTGGTTCTGACCACCCATCCCTTTGGACCACTTTCTGAGGGAGCCAGTGATGTATAGGCCATGACATGAAGGTGTTCCAGGGTGTCTGGGAGCCTGGTGGGTACACTACTCCCTAGACCCTAAGGTCACGTGCTAAGAGGTCAGCTGAAGGCTCAGCAGGGCTGGAGTGGGTGGGGGCTGTAGCCCCGCTCCCCATCCCTAAGCCCCTCCTGTGGTGGCTGCCCACAGCCTCTCTTCCCAATCTCAGAAGGCCTTCCAGAAGCCCCTACCCTCTGAGGCTGAGCCAGGGGTAATTCAGGATGGCTTCTGCTCCCCTGATGCATTTTAAACACACTTCCAACTCTGTTCATTTTGCCTTTGATGGGGAGGTGGCCTTCTGGGTTTTTCTTTCAAGAGATGCAGATTTAATGGACTGTGATTTTTCTCCAGATCTGCTGTTTAAAAAAAAAGAAAAAAAGCCAGCATTAAAAAAGCAACTCAGAATTTCTATTTGCTCAGGGAGGAAAAAAAAGTCTGCTTGCTATTCAGACCCTAGATTTTCCTGGGAGATTAGTGTACTTGCCTGCCAAGATGTTCGCTAAAGGAAAACACATTTGCTATAGATCAGAAATATTTATCCTTTTCTGGGCAGGAGATCCGAAGAGGAACCTCATCAGAATGTACAGCACCTGGAAATATGAATGAATTCCATCTCCCGAGCCGCAGGCGTCTGCCAAGCCCAAGCCATTTCAGGGCAGAGGGAGGCTCTGGGAAGTTGAGCAAGGCTGCCTGAGGCTGGGGGGCAAAAGACCCCAGGCCCAGACGGAAGCTGAGTGATTAGCCAGAAGGAAAAACAGAGGGGACAGGGAGGACCCCAGTGTCCCAGTAATAGCGAGCCCAGTGCACGGTGGCCTCGTACTGGGAGCAAGTGTGCATTTTCCCCTGGGGCAGAAGACATGGATCCTACCCTGTTCTATGTGCCCTTCGGGCGCTCACCTCCAAATGACCACCTCCCTCTGTCTTCTAAAACCTTCCTTACTGCTTACCAGACTCCAGCTCGTTTTTTTGCAATGGAGCAAGAGTTACATTCTCATAAATAATGGAAAGCTCTAATTATTTCCACCCAGACATCAAGCCTGCCTCCTTGAGAGACAGAGGAAGTAGGTAACCCAATTTGATAAGCAAGCTTTCAAGCTCTGAGTGAGCAACTTGCCCCTTTGCCTGTGCCATCCATGGGGCGTTTTCGGGGGCGGGGGGTGGGCACTGGGTTCTGGTTGTTGGACCCTGTGTTTTGGGGGGCAGAGTGAAAGTAGGGTGGTGGGTGTGTGTAGACCAGCGAAGGAACCGTGAAAGAATGACTTGCTGAGTCAGAGTCCCTGCAAGATGACTTCTCTTTGGCAGTTGACTTTTCTTTGGGCACAAACCGCCAAGCACTCAACTCCTAGCCGAAAGGTACTTGCAGGAGACAGGCCTGGAGATCAGCTTTGGAAACACCACAACCCCGACCATCCCTAGAGAGCTCAACACATCCAAAGGCTGTGCCGGGCCTTTGGGGCAGAGCTGGCTCTATTGAGAGTCATCAGGCCCCTGGTCTCTAGACCTCAGATCTCCGTCTTAGACCAGGCTGACCCTCCAGCATCTCAGGGTGGGGCACAAGCTCCTAAATGTTGGGCTCCTTGGGGCCCAGCATGCCCTCTGGAGACTTTTCTACCCCGGGCCAGATACACACAAAGATTCCTTTCCCCAGGGTGCCTCTAACTTGGCGCTCCCTAGATCTTGCTCAAACAGAATTACTCCCAAGCCTTCTCAGGGATCAACCAGTCGAGAAGGGACTGCAAATCCTGGGAATTTATAGTCGGGCCGCTTGTTTCCAGTTATCTATTTTGGTCTTGTTCAGAGTGCCTCCTGGCTATAATTTAATCTCAGGTAGATGAAAGTGTCCCTCTCTCCCCTCTGCACTTAGCACCACCAACTCCCTCCTGGCCCTAGGCCAGCTCTCTGAGAGGCCCCAAGGGTGGGGGAACAGCACAGCCACACTGCCCCCCCCCACCACCCAATAGGGAAGCCCGGGCACTGGGCCCCTCTCCTGGCGCAGCCTTTGCCCAAAGACCACACGCAGCAGGTACACAGTGGAGGGGGAGGTGTGTGAGAGCAGGTGTGGACTCTACAGGGCGGGGCTGAGGGTGCAGAGGTGATGTGCACGGGGGTGACACACAGGGACGCCCACCAGGGAATACTCATGGGCTAGGTAGTGTCTCGTGTCCACTTAGCGTTTGGGAACCTGTGGGGGGAGGGGGAGTGCGTGTTCTACATGCACACCTGTGCTTGGACACGTGGGTCCCTGTGCAGGGGGTGCAGGCGCTCTGCCGGCAGCTGCAGATACTTGCCACCCTATGACTGGCCCCAGGCTGAGCTGGGGCTGCAGCCACAGTCTCCTTGGGAAGAAATCCCGAGTCAGCCACCATGATGCCGTGCTTCACAGCATGCAGCTGTAGGGGGCACTGCGCAGCCTCTCTGCTTCTGCCCTCCTGGTCCTTTAGCGGGAAGGAGCAGGGAGAGCAGCCATCTAGCAGTCAGGAAAGAGGCCCACCCTCTGCTCTCCACCACAGCCCGGGCGCTGGACATTGCCACCACACATCCCAGCCTCAGGATGACCATGGCTCCAACCCTACCATCCTGAGAGTCAGCAAAGAGGCAAACCCTTCCTTGGCCACGCAGAGGTGGCCCAGCTGGGAGATGGAGGCCTAGCTGCCAAGCTAGCCTCCCTAGACTGGAGGACCAGGGCCTAGGGAAAATGGACAAGGCCACGGTCACTTCAGTTTCACTGAGTGTACAATCGATCACCTGCTGTGTGCAGAGAGAGGTGACCACACCTGCTCTCAGGCATCCTGTTCAAACAAAGCCCCTCACAACCACTCCCCCAGGGTATCAACAACTCACACCACACCGGCCCTTAGGCCCTCTTGCCATCTGGCCAGGTAGCAAAGACCCCCACTGAGTGCGGTCCTTGCTCAGCCCCTCCCCGCCTGCCCAATCAGCCCACCGGGCCCTACATAATCACCCACCATGGCATCTGGGTACGCCCTAGGCCAGAGGATGATCTCCCACCTTCTGTGTGTACTCTGACATGTTCACAGATGCCCCTTCCCTGTTTCTCCAGTGCTGTCTCTCAGGGGGCTTTTCCTGTGGGGAGACACCCAAATGAGCCCAGGCTAGGGAGAGGGGCCTCCCTGGAGCTCAGTGGGGACAGAGCTGCAGGAGTCAGACAGGGCACTCTTAAGTAAGGGACACACCCCAGGGATATGGAAGGATTTTGTAATTCCAGAGTACACTGAGTGAGACACAGAGAGATGCAAGCAGCAGCCCATGGCCTGGTAAGTGGGGTAACAGGGCACTGGGAAGACTGGGATGTACTACTGGACCCCTGCAGGCCTCACAGTGCCCGCTATGCAGTCTCCTCCGAATTTAACAGAATGCATCTCTTCTGTCCCGAAGCTCAGGAGAGGATGGGGTGGGAGTGGGGACAGGGCACCTACAAAGAGCGGATGGGGCATCACCCTACTTCCCAGTGATGAGCAATAGTGTACGTGTGCAGTCATGAATGTATGCATGCAAGTCAGTGTGCGTGTCTGAATGAGTGTGTGTCCTCGTGTTTGTTTCCTCATGTGTGCAAGTACACATGTATGAGTGAGAGCATGGGAGCATATGCACATGAGTTTCTGTGTGCATGCAAGTTTGTCTGTGTCTGAGGGGCAAATGTATGTGCATGTAATTATTGAGCTGTGCACATGCATGTGTGCATGTGTGTGAGTGCATGTGTCCATCACATGTGTTTACGTGAAGGTATGAGTGATGTATATACATTCAGTGTGTGTGTGTGCAGATGCACATATGGGAGCATGGGTGCTGTGTGTGCATGTGTGTATGTCTAGGGGCATGGGTGATGTGTGTGTATAGGGGTATGGGTGTCTGTGTGTGTGTGTGTGTGTGTGTGTGTGTTTGTGTGTGAGACGGAAGGGACAGTTTATCATCTCACTCTCTGCAGGATTGGTAGTAACCAGCCTCTGTCACACCGTCCATCTTCTCACAGAGATTGTTCTCAGGCCTGCTGGGAGCTCTGGTCCCCACCTGTGCACATTCGCCCAACAGTGTGGGCTTGCTGCTCCTCCGGGCCGGTGTCCCAGCTCTGCCGCCATCCGCAGCACAGTGTCTTCAGTCACTCAGGCCACTTTCATGTTCCATTCAGTGCAGCTTCAAAGGCCAGGACTCTGAGCCGCAGGGGTTAGCTGGTTCCATCCGTGCCGGAGGGCTGTGCTTGTCAGCTCTTTATCTTGTGCTGAGCAGTCAGCGTCAGATCCCTGTGCACTCTGCCATACATAGCAGCAGCCCCAGGAGAGTCCCAGCCAGGGCTTCATTTGGGACTTATCAAGTCCACCGGGCCAGAGGGCTCCCAGGTGGACACCCTGAAACCTGTGGCCCATTCCTAGCCATCCCGTGCAGACCCAGCTGGGGCTCAAAGACCAGGGCCACTCACACAGCCCTCCCTCAGAGGTGAGCATGGCTCCCTACAATCTGGTCACCACCCCGCTGTGACATCTGCCATGTGCTCATCCCCGAGAGTGTTGCTTGGCCTCCACTGGAGGACCCAGGGCTGAAGCTGGGAGAGAAGCCACTGAGTCAGCAGAATCTGGAGCCTTCTCCAGAGACCCCGGGAGGCTCTCCTTGGAAGCCTGCCTCAGTGCCCTGCTCTTCCAGTCAGCTCCAATTCCAGAGCCAGGGGTCACTGGCTGGACAGTTTGTCAAGGTGAATCAGACCCAGAGGCCACTGGGTCGGGCACAGAGACAAGGGAGAGAGTTCCGGCAGCAGGATCTGTGGCTCCCCAGCATCACCCACTGTGCCCTCTGCCACTGCCCACCTGTGTGCAGAGCCCACCCTTGGTGGCTAGGCTGTGGGTTCGAGTCAGAGCAGCAAACAGGGACCATCTGTGCATGCAGCCCAGGAGATGAAGAGTGAGGCTGGCAGATTCCGCAGACCAAAGGCAGGGCACAGTAATCGAATTTGGATTTCTGATCATCTGCAAATGGCTTTTTTTTGGTAGCAAAAGTCTGTACCAGGCAAATTGGGAGATAACTTGATACTTAAATGTATTTGTGGCCCGTCTGAGGTTCCCATGTACCTGGGTATCTTCTCCTCCACCCATCAGCCCAGCCTCGAGCCCCACCCTCCTCAGCCCTCCATCTCAGCCCGGACAGGTATGTGCTGGGTCGTCTGCAAAACCCAGAGATCTCAGAGCCCGGCTCCTCTGCACAGTCTGCACATCCTGAGCCCAGAGGGGTCTCCGGCCTCTGGTGCTGGCAATGAGCCTGGGCCCCCAGAGGCTGCCAAGGAGTCGTCTGCTGTCTCAGCCGCGACCTTAGCTCCTTGACCCTGGCATAGCTCTAGGCTGGAGTCCGTGGTGCCTGCAGCATTGAGGAAACAGCTGAGGACCAGAAGCAGCCAAGGTCACCAGACAAGGTCAAGGTCAGTAGGACCTTCGAGGGGGCCTGGTTAGGCTTCACAAGGCAGGCTCCCTTCTGCTGTTCCCCAGGTGGAATGGGAGAGCCTAGGCCTGGGGAGCCCAGGGCGAGCCCAGACCAGCCTCAGTGCAGACAGGGGCTCTTTAGAAAGGGTGTCCTTTGCTCTGGGAAGGTACATTTGCAGTCAAGCCTGGAAATTTTGCAGTCAAGTGTGGAATTTTTATGTCTCTAACGCGGCCCAGGCAGGATTTAGTACACAGGTTCCCCAGAGGAAATGCATTCAATAAAAATTTGATGGGCCCCGGCAGCTCGGCAGAATCTCCTTCCGAATTCCAAATGTGTGCTTGTCCCGGGCTTGGGCAGGAGCTCGGCCGCAGCCTGCACACGGCCTTTGTCTCCATGGGGGCACCCTCAGAGGGAGCAACACCCACTCCTGGGAGATCACCCTGGGCCCCCTGCATCCTCGGGAAAGCTGCCAGGCCTGGAGACCGGGGACTGGAGTGCTCTAGCCCCTGCGCAGGGCATGGGGTTCTCACAGAGGTTGGGGAATGCGGGACCATTTGGTGGGGATCGGATTTGAACAAAACTGAGCAGTGTGAAGGAGGGGGGCGGTCATCCATTTTCATTCATTACCCTCAGCCACGGCTCATCTAGGCACACATAGGAGGTTTGGGGGGAGCCAGAGAGGGGCATGGGGCTCCTGCCCGGCCTATGGACCTCATGGGGCACAGGTGGACTTGGGGGAAAATGCTGGAATCAAAGCTTCACCATCTCCTGACACAAGGAGCCAGTACCGTTTCAGGAGGAAGGATGGAGGGAGCAATAGAGGGCTGGCCACAGCTCTGGACACAGAACCTACTAGACAGCCCCCTGGGCTTGTTAGGAAACTCAACAAGGTCCCAGCCACCCCAGGCGACATCCCTCGGCCAGGCTGTCTGAAAGCTGCTCTGGTGACTGGCTGAAAGCAAGCGTCTGCTGTGTGCAGGGTCCCCCCGCCCTGGACCTTTGTCTGCAGAAAATGCAGGTGACCACAGGGACTGCAAGACAGCAAAGGGTGGTCCATGCTGGCAGGTTCTGCTCTCTTAGGGGAGTCGACTCCCCTAGGGGCCCTGTGCATGCTTAAAAAGTTGCCCCGTGGTGACATGGGCATCCTGCCCCTCCCAATCTATCCAGATTCAGATTCCCTGTTGGTCTTTTTCAGTGAGGTTAGCAGCCTCTTTCATACATGCTTACGTGCACAAATGTGTATACATCCTCAGGGGTGCAGGTGCAAGAGTATGCACCTAGAAACCTCATACACATACAGACACGTGTGTACCTATGGGCACACACGCATATAGTGCATTGATATGTGTGCACAGACACATGGGCACAGGCCCATAGAACACACAAATGCACATGCCGGTGCACGTGTACAAAAAGATGTGTGTCTGTACACAAAGGTGCACGTATTACACAGAGACACACAGGTGCACACTTGTGTGTTCACACTCACGCCAGCCTTGCCCTGCACACACACCAGCAGCAGCAGCCTGCCCCGGCTCCCTGTGAGCTCCTGACAACTCAGCCCCCTTGCAGCATGGGGTCAGCGTGCAGAGGAGGAAGCTGGAGTGGCTGACAGAGACAGGGGGTCGTCCTCTGGTGTCTGGGAGCTGCTGGGAGCACTGTAGCCACTGAGACTCCCTGGAGTGAGCTAGATTCCTGCTTTCCCTGGGTCTGTGGGGCTTTCACAGATGTGGGGCTCTCTGTGCTGACGCTAAAACCAAAAGCCCACTGTCATTGAGTGGATTCCGACGCATATCAGGGCTACAGGGCAGAGAAAAACTGCTCCTTGGTGTTTCCAAGACCAAGAACCTTTCCAGAAGCAGACAAACCCCCCATTGGGTTTCTGAGACTGTCACTCTATAGAAGTAGAAAGCCCAGTCCTCTCCCAAGGAGTCGCTGGTGGTTTCAAACTGCCGACCTTGTGGTGAGCAGCCCAATGCATAAACCCTTGGCCCCAGGGCTCCATATGGAAGCGGACAGTAAGCAGACAGTCTCGTCTTGCTCCTGTGGAGCATCTGGTGAGTTTGAACCACAGACCTTGTGGTGAGCAGCCCAATGCTTAACTCACTGTGCCACCAAGGCTCCTTGAGCCCAGAGTAACCCCAGGCAAATCAGCATGGTTGGTCACACAAGGACCAGGCAGAGTGGGATCTCCCAGAGTACAGTAGGGGATGCACAAGCCTCAGGCCGAGGCCCTCATGTCCACCTGACCCAGGGCTGGCCCTCCCCAGATGTGGCCTGAGAGAAGCCAGACTGCAGACAAGCCGTCGGTCACACCCCACCCGGCTACAGGGGCTCAAGGCCCATAGTGTGTACTCCTTCCTCCAAGGGAAGGGGGCTGGGCCAAAGAGAGCCCATCCAGGAGGCACCTGACCAGCCCTAGGGCCTGGGGAAAGCCAACCTTGGAATGTCCTTGGGGGGCTGGGGCAGCAGTACAGCAGCCTGCTGAGCTGTGCCAGCTGCTTTCCGGGGTGTGGGGGTGGGGTGGGGGGGTGTTTCACTCAGCTCCCTCCTGAACTCAAGGGCCTTGCCCCCAGGGGGACGGGCTAGGTAGAGACTAGCGCACACACACACACACACACACACACGCTCACCCACTCTCTCACACCCCCACTCCGGTGCACACGCGTACATACTCCAAGTCAGTCACTCACACATTCAGTCAACCTCACGTTCACATACACACTCGCTCAGCCTCACACACTCATTCCCACACTGGCTCACAGCCCCCCGCCCCCACGCACGCACACACACACTGTCCGGCTTAGTCACACCTCACACTTTGATGTGCACACGCACACACACTCATCCCAAGCTCTCTAAGCCGTTTGCTCTGCGCTGTCTCGGGGCGCCAGCTCTGCCTGGACCACTTGCCCCTCCACTTTGGGAGGAGCAGGCACTGCTTGTGAGGCAGCTTATGGAGAGAGGGTGAGATGGTAGGAGCCCGGCCCTGGGGCCTTTGGAAGCCAGTCACTGCTCCCAGCAGCATTTAGCTCCACTTCCTTTTTCTCTCTCTCTCCTCAGGCGCCTGGAAAACCCCAAACATTCCCAGGAGGGAAAACAGGCCCTTTATTACCTAACGGGCCCAGAACACTGCCTCGCAGTAATTGAAAGTGGCTTGACTCAAATTGCATTTCCCGAGGAGCAGCGTGCAGAGGCAGGGAGGGGGGCAGGGGCGAAGTCTAGGGCCTCAGGGGCGGGCCCAGCACTCAGCAGTCTTCCTCACAAAGAATCCAGACTCAGAGGAGTAGCTGAGGCTGCCTGCGCTAGCCTGGCACTTTTACCAGCTCCATCTTCCCTGGCTGCCCCCACAGTGCCTGGTCGTGCCCCAGGGCCTTTGCTTGGGCCGCTCCCTGTCTGAAATGCCTGCAGTCAGCTCAAGGAATGGTGATCCCAGCAAGGCGGTGTGGAGCCCCGCACAGAGCTCAGACAGGGAGCTGAGCATGTCCCCTGATATTGCGTAACATCTGCCAGGCACTTCCAATCATCGCCTCGGCCACTGCCGGTTGGAAGCCTGGAGCCCCTCCAGATGCTGCTGCCCATGAGGAGGAGGCTGGGCTGGGTTGGGGCTAGCTCTCTGGCTTGGAGCCCCTACTATAAAGCCGGGTGGCTCCCCGTGTACCACCCTGTACCAGGTCTACCCCAGGACCGCTGCAAACTGCACTGTGACCATGGGGTCCCAGTCATTGCCCCTGAGGAAGCTGGTGCTGCCTCCCCACCCCACACCTCTTAGCAGAGACACTCGGGAGTCTTCCGGAGGGCAGGATGTGGCACAGGGGTCGTGGGAAAAGGACTTGCCGGCTTCGTTGCTTTCTCTTGCAGTCACTCATTTCAGTGACATTGAGGTCCCACAGAGAAGCGGAGGTAGACAAGGCTGTCTGGGCAGCGCAAGAGGACACGGGTTCAGATGGTGGGAAGCGCTGCTCACCTGTGACCACGGGCCTTTGTCCCTGCCAGCACCCAACCTGACTTGTGGTGAATGTTCAGGAAGTGGAATTAATGAAGGAAGGAGGGAGGAAAGCAGGGGGGAGGGTAGAGGCCAGAAGGAGGGGCAGCCTCAGCAGGAGGTTAGGGAGGGAGGGGGAAGACTAAGAGGCATCCAGGAAAGCACCTGCACCCACTTCAATTGCCTGGAAAGTTACTACGTTCTGAGCCCTGGCACAGTGGCTTCAACATTGGGCAGCTAGCCAGCAAAGTCATCGGTTCAAACCCACTAGGTGCTCTGAAGGAGACCAATGAGGCAGTCTGTTTCCCAAAAAGACTGGCAGCCTTGGAAGCTCTAAGGAGCCGTGCTCCTCCATCCGAGAGGCCATCTGACTTGGAATTCACTTGCCTGCAGTGGGTTTTGACGGTTGGAGCCCTAACATCGAACATGGTTCAGTGCCCAGCTGCTAGGCGAAAAGATGTGGGTTCTAACCCACTCCTCGGATTTGTGGGAAAAGAGACCTGACCACCACTCCCTTAAAGGTAAAGCCTTGGACATTGTGTGGCTACCCTCCTGCTCTACGACAGCGGGTCTCTGAATCGGAACCAACGTCCTTCCTAAGAAGCTTGAGTAGTGTAGAGTGTGCACTCAGGTACTCCCCTAAAGACTGGTCCTTTGAACAGACCCGGAGCGCTGCGGAAGAAAGGCCTGGTGACCTCTGTCAAGGTGACAGCCAAGAACACCCCGGGCAGGTCTGCTCCGTCACACACAGAGTCGCACCACGGAGTCAGAACCAACCCAACAGCTGCTCACCATGGCACGGTTCCCTCCCAGGACCTGGTTTCCGAGATGTCCTCCTCTAAGAGGAGGCTGGCAGGGTGTGGTGGAACCCACAGAAGGTACCCAGCACAGGAGACCTTGGGACAGGCCACCTGTCAGGTCCGCTGCAGACACTCAAGCTGCAGGTCTCCGTAAGGAGGTGGGTAGGTGAATCTCTTGCTGCCCCGCTGCTTAGAGTGGGAGATGGGGAGGACCCCAGTAGGAGCGTGACCTCCAAACAATGGTACCTGTCCCAGAGCGCATACCCCACCACCACTACCACCACCACCTTGGTGGGTCATGCAGAGCTCAGTCTCTGGGGAGTAAAGAGCTTCCTACCTTGCCCACTCTTGTCCATTGAAACGAGAGCACATTCGAACCTTTGTGCCAACACAGCTGTTACCTCAAGCAAGCAGTAGGTGCTTTCCCTCCACCCGGCTGAAAATGCAGCTGGAACATCAGCTGGGGCTGCGCCTGTCAGCTGACGGGTCCCCAGGCCTGGGCCAGGGCCACCTCACTTGGGGGGACTGGGATTCAGGGCGCAGACCCAGCATGGTGACAGCGCTTTGATTTCTGAACTGCCAGCTCTGCCAACTTTATAGCCCACGGACACTTGGACCATTTCCTGGTTTACCCTCTCTCTCTCTGGATTATCGTCTATAAGTTTCAAAATGGCTCAAGATCCCAGAGTGGTTTATAAATTAGGGCTGTATTTCGGGAGCACCCAGTAGTGCTGCTATATTTTAGGAGGTGTCAGAATTTCCATTATAAACCCCATTTCTCAGAGGTTTATAACTTGGCCATAAAGAAGAGCCGAGGGCGGACCTGCGGGAGTGCAGCTCTGGGGTCCCTCCTGGGCTGTGGGTGGGGACACCCAGTGGACATGCCGCATGGATCACAGAGAAAGAGGGCTGGGGGAGACAGTTCTACCCTCATTGGGGTGAGGACTTGGGGGTCAGAGGATCCCAAGCAGAAGAGGCCAGTCAGGTGCAAACTGCTGCCCATAAACTATCCCCCACTTCAAAAAAGAAAAAAAAAAAGCAGGCAATCCACTGCCCTCAAATCAATTCCAAATCACAGTGGCCTCACACAGGGTTTCTAGGCCTGTAAAGTTTTTTGGGAGCAAGTTGTAAATCTTGTCCTTCCCTCAAAGAGCAGCTGGTGGGTTTGAACTACCGACCTTGAAGTTAGCAGCCTAATGCCCAACCCACAGAAGGCCTGTCGACCCCGACCCATCGAGACCCTGTGGTTGTTCAACAGAAGCAGACTGCCAGGCATTGCTTCCTCAAGGCCATTGAGGAGGTTGAAAGACCAACCTGGAGATGAGTGGATGACACAAAGTACCTGCCACCCCCATAGTGTTTCCATTCTGCCACCATGGGAGTCGGCAAGTCTGAGACGGTCCTTGTCCTTTCTCCTCTCACCTGCGGAACCTTCATAGGGCAATGGCTGTGCCCGGGGACTGTTTCCAGCTTAGTCGAGTGTCTCACTCACCGTAAAACCAAAGCCCAATACCGCTGACTCATGATGACCCTATGGGACAGGGCAGAACTGCCCCCTGTGAGTTTCTGAGCCTGTTACCTTTTGACAGGAGTAGAAAGCCTGGTCTTTGTTCCAAGGAGCAGCTGGTGGTTTCAAACTGCTGTCCTTGCAGTTGGCCGACTGACCTGTTAGCAGTACATAGAGCAGGTGTGTTCGTTTTCAGTGAAACCAGAATCGTGCAGCAGGGTGTTGGAAGCCCCAGGCTTTGAAATCAGAAAGCCCGAGCCCCAAGCCTCACAGTGACACTTTGCTCTATGATCTTGGGCCAGTCACTTCAGGGCTCCGAGCTGCCGTATTCTTCCCTGTAAAGTGCTGAGAGACGAAGAAATAAGGGTTCCTGCTTTCCGTGCAGGATCCTGAGAAGCAGTGATCAGTCACTCTGGGTTGGTCAGTATCAGTATTGACACCTGCTTATGTTAAGGGGAATCGCTAGAAGGGACAGGATTTGGAGGGGGTGGTGGTGTCTGACTGCGCCTGCCATGTGTCTGTGGCTCTCTCTACACAACAGGAAACATCTGGGAACCTGTCCAGCAGCCGCCAGGTGTTGGGCAGACGGGAAGTAGAACACCTGGATTTCTGATCAAAGGTCCCCTACTCCATCAGAGGCAGCTTTCTACTGGGTTCTTGTTGCCAGGCCCCCAAGGACTGGTGGTAGCTTCTGGGCCGGCCACTCCCCTGGGTGGGGGCTCCTGGACCCTGCAGGCCTGTGCCCAGAACCATGGCACCAGGGCCTTCCCCAGGCTCCAGCTGCTGCTCTGCGGGTGCGTTCTCAAGTCCCTCTGGGACCGGGGCGTGTAAAGTGTGGGTGTGATTTCACAAGCCAAGGAGACCTTATGAAGCAAGACCCGGGGCTTGTTTTCCCTGCCTCTGCTGCAGTTCCCAGAGTTTCTCATGCAGATGTGGGGGTCACAGTTTGTTGGTGTAATTGGAGCCAGAGCTGATGGCTTCCCGGGTCTGAACCTCTGCAGGAGTGACAGCTCCCCACAGGTCATCCTTTAGTGGCTGAAAGGGGAACCCCAGCTCCCAGCCAGCAACTATGCACTTCTCTGGCTGAGACGTTGAGCGGCCTCTGATCGCACCTTTGCCCCAGATCTGTAGTTCTGCCCAACAGCAGGGGCGTCCTTGTCTGGAGCTGCCAGACAAGGCGAACCACCAGCCGCGGCTTTGCAGACTGGAATCGGTTGTTTCCCAGGTGGGAGGCTAGAAGTCCAGGTATGGCATCAGCTCAGGGGGCGGGGCTCCTTCCTCATCTCTTTCAACAGGTAGGAGCTGCCAGCAATCCTCGTTGTTCAGGGCAGCTGTCTTCTGCTTTGGGTGTGTGCCTCCCACGTCTGCTTTTCCATTTTATAAAGAGCCAGTTCACAGGGAGGAGGTTTGGGACCCAGGGTCCTCCAGCATGGACTCGCCAGCACAATAAAATTAAATCTTTCTTTCCAAACGGAATCACATTCACAGATACCCGTTACTAGAAGTCATTTCTGACTCGGGACAATGCCATGTCTTACAGGATGGAATTCCTTCAGAGGGCTTTCTGAGGCTAAGCCTTAAGGACAGAGGTGCCGGTGGTGTGATGGTTAGCGTGAGCCAGCTCGCCCTCCTGCTCCCAGGAGGCTTAACAGCTGCTCCTCCAAGAATTACCAAACAAACAACCCACTGCCACCAAGTCGATTCGGACTCATAGCGACCCTATAGGGAGGACGAGGCCCGCCTCTGTAGGTTTCCGAGGCTGTAACTCTTTACAGGAGCAAAACGCCTCGTCCTACTTCCTGGGGCTGGCTGGTGGGTTCAAACTGCTGACCTCATAACCACAAGCAGCCCAATGTGTAAGCCATGACACCACCAGAGCTCCTATCGAGATCACCATCTAGGACATCCCAAGGAGCCTTTCTGCACTGCTCTGGGATTTCTACCCCGTCTGATGGGGTCACTGAGTCAGAACCAGCTCACACACATCACAACCACAGTAACCATCTGGGAGGAAGCAGCCTTTCTTCCACAGCACGCTGGATGGCTCTGGACCACCCACCTCTAGGTGAGCAGTTGAGGACAAACCATTAGTGCCCTGTGGGGACCTCACCGTAGGCACGGGGATAGAGATGTCCACCTCTGGTTTGAATGGCTAACAGCACCGATGCGCTTTGCCTTGCTGGAGGCTGAGCAGGCACAGTGAGCAGTGGGCCGGGGCTGCCTGACTTCAGCCTCTGAGGGGGAACAGAAACGCCGAGGGACTGTGGGGCCTGGTGGCTCAGATCCTGGGGTCCTGGGTACAGATGGCTCCCAAGGGTTATCTGCCCTCTCTACACCTGTACCCTAAGAGTGTGAGCTTCTCACCAGCCTGCCCCCACCTATCTCTCTCTCTCTCTCTCTCTCTCTCTCTCTCTCTCTCTCTCTCTCTCTCTCTCTCTCTCTCTCTCTCTCTCTCTCTCATACACACGCAAGCACGCAGCAGCAGCCCCCCAGCGGAATGGAAACGGCACGCTGTCGTGCAAGCTTCTGGCACTTAACACAGAGTCGGTCGCAGCTCCACCACAGAGGGGTTTTGTTTGGAACTTGAAACACTTGCTCAAATTAATGACCAAAAATGTCAGATGTGTCCACGGCTAATTATTCATTAGATGCTTAATTAGTGTGGGATGATCATGACATTTTAATGTTATTAATTTTTATACTGCAATAGGAATTAAACTGTTCTGTCCTGAAGCCTCCTGCTGGAGTCACACAGTAGAATTGGGGACTTGGGGGGACGGGGCAGGGTCAGGGGGAAGGCAAGGGCTGGGGTGACAGCAGCTTGCTGGCCAGAGTCCAGGGTACACACGCCTCCCTTGTCCTTGGAGAGGCTTTCTCAGGGCCGCACCGCAGCCTCTGTGAAACTGGACTCTGCAGAGGAGGAAGGGACAGCCAGATGGGGCTGAGAAGAGGTAGACCAGATGACTCTTCCAGGCTTCTTCTTGGTTTTACATTCTCTTGCTGCACAATCAGAGGGGACCAAGGCCTCAGCCCAGGGAACTCTTGTGGGAAGGCCCACTTGGAGAGGGAGAGGGGCCACAGCTGTCCCACCTCATGGGGCTACAGGGCACCAGGTGTCACAGACATGCTCCACGCCCCCCACCCTCCTGCAGACAGGGCTCCCTTGGAGGCAAGGTCGCATGTGTTTAGATAAAGGGCCAGACGTCCCTCTACCAGCAATGGAAGTCCACGCATAGGGCTCTAGTGATCTGTTTTCAACATTGGTGGTTATGGAATGATGGGGCCCCGGACCACCAGTGTGCTGACGTCCTAGTCCGTGTACCTGTGAATGGGATCCTGCTTGAAGGTTAAGATGAGGTCGTACTGGTGGAGGGGGGTCCTGGCCCTCTCTGAGTGGTATTCTTCTGAAAAAGGTGAAGATGCCCAGGCAAGGAGATGCCCAAGAAGGAAGGTGTGTTAGCTACCTCAATGCCACACAAAATACTACACAGTGGGGCACTTAAAGAAAGAAGACGTCCTTTGTTACACTTGGGGAGGCTCCAGGGCCAGGGCCAGATCCCTGCTGGTCAGCATCTGGAGTTCCCAGGTCCTTGGATCCTTGGTGTCTGCCCCGCCCCTCTGCGTCTATCACGGTTTTCTTAGGACTCGGAAGTGATTAGGTTTAGGCTCCCCCACCATTTACGACCCCAGCATCATTTCATTTCACATAGCAAAAGAAAGTCCCCATTTCCCTTCAGGGACAAAGTGACAGGAGGAGGGAGGGGCTTAGGACAGGTAACTCCAAAGAGAGGGTGATACTGCCCCCTGCAGGGCACTGGGGCAATCCAGGGGGTCTGCAAACATTGAAAAACGAAACAAAACACATCAGTCTGGCTGCTACCACGATGTCAGCCACTCTATGCGAGAAGGAGGGGGCTTTCTACTTCTGTAAAGAGTTACAGCCCCGAACCCCAGGGCCCGTTCCACTGTGCACATAGGGTCACGATGATGGTACAAGCAGATACCTATACTTTATCCTGGGTTATGGGCTCGCGTACAGAAGTCTTTCATTTCCAGGGGGGCATGGTGTAATTTCAGGACCCTAAGGGTTAGAACGACTTCTGACGTCGGGAACGAGGAGATACTACATCTCTGTTCTTTTAGACGACTCCCTCTGTGGCCTTTCTGTTCCCGCGGCCCTCCCTCAAAAACTTAGCATCGCTCTGGCAACGTCTCCCCTCATCTTGACTGTCCGCATCCATGTGTGAAGTCTAATTTTGACTGTCCACGTCCGCGCTTAAAGATCTGGCACCAGTGACAAGTCACGGGACAGTCACTATCCCCTGACACCCCACCGTGCACCCAGGGACAACAACTCACCGTTTCCAGGTGCAGACCCCGCCCTTCCTTTGGTTTTTAATGCACAGCATTGTGGGAACTTTTCTAAGGCCCGGCTCCTACTGGGCATGGCTGTCCCGTACCCTGCTTTGTGGCATCTTTTCGGGCTCATGGATCTAGACCTATATTCTGCTCGCCTGCTGTCTATTTACCTAGACTCTGTGGCTCCTTGTAGTTCATGTCTCCATTCATACCATGGGTAGCCAGAGACTGCTGATCTTTCTCGCCCTGGTCTGGTGACCCCTTTGCTGTGGCTTTGCTGGGTCTCAGGGGCCTTCTTCCTCGAGGTAGGAAGGGCAGGGCCAGCCCACTGTTCTCCTCCACCTGGGATAGTGTTTTCATTTCCCTGAAGCTGTGTCCCCCCCCCCCCCGCCCATGGAATAGGTGTCATCATCGTGTTCTCTTCTCCTGCATTGTGGGGAGGATGGCAGTGCCTGGCACCGTGCCTGGCACTTAGAAGGTTCTGGAAAACGTGAGCTGCTTCTCTGCCCAGGTGTCGCATGCTAATGCTCAGTCTACAAAGCTCTTATATCAGGGCCATGGCTTTAGAGCTTACTGTTACCTACATGGGGAGGGGTAGGCAAGGAGACATGCGGCTTTAAGGAGGACCAAGCTAAGCTCCTGGCTGGGTGAGCTAGTAGGGAGAGGAGGGGATTGCTAGGGCTTGTCCTTGAGTCTTCAAGGTCAGAGGCACCAAGGGCAGCCCTGTTTCCCTACACCATGTCTCAGCAGCCTCTGCTCTGAGAGAGATGCCATCTATTCTGTTTTAAGGGTGTACCTATGGCGGAGAGGCTGTGCCCCACACGGGCAGGGAATTCCAGGCTGAGGTTTGCAGATCCTAGACTCAGAAGCCCTGCTGTGGGGGAATTGGACTGAGGTGACCGTAATGACTCCGAGAGCCTCGAGCTCCAAAGCGGCCTGCAAACCAATGACCTAACCCATGGGTACTGAGTCCAATTCAGCTCAGGAAGCCCTCTCACCACCTGCACCTAACCACCCCCACCCCCAGGCATAGAACCACTCTCCTAAAAGGCTGGGACCTTTCAGAAGCAGATCCTCGGCCTTTCTTCTGTGGTGCCTCCAGGCAGATTTGAACCGCCAACCTATCAGTTAGTAATCAAGTGCTCAACCATTTGTGCTGCCCCAGGGCTCGTGATCAGGCCCAGGGCCTGGGCCTGGACAGTGCAGTCAGGGACTTGCAGGCACTCATCTGGAGAAGCTTCTCCCCATGGGCAGCCTGCTGAGAGCCATCCCAGCCACATGCCCTGGGGCCGAGTGGGAGGAGCAGACCCAGGGCTGGTGCCCTGGCGGGTCCAGAACTCTTTGGGCTTTTCCAAAGCCAGCACTCAGCCCCTGGGGATCTAGCTGCTCTTTGCCGAGGTGTTTCTAGCAGTTGGGGTCCCACTGCTGGCTGAGCTCCAACCCCCTTCTGGCTCCCATTCCTAGTACACCTCTCCCCACCCACCCTCCACCTCCATTCTAGCCTGACCTTCATCCCGGCCAACTTCTCTGGGAACCCAAGGGCCAGCCCAGGGCCAGTATCTCCACACTAGTGCTGAGGGGCATGGGAGCAGGGTATATTTATGGGCAGGCCAATCCCAGGAGCCCTGGAGACCCCTGTGGGGCAGCCTGTGGAAGTCAGCCGAGGGACAGGCAGGATAGAGCCACCACTGGGCAGGGAACCCGAATCTTCTCTAGCTGCCTGGCCAGACCTGGCTTGGGGGGTTGGACCCTGCTGCCCTTCTCTGTGAGCAGGCCTCCATCCACAGGCTTGTCCAGAAACGGGAATTCCCAGGGCCCGCCTCCTCACTCCAGCTTCCCTCCCTCCATGAGACAAAGGTTACAGGAAAATTCATGGGAGCCTCACCTTGCATCCGGTGGGCAGGGAGCCTGGGGAATACTAATACCCCTCTGAGGTCGGCCTTAGCAGGACCTCCATTAACTGCTGGAGGAGGGGGTGGAACCCACCTGTGATACCGCCTCTGGGATGGCTCAGGGGAAGAGAGGTTGCCCCACTGGGTAGCCGGAGCAGAAGGACTGGCCAGGGGAGAGGAGGTTCTGGTCTCCCTCCCTGCCCCACCTGCCAGCACAGGCAGCCTGCTCAGAGGTAAAGGAGGGAGGATGAAACTGCTCTATGTAATTAAAGTTGAGATAATAAACAGATGCTTTAATTAGAGGTCTTCTCAAATCATCAGAAGCTCATTTGCAAGGTGAGCTGCCTGAGGTGTCCTGTGGCTGGCTCAGTGCCAAATTGGTGAGGGGGAGCCTCCCTGTCTCCTGGGGGCCTTGGCCAGTGGCCTTAACCAACGGATGGCCCAGCACAGCAGGGAGGACCCTCCTGGCCTCGGAAAGAGCAACCTGGACTCCTGGAGGCAACTCGGCCACCTTAGACTAGGGACTGCACACACCTGCAAGAGCGCTCTGGGGCCTTAAACAGAGTTCAGGGGTCCAGGCCCCGGGCTCTGCTGGGCTTTGTGACGCTCCTTTGAGTCCTCTTGAGCAAGGGGCCATCCATTCCCTTATTTCTTATGGGTTGATCTGCGTCGCCCAAAAATGCACGTTCTGACCCCAGTGTCTGTGAACATGACCTTGTTTGGAGAGAATCTTTGACATCGCAATCCCTTACCATGAGGTGCTCCTGGGTGGAGGAGGAGTCCCTGGAACTTGCAAAGGGTGAGGGTTGGGGGTCCACCCAGCAGTGCCTTGGGAGAAAGGCCCGGTGATACACTTAGAAAATCAGCCCCGGAAGGCCCTGTGGACCACAGTGCTCGTCAGAGGCACAAAGGGACCCCCGTGCGTGAGGTCAGTCGTCCAGAACTACCAGCTGGTCATAGGGAGAGAGACCAGGCTTCTGCTCCCAGAATGACCGTCTCAGAAAGCCACGGGGACAGTTCCACCCTGTCCTACAGGGTCACGGAGAGTCTGTGAGAGGTTGAGGCTTGATTAACTGAGGGTGGGGTTCTTATGAAGGAAGAGGCAAGGCAGGAGGAAAGGAAGCATGCCACCTTTGCCCCACGCTGGTCTAAGCATCCTGTTCATCTCAGGGGTTTCAGCAACCCCATCCACTGTCCACAGTTCACCCAGAGTGATGTCGTTCCCTACCCAAAATTCAAGGTCATCTTGTCCTGTAGAAGGAAAAATATCACCCCCAGAAGGCTCTCTTTCCCTTGGTGGTCTCCCCAAGCCCTGCCAGGCTCACCTCCAAGTGAAGCATCCCAACCTGCTACCTCTCCTATCTCTACCTTGGCCCCGCAGCCTGGGCCACCCACTTCCTTCTTCTTCAAGAAACACCTGTATATTTATAACCACGACCCAAAAAAATACAACTCAATGGCGAGTCCCGGCTGGGGCTGCTGATGTCCCAGCAAACACCTCATGGGATGTAGTTCCTCAGTTTGGAGGTTGCGGGGACGTGGTTTCCTAAGACACTCCCATGAATTGGTCACAGATGTAGTGCTTCTGTCCTGCCTCCTCTTCTGTTGCCTAGTGTCCGGGGTCTGAAAGCTCCTAAGTGCCCACCAAGGCACACTACAATCAGACTCTATTTACCTGGAGCATCGGAGGAAGAAGCAGTCAGGAACAGGAGAGAGGTAGGGAACAGGTGGCTCATTATCTCCCTGACCAATTGACCCCTTTTCCATGAGACCAGATGAACTAGATGGTGCCCGGCGACCATAACTAGGTAGGGTGATCAAAATATGATAGAAGCATCTTGATTCCAAGGAGGAAATGCAACACAGAGTTTCAAATTCTCCAGGATGCTAGACTTTCTGGAGCCAGGGAGGATGGATAAATCCCCAACCTGTTGCCCCAGCTCATCTTTAAACCTTAAACCAAAAATGCCCCCGAGGGCATTTAAGAGCAAACAATAGATTAACGTAACTAGTGAAAAAGGTCTGCCTTGAGCAGTATGCTCTTGAAAGATATTTCTCTCTCTCTCTCTCTCTTTCTCTGGGATCAAACTGATAACAGCATCCCGAAAGACTGGCTGGGAAGCTTGGGGGGCAGGGAGTTGGTGTGAACCAGGGAGAAACAACTCTGAGAAATGCCTGAAAGACAAACTATAGAGTCTACTCCGTGCAGGTTCCCGGGACCCTCCTCTCTATGGGCCCGTCCAACCTGTGCCCCATCAGAACCCTGACCACTCTTGGGCATCCAGTCTGCGCCCTGGACCACTCCCACAGAGGCACCTGGAAGTTCATCAGAAGTGCCTCTCTAGACCCGGGTCATTTCACCAGCAGAACCAGAACCTCTGCAAGTGGTCCGAGAACCTACCTTTAAGAATCTCACCAGAGGATCCTGGTCCATCCTGAAGCCCAAGGCCCCCTGCCCCCCTCCATGATTCAAAGCCAAACCACACCCGCTGCCATCGTGTCATCAAGTCTGATTCCTAGAGGCCTATACAGGATTCCGAGACTGGAACTCCTGGTGGGAGCAGCCAGCCTCCGTGGCAGAGTGGCTGGTGGGCTTGAACCACCGGCATGTGGTGAGGGGCGGGGCTAACCTAACAGCACGGCTAGGCTCCTCCCCATTCTGATATTCATTGCTGGAACTTTCTTTAGGAGCAGGGTTTTGTCTTCTGTCCAGGCTGTGGGGTTTCAGGGCTCATTCGAAACCTTCTTGGGGTGCTGACCCACGCATACACTGAGGCAAACAAGCCCCGTACGTGAACGAAAGCGTGTCATTTTCAAAAGAGCTGGGCCAGGTCGATGGTGTTGCTTTCCTGTTTCCCGGGTGAAGAAATAGAGGCGACCAGGGGTTCAGTGGCTTGCTTGAATTCACCGCGAGTGGGGGCAGAGCTGCCAGGGGAGTGGCACAGACTGAGCCCTGTGGGCCCTCCACCACGCCACACTGTTGTTAGATGCCCTCGAGCGGGGTCTGGCCTGTGGCGACCCTGTCCTGAGCCATCCTCACAAAGGTCCTTAAGTCTGCACCCATTGCGGCAACCGCGGTGTCACGCTGTCTCGCCCAGGGTCTTCCTTTTTCTCACTGCCCCCCCCCTTACCCAGCATGACGTCCTTCCCCGGGGCGGGTCTCTTCCAATGTGTCCACAGTCTATGAGACAGTCCCTCCGTCCTCCATTCTCGGGAGCCCTCTGGCTGCATATCCCCCCGGACAGTTCTGGTGGTTCTTTGGCCGCTCTATGGTCCTCTGCATATCGACGCATGTATCTCTCACTGTTCACTCATTCTTGCCAAGGCGCTGAGTCAGGGTGCCCCTGTGGTGCCAGGGTAGAATGGTGCTTCATAGAGCTGGTTTCTCCCAAGTAGGTCACCAGGCCTTTCCTCCAGGGTCTTTCTGGGTGAACGTATCTTCCAACTTTTCCATTCATGCATTAACCATTTGTGACACCAGGGACTCTATAGAAATAGATGGTCTAGATTCCCACCCAGAGCCTGGGAGGCAGTAGGTGCTAAATGAATGAGTGTATTTGCTGAGAGGTCATTTATTGGGCTAAGGAGCGTGTCCACAGCCCCGGTCTCCATGTAGGAGGCTTGGGCCCCAAACTGCAGAGAAATGGCATGTCCTTCCCTCCAAGATGGCCATTCTGTGCCAAGCACAGCCAGCGGTCCCCTTGCTCACTGGGGATGTCACCTTCTCTCCCACCCCACCATACCTGCCCATCCTCCCCATGAGGACAGTGAGGTGCCAGCCTCTCCAGGCCCGTGGTGCTGGCTCTGGTCCTTGGCCACCCAGTGGTGACACCAGGAGAGTCCATGCAAAGTCAAGCCCTACATGTGCGGCTGGCGGTTCATCAGCACCCGGCAAGCAGATACAGGCTGACAGTGGCCCCCGCGGGGGACGCTCCACTATAAAGTTCTGTTGAAACGGTGCCTGGAGCTGGCTGGGCGAAATCTAATTCCTGGCCAAATGGAATCACTCGGAGCTGAGAGTTATTCAATTAGTGGCCGGGCACTGGGGTGAGGCCCCTCTCAAAAATGCTGAGTGGGAGCTTCTTGGCAGGGAGATGGCGCGGGCAGGCCATGGCATCGGGTTCCAATCACACTGGGCCATCCATCACCGATATCTGCAGATGTGACACGGAGGGGGCGGGGACCAGCTGAATGGATGCCTTCTCCAGGCATTGGGGGCCAGGGTCGGGGTGGGGGACGCAGTGGTCTGAGACCTGCCTGACAACCTTGCATGCCACTGGGTGCCATTAGGAGAGCGCTAGCCAGTGACGGTGGCCCCTCTCCTCAGTTGTCCCTGCCGACCTTGGCTCCCAGACAGGGGGCCCAAAGGGCCGTGCAGCCTTCTGCATCTCGCTGTAGAATGGGAGGAGCCATTGTTTGCCTCAGCCTTCTAATCCTCCCCCCAGGGATCTCCTAAGAGACCCATTGTCCTCAAGGCCCCCTGGCTTGTGGTGAGCCCACCGCAACACCTGGGTGTCAGACTAGAGCTCTGCTCCATTGGCCGCTCAGTGGCCGGTCTCGCAGATGCAGCTCAGCTGGCCTTGCTCCTGAGGGGTTTCTGGGTGGACTCAAACCGCCAGCCTTTTGGTTAGCAGCTGAGCGTGTTCACCGTTTGTTCCACCCCAGTGTCCATAGTCATCTCCCTGCACACACACGCACAGACACACACACATTCATATACAGACATGCATAGACACATACATACACAGAGACACATGCACACAGAGACACACATGAATACATATACACACACATGCACACATAGTACTCTCCATAGCATCATTGCCTGAAGACAGGACAGACTTCCCGAGCATCACTGGAGACTCCAAACGCCCTACACACATGCATGCACACCCATTTGCACATTCACACACACATGACCATACATACACACACACACACATATACTCACATGCACTAACACATACACATATATTATACATACCTACATAGACACACATGCACATGCGCACACACTTACATGTATACCCACATAGTACTCTCCCAAACATCATAGCCTGAAGGCAGGGCAGACTGCCCTGAGCACTGCTGGGGACTCCAAACCCCATACACACACATACACATGCACACATTTACACAAACATCCACACACGCAGACATACACACACATAAACTTACACTCCGCTTGCCCCAAAGTACTATTGGACCAGTCAGCACTGAATATTAGTGACTTGCTGGTCTTCGGTCCTTATCAGCCCTTGGTGAAATGAGAGAAAAAAGCAAAATGCGGTAAGGTTTTCATTTTCATTAGCTAAATTGTTCATTCACAAAGGACCGTCCTTTATTCTGAGACGGCGACCTTCCTGCTTGTCTGCTGTTAAAATGTCCTTTCTTTTATGAAAGCCCAATGACAGTAGATGTGGCTGTGTTTTAATGACTTACTTAGCAGAATTAAAAGGCTGTCGGTTTCCCCGGTTTTTAATTGAAACTTTCATTGAGCCCATCGTGGGTTTGCCTGCCGCCTTAAGTAATAACGCAGAGATCGCCTTCCGTCTCAGCGCTCTGCGACAGGATCACGCCCAGGACAGTGCAGGGACACAGGCCGCCCTCGTGTTCAGAGATGCCCCGTCTTACTCACACAGTCCGGTGCAGGTGTGAGCACTTGAAAGCCAATGCATTGCCGCCGGTCTACCCTGACACATGGCGCCTCCCTGTGGCAAAGCCGACTCCATCAGATTTTCAATGGCTGCTTTTTCAGAGGTAGTTCACCACCAGGCCTTTCTTCCAAGGTGCACTATTCTACCCTTCTTGGGGTCATTCCAAGAATGCCATCTAACTGGAGCTGTGGGGGACTGGCTTTTAACACTCTGCATAAAGATCTGGAGATCCCTCCAGGTTGTTACTTGGTATCAAGAGTTCCTTTTCAGTGCTAACTAGTATTCCCTGGAAAAAGTCTTTTAACACGCAAGCCTCGAATTCCAATTTTGAAAGATTCTACAGACAAAATACTGAATGATGCAGGAGAAGCATCAAGAGGAGATGGAAAGAATACGGTCACTGGGCCAAAAAGAACTCGTCGCCATCCCGCCACTCCAGGAGGGAGCACCTGAGCAAGGGCCAATGGTGCTGAAGCAAGACGCTCCAAGGCCACTGGAAGCCTGAGCCCAGAACAAGGCGTCAGGAGTGGATGGAACACCCCTTGCAGAAAGCTGAAGAAGCCCTGGAAGCACTCACTCGTCTACGCCAGGAGATTTGGAGGACAGCTACCTGGCCATCCGACTGGAGGCGATCCATAGATGTGTCTACTCCAAAGAAGCATGACCCCACAGAACGTTCAAACTACAGAACACTAGCATTGATGTCGCACACAGGCAAATGCTGCTGAGGATCACCCAACAACTGTTGCAGCAACACATGGACCGGGAGCTTCCAGGCGTTCAGGGCAGATTCAGAAGAGGACGTGGAACAAGGGATGTCATCGCTGATGTCAGATGGAGCTTGACTCGAGGCAGAGGACATAGAAAGTGGTTTACTTGTGTTTCATTGGCTATGCAAAGGCATTTGACTGTGTGGACCCAAATAAACTGTGGATGACCTTGAGAAGAATGGGAATTCTGGAAAAATCACCTCATCGTGCTCATGAGGAATTTGTCATTGGATTGAGAGGCAGTTGTGCAAATAGAACAAGAAACTTCTGCGTGGTGTGAAATCAGGAAAGGTGTGTGTTAGGATTGTTTCCTCCCACCATACTTGTTCAATCTGAGCAGTCATCAGAGGAGCTGGATTACGTGAAGAAGCGCGCATCATCCAGTGTGGAGGAGGGCTTATTAACAACCTGTGGTGTGCAAATGACACGACCTTGCTTGCCAAAAGTGAGGAGGAATTGCAGCGCTTGCTGATGACGAAGATCAAGGATTGTAGCCTTCAGTGTGGATCATAACTCAATGTAAGGAAGACCAAAATCCTCACAACTGAACCAATAGGAAACATCATGCTAAGTGGAGAAAAGATTGAAGATGCCGAGGATTTTGTCTTTCTTGTATCCACAATCAATGCTCATGGAACCATCCGTCAAGGGATCCAAAGATGTACTGCATTGGATAAATCTATAGCACATGACCTCTTTAGAGTGTTGAGGAACAAGGGTGTTTCCTTGAGGACCAAGGAGCATCTGACCCAAGCCACGGTCTTCTCCATGACCTCATATGCATGTGAAAGTTGGACACTGCGTAAAGAAGACAGCAGAAGAATAGATGCATTTGGATGGTGGTGCTGGAGGAGACCACTGAGAGTGCCATGGACTGATAAAAGGATACACCAATCTGTATTGGAAGAAGTCAGGCCAGAGTGCTCCTTAGAGCCAAGAATGGCAAGGCTTCATCTGACATCCTTGTCAGGACATATTGTCAGGAGAGACCAGTCCCTGGGAAGGACATCATGTTTGGTAAAATGGAAGGGTGATGGAAAAGGGGAAGGCCCTTGACAAGATGGATTGACCCGGTAGCTTCAACAATGGACCCAGGTTTAAGAGGACGGTACAGGACCGGACAATGTTTCTTTCTGTTGTGCAGAAGGTCGCTCTGTGTTGGAGCTAACTTGATGGCACCTCACAGTAACACCAACAGTATTTTTTTATATGGATGTGCCACCATCTAACTATTTACATATTGAAGGACATCGATAGATGGTTTCAGAGGGGCGGAGCCTAAAGAAATAGATTCCATAGCAGTGGCTCTATCTGTACAGCAAGCTGCTCTGAACAACTGTGCACAGGTTTGGGTGTACGTATATATGGCTCTCATTTCTCTGGGACGCATGCCCGGAGTGCAATTTCAGGTTGTGTTAGGCCGGGTCAACTACAGAGACAAATCCTGTGACACTCACATGTGTGTAAGAAAGAGCTTCCAATCAGGGCATAATTATATATCAAGAATCAGGCCCAGCCCAATCCAACTCAAGTCCCTAAGTCTGGTACCAATTCGTAAGTCCCTCTTCACATTCACGCAACCACATGCCAACATGCAGAAGGCAGGAAGCAAGGCAGGAAGCACACAGGCCGGTGGGTGCTGTCGTGTGGATCCAAGGCCAGTGGAAACAGGGCAGGGCTCCAGCAGCTCTCAGAGTGGCCGGCCAGGAGAAAGGTGAAAAGGGAGAGAGGAGCCTCCTTATGAGAAGGCCACACCCAAGGGGGACAGCATCCGGCCTGATTGACGGGTCTGATTCCGCCCCTACCTAGGAGCGTGTAGCGGACCTAGATGTAACTACACCACAGGGCCATCGCTGTGTTCTGTTTCATCAGAAGCTGGCAGGCTCCTTTCCAAAACAGCTGTACCAGTTCGCATTCCCACCAGCTATCCGTGAGGGATCCAGTTTCCCCACATCTTCATGAGCATTTGGTGTTGACGTGTTTGTGTTTACTAGCCTTTCTGATGAGTATGCAGTGATATCTCATTGTGGTCCACAGTTCATTTTCCTCAAGCTAATGGTATTATGCAACTTTTTACTGCGCATTGACTCTGTAGATCATCTTTGATAAAACGCCTGTCCCCATCTGTGGCCCGTTATCTAATTGGAAGTTCAGGGTGCTGCTGTTTCCTTTGGCTTCACTGTTCAGTGCTCTGTATATGTTCTAGATCCTACCCCTCAGTGGCCACCTGGTTTGCAAATGCTTCCTCCCTGTCTGCAGCTTGATTTCTCTTGTTCTTCTAATGAATTTTACAAAATAAAAGTGTCACATTTTAATAAGATCCGACGTGTCTTCCTCCTTTTCTTTTGCAGATCATGCAGTGGTCTCAAGTCTGTAAACTCTTTGCCTAGTCCCAGAACCCAAAGATTTTCTTATTATTTTTCCCCAACCCTTTGATCATTCTACATTTTACATGTATGTCTATGGTCTGCTTTTAGTTAACTTTCCGTATAAGGTGTGATGCTTAGTTCACTTTTTTTTTTGGCTTAGTTACCCAATCCTTCCAACACCCTTTGTTTTAGATGGGTGTTTCTTTTTTCTAACTTGAATTGGTTTTGCGCCTTGGTCAGAAAGCCAAGCCTCTTTGTGTGGGGCTGTTTCTGGGTTCTCCCTGCTGTTGCCCAGGTCTCTGCGCTACAGCACAGCGTGGGTGCCTCTAGCTGGATGTCGGGGGCCATCAAGCCCATCGCAGCTCGTAGCAATGTCACGTGACAGAGCAGAACTGTCCCTTGGCTTTTCCTAGGTTCTCTTTATGGAAGCCCATCTCCATGGTGGGGTCACTCTGCCGCTCTTCCTGTGAGCATCAGGCCCTTGCCCTTTGCGTCACCAAGCCCCTTCTGATGCACACCAACCTTATGTAAGGTTTTCCACACCGTGCATCTTTGCAGGAGCAAACAGCCTCAGCTTTCTCCCATGAAGTGGCTGGTAGATTTGAACCACCAACATTGTCAGCAGCAGCCCAGTGCCAAACCCACAGCTCCTCTGGTAAGCCTCATGTCAGGTAGTGACCCTCTCACTTTGTACTTCCTTGCCAAGAGTGTTGGCGCTAACCTCGGGCCTATGCCTTCCCACATACAATTTTGGAAACGTTTGTCTGTGAAGAGAATAAAACAAAAACAACCCCACTACTGGCATTTTGATAAGAATTGCATTCAACCTGTAGGTCAAAATATGACCCTACAGGTAGGTGTTTGCTTTCTTTCGTCAACCTTCTGTAATTTGTAGCATACAGATCCTGTGCGTGGTTTGTGAGTTACATCCCAAAGAAGTTCATTTTCTTTGGGATAATTGAAAATGGCATTATTTTGAGTCTTGATTTCCTCATAGTGATTCTTGGCATGTGCACATGCAGTTGATCTGGTAACCAGTGGCCTTTCAGTAGGACTTTCAAGGTCAAGGAGGTCTGGTGGGTTTGCTTGCTCGTTTTCTATAGATGCCCTGGGAGTGCTAATAGACAGCGGTGTCATCCGCACAGAAGTGGTTGTATTTCAGACTTTCTGATCTGTATGCTTCGGATTTCATTTTCTTGCTCTATTACAATGGCTAGAGCTCTGGCCTGTGTTGGAGAAGAGACATGAAAACAGACCTTCTGGCCAATCTCAGGGGGAATCTCCAGTCTGACACCACTCACTGCGCTGTTCATGGCTGCTGGTTGGTAGGCGCACTTTATCCAGAGGCGGGCAATTGCTCTCTAGTCCTAACTTGCCAAGAGAGTGCCCACCTTTGTAAAAAGTTGCTGTTCACAAAATTTAAACATGCAGGAACCGCAAGTTTGCCCCGTACTGATGGGCATGTCGTCATTATTGTCTCATTTGAGCTCCAAGGCCCACGGCCATAGGTGAGAGAGAAGCCCGGGAGTTTGTGGGTGGTTGGTTTTGCAGGGGGAGCTGGAGATGGGGGCTGTTTTTCACAATAAGTCCATCTTCTGACCTGCCTGTTCTGCTCCCCTCAGCGGAGTTCTCTGTTCTCTCTTCTCCGCTAGGCTCCCAGCCAGTCAGGGAAAGAGGTCTGACCCTGGTATGGGCCTCTCACTCACTCACTCACTCACTCATTCACTCACTCACTCATTCATTCATTCACTCACTCATTCATTTCATCAGTCTTCTAGTCTAGGCCATGAAGTGCAAAAATGGAACAACACAGACCTCACCCTCGAGAAACACCGTCTAATGCACAAACCTCACTGGCTTCTCCGTCTTAGCACCTATCACATGATCCCTCTGGCCCCCTTGCTCTCCTGGGGGACGGCCAGGCCTGTGCCTCCCAGAAGGGACCTGTCCTAAGCCAAGCCCTTTGCCCTGGTGTCAATGCCAGCCCTACGTGTGACAGAGGAGGACTAGCGTTTCCGTGGCTGTAACCTCTACGGAAGCAGATCCAGGCTGTCCTGCCCCCCTGGCGGGTTTGAGCCACCACTTTCTAGATTCATTTCCAAACGAACCTACCATCGCCCTTCTCCAGGATGCATGTAGCTCCGACAACTCCCAGAGCCCACCCGCTTCTCCGCCTCCCTGCAGCAAAACAGAAGCAGCCAGCGAGTCCCCTGGGCCCTGATTTGTCGCACACACACCCTACCTGTATGACCAGGGCCCCCAGCCCAGGGAAAGCTGAGGACAAGCTTCCCACCTCCACCCTCCCCTGCTTCAGCTCTGACGCTGAGACCTTTAGCCGCGCAGCCACAGGATGACAGACTGTTGATGCAGTGTTGTTGTTTTCAATCAAGGGAACAATTTCTCTGTATGCAAATCTCTTCAATAATAATAAGAAGAAGAATATTGTTATCAGTGTGGCTTTAGGCTGTCTCCCTGAATTAGGTTTGAATTTCAGCAGAATAGCCCTGAGCATCCTCAGGAGACGCTGGCTCATTTTCCTGCCCCATCCCCATCCCTGCCGGGAAGATGATGGCAAGTATCAAAGGATACCTGGCCACAGTCTCACTCATATGCCTGCGCAAGGGGCCCCTGCCCTTCCTGCTGCCTGCCTGACCTATCCTACACCACAGGGCACAGCCAAGACTGGGCAGCCGGTTCAGCCGGCACCCCAAGCCCAACAAAGCACCTACTGTATACCAAGGACTCCCCAGGCTGAGGTGGCTGCTCACACGCAGAGTAGCACATAGGGACCCCATGGGCTCATGTCCCTCAGGTCCCACTGACCCTGGTGTGGGAGGCCTGGCAGAAGCGAGTCCAGGAGGAGCTACTGGAGGACTTACCTTGGGTGGAAGATTCGTGGGATCCGGCGAACTAATGCTTCAATGCAGTATCTGAAGACAGCAAAAGGAATGCTAAAAAACATTTCTGGTGAACATAACAGCCAAATGTCCAATAAAGATAGGGCTGGTAAAGGGCATTTCCTGCAGACAGGGGAGACAGCGGCTTCCAGGCAAAAGCAGGTGGAGGGGTACGAGTGGGGCTCCCTCCCTCACCCCGTGCCATCTGACATCATGGTCCTGGGTGCCTCTTCTCCTCCCCACCCCAGAGCCACCCACTTCTTTGCAGCTTCTGAGTCAGGGCAAGTCCAACCTGGACACCCAGTTTCTCACCTGAGCCCTCTTGTGGTGGGGGGAGGAAAGGCCTCCCCAAGGCCTCCAAGGCTCCTTCTATAAGCCGGGAGCCTCTACAGCAGTGATTCTCGACCCTTTGGGGGTCGAATGACCCTTTCACAGGCATTGTCTAAGGCCACATTTCTGGTGGTAGAAATATGGAAGAAGGTAGCCGCCTCCTCCTGCCACAAGTGCGATCTGGCCCCAGGGATAGCATCGGGCCCCCAGCCTCTGAGATGACCTTGCGTGGGGATGGGTGACAGCCAAGAGCCAGATTCATGGGACAAAGCTGGGGAGAGGGGCTAAGCCTTTTATTTATCATGTGGGGAAACCGGGGTTCCGTGAGACAACGCACCAGCAAAGACTGGGCTTGATTGA
The DNA here is from genome assembly GCF_050624435.1 of Tenrec ecaudatus. NCBI lineage: Eukaryota > Metazoa > Chordata > Mammalia > Afrosoricida > Tenrecidae > Tenrec > Tenrec ecaudatus. The sequence continues at coordinate 31,488,119 of NC_134530.1, forward strand.
GCCATCCCACCCTGACTGGAGATGCCATCTGACCACAGCCAAGTTGCCAGACTTCTCTGCGTCTTGGTCTCGCCCTCCTGAACGGAGTCCATCCCATTGGGGTGGGTGTGAGCATTGAGTGAGGTTAACTAACGTCTTTGCTCACAGTGGAAGACTTCTAGGGACTGTTTTTCAGAGATAAACTCAAAGGGCCTCCCTAAACTCAAAACCCATCTCTGGGTCCATTCTCTGGAGAGCCCATTGCAAAGTTGTCGTCATGAGGAGGGGGGACCCAGTGGCTGAGGCCAGAGTCTGAGAGAGACGGGGAAACCACCCAGCCCCTGGCAGAAGAGCAGCTCCTTCTGCTGCTTGGGCCTGGGATAGCTCGACCCAAAAAGGCCGCCTTGGGTGAGATTAGCCCTCCTCATCTCAAGTCTGTCTCAGAAGGACAGCCAGGGTGCTCCTGGGAGGTAAGGGTGATGAGGCTTTATCTTACATGCTTTGTACATGTTATCAAGAGAGATCAGTCCCTGGAGAGGGACATCGTGCTTGGTAAGGTGGAGGGGCAGCGAAAAGAGGAAGGCCCGAGACAAGACGGATTGACAGTGACTGCCACCATGGACTCAGGCACAGGGACAATGACGAAGATGACCAGGACTGAGCGTGTCTCGTCCTGTTGAGCAGAGGGTGGCTGTGGGTCGGAACCGACTTGATAACTCACAACTACGGCGCTCCTTAGTCAGTGCTCCTGAGTGTCAGCCAGGCAGGGCTGGGGCCCTCAGAGTACAGTGGGTTCAGCCAGTCTAGGAGCCCCCCCCCCGAGCCACAGGGGGGCATTCACAGACAGATTTCCATAAGGGAGTCTTGCTCTCTGCACACCCAGGACCTGGGGGTGCGTGTTCATAAAACAGCCCCATCCACAGAGTCGGAGCAGAGCTGAGTTCTACCGGGTTGTCAATGGCTTTTTTTTTTTCTGAGGTAGATCTCCAGGCTTTTCTTCCGAGGCACCTCCAATCTTCCAGTCATCAGTCAAGCACCACGAAGTGGATGCCACCGCCCCTATTTTTACAGATGACCAAACTGTAGGGAGGAAGCTTGCCACGGTCACACAGCCTGTTTGAAATGTATTCAAGGTCACACCAGGCCTGTCTAACCAAGCCTGATCATGCCCTTAATCATTGCCCTCGGCACTGCCGAGTCCCTGTCACTGAAGGACTTTGGGGAACTAAGGAGGCTCAGGACATCCTGAGTCCTTAGCTTGGGCCCCAGGCTCTCCTGACGGCTGCAAGAGGAGCTCTGCCTGTGGGAGGAGGTGGGAGCCCCTGTGGGACGCAGGCGGCCCTCCTGTGTGGCAGAGTAGGACAGCACTCCTTCATGCCCCCATGGCCGTGTCTCACAAGGGAACTTCAGGAGCAAATTGGTAAGCCTTCCTTTTTCCCCGAGGCACCTCTGATGGGTTCAAACCACCGACTTGTCCAGCAGTAGCTTGCGCATAACTACTTGCATCACCCAGAGACTCCTCTCTCAGCCACACCTTCTTCGAATGAGGGGTCCTGTTTGTCCACTTAAAACTGCAACCCCCCCCCCCCCGAAGCCACCATGCCACCTAGGACACATTGTACCTCCGCAGGGAAAAGGGGTGAAACATGCCAGTCTCCAGCTTCCCCAGGTGCCCTTGGCCCCATTCACCTCCTCACTGAACTAAGAGCCCAGAGACCTGAACCTTCCAGGCACGGCAGGGGTGAGGTTGGAGTGCAGGGTCAGGAGGGGAAGCAGAGGTCAGCAGAGGGAGAGCTGAACACCTACCCCGCAGTGACCCCAAGTCCCATGGCCTTCGTACTGTGTGTCTCATCTTGACAGCTTCCACTGCTGACCCCTCCTCCCAGGGCGTCTGGCTGGCCCTCCTAAGGGCTTGGGTCCTTGAAAGGGGAATTTCCCTGGCGTTCCGTTCTTCTGTGTGGAAAAGCCAAGCCCGGCATTCATGAGAAAAGGCATGAAGGTAGGAGGAACACCTGATCCCACCTGTGGTGTGTGAGTCAGGGTGGACTAGAGAAACAAATCCAGAGATACTCATGTGTATGAAAGAGAGAACTTTATATCAAAGAGTAATTGTGTATTAAGAAAGCATCCCAGCCCAGTCCAGTTCAAGTCCAAAAGTCCGATATTAGCCATATGTCCCATACCAATCTATAAAGTTCTCTTCAGATTCACGCAACACATGCAATGATGCCGAATGTAGGAAGATCACAGGCCAGTGGGTGGAAAAATCTTGTGGGTCCAGTGGCGGTGGAAGCATCTCAGTGCTGGCGTGGGTCTCCACATGACTCCTCCAGCTCCAAGGCTCTGGCTCCGTCAGCGTAGCTCCATGTGTTTTGTCAGCAGGAAGACAAATCGGGGAGAGTGTGTGTCCCGCCTCCAGGGAGGAAGACAGGAGTTCCCAGAATCCTCAGAAGTCCATTCCCACACAGTAGACTCATTGGCTATGACGTGATTGACAGGCTAGCCCCCACCCCTTCGCAAGTTGACAGAGTATGTAACTGCCACATGTGGCCTTGACCAACTCTATATCCCTGAGCAAGCTACTTAGCCTGTCTGTGGTAGGAGGTGGGAAGTAAGGGTTCGGGAAGGGGACAGAGGTAAGGGGTGAGCAACACCTGCCACACAAGGTCATGGTCAGCTTACACGAGAGAAAGAGCACATCTTTCTTGTGGTCGTTAGTTTTCTTAGATTTTTCTCTGCCCCGGGCCAGCCCGGGGACAACAGAGTGAGGGCAGCCTGGCCCTGTGGCATCTACACCATGGTCGGCACACCTAAGGCCAGTGCCATGGCCGTGGTGTGTTTCATTCAAGTGCCAAGCCCAGGAGCGCCAGCTTCTAGCTCTACACTGGACCGTGGTCCGCCGTGACCCACCAGGCTTCCGTAGCTGATTCGCAGAGGCAGATCCCTCACCTTCCTGCCTAGTCTGTCTCTGTCTGGAAGCTCTGCTGCAGCCCATCCACCACGCGTGACACTGCCGGTATGTGAAATATTGCTGATATCACTTATAGAATCACAGCATCATACAAGCCAACGCAGGATCTTTGTGGCTGTTGTCGTTGTCACTGTGTGTTGGCGAGCTGGAACCGGCTCACAGTAACCCTCTGTGCATCAGAGTGAACCACTGCCCGGTCCTGCGCCGTCCTCACCCTGGTCCTTATGTGGGAGCCCATCGATGCAGCCACTGGGGCCGGTTATCTCAATGAGCGCCTTCCTCTACGTCGCTGCCCCTGGACTTTACCAAGCCCGATGTCCTTTTCCAGGGACTGGTCTCTCCTGAGAACACATCCAAAGGACATGAGACCGTTTCACTATCCTTGCATGTACTCTGGACCCCTCTGGGTGGCTGTTATGCAGCTCGCCACACTGCTCTGCATTCCGAGTGGTCACCCCCTTGATCCACCTCACAGAATGGTCAGAGCCTGGGTCAGGATGGGCGCAGTGCCTGGGGGACTCAGAGTCAGTTCCCAGCAGTGCCTGTGCTTCCCAACATCGAGCTCGGGGTGGGGAGAGAAAGGGGGGGGGTCGCCACTGGAGAAGAACGCCTGCCTGCATGCTGGGTGTGCATGGTGAGGCCTTGGGGGTCTTCCAGGCAGAGAGAGGGTTGTGCCAGGACCTGTCCACAGGGCCCTGCTTTCCTGGGATGGCCCTCTCATTGGCCAGCAGAGCTGGACCCAGCCCCATCCCAGCCTTGGCTGGTGGCCTCCGGGAGCTCTGACTGAATAATCCGCCCGATTTGCATCACTGGACCCCAAACCACTGTCACTCAGCTGCTAGAGGCTGTTTCCCAGAAAGAGGCCTTTCCTCAGGAGGCTGAGTGCCAGGAAAGCGCCCTTCCCCACCCCCCACTGCCTCCCCTGCCTCTACCAGCCAGCTCTTTCCCGATGAGGCAGGGTGACAAGGCAGGGTACAGGTTCCCAGCCTGCCCGAGGAGCCCTGATTTATTTAGAGAGGGCCTAGGCTGAGTCTCACAGCCTCCCCATAACACAGATCCAACACAAGGTGCCAGCATTTGCCTAACTGGATCAGGCTTTGAATTGGCTCCGGTGTTCCAGGCTGCTGGGCCCACGGTCACTAAGAATCGGAACCACACCCAGGATGCCCAGCACCCATAACAACATGCGCGGTCGAGATTCTCAGGTGTCACCGACGTGGCTTTGGCTTCCTCCAGCCCCTTCGGGCTCAGAACATGACCAGAGGCTGTTGCTGGAGGGGGATTGGGTCCCAGGGGGAGGCAGAGCAGTGCCACAGACTGGGGTGAAGACCAGAGAGGGGCTCCAAAGGGCGGCACCTCGGGGGCCACTTTACATTCTCCGTTCCAGCATCACCACAAAAACAAAAACAAATCCCACGAATAGTGAGTAGGTGGCTTTGAAGAGCAGACACTTGTGGCACCGTTCTGGAGGCTAGAAGTCTGCATCCAGAGGAGAAAGGACCAAGGGACACGCCTTCTTGCTGCCATGGTTAGCTATCCTAGAGTGAACTCCAACTCTCAGCGACAGAACATTGTGTGCTGACCGGCCTGGACCCTGATTCTCGGTTTGGGTAGTTATGACGTCATTTGGTAGTTGTGTCTTCTTGTGGTTATCTTCCACGCTGAGATCTCGTATCCTGCAATCACGTCTATGGCGAGTCCTATCAGCAGGCCGTCAGTTGAAAGGGAGTGGCCTGTATCCGATATATATGTTGTGGCAAACCTCTCTGGCTCTTTGCCTGATCTGGACCCTAGATCTGGCTTGTCATCAGCTGACCTCCAGTTCTCTGGACTTGAGTCAGTGGCCGGTCCTACTGCCTGCCTAGCTTCTTCTCCCCCTGACACCACTCCAAATGTCTCCCGCGGAGCAGATGAGCTGCTCCCTGTCTGCCTCTCCCAGCGGCAGGGTGGGAGCAAGTTGTCGGCTTTCCCCTGAAGCCACCGACTGTTTGGCCAGCTCCAGAGAAAATGGACTTGGACAGCACCCCCTGCCCTGGGGCAGTGCCACTGTAAGGCAAAGCAGCAGAGAGCGGGATGCAAAGGCGGTGTGTCCCAGTGGGTCAGGGTGGATAGGGGCCTAGCCTCCCACCACCGTGAGAAGTCATCTCCACTAGGGGTGATATGGTTCCTAAAAGTGCCTTTGCCCTTGGAGTGATTTCAAAACAAAGACAATGGCAAAAGACGCAGAACTCTGCCCTCCAGGACCCTGGCCCTGGAGGAGGATGGCTTTGATGGTCTCTTTCTAAGACAGCTGTGATCCCTGCTCACTGCAAACCCTAGAAGCCACAGAGAGAGAGGAGCAGGTTTAGGTTCAAGTGCCCCCAGAGACCCCCCAGCCAACAGTTGGGTAAAACCCCTTTCTGTCTGAAGAAAGCGCAGCAAGAGGCTCCCTGAGCTCCTGAGCGCAGATCTCTTCCCACGCGCTCAGGGGACGCGGCTCTGAGCTGGAGTTGATCTTGACTCGGCCGCCTGCAGAGCCATCTGTGGGACTTTCTCTGTGGGTCCCAGGAAACTCCAGCAGGGGTGGGGGGCCAGGAAAGGAGGGGAAATGAGCAGGGATGCGAGCTGCCCACGTTCTTCCCTGTCAGGTGACAGCCCCTCCGGGGAAAGATTGAAGAGACGCCCTTCCGGGTCAGACTGGCCAGGATTTAGATCTCATTTCTGATACTTACAAGCGATTGCCCTTGGACAAGGCATCTTGATTTCTCCATCTATAAAAATCTAGAGAAATAGCCCCCGCTTCATCAGGGCACGCTCGGCTTCTGAAAGGCATCCCTGGGCGGCACACACAGCACGCAGCTGCCAAGCCCACGGTCAGAGGTTTGTGTGCACCCAGAGGAGCCCTGGTGGGGTGGTGGTTGCACATTAGGCTGTTAACCACAAGGTCAACGGTTCAAAATCACTGAATGCTCCTCAGGAGAAAAATGAGGCTTTCGATTCTTATAAAGTGTTGCAGTCTTGGAGACCTCGCAGGTCAGTTCTACCCTGTCTCCATGATCGCTGTGAGTCAGACTCGACTCTATGGCAGTGAGGCTTTGTTTGGATTGGTTTGGTTTGGTTTGGTTTGATTTGGTTTGGTTTGGTTTGGTTTGGTTTGGTTTGGTTTGGTTTGGATTGGATTGGATTGGTTTGGTTTGGTTTGGTTTGGTTTGGTTTGGTTTGGTTTGGTTTGGTTTGGTTTGGTTTGGTTTGGTTTGGTTTGGTTTGGTTTGGGGGTTTTGGGGATGGTGCAGAGGAGGAGGTTGAGTTTAGAGGTGCCTTGGAAGAAAGGCCTGGGGGTCAACGTCCCAAAGATCAGTCCTTAACGAATCCCTGGGGCAGGTACCCACTCTGACACACAGGGGCTGCCATGTGTGGTGGCAACTTGACTGAAACTGACAGTGGGTCTGACCTCTAGGTGGCACGCCATACTGTCTGGCAGGCCGTGGGGATTCAACCTGGTTACCACCACCAGGACAGACTGCAGGCCCCACCCCACCGAGATTCTCCAGGTGGCCAAAGGCTGGGAGCATGGATAGACTAGGAGACAGGAAAGCATGCTCCCCACAGCCTGCCAGGAGCTAAAGCAGACATCTGTGGGGACCCAGGGAAAGTGCCCTAACTCACCGCACTGCTGCCCCTCCCTGGAACCTTGGTGACTCTGTCCAGCCCTGGGCATGTGACTGTCATCCACTTCCAGAAGGAGCCAGGCAGGCAGTTCCCCACGCTCCCTCCACTTGCACCCTCTCACCTCCCTCCCTCCTCGTTACAAACGTAACCAGTGCTGGAGAAAGAGCAGAGGCTGGTCTTTTGAGGAGTAATTTGTTATTAGTGTGGCACTGATGCGTTGAGCTGACCAAAGTGCCTTTCAGCGGATTATTATTAAATATTAAGTCTATCGATTCAGTGCTGAGCAGAGAGCCAGTCGGTCTCTAACCACTGGGGAGGGGCATTGGTTTCTATGATTGATGGAAACCAAGCCCACTCCGGGGAGCTCTGTGACCTCACCCATGTTACCCTGTGACTTGATCCCAGGGATCCCCCTCTCAGCTCTTTGGAGGGGCAGTGACTCGAGGACACAGAGATTTTAATGTGAAAACCAGGATGCAGACTGTCAAGCACATGCTACTTTGAAGATGTGTCAGCAAAGGGTTGGGACTCATTACAAAACGTATAACTATTACTTCCCAAGGGCAAGCTCAGTATCTAAGAGAAAAGGCCACAGGTCCCTTATACATCCTAGTATTTCCAGCCCAGAGTCTGAATTTTTAATATTATCCATGCATATCAAGTGGGTGGGTGGGTAAGTGGTTGGATAGATGGATGGATGGTTGGATAAGTGGGTGGATGGATGGATGGATGGACGGATGGATGGATGGATGGATAAGTGGATGGGAAGATGGATAAATTGGTGGGTGGGTGAATGGGTGGATGGAAAGAAAGGAGGGAGGGAAGGAAAGAGGAACGGAACAGTCATCCCACTCTAAGCACCTAGCACAATGTGATACGACATACAAGAGTGGCAGTTTTTTGCGACCAGGCATCTTCCTGAGTCTCTGAGTCCTGCAATCTCGCCCACTCTCAGAGTCTCCATCTGTGTGACATGACCCACTTCCTAGGGTCGAATGAGGCTCAGATGAGCTAATGCGCGTAAGTACACTTAGCACAGTGCCAAGCACACGCGTGCTCACCTCGTGCCAGGCCCTGCTGCTCAGCCGTGCTTCTGTCGAGAGGCTTGCACGTGTGAGCGGGATCTCTCCCCCAGGTGGTTGTAGATGTCCCAGGTGCTCTGAGGGGCCAGAGGGATTGCCCTGGGAGCTGAGGTGTGGCAGCTTGGTTGGGGGCCTGAGGGCCTCAGTGGGTAGCACCTTCTTTTTCTCTCCTGGGTTCTGAAGCTTTGGAGAGAACAAAGGGACGGCAGCTAGGGACCAATGACCAGCTGTCTTCCTGACAGAGCTGTTGGGGATATGCCCAGGTGTGTGGCAGTTTGAGCCTCCTAACCTAGGCCCCCCAGAATCACATAGGGACTTAGCTCCCCAGCCCAGGGCGGTCCTTCTGGCCTGGCGCCGGGCATCTGCAGGCAGGCAGGCGGCTCCAAGAGAGAGTGGGGGGTGTGGGTGACCCACAGGGGCCTGGAGACTCTCAGACCAAAGAGTTACGGCTCTTCACCACTCCTGGTGGTGAGGGAGCAAGGACTGGAGACCCCTTTCTCCACCAGGAGAGAGGGAGTGAGGGGTACCCCAAAGGGAACTGGTTTCAGTGGGAGCCAAGGTCGCTCTCCATTGAAGAGGCTGTACAGATTGGAGGGGCCGGGTGGGAGGAGGGTAGTGCTCAAGAGAAGCGTCTTTATTGAGGTTACGCTCAGCCTGGTCTTGCATGCCCCTCTTTCCTGCTCCCCCACATGTCCCTGAGGCGCCTCCTGCCACCTATTGCTCCCCTCCCACCCCCGCCACCTCCCCACAGACTCCTAGCTGCCAGTGCAAAGCCATACATCTTGGTGGGTGACAAATCACTTTTTAATTGCCTCAAGGAAGAAATCCATTAGTCTTTCCTTTACGTGAGAATCATCATAATATGCAGCAAAGCCTGCCTGGCTGGGGGCCGAGGCTGGGGGTCTGAGGCTGGGGGTCTGAGGCTGGGGGTCTGAGGCTGGGGGTCTGAGGCTGGGGGTCTGAGGCTGGGGGCCGAGGCTGGGGGTCTGAGGCTGGGGGCCGAGGCTGGGGGTCTGAGGCTGGGGGCCGAGGCTGGGGTCTGAGGCTGGGGGCTGAGGCTGGGGGTCTGAGGCTGGGGGCCGAGGCTGGGGTCTGAGGCTGGAGGCCGAGGCTGGGGGTCTGAGACTGGGGGCCAAGGCTGGGGTCTGAGGCTGGGAGCCTAGGCTGGGGGTCTGAGGCTGGGGCCCGAGGCTGGGGGTCTGAGACTGGGGCCCGAGGCTGGGGTCTGAGGCTGGGGGTCTGAGGCTGGGGGCCGAGGTTCAACTTAGCTCCATTACCATGCCTCCCAGCAGTCCTTCTGGAGAGGGAGGAATGAAAGCCTGGCCCCACCTTCTCTTTCCCAAGGTGCCTCACACCGAGGTCAAGTCCAGAGTCAGTGAAGGTCAGACACTGGCTGCTCCCTGGGGAGCCAGTGGAACCAGTGGGGGCAAGATAGTCCTGGGCCCCAGGTTATAGGTAAGTCTGCATTGCTCCAGCTCTGACTCAGCCCTTGGGGGCCACCCCCACAGAGAGTCCACCACCCTTCCCCAGGGGCTACCACTGTCGGGGTCTCCATAGCAAGGAGGGGCAGAAGGAAGTCCATGGCGATGTATGAGGAGAGAGGACAATATCTCTTCGTATGTATTTTTGTCTCCTGTTTAATTTCCATTTCTGTATATGTCTCACCATATGCATAATATTTAACACGGTGATTTATAAATACACTGTGTGCACACTCCGAGTCTTTTTATCAATAGGGCTACAAAAGCAAACCAGTTTGCAGACTGCTGCTGCCGGAATGGCTAATGCCAGACTATCCCCTGCCTCTAGAGCAGCGGTTCTCAACCTTCCTCAGGCCGCAACCCTTTGATACAGTTCCTCATGTGGTGGTGACCCCTCCCAACCAGAAAATTATGCTCGTTGCTACTTCATCACTGTCATTTTGCTACTGTTATGATTCAGGCAACCCCTGTGAAAGGGTTGTTCGACCCCCAATGGGGTCACAGCCCACAGGTTGCAAACCGCTGCTCTAGAGAAAGCAGGAAATGGGAGGGGATGTAAGAACCGCAGGTGCCCCCACACTGCCCTGCGCCCAGGCCAGGCACCCACAGCCTTGCCCAAAGGAGAAGCTCCAAGAATTTCCATGGATGGGTGGACAGATGGATGGGTGGATGGGTGGATAGATAGATGGACAGAAGGATGGATGGATGGATGGATGGATGGATGGATGGATGGATGGATGGATGGATGGATGGATGGATGGATGGGTGGGTGGATGAATGGATGGATGGACAAATGAACAGACGGATGATGGATGGATAGATGATGGATGGGTGGATGGATGGATGGATGGATGGATGGATGAGTGGGAGAGGGATGACTAGGGCAATGCTTGGCTCTGGTTGATTGGTACATGTCATCTGAAGTTGGGCATGCTTGCTATGGCCCTGGTGCCCTTTAGGGCTGAACTCCTCCAAGAACACAGAGAACCAGAAGTCAGGGGATGTGAGTCCCTTATTCTCTTACCAGTCTTTGACTTAAGAATGCTTACCACTTTGCCATGGTGACTGCCTCATCCCTCTGAAGAGGAGCTCCCACCTGCCTAAAGGAAGGGTCTCAGTTTCCCCCATCAGCAAGGTTGCCTGACCCCATCACTTTCTCAGGGTCATAACCAGTAAATGAGTCAATATTTTCAAGTTGGGTAAATCTTGCAAACATGGTACATTAGGATGCATGAGTAGAATTGATGCAAACACAGAGGGCTTTGGCCGAAGTAGCACCTCCCAAAGCCAATTTCCAGAGCAGGTTGGATGGATAGATAGTCACCTGGTGCCAGCCCCTCCCTGGACCCCAGCCTGTGCCCTACCCAGTCACCATCTACCCCCATGGTCCCTGCTTTAGAGGAGCTTACAAAGGGCAGATCCAGCTGCCTGGGTCAGGGCAGCCTGCAGGGCTCATTGGGCAGGTTTCTTTTTGATCAGAACCAAAAACGCTCCTCCTGAAATGCAAGGTTACCAAGTTTAGGTTCCACATGGTACTAATAACCTTAATTGCAAATCCTTTATTTATAGACTTGGGCTCTAAGAACCTCCATGCGGTATTAAAGGGAGTGCTGACGCAGCAGGGGTGAGCAGGGAGGCCCCCTTGTGGCCCTTGGAGCTGAGCTCCTGGCCTAATCCCGGGCACTCAGTGACAGGGCTCGTAAAACTCCACCTCCAATCCTTCCCCCGCCAGCTGGGGTTCCCGGGAAGGCAGATGGTTGGAGATACTCATGTAAAATAAACGGCCCTGCACTTGCTTTGGGAGTCCTGGTGGTGTAGTGGTGATCCTCAAGGCACACGGTTCAAAACCACGAGGCACTCGCAGGAGAAACACGGGGCATTCTACTCCCATAGCCAGCTACAGGCTCAGAAACTCACAGTAGCAGTTGGACACCGTCCTGCAGGGCTGTGATGCGTCAGCATCGACTCCCTGGCAGTGAGTTTGGTTTGGGTTTCATTTGTTGGTTTCTGCACCTGCAAGATAAAGTCACTGTGTCTGACTCTGCTCTCGGGTCCTGGGGAGAGGCTTGGTGGCAAAATTGAAAGGACAGAGAGAAGGTGGTCATGGCCCCTGGCCCGCTGTCCAAGCCTGACCTTTGTTCCTGGCGTTTCCGGGCCTGCTTTGCCCTCACCCTGTTTCGGGCTTCTGCGAAATGAAGCTGGCAGGCGATATTGGACCTCATTTACTGGGCAGGGCTGGGCTGCTATTGCCAGCTGTCTCATGGAGTTGATGCCAACTCATAGCCAGCTCAGGAGTAGAACTGCTCTGTACAGTTTCTTGACTGTGCTCTCGCTCCTGAGCTGCCTCTGGGTAGGCTGGAAGCTCCAGCCATTTGATTGTCAAACAAGCACTTCAGCTTGGCGCCACCAAGGCTCCCTGGACAGGCCCTCAGAGGGGCTCTCAGACAGTGCTCCTGATGCTTGCCCCAGTCAAGTGAGTGCAGGGCCATTTCTGGGCAGCATCAGGGCAGGTGAGTGCAAAGGGGAGGCAGACCACCCGCCAGGTATGGATCCTGTCCAGGCAAAAGACAACTTACTTCTAGGAGCCCCAGGTACACTTGCTACCCTCCGGTGTGACCAAGGCCTCCTTCTGGCTTCAATGGCTGAGGACCAGGGTCTCCTGCACCCTAGGCCTCACCCAGCTCCCCTACGCTGTGCTCTTCCAGCCCTCCTGCCGCCTTCCTCTCCCCTTTGTCCTAGAAACTGAGCCCACCTCCTCCCTCACTCTCACACACCAGCGCCTCCAGGTGGGGGCCCCCGGGGCTCCATCTTCCCCCTGCTGGCCCTTGGCTTGGACCAGAGTTCCCAGTTCGTCCAGCAGGGGCCCGGAACAGGCCAGGGTGACATTCAGCAGCTGCTGCAGGCTGCTGCGGACAGCCTCCTCCCCGACAGCTGACACAGACGCAGCTCCACCGAAAGCAGGAGGCATATGGCCTAGCCGGGAGGGACCCATCACCCAATGGTTTATGGGGCGAGGCATGATGAAGCAGACAGGGCATCGGGGCTCTCTTTGAAGAGGACACTCCTCCCGTGCCCCAGCTGTGTCCAAACAAGGCAGCACAGAGTCCCCTAGCCCGGCCGTCAGCATCTGTAGTCACACCAAATAGCGCCCAAGGCAGTAGGGGGTTTTGTTTGGGGGGATTGGGGCTTTTTAAAAATCATTTTATTGGGGGCTCCTGCAGCTCTTATCACAAACCATCCATCCATCATGTCAAGCACATTTGTGCCTACGTCGCCATCATCATTCTCTTTCTACTTGAGCCCTTGGTATCAGCGGGGAGTAGGCTTTCCCTGGCTACGTTAGCACCCCCTCCTGGAGTCGTGCCCGGTGGCCATACCTGCCGCCACCACCACCACCACCACCCCCATGCAAGCCTCTGTCAGGCCCACCTGTGAGAGGGGCTGACAGCCCCACCCAATGCTTTCCAGTCTTCCTGTGTCCAGAGGCAGACATCCCACGGCCCTCTGCAAAGGCTCTGATGTTCCCCACCTGGCTGAGCCTGAGTGGGTCAGAGGCCAGCCTGCCAGGTTGGGTACGTAGAGGCCACCGTGTGGCCTGCTCTGCCTCCTGGGAGCCAGGGCCTCCAGACATAGGCAGTGGGGTGGCCTCATTGGTCCTCACCTCCCTTAGGAGAAACCCCTCTCCCTGCAGGGCCGCAGGACACAGGTGCTGGGGTGGTCTTTCTTCCAGGTGACGTCTCAACCTGTCTCCGCTGACGAATCCCTTCCCGTAAAAAGAATTTAAATCTTTTCTGCCCAGACAAAAAGACCCACTCACTCACCCCTTGGAAGAAGGAGTTTTTAATTTGGAATGATTTTATTAAGCACATACCTCCCCACAACCATATACTTTTCAAAGGGAAAATCCAGGTTCAACCTGGTCTTTGGGGAACAGAAAAATAAAATCCCTCTATTCTTCTTCCAGGTTAAACCGAATAGGGAACACTTCCTCCTTTCAAAAGGAGATTTTCCTTAAAAAAATTTTTTTTTTGGTTTATTTCTGAAAAACTGCCCTTCATCCCTTTTTGATATTACCGCTCTGATCATCCCCCCCACCCCCTCCTTCAGAAGATTCCTGTGCGTATATTTAATTATGATCAGAGGCAGATTTACCATGAAGCTAATGAAGCTTAAGGACCAAGGTCCGCCCCGCTGGGTGCACAGTGGTGTGCCGGTCAATGTTTAACAACCAACCGACTCCACGAAAAAAAAGGCCCCGGTGTGCATCAGTTGCCAATTTCCATGGTGTAAATACTCTGATCATGGTCAGTTTCAAGCTGCCCGCAAGATGTCACCGAAATCCAAGTTGGAAAGAACTGATGGACATATCCTTGGCGCCCAGGAGCCAGGACACGTCTATGGCAGCATTCTACTGCCACGGGCCCGTTCCAGAGCCCTGTACCTGATCTGCAGTCTACTTGAAAGGGGCCCCCAAAATTGTATCATCCTCAGACCTCAGGGAAGCAGTCCTGCCCCTTGATTATGATCCTCTTACAGAGGAGGGGGTTCCTGTGGATAAAATGTGAAGCGAGCTGATCCCATCCGGACCACAGAGGAGTCCAGCATCAAACTGTGACCAGACCAGGCAGACTGTCCAAGGCTCACCAGGAGACCAGTGCTTGACGACCCCACAGGGTAACATAGCCGGCTGCTAACCCTAAGGTCGGAAGTTTTAGTCAACCAGAGATGCCTCCAAAGAAAAACCTAGCAATCTTGTTTGTTTGTTTGTTTATCAGACATTGGTAACCTTAAGAGACACAGTTCCTCTCTGACACTCATGGGTCACCATGCATTGCAGATGATTTGTTGTCGATTGTGGGTTTTGTTTTATTTCATTCTAACGAGTATCTATGTTCCAAATCCACAAAGCTCCCCCGCCCCCCAGCCCCGTTTTCAAACCTGGAGCCCTCAGGCATTCCGATGGCTCTGGCTAGCCTAGTGTTTCCTAAAAAGGTGAGCCGACAGATCAAAATCCAGATGTTGAACTTCTTTTGAGAAAGAAGAAGGCCCTGCCTTGCATGACCTAACCCCCCGTGTGGCAGCGAGTCCACTGAATCGTGTGGGCCAGCCAGCTCCTCGGGCCATACCGTTCCTGCCGCTCCCGTCGCTGAGACTGCGGAGCAATGACCATCTCTCTCACCGTGCCTGTCCTGTGGTTTCTCTTAAAGAAATACTTGCCGCTGCCCAGGTTTCTTTTGAAAGTGGGAAATGAAAGATAGAGCAAGAGGGCCGTGTGTTTCAAGAGAAATGTGCACCACATATTTCTTTGTGGGCGTAAAGGATATCCCTCTGGGGGCCGCTGCACTGCATCATTCCAGGGGACCTGTTCACATCACAGCCGTGGGCACAGCACCCCCTGGAGTTGTGCACTGCAAAACATGTGGCCTGATTCTCCTGAGTTCCCCTGGCAAAGGGGGAGGTTATCCACATGCATACATCGTTGGCCTACGTCAGTCATGCCAGTGCCCTTCTTTGCCGGAGCAGAGCCTCCAAGGGCTCACAGAAATTCTGGCAAGGAATAATGAGGGGCACCGGGGCCTGAGGAGTATTAGATGGATGAGCAGAAAGTTAACATCAGAGCCATGGTGCCAGGCAGTGGCATGGCTTTTGCACCAGCAGGCCCCTCCACTAGTATCATTCTTACTATTACTGGGTGAGCCACCCGGCAAACTTCTGTGTGTCCTTCAGAACGCAGCCAGGACAATGCCTCCTCCAGGAATTCTCTGTCATGTCCTCCTGAGGACTCCCTCTGAGCACCAGACATTGTATGTATCCCACGGTGTAGCATGTTCCCATTGATGTGATTGTGCGCCTCTGCTCCCCTTGGGGGATCTTAAAGGTAGGGACACTGTCTGGCTCATGAGGAGGTTCCCAGGACAGTAGCCCATGAATAGTTGGGACGTTCGTTAAATGAGTAAATTCCTGAATAAATGGATAGATGGATGGTGGGTGAATGGACCCATCTAAGGTTAACAGATCAGTGGTGGGTGGAGCTAAATGAATGGTTGGATGGATGGTGGGTAAGCAGACAGATGGAAGCTATAAAGATGGATGATGGATGGATGGATGGATGGTTGATGGTCAGTGGACACATAGAAGGTAAATAGATGGAGGATGATGGATGGATGGATGGATGGATGGATGGATGGATGGATAGTTGATGGTCAATGGACAAATGGAAGGTAAATAGATAGAGGATGATGGATGGATGGATGGATGGATGGATGGATGGTTGATGGTCAATGGACAAATGGAAGGTAAATAGATGAAGGATGATGGCCGAATGGGTAGATGGATGGATTGAAAGTGGCTGGAAGCCCAAAGCCAGAAGAACTAGACGGTACGTAGCTGTCACTGCTGATGGTTCAGAAAGAGATTTTTTAAAAACCGAGGTCCTAGATAGAGTGGGAGATAATGTGAAGCAAAACTCTAATTTGAAAAAAAAAGACTAGATTGGCTGGGCTGATAGAGTGGTGGGACGTCCCTGACACAGCCCTTAGTCACCCTTCAGCACCAGAACGCAACTCTTTCTGTGCCTCAACCTTAAGGCAAGGAGAGCCCAGCCTGTAAGGTGAACAGTGACCAGGGAGAACGCTCTCCTGAGAGCAAGGGGAAAGGTAGCATTCTCCTGGGGATAAAGCTCAGGATGTAGAAAGGGATGGGAAAGAAGGGGGGAGGGGTGGAAATGGGAAACATGAGGAGGTAGTGGGAGGGGTGGGGTTACACTGTGGGGATTGTGGAGAATCAAAATGTATATGGATTATGGAAGGGAAAATATGTTCTTCAAACTTTCACCAAAATTGTAATAAAAAGTTAAAAAGAGAAGAAAGTGTCTGGCTGGCTAGCTGGATGGATGGATGGATGGATAAAGGACATCGTAAAACTCTTGCCCTGGGGACCAGGCAGGAGGGCAGGGTTGGATTTGTAATACAGACAGTGCTTAGTCAAGGTGAACTCGATTTTGGAACCAGGGCTCCCCAGAGAGCTGGATGGCCATTGAGTTTTTCCACTAAGCCCCTGAGCTCCTGGCTGAGATTTCTCATGTCCTACCACCCCCACCTGCCAAGCACTGTGGCACCTGCTGGAAACCAGAAGCTGGGAGGGTATCGCCCCTGCTTCCCACGTATCTGCTCTGCTCCTGGCACCCCCTGACCGTGTGTTCAGTAGATTTCCATGTCTTGCGGCCCCGCTTACTGTTGCAGGGGATGTTGTGAGCTTCATCTTTGCACACTAGCTGAACCAGCCCCCTCTCTCTTGCCTCTGTTTCCCACCAGCACCCCCCTCGAGGCACGGGTCTGAAGGCTGGCCCTTTGCGATGCAGGGGTGGGAGCTCACGGTCCAGTTGAGGATGGAAAGGGCAGTAAGTTAAAGGCTTCTGAGGGACTGTTGTATAGTAAAAAGGAAAGAAAAAAAAAGGTCAAGGAAACTATTGCTAAAATCTGAGTGCCAAGTGAAACTCTAGCCCTTGATTAATTGACTAAATCATAGAGGCTTTGACCTACCTTTCTGAAGTTTAATGAATTAGTTGATTAGTTGCATAAAGTTGCTTCAGCACCACAAGGAGGGAGCCGGTCACTGGTCTTTAGCTAATAGTGTGCCCTAGTGAGCTCTTGGAATCTGCCCTGGGCTCAGTGGCCTGGGGAGGCTGGGGGAGAGGGGGGGCAAGGTCCCCCTGCTAACTGGCTCTCTCCAGAAAGGGACTCTGGGCTGTGCTGAGCAGCACAAGGTCACCTTCCCTCGCTGGTCCAGCTGTCTGCGGCCACATGCTAGACTCCTCTTTCTTCTCCAGCCTTCTCGCTTGCTTGCCCTCCCCCTTCTAGATCTCCCTCCCTCCCTCCTTTTCCCAGCCAATGTTCACTGGCCTTATGGTTTGACCCTTTGGGGTTAGCCTTCTGTCCCTAGGTCCCACTGAATGCCCCCACCCCACCCCTGCCTACCCCGGTCCTTTCCTCCTGGCTCCCAAGAGAAGGGAGGGGGGAATGAGCCACGTCTAGACAGATCTCAGCCACGTTGTCTTTGCTTTGAGGGGAAAATCACCACCTTTGTCACAATTATTGATGCTAACTGGATTCGCTGACTTAGAGGATGGGAGCGGGGTTGATATTATGGCCACGGGACTTGATTTGGTCAATAAAGCAAATTGGTTTAAGTGAAAATAAAGCCGCGTCCGCAAGTATATTAGACGTCTAAAGTAATTGCAGCCCGAGGTGTGCAGAATATAAATCTCCGTTTGCTTGAAATTATTACAATGTGGTATCGATTACTTGCAACCTGCCATTGCTTTTTAAGTTATAGTTTATTAAAGGGCACTGTGTTTAACAAATACCTGCCCTGGCAGGGATTATTGAAGTACACGAACGTTAGACGGCATGTTGTTCTCCAGTCTTCCCCAGTCATGCCTTCATGCCTACAGGCAAGACAATAAGCTTTTGGGAGACCCATCCCCATACCGTTGTCACTTCCGCTTGCTGTGGTTGGTCTGTCCGTACTCCAGAAACAAGTCTTAAAGTCCCACGTCACCGTCTGTCCTACTCCCTGCCACACCCCCAGAACCAAACGGTGCCCCTGGATGAAGGAGATGCTGTGGCTATTGGCTGAATCTGCAGCCATTTCTCCTTATCTTTTCCTTTATTAGATTTTTTTTAATTACAAAAGCAAATCAGGCTCCTTGTAACAAATGCATAAATTATTTTCGAGTTTTAGAAATATTTTTCTAATTAAAAAGAATTGGAGATGCTCCTGGTAGAGCATTTATGAAATACAGGAATGTATGAAAAACATACTGAAAATCTCCTATAATCTTAGACTCAGGGTTAACCCCTGATTACATGAGAGTCTCTTCCCTGCCAGTCATCCAGCTAAACTCCTGTGTGCAGATTTATCACTTTTGTACAAAATTGGTAATGTGATAGATATGTATGCTGTTTAGGGTTTTGCTTTTTTCACTGACCATCAGCTCAACAGCATTTTTCCCATACTGCTCCTTGTTCCTCAACACACGGGTTTTAGTGGCTACGCCACTCCTGAGGGGAGCCCTAGTGGTGTAGTGGTTACTCGCTGGGCTGTTAACTGCTAGGTCAGCAGTTCAAAACTTCCAGCCACTCCTTGGGAGAAAGACGGACTTTCTACTCTCGGAAAGAGATGCTGTCTCTGAAACCCACAGGGACAGTTCGACCCTGTGGGATTCCGCTCAATGGCAGTGATTTGGGTTTTTAGGGTGAGGCCACAGCAGAAGTGGCCATTGCCCGTGGCTGGACATTGGTGCAGTTTGTCGTGTTCAGCATCGTAAGCAGCACGCTGAGGGCCTCTGCGCTCCGATTAAAGGGCAAGTTCTCAGACGTTTCAGAGAGAAGCAATTTGCGGGCACGTGACCTGCCCTGCGCAGCAAGGTCTCATCCCACCCCCACCCCCACCCTCCACTTAATGCTCTGCGCTCACCGTCGTGGAATGCCCAGTCTGCTGTGAGCGAAGGACCCCACATTTTTATTTTCTGCCCAAACAAAGCACAGCCCACTGCAGTCGAGGCGATGCCAACTTGAATTTTCCACCAGACCCCGCCCATGATGCAGCCGATCCTGGGGACCCAAAGGTCTCCTCCAGGGTGGGGAGGAGTCAGAGCTGCCTCAGGCCATCTGGCCTTTCATGACCGTGCAAATCAAAGATCAGCATGGGGGCTCCTCGTGGACCCAGCCACGGCAGAGGCTGAGGATCGTCCTGCAGAGAGAATTTTCCACATAGTGCCTCGTGGTCATTTGTGCCTCCTTTTCTATTGCTTTTTTTATTTGAACCATAAGTCACACGTGCAGTTATTTTCTTTGTTTGCCTTCGCGTTTTTAATTGTGTCCTTCTTTAAAATGTATATTGAAACAATCAGACACTGAACTTAAACCCTGCGAGGGGAGGTCTGGGAAGCTGGTTTTCTGGAGGCGCTGGGCGGCATGCTGTGGGCCTCATTCCCCGCCTCCCCCCAGGGCCTCTGGTGGGGTTTTTCTGCAAAGGAAGAACCATCTCATCCAAAACCATCGTCAACACCGGGAGATGAGCGTTTATGCTTTTGCCATTGTTGTTAGTGGAGTCAACGAGGGCAGAGTTCTGGGGACCAACCCCACCTACCAGAGAACAGGGCGTGGGGGTCCTGCCCCATCTCCACGGTCGCTGTACGTTTCGGTCCATGATGTCGGTCACTGTACATTATGTGTGCCTTCCAACCTTTGAGAGTCACCTACCAGCACTCTGTTGAGATCCACTGGGTTTTCGTTGGCTGAATTTCAGAGACCAGTTCACCCTGGGTGTCCCTGCTGGTAGCTGGAATACTACTGTCATAGCTGCCGGCAGCGCAGCAGCATGCCAGCCATCACCCAGTGGGACCAACTGACAGACAAGCCTCACTGACATTGGACCGATTGGCCATCACAGTCCCATGGCGCCACGAGTTTGGTCTCCTCCAGCTTAGAGTCCTTCTCCCTCCTGGCCTTGCCTGCCATGGCCTTGACACTGCAGAAGATGGTGGACCAGTTGTTTTGTGAGCGTCTTTCATATGGGGCTTGTCTGCTGTGTCCTCGTGGGGAGATTCAGGCGGCACGTCCTTGGCAGGAAGACTCCCGGCGTACCACTGCGCTCTCCACCTTGCACCCTGCCAGGTGGTGCCTAATCTCCGTTTCACTCACTGCGGGCGAGGTTCCCTTTGATTGCCTACCGAAGGTGGCATCTAGCTGCGTGTGAAGCGACTCTCTTTCTCTCTGTAGGTAATTAGTTCCGAAGAGCTTCGTGGGGCGGTACTTTGGGCCTATGTAAATATACAATTTGTCATCAACGTTTTTTCTCATCAAACTTTTAATTAACTTATGCATATCTTCCTGGAGGGGCTCTGGTGGGGTGGTGGGTTACACACTGGCCTCTTAACGGCTAGGTCAGCGGTCAGGAGCCACCAGCCACTCCGTGGGAGAATGATGCCGTTTTCAGCTCCTGTAAAGATTTATAGGCTCAGAAACCCATGAGGCAGTTCTGCTCTGTGCTGTAAGGTCGCTGGGAGTCAAGATCTATTCAATGGCAGTGAGCCGTCGTTATGGACCCGTGTTTCCAATTTAATTCAATGAGTTCTCTGTTACTCTCCTTATTTATTTTGACACCAAGGCATCTCTGTCTTTCTGGCCCACAGCCATCACTCTGAGTCCTGCCTCACTTTCTGAACAAGAAGCCCCAAGTGCTCCTATGCTTCCTTGGAATCGGTTACTGTTCCAAAGACCTAGGTTCTTTCTCGGGGAGAGTGGTAGTTAGAAGCCAAGATCTGGCCCAGGGTGTTCTCATCGCCATTACGATGTCACTGCTTCCCTCTTAGGGGATAGAGCCGGGGTCATGCGTATCACGCCCAAGTGACCCATCCCATCAGAGCGCCATCCAGCTCACAGGCTACGGTAGAACTGTCTCTGTGGGTGTCTGAGGATGCGCATCTTTAGGGGAGTCAAAAGTCCCCTTTCTACTGAAGAGCGGTCGATGTGTTTGAACCTCCACCTGGTGGTTAGCCCCTCAATGCTTAACCCCCGGTGACACCAGAGCGCCTTACACTAATTACTCACACCATTAACTTGTGGGAAACATCAGCATCCGTCTCATAGAGGGGCTTCAGAGTATGTGTGGAAAGATTCCAGGATCTTGCGTTCCACTTTCCACAAATTTCTCAAAGCCCTTTTCATGTATATGCATCAACAAAGATTCACATCGATTTCTAGATAGAGATATAGTGAATAATATTAGTTCACGCCAATGCACCTCACTGCAATACAACACCGTTCATAATTCTCTTCTCCCATAGTAAGAAATCTAACTCCTAGTTTGTTTAATACACTGGAATATTTGATCAACTTTCCCGTAGGACAATCGCCCTTCTCAACCACCATCCCCTCCACCATGCCGATGCCCTCCTCGCCTTCACCAGACTCTGACACTCCGTGTCAGGTTGCTCCACTGTGAGGACACCCTACTCGCCCATCACGATAGCCTGCAATTCTCTTGTAAGAAGGATTCTCAAGTTGTCTCCAAGCTCGGGAGAAAGATGGGTGGGTGATTAGTGATGCCTGCCTTGGACACAAGAACACAAAGTGCTGACAGCATGCTATGCATATGCCACTCCTGATTTAGGTTGGGGTCAATAGGTGCCCATATTGAGTGACCGGTCAATGTCATTTTAAGAGAGGAATATAATTGTGATAGAGAAATAAGGATTAATTACTGCAGTTAATATGAATTAATAATTACGTGCAGGGGAACAGACATAAATCAGACTGCCTGGTTATCTGACAGCGAGATACTGGGAAAACACACTTGTAATTCTTGTGATTTGGGACCGTCTCCGTCAGTGGCACCTGCAGCTCACAATGGCTCCCGTGCCCGCTCCTTCTGGTGCTCTGTCCTCCTGTGTAGATCGGAAAAGCAATGAACGTGGCTTGTCAAGGACAAAGGCCACCATGCAGAGAAGCCAGGGCTTCTACAGAGAGCTTACAGGGTCTGACGGCATTTCCTTCTGGGCTGGCCCTGGGTCGCATCTGGAAGCTAGCAATATTCAACCTTCTCCTGCCCCCAAATAGCTCCCATGCCCACCTCCCAGGTCCTAATACCCCAGACTGGTGCCCACAGATGCTAAACAGATATGTCCGAAATGGGATGACTCGTTTCCCCTCTGATGCCCTGGGGCTTCCAAAATGAATCTCGTTGTAGAGAAGCTTGGATGCAAACCGATTTGGGGACAGTATGAGTGCCTACCTTGGCCTAGCTTCCATATACATGTGTTCACCCCACCATGAAAAAGCACCCACTGAAAACCCGTTGGAGCACAGTCCTCCCATGACACACCTGGGGTCACCGTGAGTCCAAATCAGTTTGATGGCAGCTGATGGGTGGTTACCATCTGCCAGACACTGTTCTAGGTGGGAGAGCTGCTAGTCCGTAAGACAGTGCAAGGAGGTGGCAGCATACAGAACTAAACAGGTCCTCTAAACAGCTTCTGTCACTTCAGCCCCGCGTCCCAGGTGTCACCTGAAAGCCGCATTGCTATTCCTCAGCTGCGTTCTGAACCACTTGCTGTACGCCCTGAGATGGCCAGTCTCCCAGCAGCTGCCTTTCCCCACTCATGCCCAGGGCAGACATGACGAATCTATCATAGCATTCTTTCATGCTGAACCTGTGAATCTTTCTCAGTGGGGCACGTTGAGCTGTCAGTAAAGGCTGGTGAATAGATTTTAAAGATGGCAGTGTTTAGCGATCCTGCCCATGCTCCTCCCATCAGCCACTCTTTCCTGCCACTTCACTGGCTCGCCTTACACAAACACTGAGTGTGTTCCTCTGCTTACCACCCACCCCACCCCTCTTGGCCGCAAGTCAGGCTCTACCTTCTCTCCCAGGAGTTAAGCTTCAATAACCTTCCGGGGCCGGAGGGGGCTCTCCCTACTTCTGTTTGCTCCATTTTCCTCAAAGCAGGAAGCAGATCTCTTTTAGGATAAAACTCCAACTAACTTCCCAAGCCAGACTGGAGGCGCCCCAATTTGGGAACAAAATTTTTTCAGATGTGTTTCTTCCCTAAGCAATCTGCTAAGGGAGGTGAGAAGGGGAGGAAGGCGGCTCGCTACATATCAGCTGCCTCTGTCAATGCTGGGTGGTGATGTGCGAAAGCTGGCACCTCACTGTAAACTGCGAGTCCCCACTGTCCCAGCGCAGTCACCCGGGTTCCCTCAGCCCAGGGCAGCGTGCCTCCGCAGCCCCTCTTGGCCAGTAGCGGTGGAGGCAGTCCCGGGCGCAGGATTGGCTCGTGGCTTTGAGATTCTATTTATGGATGCACAGAGCGCTCTCTTATTTAGAGCCAGGGGAAACTGACAGCTTGGATTGACAGAAAGCTCCACAAACAGCCAGGGAGCGTGCGTGCGTTTCCATTTTTAAAGCAGTGACGCTTCTCTTGGGGCAGGCATGGGAAAGAGCCCCAAAGCAAGGACTCCTTCCCTGACCTCCGCCCGCTGTGGTCACTCATCGCTCCAACCTTCTTCTGTGCCCTTGCTGAAGGCCAGGGCTGTCCCTGGGCAGATGAGCCAGGAGCTGGTCTCTGCACTGGACCGCAGCCCCAACATTCTGACCAAGCTGCGTGGTGGGGTTCTGCCCCTGGCTGACACAGAGCTTCTGGAAAAATCCATGTCTCCCTCCCCCTTAGCCACCTGACCCCCCTCGTGTGCCCCAGCCGCCGTGAGTGGCTCTGGTCGCCCTTGGAGCCGAGTGTCACTTGTTTCTGCCTACTATGTGCAGGGCCCAACCCCGCTAGCCAAAGTGCCCAGCACATGGTGCTTCAAGCAGGGGTCTTTCACTGCCCCCCACCAGCCCCCCATCAGGTCTGGGCCGCTTGTCTTTTATATGCCTATCAAAGCCAGCCATGTACTCCATGCCCAGTCTGCTGTGTCTCTGCCCGGGGCGCTGGCTAAGGCTGGCCTCCTCCACACAGCTGCCGTGCTCCACGGAAGTGCTGCCCGTCCGACTGCCCCATGTGTGGGCACGCACGCACACACCCTGGCCGCTCAAAGCCTTCCTGCAATTTGGAGGCATAGACAACTGTGCCCTTCGTCTTCCCAGACCCTTGCCCCACTGTACAGCACTCAGCTCCTCAGACACCCTGGCCTCCACCTGCCCCCACCCCTCGGCCTGCTCATACCGCTCACACCCACCCGCCTCTGCTCACAGGGGCTTCCAGCCCTGCATACACATCCACCTGCCGGCATTCTCTCCCTCGAAGCCTGGGCCTCAGCAGGGGTGCGTGTGAGAGGCAGGCCCTGCGGTATACCCACAGCACACCCCAGACCAGCTCAGGGCGTGGCTGTCGGTGGGCACGTCGCAATGGTTCGCGGCAGGAAGTCAAGACTGCCTAAGGTCTCTCCCTGGTGACCAGGGAGCGCTTCGGTGGCTCTTCAAACGCGCTTCCAGATGAGGAGCTGGAGGCCTGGGGAGGTTACAGAGGAACCAGGGCTGAAGTTGAAGCTAGGTTGGCAGTGACGCCAAGTCACCTGCCGTCCCCAGGTGGTGGTGTTTTGAAGCACTTTCTGGCCTTTTGCGAGTCCTAGCAGGGTGATGTCACAACCTAAAGTGCTGCCCAGTCCTGCACCAGCCTCGCAATCACCACTGTTGGTGACCCTTCTTGGGACCACTGGGTCAATCCATCTCAGGAAGGACCTTCCTCCTTTTATTTATCTATCTATTTATTTATTTGTTTATTCTGACTTGCTGCGTTCCTGAGCCTGATGTCCTTCTCCAAAGCCGGGTCCCTCCTGATGACATGTCCAAAGTCTCCAAGCGCTAAGTCTATCCCACCTCATGGCAACCGGCGGTGTTTTCTTGCCTGTCGAGGCTTCCGAAGCGGATCACCAGGCCTTTCCTCGGATGCACCGCTGGGTGGATTTGAACCGCCAGCCTCTAGGTTAGCAGTACAGCACACCCACCTTGGCAATGCTCAGGGGCCACCGTCACTACCGAGCGACGCTAGTCCTAATTCCCAGCAGAGAAGTCCTGGGCTGTGCTGCCTGACTATTGCCAGGTGTTTATGGAGCACCTACAATGTCCCTGATGGGTCCAGGCCCAGGGAAAGGAGGCATGGGAAGACCCAGGCCAGGCCGTCAGGAACCAGTCAGTATGAATCCACTGTGGTGGGAAGCCTGAGCCAGCAGGCATGTCAGGGGTCTGGTCCATCTCTGTCCACAAGAAAGGAAGTAAAGGCTGGAGATGTACCCAGGGCTACAGGGCTAGAGGGTGGCAGGGAGCCAGGCTGAATGGCCTTGGTCTTCAAGTTGGGGGCCACCGCTTCCTGATCTCTCTGCTCCCCAGCGTTCAGATGTGTCTTAAGGGAGAACGAGAAGCAGGAGTCTGCTGTGCTTGCTCTGTGGGTTTCCCTGGCCACCCTCCTGGGCTCCCCATCCCCTGCTGGTCAGGCACATTCTGGAGCCCTGCCGCTCTGTTCTGTGCCCATCCCTGCAGGCTGTGGGGCCTCTGATGCCCAGAGAACAGAATGGCTGGGGTCCTCTGGACTTCAGGAAGGAGTTCAAGGCTATGGGCACCGGTGAGCAGGGAGGTCTCTGAGAAAGGATGCCAAGCCCCCATCCATCAAGTCAAGGCAGTGGCCCTGGCTCTAGAACTCATTGTTGGCTCCTCTGGGGTTGCCCATGTGACTGCAGGGGGGTGCTGGGAGGCTGAGGGCACTAAGTGACATATCTGAGGCCACGGCCCCTCCATGCCCCTAGAATGATGGGCCCTGCAGAGCTGAGTCTCCAAGGTCCAGCAGGGCGCCCACCAGGCTTGTCCAACCCCCCTAGTCACAGCGGCTAGCCTACCTTCCGTCCCCCTCCATCCGGCGAACCCCCAGTGGTGGCTGTGGCAGGAGACCGTCAGAGTTAAAGCAGTCTTTTGGCAGCTGCAGCCGTTACGATAAAAGTCGTGCTAATGACTCCAGCGTTATTTAGTTCTGATATCTTAATTTAATTGGGTTTTTTTAATTAAGAAAAAGAACCATAATCCTGCACGCACTGCGCTGCCGCTGCCTTGGCGTGAATTCACCTTAAAGGGCCAAGGCCTGGGCCATCCCCTCTGCCAGAGGGCCAGGGTCACTTAGAAAGAGAAAGCGAGGTCATCGTGGGCTGCCCAGAGAGAAGGGACAGGGCCCCTTTGCCCCGCCCCATGTCTAGGGCTCTGGAAGGATGTGGCAGCTGCTCCCAGTGGCCCCACATGGCAGTGCACACCCCACCCCCCAGAAGAGCTCCTCCCTGCCCTCCCCCCCCCACTTCCTCCTCCTCTCATCTCTGCCCCTGTCCTTCTCAAGGTCATGAAAGCCCTTGAGGCCTGGGCTCTCCCCCAGGAGGTCGGCTTCTCAGGGCCTCCACAGCCTCTGCTTCCCCAGCACCCCCACTGCCCGCCCCCGCCAGACTCAGCAGCTAGAGACTTCTGGGTGATGGTGATTGATGGTTTACCAATAGTAGTGGAATGAAGTTTTAATAGTCTCAGATTAAAGGGCCAGGCGGGGGTGGGAGAGAGGCAGGGAGCAGGGCTGCTGGCAGCATACAGTTTGGCATCAGCAGTGCCTGGAGCTGTTCAAGCCCCGTTGAAGCCACAGGCTTTTGGGGGGCATCCGGGTCTGCACTGGAAGAGTTCTGACACGTCAGGGGTCCTGAATCACAGCCTGGGGAGCAGAACGTTCCCTGTCGGGGTTCTGGAGGACCAGCTGTAGCCTGATATCCTCTGATCAGCCCCTGCCCTGGGAGGGTATTGGCTGAGCTTCCAGCCCCTGCCAGGTAAGGGATGGTGGCAATAGGGGGGGTGGGGATCAGGTTTTTGGCAGGAAGAGAATTCCAGCAGGAAGCACAAGTCAGACTGAAAGCAAGTTTTGCTCCAGGATGAGAGAGTCACTCTCGGATTGTCACAGGGAAACGTGCTGTGGCTGTGGCTAGGGGGATTCTCTGTGACTAGATGCACACACACACACACACACACACACACACACACACACACACACACACACACCACATCAGCCCAGGCTCAGAGCTGAATGAAGCCCCGGCGGAGATGGGTTTGATGGGGATTTGAAGAACAAGTGCAGACGGATGGGTCTCCTGCTCCTATCCCAGCCCCTTGTCCCCAGGAGGAAAAGGCAGAGAATAGTGGTCCCAGAGGCCATCATTTATGGACCCTCCTTCAGCCCTCTAAAGTTCACCTGCCGACTCTCCCTTCTGCAGCAGCCCCACCCCCATCTCCATGCTTCCCACTCAAAAAAAGCCCAGGGCGATGGGGTCTCAGCAGAGAGGCAGGCTAACATGGCCCGCAGGTGACCCCTGGTGGCAGGGGCAGGGAGTTCTGGATGTGAGACCTCCTTCTCTGTGAAAATGAGGAGGGTGGACAAGAATGGACCGTGTCAGCCTCCAGCGGTGGTGGGGGAGCAGGAGTGTGGCGTGACGGACATGCTAAGCTCCCCAGAGCAGGTGTATGTGCGCCCCCAGCTAAGCCCCAGCATCCCCGAGGATGTGCTGTGGTTCCCTGGTGAATCCATTGGGAGAGCTGTGTCAGGACCATGAGCTCGGCTGAGAGTTGCAGGAGAAGGGATGGGCAGTGGCAGGTTTGAGGCGACAGAGAACAAAGACAGGCCAGCTTGGGGGGGACTGGAGACTGGGGTGGGGGGGTTGGAGAGGCAGGACCAGGGAGAGCCAGAGGTGCATGGAAGGAGAGCTGGGGTGCCAACCTCGCTGCATCCCTGCTTTTTCCAGGGGGCTTGCCAAGAGGTCTGGGGGACAGGAGTCTCTCAGTACAGGTGGCACTGGGCACTCGGGCACCCTCTGCTTTCTTGGCATGTATCTTTGTGCTTGCCAGGATCCTCATCTTTACTCCTGCCAGCAGTGCCCAGCATAGCCCAGGCCAGGTGCCACATGAGTATGGGATGGCTTCCCTGCCCCTCCCCACCCCCAACCCCGGGCCAGTCTCACTAGTAGTGTCTGGCCTGGCTTATTGATCACCTTGGGCCCCTCTACTATCTGCTCAGCCCCAGAACTGAGTTCAGCATCTCTGAAGAGCCTCTGAGGGCCCAGCCAGGAGGGAAGAGACAGCAGGTGGAAACAGGAGCCCTCCCCGAGGGGAAGCAAGGCTGGCTCCTGCAGCCACCCATCAACTGTGCAGATGCACCATGTATCCCTGGTCCAACAGTGAAGGAGCGAAAGCCCCTCATGTGGCAGCTCCTGCAGCCCGGGCAGGCGGGTACAAAAAGGGAGTGATTCACAGCGAGGCAGAGGCAGCAGGCTTCCTGGCACACAATGGTCTCTCGGGAATAGCTGGCTCCATGCTTCCCATGGACATCACTGTCCACCAGAGACCCCCTTCACAGGGGCCCCCAGGTCAGTGTCCTAGAACAGCTCTCCACGCTGCTCCCCTGGGACAAGAAAGGCTCAGGGCTGGAAGAACGCTCCCACTGGGGCTTGCACACAGGCTGGAAGGAGGAGGCCCCTGTTGGCCGGTGCAACAGGGTGGTGCAGTCAGGTGCTCAGCTGCTAATCCCAAGGTAGGAAGTTCAAGGCCAGACAGAGGCATCTCGGAGGACAGACCTGAAGAACAGCTCCTGAAACCTCCGCCGTGACCACCGCGTGGAGCACAGGCCGACTTGGACACACAGGGATCCCTGTGAGTCGGAGCCCACTGGACAGCAGCTGGTTCTTGTTCAGGTCCTGTCTACCCTGTGCTGGGGCCTCTGCTGCTCACACCCCGTGTTTCAAGTCAGAGGACACATGGCTGTGCCCAGAGAGAGCACACAAAAAGTCCAAGCCACTTGCTGTTTATTTCAACTCATGGCTATCCCATAGGTGTCCAGCGTCCCGGGTGCTTTTGCAGAGAGCGCATTTGCAAATCACGGGCGTGGCTCACTTGGGGAAGTGGCATGCAAGGGGAGACTGGGTTTGCAAAACAACGCGGTCTGTGTGAAAGCTGAGAGTACCTGTCCTGGGGGCTTTCCCGGCTGTTGTCAATGGAAGCAGGTTGCCAGGCCTTTCTTCTGAGTTGCCTCTGGTTCAGTTAGAATGGCTAACCTTTCAGGGATTAGTCGCCAAACCCTTAATCATGTATGCCCGCGTCCAGGGAACTCAGAAGGAGCATACGGGAGGCTTGACTCATTCATGACCCAGGAGCGCTTGGTGGTTAAGTGGGTGGCTGCCAACTGAAAGGTGATTGGGTCCCGTCATTTAGGGGCCACTTCCACCCTGTCCTATAAAGTCGCTGGGAGCCAGAATCGACTCGATGGCAGTGGGTAAGGTCATGGCCAAGACAAAGTGCCTGGGGTGGGACTCCGGGGCAGCTCTCCTGCCCCTGGAAAAACCAGCCAGAAACCACTTCGACACGCCGGTCTCCCCCATCCTCCAATCCAAGTCAAGAGACACAGAACACAGCCAGGGCTCCAGGCCCCACCACAATCTACAATTGTCACCACTAACACACACACACACAGACGACCAAAAACCCTTTTAGGAATGCACATTAGACAACTGTTACTCAGCATATTTTATGGTGTTTTGTCCTGGTTTGAATATGTAAAGGCACTAGCTGTTTAATTCAGCACTTTCTGCATAGTTGAGAGGCATAACTCAGTTTGATATCAGGGGCTTGTAGCAGCAGACTGGGAAAGTCATGGCAGTTTGGGTAATTTAAGCTTTGTTTGCCACCGCCGCCTGAAACTTGTGCCTCATCTCCCCATCCATCTACGGAGCGCGCCGACCGCCTGCCGCTCACGCCGCCTGCTCCTGACAGCTACCTGCATGCTGACAAGTCGCTGTAACTCCGCTGTCATGCTACTGGGCATCCCAGGAGCACTCTCTCTCCTCTCCGGAGGTGTCACCCACGCTGTTGGAACAGATTCCCGGGTTGTTGGGGACCTTGCTGAGATGGCTTATCTGGCTGACTCGCACTGGCAGCGGGACACATTCGCGTGCAGAAGAGGGTCCCGGGGGTTCTCCCCACGGCCCTGACCCTGTGCCAGGGGTACTGGGGGTCTGCCCCACTTCTTGTGCTGCTCCCTGGGCTTACAGTGTGAGAAGCTTGCCACGGGCCCTTTAATTCCACCGCCCTACTTACCTGCAAGCTATAAATACCCAACCCAGGACTCTCCCCACTGTAGCCTGGTCTATATTTAGCCTGCACGCAGGGCCCAGCCACCCCAGCTGGTCCCCGAAGCCAGTTCTGGCCCAAGGCCACTTCTGAGAAGCTTCTGGTAGGCCTTCACGTCCACCGTCCAGAGAGTTCCCTGCAGCCTCCTTGGCTTGTGGCCTTTGGAGAACATGCCCTTCTGACCCTGTGTGACCTCTGCCCCACGGAGGAGCTTCCCTATTACCTCCTCAGGGAAGGGTCCCTCCAAGGACCATGTAGGGTCCTCTCATTCCTTCCTCCCTGAAGAGATTAAGGTGGAGTGAGCTTAAGGTCCCAGGACCAGAGTAGCCCCTAGCCCAGTAGGCCAAATGGAGCTCTGAGCCCAACATCCCGACTAAGCTTTCCCTGCCGGTCAGTAGAAGTGACTGCTTCCAGGCTGACCGGAAGTGGCTCTTCACAGGAGGGCACACAGCCAGGCTGAGACTGGGGGTGTTTCCACTGTAAAGACGGCACTGCTCAGCAGAGGCCACACTGCCCTGGACGCCGGCCCACCCTCCCAGAGTGAGTCCTCACACTGCTCCCCCAGGAGCCTTCCAGTCATGCTCAGCCGGAGCCTGCTGCCCACAGCCAGGCCACTCTTCCACCTGCCAGGCAAAGCATTATCCTGAAAGCCCCCAGAGCTGCTGCCTCCTTGTCCTTTGCGGAGAGATGAGAGGGGGTAGGGAGAGGCAGGGGGAGGAGAGGAGGGGCCGGTGAAGGGGAACAGTGGGAAGGAGATATGAGAAGGACCCAGGAAACCCTGTGGGGGAAGGAGCGGAGGTAGGTGGACAGGAGAAGCAGAACGGGGGTGGGGAACAAGCCCGGGAGAGTGAGGATGACCAGGGGCTGGACAGAGTGGAGGAGAAAGAGAGTAAGAAGAAAGATGAAGGGCCAGCACAGGGGGAAAGGCTCTCTGGGAGGGTAAAAAGCTCCGGGCAAAGCCCCCCCTGTGCTTCTCTGCAAACCCAATTCCAATGCACTGCCCGGGAGTCTGTTCTGACTCCTGGCGACCCTACCGGACAGGGCAGACATGCTCCTGTGCATGTCTCGGACTGTAAATCTTCACGGGAGGAGAAAACCTCATCTTTCTCCCAAGGAACACCTGGTGGATCTGAACCGCCAACTTTGTGTTTAGCAGCCCAATGCAGAAATCGCTCCACCACCAGGGTTCCCCTGTGCTCCTGGGCCCGCACTATTTTCAAGGAGCTCCCTGGTCCAGAAAGTAGGGATATCTTTCTATCTGTCTTCATTCCCTACAGAATGCCACCATCCCCACCCACACCCCCCATAAAGGGACATCATTATAAAGACCTGGGAAGGCACCAGTCTGTGCGCTCAGCCTGACGAGGTAGGACGGCCAAGGGGAAAAGTCAGGAGCCTGGAGCACGGAGCAGCAGGGCATCCAGACCCAGGAGCTGGCCCTCCCCTAGGAGGCCCGAATCCAGGCCACCACCTAGGCCCCACATTTCCCCAGAGCTCTCCTTGGACACAGTTGAGCAAGGCCCTGAAGAGCTGCGTCCTGCCTGAGGGCCTCAGGAGACAGGGCAGAAGAATTCCTGGCCGGGTTCTGTCGACTGCTTTGCCTTGTTTTGCCCTTGACACCACTTACAGGAGTAAGATGGCAGTGCATGTGTCTGCTGTGCCCCCTGAAGGCTGGAGACAGGCTTAGTGCCGAGCTGGGCTGAACCACTGTGTGACCGCCAGACACACACTGTCCCTCTCTGGGCCTTTCCTCCGCGTGTATATTGGAGAGAGTCGGCCCTATCTCTGGAGGGTGTTGGGAGAAATAATGAAGGTTGTTTTTAAGTATGTAAAGTGGTCTTTGGAGACAATCCTGGTGTAAATAAGGTTGGTTTTATGATTAATAATAAAACATGTGTTAAGCACCCATGTTCCCGGCACTGCACAGAATACCACAAAGACCCCAGCCCAGCTCCTGCCAAATGCCCTGCTAGCCCCTCCAGGCCTCCCCTGCACCCCTAGTTGGTGACATACAGGGACAACTTCAGGCAGACAGTCACAGCCCAAGGAAAGCTCAAGGTGGCAACTTCACATGCGGGGTGGAAACCCTTGACCTCTGCCCAGCCAGGCCTGGGGCCCTCAGAAGGGATAGAGAGCCTTGGACCCACTCTTGGCTTTGTCCTCTAATTGGATCAGGGAAGGAATTCAACAGCGATCATGTGGAGAACTCAGAGACAGGCCTGCCTGTGCCTGTCTGTCGCCTGACACGGAAGAAAAGGGTCAAAGACAGTTGCTATCCAGTCAACGCCTGGCCACCCCCGTGAGCCTGAGCCGGTGTCGACTGCACTCCACAGGGGGCTCAGTGGCTGGTTTTCTGCAAGTCCCTCGCCAGGACTGTCTTCTGAGGCCCCTCTGGTGGGCGCGATGCTCCACCTTTCGGTTGGCCACGCAGCATGTAGTTTGAACCACTCAGGGACGCTGGCAGAGAGAGGTAACCAGTGAATGCTTCTGCCCATCAACACCGTCTTCCCACCCACGCAGTGGAGCAGCGGTTCACCCTGACCCCCACCCTCGCTGCAGCCCTAATGCGGGGTTTCCCCTGTCCATGGGAACGGTCAGGAAAGGAGCTCTCCCAGTCGCTTGAGGACTCTGAGTGACCATTTTCCTCTCACTCCTAGTGGGAAACTCTCTACAACTGTGTGTCCATTGAAGTGCATCTTTTTGTTGAATGACTTTTGCTTTGATAAGTAGGGATTCTGCCAGATGTGGGGCTGTCTTGCTTACTCTGCTGAGACCTCTGGTGGGAGAATGGGACCACCCTCGTAGACACTGTGAAGACCCAGGCTCCCTGCAGGGCCAGCTCCTCCTTCTGCATCCCTCCTCTGGTCCAATCCTGAAATCCATTGAGAAGAGCTTCATTTCCCAAACATCTGACTTTTGGTCTCTGGTGACATACAGCTCCCCTGAGAGGACTCCCACCTTCCACTGAAAGTCATTTACACTAGAGTATGAATTGCACTACACATTTACACTGGTCTGAATGAGTTCTTGGAAGAAGTATAATCAGAGTGCTCCAGGCAAAGATAGCAAGACCTCATCTTACGTACTTTGGACATGTTGTCAGGAGAGACCAGTCCCTTGGGAAAATGGAGGTTCCTTGAAAGAGAGGACGATCCTCAGTGAGATGGATTGACAGGGTGCCTGCAGCAATGGACTCAGGCACAGGAGCAATTGGAAGAACAGCACAGGGCCGTGCAGGGTCTCCTTCTGCTGGCATAGGGCCACCATGAGTGGAAGCTGACTCAGTGGCACCTAACAACATGAATGAGGGACCCCTTAGAAGCTGGGATGGTGACATGGGAAGTACAAAGGAGAGGGGCCCAGAAGGGGGGACCTGGGGGCCACCTTTTGCTGATCTGTGCAGGTACTAGCTCAAGATAGTAGCATTCAGGGATGGGTGGTGGGCTGGAGGTGGCCTTAGCCAGGGCCCAGGAAATTTCCCATGCTGGATTTGAATCAGAAAAAAAGTGCTTAATACAATCGTCCCTTGTCTTGCTGTAGAATCATTTACTGGGAGCCTTGGCTCTGCCGCTGTCCGAGGTTCTGACGGGCTACTGCTGGCTCAGGCAGACCCTGCCTGGTCCGACCGACATGCCTGCTGCCTGGGTCCTGTGCAGGCTTCTCTGCTTTCTGCCACCTCACCAGGGAGGGGAGATCAATGTGGTGACCGAGACCACAGTCTTGAGTCTCCCGACGCAGCTATGCGAACTGGCTGACCGCCATCAGCAGGTTCATGACCCTTTTGGGCCTCCAGTTCTTCAGCTGCAAAACGGGGCAGGCATTCCAGGCTGGCAGGAAGTCGTGAGGATCCAATGGGATCTGTCTGTAAGGTGTGAGCCGTCCCTCCTGAGCCCAGGAGGCAAGTGCTCAGCCACTTTTACTTTCCCCGCCCCTCCACCATCTTGAAAGGCGGGGGGAGAGATGCCTAAGGAAGACACAAGCGGAACAGAGACAAAAACAAAAGACTAGCTATGGCGGCCACAGCCTCAAGCCGATAGAAACCACGGCCCTGTTCTTGTTATTGTTCCAAACGTCTTCACCCCAGTCCCTCTTCACCAGGACAAAGCTGCTCCCTGGCTCAGGCTCTGCTAGAAAGAAACATCTTTGTTTCAAGCAATATCCATCTCTAGCTCGAAGGACCAGGCTGCCAGCCCAAACCCTTGCACCAGTAAAAACAGTCACCCAAACCAGTTCCCAGCAAATCTAACCAAAATCTAACCCAAACCAGTTCCCAGCAAATCTACTTCAACTCTCCCATGGTCAGAGTACAGCTCTGCTCCAAAGCGTTTTTCAATAGGTGATTTCTTTTTCCCTCCAGGACGAGATTGCCAGACCTTGCTTCCAAGGCACCTCTGGGTGGATTTGAACCTCCAGCCTTTTGGTTAGCAGCCAAGTGCAGAAACGGTTTACCCCAACCCAGGACCTAACAGAGTGGTGCACAGGGATGGGGTTAGCTACCCAAAAATCGATGGGGAAGGCAAAGGAAAGGGTTGCTGAGGTACCCCATAACTCACACAGCACTGCCCCCACAGTTAGCACATTTTCAAAGCACCTCGACACCGGTGTGCACAGCAACGCTTCCCGGAGCTCTCCTGTGAGGTGAGGTTGCTGATCCCATTTTAGTGGCTAGAAACCGGAGGCTCTGGAAAGTGAGAGGTTCCAACTCTAAGCCCCAGCTGCGTCCCTGCCATCCTAGGAGGCCTTCCTGGGGTTCCTAGGAAGGGGCCTTTGATATTGGATCAGTGACAGTAGCTGCATCCCTGCTGGGTGAGATCCCCCGAGGAAGCAGGAAGTCCGAACTCTCAGCTACAAGGTGGACACTGCCCATTCACAGCAGGCACCTGGTGTGGTTCCCCACCCCCACCCCATCCCCTTCCTGAGACGCCCCTCACCAGAACTGAGGGGCCTGCAATCCTAGGGCCCAGACTCTGACAACTGGCAGAGAGGGCTCCCCCTTACCCCCCGCCCTCAAGTGCCACTGGGCCAAGTAATTCCAGCAGAACCCTGCACCCTGGGCTGGAGGCTTCAAAGCAATTGTCGTCTGCCAAAGAGCCAGAGAGGGGTATCTCTGGGTTGGGGCACACGCAGGCAAGCCCACTTCCAGGGCCCGGGAAAGGCAGAATGCTCCTGCCAGCTGAGCGGAAAGATAAATCAGGAGGGGCTGACTCAAGCCAAGTCATCATGCAGAGAAAGCACTGATCGCTGGCTCAGGCTCAGATCGATGGGGCACTATTTTTAGCTCGGGGATCAGCAGGGTCTTTTTTGGAAGGAGTGGGGCTGTTTACTTGCTCTTTGTCCCTGGGGGTCAGGCTCCCCGCCAGCTCTGCCCTCCACCCAGGCTCCCGGCTAAGAAGGGCAGACGAATTTTCAGGATTTCCAGGGATTGAACAGAGAGTCCTGGGTCCCCTTTACTCCCACCACTTGGGAGCCAGCAGTCGGTTGCTATTTTCAGGTCTCAGACCCACCAGCTTACTCAAAATTCTGTGGTTGAGGGGACCCAGGTACACGCCACTTCTGAGGCCCCCTGGGGAAACATGTACAAATAAGCCTCTTTTTCCAGCTGCTCCTGGGCACACTCTGGCTCATGGTGAGCCCGCGTGAGCCAAAAAGGACAACATTCCCTGGGGACGCCAGTGGCTGGTTTTTCAGAACTATCACCAAGACTCCTTTCCCCCAAGATGAGCCTGGGTGGCCTCAAACCTCCAACCTTTGGATCAGCGCCACCCAGGAATTCTAGGCCAACCGTAAGATCTCAGAATCTGTCAACTGCCATCCTTATGCTGGGATGGGATCGGAGCCCAAGGCTGCCTGACTTGATGGCCCAAGATCTGCCCTACAAGTAAACTCCTCCTCCTACGCTGCCCCATCTCAGACTCGCCATAGGCAGGTGCTGCCTATGTGAGCAGATCAAATCCACTCCAAGGGAGGGTGGGGGCGCCTCCTCCCAAAAGCAAGTTTCTCAGGAAGCTCAGCTCCTCTCGTTTGAAGGAAGACCCAGTTCTCACTACGTAAACTTGTATACAGCCTGCCATGTGTTGAGCCCTGAGCCCAACCTCAAGTGGAAAGGCGCACTGCCCCACCCTCAGTGGGCAGCAATGCTGAAAGTGGTGGGCTTTGAAGTCCTATGCCACCGTGCCTGCGACTCAGGACAGGTCTATTGTCATTAGCAGGCCAGCACTATGTGGGAAACCCGAGCCCCAGTGCTCCCACGACCCGCTCAGTGGTCAGAATCCCAGAGCCAAGGCCAAGGCTCTCTCGAAAAGTGTTTACTTGGGGGTGGGGTGGGGGATGGCCCAGGGGGAGCTGGAAAACTGGATACCTACACTTTATCCTGAATTATGACCCATAAATATAAAGGACCCCTGGTGGCATAGTGGTTATGTGTGGGGCTTTTAGCCACAAGGTCAGCAGTTTGAAACCACCAGCCTTTTGCTCCTATAATGGCCGTGAGTCTGGGTTGGGTTAATAGAAAACATTCTCATTGCCGGGGGGTGTTGAGTAGTGTTTTCCTGTAAGGGCATTGTGTTGTGGGGGAGGAGGGGTGGCCCAGTTAGTTTGGGAGGGGGCGGGGGCTTTGCACATGCCTATCTTGCAAAGAACCCTGGGTCTGGCCATCTGCTTCCGAAAAACTATTGAAAACTCAGTGGGGCAGTCCTATGGGAGATCTAGGCCTGACTCTGCTTCATCTTGACCTTGAACCTTGATGGCAAATAGGGTTTATCAACCCTAATGGTATTTGTAAACCCATGCCTGGAGTCCATCCTGAGTCTTGGTGACCCTGCAGGACAGACCAGCACCACTCCATTGGGTTTCCCAGGTTGTAAATGTTTACAGGATCAGGCTGGTCCATATCTCTGCCACAGAGAAGATGGTTGGTTTGAACTGCCAACCCATTGCACCACTCGGGCTCCAGTGTTTATAAGGAGGCTCGATGGCTCAGTGTAAGAGTGCTGTGATGGATTAGCAATGCCTGCTATGGTTGCAGACAGAGAACAGTGAGGAGCACCTATGGGGTCCTTATGTCCAGACTTGATGCTCACTAAGGTCCCTTCCTGGATCCCCGGATACCTCAGGGAGGTGAGTGGCAGGAGGGGTATGAGCAGGTGAGGGACTGGTAGACGGGCGTGACATAGTGAGGCTTGCCTTGGGGGGCAGAAGGGGGCCTTATCATGGACAGCAGTAGAGGAAGGCACTGCATTTAGAGAAGCAGCACTAGGGAGCCCACGAGGATCCTAAGAAGAGCCGTGGCACTGTGAAAGTCATGCTTCAGGCCTATTTATCTGGACGGGTGGGTAGAACTCACATAGAGTAGGAAGGCAGGAGGGTGAGGGGTTATCAGTGCACATAGCGCTCAGAGCTGCCAGAGTGGAGACTAGGACTGAATTCGAGGAGTGCTGGCACAATGGTTGGGTGCTCAGCTGCTAATCCACAGATCAGAGCTCCAAACCCAACCAGGGGCTCCCCAAGAGAAAGACCTGCGGATCTGCTCCTGTAGAGACCACGGCACAGCATGCCCCATGGGGCAGTTCGCGTCTGTCACATGGAGTCCCTGTGAGTCCAAATCGACTCGATGGCCCTCAACAACCACATTGGCAGTCCATGTTCAACCATGACACCACCGGGGCGCAGCGACATAAAACGGAGCTCCAGAAAGCTGGTGGGAAAAGACCATTATCTTTTCATTTCGTTTGCCAAGAACTTTTAAAACTCCTTTACAGATTTTACCACAATAAAAAAGAAAGACGTTTCTGAGCCTACTTAATGGACCTCCAAAGATTTCATGGAATTTGTTTCCTTGGTTTAGAAGTTCAGGGGTATGGTTAACATGGAAAATCCCAGTTAATTAACCTCATAATGTGGCTCATGCTTCTATTCTGCCTCTCACTTTGTAACATAGTGCCCGGTGTCTTTAAAGCTTGCTGGTGGCCCCCAAGGCAGAGTTGTTACTATTCGTCTGGGACAACGGAAGAAGAAAGAGAAACAGGAAGCGGAGGCAGAGGTGGGGATTAAATGTGTAGCTAATTGCCTCTGTGAACACCTGGCTCCTTTGTCATGAGACCCGAAGAAGTGGATGGTGCCCGGCTACCATGACTGTGTGTTTGATCAAAGTTTCTACAGAAGAATCCTAATCAAAAGGGGGGCATGTAGAACAGAATTTCAAATTCCCGTGGATGCTAGACTTTATGGAACCATGGAGGATGGATAAATCCCTACAATATTGATCTGACAGAACTTTACATCAAAAATGCCCCCCAGAAGTCATCTTAAAACTGAACGACCGTTTAGCTTAACCAGTCTGCCTTGAGCATTATGCTCTTTTAAGACTCTATCTGGGATCAACTGACACAGAGACTTGAAAGATGAGCCAGGCACCACAGGGGACAATGAATTTCTATTTGTGAAGAAGGAATAATTCAGAGAAGGAGAGGGGAAGAATGGTTGCATATCTTAAAATGGAATCCACACCACTAAATTGTATGTGGAGAAATTATTGAATTAGAGGATATTTTTGCTGTACATTTTACAGTCTCCAAGACAACAAAATAAATAAAATAGAAGGGGAGAACGAAAAGAAACCCCCTGGGGCATTCTACTCAGACACACACAAGTGGCCACGAGGTGGGATCACCCAGGGGCAGCAGGTGTGGACACAGCCCCACAGGACATGGCGACTGGTACCAACAAGGCCAGCTTCCTCCGCTGCCTGAGACTCTGCATCCTGTGGGAGATGCTCCCCGCAGGTTCACATAACCCGTGGCCACCTGTCATCTCCAGGGGCCTGGCTCCAAAAGTGTATCTGTCCTGTAAAGTAAGGCTTGACCTTGGCTTCCAAAATCACCCCCAAGTATGTTTGTTTATCTTGAGATTCCCACACCTTCAGAAGTCTAACGTCTCCCAAGTCTCTGCTCAATTTCCACCAGCCCACCTCCACCAGAGGGCCCCGGGAGCATGGCCACCTGCATCCCTGATGCTTCCCATGGGACAGACCACAGCTCCCTACTGGTTGCCTGGCCCCGAGAGACTGCTCAGACCAATGGAAGCCCAGTCCAGCCATTTCAGGCACCCCAGGTATTCCACAAATCCAAGACTTCAGCTGGAATATGAGACTTTTTTTAAGCCACTGAATTTCCTTCCTAATTATGGATTCTTCTGGTTGATGTTCTTTAAACCCACACTACCCTGTATTCCCTTAAAATGATTCACATAAAGCCTTAATCTAAAGTCCCAGGTTAATTCAGAAAACTTTCTTCTAATGGGCCAGATAGTATTTTCACGGTCTCACTTGAAACTACTCAACCTTGCAGGAATGGTGGGAAAGCAGACACAGACAGTATCTAACCCATGGGCAAGAGTGTGTCCACAAGGCTTTATTTACAACAACAGAAGTGGTGGTTCCGATTGGACCTCAGGCTGCAGTTTGTAGTTTGGTTTGGGTGGAGGGATACAATTTGATCCGTAACAGGCTTCCAGAGAGAACACAGCAGCTGTCATAAGAGCAGCTGGCTTTGGTGGAGGGCCCTCTGGGCTGGCAGTCATGGCCCTGGGTCACCATGACAACCCTGGGAGGATGCACAGTGGTTAGCTCTTAGTGTACCAAAGAGCTATCCCTCCACCCCCACCCCGCAAACCTGTACACAGCAGAGCCAGAGTACACTTCCAAATGGTTTTCTCAAAAGTCCACTTTCTGGAGTTTCTGGGGAGTTCTGGGAAAATATGACTTCCCCATTTTATCACTGCTGTTGGGGTAGTTG
Source organism: Tenrec ecaudatus (assembly GCF_050624435.1). Lineage (NCBI taxonomy): Eukaryota > Metazoa > Chordata > Mammalia > Afrosoricida > Tenrecidae > Tenrec > Tenrec ecaudatus. The sequence continues at coordinate 31,527,759 of NC_134530.1, forward strand.
GGTATGGGACACAGGGGCCTAGAATTGGCATTTACCATGAGTAGGACTTGATCCCCATCAGCTTTGGGAGCTCAATCCAAACTCTTTCTGTCAGCTCACAGCCCGATTTGGAGTCTCTGGTCTGTACAGGGCACATGCTGGGAACGGGGGCTTTGGGGCTGGAGGAGCTGCCCTGGGCCTCAGGCTCACAGTCTGAGGGAGGGAGGAGATAATCGAATAGAGGCAGTGGGCGAAGTGAGTGGCAGAGAGACCTGTTTGAAGCAGGGGAGGAAGAAGCTGGGGCTGTCTGAGCACCTGCGCAGAGGAGGTAGCCCGTGGGCCCAGCCTTGCAGGGACCCATGTAGGGACAAGTGGAGAAGGAGGGGTCTCCCAGATGGAAGGTTCTGTGACTGTGGAAGAGGCTGAGGCATGGCCACCCAGGGAGGGGCAGGAAGGGGCTACTGCTCCGGTGGGGGGGGGGGCACCGTGGTGAGGTTACCTCTACACATGACCTGTGTGACATGGCAGACGCAATGAGGCCACAGACCCACAAGGGCTTTTTGTATGCGCCAGGTAAGTCATGTGGCAGACAGGACACCGACAATGTCATCTGAAGGCCACCTAGGTGGCCCAGAAGGTTGCTAGTGTGACCAGAGAAACCTTTGTGGGTCACACAGGTGCCTCCTGGCCCTCAGAAGGCCCAAGGGGAGGGAGGCAATGTGACCAGAGTGGGAATGGAGAGAAGGGGCTTGGGGGACTCCTGGAAGCATGTGGGGGGAAGGTGGGGAGCCTGGCACATGGGCCCAAGGTCTGGGGGCATATTTTTGCCCTCTTGTTGGTGGCCCTTGCATCATGGACTCAGAAGCCCCTGAGCATCCTCTACAACTATACTGAGCTCAGCTTGAGGGACAGGCTTGCCCCAGCTTCTCTCTGTCTTCCCTTCTAGCCTCCAACTACAGGGCAGTGCCCACGCCTGGGGGAGGCCTCTGTCCACTGGGACTCTGTAACTTGGACTGTGCACCAAGCCTCCCACAAGCCCCTTTCTGGGTGAAGCTGTTGGTCAGATAGGAACTTGGGATTGACCCTCTGCCTGGGGAGCTCTAGACAGCTCCTCTCCAACCAAGATACCCTGTTTTATAGCTCCTCACACACCCCAACCCCTTGCCTATGGCAAGCTTTATGCAGAGAGCCAACACACCAAACCAGCTGTGGGTGAGAGGAAGGCCACCCCCTGATTTCCAGCAGCTGGTTTTTCAGAAGGAGGGCATCAGAAATTTCTGCCAAGGCACCTCTGGGTAGACTCAACCCTTCCACCGTTGGCTGCTGGCCCCACCCAGGGACTCCGATACAGAGAAGTGACTAGTGAAATCATGCAGAAGGCCACGGCCGGGCTGTGACCTTGGGGGAGCCTCAAGACTTTGCCGAGCCTGCTCCGTCGTCTGTCAAATGAAGCTAGTCATAGAAGCTACCTCGAAAGAGGTGCCTCTGGGCTGTTCTTAGGGGAGTAGCTTGGTGCCCAGGGCACTGGGGAGCTACGGGAGGTGTGGGAGCAGAACCTTGGGGGCTGGTGAGCACGGTTTGCAGCATTGCCCCCTGCAGGCCTGACAGTGGAAGGACCCCTAGCAGGCCCCCCAAGCCCACCAGCACCCCCAAGGGCAGAGACAGAGCTGTTGGTGGCAACCACCCATTCCCAAAGGAGAAGGCCAGGGGGCTGGCACCTCCAGCCCGTTGGATGGCTCAGCCCCCAGCAACTTCCGGAGCGTTTATGGCTGCTGCCGCTGCAGAGCCCGCAGTAATGTTCTTTGAATTGCTAAGCAACAGTGGCCGTTCTCTCGCATGGAGAAAATTGAAACATTGATTTATCTATTTGTTTTGCAATAGCACTAGCAGCTTCATTACCCGGTTCCCGGGGGACACCCTCCCACACACTCGAATGGAAAATTAACTCTTTTTACCTAGGAAGGGGCAGGAATGGGTTTTTAATTTGGAGAAAGTGTAGGAACCAGGGGCCAGGCCAACCCCTGAAATCAGGCAGAGAAGCTGAGCCCAGGCCATTGCCAGGGGGAACACTGGGGAGAAAGCCACCATGAGACCCTCAGAGATGAGCTGGCCCGAGGCTGAGGTGCCTGCTTTCCAGGTGTCTCAGCCCCTCACCTGGGCCAGGGCCCGCCATGCCTGGTCCCTGGTAGTCAGGCCAAGGAGACTGTTAACCCCCGTGAGGGCTGGTGTCTGTTCCCTTGTTGATTCCAAGACCACGGGGCTTTCAGCCTGTGACTCTTCAGAAGCAGATCACCAGGGCTGTCTTCCAGGCACCTCTGGGTGGATTTGAACCATCAGCCTTCCAGCCAGCAGTCAAGCACATAGCTGTTGGCATCACCCAGGAACTCTAGTTTCCCGTTAGTGGGTGTTTTCGAGCCCTGTTTGGGGAGGCCAGTCAGCTAGGTTCACATCTTGCAAGCTGTGCCTTGGTTTCTCCGTCCATCCGTCTGTCTGTCTGTTGCAGGAGGGTGGGAATGCTTCCCCTGCTTCCTTTGCTTCCTTGTCCAAGCAGATTGAGTCGTGTGTGGCATGTGGCAGAGGTCCGCCTCCGTCTTAGTACACTCTCACTGTAGGGTCGGCTTGCGAGGGCTGCTTTGGCCTGGAGGAAGGAGAGTGGCATTGGTTTCTTCTGAGATGGTTGCAGGGCAAGCAGACCAGCCCCAGCAGCGGGAGAAGTTGGCTCCGGGCCCCAGAAGCTGGGGTTTCTTCCCAGGAGTCTGTCTCCAGGGAAGGCAGGAAGCACTTTTCCGAGAACTGGCACTCCCCAGTCATGCCAGCCCAGGTGGCAGCTGTTCAGAGAGAGAGGGTGCTGGGAGTGCTCCGTCCTTCCAAGTCAGCTGATAACGGGCCTCCTGGATTCCCAGGCCCTCTCCCTCCACCCCGTGCCCCCAACCCGTGGGCCCTCACTATCCTGACTGTGGCCTGCCACACTCGGCTCCTTCTGTGATGAAAGCAGGGCGCTCTGGCTTCGCTGCCGTTAGGTCCAGCTGCAAGTGCTAAAATAAAGAACCCACGGATGTGCCAAGGAGAAGAGCTCTTTTCTCTCTCTCTCTGATGAGCAGTCCAGGGTGAGCATGGCAGTGCCATACTTGTTGAGCACTTGGGTTCCTGCCCTGCTGTGCCATCCACAGCCCAGGCGGCTGCTCTGACTCCAGCTCTCACACCTGCATCCCAGCCCCTTGGGAGGAGCGAGCCTCACGCCCCCCTGGAAGAACACACTATTTGTCTTCTATCACAATGGCTAGAGCTGGGTTTCGTGGCCCATGTTTTGCTGCAAAGGAAGCTGGGAAATGCCCTTTAGAGTCCCGGTGGGGAGCAGAGGAAGAGGAAATGGGCACAGGACCCTCTCTGCCCTGGCCTCCACAGCCACAGTCCAGCCAGAACCCCCCTCCCCCTCCCAGAGTCCTTCTGTCCTCCGAGCTCAGCCAGGCCTTAACTCACACACTCTGGAGCCTTCGGTAGAAATCCGTTAGGAAGGAGTAGGAAGGTGAGGCTGGGCCAGGCACGTGCTGGGTGGGCAGCAGCTGGGCTTTGTCCTCAGCAGGAGTCTGGGTGCTTCTTAAGTGGCTCAAGCCCTCTCTCTGGACCAGCCCACTGTCCTGGGGAAGACGGCACTCGATTCCACATGTGGGAAAGGTAAGAAAATGGACAGGCAAAGTGACCGCATTTGGAGTGAATGAATAATCAATAGTGTGCAGAGACTGCTTGGCAAACCAAAGACACTGGCCACCCACCTGGAAGTGACGATGCTGGAAATGTTAGGTGTCAGCAGGGCTAGCCCGGTTCGGAGGCCCCAGGAGAGCAGGTGTGGCATCCCCAATGGGGCTACAGGGGACCCCACTCAATGAGAGGGAAGTCTTGTTTACAGTCAGAACTATCCTAGGCTTCCCCTATCGGGTGAGAGAGTTTCGTTACTGGGGGTAATCAAGCAAAGGCTGAACTAGCACAGGACAGAGATCTGGGTAGGACCAATAACCTTTCCCCCTGAGCACGTCCTACCAGGGCAAAAGTCAGAGACCAAGGCTGTGTGTTACACTGGGTGGTCTAGGGAAAGAAAACCAGTGACACTCCTCTATGTACAAGACAGCTTTCTATCCAGAAGCAACTGTACTTCAAGAAGCAGCAAGGAGATGCCCCGGCCCAGTCCAACTCAAGTCCATGGGTCTGATGGTAGCCTGGGGCCTCTTCAGACTCACGGAGCTACAGGTCAATGACAGAGAGGTGAAGCAGGAAGCAGGCGAGCACAGGCCAAGGGGTGCTGAGTTCTGTGGATCCACGGTTGGTGGAACCATGACAGGGCGTCAACAACTCTCCAGGCCAGTGGCCCACATGAGGCCACCCCTGGAGGCAGACACAAAGTCCCAGGGAAGTCCCAGTGAAGAGTGAGGGAAAGGGGCAGCGAAAAGGGGAGTTCCCAGTTTCTACCTTATAAAAAGACCACACCCCCCAAGGAGGCATCATCAGGCTGCCACCTGATTGACAGGTTGAATTCCACCCCAACCCTCTCATGCAAAATCTGTCACAAAGGCTCATCAAAGACCCTCCTGCCTCTCACCCTTTCCATGAGCACACTGCCCACAAGCACAGTACCCTAGTGACTGGTCCCTTCACAAATTAGTCCTGACCCGTAAGTTCATCCACCTCCATGTGGCCCAAACCTGTGCCGGGTGCAGGAGATGAGAAGAAGGCTCACTCCTTGCACTGAGTGGGCACCTACCCTTTATAAGGCACTGTCTTTCCAAGAGGTGGGCAAGGGTGGTGTCCTTCACTAGGGACCAGCTGCCCAAGGTCAGCAACATCCAGAGCTCCTAGTGGCAGTGGGGTGAGAGGAAGGAACTGCATGACTGGGCAGCGGCCCAGGGCCCTGACCTCTCAGGGTACCACTATATCGCCAGAGGTGAGCCAGCATGGAGCACGAGGTATCTACAGAGATCTGCTGGGGGAAGGGGGTCAGAGGGACTGTGTTAAACCCGTAGAATAGGGACCTCCAGTGGTCACTGAATGAGTCATAAAGAGGAAAAGTACACAAACATTGTCCTGGAGTTGATTCCAACACAGAGGATTTTCTTAAAAAAATTTTTTTTATTAAATACTTTTATTGTGGGCTCTTACATTTCTTATCATAATCCATACATTCACCCATCGTGTCAAGCACATTTGTACATAGTTGGCCGTCATCATGTTCAAAGCATTTTCTTTCTACTTGAGCCCTTGGTATCAGCCCTTCATTTTCCCCATCTTTCTCTTGCCCGCCCTCCCTCATGAGCCCTTGATAAGTTATAGATTATTATTTTCAGATCTTATATCATCCTCTGTCACCATGCACATACTTTTCTATTGTTTGTTCCCCTTGGAGGGAGTTATAGGTTGATCCTAGTGATCAATTCCCCCTTTCCCCCTTCCACCTTCCCCTTATCCTCCTGGTATCTCTATTCTCATTATTGGTCCTGAGGGGTTTATCTGTAGCAGTGCACATGTTCTGGACTAGTCCATTTTGTCAGGTACAATTGGGATCGTGATAGTGGTGGGGAAGAAGCATTAAAGAACTAGAGGAAAATTGTATGTTTCATCAGTGCTGTACTGCACCCTGACTGGCTCATCTCTTCCTGTGACCCTTCTGTAAGGGGATGTCCAATTGTCTACAGATGGGCTTTGGGTCTCCACTCTGTGTCCCCCCTTCCCACTGACACCTCATGATCACACAGGCTGGTGTGCTTCTTCCATGTGGGCTTTGTTGCTTCTAAGCTAGATAGCCACTTGTTTATCTTCAAGCCTTTAAGACCCCAGATGCTATATCTTTTGATAGCCGAACACCATTAGCTTTCTTCGCCACATTTGCTTATGCACCCGCTTTGTCTCCAGCAATCATGTCGGGAAGGTAAACATCATAGGATACCGGATTATTAGAACAAAGTGTTCTTGTGTTGAGGGAGTACTTGAGTCAAGGTCCATCTGCTACCTTAATTCTTAACATAAAGATAAGAGTACATAGGTCAATTTCCCTTTCGTTTTATATATAAATATATTTATGTATGTATTTATGCCTGTATTTAGACCTCTATAAATGTCCAAGACTGTAAATCTTGAAAGGAACAAACAGCCTGGTCTTTCTCCCTGCCAAGATGCTGGTAGTTTTGTTGAACTGCCGTCCTCGTGGTTAGTAACCCAACCCCTCACCCACAGTTCCACCAAGGCTCCTGAGAACACTTCAGTTCTTTATGTGACAACTATGTCTTAAGTACCAGCTTGGCAATAGACACTGTATTGGTTCCCTGGAGCTGCTGCATCACATCACTGCAAGTCCAGGGGCTTCAAAACAATTTTTTTAAATGGTTTATTTCCCTTTGGAAATATTGCATTTTTAAACCAGTTGAAGGCTGTGCTCAGTCCGTGTCTCTGCATCACATGTGGGAAGCTAAAACATGTGGTGCCTCATTTCATTGTGATATTTGCTTTGTTACAGTGGTCTGGAACCAGACATGCAAAATCTCCGAGGCATGCGTATTTCACCTCACCATTCTAAAACGAACTCTCAGGCTACTGCCATCGTGCCAATTCTGACCCATAGCAACCCCTTTAGGACCGAGTAAAACCACCCCTTGTGAGGTTCAGAGACGGTTCACTCTTTCTGGGAGTTGAAAGCTTCATCTTTTTCCCTCGCCTTGGCTGGTGGGTTTGAACTGCTGACGCTGTGGCTAACAACCCAACCCATAGCCCATGATGCCACCAGGACGCCTCACAAATCTGGAGGCCAGAACCCCAGAATCAAGTTGTTGGCAAGGCCAGGCTCCCTCTGAGGGCTCTAGGAGTGGAGCCCCACTTTGCTCCTCCCGCTTCTGGTGTGGCTGCTGGTGATCCTTGGCGTGCGTTCCTTGGCTTACAGCCGTACCTCTGCTTCCACTGGCACGTGGCACTTTCCCCCTGTGTCTGGGTGTCGGTGTTCCAGTTCTGCTCTCCAGTTACTAGATAAGCCCGAGTCCGAGGCATGGCGTCTCCGGGAGTCAGAATTGACAGCAACACGTGACCATGGGAGAGCATGACTCCAACACATATTTAGATCACTTAGGATAACGGTGCACTGCAAGGACTCACTGGGGTGGACTCACACTTGGAGTTAAGGGAAATGGGTGGAGATTGAACATCAAAGAAGTTGGAGCATACTGCTCACTGACCCCTAACCCACTGTGTGCTTCTTGTCCCTGGGCCTCTGCTTATGTTCCCCACTGACCCCCTCAGCATGCCTCTCCACTCCCTTCTCCTTCCTCTAAGCGTTGACCTCGCTTCCCAGGGTCTGCTTATGTAAATGTGTCTTTCCTCCTCCCAGCTGGACTGGGAGAACCTCAGGTCTCTGTGGATGCCTCTGTCCCATACACGAGCCCACAGAGTCCGGTCCTCTCAGCATCCAGAACAGGCAAAGGTGGACAGAGCAGTTTCCAGAAAGGGCCAGTGGTGGGGTCTCGGGAGAAGAAACAGAGTGAGCATCATAAGGGGTAAGGGAGCAATGAGAGGGTCTGGGGCCCCCAGGCACCTGGCGCCACAAGCATCTTCCTGCCCAGCCCCCCGGGCAGCTGGCCCCACAGCAGTGATAGCCGCTCCTGTTGCTACAGCTCAGGACTAAGCTGTGGGGTCTAAACCCAAATGGGCATGACCGTTGGCATGCTCTGAAGATACAGCCCTAGAAATTGGGAAAATGCCGTGTTCAGATGGCCCGCTTCTCACCCTTATCAGCAAAGGAGCCTTCTCTGGACTCTCACAGAGGCTGAGATAAAGCAGGTGACAGTAGCGTGGAGACACCCATCCCAGTGCCCACGGGGCGCCGAGTCTGCCCTGGCCCCACTGGGGCTGCTGCTTGAGAACCCAGGGCCGGCTCTCCTAAGAGTCCCCAGGTCTGGTTCTGTGCCCTCAGAGCCTAGGGGACTGACCCAGCTCAGGAGGATGTCCTCCTCACCCCACCACCCACCGTGTCAGTCCCCAGGGTTGCTGAAACTAAGCACAAGCAGTGCCCGGGTTTCAAGTGTCCGACTTAGGGACAACTCCCTTAATGTAAATTTGCCTCACTCTGAACGTTTGCACCAGTTCCCGCCCACAGCAGTCTTCATTGCAAGCCCCTTCGCTTGCTGCACTTTCAGCGTTCAAACCACCCAAAGGGCTGCAAGCCTGGGCTTGCACCGAAGTAAGGTTACAAGAGCCATGTGGACCTGACTCGACTCACCTGCAGATGTGTCTGTGGAAAGGGGCTTCTCCCCAAACCCAGAAACTGACCACCCAACAAGGGGGTTGGCAGCGTAGCAGCAGATGTTGATTCTGTCGCCATTCTGGTGGCCGGACAGTCACATGAACAGGTGGGTGGGTCATGCACTCTCCAAAAACGCCAGCGCATCCTTTCTGGCCTCTCTGACTCCGGGTCACCACAGGCATTCCATGGCTTACAGGGACACTGTCCCAGGGCTGCTGCCCCTCTGTCTGACTGTCTCTCTTCTAGGTCTTTTAAGACCCATCTTCACATCTTCAGCACCTATTTCACTCTGGTATGAAGCTCGTGTGAACGGCTAACATTTTGAAAGACCAATCATGTGGGACGGGGGCGGGGGAGGAGGGGAGAAAAGTCTGCTTAAAGTTCAAAACAAAGAGGTTATGGTGGCAAAAGAGCCCTTCGCAAAACAGAGAAACGCAAGCTGAGAAGTTCTTGCCCACGTGCTCTGCGTTACGAGGATGACCGAGACTGGAGCCCAGGACAGGCGGCAGCAGGGTCTTCTCAGAGGTGCAGGTGCAGGACTGCGACCGACCACTCCGGCAGGAGGTGACTCCTCCACAAAGAGGAGGCGTCGGGTGGCAGCTCATGGCAGCTCATACAGTTCCTGTAGTATTGTAAAATTCCTAAATGCTGAGTATTGGAAAGGGGGGAGCAGCAAGCCTTCTCCTGAGGGCAGTGGTTCTCAACCTTCCTCATGCCACGACCCTTTTCAGACAGTTCCTCAGGTGCTGGTGACCCCCAACCATAAAATTATTTTCGTTGCTACTGCAAAACTGTCATTTTGCTACTGTTATGAATCAGGCAACCCTGCGAAAGGGTCGTTGGACCCCCAGGTTGAGAACCGCTGCCTTAGGGGCATCTAAAGGTACTCCCTAGCCCCTGCAGTCTTCTGTTGAGCAAGCTGGGTGAGTCTTCTGAGCATCCGCTAAGGGCGCCTGGTGGTGGAGCGGGCGGAACATCGGGTGTAAACCGATGCCAAGGTTAGCAGTTCAGAGCCCCCAGCTGCCCAGTGGGAGAAAGAAGTGGCTGTCTGGTTTAGTCTCGGGGTCCCTGTGGTTTAGTCTCGGGGTCCCTGTGGGGTGACTCGACTCTGTCCCAGAGGGTCCCTATGAGTCGGGATCCACTCGATGGCAGGGATTGTTGGTTTCTGGGCTTTAGGTAAACGGCACAGTGGCCACGTGCCGGGCTGTAACTAGGTGACCAGCAGTTTGAAACCACCAAGTGCTCCGCCGCGGGAGGAAGACGGGGCTTTCTGCTTCCCTGAAGGGTAGCGTTTCCATAAAGGGGAGTCACGGGGGCAGTTGTACCCTGTCCTGTAGGGTCATTCAGAGTCAGAATTGCATTTGTTTGGGGTTTCCCACCCCACCCCAAAACCATAGCTTACCATGAGCCGAGCCCGGCGGGAAGCCCTTCATGTTCTGTGGAAACTGTATGTCAAACTTTTCAAGGAAATGCTTTCCGGGGGTGACAGAGATTACATAACGGAGTCTCTTGGCACAAGGGACTGGCCTAGACCTCAGCCAGAGGTCTCAGTCCCACCAGGAGCCTGAGTTTGGGATTGCTCTTTCTGAGGCTGTATTTCCAAACAGAAGTCCTTGTGTGCCACCAAGCCCAGTGGCCCGCACTGCTGCTCACAGAAAGGTGTGTGTGTGTGGAGAGGGGCGGTGGGGTCCAAGCCCCACCCAGAGCCACCTCAGAAGAAAAACCACACCCACTGCCACCCATGGATGCCGACTCATGTGACCCGATGGGGCAGGGTAGACCCACCCCCGTGGGTTTCCAAGACAATCGAAAGTCTCCTGTTTCTCCCTCACAACGGCTGGTGGGCTCAAGGGCTGCCGGTCTGGTTAGCAGCCCCTCTCGCCCTCCACTCTGCCACCTGGCGATCTACTTCTGTGAGAGCCGCCGCCGAAAGCCTCGGGGCATCCCAGGACTCGGCGCTGAGTGGAGGCCATTGCTTTGCTTGCTCCCAAAGAAGGCCATGTTCACAGACAGACACCAGGGCTTAGGACTTCAGCTTGAAGTCCCATTTACCACCCAGCCTGTCTCCCCTCTCTTCCCCCGCTCACACCTGCTGCTGCTTCCACCTCCCGCTCCCACCCGCACCTCCTCACCCCTCCTACCTGAAGGGCTCCTTCCCATCAAATCCCGTTATTCCCCGGGCGGCGGTCTCGGCACACACCCTCCGCGCAGAGAGCCGAGATGTCAGCGCCGAGTGTCTCTCGGAGTTATTTAAGAGGTTCTTTTCTTTTCTCCCATGTTGATGATATGTTTCTAAATTATACATTAAACTTATCAGGGTGAGCAATCCCTCACAGCTTCCCCGTGTCAGCCCTAATGTTACTTACCCAGCTGCCGAGCGGTGTCGGCATGGTTGAGGGGAAACATGCCTTTCAGATCCATTTATCTTCACCTTAAGTGTTCAGAGATGAGAATCTCAGTCAGGTCCCAGCACCTGGGCTCCCCAAGTCGCACTTTCCAGCCACACCTCCCCCTGCCGGAGCTCCGGCCCCAGGTCTGCTGGTGGCAAGGGCTGGACCTTCCCAGGGAAGGATCGTGGGGAGCAGAGCGCCCCCAAAGGGAACAGGGATGAAAGCCTGGCCTTGAGAAGAAGCAGTTGTCCCTGGAAGGACAGTGACACCAGGTAGCCTGCAGCCCTCCTCCCTCCTTCTGGACCACAGGAGCTTCGGGGAGCTGTCTCAGGTGGGCACTTGCTCCCTCATCCCCTCGATCCGCACTGGCTGGCTGCTCCCCTGGCTGGCGGTTGGAATCGCTTCTGGAGCTGTGATCTCACTCACTGGGAGCCCCTGCCCATCGGAAATATGTTAGAGAGACCCCTCGTATCCCTGGGACAAGACCCCATCAGCCCAAGGGCTAGTGGGATTGGCCTTGGACCCCCCCACCTCAGCCCCACCCCCTGCCTACCAGAGCTCTTGTCCTGCCTAGGATTGCCCAACTTCTGCCAGGCCTTTGGGGAACAGAGTCGCTGCCACCATGGCTTCACTGCATGAGGGAGCTGGGTTGAGAGCCACAGGGCAAGTGGCCCCCAGGAGCCAGCGGGGTTGCAGGCTTCTGATGTTTGTGTTCTCCCCTGACTCATGTCAGGGGGTCCATGGGGCTTCAGAGACGACGTCCTTATGAAAGCCGACTGCCTCGTTTTTCTCTGGCAGAGCAGCTGGTGGATTTGAACGGCTGACTCTGTGGTTAGCAGTCCCACCGGGGCTGACCCAAGATCCAGTGTCATTTTATGTAGCCCTCACCGCGCCTCGAGCCTCCAGTTTAGCAGTCAGGGGTCTGAGACTCGGAGAGGTGGCCATGTCCAGAGTCACAGAGCAAGCGGGCCAAGGGTCTGGCTGATCCCAGGGCTTGCCCTCTCAGGCCCATGTGCCGTGTCCCCTCCCCCACCCCGTTCTTGGCTAAAAGGGCCCACGTGGGGCCCACTCCGTGTCTTCGTTCTCTTGGCAGAAGCACCACAGACAGTGGTTTTTGTTACCCAACGTTAGTTTTCTCACAGGCAGGGATGTTGTGGGGAGATGCCATCAAGTCGCCTCCAGCCCCTGGCGACCCCATGCACAACAGAGGGAGACACGGCATGCCCCCAGGCCATCCTCACCATCCTCACCTGTGCCTGGACCTGGGATGCAGCCAGTGTCGGGCCAGCTCGTCAAGGGCCTTCCTCTTTGTCAGTGCCCTTCTGGGAGTAGGGGTTAGGTTCTGCAAGGCACAATTCTATTCATACTAGTCCCCCCTCCCAGAGAAGCGACGCCCTGCTGCCATGGTCTGGGCACCCTGGCTTGGCCCCGGGTGCCAGCAGCTAGGGGTGGGAACAGCCTCCAGGCCGTCATGCACCCTCGGGGAAATGACGGGGCAATTTATCATCTCCATAAACTTGCTTCGGGCACACGCATCTCCCCGTAATGAAATGGGGCCGTGATGCCCCCCTGTTATTGGGCACCAGGGCACTTGCATCAGACGCTTATTATTTCCTGCCACTCTGAGGGAAGACTGATCGGGCTGGGATAAGTGCAGCTTAGAATTGAAAACCAAGCAATTTACCTTCAATCGCTCCTCAGAATTTTGTGCAGCCGGAGACAGTTACAGAGAAATAGACTCCCTCTCCAGTCTAAGTGTTACTATTAACATTTGTTTCCTCCTCGGGGCTGGCTGGGGGAGGGGTGTCAACCCTGCTGTCTATCTTGCTCCTTGCTCCTCCGTGGACAAAGGAGACGTGCCTGGGTCTTCTTTCTGCGGGGGGCACAGGTTGGGGGAGGACGGGGGTGGGGGCGGGGAATGGACAAGAGGAGGCCTGGGAGTTGGAGCTGCTGGTTCACTGAGTCATATAGTCGGTCAGTGGTTGTTAAGGGGGAGGCTCCTCCTTCCAGCAAATCTAGCAAGGAGATGGTGAGGCGGGTTGGGTGCTGCCCTCATCATCTGGTACCAGGGGGTGGAAGGACATCCCTGCAATCCCCACCCCCACCCCCAAACTGGCTCAGGATCAGAAAGCCTGTTACCAGGCCAGTTCTACCAGGGGATTTCCGAGCAGGCATCAGAGGGTGACTGGGGAGGTAGTGTCCCCGCCCTGTAGGTGGCCCATGGTGAGCACAGCCGACACGCCATGGTTCTGACCATGGACAGCTGTGTGTGACAGTGGTAGCCATGCCTCTGACTGGTGTCTGCTGGTGGCTCAGCCACCTCTGAAAGCCAGAAGGACCAGACCCATTGCCATCACCTCCCTGTCCATTCACCCATAGGGACCCACCTCCACCCACCGCCTTCTAAACAGCCCGCCGCCTCATGCTCAGGCTCCAGCACCTGCAAGGTGGGAGCGACAGCACCGGTAAAACCACTGCTGACGCATGGTGACCATGGGTGTCGGGGTCGAGCTAGGCTCTATGGGGTTATCTTGTTCCTCCCTCGCCTTCAGCCCCCGCCCCCAAGTTTAATGCATTTTAATAACAAACTTAGAGACCCAGCACAGAAGACGGACACCGGTACAAACGTGTGCTTGCAGAAGGGCAACTCGGGAAAGTCTAGGGAATGTGCGGGGCCTGCTGTGCCATACAAATGCCCTCAACCACGCGGCCGTCACCGTCAGTCGAGATGCGCTTGTTTAGTACAAATCCAAACGCCGGCGTCGTCCGGACACTCTCAGGCTTGTGTCTAACGGTCCTAAGGTTGAACCGCTGAAACCTGTTTGCTGGAACGATCTCTGACTTGCGCTCACGTGTTGCATCCCGGAATGTAGATGAAAAAGTCACACACAGATGGAAATGGAAAACCTGCCAGTGCCGGCTTCCTGCCCCCCGACCCCGCCCCGTATCTCCATTTGCAATGATATACTTCTCAGGCCCTGCCCTCGAGTCCCTTCAGGCTCCTGGCGACCCCAGGACAGGGCAGAACTGCACCTGTGGGTTTCTGAAACCATCACTCTCCACGGGAGTAGAAAACCTCATGTTTCTCCCGCAGAGTGGCTGGTGGTTTCGAACTGCTGGCCTTCTGGCTACAGCCCAGCACGTCACCTCCCACAGGCAGGTCGCAACGTAACTCATTCTCCACTTGTAAATTTGGCATTTTCCTCTGCGGCCCTTCCATCAAGGCTTCCGGGAGAAACCACTGTGACTTCCACACCCTGCACCGTGCCACCTGTGCCGTGGGTGCGGGGCCACAGCCAGGGCCACCCTCTTGTTAGGGCAGTCCCCCCACCCCCCTGCTGGCTGCACCCCGGAGGGCTGTGAGGGTAGGGCAATTTGGAGCTCTTTGCACCCCCAATTTGGCAGGAACCAACCTACCAGGCTCTGGGAGTGAAACTTAAACACAGAGCCCAAGTTTGGATCCTTGGCCTACAGATGCTACCTTGAACCCCGTGGCCCTGCAGGGCCTCTCCAGGGTCCATCTCTGAAACAGAAGCCCGGTCATTTCCCTGATAAGCATGGCATCTCAGAATAAATGCTCAGGGGCACCAAGGCCTCGCTGCTGCTGGCTGAGTCCCCTGTCGGAACAGCCAGGAGTTTGTCATGGAAGCAGTCATATGAGTTAAGAGAAAGCAAAGGGTCAGAAACACTTTCTGAGGACAGAGTAGGGCACAGGTGGGATGGGCAGTTTGGGACGCTCTCCCCGCATATAATCAGGCCAGCCCTGGCTTCCAGGAATTAAAATCAAGGGCAGCCAAGGACCCTGCAGCAACCCCCTGGGCTGGCATCTCTTCCCACGGGGACTGTGCTTCGGGACAGCTGCCTCCCTGACGGTACCTGGAGGTGTGGCTTATAAGGACTATGACTGGTTGCAATGGTGGGTGGGTAGGAGACTGGTGACCCTATTATCCCACCACCCTCCTCCTCAGCCAGTCACGAATGATTTTGGAGCAGACCCAAAGAAGTCTCTGAGCATGGCTCTTATCATTTTATGGCTCCGCTATTGAAGTAACGGACACCGCTGGTGCTTTGAGCCCACCCAGCAGCACAAACGGGAGGCCTGGCTTTCTGCAAGGATCGCAGCCACAAAATCCCTGTAGCACTCAGTTCTCTGTAACACACGGAATCGCCATGATTTGGGATCAACTAGACAACAACCGGTTTGGTTTGGTTTGAGGTTTTTCCTGGTCACTTTTGAGCACCTCAAGACCTGGTACCCACCTCTCAGCAGGACTTGGGAGGAGTCTAGAGGCAGGGTCTTCGCTGATGCCTCCAGGATGTGCAGCCTACTGACCACACAGCCCAGGTTTCTCCAAAGAAGTCCTCTGTGGATCTGGTCTCTGGACACCAGCCCTTTAGATTGTATGTGCTTTTTGTTTGTTTGTTTGTTTTGCTTTTGTGCTGATTTTTATCATCATGCGTAATAGATAGACATACTGAAAGTGCAAAAGCTAGTGTGCGCCAGCCGCCACCGTGTCCAGCCTGTCCCCACAGGGGTCCGAGTAGCACTGTGCCGCAGAGGGTCTGCAGAGGCAGACGGCCAGGCCTCTCTTTGGAGGCGTCTCTGGATAGGCTCAAGCGCAAAGCTCCAGTTTAAGAGCCAAGCATGTTACCCCTGTGCACCAAGCCACCCTGGGGTGAAAGCACACGACCAGGACAAAAGGGGGCATGAGCTCAGGTGTATCCGTGGAGCTCTCCCCTCCCCCGCATAACAGAAAGAGCCACCCAGGGCCAGGCACCCCTCCTCTCCAAACCAAAGGCCTCTGAGCCTGCAGGTCGGGGGCCATCTAGCCAATTCTGCCCGCCCCCACCCCATCGATTCTTTCCCCCTCCTGGTCTCTGGGAGCAAGACCGGCTTCAAAGATGACATGATTCGAGAGAGATTAATGTGTTATTTTAGACCTTCAGAAAATGCAGTTGCACAATCCGAGTCCCTGGGTCGTAACGAAGTTCAGATCAATTAAAACAATTTACTTTGCCGCTAATGATTTCAGACCATTGTAATTTATTAGTAAGTAAGAGACTTCAAAAGCACATTCCTCCCATAGCTACACAGAAGGAATTTTAACAAGTTCGTGGATAAATTAAGTCTGGAATTTGTTAACGGCCCGTTATCGTAAAACACTTAAAGAAGGCCTTGCCCACCGCCCCAAAGCCCTTCAAGTTTCCAGAAGCAATGAAAACTTCTAACCAGGTCCGCACTGTTGGAACAAAGCCAAGGTAGGAAACGGTGTGGGGTAACAGGTCAGAGCCCGGGGCCCCTGGAGATGTCCAAGAGACCGGTCAAGACTGGAATCCCACCACCACCACCCCACGGAAAAATTGAATCATTTCTCCCCCAAAACACGTACTGACATCTTAAGCCCCTATAACCATGGGCAGAATCCAAGCCGAGACCCCCCTCTCTGCCACCGAGCCGATGGATGCTGACTCACAGAGACCCTCTAGGATGGGCTAGAGCTGCCTCTGTGAGTTTCTGACCCCACAACTCTTTACAGAAGTAGCAATTCCCCTCTTTCTCCCCAGGAGTGGCAGATGGGTTTGAACTACTGACCTTCTGGTTAGCAGCCCCAAACATAACCTCCATGCCCTCTGAGAAGCACCATGAGCAGATTGGGCGTTGGAGCAAGGGCGCACAGGTTGGGGGAGAGAGATGCCAGGGGGCGGTTGCCCAGGGAGTGAGGAAGAACCACTGAAAGGAGACAAGGACCTTCCCGCGAACCCCCAGAGGGAGGGCCGCCACCTGGAGCCCGGATTTGGACCTCCAGCCCCCACCCTGTGAGAAGATTGTTCCCATGGAAGGCATTTCCATTATAATTAAGACATCTCCCTGGTCTTCTGCTGAAATTAAAAGCCTAGTCCAAATGACTCTGGTTGAGTCAATTTCTACTCACGCTGGCTAAAATCGACCGGCCCCGTGCCGTGTGGCCTCTACCTGCCCCTCTGTCTTTCTGACCTCTCTCACCTTGGTTTGAGATGCCCCAGCCCCAGCCCGGCTGCTTCACTCTCCTCCCTACAAACAAGCCACATGTGCCCCCTCCCCCCACCAACACACACACACACACACACACACACAGAGCTTTGCTCCGGTCATACACTCTCTCTGGACACCTTCCCTGACCCTCCCCAGGCTGCCTGCCCGGTCATTGAGGACTCGGAACAGCACACTTCCCCCGGGAGGCCCCCTCACTCTTGCCTCTTGTCCTCCTGTCACCCGTCCCAGCGCAAAGGGTGAGCCCAAGCCAGACGTCCACCACCCGCTGACGTTCCCGGCCTCAGCATCTCCGTGCCCAGCCATTCGGCTCTACTGAGAAGAGTACTCTGGAAGGATGGAATCGCTGATGGATGCAGGGTTGGAACACTGCTGGGCCAGCGTCCCCTGGGCATCCCCAGCCCCCAGGACAGGGACCTGAAGGGAACCGGGTCATGTGAAAAGCCTAGCCTGGCCACCTTCCCATGTGGAACGTGCACCAGACCCCCCCCAAACAGGGCACCAAGCATGCTTGTCAGTATCAAGTGCAGGGGCGCTGAGGGGACTTGGGGGGCGGGCTGTGCTCCTGGAGCCTTTGGTAGGAAATGTGGATTCTCTGTGTATTCTCCTAACTCGCAAGACCTCGGTCTCATGTCTGTAATTCAGTAAGGCTGGTAACAGGCTCAGGCGCTGGGCACCTCGAGACACACAGAACGCATCTAAGCCTAGACGGACACTGTGCACATCCGGGAGGAGACGCGGGGTCCGGGAAGGAACTTGCTGGGATCACACAGCTGTAAGTGCAGGGATTAGGCCTTGGCTAGTGCTGCTGGGCCAACCTTGTGACTTCAGCGTTGAGGTGGCTGGAAGGTCAGATTCAGGGGTCTGGGAAGGCACTCTCCGGCTGCGTGGAGTGGGGGAGGCGGGCATCCCCTCTCAGCTCCTCTGGAGCCATCCTCAGCATTTTCATGCGTGATCTCTTTCTGCCATGGGTGCGTGCTTCCCTAAGTCTAATCTGCTCCTTTCCTATCTCCAAAGTGAACACCTTACAGTTCTCCGAGAGGAGCCCCAGTGGCACAGGGGTTATGCGTTGGGCTGCTAACCTCAAGGTCAGCACTTCAAAGCCACCAGTCACTCCATGGGAGAAAGACTGGACTTTCTATTCCCATAAAGGGTCACAGCTCAGAATCTCACAGGGGCAGGTCTATCCTGTCCTATAGGGTCCCTGTGAGTCAGTATCAAGTCGGTGGCAGTGAGTCTGACGTTTGGTTTGACAGTCCGATGGCCTCTATTCCCAGATGAGATTCTCTCCACAAGTACAGGGGTCAATGACCCAGCAAGTGGCTGAAGGGACACTTTTCGGTCTGAAACAGGTTTCCAGTGGCTGTGTTCCAGAGACCTCAGTGAAGCAGGCACTGCCGTCCAAGCCTTTGAAGGCTACTCAGGACCACTTCCATGTCTGGGACCTGCGTCTTGTAATGCCTGCCTACTTCCAGGAACTCAGCAAAGGCCTGGGGCATCCTGCAGGTCTGGGCTTTCTAGGTGAGGAGCAAAGGGCACAGGCATAGCGGGGAGTCACACTGGGGTTCCTGGAACCCCAACCTCGTTTCCTTGTTCATCAAGGTCTGCTCCTCGGAGGGCATGTGCCAAGCCCTGCTCTCAGGGAGCTGACATCTGGGGAACAGGAACAGGAAACCTGAGAAGTTGGAGGAAGATCTATGGGGGGCTCTCTGTAGAGCGGCAGGATAACAAAGAAGCCTCCCTGTAAAGACCTGGGGCAAGAGCTCTCCAGGCAGACCCACAAGTGCAAAGGCCCTGAGGCTGGAAGGGAGGACGGGAAAAGAAAGCTTGGGGCTGAGATGCAGTGAGCGGGAGGGAGGGGGCCGAAGAGGAACGACAGGCGGCCGGAGCTCAGCAGAGTGTGGATTTCACTCCAAGGGCCCGACAGCCCGTGGGGCCCTCTAAGCAGGCAGGTGACAGGCCTGACTGACGTGTGGTAAAGGCTCCCTCCAGCTGCCCTGGGTAAGTGGGTTCTTATGGAGAGGCAGAGCAGCATCGTGAAGACCAATTGGAAGGCTCTGCGGGATCCAGGAGAGAGAGGATGGGGAGTGGACAGAAGTCTGTGAAGATCTGCTTTGAGCGAGGCGGGGGTAGGGGTGGGGGTGGCAATCTGCCCATGGGCTGGATGTAAGGTTAAGGCAAGCAGGAGTCCAGGGCAGCTAGGAGATTCTCGGCTTCTGCGCGGAGTGGCTGGTGGCACCACTTACACAGACAAGGGGACCGAGGACAGGCTGTCATTGTTGTTCGGTGCTTAAGAGTTGGCTCCAACCCAGAACCACCTCGTGCATGACAGAACTAAACACTGCGGGTCCCGAGCCATCCTCACCATTGTTCCGATGCCTGAGCCCATCCATGTAGCCACACTGTCAGTCCATCTCGTCAACAACCTTCCTATTTTTCACTGCCCCTTCACTGTAGTAAACACAATGTCCTTCTCCAGGGACTGGCCTCTCCTGACCATATGTCCAAAGTACGTTAGACCAAGTCTCGCCACCCTTGTCTCTAAGGAGCCCTCTGGCCTCGCTTCTTCCAATACAGATCAGTTTGTCTTCTTAGCAGGCCATGGGACTTTCGCTATTCTTCTCCAGCACCGTCATTCGAATGCGCGGATTCTTCTAAGGTCTTCTTTATTCAGAGTCCAACACCTTGTCCTTAAGAAACATCCTTGTTCTTTAATACACTAAAGAGGTGCAGCAGATGTATCTACCCAATGTGTCTTGGGATCTCTTGACTGCTGCTTCCATGAGCATGGATTCTGGATCCAAGTAAGACAACATTCTTGACACCATCGACCTTTTCTCCATTGATCATGATGGTACTTACCCAGTGGTCCAGTTGTGAGGACTTGGGTCTTCTTTACATTGAGTTGTCATCCACATTGAAAGCAGCAATTCCTGATCTCCATCAGCTAGTGCTTCAAGGCCTCCTCACCTTCAGCAAGCAAGGTTGTGTCATCTGCAAACTGCAGGTTGCTAATAAGCCTTCCTCCAATCCTGATACTGCCCTCTTCTTCCTATAAGCCTGATGATTTGCTCAGCATAGAGATACAACAAGGATGGAGAGAGGATATAATCCTGACACATGCCTTTTCTGATTTTACATCATGCAATAATCCCTTGTTGGGTTCACACAACTGCCTTTGGATCCATGGACAGGTTCCATGGACAGGTTCCTCATGAGCACATGAAGTGTTCTGGAATTTCTATTCCTCTCGAGGTTCTCCACGGTTTATGATGGCCCACACAGTCCAATGCCTGTGCGTAGTCCATGAAACAAGCGAACGTCTTTCTGGTACTCTCTGCTTTGAGCCTAGATCCATCTGACACCAGCAAGGCTATCTTGTTCCATGTCCTCTTCTGAATCCTGCCTGAACTTCTGGCAGTTCCTTGTCAAGGTGGGGACGGGCTAGGAGGGTCAAAATGTCTCTTTGGTCCATATTGAGAGCAAAGTGCATCCAAGTGGAGAGGTCTCGTGGGAGGGGTTTCTGTGACTGTGAGGGCCTCCATGATGAGATAGTGACCATGCTCGGCTGCTAACAGCAAGATTGAGGTTCAAGTCTGCCCAGAGGCACCTAGAATCTACTCCCCAGATACCAGTCACTGAAAACCTATGACCCCAGCTGGACTTGGAAACGCAGGGAATTCCTAGGAGTCAGAACCGGCTCTGTAGCAACTGTCTTTCTGCAGGTTTGGAATCTGGTCCGAAGAACTCAGGACCTGAGGCAGTAGTAGAGAACTGAGTGTCAGACTGGTAGGGTCGCCCAGGAAGAAGAGGGCCCAGCAAGAACCCAAGGGCACCCCAATATTTAGAGGTCATGAGAAGAGAGACAGGAGATGGGAAAACTGGCTCACCGAGTTCCACAAACCAAATGGGGAAGGGGGAGGTGCTCTGTGGCCCAGGGAGCCCTGCTCCCACCCTTCTCCTCTGCCATGGACCTCCAGTTCCCAGGAAGACACTGCCCAGGCTCCCAGAGGGCCCTGAGGATGAAGCTCAGCGCCCCGTGTTTCCAAATCCACTGTGACCACGTTTCCCATGACTTGCATGGAGTTGGCAGCCCCTCTCAGAGGCAGCCTGACTGCGTTTTAGTAATTTTCATAGTATTTTTGGCAGCTGCAGAAATTCCAAGGCAGAGGGAGCCTTTTAATGGAGCATCAAAAAGCTGGTTTTTTAAAAATACCTTTTAGAAAGCTATTTAAATTCTCCCGTCTGTAGCAAAATTAATGTATAAACTTAGCGCCTTAATTTGGGTTCTTCTTCAAAACGAAGAAGGTGGGCGGCCATTTCTTCGCAGGGCCCCGCGGGAGCCGGCTTGGAGGTGGGGCGTCACGGGGCCCAGCACGTTCGGGGTGCCCTTCCCTGGTGTTCTGAGCACTGCGCACAGTTCGTTCATGTAGTCTCCACACCAACCCCACCTGGCGGGCTGCAGCACAGGACTCCTCATTTTAGAAATGGACAGACTGCCTCTCAGGGGGGGCAGGTAAAGGGGGGGAGAGATGATGAATGGCCAGCTAGAGCTAGCCTTGCAGCAATTGGGAGCAGAGGAAGTTGCAGACTTTGCAGGGGTCAGAGCAGGGTCTCAGAACCAAATCTGCCAGTCTATATTTTGACCCACCCGGCCTGCCCCTCAACTCAGCCACTCCAAGAAGGTTTCCCGTGCCCCTGGGGTTTAATGGGCAGTTGACTTTGTCCCTACCCACAGTGACTGCTCAGCATCTCCAAGCTCAACTCACCTCTGCCAATCGATCCCGTCGCCTGCTGACCCTGTAGGATGGCGTGGGACTGCTCCTTGAGGCTTCCCCTCATCTTGAAAGCTGTCTGGGAGCCTACAGATCCCATTTTCTTCTGAAGAGCAGCTGGTGATTTGAACCACAGACTTTGCTGTTTGCAGCCCCTCACTTAACCCTCTGGGCCACCTGGGCTCCTATCAGCTCCACAGGGGCGTGTGAAACATTCAGAGTCCCAGGATCCTGGGGGCTCCCGGGAGTGACTTTCAGACTGATTCCAGAGCGATTCTGATATCCGGTGACATGCATGATGTCCTGACACTCTGTGTCCCCCAAGACAGACTGAGTGCTTGGGCTAGAAGGGCCTACAGTCACCCTTCCATCCTCAGTCCCCAGATGCTAAAACTGAGGCCACAGATGGAAATTGATTGTTGTAGTGGTGCCGAGCCAGAACCAGGACCTTGGGCCCCTGGGGCAGCTTCTCCCACTCAAAGGCATCCCTTCCCACCCAAGAGCCACTCCCTTCCCTGCCAGCCTTCCAGAGTCAAGAATGAGCACAGGTGGCCCCAGAAGGAGGAAGAGGTGTTCAGGTCTGTGTGGCCCTATTGCAGGCCTGGCTGGCTGTGGGACAGGTGCTAAGGAAACGAAGTGTGGGTCTCCCCAGTGTCCTGGGGTCCCTGAGCATCCTGAGCAACGAACTGGCAGGCCATCCTGCATGGTGCCAGTCCCTCTCTGCTGCCTTTGTCCCTGGAGATGGACAGGCAGCAGTGAGAGGCCAGTACAGTAGGTAAGGAGACAACTGTGGCTGTGGGGAGACAGAGTGGACCAGTCGGGACAGATAGAGTTGGCAGAACTCAGAACAGCTTCGTTGAAGCGGAGGGGGGGGGAAGCTGTCTGTACCACCCATCTGGATCCCACCAACTATGGGGCGTAGGGCAGGTGCCTTCATTCTCAACCTAGGTGTGGAGAGTCAAGCTGTCTCAGCCCTACAAGTGTATATGAGGGGCCCATGCCCAGCACTAACTGGACCTGGGGAACAAAAGATGAAAAGTTGCAAGGCCTGCAAGCAGAGCCTAGTCCAGAGTGCAACATGATCAGCTGGGGGATTTGACTTGAACAAACTTGTGATCCAGAATGTTCCAGGATCTCCCCAGCCCCACTTGCCTGCTCCTACCTGCAAGTCACCTTCCCTCCATCCATAAGCACTCCCTCCTGAGGGCCATCCCCCTACCTGCCCTCTCCACTTGAGCAGAGGTGGGGGCTTCTCAGAGTCTCAAGGTCCCTCGGCTATTGGCCCTGTCTGCCTTTCCTCTAAGGTCGAATTGACCCTCGCCGGCAAGCTCCACGCCCACGCTTTGATTGGTTTTCTGGCTCCATAGCCGCCTTTGGAGTGGAAAGGGTCAGGCTGCACCTGTGGACTCTGTCCAACTGATGCGGTTCCTTCGATGTCACCACCCACCCCCCCGGTACCCCACTCGTATCTCCATCTGTGAGAGGCGGGCAGCGATGGCACTCAGTGCCTCCTGAAGAAGCAGAACTGACCCTGCAGGCCGAACTCCCAAGACCTCAGGGTCCCCCAGCTGATCGCGTTGCACTCTGGACTAGGCTCTGCCTGCAGGACGTGGGGGCCTGGCCTGGGCCCCGGGGTCAGCCTCTCAACCTTTCATTTTCTGTACGCTCCGGGCAGCCATCTGCGTCGGCATCTTTATCCTCTTTGTGATTGCAAGTGTCCGTTTTGCCTGCTCGTGGATGCAGGATCTTTCGCTAACTCGAACTCACTAACATCAAGTCGATTCCATCCAGCTGGTGGCGACCCTCTCGGGCAGAGTAGGACGGCCTCTTTCAGGTTTCCAGGCTGTACATCTGTACGGGAGCAGACTGTGGTTAGCAGCTCAGTGTGTAACCCACGATGCCACCGGGCCACCTCGTTGCTGTTGTTGTTGTTAGGTGCCATCAGGTCCAACTCAGAGTGAGCCTCCCAACAACACAACAAAACGCTGGGCCATCTTCCTAATCGTTGTTGGGTCCCAGGCCACTGTTGCAGCCACTGTGTCCACCCAGCTGGCTGGCGGTCTTTCTCGTTGCCACTGCCCCTCGGCTGGACCAAGCGCAGTCCTTCTTCAGGGCGGTCTCTCCTGACACCATGTCCAAAGGATGTGAGATGAAGTCCCACCCTCCTTGCTCCCACGGTCCTCTCTGCTTGTCCTCGACAGACAGGCCTCTTTGTCCTCTCGGCAGTCGGTGGTGCTGCCAGGACTCTTGGCCAGCAACGTCAGCCAAGCGCAGCCATTCTTTCTCAGTCTCCCCTATTGCAGGAAGAGCTTTCACCTGCGTGTGAGGTGACAGAAAATGCTGCGGCTTGGTTCAGACGCACCTTAGTCTTCAAAGTGACATCCTTGTTTGCCAACCCTTGAAAGAGGGCTGGGCAGCAGATTTGCCCCGTGCAGGCATCACTTGATCTCTGGACTGCTGCTTCCATGAAGATTCCAGCAAGCTGAAATCCTTGACCAGCGCAATCTCTCCTCCGTTTAGCATGATGTTACCTGTTGGTGCGGTTGTGGAGGACTGTGGCTTTCTTCGCAGGGAGTTGCAATCTACCCAAGAAGGCCACCTCTTCATCCATGCACAAGTTCCCTATGGGCCCCTCGCTAGGCTTCTCCAAAGCAGCAATACAAGAACTCCTCCCAGGAGCCAGGCACGCTGACAGAGCTAGAGGCCAGTCTTGGCGGCACCACCTGCTAGCTACACAGGCCCGGTGGCCACTTCCATGACCTCCTGGAGCTTGTTTTCCATGCTTCAAAGTAGAAGCTCTACCCCTCCGCGGTGAGTGGATGAACACAGCGTGGCCTGGCCACACGAAGAAGCGTACTCCTCAGCCAGACAGAGAAACAGAGTCCCGAGGCCTGCCACGGCACGGGTAAGCCTTCCCGACCCCATTCTGCGTGCAATGACAGGCCATGAAAGGGCAATACTGCACGGTCCCGCTGACATGAAATAGCTCCACAAGATAAGCCCCTGGACACTGAAAGCCGACAGGAGGTGGGAGGGGAAGCGGGTCTGGAATGCTCACACGGTGCTACGTTTCTGCTTGGAAGATGGGAAAGTTTCGGAATGAGAGGGTGACGGGTGCGCAACATGGTGGATGTCGTTAGCGTCACCAAGTTTTACCCTGAAGAAAGGCAAGTTTTCTATGACACATAGTGTGCTACCATGCAAAAGACTGGGTCTCATCCTTTGGACATGTTGTCAGGTCCTTGTAAAAGTACAGGGGTGAAGAAGACGAGGAAGGCCTTCAACGAGATGGATTGACAGTGACTGCAACAGTAGGCTTGTGTGTTAGGCCGGGTTGACTGGAGAAACAAACCCAGTGATACTCATATATTAGTTATATATCAGGAAAACATCCCAGCTCAGTCCAAATAAAGTCCCTAAGTCCAAGATGAGTCCGTACGTGTGATGCTAGTCCATAAACCCCTCTGCAAACTCCCACAGCCACAAGCAGGGATGCAGAATGCAGGCAGGTGGGGGCAGAGCCCCGTGGATCCAATAGTGCAGTTCATCAGGGGCTCAGGCACATCTCAGAGGGACCCTAGAGCAGGAAGGTGAAGCAAGGAGAGGGGAATGTTCCCACGACCCTCCATATGAGGAGATCACACCCAAGGAGGCACCCTCAGGCTGTGACCTGATTGACAGGCTGGACTCCACCCCTACACTTCAAGTTGACACGACATTATGTAGTAAGCACCACAGCTTGAGTCTGGGAACAATTGTGAGGCTGGGGTTGTGTTCTGTGGGCATAGGAAGAAGCAGAGAGAGATGAGAGCTCCTACCCCTGGGGTGAGAGCAAGTACAGGATGAGATGAGATGAGATGAGCCTTAGCCTGGGGTTGTTTCGAGAACACTGCTGGTTGAGCTGTGAGGACATGAACCTTTCCTATGACCGATCGGTTGCCAACTGTGGACTGTGAGACCAAGCCCTGCATGGAAGGAGGAGGGAGCTGGCCCTGAGCTCAGCAGCCCCGGGGTGTCTGACAGGGTGTGGGAATTGGGTTTCCTGTGGGAATTATCCTTGGCCCTTCCCTGCCAGCATCCTGGGCTCTGAACACAGTGGTTCTGGCCCCTGCCTGGTCCTCCAGGAAATTTGGTGGCAGGCGTCAGCAATCAAAACTCCTGTGTCCTCAAAGTCATGCCACCCGAGACCCAAGACAGAGAATGAGGAGGTTCCCCTGTTTAGGCTGCAGGGGAAAGGGGACAGGGTGGTCAGCAGAATCACTGGACAGACCCCCATACACTGGTCTTGAAGCAAGAAAGAGCCCACACAAGCCCAGGGACCCAGTTCCCGAGCCCCTTCCAGGGGGACCCCTGAACTTCCCTGACCAGGGAGCTGACAGCCACTCACGGCAACTGGTGGGTGTCAGAGAAGAATGGGGCTCTACAGGGTTTTCAATCAGGGTTTTTCAGAAACTGGCTTAGCAGCCAAGCTGTTAACCATGTGCACTGCCCTGGGGCCTAGGAATGATGCCAGAGGCACAAGGCCCTGGGCTGCTGCAAGCCCTCCAGGGAAGGTGGGGAAAGGCGCGGGCCCCAACAGCTGCCCCCGGCCCCCTCCCCACATCACACAGGCCAGGAGATGACTCCTTTCAAGTGGAACCTGTGTGCCACTGAGGAGCGACACTTCCACAACAGAGGCACAGATCAGTTCTCCGGCTTTCATCTTTTCTTGGGGCTCAGCGTGATGAGTGTGGCCCCTACCTGTGGCTGATCAACAACCAGAAACTTGCTGTCGCTGCCGTCACTGGGCTTTCTTGAACAATTACCACCTGTCATGGGCGGGGATTTAAAGCAGCCCAGAGAACTTCCCAACTGAGCCAGCTGGGGACATTAGACACATTTTTGGTGCACCAGAAGGTACCAGACAGAATCTATGAAGGAGCGGGGAAGAGCGTGCCTTGTGTTTGCGACACCAACTCTTCTCCTTCCCCAGGGAATGGGATGCAGGAAGTGGTTTCACATCCCTACCCAAAACCTCCGCATAGACCACCCTGCCAGGCCCTGTAGACTAAAGCACTATCCCCTGTCCTCAGGTGGGGCCTCCCCCAGCTGCTGGGGAGGACGATGTCTAGACCAGGTGATGTCCACTGCAATTCCGGACGCTGAGCTAGAGGGGCCCGTGTCCCGTCTAGGAGCCATCCAGACTAGGTTGGTCAGGGTGAAGGGTGGGCTGACATCCTTGGAAGGACTTGGGAGAGGAAGTAGGAATGTTGAGCTGCAGACACTTTAAGTGATATATTTTATTCCTCCAGGATAGCACGGGGGTTATAATGTCCTTGTAGTTTTCAGTCTGCCTTGGCCACAAGAGGAAGCTCCTAGAGGCCAGAGACCGTGCTTCTCCATCCCCAGAGTGGTATCAGCATAGAATAGGCCCTCGGTATATGATCAGTAGAAGGAAGGATCTATGTGTGAGCTGATGGATGGATGGATGGATGGATGGATGGATGGATGGATGGATGGATGGATGGTAGGGTACATGGGTAGATGTGTGGGTGAATTGGTGAGTGGATGGGAGAAAGGGTGAACAGATGAGTGGACAGGTGTGTGGATAGATAGATGGACACCTAGATGGATGGGTAGATGGGGTGGGTAGATGAATGGATTGGTGAATGAGTGAATGAGAAGATGGATGTGAATTTTGAATGAGTGAATGGAAGGATGGAAGATGAGTGAGTGGATGAGGGGAAGGGTAAAGAATGTGTAAGTAGAATAGATGCATGGTGGGTAGCTGGGAGAACTGGATGAGTGAGTGGATCAAACAGTGGGTGGGTTGATAGGTAAGAAGGCATGTGGCTGGATGGACGGACGGATGGGTGGATGGATGGATGGGGATAGGCATATGGCTAGATAAATGATGAGTGACAAGGGAGCTAGCTACCAATCTTTGAATGGCTGCCCCACCCTGAAGATCAGAGATCTATTCTGTGAGGACCCGGAGGACAAATCCAGGCTTATCCTCTAGGGAAGCACATTGGGATGTGGGTTAAGAAAAATCTTTGCACCAGCCAAGAGGCAAACTAGATTACCTCAGAGAACAACTCCAACTCTGAGCAGCCCTAGTCCCCTGAGGTCTTGTCATCAGCTGGGTCAAGGGCCATTGCTGGAGGGCCAGGCCTTGGCCCCTGCAGGGGCCCCATCCTCTGTCTCTGTGCTAAGGGCCCATGGCTAAAGACATGCTGTCCTGACTGCAGACTTTGACTCTCCTGCCCATCTCTGACTGAGCCCTCCTGCTGTAATCGCACCTGCCACTCACCTGGGCGGGCATGGCCTGGCAGAGGATTCTAAGAGACAGAGGGGAAGTAAGAAAAATGCCTTGTAGATATGGGTTAATGAGAGCTGGTCAGCACCTTCAAGTCCTGTTTTCTGGGCATGCTCAATGCCAGAGGGACCCACTTCTGGGGGTGGGGCTGTCAGAAGCCAAAAGAGCCGGAGAAGGCCTAAGGGAGAAGTTAGGCCCAGGACTGGAGAACATGAGGACCTGCCCTCCCCCACCCCTGCCCCTCCCCACACACACATACACACACACAGAGCAGGGCATGGAGGCTGATGGCAGGGACAGAGCCACACCTACCTGGTCAGCAGGACCCTCTTTGGCCCACACCCAGCCCCTCAGCGTCTCGTTCTCTTTAGGAAATCGAATTGCTTGTAGCTTCCACTCTGGCCATCAATTGAAGTGGAGCCCAAGGGTGCCACAGAGGTTCACCTTGTTCTGCTTAAATAATGCAGGTAGCGAGACTATCGACAACCTGTCATGGGCTAGAAAAGGGCTTCGATACAGGTAGAGGCCTGGGGGAGGGGGCGACAGGGTGGCCACCAGCCAGCCAGTTGAACCAAAGGTTTTCAAGAAGAGACCAGGCCCTTGGCAAGGTCCTTGGGAGGGGACAGTGGGCGTCTGGGGGTGGCAGATGGGTGCTGGACCCGCCGTGGTCTCTTCCAGAAAGACGTTGTGTTGGGAAATTCTCTCTGAGCAAGCGAGGACAAGCACTGATTGACTGAGGAACTGTGTAGCGCAGTGGGGACCGGAGCCTGGCCCCTACAGGCCTGGGGGGAGGGGGAGGGAGGAGGGGGAGGGGCTGCAATGTCAAGCAAGTCACCACCTGTTAGAGGACAGGGTGTCCCATCCTACTCCTGCCCTCCCCTCCCAGATCCACAGCTGGACAGCGGGGCTCGCGATGAGTCTGCCTGCTCTTCCCTGAGCCTATGCTGTGGTTTTTTTGAATGTTTAAAAATTCCCCGCAGCGCGGCAGGTGCCCGGCTGCCAGGTCACCCCATCGCGCTCTGTCATCAGACATCGTGTTTACCCGTCAGGCGCTGTTTTCCTGACACTCAACACTCAAAATAATGATCTCGGAGGAGCACCTGCATGAATGATTCATGAGGCTCCGCTCGACTTTGGGTGTTAACAGCAAATCAAAGCGGGAGCAGGGGCAGCAGGGGAGGCAGACCCACCCCTGGCCTCCAGCCCGACTCTGAGCCCCAGCCTGGCCTTGCAAGAGTGAGCTGTGGCTGCCAGACCCTCCGCACACCTGGGAGGGGAGCAGGGGCGGAGCTGGGTCCTGCTTGTCAGCAGATGACCTTGCTGAGCACGTCAGCGCTCCAGACTCTGCTGTCAGTGGTCCTGAGTCCCAGTCACCGCTCTCGAGCCAGCAGGCTGTGTGACCTTGAGCAGGTCACTCTGCCTCTCTGATCCTCCAGTTCCTCTGCCATCAAGCCAAGGGGTCCCTCTCTCGCAGGGCAGTTGTGAATGTGAGAGGCCATGTGTGCAGGTCAATCCCAGGCCTGTGGTTGTGGTCAGAAGACCAGAAAACCCAGAACCAAACCAGCTGACGTTGACTTGACATCGGCGCACAGGGCCCCACCCTGTGTGGGTCAGCGAAGGGCGGGGCTCTACAGGGTTTCCAAGGGCTCGGTGTTCGGGAAGGAGATCACAGGACCTTTCTGCCGAGGCACCTCTGGGTGGGCCTAAACCGCCCTCCTTTGCTGGCAGCTGAGCGCTGAACCACCAAGCCCCTCAGGGACTCCCATCAAAATAGAGGAGCTCTTCTCACATTTGCGGGGACTGCCGCCCCTCTCAAAGGCCTTCATCTCTCCTTTAAAAGGGAAGAGTTGAAAGAAGTGGTGCTCAGTCGCCTGCTTGCTGAGGATGTGCCGTTCTGTGCTAGGCAGACTGTGCCGACAGCCTCAGGCGGGAACCAGGACAGTCCAGCCTCAGCGAAGCTCCTTGATTAACCAGGCCCCTGCCTTCCCGAAGCATGCAGCCGGGGGCCTGTGGGTAAGGGGGGGCATGTTAGCAGTTCTCAGAGAGAGACAGAGAGACTTCGCAAGCATACACAGCTAGTGTGGTGGATAAAGATCTTGCAGACCGAGACCCAGAAAGCAGTTATCGGCATAGCCTGGAAGAAAGGCACCTCCGAGAAAGACCGAGCCATCTCCGCCGTCGGAGCCCCACGGAGCGTGGGGTCCCTGGGCCTGGGCCCGGGTCCTCCGTGCTGCCATGTGTTTTGTACACCATCAGTCCTGGCTGAATGGGTGGACTTTTACAGAGTTGTTCTGGGTCCTGGTGATTCGATGATGACCAAGACCAGGGCGGTACCCTGAGCCGACCCAGCCTTAGTCTCCCCTCTGTCCAACGTCCCGCGTAACCTTGGGGTGCGGCGGGCATCCGTCTGACCCAAGCATTCTGAATTCCGTGAAGGATGTTCATCAGCCCGTCAGAAGTGATAGGGTGAGACGCCCCTCCTAGGGACCCCCACTAGCACTGCAAGCAGAGAACTCGGGCAGAGAGGTTCATCCACCACCCTGACCACAGGCAATAGGATGCAACGCTTGCCAGTGCTGCTCCCTCCTCCCCACCCTTCCTCCCCAAACAGAAGCGGGATCCAGCACCAGCCAGGGGGTTCCTTCTTCTTCTCCGTGGCCTGTGAGCACTCCCCTTCCCCCATCCCATGGGCAAAGATGGCTCAGAGTAAGGGGTCAGAAAGCCTGGGAGGAGGCCACAGCTGAGAGGGGAGGGCCCCGGCTCTGCAGGCTGCAGTGAGGGAGGATCCAGACCAGGGCGAGACCCGAAGCTCTGCTCCTTATGATCTGTGTGGTCCTGGGCAGATGTCCTCGCCTCTCGGGTCCTCTGTTTCCTCTTCTGTTAGGTGTGGACCTGGTTCGTGCTGTGGGTCCAGAGCCAGGTGTCAGGGGTCAGCACTCAACCCCCAAAGAGTGCTCTTCCATCTTTATTTTAGATTTTTAGATTTGCCACATTGTCTTCGAGGTGGTTACACATTGGGTTGTGATCCTCATGACTGGCAGTTGGAAACCGGCAGCTTCTCAGGAGAAAAGCTGGGCTTTCTACTCCCATGAACGGACTGGATGGCAATGAGTCTGGCTTGGATTTGATCTTAGTGACCTCGTGCTGCTGTGACAGCAATACCACAGGCAGGGCTCTAACCAACAGTCCTTTATCCTCGCACAGTGTAAGAAGCCCACATTTAGCACGCCAGCTCTAGTTGCAGTTGTTGTTTGAAGCCTGTTGGCTCTGGGGAAAGGGCCTGGTCTCCTTTCAACACTGGTGAGATCCTGAAGATGTTAGAGATCCCTGTGTGTCTAGCAATCAATCTTCTCTTGAGTCTAGGAGGTTCTCAGCACAGGGACCCTGAGTCCAAAAGACCAGCTCCACTCCTGGCTCTTCTTTCGAAGTGATATTGGGCTTCCCTCTCTCTCTCTCTCTCTCTCTCTCTCTCTCTCTCTCTCTCTCTCTCTCTCTCTCTCTCTTTCCTTTTATCTCATAAGACAAACTCATTTACTGCCACTGAGTCTATTCTGACTCAAAGCGACTTTATAGGACTGGGTAGAACTGCTTCCCTCTGGGTGTCCGAGGCTGTAAATCTTTACAGGTATAGACAACCGCATCTGTCTCCTGCAGAGCGGCTGGTAGATGCAAAGCCCTGACCTTGTGGGTAGCTGCCCAATAGGTGAACCCACTACCCCGCCGGGGCTCCTTCCTAAGATAGAAGGGGGTGAATACAGCATTCCATCTTCCTGGACCAGTCAAGTGGCCACAGATTCTTGGGAGGGTGGGAGGCACAATCCATGACATTTCTCATGGGACAGTTTTCACTTTAACAATTTTTTCTGGATCACTGGCATCTGGGGCCCTTCAACCTGGTGCTCACCGTGACTTCTTCACCCACCTCCTCCTTGTGTTGGCCCTAGCTAAGGGGTCTGTGCCAAGGGTCCCAGACTGGGATTGAGGGGAGATCTTAGTCAAGAAATTCCAGCCTGGGGTTTGGGGTCTTAGCCAAAGGGTCCCAGCCTGGTGCTAGGGAGTCTGGGCCAACAGGTCCCAGCCTAGTGTTGTAGGCTGGACCAAGGGGATCCCGCCTGCTGTTGGGTTCCAGCCCAGGAGAGACACAGGGGCTGAGATCTCCTCCCTGAGTCAGGTCTCCCTTTCCTCCCTACCCTCTCAGTGGGCCTCTGTCCCACTGCAGGTGTGAGCTGAAGCCCCTCCCTTCCCAGCCTTACCCTGATAGGCTGACCTGGCCAACACCCTCTCAGGGCAGGGTGAGGGATATTGGCCTGGGAGTAGCCATGCTGTGCAGAGACAACTGACTGTGCAGGGTCACGTGCCAGTCCCCCAGGATGTAGCTGCCCGCCGCGGGTTACTGAGGCAGGTCAGGGGAGAGGCCCAGGTGCAGCAAGGCATGGTGGTGGCAAAGTGGCAGGCCCCACCCCTCCTCCAGGAGATGTGTTCTCCTCAGGGTCTCTTCCCCAACCCTGTCACGAGCTCCTCTCCCCACCCCGCCCCCCAAAAAAGACCTGGGACCTTCACTAATCATCCCCCCTGCATCTGCCAGACTCCCTCCACATGTGTGCTTTTCCTGTAGTTGGGAGCCCAACCTTAGAAGTCATTGCAGTTCCCCACAGCACCCAGCAGAGACCCAGCCAGACCAGCCAGGGACAGAGGGAGCATGGAGACACCGGGCATTCCTGCCCGCTTGGTGGGAAAGCCCGGGCTGGTGTGAGATAGTCTTCCTCCCAGCCAGGCCTCCCGAGTGACAGGCAAGTGCTCTAAGACCCTCCCAGGCTGGTACAGTGCCCTCAAGGGACTATGTCCATCAGGGGAAGCCCTGCAGGCTTCCGGGAGGTGACCAAGCCAGAGCCGGGACTTTCAGCCCTGTTGGTGGCTAGCCACCCGAGAGAGGATGACAAAGGCAGGAGGCAGCATAGATGAAAGGTTGCTTGTCCACAGGAGGTGGTTACAAACTGAGGACAAGTCAAGTCAAACAAGGTTTCATTCCCATTGTCAAGCGGGGTGAGGGTGGGGGGTTTGTGGTCCAAGATAGCCTGTGATGACTGGCACCCACACACAGGGCTCTCAGTCCCAGAAGAACAATAAGGAGCTCAACCCCACCCCCACCCCGCCCCCAAGGCCGGTGGGCAGAGAGGACACCTTAGCAGGAGAAATCAAAGTGTGAGCAGGGTCTCAAGGCCAAGGGGTTCAGGCTGAGAACTTGAATGCAGTCCGCTGCTAAACAAAATACTCATAGCTTGCATGCACCCAGATAGAGGTGCCTCAGAAGAAAGGCCTGGCCATCTGTTTCTGAAAATCCCACAAAGCACAGCTCTTTCTCTGACAAACTCGGAGTCACCCGAAGTTGGATCAACTCAATAGCTCGGCTACAGGAGCGGAGTGGGGTTAGGATTGCAGGTGGTGGGAGAGGGGATCCTTGTCCTCTGACCCTATCCCTGTCACAGCTCTGAGGGGGAAATCTCCCCCCAATAGCCTGCGCCCCTCCTCCGACCTGCCCTCTCCTGTTCTCAGGAGACCAGACTCCAGAGACAACGAGACATAAAAAGGATCCGAGATAAAGATTCATGCATGCCAGCACCAACTCTGTTCAGGAAAATTGAAATATTTTGTACGTCGTGACAATCGAGCCACCGGGCGACCTTCCTGGAATAACTTTCCAGATATATGACAGTGTCAGCAGCCGCCCCGGTGCTGGAAGGCTCCCCAAAGCCACCACTTAAAAAATGCCTCTGCGTTATTAACATTCCTCACTTGGAGATGTTTATGGCTCGTCACTGTTATCAACAGACACAAATTTCAAGAACCTCTAAATGACACCACCCCCAAAGTCAGCCTGGAACAGTCTGCCATCCCAGCCTGCCCAGCCCTCACCGGGCCATGGACATTCAATCCGGCTTATCTGATGGGTGCCCACCACCACCACTGGAGCCTAAGTCCCTCCATGCTGACCTTGACCCTTGAGAGTGGGGGCTTCTTCTGCACTCGCCTCCTCTGGCCCCTGTCGGGAGCTTGGGATGCTCCTGGGGGTGGGGTGCTGCAGGGAAGCCTGGCTCAGGTGCCGGGCTCAGAGCCAGAGCAGGTGTCCTGTCTCCTGGCTGCTGGGTCTACACAGAGCTTCACTCTGCACACCTGCCGGGAGTCAGACCTCCCTCATTCACTCATCCATTCATTTGTTCAGCGCCAAAGTGACGGCAGGGCTGCAACTTTGGTCTAATGGCTTCTGTCCCAAAGGGCACGGCTGATGTCAGGCAGAGGGACCTGACGTCAGCCTTGGCCTTGAGACCTCAGAGCCCTGTGTGCCAAAAGGAAGACCTCATTCCCCCAACCAAGGCCTCCCTCTGGGTCTCAGCTTCCTGGTGCTCTGGGATAAATGCACCAAGAGTGGCCATGAAGCGCGAACACATCGTGTCTCACCATGTGCAGGTTAGAAGTCCAAATCAAGGTTCTCAACCTATGGGTCTCGACCCCTTTGGGGGTCAAACGACTCTTTCACAGGGGTCACCTAAGACCATCAGAAAAACACATTATTTCTGATGGTCTTAGGAACCGAGACACTGCTCCTCTATTCATCTCCAGGCGGGTCCGCCCACATGCAGATACACCCACAGACAAGTACCCGGCATAAAGACTGTTACCCACACTACACCATGCTTCCAGACGAAATTTCATTTATTTGTCATTAGAAATAAATGTTTCACCATATATAATTACATATTGTTTTGTGATGAATCACTATGCTTTCATTACGTTCAATTTGTAACAATGAAAAGACATCCTGCAGATCAGATATTTACATGATGATTCATCGCAGTAGCAAAATGACAGTTAGGAAGTAGCAAGGAAAATAATCTTATGGTTGGGGGATCACCACAACATGAGGAACTCTATGAAAGGGTCGCGGCATGAGGACGGCGTGAGGAAGGTTGAGAACCGCTGCTCTCAGATTTTGCGAGAAAGGACCTGCTCCCTGCCCCTCTCCCAGCTCCTGGTGGAGCAAACCTTGCTTTCCTTGGCTGCTTGTAGATGCATCTCCACTTGGCATTTCCCCCTGGGGGTCTGTCCCTGGATCTGTTCTCCCCTCCTCTGATTTGCCACTCAGGTGGGATGAGGACCCAGCCTACCTCAGTATGATATCGTTAAATGATAACAAAAGAAAATGCCTATTTCCAGACACGGTGGCATTCACAGATACAGGTGTGAAAACTTCAATGTCTGGGACTGGGGGTGGTGGTGGTGGTGGTCTGGTGGGACAGGGGGAGGGGGACAACAGTGAGCCCAATTCAAGCAGTCCCACTTGGATGCTGGGATCCGCGCTCACAGACAAAAGGGGGATGTCCGTGGAATGGTGATGACAAGGCCAGGCGGTTTGAGTGTGGTTCCTCGCCGTGATACTGACAAGCTAAGCTGTAAAAACAGGACTGCCAATATGCTCCGCATCGTGTCCATAGCCCAGCACACTTCTTGGCACAAAGGCGGTGCTCAGGAGTCCCTGGGTGGTGCAGAAGTTACAGCCTTAGGCTGAAAGCTTGAGCCCACCCAGAGGTACCGCGGAAGAATGTCCTGGAAGCCTGCATCTGAGGAGCTGTGGGAAACCCTGTGGAGCACACGGCTCCCTGACATCCGTGGAGCCACCGGGAGCTGGGTCAACTCAGTGACCTCTGTGATTTGCGGGCGTTCTTCCCCTTTGCGCTATCGCTTTGATTCTCCTGGAACGATAGGAACAAGGGTTCGGGTGACCCCTTGGTCTGGAGCAAGTGTGTTTTGTGGAAGAAGAAATGAACGCTAGTCGGTGTCACCTGCAAACCAGGGTAGCTGGGACCACCACACCCTATGTCAGCCAGCCCTATCCAACTTTGCCACCCAAGAATGGCCCTGTACCAGTCACTTTCTCTTCCCTCAGCCTCGGTGTCCCCATCTGCCAAGCAGACTGCTTCAGTCCTCCTGTTCCTACACGGCACCTACCACAGTGGTTTGTTGAGCGCATTGGGCAGCAGGGTGGCTTGGGAAACCCTAGCGAGATGGTGAATGTGAGCAACGGGTTTGGGAAGCTCCCAGTGTTTGGTCAAGTGTAAGAGATTATTAATCCCATTTAGCACCTTTTAAAAGGATGTTTTGCCTCCACTCAGCCAAATTTAACTTGGATGATGAAGAACCCAGCCTGGGCTTCCCCGGCTATAATTTCCCTGCATCCTGGAGCCTCAGAATATTAAAGCTCAAAAGCTCACATTGCTGAGAGAAACCCAAACAGCAGCATGTTAGAGGCACGGCTGCACAAATGGAATTCAAAGTGATATTTCAAGCGGGGCGTTCTGTTTATACAAACCTTGAGAGCACTCGATGAATGTGAGCAGAACTTTGAAATTAAAACCACTCCTGTTTTCCTGCGCGTCTAGCTCTGTTGCGGCGCCCGTATCTTCGGGTAGTTGTGGAGGTTAGCAACCACTTGCGACTGACTTCCGAGTCTTGGAAATGCTCAGAGATGAGGCAGGGAGGCGCTGAGGAAAAGCTTAGGGTGAGTCTAGGCCTGCAGGCCTAGGACAAGTCTAATAAAGTGACGGTAACGGAGGGAGCTGTCCATGGTCCTGAAAGGCAGGCCCGGCCAGCCTACAACTGGAGGGTGTTTGGAGAGGGGCCCTGCTCCGGTGGAGGAAGGGAATGCCCCCTAGAATATTGGGATCGAGGCCCCTGGGGAGCCTGCCTGAGCTGGTGGGGATGCAGCAGCAGGAAGCAGAGGGTGAAGTGGGAGGGGAGACAGAGTGACAGGTGCAGTGGAAATGAGAAGAGAGAGGTGAGCTCAGAAGCAGGAGGAACTGGGAAATAAAGTAATAAAATAGAGAGATACACCTGGTGACAGCGGGGAGATAAATGGAGCAAGTTATACGAAAGGCTCATTTTTGTGCAAATATTTGGGGCTCTATAAAATAAGGCTGTTTATTATAAATCTGTCTTCCGAATAAGTCTTGCCAACCCACAGGTGTCACCTGCAGTGAATTTTTCCCTCTAAGACATGCAGGGCTGGGCTCTCAAGGTAAAGCGTGGTGGCAGTGGCTCTTCCTGTTTTATAAATAGCACTTCCCACCAGGGAAGTGTGGCTGAGGGAGCCAGGCACACCACCAGGGGTATCCTCTGGGCACAGTCAGAGGCTACACTGCTGACCTTGACCAGGCAAGAGGATGCTGGGGGTTGCTCTGCATCCTGGAATCAAGGAGACTTCAATACATGAGTTACATGGGCCCTGCCCTTGGCGGAATAGTCTTTTGAGTCTGTCATTAAATAACAAGAGAGTCCCCCACCCCCCACCCCCATGACAGACAGGATGGCAGAGCATGAAACGGTGGCAGCAAAGAGTCACATGAGATGCAGAGGGATGGAGGTGGGGGCGGAGGGGCTTCTTCAGGGGCTTGCCAACCGTTTCTGTGCAGGAGCCCCTTTGCCTGAAATGGTTCAAGACAATATTTTCTGGAACCAAGGGAAGCGCCGGAAGGCTTGTAGAGCTTGGAGGAATTCCTGGAAGAGCTGAGCCCTCTACCCCAAGTTTCCCGGGCCAGCATGTCAGCAAATGGGAAAGGCCTGGCCGCGAGCCAGCTGCTCATGTGGCCCTGCCGACCAAGGGAGCTCATCACCCCGGGGTGGCTGGCATCAGAATTCACCACACACCCTTCCCTAGGAGCCCTCTTTACATGCTCTGGATGAGAGGGGCCCTTGGCCTGCCTAGGATCACCCTGACCCCGCAGCCTGATGTACCTGATTCTCAGCAAAGACAGCCAGTAGTGGGGCATGGTCCGCTGAAGACTGGTCATCTCCCCACCCTCCACACAAACACACACACACACACACACAGAGGGAGGGGGGAAGGGAGGGAGGGATGGAGCATGCACATACACACATAAAGCTTAAGAAACGATTCCCAGATGCTCTCCTGGGCATTTCTTCTCAGGTCCCAAGTCTTCTTCATGACAGAATATGAGTGTCCAGGGAATGGGAAGTCGGGGGGGTTTCAGGTCTCTATGTCTTTCATTAGGTACAGGCTAGCCAGTGAGCGAGATTTCTCTGAGCCCAAGTCCTAGCACTTCGAACATTAACCTGTGACCAGAAGCAGGCTCCAGACCCTCTCTGAGCCCATTTGCTCAGCACTGAAGTGGGCTGATCTTCATAATAACAACTAATGGAGTTCTTGGTGCTGACGTTAGCTGTCATCCAGCCAGCCCTCGACTCATGCCAAGCCCATACACAATAGAGCAAAATGCTGCCCAGTCCCACACCATCCCCATGATTAGTTGTGGATCCACATGATTGTGTGATTATTGTGGTCCAGAGGGCTGATTTTCAGAAGTCGATCACCAGACTTTACTTCTCTAGTTGATTGTCATCTGGAATCTCCGCTGAAATCCGTTCAGCACATAGCAACCTACAAGCCTCCACTGACAGGTGGACAGTGGTGGTGTATGAGATGTACTGGCTGGGACTCGAACTCAAGTCTCTCACATGGAAGGTGAGAATTTCCTATTGGCCCCAGTAGGCGTGTTGCTCTTATTGTTCTTGTTATGAGCTATCAGGTCAATGCCAGCTTCTAGTGATGCTACAGGACAGAGTTGAATGATCCTATATGATTTCCGAGACCATGACCTTGATAGAAGCAGGTCACCCACATTTTTCCCACAGAGGATCTCCTGATGGATTCAAACCATCAGTCATTTGGTTGGTAGCCCAGTGCTCCAGTGCTTAACCACTGTATCACCAGTGCTCTTTGACCGACTGGGCTCTTAGGGGCATTCAAAGCAGCGATCCTGCAGCCCAGAGCCGAGCAGAGTTGGTGTTTGACAAGTGTCCACTCTTGTTAGCATTGGAAGAGCAAGGACTCCACCGCTCCATGCACAGAGCGGATACTCCTGGTGGTCCAGATGGACCTGAGTCTATTTCCAGGATGCTCTGCTCCCAAAACAGCCTGGCATTGCCCCGTCGTAGTCTCAGAGACCTCAATCACACCCCACTGGATGACTAGCCCATCACCCTTCTCCCCCGCCTAGACCACGAAGGCACGGACATCTCTGTACCAGTGTTGTTGCTAGTTGCTGTAGAGCAGGACAAAATGGCGCCGCGTCCTGCACCATCTTCATGACCATGGGGATGTTCAAGTTCATTGTGGTGGCCACTGTGTTCTGAGTGCCTCTTCCCCCAGCCCTTTGTGGGACCGTATTCTGCTGTGACTCCCAGGATTTTCTCTTGCTAGCTTTCAGAAATAGATCCCCAGACATTTTCCCCTACGTCTGCCTTAGTCCAACCGAGTGGGTGCTTAGTCTAAAACACAGGGGTGCTGAGGTTTTTTGTTTTGTTGTTGTTATGTGTGTGTGTGTTTCTGAAAAGGGGGCAGTCAGCCAAATATGTTTGGGACCATATGGTCTGGAAGCTCTCCTGAGACCCATCCACCCTAGGTGACTCCACTAGTATTTTAAACATGGGGAGGGGGGAGAAATAGCTCCCAGTATCACAGCAACATGCAAGCCTCCCCCACCCCACCCCACGCAGCATGACACACTGATAGATGCACGCTGGAAGAGAGTGTTTGTTAGCTAAACAGAAAAGATGGCATCTCCATCAGGTTCCCTCTCACCCAGACCTAATTCCCATCTTGTGCTGAGCGTCCACAGATCCTCCTGAGGGGGTGGGGGTGGGGGAAGCAGCCCTCTTCTCCCACTGTTCTGCTCCACCCTTCTTCTGGCTGTGTGAGGCTTCAAACTTGCAACTCTGCACCTTCGGAAGAGATTGCCCTGTTTCTCTCTGGCCAGGTGGCCTTGCCCTGGGGCTGCCTTTCCGCTCTTTATGTCTCCCTGGCTTTCAAGGCTTTGGCTGGAAACAGCTTCTTGTGGTGGATCCCAGCCGGTCCCAATGATATTTTATAGCACTTTCCTAGTGTACTGCCTTTTGATGACGATAGTAAAAGGCCACACATCAGGGAACGCCATCAAAGAGGAAGAACTGTCCCCTCTCCTTGTCAGTTCAAGTTGAGCACTGTAATTTACATGAAACCCTGGTGGCTTCCGGTGCTTCCCTCCCGTGGAACCAGTTTCTTCTCCCATTAGGAGAATGAGATCATTAAAATACTTCCCTGCTCCTTTGCACTGAATTCGGTTGGCTCGGCCCAGTGGCACATGCCAGTTTGAAAGCTGTTATGTTATTTGGGCATCAAAGAGCCTCAGGGTCTTTACTTCCAGGAGAGTCCTTCATCTGCTCGTCACCTGCCCCTAAAGTGCCCTCCAGTGGTTGCAACCGGAATAAACACCGCCTGGTCCTGAGCCAGCCTCCCACCCAGCTGCAGCTGCAGGTGTCAATCCGTCTCCTTGGGGGTTCTCCTCGTCTCTCCGACCCTCTCCTGTCCCAAACACGGTGCCTTTCTCCAGAGAGGGTGCCTTCCTGACACCACGTTCAAAGCGTGTCCGACGAAGTCTCACCTCTCTTGGTTCCCAGGAGCCTGCTGGCTGAACCTCTTCCAAGACAGATTGACTTGTTCTTCCAGCAAGCAGCCTTGTCCCCCCCCCCCCCAGCACCCAAATTCCAATGGGCTCGTTCTTCTTCAGGTGCAGCCTTCACATGCACATGAAGCAATCGAGAAATGCCATGGTTTGAATCAGACACCCATGGTCCTCAAAGATTCGACATAAAACCTTTTCTTTTTTTCAACTACCATCGAGTTGATTCCCACTGAGCTGGAGCCTCATCTTTCTCCTGAGGAATGATTGGTAGATTTGAACCTCCGGCCCTTCAGTTAGCGGTGCCTCGCTTCCCAGTTCATGCTATAGTGAAGGGAAATCCAGCTTTGTTCAAATCGGATGGGCGACTTTGCACTTTAAACTGATGCCCACAGCAGCTGATTCCAGGCAGGCAGCCCAGGCTGCTCCGCTTCCCCCAGGCGCCAGCCTTCGCAGCTCTCCCTGAAGAAGTGACTGTGAGGAGGAAGTGATGATGTGGTCTCTCCCCTCCTCGAGCCTTCGCCCATCTCGACGGAACCAAGTCAGTCTGAGTCGATTCTGGCTCACAGCGACCCTCCAGGGCAGGGGAGAACTGCCCCTGTGGGTTTCTAAGACTGTAACTCGTCACTGGAGTAGAAAGCCCCATCTTTCCCCCACAGAGTAAGTAGCTGGTGGTTTTGAACCTTGGGAGCATCAGCTCAATGCATAACCCATTCCACTACCAGGGCCTCTCCAACTAGCTTAAACAGTACAGAACTTGGTATCGTTGTTGATGATGATGATGCAGAGCCCCTTTGTGGGGACCCATACACGGCAGAATGAGATGCCGACCTGTCCCATGTCATCTTCATGATGGCTGGTGAGTGTGAGTCCCACTGTGAGGGCCGTCATGTCAATCTATCTCATAGAGCGTGTCCCTCATTTTCCCTCACCCTCAACTCCGAGCAATTGATGACATGTTCAAGGTGAGCCAAAAGCTCCCCACCCTTGCTTCTGAGGAACTTCCTACATCACTGAACAGCAAAGTCGGCCATGCAGGCTGCCAGGTTAGTTGGTTCCAAGCCTCAGCCATGCCATCAGACACCCAGACTCTTTTCAGCTCTTTAGTGTGCCAGCATTAGTGGCCGTGTCATGCCCCAGCTGGTGACCAGAGGGCTCCAGGGAGCCCAGGCTCCTACACACAGCAGTGGCCGGGGCTCTCTCCTTCTTGAAGCCCTAGAATGTGTCGTTTCATTGGCCAGACCTGAGTAATCTCCAGCCAGGGGGCTTGAGAACACTGAGCCAACCATTCGAGGGACCCCAGGGGTTCATGGTCGCATAAGGGATAGATTTTGATGGGGACACACCCAGAACCATCCACCTCAATGCTCTGTGATGCTCTTATTAAATACTGTACACCTTCCAAAAGTGCATGTGTAAGAAAGCAAAAGCCTTGATAAACTTAGTCCCCAGAAGAGACAAGGCCCAGTACTTCTAAGTTCCTTTTAAGTAAAATTTAGCAGGCACTGGCTGCTGACTGCAAGGTTAGCAGTTCGAATCCACCAACAGTTATGCCGGAAAATCATGAAGCTTCTGTTCTCATAAAGATTTACAGTCTCATACACCGTAAATAGGAATCAATTTGATGGCACTGGGGATTTTTTGGTTGCTTTTTGTTTTGTGTGTGAGAGTAAAATAAGCTTCTATTTGGTTATTTATTATAATAGTTTTATTGACATATCTTACACATTCCAATCTATCCATTCACATACAAGTCTTTTGTCCAATCCCCTTGAGTGGGGTTGTCCAAACATCTATGCTTTCTGCTCCCCTTCCTCCGACCCCTCCCACACCCTCAGGGAAACACTGCTCCTGTCCATTTCTCTGAGGGGTCATCCATCTTGACCTTCGTGTACCAAGCAATCCTAAATATCCAATGGACAGACGCAAATCTAACGTGATCAATGAAGAAAAACGCATGAAAGCCTTCCTAGTAAGAGAAGAACTGTTAAAGAACTAAAGGATAGTTGCGTGGCTGATCAGTGCCATACTACACCCTGGCTCTATCATTCATTCCGTGTGGCCCTTCTGAGAGGGGCTGTCCAATCATCTTGCAGGTGGATTTGGGGTCTCCATTGCATCCACACCTCTTCACAGCAATTTGTTTGTTTTTGAACTTCTGATATCTCTTCCCATCAATACCTCATGATCACATAGACTGATGTGCTTCTTCCATGTGGGATTTGATGCTTCCCTGCTAGATGGCCACTTGTTTAACTACAAGCCTTTAAGACCCCAGACACTACATCTTTTGATAGCCGGACACCATCAGTTTTCTTCACCACATTTGCTTATGCACCCATTTTGTCTTCAGCGATCATGTCAGGAAGTTGAATATCACATAGGGCCACATTAGGAGAACAAACCTTTCTTATACTTAGGTAAGATAGAGGTAGAGGCCCAACGTCCATCTGCTTCATATATTTATTTATTTATTTATTTCCCCCTCCTCCCCCACTGTTAAGTTTACCCATCATTCACCTTTCAGTAAATTCCTGTCAGATAGAATTCACTTGTTCAAACACAGTAGGTAAATCTGCACACTCCTCACTGTCAATTTTAGAACACTTACTATTTTCTCGTACCTATCATTATTGGCTCCCCACTCCTCTCCCCCCACTGCTCCCTCCCATGCGCCCCCCGCCCCAGGAGGTGCTGGGGTTTGGGTTATAAATGTCTTGAAAGTTGGCA
This sequence comes from Tenrec ecaudatus, assembly GCF_050624435.1. Classification (NCBI taxonomy): domain Eukaryota; kingdom Metazoa; phylum Chordata; class Mammalia; order Afrosoricida; family Tenrecidae; genus Tenrec; species Tenrec ecaudatus. The sequence continues at coordinate 31,570,746 of NC_134530.1, forward strand.
GGCAGGGAGCATGCAGAATGAGCGCGACCTGGGGCCACTGTGCAGCCCGCTGGCTCTTGCCCAGGGAATATTTGGCATTCGCTAGAGACGCTTTTTGGTTGTCGAAATTCAGGGGGTGTTACTGACCTCTAGTAGGTAGAGGTCAGCGATGCCACAAGACGATCTTGTAAGAGCTATTGCCGTATATACTTGAGTGTAAGCCGACTCAAATATCAGCCAAGGTACCTGATTGGACCACAAAAACTGCATTAAAAATGAGCTGAAAAACTCAGCTGATACACAAATATATATATGGTACATTAAGTCTTACCGTTTACAGGGCAATTTTCACCACACACAAAAATGTGGTGGTGGCAGTTGTTAGTTTGTCTTCCGTGTGTGGTGCTGCCATCACAGAAAGACCATACATGGGCTTTTCTGGGCTTCAGTTCCCGGACAGTCTCCATGTGGTGTGTCATCTCTCTATTGCCATCCCTACTCACTCGCTTGTTTGATCTCTTTTATATTTCAAAAAAATGGTGCTGTGGGTTAAGCTTGGGCTGCTAACCAGAAGATCAGTAGTTTGAATCCACCGGCCACTCGGAGGGGACAAGTCTGCTTCTGTAAAGATTTACAGCCTCAGAGCCTCTAGGGATCACTGTGCTCTGTCCTAAGTCGCTGTGAGTTGGAGTTGACTCCAGAACATACCAAGACAGCCATTCCAAAATAAGCTCATAACCACAGTGGTAGAGGTCAGGATTGACAGCACCTATTTGTGGGGACATAGTTCAATTCATAACATTGGCTGTCAGGTCCGCTCCAACTCACACGGCCGCATATAAACCAGATGGAGCATGTCAGGCTCCCATGCGACCTTCATGGTGTTGGAACCCATTGTGACGTCTGCTGTGTCGATCCATCATTCTGAGGGAGGCCCTCGTGTCTGCTGATTCTCTACCAAACCTGATGTCCTTTTCCAGACACACAAACACACACACACACACAATCCAGCTCAATGTGTCAGTGATCATGAGGTTGAGTAAACCTTGCTTGAGTCTGAAGGGCATCCTGGAGCATCCGATGATGCTTTGCTTCCTGGGTGTAGGGAGAAGGGTGGAGACGTCCCAGTTGGTTGTGACTGGAAGCTGGAGAAGGCAGAACCCCTGGGGAAGGTGCCACGGGCTAAATCATCTTCTCCTTCTCCCACAAAACTTTGCTTCTACCTCCAGCAAAAAGAATCCCCTTCCCTCCGCCTTGTTCCACAGAGCAAGTTGTTCGCATGTGTATCTCCCTGGGAGACGGTAAGCATGTAAAGACCACATCGGTTTAGCCACATCTGGATCGGTGCCAGCACTCAGGTAGCAGCAGGTGAGGCCTTGAAGGCAAACTTGACCAGAGCTGGTCTAGAGTTAGAGAGCTAAGATGGCTCGAGAGAGACATAGGGGTTTTGCATGAGAAATTGAACTTCACCTTGCAGACCAAGCCAGCAAGGCATCAGAGGAGGCAGCTCCAAGAACAAAGGGGAGTGGAGAGTGGAGCCAGAAGGAGAGAGAGCTGAGGAAAGATTGGAGGACCATGAAGGGAAGCTAACCAGGTTCTGTCTAAAGATGGCCCAACAAGGCCCAGGAGTGGACCGAGGCAGGAAGCCATGAGGTGCAGCCGATGGCTCACAGCAGAGTGGGGGGGGGGACAGGAGGAAGCAGGACAGAGGTCAAGCTAGAGAAAGGGGCTTATGATGGGGGTGGCCAGGAGAGATCACCCCAGGAGCCAGGCTACCACTACCAGTCTGAGAGTGGCCGAAGGCTCCCTACATGAGGAGACCCACCATGAGAGGCACCGGAGAGGCTTGGAGCGCCTCCACACACAGTGATAGAGCACAGCGGGATAGCTTGTCACTGTCCCCTCACCCCTCAGCGCCAACACACAGCTTCCACGGGGAGCTACGGTCTCTGGAGCCAGGAATTTTCCATCAACTCCGGAGACACTTGCTAAACCAGGTGCCAGCTAGAGAAGACAGCAAGTGAAGCTCTGTGCCATGTTTCAGACCAGATCTCCAATATTAAAATTGCTGGAAGCCCCGGGAACCTTGTCCTCACTGCCCTGCTCAACAGAGATACTCCCCTCAAAGTTAATAAGAAACGAAGAAATTAATTTCCTGTCAGGTGCCTGTGCCCAGCAGTGACAGCCCCCATTCTCCATCATTAGGAGTATATTGAAATACTGAGTGAAGTAGGGGGGAATGGTGGATGCCACACGCTGCCCTGGCCCTTCTGAATGTATAGAGGAAGAGGGAGAGAAAGACAAGGCAGCTTGAAGAAGGGCAGGGGTGCCTGTCCCCACGATACCATTAGGTCTGAGAAGGTCACTTTGCTGTTGACTTGGCAGGCACCTGCGCAGTCCTGCCACATCTCCGCTTCCTTGTGCCTCTAGAGAGAACACACTAAAGACAAAGCAGGTTGCAAGTTGCCACGTGTGAGGTGGCCTTGTGTGACATGATAGTCACATGGATAGAGTGAAACAACTGTCACATGGGGATCTGTGCTGTTAGTTGGGTGGAGTCGATTCCAACTCATGGTCATCCATGTAGGCAGAGTAGATTGCCCCCTCGGATTTTCAAGGCTGTGACCCTTTGGACACACAGCGACTCCATAAAACAGGGTGGGGTTCCTGAGACTGGAACTCTTCACGGGAGTAGAAAGCCTGGTCTTCCTCCTGTGCAACAGCTGGGGGTTTCAAACTGCTGACCTTGTGGTTTGCAGCCCAGCTTGCAAACACTATGCCACCAGGGCTCCACTAGGAGTCGGGCCTGATTTTTTTTTAATTTTGTACCTTTTGGAAGCACATCACCAAGCCTGTCTTCCAAGGCATTCTCTAGGTGGGCTTGAGCTCTGTCAACTTGGGGCTACTGGTTGAGTGCTTAACTGTTTGCATCTCCCATCACCCCATTAATCAATCAGTCCATCAACAAACATGGACCTTGCTCCTTCCATGCATGACTCCAGTGGTAGGAGTTGGAAGGGTGGTTTTGAAGTGCCTGTTCATTCATCCATCAATGACGGAGTGGCTACTGCTAGTTGGGCACTGGGTTGGGTTCCCTCCGTGACGATCTTGTTCAATCATCACGATGGCCTTACCTTGTAACCAGGATGGCTCCACCCTGCAGGTGAGGGAGTCTAGGTTGAGGGGCTTGGGTAACTTACCTACCTAAAATCACACATCTTTTAAAGTGGCCCAGGTGGAATTTGAACCAAGACTGACACCATGTCCATGTTCCTCCCCTCATTGGGGTACAAGCAAGAAATCAGGCTGATGCACTCTTCTCCAAAAACCAAAACTCACTGCCATAGAGTCGATTCCTTTAAGTCCAAGATTAGTACCCACTCTTGAAAATGGTTGACTTAATTATAGCCCTTCATTTATTCCCTCAATCAACAAATAACTGACGAAACAGATTGTTCTTTTCAAACAAGTCTTAAACACATCAAAATTGGGTAACTCTCTTTAATGAATAAAAATCCTAGATTTCATCTCAACTGAGCCTTGCAAAGCTGGTAGTCTCAGCCTTTCCAGATGATCCGCCATCACAATGTGGAGGAGGGTCTCTTGTGGAGAGTGGCCCTTCCCAGTCCAGCGTCAGCGGTCCATTCTGGAGGTGAATTCACTGACTTCTTCTCACGGCTGTTCTCCTGAGTGCCCCCACCTTTTTCTCATCACTTTGGACCCAGATCCACAGAGGTGGTCCCAAGCGTCTCCCCCATCCTCAAGCTCAACCTCCCGTCCCTCCCTTTTTTATGCTGCTAAAACCTGGCATTACTTGAGATCACCTTCTTATTTATTTAAACCTTCCCAATGTCACTTCTGTACTCTTTGCGGCTAGGGATTTCGTCTTGATCACTGTAGACCCTGTATCTAGACTGTCTTAGTTCTTTATAGAGAGCTGTTGGATGGATGGATGGATGGATGGATGGATGGATGGATGGATGGATGGATGGACGGACAACCTATGAAGTGAATAAGACCATTGCCTTCGAGTCTGCTCTGCCCATGGTCATGCCATGTACCACAAAAGCTGAATGCTGCCTGGTCCTTCACCACCTTCACAAACGTGCCATGTTCGAGTCCCTCGTAGTGCCTACGGAGTCAATGGGCTTCCCTGGCTTTCATTGGCCCCAACTTTGCCAGTCATGATGTCCTTTCCTAGCAACTGGTCCATTCTGACAGGTCCATTCTGCGCCAAAGGAGCATTCTGGCTGTGTTTCTTCTAACTCGACACAGACTCCGTACTCTCCACCAACACCGTCATTCAAATGTATCGCTGCTCCTTCCTCTGCCTTTGTCGAGATCCAGCCTCTGGAGGCAGCTGGCCCCACTTTGTAGGTGAGGAAGCTATTCCTCTAAGAGGCCACCGTCCTGCCCACGGGCATCCAGCTGGTGCGCAGTGAGCTGCAACCCCCTCTCCTCTCCAGTTAAGAGCTGGGGAGCCTTGTCCTCTTTTCAGCTCCAAGCCCTCGCACCCCCTCTCTCAGGCAGCGGAGACGCATAAAGAAACAGCTCAGAAAGACATCTCGCTTCAGCAAACCGAAAACCCTCCATCAGAAAGAAGTGCCTTTTCAGTGTCTGCTGTTTAGCTTTCCCTTTCCCATCTGTTTTCTCCGAAAGAAGCTGCTGGCTCAATTTACCTGCAACTACCAGAATTAATTGCCATCCCTGGGTAGCTAACTTATCTGGACAATTCCATAGCAACAGTGGTGTGCGAATGCCAGCAAGTGCCTTTCTAAAGGGACTCTGTCCCAGAGACAGAGCAGAACATTGTGAGCAAAATTCAAACTCAGGTTTGCATAGCGATGTGCGGATTTCTGCACACTCAACAAACACATTCTTTGCAAACAAGGATATCCCAGGTACCCTGGGTGGGTGCCAAGGCCCTCGGCCCAACGTCTGTCTGCTCAGCTTGCAGACAGCTGTGGAGACTTAGAAATGAACGGCAGAGCTGTGTATCTCACAGCCTAGGGCGGGAGGTGCAGAGGTGGTGGCTCGGTCGTCTCCACACAGGTGTTGGCCAGTGGGTCACAGTGACCCCCGCTCTGTAGCTGAGGATTTCTGGACATCTGTCTGACCCTAGCAGGGAGGAGAGCAGTCTGCCATGGGTCAGGGCAATATATGTAGGGCCCAGATGGCGAGTGGAGTTTGGTGTGTGAGTGATCAGAAGAAGTCATCCTGGCATGTCTGCTGCTCCCTTATGGGAATAAATAGAGGTGACATTGGGCCCAGTGGGGACTCAAATTATCTCAGTGGTGAAGCCCAGAAAGGCCCTCGCAGCTCCATGCACACACCCCGACCCCCATCACAATGAGGGCAGAGAGGGAGGGCTCGATGGGGAGGGTAAGCGCTCCAGATTCCAAGCGTCCTTGCTCCCCTCTGGGGCAGGCACCATCAGGCACCACCGAGCACCCACCACGTGCTCTCCCCCAAACAGTAATCCTCCCACCCACGGGTCAAAGAATCACCACGCCAATTCATCACTGCTCCAGGATGTAGCCAGCCAGCCAGTGAATCCGCCAACACTCTTTGACCACCTGCTGCCAGGCTGTCAACTGCTAACCACCAGGTCCAAACCCGCCAGCCATCCTGGGGAGACAGCTGGGACTGTGTGCTTCTGAAAAGATGTTCAGCCTCAGACACCAGCAGCAGTTCTCTACCTTCCCAGCGCCGAGACCTTCCATACAGTCCCTCATGCGGTGGTGACCCCCCCCCCCCAGTCAAAATTATTCTCGTGGCTACTTCATCGCTGTCATTTTGCCACTCTTATGAATCGGTCGGCCCCTGTGAAAGGGCCTTTCAACCCCTAAAGGGGTCTCAACCCACAGGTTGAGACCTGCTGCTACAGAGGGTCGAGATGAGTAGGAATTGAGTCGATGGAAATGGGTGTGGATTTTTGATACTGGAGATATCTGACATGGAGTCTGCTCTCAGGAAGCCAGGGTCCAGAGGAAGGGGTGCAGACTCAAACTCAGAGATCAGGGGAAAGGGCAGGACATGACCAATGACACAGGTCTGAGGAGCTTGTGGAGGCATTCCAAGGAGAACCAATTGCCCTTGGATGGGAGGATTCGAGAAAGTTTCAAGGATAATGGGCATAGGAGTTGATGAGTGGCAAATAGGTGGAGGTGAACTTGCCAAGAAGGTGTGACAAGGGCGTACTTGAGGTGTGGATGGGCCCACCACTGGAGGCCTTTGGTACCAGGAGTGGGGTTGCATGAGGAGCCATTGACAGTTAGCAAGACAATGACACCTGTGACTGAGGAAGATCTTCGGGCAAGTCCAAAGGGAGATGTCAGCTTCACACAAAGAGACAATGAGGAGGCTGGTGCCAGAGGGCATGGGGAAAGCAATAGGGCCAGTCTGGGACAAGGGCACTCAAGACAGAGCAAAGGCCTTGCCCTTTCCCACTCTGTCCCTTTTAACTCTGACAGTAGCAGGCCCTTAGAGTTGAACTCATTGGGTGGCCGAAAAGATTAACCTGCTCAACTACTTGCCAAAAAGTGCCTCATATGAAGGGCCTGTGATCTATCTCCAAAGGGTCCGAGCCCATGAAAGCCCGCCATGCTGCTCTGACACACGCAGGGTCACTGTGAGTTGGAAATGATTCTGCAGCAACCGGGAACTGTCGTCTTGAGCTCCAATTTCTTCTCCAAGAGCCATGGCCATGTGGCCAGGTCACATCTAAACTTGCCCAGCACTGCAGCTCAGCTCTGCCCCATTGGCTGGAATGAGTCACAGCCTCCCAGCACGACACTGAGGCTGCCCAGAGGAAGCTTCTGGAAGCCCAGGTGTCCAGGCCACACTGTCCTGGCAAGGGGTGAGCTATGATCTACTCTCTGTGTGCCCCAACCTCCTGTCCCCTAATGTCCTTGGCAGCTGCCAGGAGAAGGAGACACTGGGAAGTGTGGGGGTGGGTGCGCTCAGACAGCCCAGCTGCTTGGCACTGGGTCCATTGAGTCCTGTTTGATGTTACTCTGCAGGCGCTCAAGCCCCGCTGGCCTGAGGGCCGGGTTGATGGAACCTGCAGAGCCCCACGCCCTGGGGACGAACGGGGCGGCCCTGCCACAGCAGCTAGAGAGGAGGCGGCCCAGGATTTGTGTGTGCCGTTCGCACAGAGGGTTCCTGGTTACCCGAGGAGGCTTACAGGTTATCAGCAAGCAACAGGAGCCGCTGGAGCAAGAGGGATGATAAAGGGGGGATTTAAAAAGAAAATAACAAAAAGGAAAACTGTATTTTCTAATCCAAACCTTGCCCCGCAGTGGCTTTGTTAACCCCCAGTCACTCTTTCAAGACATAAACTGTTGAGCCCCACAATTGCTCCAGTGATTACACTTTATCTTGTCCTACCAAGGTATTAAAGAGGACCTGGGGAACACATTAAAAAAACATACAGCCCAATTTAATCATGATTCCCTCTAAAACAATTGCTGGAATCTCGCCGTTGCAGTTGCCAGAGCATAAAAATCCCAGCTTCATGGGCATGGTCCCCCCTTTGCTGCCTCTGCAGCTGGCTGTCCAGGGACAGCTGGGGGGTAATATCTTTAACAGGATTTAGGGCAGGAGCTCCCCAGAGGCAGAGGGAGGGCAGCCAGGTCCCAGCCTCACAGATACCCCCACTTAGAATCCATTCCCACACCCCGGGCCCAACTGCCACCAGCAGGGGGACGCTGCGCAGTAAAAGCAGCTCCAAAGAGCCAAGTAAGAGCAGACGCCTGAACCAGTCGGACAGAGCTCCAGCTAGGAACAGCCAGGCCATGGAGGAGGACTCGGGCCAGGAAGCCAGCCTAGCTCTGGGCGCCATCGACAAACAGTTCCCAGCTGGACTGGGCCAGACGTTCCCTTTCCAAACAAGTGCAATGGATTGGACGGTGTCCCTCCCAACATGTGTGTTGGCACCCTAACCCCTGGTCAAGGTGGCCTCAGTGACTTTGCGGGGAAAGTGGAACTGAAGAGAGAAGCGCAGGTCAGGCTCTCCGAGGAACTGAGGTTCAATTTAATCATGATTCCCTCTAAAACAGCAGTGCTCAAGCTTCCTAAAGCCACGACCCTTCCATACAGTTCCTCATGCAGTGGTGACCCCATATGTGGGCGCATCTGCATGTGGGCGGACCCGCCTGGAGCGGTGTCTCGGTTCCTAAGACCATCGGAAATATGGTGTTGGGCGACCCCTGTAAAAGGGTCGTTCAACCCGCAAAAGGGTCACAACCCGCAGGTTGAGAACCACTGCTCTGAAACAATGGCTGGAATCTCACTTGGGCTACAGACACTGAGACAGACAAAGGGCTGGGTGGAGCTTCTGAAACTGTGGTCCATGACCCATATGAGGTCCTGTAACTACAGATATGTAGGTAGATCAAATAAGTATACCAATCAAATTCAGTGTTAATGACGTTAGAGATTTTGATTGTATTATGACGAAGCACAACATCTAATTGGTGCTATTTGGTGGGGGGGGGGGCTGTAGGCGCGTGTCACGAGTTCGGAACCAAAGCTACAGGATCGCAGGTGCAGCCCAGGCAAGTGCTGCCAGAAGCACCTCAGATTCACGACAGGTTTGACTCTGAGCCACATTTTGGTTGTTGCACATTCAGAAGCCTTGTACTGTTGTCCGATTTGCTGCTACCCCCACATTCAGTTCCTCGGCCCTATATCCATCCTATATCGACCCTGAGTTTAAGAAGCTCTGCCCCTGCATATGAGGAGCTCAGAGCTGCCGTTGACTAAATGGCAGTGAGTTGGCTTTGCTCTGGTGGCACAGTGGTGACACACTGGGCTGATAACCAAAAGGTCAGCAGTTTGAAACCACCAGCCAGAAAAATGAGACTTGCTACTCCTGCAAAGGCTTACAGTCTCGGAAACCCTCTGGGGAAGTTCTCCCCTGTCCTATAGAGCCGCCGTGGGCCGGAACCGACTGGACAGCAGTGCGTGTGGGTGTAGAGCCCTTGGGTTTGGACTTCTTGTCTCCCGAACGGGGAGAAAATCCGATCCTGGTCTGTAAGGCCACCCACTCGTGGCTTTCTGTGACAGCAGCACCCGGGAAGCCAGACAGCAAGCAAACAGCAATCCTGTACTTCCAGGGGGCTCCCACCACCAAGAAGAAAGGCAGCCGAGGGCAAGGGTCTAGAATGACACCCTGAGCTCATTCTCCCCGAGCTGATGAAGTCACTCACACACACCCTCTCATGTCTCAAGTCTTCTCAACTAAAACATAGAGAAGGGTAATCCCTAACTCTCTCCTTCTTCTACCAGCTCTGTTCCCAGACAAGTAGGGGAAGCGTTCAGGAGGTCCATGATTTGCAGGTTCCTTGGGCTTTTTGTCGCCCACAATTTAAAGTCTATTGACCTCTAGTCGTGTCACCTAGATGGGGACCAGAGTGCTCATCGTGACCCAGCAGAACGGCACACACTCGGACCATGTGGGGTGGAAAGTGGGGTTGGATGTGGACATCTCTCTGAATGTGTGGAAGCTCAGAATGAAACGCCGGATTGCACTACAGAATGTTTTCCATGGGAAGCAGACCTTGGAGTCGTTCCAGACCCGGAGGAGAGTCACGCATTGTCTTGTCTCCCCGGTCTTGCTTGCATGGTTGGAAGCGAATGGCTGATGTCAAAAATCTCGCCCGTGGCTTGAGCTTCTTCCATCAGTGATCGCAATGCTGCTCAGAGGCCTGAAGAGCTTCCTCTCGACTCTGTCTAGCTCGAGCCCTGTCTGAAGCAGCTACATAGCCTCAACTAAGCAAGGTCTGGGTCCATTTGTTTCCTTCCACAGGTAAGTTCTCTGAGATCTTAGGGACGCGTGGTCGGTGGCCATATGGTGGAAGAAGGCAAACATTGGCTTGAGAGTCTGGTCTTCATGATAGCTGCCATTTTTAACCTGGCAGGCACAGCTCAAAAGGTTTCTCACCTGGGATCTTCACCACAACCTCAGAAGATAGGAACTGGAGTTCTCCCTATTTTGAGGTGAAGAGAGCTGGGTCGTAGAGAAGATGGCCCAAGGCCCCACAGCTGGAAAAGTAGCCGAACCTGAACTCGAGCCTGGGGAGGCAGCTCCAGAGCACCCCTCTGGGGCACTGTCTCTCTGTCACCTTTAGCGTCAGACAGACCTGGGTTCAGGGTGGGACTCAGATACTTCTTTCTTTAGGCTTCAAATTCCTTTTGTATAAAGTGGGACAGAATTAGCCCCATGCTGGTTTGGGCCAGGGGATTATTGAGAGGACTAAACGAGCTGAGATCTGTAGAGAAGTTAGCACCAAGCACTTGGCACATATGGATGCTAAATAAGCGGTCGCTCTCGGTAATCATAGCGGTTATTGTTCTTGAAACGAAAAATCATGCAAATGGTAGAGCGGAAAGAGTACTGACTTGGGAAAAACAAAGGCTTCTGATCTGGGAGGAGTTAACACTCTTGGTTGATCACCGAAAAATTCAACTCCAACTGACATCAGGAGAAGAAGGAATTGGGGCCGCAAATTGCTGAGGCTGGCTGGATCCAAGAATTCAAGCAATGACATCAAGACTCGAATACTTCTCAGCTTCCTTCTTGAACTCCATGTCCTGGCCAGAGATATCTTCCAGGTTCAAGTCCAACAGAAAAGAACATCCTACCCTCCCGGAGGCTCCAGCCATTCATCCTGTCTGGGATCTATCGCTAACTGTATCACCATGAGTCAGGGAAGACAGTGCTCCAATTGGCCAACCCAAATCACATGCTCCACCCTGGGCTGAATGAGGAAAGGTGATTGGTTCCCTATAGAGACTTCAGATGCTCTAATCAAAAAGAATACACCCTGAATACAGTCATGTCCAGCTCTGCCTGGGGCAGATCATGTGGCATCTCTCCATCAAAGGAGGCACATCGGCCATGGCGATGGTTGTCCATGCCAGTTCCTCCCAGAGCAGATGGGCAGGATAAACTGCAGAGCAGGTTCATCACTCTAGGGATGCCTCAATGCCTGTCCGGTCCATTGTCATCCGATGGGGCTGACTGGCTCCATGATGGGGCATGGTTCTGTGTGACCAGAGCGCCCTGGGAACAGGAGTAGGGCACGCATCCTTGAAAGGAGTGAGATGGGGAGAGGAGAACGCTTGGCTTCCAGCCTTCCAGGAGGACATGACCAAGTCAACACTCCAGGCAGGGCTCTTTGGAGCTTTGGAGAAGGAGGTCATGTGGGCCAAGTGCCGAAGGGAGTACACCAATGCTGGCTGTAACTGATGTCATGTCGACCCCAAACTCATGACAGCCCCACGCATGACACCATGAAATGCTGCCTGGTCCTGCGCCGTTCATGCCCCATGACCAGTTGCAAACAGGTCGTTGTGATCCACGGGGGTTTCATTGCCTGGTTTTTGGAAGATCGCCAAGCTTTCTTCCTAGCCCACCTTAGTGTAGAGGCACCACTGAAGGCTATGCAGCATCCTTGTAGCACACACACCTCTGCTGAGCGACAGAGGTGGTGGCTACACACGAAGTGCATGGGCCAGGAATTGAAACCAGGTATCCCACCTGGAAGGCAAAAACTCCACCCCTGAACCACCATTGCCCCCCCCCCTCCACATCCCCACCTGAATGGATGCCGGCACTCCTTAATCAGAGACAGAGTGGTGATAAGCTTAGTGGCCGTTGCTTCTGTTGATGTAACCCGAGGAGGGCCTGAGCTGAGTGGTGGAGAGAGGGCTGGCCTAGGATACTTTGAGGGAACATGACCCGAGAGGAACAGGAAGTTGGGTGGCTCTGGGAGGGGTCAGGGGATCTGAAGATCAAGGATCCTGGGCCAACGCCCCTGTTGCTCTCCTTCTGTCTTTTGGGGGCTGGCACTATAGTCCTGAGCGTGACCCTGCCTGCCAGGAGTTCTCTGTTTCACAGGGAAAGGCCACAGTTTCTTCTCCCAGGACTGGTTGGAATGACTTTTGCAGCAACTTCTAATAAGTCATAAATTAGTTCAAGGTGAGAGCAGTCCTGGGGATGAACCAATGCTCTCCGCCAAGCCCTGACTCTGCCAAGTGCAAGGCCAACGGTGCCTGTGTCTCTGGCAAGCTCCCGGCATGCTAGAAGCAAGGGGCAGACGCCGAGTGCCCAGCTGGCACCTCCCACCTGCATGCAGCCCTGGCAGCAGCTCCCACAGCCACAGTGCCTCTTGGAGGTAGGTCTGGGGGGAAGTGTCTCCCAAGTCCTGGTCTCCTTCAGGATCAGCCAGGGGCTCACGCCTCCCATTGAAAAATCTATTCCTGTCTTTCAGCCCATGTTTCCCTTGGGATAATGAGTTTCCAACGTCTGCTGCCTGCTGTGTTGAGGAGGCTTGTGTTCAAACCGCCTCTCAGAACTCCAGGGCTTGGAGTGTTCACCTTCTTCTCCCCTTTCTGACCTACAAGACTCCAATCCCATGTCTGCCCAAGCTTGCTGTTTCTGGCCACAAAACTGTGTTCTCTTATTTTGAGGTGCCCACCCCTCCCGTCCTCACTACTCCAGATGAAGGTTTCAACACCCCGAGAGCCTTCGGGGTGGCCAGCTGGTCCGGGTCACACACCTCTTGGAGCAGCCTTTTCTGGCCCCAGCAACAGTTTTGGGCCCATGGCTTCCGTGGACCCCAGGGGCCATCCTTGGGCTGAGACCCATCTGCCTCCAGGGGCGATATGTTTTCCTGATTCCTCCCAGGCCCCAACCAGAGTCCTGGTGGCCCAGCGGTTAAGCACCATCCACTCAGCAGGAAAAAGATGTGTCCGTCCACTCCAGTCGAAATGACAGGCGCTGCTGGCCCGACTTAGTCCTCTCGTAAGCACTCAGAGGCAGCAGGTAGCCCCTCACCTCCCACTCCACCGTCACTGGGAGCCCCCTGGGAGCCCCTTGACCAGAATCTCCTGAGACCTCCCACTCTGTCACTCCTCTCCAACCCTGGAATGGTACTGGGTGTTTCGCTCTGTGGAAGGTTGAAAACGATTTCAAATTACAAAGTCCTCGCCGCCAGCCACGGCGGCTCTGGCTCTTGACATCTGTTCGTCCAGAAATGTGCCCCCACATCCTAGGCCACCGTACTATCAGCCAGCTGGCTCTCAGCCATAATGAAATGCTCTCCCCCAGCTGCGTCCATCCTGGACCTCCCAGGAACGACTGGGTAGAACTTTCCAGAAGCACCTGGAAAGTCTGAGCAAATTGGATCTTCTGGCTCTTGGCAAGCACGCGCATCGTAATGACCAAGGGGGGCGGTAAATTATCCTGCACTCCGTCCTTGACACACGACCCCAGGGGTCCAGGAGCTGGCCTGGGGCCGACTCCTCAGCGTGCTTTTCCCTATTGGCATTTTCCCCCCTAAGTTGTCTGAGGGCTAAGGGGGCAGGCTGATGTGGTTGCTGGAACCTCGCGTTGTATAGAAATGGCTTAACTGCATCCCCGAGACTGGAAAATGCTGGTAGCCGTGTAATAACAGCGGCAGCAGCAGCACTCAGCAATTACCCAGGGTTTTTCATCTTCAGACCACTTTACCCACATTAACTAATTAAATCTCCCAGCCGCCCTCCGAAGCAGGGAAGGGCTGCTGGCCCCAGAATCCCTTGAAGCTGGTGCTCATGGAAGAAGGGCAGCCATTGGAGGGTCACAGGGCTCCCCAGGGCTGCTCACCTTGGCCCCTGCTTGGAGTGGGGAAGGAAGGCCCATTCAGGCACCGCCTCGCCCCTTACTGGGGATCACCTGGAACATGCCTGCTGACCCCAGAAAGGTTTCAGGGGGTTCTGTGTCCCCTGCCAAGCTGAACTGGAGCGGGGGGCTGGGTGGGGCTGAACCCAACCAGCACTGGATGTGAGGCCCTGCTTCCAGAAGCACGCTGGAGACAGCTGATCCTGCCAGTTTCTGGGGACACAGGAACCCCCTCCTTCTTTGCCTACTCGCTCCATTTTCGCTTCTAGCTTGCCCCCGCTGCCACCTTCCGAGAGTCGCCTTTTCCCACAGAGCAGATGCTCTGCCCTGGGTCATGTGCCTCACTGGGTTGTCCCTACTAGACCCTGCAGATGATCAGGGCTTACCGGCCCCCGAGGTGTCCTGACCACTGAGGGGCCTTGAAATGCAGTCAGAGGCGTCAGTGCCTAGAACCAGAGTCAGTCCGGCGGCGCATCCCTGCCCTACTCACTCCTCCCCCCAGATGACCAACCTGCTCCCCTGGCGCCCAGATTCCTCCAGCTCAGAGGAGAGAAGCAGAAGTCAGGTGCAAGCTCTGGGTGCAGGCCAGCCTCCCTCTGATCCCTTAATCCCAGGAGCGCTTTCCTTCCTGTGCGCAGAGGTGGCAATGGCCCAGGACCCACGGTGGCCGGAGTGATGCTGGAACGTGGGGCAAGCACACAGCTGGCTCTCGTTTCTGGCACAGAGGCACCTCTGGGGGCCAAGTGCTGGGGGCATCCACCGGGAAGATCCAGATGTGGCGACTCCAGAGAGCCCCGGGCACCCCTTCCTACCGCAGCACAGAAGAGAGAGACCGAGCAGTGGGTACGCTGCCCTTCTCAGAGAGCGGAGCTCGTTCCCTCCCATCCGAGGGCCCTTGACTTGCCCTCCCCCTGCCAGCTGGGAGCCCTAAGTGGGAGACCAGGGCAGGTGGGTAGATAGGTAAAACCCAAGGCCCCCACCTCCTACCTTTACCCAGAGCAGACAGGTGTCCATCTGTCCAGGGCAGTGGGGCCTTTTCTCTGTCTTTCAGGGAGTGGCTCCCCAGGCCTGAGCTGCCTGCAGTCAACATGTCAACATGTAGTCCCCCTCCCCATGTAGCCCACCCCACTCGGCCAGCACTCGTTCCTGCTGCACCAAGTGCCAGGTACAGGGACTGCACTGCCTCTGTTGATTGGACTGCGGGCCTCCGGCGGCATCTGCATAAGTGGGGCACACACGTGACAAAAGCAATCATCAAACCGGCTCGTGGTTAGAACCACGCCCACCGCTCCCCTCCTCCCCAGTGGGGGCTCCCCTGCCCGCAGCAGCAAGTTGCCGGCCCGTGTACTCTCCTGACGTGCTAGCCTGGCTCTCTGGGTAACGTGTACCTGCTCGCTCGCGCACACGCAGCCCCGCGCCTTCATTTTTCATGAGAACTGGCACGAGATTAATGATGGCGCCCACGAGGAAGGGAGCGCCACGCCACCCTGATTTATCGACCACTTAGCGCTGATGAAGCTGCAAACAAGAGTCAAACAGATGTTGCAGCTGCATTTTTCTTTATCAAAACCAACAGCTTTCTGCATTTTTAACCACTTCTTCTGCCGCTGTCCTGCTTACTCCACAGAAAGGGGTGCCGGGTGGGGACAATCCCCCTCCCTGTCACCGGGCCGCAGGAAGTCCTGGTGTTGACCCTGGAAATGGCCAAGGGGAGGAGTGAGGTGTCTCCTGTTCTGCTTGCTCTAGGTCACTTGAGTCCCCTTGGGCGGGAGTCTTGGGAAGAGCTGGCTGCTACACTCGCAGATGATTCTAGGGCTTGTTACCCAAAGCCTGCAGTGGGCTCTGGCAGACTGGAACTTCAGGGCTCAGCGTTCCCCTGCAAATGCGCAACGTTGCCTGCCCCCCAGCGCCAGCGCATGTTGGCCGTACATTCTCAAAAAGAAGTCTGTGGCTGTGTGGGGGACCTCGGGTTGTGTGGCATACGGCCCTGGTTCGCCCTGCCTTCCAACAGGAGGAAGGCCAGCATGGCACGTCCTTGTTCGGAGGGCCCGGAACTTAGACTCATACAGGGAATCCGTGGCTGCCCAGGCAGAGCCACCAGGGCCTCGGGGATCTCGCTCTAGGCTGGGGGCCTGAGCTCTCCAGGACCGGGGAGAGTTTGGTACCCTGCGTGACCCACGCTGCTGCCCACTTGGGTCAGGCAGTAGGCCCAGTTCATGGGTCATGCCCCACACCCCATGCATCTCTGCTCACCGCTCATGGTCCGTGTCTCCACCCCCACCCCCTCCTTTCTTTTTCTACCCCATCCTCCTCCTCCCCCAGGTCCAGCCTTCCAGTGCTATCCTGCCCCAGCCCAGAGCTCGCTGACTGGAGCTCTGAGAGGGATGCCTGCAGCCACAGGCTTACTTCAGCCCATCAGAGGGGACCCCAGGCCAGCATGGGCCCCCGGCTACAGCCCTAGGCTGCAAGGGAGCTCCTCCCAGGCTTGCGAGCCTATAAACCTGCAGAGCGGTGGTAAGGGCTGCTGCCTATTAATCCTGATCCCGGGTGCTGCTTCGGGCTCTCGGCCCAGCTTCCTACCCGCCACCCTGCTGAGTACCCACATGATCACTGTCTCCTGCAGGGCGAGGGGCACTTTCTTGCTCAAGGCAGCTTTATTTCCCCAGTCACCTGTCATTGCTAACTCGATCAGACCTGGGCAGTTCCCCCTTTATCCCTCCCACCCACTCATGTGCTAGTTGCTCATTTCCCACCACCTTTCCCTCAGACCCCAAAGCAGGGAAGTCCACAGGGACCTCACCAGCCTCGGGTACCAGGGGCCTGAGCTGACTCAACCGCACCTGACTTAAGCATGACTCCCCACAGTGGTCCTGGGGATTGAGGGGCAAGCACCGCTTCCCTTTACAGATGAGGACCTCGAGGCCCAAGAGGGAGGGATGGGATCACCCAGCCCATGGCGAAGAATATTGAGTCCACTGTGTCCTGCCAGAAGGAACAAACCTGTCCTGGAAGAAGTACAGTCAGACTGCTCCTTGGCCGTGAGGAGGGTGAGACTCATACACAGACATGTTGTCAGGAGGGACCAGTATGGAGAAAGGCATCGCGCTTGCTAAGGTGCAGCATCAATGAAACAGACGAAGACCCTCAGCATGATGGATTGAGACCGTGGCCGCAGCAATGGGTGGTGAGGATGGCCCCGGACTGGACAGGGTCGCTTTCTGTTGTACATAAGGCTGCTATGAATTGGATCCGTCTCAACAGCACCCAACAACAATGATGGTTCTTTACGGAAGACTCAGGAACGTAATGCGACTTTTTCCTAACCTTGGCCCTCCCCCCAGCAGCCACATACTGCTTTATTGTGCTCCCTTGCCTGGTTCTTTAGCTCCAGAGGCCAAGGGTTCAGCATCAAAAGTCCTGTTCTTTTATGGGGGGACAGCAGCACCTGACTTCTTCCTGGAAATGTCATCAGGAAGTAGCCTTTTGCCACGTTCTGGTGTCCTGTGCCCCCAACTTAGGAGGCAAACCCCAGAGAAACATCAGGCTGACACCAGGCCAGCAGGCTACACTTGGTGGGTGGGCCTCAGCCATGGTGTAGCGCCCACCCCACCTGCCAGGTGTCTGAGCTCGAACTCTCTCACTGTTGGCAAGGTGGTGCACGGTAAAGCCCGGGACGCTGTTCTGCACATGCCATGAGACTGAGACATTATAACCCCAAGGCAAATATTTTTTTCTGCCAAAAAACACCCAATAAAATGGACAACTAATGAATAAGGCTGCAACATTGCCAGGAAGGGATGTGTGCCCCAAATTTCCAAAAATACCTCCATCATGCTGTGTCTTAAACTCAGCCCCAAGCCAAGAAGTCGTTATTTCACATTCAGCTCTGAGTTTCAGCGGCAGGAACCCTCGGCCCCAGGATGGGATGTGTGTTAAAGTCACCGCCCATGAAGCCTCACGATTCCCCTACCTCTAATCCCAAACCTCTTTGACCCCTCAGGGGCCCAGCGCCTTCTGCCAATTGTGTTCAAGGCCCAAGAAGAGCAAGTCGCCCCTCCCTCCTCTCCCCGCCCCCTCCCCTCCTGGTGGAGGCTCCTTGGAAGGGCTCCTTCATTGAGAGGCGTGGCCAGTGAGGGGCGCTCCCAGAGCTCTGGACCTGTGAACTCCTGAGAGGGAGGACCATGTGCCCTGGGGTGGCGTGAGGTCAGCACCCACAGCTTTCATCTGACTCTCAAAAGGGCTTCAGATACAGAAAAGGTTACAAGCCACTTGCTCCTTAACCTCCTGGGACCTGTGTTCAGCAGGGCTGCCCTGCCCGTCCTAAGCTCAAAGACAGGCATCCACGGGTCCTAGGTCGGCTGTGAACAAGGATGGAGCTCCCCAGTCCAGTCAACCTAATTCCATTCTAACCAGTCAACCGGTCGCCGTCAGGTCCCCTCTGAGGTGATGATGTGTGTTGGTGTGGGGCTTAGCTCTGCCAGGCTGTCGGTGGCTGGTTTTTCTGAAGAAGAGGATTTCCAGGCCTTTCTTCCAAGGTCCCACTGGGCACACTCCAACCTCCACCTTTCCGTGAGCATTCCGTGTGCATTCGATTCTACCCACCACAGCGATATGCCAGCTGTGGTGGCCACTGTGGTGAGCAGGATAAGGGCCCTGCCTGCAGATCCATTCCCTGTGGTTGAGACAATCGCTGTGTAGACATGCAGGCTTAAAATACAAGCCTGGCTCTTGTCAGGTGAGGTATCAAGGAAGGCTCCCTGGAGGGGGTGGCATTGCCGGTTCTCGCAGAGCAGCACGGTAGCTGGTTCTGAGGAAAGGGCAGGGCTTCCTAGCCTGGTGAGCCTTGTGTGTGCCTGCTCGGGAGGACAGGGGGCCTTCTCTGGCGATGAGGGATAGCCTAGGTTCAGCTGCCCCTGCGTGGCCTCCTAGAGCCTTTCCCAGGCCCTGGGCTCTCGGTGGGACCGAGGGGGCAGAGCACCCAGTAAGCAAGGTGCCCAAGGGCTTATGAGTGCTTCCTGAGTAATCTGTAGGGAACAGTTTCTCACATGTTGTGGTGAGCATCATGGCACTGTTTGCTACAGCTGAGCCAGTAGGCACAAGTAAGCCCGTGCCTGCCTAGCTCACTTGGTCCCCACCCCTGTCCCCCATTGGGAAAGAGGCTCAGATTCCATAGGAAGGTGCTGTGGAGTTGGGGGAGAGGCAGATGCCAGCCAGGGCCTTGGAGGTGGTGGAGATGTGAAGTTGTTCACCACGGATTAGTAAACCACCAAGTGAGCCGGGGCTGATCCTGCTCAGATGCCCAGCAGGCAGTGGTAGCCCTTTCATCAGCTCTCTGTCTGACACCCCCTGAGGCAGAGCTGGCTCAGAGGGAGCCCAGGCTGGCCTGCGCCTGGCAGCCCTTTGAACCTCAGCAGTTGGCATGGCCACCAGGGGCTCCTACCCCAGGCACAACTCCCCCTGAGGAGGCCCACCCACAGGTCTGTGAGGGTCCCAGGGCTGGGTCTTGGAGGATCACCCCATCTCCCACCACCCTGCCCCCCCGCTACCCCATCCATGCAAGAGCATGGACAATCTATCCATCCCACCTGCCTCTGGGGCCGAGGGCGAGGATGAAATGAAATGAGTTAGGTTCTCACTCAACCAAGCAGAGTGAGGGCACCAGGTGTCTTGGCAGAACTGGCGCCTAGAGTCACAGGCCTGGTGTCCTGCCCTGGCCCCATCCCTTGCCAGGCACAGCGCTCAGGGGCAGCCCACTTGTCAGGGCTCTGTCTCCTCGTGGTCAGCGAGGGCGCCTGCCCTGCCCAGCCCTGCCTGTCTCCCCAGCTCGCACAGGCACCAAATGAGATAATGGCTGGAAAGTGCTTTGAGAAGAATAAAGTGCCGGGCGATGTCAGGGATTATCATTATTATTAAGGAGCGTGATTACCGAAATCCAGAAAAGCTGCCATTAACGAGAAGGCTCCTGTTCGTGTTGATTTAATTTCCTGGTTAACTGAGCGTCGGCAAGGAGGGGGAAAAAAAAACTCTGTTTCAACCCTTATTGAAAATCTTTTAAAATTACGCCAGTCTACTCTTTGGCACTGGTCATGGTATCGTCTTGAATCTTAATGCATGAATGGATTGATTCCTTCATATAGTCTTTTGTTGTTGTTTTAACTCTTTCTCTAACCACACTGAGAAACGGTAGGACTGGGCTGTGCTTCATCAGTGCCTGGGGTTCTCGGGGGCCCCTGATCCCCCCCCCCAGGACATATGGTCCAGGACCAAGAGGAAAGAGCAGAGACCACCGGATGGAGGGGCTTTTTCTGCGGTCTCCTGTAGGGTGTTGACAGATTGCCAGATGCTTCCTTAGAAAGCTACAAGACAAACGAGTGAGCCAAGCCAAACCTTCTGATGGGGTAGGAGGGTTAAGCCAGGCTTTTCCGGGCTTATCCAGGTGTCATCTAGAAAAAACCATGATTGCTTCTCCCTCAACAGCCCCTGGTGTGGCCAGACAAGCCAGACCACCTTCTAAGGCAGCCACAGCAAAGCCACGTGCTCTTTGTTTCAAAGTGGCTGCCCGCCTCCCAGGCCTCGCGGGTTCCAGCAGCCAGAGCTGGTGGTGGGCAGAAAGGGACAAAGGCCACTTTGGATGAAACCTGATGGGAAGTTGTCGTTAGGTGCCACCAAGTCCATCTCGACCCAGTGACCCCATGGGTTACAGAAGAGAATGAATTGTCCTATAGGGTTTGCCTTAGGCTGCTGATGGCTGGGTTGGTAGTTCATCCTCAGCAGCCCCTCTGCGGAAGAAAGATGCAGCTGTCTGCTCCCATAAAGACTTACAGTCTCAGGAACCCCGGATAGGGTTACTAGGAGTTGGAATCAACACAGTGGATGTGGGTAGTCCTTAGGGAAGCAGATCACCAGGTCTTTGTCCCAGAGACCCTCTCTCACCGGCATCGAGTCCGTGCTGAGTCACAGTAACCCTGAGGTCAGACGTTCTACCTGAGTTCCTGAGACTGTGACTCTTTATGGGAGTAGAAAGCTTTGTCTTTCTCCCTTGGAGCTGGCTGCTGGTTTCAAACTGCTGGACTTGTGGTTAGCAACCCAGTGTGTAACTAGTAAGCCACCAGGGTGCCTGGCTTTCAGGGATCATTTCAACTACAGTAGACCCCCTGAGTTGGTTCAAACCACTGGCTTTCGGTTAGCAGTACGTAGTACTTCACCGCTGCGCCACCAGGGGGAGGGGCAGCCCCCTTTCAGCAGACCTGTTCTGGGCAAAACTGCCCTCAAGGTCTTCAGACCAGGATCCTCTCCACCCTTAAGCTGTCAAGGAACCACCAAGGGGTGGGATTTCCCAAGGTGGCCTTGGGAGGAAAGCCTAGAGGTGAGGTCTTGGTGGAGACAAGCACAGGCTGAGGGATGGAGGGGTGGGCAGCACATAGATACTGGACAGCCTGGCCTCTGGGGACCCCATGTTGTCTTGGGAAGCAGGGGTGCCGATGCTGGGGGTTTCAGGGAACCTCATTTTGGAGAACAGGTGCATGGAGAAGGAAGCAGGCTTGTGTGTTGCTGGAGGTCGGTCGCTCTGCTGTGTTGAGTTGGAAGTTCAGTCTGGCTTTGTGCACCTGATCCTTTGTGACAGGTGCACACACCTGTATGTAAGCTGGTGGTTCTTATCTGGGGCAATTTGGCCCCTAGGGGACATTTGGGGTCTCTGGAGTCCTTTCTCATGGTTGCCACCTGGAGGGGGCAGCTGTAGCTGGCACCCAGTACCTAGAGGCTCCTGCGATGCACAGAGATGGGTCTGGTTCCAAGTGTCCTGTGCCTGAGAACCCAGTGTTCGAAGTCCCTGCCTCTGCCTGGTCCCAGGGGGTTGGAAGACTGGAGGGGGACCTGCCCTAGGACAAGCTGCCTCATGGTAACACTGTCTATCTCTCTCCCCAGAACCCCGACATTGTGCTGGTACACTACCTGAACGTGCCAGCCATCGAGGACTGCGGCAAGCCCTGTGGCCCCATCCTCTGCTCCATCAACACCGACAAGAAGGAGTGGGCGAAATGGACCAAGGAGGAGCTTATTGGGCAGCTCAAGCCCATGTGTGAGTAGCTGAGGCCGGGTGTCCCTGCTGGGAGGGGAGCAGGAAGAGCAGGGGCACAGGCCCCACCTCGTGGGCCTCCATGGTCGGACACGGGCCCCAGCTCGCACGGTTCAAAGTGACCCAGGGAGCTGCCAGGCCACACTGTACTTGCTGAGACCCCCGCAGGCCATCCAGCCCCCACTGCCGTGGTAAGGTCCACAGTGCCTTTCCCATACTACGGATGAGAGAATGGGGGAGCAAAGTCACCCTCTAGCGAGGAGAGGGTTCGGTGATGCAGGCACCTGAGCTGTAGGCAAGAGGGAAGGCAGCCGGGTGGGGGTGTCCTTGTTTGGGGGCAGAGGGGCTGGCTGAAGCTGGTCTGCTCCTGAACTCGGCCATCTGTGCCCCAGCTCTGGGCTTGGCCGCCCCCTCCTGGACACGGGGTGGCCTCGGCTCCCAGCCTGGGTGGCAAATGGATGATGGTAATTGAGCCGGATTTCATTTTGTCAGCAAAGCGTTGCTTTCGGAAGCATCTGTCAGGTGCAAGCCTGAATGCAAAATGCCAAATGAGTCCAGAAAGCGGCGCCGGGGCCTCATCTCTGTGGGTGCCGGGGCCTCATCTCTGTGGGCGCGGGGGCCTCCTGTGCCCGCTGGTCAACTGAGCTCGGAAAAGTTATGGTGGTCTGTGGGGCCAGGGGACAGCAGTCCATCGGTGTGGAACACAGGCCTGGGCCTCTGTGGAGCACTGACCCTCCAAGCTTGGAGCAGTGGCCTGCCATCATGCAGGACCTCAGAGGGAATATGAGTCACTAGGACCACCTGCCCCTGGTTGGCCGAGCTGGAGGGAAGAGGTCGAAGGGCACTCACTTTCGGGGAGACAGGGCATGATGTGTCCCATCACTGGGGGGCCCAAGCTGAAGCCAAAGGCACTTGCAATGAACAGCTAACCCAGAAAGTCCCTGCTAGTGCTCAGATCTGGGGACCTTCTCTCCAGGCTTGGCTGGGTTGTGGGTGAGGAAGTGAAGGGAGACACACTCCCCATCCCAGGAGGCTGAGCTAGCAGCCTGGGTGGGCTGGAGAAAAATCACCATGCACCACCTTCCTGAGCCAGCTGCCTGCAGGGAGACTCTGGACAACTGGGCCTCCGCACCACTGCCCCGACCGCCAGCCAGACAGCCTGCCAGACCCAGGCTGTTCCAGAGGGGCCTTCTGGATGGCATTGCTGACCATATCTGCCTTGTGCCCGATACCCCGAGAGCAAACATTCCTGGCATGGTGGACACCCCGGCCACTGCTGGGTGCCCCAGCTCACAGCTCTTCCACAGGAGCCTGCCCCTCCCCTGCCTCTGCCCTGCCCCTGCCCTGCACCCTCTCCAACTTCAGCTATTCACCCCCTCATCCACCAGCCCTTCTGCTTTCAGCCCAAGCACCACTTCTGACTGCAGTCCAGCCACCACCCAACCCTGAACCTGTCCACACCCTGCAGGGGTTTTCCCATGAGCACTCCCTGCCTCAGCCATCACCTGGGCACCCCATGGACATGTGTTGAATGGATGAATGCAGTACGGCTGGCCCTTCTGTGTCCACCCCTGTAGGAGCCTGGGCAACTGGCAGAGGCAGCCTCGGAGTCCCCCTCCAAGGCCAGACCAAGGCCAGGCAGTGAGGCCTGGGCTCCGACTCTGAGACCAGTGGATAGGCAGGGTTTTCACTTCCACTGCCCCGAGCCCCAGGGGCTTCTCAGATTTCCTGGGCTGATGGGGGCTCTCCTGCCCTAGGGCATGCTCACACACTCTCTATGACAGCACCTTGCCTGTCCGGACACAATGTCTGTGGGGACAACAGGCAATGGGGTCACCGGACAAGAGCAACAGCAAGAGTCTGAGCAGGGGTTCGTGGTTTTGAGGCTACCTCATGGCGTGACCCTGGCCCATCACCCACCCCTGCTGCACCCCAGCTCCCCTTCTGTGAAGTGAATGAGAGGGCCTCTCTGCTGTAAGACCACAGCACCCTGCTCCTCCAGCTCTGCTCCTGGCACCCATAGGCCAAGATCGAGGGGGCTGTGGCCCCGGGGCATGGAGTCATGCCAGGTGGTAGGACTCATCCTGGCAAAGCTGCCCATCTTGGTCCCCCGAGGGAGGATACACCCAGGGAACAGGCCTGTGCCTTGTCACCTGGAGCTTGGTGATGTTCCCAAAATAAAGGTCCTGAAGGAAGGCTCTTGCCTTGAAGGTGTGACCCACTCCCGTGGGATCCCAGGAGCTCATTCCCCAAAGCTGTCTTCAGCGGTTACTCTTGTTGGGAGCTGTCACGTCCGTTTGCCTCAGCGACCCTCAGGAGGTAGGTGGGGCTGTCTGTCCTGGAGAGATTGACAGCCTCGGAAACCCTGTGTCGAGTCTCCGTGAGTCCCAGCTGGCTTGATGGCAGTGAGTTTTTGGCTTCAGGGTCTATCCTACAGAAGGAGATCAACAGGCCCTTCTCGCAAGAAGCCCCTGGGGAGGCTCAGTCTGACCACCTTGTGGTCAGTGGAGCGCTTAACCAGGGCACCACCAGGGCCCCCTTTGTGTTTGGGGAACTTCTCTTCTGCTGTTGAGGCGACTCGGACTCATAGCGAGTCTCTAGGACAGAGCAGAAGGGATCCCTAGGGTTCCCCAGGCTGTCAATCTCTCTCTTCAGGTGCAGGCAACCTCACCCGTCTTCCCAGGATCCACTGGTGGGTTATCACTGCTGACCTTGCGGTTAATGAGTTAGGGTGTAACCCACTGTGCCAACAGGGCCGGGCCCCGGGTCTTTAGAGAGAGAGAGATAGAGGCCAGGAAGAGCATCCTGGCCTCTCTCTCTCTCTCTCTCTCTCTCTCTCTCTCTCTCTTTCTCGCCTCTTGGGCACCACCAAGAGCTGATTTCACTTGTTAATTGGGTCCAGGAGAAGGAACGTTCCCGCCTGGGTCCCAGAAAAATCTCTAGAGATTGTGTCACTAGAGAGTAGTCCAGGGGATGCTCCTGAGATGCCACCACTGTCAGAGCCCCTCCCCAGCTGCCCTTCCCCACCAGCCATCCCATCCCTTCCCCGTCCCTCTCTCTGCCCGGCTGCCTTTTCCTCTCCCCGCTCTCTCCCTGCTCATAGTGCCGCAGAGTCTGCACACACACAGACACCCCCACAGGGGCCGCTGCCCACTGAAGACAATGCCACCCCCCAGGCAGGCAAGATGCCCAGCTCCGGGAACCCATCGGGGCAGATGCAGGGCCTGCGCTGGGCTCTGGTGCGTCACCGGAAGGCGGGTGAGAGCCGCTCAGAAATCTGCAGTGCATCAAGAAAATTATGTAAAACTACCACAAACTCCCCATAAATCTAATAACACTGGGCTGGCTGGTGTCTCGGGAAGGAGTGCAGAGCCGTGTGCAATGACTCAGAGCGGGCACGGATCCGCGGGGCCCTGGCTGCGGACGCCCAGCCTGGGAACTGCATCTCTGGAAGCGAGCAGGAAGCTCAGCTCAGATCCAAGCTGTCCTTTCAGATCAGCCTTGGACTCCACTGAGGGCGGCCACTAACCGTGTTGATGGCGGGGTGGGGTGGGGTGGGGGGTGGGTGGGAAGCAGAAGTGTGCTGGGTGCCAAAAAGGTACCCGGCCTGGTTCGAGAGCCAGGCCTGCCGCTGGACTGGCCAGCCAAGTGCATTCGCTTCATCCCGTCTCACATAAATCACACCCTTTCAAAGACGTCACAGCTTGATTTCCTGTTGTTTCCGAATCCCACTGCCCCACAGCAGAGTTGTCCATGGTTTCATCAAAATGTTGTGCTTCTCAGTGCTGCTCCGAGGCCTGGTCTGGACCTGTTAGCAGAGGGGGGCTCGGGTGCCTCTCCACGACCCCCACATAGCGGGGCATGGTGGCTCTGCCATCCTCAAGTTCAGCAGCCCAGGCTCCTTCCCGCTGGTTGGCCCATGACCCTTGGAATGTTGCCCTTTTGTTTTGCATTGACCCAAGATGATTCTGGCTCCTGCCATCACAGCTACCTTCAGGTCATTGGAAAAGGGGGAGGAGAAGGTGGCAGGTGAGCCTCTTCCCTGTGAGGATGCCACCCAGAAGTGGCAGGTGTTGCCTCCACTCACCACCAGTTGGCCACGATTTTGTTCTAAGCTCATGCCTAGTGGTGAGGGAGTCTGAGAGGCACGCCTTCCTTTCCCTTACCGGCAGCCTCGTTGCCCAGCCTCACACTTAGGGCCCTAGTAGAAAGTCCATCTGATTAAGGTTGGGCTCTCATGGCACATACCTGGCAGTAATAAGCACCTAGGTCCCTAATCAGGTCTCTGTTAGGTGGACCCCATGTGTACAATGTACCTGGTCTACTGGGGTGGAAGGGGGGTGTCACCTTCCCCAGCTGTTGGAGTGCTGGTTCAGTGGAGGGCATAGAGTGAGGCCAGTTAGGTCCTGGGTGCCCACAAGGGACTGAGGCCAGCCAGTGGCAGCTGGTATCCTCACAGTGAGCTAGCCCCAGGGCCAGGGAGGAAGTGGA
Organism: Tenrec ecaudatus; assembly: GCF_050624435.1. NCBI lineage: Eukaryota > Metazoa > Chordata > Mammalia > Afrosoricida > Tenrecidae > Tenrec > Tenrec ecaudatus. Next base: position 31,596,962 of record NC_134530.1, read on the forward strand.
ACCCTGGGGTCTGATCCCAGCTTCCAGCCCCAGGGATAGCATGGGTTGGGTCATAGTTGGAAGGACACCTAAGTCAGGGCCCCACATCTGCTGCCCAGCCCCTGTAATGCCCCTTATACATTCTCAATGATCTCTGGGCAGGGATGAGGTCATGGGTGAGCAGCCAGCAGCAATTTAAGGTCAAAGGCAGAGGCCAGGCCTGGCACAATGGTCTTGGAGGAAGTTTGGTCAGTTCTTCTGGGATATGGATGTGGATAGGGGCGAGGCAGCGCAGTAAGAACCCCCTGCCCTGACAATGATACACAGGGCCTTTGGAGGTTATTGGGGAAATGAGCTTGGGCCACCTGTCCTGAAAGTACAGTGAGAGCAGAAAAGAGGAGACCCCCTGGGAGACTGGGCATCCCTCCCTGGAGATGGCAGTGTGGCCCAAGCTCTCCTTTTTTTGAGGGGGCGGGTGCTGCACAGGTCCTCAGAGCTCCCCTAGCCACCTTGCTGCCCTCCTTGTGTAAAGCAGGACCGGCACCTTTTTTCTGCCACTGGTCTTTAGAATATTTATGCCATACCGGTCAAACATTTCATTAAGTCGCCCTGAGGCTGGAAGGGCCTCTCTTGGGTGAGGTGTGGGACCTGAGCTGGTCTTGCTGACTGCATGCACCCTGTACGGCCCAGAGGTTACTGTGCCATTTGCCACTGATGGCACTGTGGGTACCGAGTCCTTTGGTGCCCGTACCCCACACGGGAAGAGGGGCTTCCAGAGAACACAGAGCTGTTGTCTTCCATGTGGTTGAGACCCTCAGCTTGAATGCGTAGCCTGTGCCCAGCTCCACGCTAAGGGGGTGCTCACAAAGGCCAGCCGACTAGGCCAGGTGTCCCTCGGTCCTTCAAGGACTTCTCTCCCCACCCCAAATGGATGTGGGCAAGCTTTGAAGGCATCTACTCTGAGCTCCCCCCCGGGCAAGAAGCCATGTGGGAGGAAGCCCAGCTGCCCCGAGGGGCTGACAGTCTAATCCAGAAGACAAAACAAGGACGGGGAAGGCAGCAGCCAATGTTCCAAAGCAGAGAGCAGCATTAGGCAAAGTAGACCTCCTGCCTTCCAGTACTTAGACGTTCAGAAAGACAGAGTGAGAGACCATGAGGGAGCTTCTTCGAGAAAGAGGGCTGGCCTGAGCCTGGGCCTTGGTGAAGGTGCAAGGTTTGGAGATGGGCAGGAGGCAGAGAGGATTGTGGGAGGCAGTGCTCAGGAAGAAACAGCCGGGCGGTGTGCTCTGTGGGGGATAGGGCACAAACAGCGGTGGCGGAGCTGCGTCTCATTGACTCCACAAGGGCTTGTGGAGTGTGGCGTGATGGAAATCACACTGAAGGGAGCAGTGAAGGCCACGTTCAAGGGGCAGGACAGTGTGAGCCATGTTGATTCTGGGAGGTGGATGTCTTGCTGCACATAGGGCCTTATTGAGGGCGGGGGCAGAGGTCATGTTGCGTGGGAGTAGAGGCCAAGGTGAACCTGAGACGGGCATGTGGTGTTGTCTCGGTTGGGGGCAGGCTAGACGGAGCCTGAAAGTGGTCGAGACCTTGAGGAGGGTGAGAGGAAGGGGTCCTCGCTGGAGAAGAACTGGGGAAGGCCACGCGGCATGTCCGAGTAGAGACCGAGCAGAGGGGGAGGGGGAGACGGTGTTGAGCAGGTGTTGGTTGATGGGGTGGAGGGCATGGTAAATGGGGGAGCAGAAGCCACACTGGATGCCAGGGGAGAGAGTCTGTTGCATATAGAGGACAGAAGGTCACGTGGAGATGGTGCTGAGTTGGGGCGAAGGTCAGGTTCAATAGGAAGCAGTAGCGACCTTGTTGAGTTGTGTAGCGTGGGGGGGCGGGGGTGAAGGTCACATTGAATGTGGGTTCTGAGTGTGCTGTCATGGTCCCCAGGAACCTCAGTTCCCCCGTCACATGTGATCCCCGTGCGCTCTCAGGAAGAGCACACTCCTAGCCCCGGTGCAACTGCAAGGCCACCACAGACAAGCCCTGCAGGGTCTCCAGGGGCACAAGGAAGGGCAGGGGGCTAGAGGACAGGTTTGTTTCCGTCAACCCTGGGCAGCGGCAGGGGAAATGGAATGCAGCCGACTGGTTAGCAGGCCTTGTCTTGGGTGCTCCTCACCCCATGGTGTTCAGCCCCCAGCCTCCCTGCCCTGCTCCCGAGGCCCCTGCTATGGCTACACAGCCTCGGGTGGCATCGTCAATGCGTCTTTTGTTTCCTCGTAATTTTTCAGACAAAGACCAAAGATCCAGTGGGGAGGGGGGAAGGGGGGCCGAGTGTTTATTTGTTTTGCTTTTTTGCTTAGATTGTAATCCTGGTGATTATAGAATATCAAGACGGAAAACCAACAAAGGCTTTCCTCCCCCGGCCCTGGGCCAAGCTTGGTTCCTGGTCGATTAGTGCCACCTGGTGGCCAACATCCACAAAACAGCTCCAAGAGACAGGCGCTGAGGGATCCCAACTCCCCAGACTGGCAACTGGGGACCCTGCAGAGAGGGCCCTCTGTCCTCTGGGGACCCGGTGTCTGGAGCATGGAGGGGAGGCCCTTGTGGTCTGTTCTTGTGACCCTGGAGTGCTGGGGCTGGCCGTGGGGCTAGAATGAGGAAAAGGAGCCCAGGGAAGAGGTGCTGGACCCACAAGTGGACATCATCACTGGGCGGATCCTGAAAGGCACTTCCTCTCCGAATCTGCCCGGTCCTGAGCCATCCTCACCATTGTTCCTATGCCTGAGCCCCCGTAGGCTGAGCCCCTTGAGGACTGTCTTCTCTCTCCCTGGCCTTCTACCAAACATGATGTCCTTCTCCCAGGACTGGTCTCTCCTGGCAACATGCCCAAAGTGTGTAAGAGGAAGTCTCGCCATCCTTGCCTCAGTGGCTGGAGAGGGGTCCGCAGCCCGCCCCTGACGAGGAGGGCAGCTTTCTAAATCCCAGCTGTGTCTTGAGGGGCTTGTGGTTCACCAAGAGAACGGGGCTGTCACAGGGTGGCAGGTACAGTGACGCAAGGGCTGGAGGGTGGTCGGAGGAGGAGGATCATCCAGGGGGCAGGCTGTTGTCAGAAAGGGTCTTAGGGCTACTCCCGGCCAGAAATATTCCCTGGGCTGCATTTCCCAGTGTCCCTGCTTCTGGGGGAGAGTCTCAGGATGGAGGCAGGGTGCAAAGCCAGGGGAAGACCTGAGCACACCCAGGCTGCTTGTCCCTGGGTCTCAGAGGGTGCCAGAGCAGCCGCTGGCCACCCAAACCCCACAAATCCTCTCAACCAGCTATGGGCGCAATGCCAAGAGCAGGGGTTCCCTTGAGAGCCAGTTGGGGACAGTAGAGGCAGCTTCCCAGTCCACACCCAAGACATTCTGACTGCACAGGTCAAGCATGGGCCACAACTCAGGGCTGCCCCGTCTGTTTTAACCCACAGCAGCCCTGTCAGACAGAGCAGAACTCTCATAGCATCTTCCAGGTCAGCGGTTCTCAGCCTTCCTCATGCCGTGACCCTTTCATACAGCTCCTCATGTGGTGGTGACCCCCCCCCCAACCATAATAGTATTTTCGTTGCTACTTCATAACTGTCATTTTGCTACTGTGACGAATCGGACGACCCCTATGAAAGGGTCGTTTGACACCCACCCCCCAAGGGGTTGCGACCCACAGGTTTAGAACCGCTGTTCTGGGCACCTTAGTGGGGTCCTCACACCCCAAACAAAACTCACTCCCATTGAGTCACTCCCACCCCAAAAGCCACCCTATAGGGCAGGGTAGAACTCCCTCATGGGTTTCTGGGACTGTAACTCTTTATGAAAGCAGAACGCCTCATCTTTCTCCCATGGAGCGGCTAACGGTTTCAAACTGCTGACCTTGCAGTGAACAGCCCAATGTAGAGCCCACTATGCCACTAGGGCTCCCTAGGCTCAGCTTTCACTGCCATCAAGTCCATTCTGACTCAGGGCCACCCTTTTGGGCAGGGGGGAACCTGCCCTGTGGGTTTCTGAGGCTGTAAGGCTTTGGAAGACTGGACAGCCCTTTCTCTTGTGGAGCGACTGATGGTTTCAAACTGCTGATCTTGTGGTTAACAGCCAGTGAGAAACCACTGGGCCACCAGAGTGCCTAGCGTGGTCCTAGGAACCAGGATAGTTTAAGGAGCAAAGCTTCAGGTGGAAGCTCCCCCAAGGCCAGCCCAGCCCTGTCCTAGAGAGGGATTTCGGGTCCCTTTAGGGGAATAGACTTCTTTGAGAACCAGGTGGTAACCCCAGGTTACATAGCATGGCCCAGAAAAGTGTCTTTGGGTGTGGAGTCTCGCCACCCATTTGCTGACTCGAACTTGTGAAAAAGGAGGGAGGTGGGGTGGGGCTGAGAGCAGAGCTGCTCATCACTGGGTGCATCCTGAGACCTGCCCTACACCTGCTGTCTTTGCAAGAGGCGGAGCTGAGACAGGGACCTGAGGAGGTCATCCTGTGCTTGTGTTTTCAATCTGATGGGGACCCTCTGGCCCTGGGAGTGAGTGAGTCAGTCCCCCACCCTTGTGCCCACTCCTGCCTGGAAACCTCCCAACTGCCCATCTACAGGCCTGGCACCTAGGAGAGCGGCTGGGGTGAGGGGGGTGGTTGGGGGCAGGGACTGCAGCATGGGGCTTGCCTAGTTTTCTTGCTAGGAAGACCCAGGTTTGTTTTGCAAATCCCCCTCCGGCTAAATCTTATTTCACTCGCTTGGCTTCCAAACCCGGGATCTCAAAGGAAGAGAAGCAGTTCTTTTGATTTCTCTTCTTCTCACCCTGGCTACTTGCCACCCGGGGTTGCCTTGGCGCTGGCATCCACTGCTGTCACCAGACCCCACCCTGCCTGGCATTCATTCATTCCAGCAGCAGGGATGGAGTGCTCCGGGCTCTGCTGGGGACACGGGGGACACCCTGGAGCAGACTGCACGGAGGCTCCGGTGGCCAAAGTGACAACTTACCAAGCACTCAGTGCCTTAAAACTACAGAAAAATGTCAGCTCACAGCTCTGGAACCACCCCCAAAGGCAAAGGTCCTTCCTGTCTCCCCAGCCTCAGGTCACTCCAGTCCTTCCGTGGCTTGCAGACAGACCATCATCACAGGGCTGGCCTGCCTCGGAGCCCCCTGCTTCTGTGTCTCACCTCCTGTCCTGTTATAAGCACCCTAACCCCAAACAACAACAACAACAAAATCCCATTGCCCTTGAGTCTATTTCAACTTACAGACGCCATATGTGGAGTTTCTGAGCTCGCCCATCTTGACAGGTGTAAGACAGTCTCGTCTTTCTCCAGAGGAGCAGCTGGTGGGTTTGTACGACTGACTTTGTGGATGGCAGTGCAATGCCTATCCCACAGTATCATCAGAGCTCCTTTGTTTTGTTGAACTAGAAGCCCCGGTAGCATAGTGGGTTAGGCACTGGGCTGCTAACCTACAGGTCTGCAGTTCAAAACCACCAGCTGCTTTGCAGAGGGCAGCAGAAGCTTTATACACTCATAAAGAGTTACAGGCTGGGGACTCTCGGAGGCGGTTCCACCCTGTGCTATGCGGGTCTCTATGGGTTGGAATCACTGGGGGTTGGGGGTGTGGTGAGAGTAAGTTATTTTGAGCTAGAGTCTAGGGAGTGCCAATGGTCCGTGTCCTCAGCAGCAAACCAAAAGTTTCAAGGTCCCTTGGAAGAAAGGCCTGGCAGTCTGCTTCTGAAAAGCCAGCCAGTGAACACTCTGGAGCTCTGTCCTACTCTGACACACAGGGGCCTCCGTCAACTGGGGCCGGCTTCTGGCAATGGGGGCGGGGGGGGGGGCGGGACACCAGTATTCCTATTATTCCAGAATAACTTCCTGTAACCTACCAGATCGCATCTTCAAGGACCTCATTTCCAAACAAGGACACCTGTCCACATGCCAGGGGTTAGAACTCCAACGCACCTTTTTAACGGACACAATTTGTTTGGTGGTGACACGGATGCTGTCCCCACCTGGGAGGGAGGTGGAGGTAGTGTTAGCTTCAGAATCCACTGCCAGTATTTAAATCTCCAAACCTCCAATTGTCCGGTTTCGTGTTCAATCAAAGGAGAGAGGGGCAGCTGGCCTTCGCTTTAGACCAGTGTTTCCCAGAGTGAGCCATCCTGCCCCCTGGGGGCAGTACTGGAACAATGCGGGAGGCGGGGCATTACAAAAGCACATAGCTACACTTTATCCTGCACTATGGGCTACAGTACAAAAATGGTCATTGCTGGGGTGTGGGGTGTCGCTGATTCAATTTTTTCTGAAAGGGGGGCAGTGGGCCAAATAAGCTTGGGAACCTGTGCTTTAGACAGAGGCTGTCTCCCGTGGACATCACCTACTGACGCCTCGGGGGTAGCTAAGTCCAGTGCCTCCTAAAAGACAAGATGGAAATGATCTGAAGGTCTGGTCCCCTGCCCTGCCTTCTGCTGGACAGACCAGCAGTCACCGGCTTCTCTTGAGTGAGGTCTGGGAGAAGGGGCTGCAGCCACAGCGAGGTGGAGGTGGGAAGAGAGAACCCTAGGCCTGGGCGGTCCCCCAGTGGACAGCCTGAGATCACAGCGGAAGCTGAGTCCCTCCTGGCCATGTGGCTTCGCTAAACAAGCAGGGAGCACCTGCACACCCCTATCTCCGCACAAAGAACCGCCATCCTTGGCGCAAAGCCACTTAGCCAATCCAGAGGCAGGTGACTCTGAGAGCCTCTGAGTGGCCCAGCGGTGCCATGTCCCAGCGTGGAGACACTCAGCCACAGCCACTTCTGTCACTGAGTCCCTGGATGATTGCCTGAGAGGCCAGCTCCTGAGGAGGAAAGCGAGTGCCATCCCATGCGGTGGGAATTGCCCCCAGTGGGGCACCCTGGCAGGCTATCATAGACTGGCTCAATTCCCCCCTTCATGCCCTTCGGTCCCCACTTCTCCCCTACCTACACTGTCCAGCCCAACCTAAAGGAAGACCGCTGTACCGCCGCACCACCACCACCACCTAGCCTCCACCATTGCACAAGACACTGGACGCTGGAGCCCTGGCTTGACTCTCCACATTCAAGTCAACAAACAATCAGAACCACGGATCACAAGAGGCACCTGTGCTCGCTCACTCACACTCACCCGCACGTGCGTCTCTCTCTCTCTCTCTCTCTCTCTCTCTCTCTCTCTCTCTCTCTCTCTCTCTCTCTCTCTCTCTCTCTCTCTCACACACACACACACACACACACTCGCACTCACACGCACACACTCCATGCCATCCCCTCAGCTTTCCATGCTTCGCACAATGACAGTTCTGGGAATCTTGCCCTGAGGACCAACAGGAGGCCACGCCTGGAGCGGAGACACGGGGACACTGAATAGTGCACCAGCGCCTGGATACGCGAAGTGAAACCTAATGGAAATTTCATCCGGTTGAATCAAGAAATCAGGGCCTTTATTCCTGTCAACAAGAATACAGGGGAAACTAATCCAGGCAGCTGCCGTTGCTCATTGACCTTGTTGCCATGGAGACAGCCTTCCAGTGTCAACAACTCGGAGGAATCCCAGCCCCTTTCATTCATCCGCATGAAGTACAGCACGTGGCCACCGCCTCCCCGACTCCTGTCCGGCATCACGTGGTTCCTAAGGAGGGTGACCATGTGTCCAGGATTGTCTCCGTCTATACCATTGCCCAGACAAATGATGGCCATGGTCCCTTCCAGGTGGCCTCTTCATGGGTCTTTCTCGGATGGGAGCTGTTGGGTGAGAAGACTGAAAGAGCCCAGAGAGATTTTATTTTTCTTTTGGGGGAGTGGGGGTGGGGTGGGGTGGAGTAGGGAAAGGGACTTCCACAGCCCCTCTGGGAGTGATTGTCTTTGTCAACACCACCACCACTTGTCCCTGTCACCTAGTGGTCAGAGAACCAAGAAGTCACGCCCTGTGCAAAAAAAAAAAAAAAGGAAAAGAAAGCCAGTGGCAATGCCAGCAGGTGCTGCGGGTGACACTCCTGTGGCGGCCAAGGATCCAAGCAGAAGGCCCTGTCCTTCAACGCTGGACTCAGCAAGCTTAGGAGCTGGAAGAGCCCTCCTGTCTTGCACCACAATTTAAAAATTATTCAAGAACCATAAATATGTGTATACGGGCAAATGGAATCACCATTATCTGAATAGTGTCCTTTAAATTTTTTATTAATGAAACTATGATAGTTTCACATCCCTTTCCAATTGTACCTCAGAGCCGCATTTGGCTCTCAAGCCGCAGCTTGCCGGCCAACACTTGTTCTAGAAGTTACTGCCGCCCTACAGAGCCAAAGATCCAGGCGGGGACTCTCACTGGTTCCGAGGGCCCCGGTGCTGCAAGGGGACCTGTCTTCGTCCCCCTTTCTGACTCCTGGTCCCACTCCTCTGCAGAGCCTCCTGACAGGGCTTCCCAGAGCAGGAGCCCCCACCTGCCTCAGCTGGCCCATGCCCGCCAGTCCCCTTGGGGAATGAGGCTGTGTGGTTAAATGAAAAAGGTGCCGTTCACAGATGATGAAACCGAGCTCAGGAGGCACCAACGGAGGTTCTTCCCGAGAGCTCACTGCGTGAGAGAAGGGCCGCAGCCCAGCCCCATGGGTCCTCTAGCCCTGTGTCAGGATTCCCGTCTCCTCTTCCCACGGAACCGGCCCTGGGGCCGAGCAGCCTGCCTTCCACCACTTCAAGAACAGTCATGACCGGCTGCCCCTTGGTCCCTGGGAGTATAATTTGGTGGGCCCCTCCCCCACCTTCACCTCAACCCCCCATGATGCGACCTCTGGGAGAGGAACGGTGTCCCCCCCCTCCCCAGCCTGTGCTGCCCAGAAAAGAGCTCTCTTGAGGTCCTTTGTCTTTGTACACAATAAGCCAGGTGTGGGCGGTCCACATGTCAGGCTTTCAACGACTGGTTTTTCAGAAGTAGGTCACCACCAGGCCTTTCTTCTGAGGCGCCTGGAAGGGGAAAAGGGGTCCAAGAGCTGAGAGTATTAAAGCTGCTACCCATTTGCACCACTCCGGACCCCTTTGTCAATAAAATGGGATTCTAAGCCCAAAGATGCTTTCTCATCCCCGGAGGGGCTTCTTAAGACCCCCCCCCACCCCCAGAGCTGCTGATTCAGCAGATGAGAGTGGAGCCTAGGAGCGGGCGCCTGAAAGGCTGCAAAGCTCATACTTGAAGAGCCACCGCGACGGGCCCCGCCCACAGTGGGTGCTGCTATTACGCAGTCATTTCTGGAATGGGCTCCGCGTACACAGAACCTCGCCTGGCATCTAGTGTGTGTTGTCACTTTTGGGTGGTTATTGTTATTGAGACATGAGCTCTGTTTACAGTTCAAACTCTAAACCAAAGTCACGGCCATCGGCCCTCAGGGTGGTCCCCCTCACAGCAGCCCCACAGGACAGGACAGAGCTGCCCGGTGGGTTTCCGACACTGTAAGTCTTTACAGGAGCAGAAAGCTCATCTTTCTCCGGAGGAGCGGCTGGTTAGAGGAAGCCAGGGCTGACAAAACAAAGTGAGAGCCGGGCAGACGAGGGTGGGGCTGCCTGTGACACTGTCCGTGTGTTTCTTCACCCCAGCAGTCTTTCCTGAGCATCTACTGTGTACCCTCTGGGTCTCGCCCCCCGGGGGATGGAGCAGTGAACACCTGGGACTCCCGGGGGGCTGTGCTGGGAAGAAGGAAAGGCAGATTGCCAGTGGCAGAGGTCGGAGGCATTCTGGAAAGTTACGGATTTGGGAATTGCCACAATATTCCAAGTTTGAACCTATATGCATTTATACATATGGAAACATATACACACATGCACACAGGCACATATGCACATGCAGACATAAGACAAAAATTGACACATATATTCATACTAACAGAGACACAAACACAGACATGCACAGAGACACACAGATGCACACAGACACACATGTACACACTCACGCACACATGTATGCATGTGTTCATGCAGTTACATACATATACACGCTTGTGCACATACTTGCGTATACACACATGCACATGCATATATATACAATATGTCCCATGCATAAACAGAAACACCTATACATAACACAAGCACATAGAGACACATCCACACGTACATACACATATGCACAGAGACACAGGTACACACAGGCAGGTACACACCTCAAGTGTGCAGGGGTCAATCATCGGGGCTACTGGGCCTAGCCTGGGAGGCCAGGTTGGAGGGAGGGCTGAGGACCTCAGCCCTAGAGAGGGGAGTGGGGCGCTACCCTGAGCCCACGCAGCCTGGTGCTAGCACAAGTTCTTGACCTCTTCCCGGGGGTTTGCAGCAGGGCCGCCGCCACCGGAGAGGCCCTTTGAGGGTGACTTGCCCGTGAAGAGGGGTGCGGCCCTTGCAGCCCTCTCATCCACATCTCAATTACCCCTCCCGGTGGTTGGCTGCCTCTCGGGTAAATTGCTCATCGGAAGATGCTCTCCAGAGCACAGGCCACATGCTGCTGCCATTGATTTCATGTTGATTATTCATATTAGTGACAGCACGGCTGCCTGGCCGGGCGTCGTAATTAGGGTGAGCATCCTGTACAGCCCCCCTTGCCCCAGCCCCAGCTCTGCAAACCAAGTTCCCGGCAACCCTGCCCACCCAGCAGCCCCAGGCCCTGGACACCTGTGACCAGGGGAGCAGGGCTGTGGGGTGGGGAGATGACAGGAGCAGCTCCCTTGACCAGGGCCACAGGGCCCTCCTGAGTGTCCCTGTCCTGTGCAGGCTCACCTCCCCTGTACCTGCTCTTCCCCATCCGGGGACCTTCCCCTGCCCTGCCCTTCCTGGGCACCAGCTGAGCGGCCCGAGGACCACCACTCAGCCCCATCGATGGGGTGGGTCCAGCATGGACTGGGCTGAAAACTGGCGACCAACAGGGCTGAGAATGAGCAGCCTGACTTCCTGCCCTGAAGCTCTGGGTACAGGGGATGCACGTCCCCCCACCCCACCCTCCTGGAGACTCCTGTATTACAGAGCAGACCAGCTCCCATAGGGTCTCCTTCACTGTCATCTGACAGAGGCAGTTTGCCAGACCTTTCTTCTGCACATCCCCTGGGTGGGTTCGAACTGCCAATCTTTAGAATTAATAGAATGCTAACTGTTTCCACCACCCAGGCACTTTCTCAGTTGCCCAAGAGGTCATTTTTTTCCCCAGGAATCCCCTTTCTCTCCTGTGCTCTCCACCACGCTCCCCCTGCACCAGCCATGAACTTAGATGTAATATGCTTTGAAAGCAGTTTCCCTTTGACTGCGGTTACAAGGCAAGGGAGAAGGTGCACACTCGTGTGTGTGTGCGTGTGCGTGTGTTGCCTGTGTGTGCATGCGTGCTACCCTTATTTCCCTACAGAAATCTTCCCGCTGATTCATGACGTGTCGGAAAGCAGAGTAAGCCAGGGCAGAAGCCGTCTTGATAGTATTTGATATTCAGAACCAACAACTCCCCCATCTTGGAGGAGGGGGCTTGCTTCCCACCACCCCCGTCATCCCAGAGGGAGGGAGGGAGAGAGGGAGACAATCTGCATACTGGATGTGCCAAGACAGTCGGTAATTTGCATTAAGCATCCCGAAGTTCTCTGCTTGCAATCTGTCACCCTTCACTGGGTTTTCGTTTTATAACCTTCACAACATACAGAGGAGAAGAGCAGACAGGGGAGCCCCTGGCCGCGCCCCATGGGGCCTGAGAAAGCATCTGCTCTCCCTTCGTTGTCAGGCAAGGAGGGGCCCAGGTCAGACACACCACTCTGAGAGACTCAGAGCAGCTCTGTGGATGGGGGCTGGGCACAGCCAGGGCAGGGGCGATCTGCCTTTGCAGAGAGGTAGTGTGACATGAGTGTCACTTCCCTCAGTCTACTCCTCTGTAAATGAGCAGTCTGAGGAGGGCTTGAGCCAAAGAGAGCCTTGGGCACTGGGACAGGCCAGTGGAGCCCCCTGCCCCTTCCACCTTCCCTCCCCTTCCGCTGTTTTCCATAGGGGGTTTCTGGAGTCCCTGGGTACCATGCAAATGGTTAACTTGTTCAGCGGCTAAGTGGAAGGCTGGGGGTTTGAGGCCACCCAGAGGTGCCTGGGAAGAAAGGCGTAGTGACCCACGTCACATAAAACAGCTCTAAAATCCCTGTGGAACTCAGCTGTCCTCTGACACACAGGGGAGTCTCCACAAGGCAGGGGCAACTCCACAGCAGCTGGTCTGCTGACTTTCTAGGTAAACGCTGATTTGAGAAAAGGGTCCCATAGCCATTGTGAGGTTTGAAGAATCCTGGTTTGGACCTTCCTTCCCAACTGCGTTGCCGGAAGACAAGGTCCTAGGAGAGGAGAGCCAGCCCAGGTGGGGCCTGAGTCATCAGGCCCCAGACTCCTGGGCACGCCGGGGATTCTCGAGGGAGCGTAGGGTCAAAAGGAGGTGGCAGACCTGCCCACGCCCAAGCTCCAAGAAGATGCCACTCCAGCCCCGCCCGCCCCCCTCAATGCCAGACTCACTGGGCAGGCAGCTGGGTCTGTGGGCCTCCAGAGCAGCCTCAGCAGGTAAGCAGAAGTCAAGAACAGCAAGCAACCCCTGGGCAGGTAGCAGGAAGAAGAGCGGCTACCCAGAGATGTTGGCTGAGCCGCCTTCCCCAAACCCAGGACCACAGCATCAGCAGAGGCGCAGGCAAGGCCAGCACTGCCCGAGGCTTGTCCTCATCACACCCTCCCACTAATGGCTGTAGCAATGCCACACTTTGTTGTGTGCACCAGGAATGAAGACTTGCTCCCGACTGCTGGCGGTCACAGGTTATTGTGCCCATTTCACAGATGACAAACTGAGGTTCAGAGTTATGGGCTGGCCAATTCACAGGGCAAGTAAAAATCAGCCCGGCCTCCCCACTAGGTGCGCCTCGGACTCTGGCTCCTGCCCACCTGCTTGGCTGATTCTCTGTCCAACCTGTCTCCTTGGCGCCCGTCACTGAACAGCAGGGCTACCCTGGGTCCATGTGAGAGATGGGACCAGCCACAAGAGAAGGGCTTTCCTCCCTAGGGTGACCCTGCAGCCCTGCCCTGGCCACAGCAGCCTCGGGGCCCTCCGGGAGCCTCAGCCACTGGCTCCAGCCCCTGGGCCAGAGAAGCATCATGTCCAGGACCCACCAGGCTCGGCTCCTCTGGGAAAGGAGCAGGATACAGGGCTCAAACTCAAACCACATGCTGCTGGACACAGGCGTTTGTCTTAGACGTCCAGCCCCTTCCTGGCAGGCAGCGGGCAGCCCATCCTCTCTCATCCTTGGGCCCTGCCCCAATTCTGGGGCTGCATGGGTCCTGGGCTCTAGGGGTGACCTAAAACCCCAGAGCTGCCATAGAGGGTGGGGTCATCTGTCCCCCACAAGTCATTGAGGCGCCTCTGACTGGGTCCTGAAGCCCCTCTCCTTGTCTATACTGCCTGCGGCCCCTTTGGGACAAAGAAGTCTTTGGTGAGGCAGGAACCCTGCGGGGGGGGGGGGCTTCTTCCACATAGCTCCTCCCTGTTGGTTGTCTGGGGGACCCCCAATACCCTACAAGTCTCCTCCAGAGCCCTTACCCCCTTTCTTCACCCTGGGACCCTAGAGAAAAAAATTCTAGGGGAGCTGATCCCCAGGCCTATACCCCAGGAAAGGGATGAGAGGACAGTCAGGTAGGGGCTGGACGACAGACTCCCCAGGAGATGTGGAGTCCAGTGACATCCGGGTGTCACTGCCCCACCCCCGCCCACCTCATGCTCATCCAGCTGTGCACTGGGAGCCATACAGCCCCAGTGGATCTCCACAGACCCCTGATGGCCCCTGCCTCTCTCCACAGTCCACGGTATCAAGTGGACCTGCAGCAATGGGAACAGCAGCTCGGGCTTCTCGGTGGAGCAGCTGGTGCAGCAGATACTCGACAGCCATCAGACCAAGCCCCAGCCCCGGACCCACAACTGCCTCTGCACCGGCAGCCTGGGTGAGCAGGGCCGGGGTGAGCACTGCGGGCGGGCGGGCAGCTGTGCCATCAGGATGTCCCACGAGGGGAGGGCCAAGGACCGATCAACACCATAGCACCCCCAAACCAAACCAAACTCACTGCCATCCCATCAACACTGAGTCAATGCAGCCCTATAGGGCGGATTAAACAGCCCTCTCTGAGTTCCTGAGACTGTAACTGTTCATGGGGACAGGAGGAAGCCTCACCTTTCTCACAAGAAGCAACTAGTAGGTTCGTCCTGTACAGCTTGAAGATCACAGCCCAACGCATAACCACACACGGCCAGGGCTCCTCCACAGCCCCCCGCAGGCCCAATGCAGACCTTTCCCCTTGTCCTGCTTACAAGCTAGTGGTCACCCACTGTGGGCGGTTTCCAGGCAGACAGCTCCCTCTTGAACTGGGACCAGGGCAGCAAGCAGGGGAATGCAGATGGCTAGGTCTCTGGGCCTCCCTCTGTCCATCCCCACTACTGCCCTGCACCCAGCACAGGGACTGCTGGGGTTGGCCAGCAAGAGGACGCCTACGTCAAGCGGTCCATTCAAATAGCCTCTTCTCTAACCTCTGACTCCCGGCACACCACGCCTCCCGCTGCAGCCTGGCGCGTCTGTGATTTTGATCACGCTATTTGCTCTTCGGGACGTGTGGGCGCCCCCTCGGCTGCTTTAATTGGCTATTTCCATTAGGGGGTCATCTCACTTCTTCCCCAATGCTTCAGAAATTTAGGAATCTTGGCGGTGAGGCAGTATCAGGACCGGGGGCCAATCCATCCTTCTCTGCAAAGAGAAGTGGTCCTGATGTGATGGGAATCAAAATAATGACAGGGCTGGCTGAGGGAGCACAACGCTGCTCAGGGGAAGGGCTCCAAGGCCCAGTAAGAAGGTCAGTGCCAGACTCCTGTAGATGGAGGGCTCAGCACTGGCCTAGAAGTTAAAGAGGGGTTTCCCCTCCTGAGTCAACCATAGGCCCCAGCTAGCCACATGGCGGTGCTGGCCTAACCCCAATCAATACCTTTGTTTGCCATGCTGTGCAACCAGCAGCACCACCACTACCACCATTACCACGATCACCACCGCCACCACCACCATTACCACCATCACCACCACCATCATCACCATCCTCACCACCACCACTATTACCACCACCACCACCACCACCAATACCACCATTACCACTATCACTACCACCATCACCACCACCACCACCACCACCACCACCACCACCATTACCACCATCACCACCACTACCTCCACCATCCTCACCACCACCACCACCACCACCTCCACCACTACCACCTCCATCACCACCACCACCACCACCACTAACACCTCCACCACCACCTGCACCACCTCCACCACTACCACCTCCATCACCACCACCACCACCATCACCACCACCACCACCATTACCACCACCACCACCATCACCACCACCACCACCATCACCACCATCACCACCACCACCACCATCACTACTGTTTGTTTCCAGAACTTTCGTTTTGTTGTTCATTCTGCTTTTTTAGGATTTTATTTTTTTCAAACAATATTCAATATTGCATGTAGACCCTCTATGGTCCCGGATCTGGGGACTAATCTACAGAGACTCTTGTCCTTTACTGCCCCCCCTCTAATTTCTCCTGTCCAGTCCCCAAGTGTGGCTCCCCATGAGTCCCTGCAGGAGAGGGATTTCTTGAGACTGCACAGCCTGGAACAGGCTGGGAAGTTGAGGTGACTGGAGGCCCACGGCTCACTTGCTGGGACTGTGGGCCTGCAGGAAGCCGAAGCCCCTCAGCCAACAGCCCCTTTCTGGTGGAAGAGCGTCTGATGGGCAAGGGGACTTTCCCGAGGGAACCTGTGGGGATTTCTCCCCACCCTGTCTTTCTGTGCCTCCGACATGGTGGGGTGTCATTTTCAGTATTGTTGAGAAAAAAGCCCTCATGGCCCTGGTGGCATAGAGGTTCCACATTGGGCTGCTAACCACAAGGTCAGCAGTTCGAAACCGCCAGCCGCTCTGAGGGAGAAAAATGAGCCACAAAAATGTATGGGGAAGTGCTCGCTGTGAGTCAGAATTGACTCGATGGCAGTGAGTAAACTGGATCTTTAGTAAATGGTCACACAGGACCGTGAGAGTACCCGGGCTTGGTGTTGGGGGATGGCCGGAGGCTGACGTGTGGCCTGAGCCCAGCTGCTCAGTGACAGGGCCTTCGGTGGCCCCAGCGCTGACGCTCTCTTTGTGTGCGTGTGTGCGCGTGTGTGTGCATGCATGCGTGCTCACCTGCGGTGTGGGCGTGCGTGCTCGTGTGTGTGTGTGTGTGTGTGTGTGTGTGCTGTGCTTCCGATCTCCGCAGGGGCAGGCAGCAGCGTGCACCACAAGTGTAACAGTGCCAAACACCGCATCATCTCGCCCAAGGTGGAGCCACGGACCGGGGGCTACGGGAGCCACCTGGAGGTGCAGCACAATGATGTGTCCGAGGGCAAGCAGGAGCACAGTCACAGCAAGAGCTCCAGTCGCGAGAAGCGCAACGGCAAGGTGGCCAAGCCGGCGCTGCTGCACCAGAACAGCACGGAGGTGTCCTCCACCAACCAGGTAGAGGTCCCAGACACCACCCAGAGCTCCCCCGTGTCCATCAGCAGCGGCCTCAACAGCGACCCGGACATGGTGGACAGCCCCGTGGTCACCGGTGTCTCCAGCATGGCGGTGGCCTCCGTGATGGGGAGCCTGTCCCAGAGTGCCACGGTGTTCATGTCCGAGGTCACCAACGAGGCTGTGTATACCATGTCCCCCACAGCCGGTCCCAACCACCACCTCCTCTCCCCCGACGGCTCCCAAGGCCTGGTCCTGGCAGTGAGCTCCGACGGCCACAAGTTCGCCTTCCCCACAACGGGCAGCTCTGAGAGCCTGTCCATGCTGCCCACCAATGTGTCCGAAGAACTGGTCCTCTCCACCACCCTCGACAGTGGCCGGAAGATTCCAGAAACCACCATGAACTTTGACCCCGACTGTTTCCTCAACAACCCAAAGCAGGGCCAGACATATGGGGGTGGCGGCCTGAAGGCCGAGCTGGTCAGCACCAATCTGCGGCCCTCGCCGCCCGTGGAGAGGAGCTTCAGCTTCACCACCGTCCTCACCAAGGAGATCAAGACGGAGGACACGTCCTTCGAGCAGCAGATGGCCAAGGACGCCTACTCCTCGGCCGCCGTGGCCACGGCCTCCAGCTCCCTCACGCTCACGGCGGGCTCCAGCCTGCTGCCCTCGGGCGGCGGCCTCAGCCCCAGCACCACCCTGGAGCAGATGGACTTCAGCGCCATCGACTCCAACAAGGACTACGCATCCAGCTTCAGCCAGCCAGGCCACAGCCCCCACATCCACCAGACCCCGTCCCCCAGCTTCTTCCTGCAGGACGCCAGCAAGCCCCTCCCCCTGGAGCAGACCGCCCACAGCAGCCTGGGAGACTCCGGGGGCCCCTTCGTGATGCCCACGGTGAAGACGGAGGCCTCCCCCCAGACCAGCTCGTGCAGCGGCCACGTGGAGACGCGCATCGAGTCCACCTCCTCCCTGCACCTCATGCAGTTCCAGGCCAACTTCCAGGCCATGGCGGCGGAGGGGGAGGTCACCATGGAGACCTCGCAGGCGGCCGAGGGCGGAGAGGGGCTCCTCAAATCCGGGGAGCTGCAGGGCTGTAGCTCCGAGCACTACCTGCAGCCCGAGAGCAACGGGGTCATCCGGAGCGCGGGCGGGGTGCCCCTCCTGCCGGGCAACGTGGTGCAGGGCCTCTACCCGGTGGCCCAGCCCAGCCTGGGCCACGGCTCCAACCTGGAGCTCAGCTTGGACCACTTCGACATCTCCTTCAGCAACCAGTTCTCCGACCTGATCAACGACTTCATCTCCGTGGAGGGGGGCAGCGGCACCATCTACGGGCACCAGCTGGTGTCGGGGGACAGCGCCGCGCTCTCGCAGGCGGAGGACGGGGCCCGCGTGCCCTTCACCCAGGCCGAGATGTGCATCCCCTGCTGCAGCCCCCAGCAGGGGGGCCTGCCGCTGAGCAGCGCCGAGGGCGGGGCCAGCACCATGGCCTACATGCATGTCGCCGAGGTGGTCTCAGCTGCCTCGGCGCAGAGCACCCTGGGGATGCTGCAGCAGAGCGGCCGGGTGTTCATGGTGACCGACTACTCGCCGGAGTGGTCCTACCCGGAGGTAAGCCCCGACGGCCAGCTCAGGGCCCGCCCCCGCCGCCCACGTGCACCCCCTGTCTCGCAGATGTAGTTAGCCTTCAACTGCGTGGGAGCCAGTTGCCAGGGCCCCCTGGGAGACACGGTGCCCCCTCACAGGTCTGCGCCCCACTGTTGCTAGCCTTACAGGTTGAGTCCACCGGTTCATTCTGGTTCGACCTCCTGCTGAGAATTAAGCTGTGCACCATCCCCACCCCCACCCCAAGTACCCTGAATCCCAATCTACCTTTTAACCTGAAGCACCTGGGGATCTTCTAAAAGCATCACCCCAAGGCTCTGCTTAAAAGGTAGCTTCTGCTTCCTGTACCTGGAGTAGAACTTTGAACCCTCAGCAGGGGGACTGGACCAGAATAAACTAGTTCTTTTTTTTTCAACTTAAAATATGCAAATTATTTATTTTTAAATATCTATTAGCAAACATGTTCAGAACCCTTTGACCAAAACTAAGACAAACATACTACCAGACTACGTTGAAATATTCGAAGTGTGTTGCAGATACCATACAGGAAGTGTCAAAAAGAGGACGGAAAGACACACCTGATGGGAAGTGGTAGAAAGAGACAGACCGGACAGTGCTTAGATTGCCCCACAGGACCAGACTGGGGACAGCAGGCAGGCTCTCTAGCTGAGAATCCCAAAATGGTAGCCCAGGCCAAGGCAGGTCTAGGAATGGGTATTGGAAAAGAATATTTAGGGAGGCAAAATGGATGGGAGTTTGGATAGTCTGATGACCATGGCAGGCCAAAGAAGGGGGTTGGTGTGAAAATGAGGGGATCGAAGGAAGGCATGGAAGCCCTAGTGACATCTCCAAAGGATAAGGTACAGTCAGAAAGGCACCTTAGTCCGCATTTGGAGGATGTTCACTCTGGTCTAATAATCTAGTTCTAAGCTCTGCCTCCACACACCTAGGATCAAACTCAAAAAGCTCAAACGTCCTGCCATCCAGTGGATACCGATGTCCCTCACAGCCACCCTGTGAGGCAGGCTCCTTACTGACTCACTCACGGCGACCCTGTGGGGGTCCGAGATAATTCAGAAGCACCCTGATGACAAATGGGTTAGAGTTAGGGCTGGAGTTTTAGCTGGGTATAAAAGTTCCCCAGTGGTACAATGGTTAAGCACTCAGCTGCTTAACCAAGGTCAGTGGCTCATACCCACCAAGCACTACAGATGGGGGAGACAGATGGGGCAGTCTGCTGTGGTAAGGACTAGAGCGAGAGTCGGGAAGCCCATGGGGCATGTGAGCTGTGCCCGATGGGGTTGCTATGACTCCGCCTAAATGGCAAGAGTGTGGTGAGTTTGGGTCTGATGGCTGCTAAATGGTGCTCTGGTGGTGCAGTGGTTAAGCGTAGCTGCTAACCAAAAGGCCAGCGGTGAGGCCACCAGCAGTCCCATGGGCCTGTTGATCTGCTCCTATAACAAGGACAGCCATGGGGCAGCTCCACGCTGTCCTGCAGAGATGCTTTGAGTCAGAATCTACTTGAGAGCAACCAACACTCCAATACTGCTAAGGAACCCCTGAGTGGTGCTAACAGGTAACCCATCTGGCTGCTAACCAGCACGTTAGAGGTTCAAGTCCCCCCAGAGACACCTGAGATCAACTTCTGGAAAATCAGTCACTGAAACCTCCAGGACACAGTTCTATTCAGACACTCCTGGAGGCCCCGGCGGCCAGCCCGACTGGACGCTGAATGTTCCAGTCCCCAGTGGCCTGGGCTCAAACTGGGCAGCCAGCGTTCATAGATGTGACTGGCTTCTCTAAGCCGGTCTGTGCCTCACAGCCTCCTCTTGGGTCCTGGTGAAGGGGCAGTGTGGTCCAGTGGTGCTGGGCCGGTGCTCAAGGGTCACCCCTGGGCCTTGGTCCTCACTGTGCCCTGACCTGGAGCTGATTTCTTCCCACACACCCTGTGACTCTGTTTCCTTATGTGTCCAGTGGGGGTGAGAACAGGATCTACCTGGGGGGTAGCTGTAGTGAGGACTTGGTGACACCTTTAGTGCACAGCACGTCACTCAGTGGGCTCCCTTTCCTTGTCCTCCTGCCCAGGGCCACAGCACAGAGGCTGTGAACCCCAATTTCTCTCTAGAGCTCAGGTTTGGGGCACACCTGTGATGTGGGCCTCGGGGTCCCAACCTTTATGAGGAGGCGCATCTCCCTTCTTTTATGGCTGGTCGCCCTCAGACTAGCCCTCGACTCATGGCACGTGCTGCCTGCAAAAGGAGCGAAGTGCCGTGTGGACCTGCAGCACCCTCATGACCGATACAGGCCAGATCACGGTGACCTATAGGATTCCCATGGACTGATTTTCTGAAGGAGCTCCCCCAGGCCTTTCTTCTTAGTCTGTCTTATTCTGGAAACCCCACCACAGCCTGCTTCAGCATCCATGCACACACAAGCCTCCACTGCCAGGTAACGTCCCATGAGTTTCTCTAGCCCAGATCAAATCCAGGACCCCTTATGGAAGGCGAGAGCCACCCATGCTTATGGCAAATCCAGCAAGACCCATGTAAAACTGCCCCAAGGTCTCCGAGAGATGTTGAGTCAGCCAGGAAATGGCCCAGCCTGCGGACAGATGTGTCCTAGAAATACAGCAGGTGCCTGAAACCCCAGCCTCTGCCCATGCACCGTGTGTCTGTGTGCAGGTGTGTGTGAAACCCCTCCTGGGGCCAACAGGCAACTGCGATAAATGGTTAGGAGCATAGAGCTGGGGCGAGACTTGCTCCATTCAAATCCTGGCTTCATGATTTCCAGTCGTGAACTTGAGCAAGATCACCAACATCCCTTTGTCTGGGTTCCCTGCCTCTACAATGAGATCGTTCAAACGCTTCATTGAGCTGTGATGAGGATTTGAAAAAGCAACTTGACCGGCTCAGATTGCCTCCATCCAGTTGCATTTGAAACCCCCCCCCAAAAAAAACCCCAATTGACCCACCTGGGCGTGCTCTTCTGTTGCCTGCTGTGGCCTGTCCCTGACTCATCCCCTCTGCTCTTGTCGGCTTCTGGCATGATCCTAGCACCCATCACATTTCCTTAAGGGCAAAAGGCCAGCTCGGGTGGGCATTTGGAAAGTAACCGAGGGAAGAAGGAAGGGGTAGTGTTGGGATGTAGTGGGAAGGTGACAGCCCAAGTAAGGAGTACTGTCTTCTGATCCTAGCTCTTGTGAGACCTGGCTTTACTAGCCTCAGTTTCCTTATCTGCGGGATGACTGAAACGCCAAGTCCTGGGACCTGGGAGATTTGGCCCTGGGGATGCTCCGTCCAATTTAAGTGAGCAGTCAAGGAGGGCCTAGAGGTCCAGGGACATATTCTGGCCTCTACGGGGCTGACCCACACTAACAAGGGGGCGTTAACACGCCTGATACCCTTTATACCTTCCCCAACTCTCCGGATCCTTAAACAATTTGATCTCAAGAGAGCAGTTCCGCAGCTTGCCACGCGAGGGCGTCCCAGGCACAGGAAATGGCACGGGCGACTAGGCGCTGCCAATTCTGATTTTCCTGAAATCTTCCAGTTACCTGGAAACAAAAGCAGTGCGAATATATTTGCTTTGGAATATATGCAGAATCTCCTTATCTAGACGCTTGGGTGCCTGGTGTGATTCACGGCGAAGCCTCACGTCCCAGTAGCTCTAGCTGACCACTCCCTACTTGCCCATTGTCCTCTCTGGCTCTGAGCCCTCACCCCCAGTCCATAGCAGGAGACAGCCCACTCCGGAGACGCCTCCCTCCATCACAGCCCATTCGGCCGCCTGCAGGCTCCTGCCCTTGCGCTGCTCTGTCAGCAGGGGGCGGCTGTGCGTCAGGTCTTGGACTAGCCCAGGCTCCACTGTTCACCAGGCCTCTGGGATAAGAAGGTACGTAAAAAAGGGGCAATCTGAGGTCAGAGGAGATGCTCGCTCACCACCCAGCCAGCGCGAACGTGTGGCTCCAGCACACACAGCCAAAGGCTGGGGCTGGTGCATCTCCAGGTGTCTTCTCCGAGTGCCCTCCGCCCCCCATGGGACTTGGGACTCTTCGCCGCCCTCTCCTCCACTCCATCCTCCCCTTTACCTCTGGCTACACCTGTCAGAGAGTACACATAAGAGGACGTGCGCGCGCGCGCATACACACACACACACACACACACGGTGCACCGTCCTCCGAATGCACTAGAAATTGTTACTTTTTATCTCAGGACACCCCCCCCCCGCCCCCAGGGCACTGAGGCCTTAGATGGCGGCTTCCTTGTCCCCTCCCTGCCCCTCCCCCAAGCCTGCCTGCGTCATCTCCCCCCACTGCCACTCCCGCTGCACCAGACAGAGGAGGCAGCAATTAGAGCCCCGCAGGCCCACAGGGCGGGCGCGGTTGCCATGGGAACCGTCTCCAGAACTGATGGAGGCTGAGCGGTCCTGTGGTGGTTTCCATGGAGAAGGGCTGATGTTCTTTGGTAATTTCTGGGGCCTTTGAGGCTCACAGCAGCCCAGGCTTAGACTCCACGCTCACAGCTGTGGCTGGCGTGATTTGTTGCCCCTCGAAGTCTCAGCTCTTCCATTCCCCAGGACGCACAGAGGGTGGGGCCTTGCATCGGCTTCTCGCGTTTCAGGCTCCCTGCACCATTGGGCACTCCAGCCACCAAGGACCCACAGTCACAGGGATCCTGCTCCCTGGTCCCACTGCTCCAAGAGACCTCCAAATCTCCCCAGAACCATGTGGACTCCCAGGATGTCTTGGGCCTGTCCTGAACCCTCTGACTGCCCACAAGGTCTCTGTTGCCTAGCAGCCAAATGACTCTTAAAAGACAGCCTAGGCCAGAGCCAGTCTCCCAGGAGCAGGGATGGAATGATGCCTTCTGACTCAGAGCATTTTCCAGGGGGTTAAGAGGTGGTGGTGGGGTGGAGGAGGGGCACACTGTCTTGTGCTGGGCTATGGACTAAAAGCACCCCTGACATCCAAGGCCAGCTCAGGACCCCCAAGTACATCATGGAGGGTCCCAGGATCAAGACCCAGGTCAGGGAGGGGCCAATAGGCCTGGGAGTCCCCATACCGATGGCCAAGGATAGGTCAAGTAAGAACGAGTGGCTGAGAGCAGAGCACAAACTTACATCCTGCAGGCTTGGGGGGTGGGGGGTCGTGATTCTGAATTCTGACCTCCCATAGCAGGATGAGTGGGGTCTCAGGTCCACAGCTCCCAGACCACCCAAATTTCCACCCTCACCTCAGCCAGCAGACACACTCTTGGCCTTCTCCCTCTGAGACACCAGGTGGCGATCTCCACCCTGTCCTAAGCTGCTCTTGACCAGTCCCCCTGCTGGGAAAGGTGTTGCCCACTGTGGCCTGGACCACCCCAAATGGTCAGGAGAACCAGGGCAGCCAGCACATGCCCACTCTTCCTCCTCCAGGCTCCTCCAGGGAGGGCCTGCCTCTTCCCTCCCCTGGGCCACAGCCCTGCCTCCCTGCTATCTAAGCCTTATGAGGGACCAGGAACTCAATAGAATCTACAAACTCAGTTGAGAGTAGAAGGAAGTGCCATCCTTCATCACTGGACAACATCGCAAACGACGAGGGACATGTACCACTGCAGCCATCAGCAACTGGAAGGCTCACCCTCCTGCCAAACCCTTTGCCCCATGGCACCCTGTCCCATCCCCACCCCAGGACTGGTCCGCGCAGGAGGTCAGAAAGTACTTTCCCATGCTCTCACCACCCCCGGCACCTTGGGGTCCCCACAGCTATCCCTCCTCTCCCACTAGAGCGGAGAAAGGTCATCTGAGGTCCCCTCCCTGGCCCCAGCTGCGTGCGTCAGTGGCCTGCAGGGGGGTGCCGGGGAGGCCTGTCTGGCTGTGTAGGCGGCAGCACAGACACAAGTGCCCTGATGGCTCAGCACACAGTCAGGGAGGCCCCGTGCTCTGTCCCCACCTGCCCCAAGCCCCAAACCCTAAGTTCCCTGGGTCAGCTGAGCCCTCCACCCCCACTTTCTGATCCTGTAGTCTTCCTCGTTGCTGTCTTCTTCATGGGTGCCTTCCCCACTGATTCCCCTCCCTGGCTCTGTACCAGCACCCTGGAGGTCCTGTCCCCACTCCAGCCCCCACCAGAACCTCAGGTGCCTAGAGTGAAGCTTGGGGCTCCCTCAGCCGGTCCACAGGCAAAGGACAGAGAGCAAATGCTTCCTCCCCTTCCCATCCTTCCAGGGGCCCAGCCAGCCAGGCCTCAGGGCCTTCGTTGGTAAAATAAACCTGTGGAAATCTTGGGAATCTGTGCCCTCCTGTCTGGAACAGACATGGGAGACAGCCAGGACAGTTGTCCCTTGTTGGACGTCAGCCTAGGAAGGTCTAGAAGTGTCCACAGACCACCCTCCCTCAAAAAAAAAAGTCTAGCCACAGGAGATCTGTGGGTGTGGTGTGGGGAAGGTTGTATTTGACAAGCACTGGGTTAGGGGAGGGGTGCAGACCATCCTTTGAACTGTACAACCCTGGCCCAGGCTGGTGGTGCATCTGGGGCTCACTCTGGTCTGTCTCTGTCTGCCCCAGGGAGGAGTGAAGGTCCTGATCACGGGCCCGTGGCAAGAAGCCAGCACTAACTACAGCTGCCTGTTCGACCAGGTCTCCGTGTCTGCGTCCTTAATTCAGCCTGGCGTGCTTCGCTGCTACTGCCCAGGTAAGGACACCTGCCCCACCACGCTGAACTGGCACCAGCAGCCTGGGGGAACCTTGGGCACCGTGCCTCTGTGGGCCTCAGTTTCCTGGGTGGTAACTGAGAGCCCTGGACAGTCTCCTTCAGTGCACCTGTTGGCTCATGGGCCTGAGTCCGGCAGGACACTGGGATTAGCAGGGAGTGTGATGAGGGTAAATTAGAGGACCAAGGAGCCGAGTCAGTGGACCCAGGAGTGGTCCCAGTTGGAGGTAGGCTCAGCCTAGAAATGGGGAGGTGGGAGCCAGACACTGGAGCTGAGGAGACTCCTGGCCAGCAGGTGGAGGGCCCAGGGGACTAGAGTTGCAGGGCGGGGGGTGGGGGGGCTACCTCTGCAGGTGGAGGCCCCGGGGAGTCTGAAGAAGTGGTCTCCTCTGGCTGCAGGATAAGGCACTGGCAGTCTCCTCCCAGCAAAGTCAGGAGTCCAGTACCCCTCCCCTCACCCCAGTGCTCCCTCCTGTTGGCATCTACCTTGCCCTTGACCTCCAAGATCACTGTCTCCCTGCTGTCAGCTGGATGAGGGCAGGGACTGTGGATTTCTTGTCCCCAGCTGTCCCCAGCCAAGGGCCTGGCAGGTCACAAGAGAAGGGGCTAGGGCTGGGGTCATCACAAGGTGAAGGCAGGACTCTCCAGGTGGCTGAAGTCCGTTTCCAGGCAGGACATCTGTTTCGGGGCTGCTGTTGGGACAACGGCATGGCTGGCCCCTGCCCCACGTCATTGCTCCTGGGTTGGCCTGTCCAGTGGGCCCAAGCAGTGAGCAGGAGCCGTGAGGGCAGGGGATTGCGGGAGCACACCCACCTGGGGGGAGCACCCAGGAGATCTGCGCAAGGAGCCAAAAGGAGAGGCCCCTCCGTATGCAAGGCAAGGGGATGGGGCAGAGTTGGCTGGGCTGGTCAGACCAGCAGACCTCCTCCTAGCTTCTATCTGGAAGCCCAGTCCGATTGCCCCCTGGTTACCCCAGCTGTCTCTCTGCCCACCCACCCCCAAGCCTTCTTTCCCCTACCACCCTCAAGCAGAGTGTCCCCAAGCCTGGACTGGGCTGGAGTCTGGACTGGGCAGACTCATGTGCAGCTCCTCCCTGGGCCCAGCCCCCTCCCCCAGGGAACCTGGACTGGCGTCTGTGAGGGGCTCCTCTGCCCTCCCTGCCCTCCCAGCCCCCTTGGCCCCTGGCGGCTCTGCTCAGCCTGGAACTCGGCCATCCTGGACGCCAGCCCAGACAGGGACAGCACAGGGACGTGTGTGGTTACTGCAGCCCCCCTCCTCCACCCTGGGTGGGAGAGGGCAACATGTTATTAAACGGTCTGCTTATCACCTGCTGCTCGGCAGCCTTGCAAGCCTATAAATAGATGCTACTTCCTGTACCTGGCTATTGCCTGGCTGGTAGCCCAGGCCTTGTCCGTCCTCGGTGATCTGGTCCATACCAAGACACGGACTGGCCACTTTGTGCCCCTGAGACGGTGTCCCAGGCTGGGACCTGGAGAATCTGGGAACGGGAGTTAATCACCGCCCGGGGAGGGGGACAGTGGTAGTGGGGGGCGGGGGGCACAGAGCAGCCAGCGACCATGGATGGGCTTCAGCTGGAGCTGAGTAGAAGGTCCAGCAGCCGAAGCCAGGACCGAGAGGGAGGCCTAGAGACCTCAGAGCCCTTGTCAGACGGAGCCAAGCACCCTTTGGGCTGGAGGGGGAGCAGGGCGCTGCACATAGGCACGCAGGGACACAGGTAGGGAGGGACCCACCACCACACCCTGACCAAGCTGCCCAGGCAACTCGGGCAGCAGACAGCACCCAGACCCAGAATCTCCCCCATGAGGACCCAGGGGTGCTCACAGAGAAGGGGCAACCAGCCTCACTGGGGGCACGGAGACAGGGAGACGCGGAGCTAAAGGAAGACATGGACCAGGAAAGGAAAGAGGAGTCCACCCACCAGAAGATGGTACCCCTGACAGCCCCACCTGGGGTTCCGAGGAGGTCAGCAGAGGACAGGCGATACGATATCAAACGTGGTGATAACAAGCGGCCTGTGATTCGCAGCAGTTCATCCAGCACTTACTGACTGAGTGGCCACACCCGGCCGGGGAACTGGATGAAGTAGGGAGAGGGGCACCGAAGCTCCGGGGGGGGCGGGGATGACCCTGCGTGGCCAGGCTGCCGGACCAGACTGGACCCAGGAGATCACAATGGTTGCCCTCCACCCTGTCTCTCTGGGAGTAAGTAGAAAGGGATGCTTTCCAATCGGCCACCATGCCACCATGACTGCAAGCTATGCCATTCCAGTTGAGGGAAGGTGAGAGAAGAGCAGCTGTTTGGTCCCAGGAAAGTTTTGTACTCCACAAGGGTTGGCCGCGGGGCAAAGCCGTGGTAAGGGGAGCAGAGTGGACTTGGAGTGGGGACATGTGTTACCCACCTTCCCCTCCTGCTGGCATGCCAGGTGAACCTCCAGGAAGGTGAGTGGCCATGAGCCTGGAGGCTGCCCGGGGCACAGGAGGTTCTGCGACTGGCTGGGGATGCTACAGGGAGCACCAGGTGATGAGTGACTCCCCCATCATGAATCCAGGCTTCACCCATGTGGCCTGGGGTTGGGCAGGCACAGGGGAAAGAGCCCAGGCAGTGAAGACCTGTTCTGAGAGCCGTGGCAAGAAGGCCTTCCCTTGAAGGTCAGACTGGGGTGGACTGAGCCCTGAGTCCTGGGTGGTTTCCCTGGTGGAAGTGGAATCTGTGTCAGCCTTTCTCAGAAGGAAGCGGGGCTTCACACGGCCCTGACTGGGAGCAGCTGACTTGGATGTCTTCCTCAAGTCTGTAAGCTCCTGAAAACCAAGCACCCAAATAGTAATGTGATCCCCATACGTGTCCTCCTGGAAATCTGTCCTGGGGAGGCCCTGGGCATCTGGTGTCCCAGAGTAGCAGGGCACTTAACCCTGACAGTGGCCAGATATAAAGCCAGGCCAGGCAGGGCAGCCTGCACGTCCACCATGGGCCTGGGCCATCTGGTGGACCATAGACCAGCCCTGAAGATTGCTATCAGAACAATGGCCTCAACCCCAAATCTGAGCCAGTCGTGACCATGAGCTGGCATTCATCGTTTGAATGACAATGTTTCATTCATGCATTTATTCAACCACAGTACTATCCCTTAAGCCCTGTGCAGAGACCAGGCCAGTGAATCTGGCCAACAAGGGCCCTGCCTTCTGGAAGCTTACCCTCTGGTTGTTGGAGGGCAGTGCATGTTTCATGCCAGCACCTCTGGCTCAGTGCCCGCTGGGTCCACCCTGCCTGGGCATGGAGCAATGGACACAATCAAAGCTCTTCTTGCCTCAGGGAGGCAAGAGAACTTCTGCAATGATACAGAATGCCATGCTGTGTTAGGTCAAGCCTTGTAGAGGTGATAGGGGCAAAACAAGAACAAAGGAACCCAGAGAAAAGTTTGTACCTACATCGCTCACCTGTGATGGGTAGGATGGGATGAGGGAAGGAGCCGGCTGGCTCCTGAGTGGAGATCTTTCCCTCTTCCTTTCATCCACTGATTCATTCCTTGAAACATCTGGATTGGGCTCCAGTCTCCGCCCTCACCACGAAGGGCATGCCAGCCAGCAGAGCAAACAGGACATTACAATGTGGGGCCAGGCCTCAGGAGCAGGACTGAGTTGTAGGAGGGCATCGACTGAGTCTGAGCAAGCAGGGAGGCTTCCCGGCAAGCAGCAGCATCCTGTTCAGTCCAAGCAAGATGGTCAGGCACAGGCCTGAATTAAGGAGGCACAGACGTTAACCGAGGAAGGGTTGCGGAAAAGGGGGCACCCCAGGTTCTGGTGTGGCACACGGGCTGAGGGTGCCAGCCTGCCCCCTCCACTGACCTCTGCTCTGTTGTTTCCAGCCCATGACACTGGTCTTGTGACCCTACAAGTCGCCTTCAACAACCAGATCATCTCCAATTCAGTGGTGTTTGAGTACAAAGCCCGTGCCCTGCCGACGCTCCCTTCCTCCCAG
This sequence comes from Tenrec ecaudatus, assembly GCF_050624435.1. Lineage (NCBI taxonomy): Eukaryota > Metazoa > Chordata > Mammalia > Afrosoricida > Tenrecidae > Tenrec > Tenrec ecaudatus. The sequence continues at coordinate 31,625,788 of NC_134530.1, forward strand.
CACGACTGGCTATCGTTGGACGGTAAGGACAGCGCTTGGACCAGCTGGCCAGGTGGTAGGAGAGCGGCACCTGTGGGTTCTAGGTATGAAAAAGGAGGGAGCGCCCAGGCCTCCTGGTTCCTGCTCAGAGAGGTGGGAGGGTGAGCGCCTCCATCTGGCTAGGCGTTGTCTCTGCAGTTGGGCAGCCATGTCTGGCCCTGGAGCAGAGTAAAGTACGTAAGGTTGGTGAGGCTGTGCTGATGCCTGCCAGGATGTCTGAGGGGCAGATGAGCCTCTGAGGAGCCCTGGCCACAGACAGTCCCCAAGCAGCAGGGGATGAACCCTACTGGGTAGTCACAGCATTTCATCAGGGCAGAGGCAGCTCTGGCAGTCAGGCTCCAAGCCTCTTTGAGACAACAACATGCATGTAGCTGAGTGGAGATGCTTGGTGAGGGTGGGGGTAGGGGTGAGGTGGGGCTCCGCCATCGTCACTGTGTTCCTTGCAGGAGCCTTGGGAAGAGCCTAGGGTTCTGCTGGTGGCAGAGGGAGTAGGGCCAGGGACCCCCTGGGGAAAGCTGGGACCATGTGGCCAAGGAAAGGGGGCTCCAAGGTTCCCTGCCACACCTACACAGTGACTATGCTGGCTGCCCCCCTGGGCCTCTGAGGCTCTGAAGAAGACACTGCCAATGGCAGGTGGTGCCTGCCAGGGTCAGCGAATGACCTTCCTGGCCTTCCATGCTCAGGATTGGCTGGGGCCCAGGGACTGAGCACAGAAAGCAGGCACAGGGCACAGGGCGCAAGGGGTAGCTTGCCAAGACCCGAGGAGCAGGGCAACTGGCAGAGGTGCCTGGTGGCAAGGGACCTCACTAAAGACCTTCCTGGCCTGGGGTACTGAGCCCTGGGCACGGTCAGTTCCTTACATGTCCTGCTACACACACACACACACACACACACACACACACACACACACACACACACCACATCCCTTCAGCCTGTCCCTTTCAGATTGCCCCTTGTTGCTAGCTTTGGAAGAACTTCTGGGCTTGGGCCCCCGCCCTGAGCTTGGCCTCCTCCCAGCCCTGACCCCTGCGAACCCTCCGGAGCTGTTTCCGGGGGTGGCTCCAGGTCAGCAGGCGTCTGCACCCTGGCCTCAGCTGCCTGGGAGTCCCACGCTCGCCTTGGCAATGTTCCTGGCTGTGTAGGATCCAGGTGGAGCTGTGGCCAGGGCCTGTGGGATGTAGGGGGAGGGGAGGTGATAGAACCAGTGGGGACCAGTGCTGGGTTCTCTGCAGAGAGCCCTGGCTCTCCCTGAGTGACCGTGTTGGCCTTCCTTGGGAGGCGGGGGGCGGCAAGAGACCCACGTAGGACCTGGCATGGGAAGCAAAGCCTTCACAGAGACAAAGCCTTAGCAGGTCGAACATGGAGGAAGCCAGGATCCGCAGCCACACCACCCCCTGGGAAGTCCAGGGAGGCTGTGTAGGGAGGCTGCTTGAGTGGAGGCCCAAGACCAGGAAAGGGAACTGGCCCACTGCTTCCTGAGAAGCGCACCCTTGGGTGATAAGCCAGCTGCCAGCACACCTGCTCCCCAGGAGCCCCCTCCCTAGGGACTCTGAGCTCTGCCTCAGACCTCCAACTTGAAGTAAAAGCACCCTCCCTATTCCTGGCCAGAATCCGAGATGGCAGGAGTTAGGAGATGTGGCAATGCCAGCCTCCACCTGGCATCGAGCCCTTGGTCTCCGAGGGGTGTTGGTCCAGTGTACCCACTCGCCTGGGCGTGGCAGGGGTGGTGACGATGGCCATGGTGACTTGGTGCCAGTCTGTCATTCACCTTTGGCTCAGGCTCCCTGCAGATGGCAGGGCAGGGCCAGAAGGGTTCTATTCACCCAGCACCCCCTGGTCGGGTGGTTCTTTTCTTTCTAAATGGAATACACGTGTCTTATCCGCCTGGATCATTTTCTCAGCCTCTCACTACGCAGATAAATCGTCACAGGGCTGGGGGAAAGGCAGCACCCCTGTAACCCCACCCGCAGCAGGGGATGCTGCTGCGACAGCCAGCCAGGTGTGTGGGGGTTGGGGGGTTCCTTCCCCCCTGCCCCCGACACCCCTAAGCCTAGGGGTGCACTTGTGTAGTTGGGGAAGATGCGGCCATGGAAGCTTCCTTTTTCCGCTCCCGTCCGCCCCTCCCGCGCCCACGGTTCCCAGGCAGATCCTCCAGGAGAGCTGCGGCGGCCTGGAAGCGTGTGCGCGGCGGGCGGGAGGCCGAGGGGGCTGCGGCAGGAGCGAGCGGGCCGGGCGCACAGCGGCGCGGGCACACGCGGCACACCCGGCCCACACGTGCCCTCGCGCGCGCGCGCCGGCGCACATCTGCAATGCGGAGCCAACGGGAACGCGATTGGAGGGCTGCGCCCGGCGGGGCTGGCGGCGCCACGCGCCCGGTTCCGCTGCGGCAAAACGCCCCGGTGGCCGAAGGGCGAGCCTGCCGCCGGCGCTCGCTCGCAGAGTAAACAATGCGGTGCCAGCCACGTGCCGCGCGCGGCCCCTCCCCGGTCCCCGAGGGGAAACTGGGGAAGAGACTGCCTGCCTTGCTTTGACTGAGAATACAGACTTGTTTGCCAGACTCAAGGCCGGCGAGGGGGCGCAGCCCCGGAGGCAGCGAATCCGGGCGCGCACCGCGGCCGCGCGCAGCGCAGTGTCGGTCCCGGCGGCGCAGCCTTTGTCTGCACGGGCCCGCCCGCCCCCGGGGAGGATGATCGCTTTCCTGGGGGCGGAAGTTAGAGTCCCTGCAGAGGGACCTTGGCGCAGGGGTCCCAAATTCCTAAGAGGTGGCGGAGGTGCAACCATCCAGGCTGGGAAAGACGGGACTTGGAGATGGGCGGGGCAGGGAGAGCCAGGTAGATGTCGGTGCGCTGGCCTGTGTTAATACTGCTGTGGGCGCAGGCCGCTGGACGCACTTAGAGGTCCTAACAGAAGCCCTGTCTTCCCCTGAACTAGCAGGCCCTAAGGGCCTCGAACCGGCTGGCTAGCAGCGGGGAGGAGGGGTGTGTATTTGTTGTATACCTGCATGCATGAATGCAGCCTCCAGGTTAGGAAGGTGGTGGGAAGGAAGGGCCCCTCGGCCGAGCTCTGGAGGCTGAGCAGGCTGCAGCTTGGGGAGGGGTAGCCCAGAGATGGGGAGCAGGTGTCCCAGGTTTGACCCAGCCTGTCTGGAACTCATCCTTCCTCCTCAACGGCCTAGGTTGAAAGCACGTTTCCTTGGACCCGATCCATTGCATTGTGTCCATGCTGAGTGAAGGGACTCCCTGGACCCTAGCTCCAGCCCCCTGACCCTGCACTGGGGAGATGAGCAGGGACCTCTTCCAGGCAGAGGAGGCCATGTGGACCTTCCCCCAGAAACTGGTTGGGAAGAGTCTCTGGAAAATGTCCCTTCAACCTGGGATGGGCCCCAGGACTGCTGAGCCTGAGAGGATGTGCTGCCTTATTACAAGGATATTGGTGTCTCCCTCTCCTCTCCTCTCCTCTCCTCTCCTCTCCTCTCCTCTCCTTTCCTCTCCTCTCCTCTCCTCTCCTCGCTCCTCTCTCTTTTTAACTGAAAAGAATAAACACAAGGGGTGAAGAACTGCTCTCTGGAGAGTGAGTGGTAGTGCTAGGCCCACATCCCAGTCAAGTACAACTTTAGGGGACCCTCGTCCCTGTAGGGACAGTGAGTGAAACTTTCAGTGTTGCCCTTGCTCACAGACGCTGGCATCTAACCAAGGCCAGATTGAGAAGGCCCACTGGGCCCACTTCTCAGAACCCCACTAAACCACCTATCCTTTGACGATATTTCCGATTGCTTCTCCAGCTGAGCTTCCTGCCTGGGTCAGAGGACTGGCACAAGGCCACCCGCTGGGCAGCCCCTGTCCAGTGAGAGGAGCTTATCGCAAGCAGAGAGCAGAGCCAGGACTAGAGCTCAGCTCACCATTCAGGGGCGTTTCTGGGCCAGCCTCAAGGGAGAGTGGATGCCCACCTCCCACTAGCCAGAGCCAGAGGAGGTTAACTCGCTGATCAACCAGTGTTCATTGATAACCTGATGGTAACCAGCCTAGTTCTGAGTTAGGTATGTGGCGATCCTGAGAGCTTCCACCAGGTTTAAGGAGCGGTGGGGAGAAGGACAAACAAGGTTTGACCTTCTGCTCTGCCCACACACTCTGCTCACAGGTGGAAAGAGACATGTGGCTGGTGTGGTCCCCTGCTCAGCCCAAACTTGGGAGCTGCTGCCCTGGCTAAGAGAAGTCACATCAGTCATCTCTGGAAGGTGACTGACTGAGTGGCCTCACCTCTGTAGAGCCCCCATCCACCAGAAACTGGAGACCATGGGGCAGTCCAGGGACAGGCAGGGAGGCCATTCCAGCTGCTCGGACCCACAGACCATCTCTGCAGGCTCCCTTCCTCCCTCAGGGACACTGGAGCTTTCTGATGACCTGATGAGTGGACCTGGGCAGCCAACCCCTGGGCTGCCATCCAGTCGACTGGCCAGTCACCCTCAGCTGGTCGATTTGAGGTTGCCGAAACCATCCATGTAGGACAGCAGTCCCCAACCTGGGAGTCAAATGACCCTTTCACAGGGGTCGCCTGATTCATAATAGCAAAATGACAGTGATGAAGTAGCAACGAAAATAATTTTATGGTTGGAGGTGGTGGGTCACCACAACATGAGGAACTGTATGAAAAGGTCGCAGCATTAGGAAGTTTGAGAGCCACTGATGCAGGAGCACGTGCCCCACACAGCACCAGGACTGATTCCAAGAGCATCATTTTTACCAGGTGATCTCGTGGGGGAGGAGAGGGCGTTAAGTCAACTAGAATGTCATTGTTTTACTAAGACAAATACCCATTGCCTGGAGGACCGCATTTGTCACGATTGTGAAGATAACGCATCTCCTGTCAATGAGTTGTCCTGACTTCACATTGCTGCTGGGGTCCCATCCACAGTCAGACATAGTCAGACACCAGGAACCTGCTGACCTACTAGGAACGCTTTGGAGGCGAAGTCGGAGAAGCACTGAGGCAGGGAGGGGCCTCACCCTTAAGCAAACCAGTGAAGCTCAGAAAGCAGGGCCACACTCTGCTCTTTCCCCAGGGTGGGGGCTGGGCATACACGCACTTGCCATCGCAGGGTCTGCTGGCGCTTCTTTGCACAAAAAAACAACCCGCTGCTGTCCAGTGATTCCTACTCAAAGCGACCCGGGGCGGGGGGCAGAGTAGAGCTGTCCCATGGACTCTCAAAGGCTATCATCTTATGGAAGCAAATGACATGCCTTTCTCCTGCATCACAGCCGGTGGGTTCGAACCACCAGCCTTGCAGTTAGCAGCCTAGGGCTTAATCATTGCAGCACCCAGGCCGATAGCTTCTTTGAATGAGGGTGACGTAAGAGACATGGGTGGTGGCAGGAAAGGCTGGTTAGAGCTTGTTGATAACTTGAAATAAATGTGCTGCCTCTGAGCTGTGCCCACCCAGTATGCCCTTTGCCCCAAAGTCTGGCTGCCTCTTCTTCAGGGTCTCATGTTCTCTGTGGGGTCCACATACTTTGCAGAAGTGAGGAGGGGTGCATGGGCCATGTGCTCTGTGAATATGTATTCCTAGGATACCCTGGGAATTGGGGTGCAAATATCCCATCTCTCCTGGGGAGTAGCTTTGCCTTGGGGCTCCTTAGGATCCAGCTGTTACTTCTTAGTCAGGGGACCAAAGGGGTGACCGCAGATGCCTCCTGGGGAAATGCTGCCCCACTGTTTGCCACGGGGCACCACCAAATCTGTTGGGAAGAGGTGACTTGAGGCAGAGGGTGGGCCACCATACAGCCTCCTGGCAGCAAGTTGGCCCCTCCGGGATGGCATCTAAGTTCAAGGGAGAACCCATAGCCCTGCAGACTTGGGAGGCAGCCTAGAGGCCTTGCCCTGGCTGTGAGGGCAGAAAGCTTAGTCAACTCTCAGGGAGAAGCCTCAAGATGTCACAAACAGCAGACAGAATCCACACACAAGTCTTTCCTAGCTTTAAGGTGACAGGTTCAAGCTGTCCCATGGTCAGCAGCATCCAGCTCTCCCTTGACCGGCTGTTGTGGGTTTATCCCTGGAACTCTAGAGAGGACAAGGCATGGTCCCACCCACAGGCCTTGCTGGAGACAAGTCTGGCTGTAGATGGCACCTGAGGCTTTGCTGAATGAAGGTTTACCCTACACGGGACTCAGGACACAGGGGGCAGGGGAGAAATGCCCCAGTGGGTTTCCAAGTTATTTTTACTGGAGTAGAAAGCCTGTCTTTCTCCCACCCAGCAGCTGGTGGTTTCGAACTGCAGACCTTGCCATTAGCAGCCCAACACGGAACCACTATGGCATCAGGGATCTGGTGAAGCAGTGGCTAAGCTCTCAACAACTATTGGGAAGAGTAGCAGTTAGGGATACCCCCTTAATCCCCCACTCCCAGACACACACACTGCAAGGAGAAGGGTTTAGTAATCCGTTCTGTAAGGATTACACAGGAAACTACCGGGCAGCCTTCCTCTGCCCTATTTGGTTGCTATGAGTCAGAACTGACTGGAGGGAGGCAGGTTTAATCTTGACAGCTAAGTATCTGTCGTTCAGGCTCTCTTCCACGGCGCCCCTGGGGAAGTTCCAACAACTGGCCTTTCAGTTGATGGCTGAGCACTTAAAGCCCAGTGCCAGCAGGCTACTCCTCCACGGGGACGGAGGTTAGGCGTCACAAAACCCAGGCCACAGCCTGGGACGTGAGCAGGGAACCCGTCCCCTTGGTTAGAAGAATGAGGGAGATCGATCTGGGGGTACCGGTTTTTCGTGGGACCCATGGGAGAGCTGGCAGACCTCTGAGCCAGCGTGGTCGTCTCTCGGCCCAGAGCGGCACACCCCTAGCAGTATCCATAGTGGACAAAGAAATGCTCCCCACCGGCCTGCCTTCTCCAGGAAGCCCTCGCTCAAAGTGCGCAAACCTGCAAGGTCCTTGCCCTGAAGACAGGACATCTGGGCGCAGGTGAACAGGTGGGGAGCTCCGAAGCATGCAGTCTGATCCATCCTCCTGCTCCTGACCTTCGTGCCCTGAAAGTCCTCCCCTGGCCCTCCTCTCTCGATTGCAACTGCGCCACTCAGCGCTGCTCTCTGGAGCTGGAGGCCCCTGCCCCCCTCAGCCCCAAACCAAGCAGGCCCCAGATGGCTGTTGTTGCTAGTTGATTTTCAACTCATAGCAACTCCGCTGACTGAGCAGAGCTGCCCCACAGGGTTGTCTTAGCTGTAATCTTTACGGGAGCAGATCATCAATCTTTCACCCATAGAGCCATGGGGTGGACTCAAAGTGCCAGGCTTTTGGGTTTTAGCTAAGCACTTAAATGTTGTGCCCCAAATCTCCAAATCTTCTTCCCCCAGTCTCTGCCATAGACTTCTCTCACGCTTTCAGCATCTCGTGTCTAGGCTGGAGCCTCCCAGCTGGTCTGCCTGCCATCACTTCCTCTCTCTTCCCATCCATGGATTCCTGTGTGGTTAGACAGCCTTGGTGGTGAAACCTCTTGTGGGCCTAGGGTTTGTTAGCTGCTGAGAGACAGACGAGAAACCAGGCATTACTGACCTCTATAGGAGAGGGTGTACAGGGAGAAAGAGCACTGGTTTGGGGACTTGTGTCTTGGGACAGTCCAGATCAACTGTAACCCTCCAGTCGTTGATTCTAACTCATAGTGACCCCATGGGACGGCATGGGACTGGCCCATTGGGGTGTTCTTGGCTATACCCTTTAGGGAAATCGATCAGCAAGTCTTTCTCCTTCAGAGCCACTGAGTTGGTTTGAACAGTCAACCTTTTGGTTAGCAGCCTAGCACTTAATCATTAAACCACCAGGACGATTCCTTATACAATATTACTCAAAACCCAAACTCCCTGTCATGGAGTCATAGCGACCCTATAGGACAGGGTAGAACTATGGGTGTCCAAGACTGTAACTCTTCGCCGGAATAGAAGACCTCATCTTTCTCCCCAGGAACAGCTGGTGGCTTTGAACTGCTGACCTTGCGGTTAGCAGCCTCTCATATAACCCACGACACCACCCAGGCCTAATAGACTGTCACCTATAAGCCGAACTCCACCTGTCAGTCTTTCTCAGCTCGTCTTCAGACATCTCTGTCATTCTGCCCTCCACTGTCCTGAAGCACTCGGAACCAAACATCCTGAGTTGGCGTCACCTCAAGGGCTGTGTGCAGATGGTTCCCACTGGTTCCGTAGGTCTTTTCCTTGGGGTTGCTCTCATGAAAATTTCCATTCATAGATCCCCACCTCACCCCGTCCCTTCTGCTCAGGGTGCCTCCTTTTTTGTCCAGCTTCCCCAACATTTGTGTAAAGTTAGCAGTCCTTCCTGGGGAATAATTTATTCATTCACTGCTCCTTGATGCCCCATTAGGTGCCAGGCACTGTGCCATGGGCTGGGAGTCAAAGATGAATGAAAATAGATGAGGTCCCTGTGCTCCCTGAGCTAACCAGAGCAGGGGAGAGCTGGCCAGTTACTTGTCCAAGCTAAAGAGGATGGTGGATTTAGTAGTTGGGGGGGGGGGGCAGGGAGGAGCACAGACTTAACACTTAGGAGGTGGCATTCAATAGAATGTAGAAGTGCCTCATCATTAATGCATTCAGCTGCTAACCAAAAGGTAGAAGTTCGATTCCACCCAGAGGCACCTCAGAAGAAAGACCTGGAAATCGACTTACAAGAAATACTCATTAAAAACCCCATGGAGTACAGCTCTACCCTGACACACTTGAAGTTGCCACCTGTCCCACAACTCTGGCAACAGATAATCAGTAGGACTTGTGGGTGAACTCGATATGGGACCTCCATGTCATGCAACCTGGAGGAGGATCAGATCGAGCGGATAAGAGACTTTGTGAGTTGATGGACAAGTGTGTGAGTGTGATGGGACTTTGAGGCATCTGTGTGTAAAGTCCATCGCAAATGGACTCCGGCCACACAGCTAAGCCAGGTGGCTGAGCCAGAGATGCAAATCTGCAGAAGGTCTGCATTTGGGTGGCACTGGATAAAATGGGTCAATGGGTGTGGCTGAAGGTGCTGAGGCTAAGAATATAGCCCTATCTTGAGGCCAGGAACTTTCCGTTTAATTACTATTGTACCCTGACATCTGCCACAGGGAGACTGAAACATAATGAATACTCAATACATGTTTAAGGAATGGTGGGTGGGTACATGGATGGATGGATAGAAGGAAGGAAGGAAAGAAGGAAGGAAGGAAGGAAGGAAGGAAGGAAGGAAGGAAGGAAGGAAGGAAGGAAGGAAGGAAGAATGGCTGGTGGATGGAATCGATGAATGGCTAGGTGAGTAGATGGATTGATGGATGGATGGGTGGATAGATGGATGGATGGATGGATGGATGGATGGATGGATGGATGGATGGATGGATGGATGGATGGGTGGATAGATGGATGGATGGATGGATGGATGGATGGATGGATGGATGGACCGATGATTCCAGTGGTATCTTTGTGATCCTTGTCCTGACTGCTGGCTAACTTCAGCTTTAGGCTGCAACAGTCCTGATGGTCACCTTGATATCAGAACCAGACTGGGCAGGGTTTCCAGAGCTGACCAGGCACTCTTTCCCCCTTTCCTTTCGTCTTGTCACTGAACAAGCTTTTCAGGCAAGTGAGCCAAGATAAACATGCAAACCCTTGACTCCTTCTGGAAACAGGAGGGAGAAAACAATTCTCTTCCTGGAGCCTCTCAGATGCATCAGCCTGTGGGTCTCCACAGAGGAAGGGAACTTCTCAGCCAGACCCTTGGAAAGTCATTGCCTATGTCCCATTTCAGCTGGCCTGCAAGAGGCCTTAAGGAGGCCTCGGGTAGTAGTGAGCTCCACATTGGGCTGCCAACCGCAAGGTCAGCAGTTCGAACCTGCCAGCTGTTCCTTGGGGAAAAGATGTGGCTGTCTGCTCCCATAAAGAATTACAGTCTCAGAAACCCAAAGGGGCAGTTCGCTTCTGTCCTGCATGGGGTCACTATGGGCCAGAATTAACTTGATGGCAGTAAAGTTGTGTCTACTGCTAGAGGTGTTGTTTAACCTCCCAGTGACTCTCCCCTCACCTGATACAGCAGTACCTTAGCTGAATGAATGAATGAATGAACGAACGAACAAATAAACAAATGAATGAATAGGTGGGTAGCAGATCCAGGGACCTTGGAAACCTGCCTATCTACACCAAGCCCTTTGAAGGCTCCCTAAGTGACATATATTGGTATGATCTGGCAATCCCAGCTACCAGTCAGGCTGGCGTCAAGTGCTTCCCATTGATGACCTACCTTCTTGAACCCTCACAACCCCCTCTCCTTTGGCACTGCCACCTCAAGTTGGCACTGCCACCTCATGTTGACTGGGTTGAAAACCACTGTGGAAGAAATAGCCTGGATGGAAGCAACACAAGCCGCCCCAGACTCCCTCCCCCGTGCTCGCTGAGCCCCAGCCACCTGAGAGGCACTCTGTTGAGAGCTGGTCTTCAGCCATCAACCAGGCGTGCTCCTGCCCCCAAGAGCTCCTGGTCCAGGGGAGAGGGGGTAAACAGGACTGTGTTTTCCACAGGGAGCGTTCCTCTGGACCCCTGTGGGGGTGGGGAGCAGGCTTGGCCGGGGCTGATCCTGAGCGAACTTTATCATGGCTTCTCCTAGGAGTGCTCCTGCAGAGTTAGAGGGGGCACAGAGTTAGGGAAAGCAGAGTTAGAGGGAGCACAGAGCGCTCTCAGTTCTGACTCCCTCAGACCACACTCAACTGTTATGTTGACAACCCACGGACACAGACTAAACTCAGCCAAGAGCGAAAAAAGGGCCAGTCTCTTCCGTCACCCTCTAATAAGAAGGCTAATAAGGCTCTTCCGTCACCCTCTCCCTTGAGCTGTGGCCAAAGCCAAGGCCCGTTGATCTAGAGTTGCTTCCAGCTTGTAATGACGCTGCGAGTGTCACAGGAGACCTGAGCCCTGGGAGATTTTTGATGGGGACCTTGTGGAGAGGAGATCACCCGGTTGTTCATCTGAGGCACTGCAGGCTGCTCTGGGACCTCCAACCATTTGGTTAGCAAATGCCATTGATGCAATGGCCACTGGTGTAACCACGGACAATATTGCTTGACTGTTATAAATCACAATGTGTGTGATTTATGAAAGCTAGACAAATCACAAAGGATCTCTATCACCACCCGTAGATCCTCGCCCAAGCCTTAATCTCCAGAGTGTCTAACAGGGTTCTGTCACATACACGGGGCCACAAGCACGGGCTCAAGCATAGGGACAGTTATGAGGACAGGCCTGGGTTCTGTTGTGCACACTGAGCCGGTCACTATGGGTCAGAACTGACTCGGTGGCAGCGCAGGTTTGAGTCGCCCAGCCTCCATCTCCCCGCCCTCCTTTCCCTCAACCTCTTGGGCGCTTCTGGCGGGAAGCTGGAGCCCAGAGCCAGTGCCCCTCTCCTCCATGACCACCCACCTCCACCAGATTGCCTCTGCCTGTCCCCAACACTGCTGGGCATGGCGATGGGCTCGGGGAAGGTGTGAGGCTGCGAGGGGGAACGGGGCAAAGAGCACCCGAGCAAGCCTGTCCCTTGCAAGGAAGGATACAGACAGGCGTCATCCAGCCGTCTTCTAAGACGGGAAAGAGTCAGTGTGATACCGGGGGCATCTGGCTCTAATTTTACAAGCACGACGATGTTTCTGATGACACCGGGGGAAGGCTGGTTGGGGTCACCGCTCCAGGAAGCGGGTGTGTTGCTCAAGCAGGGACTGTCCCTGGAGGCAGTCTGGGCTTGCTGCACATCCAGAACCAGCCCATCAGGCTTGGCGCAATGCAGTCAAAGCCCCCCCACCTGGTGCTCTGGAACTTGGCAGTGACTGATGGGTTTATCCTACCCCCTTATGCCCCGCCCTGGACAGCAGCTGGGTGGGAGGGGGAGCAGAGCAGAAAGTGTAGGCAGAACTTGTGTGCCCCTGGGCACACTAAAGAGACTTCATGCCAACCCCTACGGATCTCGACGTTCATCCCCAGCCAGAGAATGAAAGAGCGTGCCTTGGAGACCTGGTGAGAGACCCTGGCATTGACTCCAAGTCACTTGAAAGTGAGCTGAGTCCTGGAGCGTCGTGGTTTCTTGTGCGACCCTGGGGACAGCCATTTCGGAGATTCCCCCCAGGAAGGAGCAGTCTTGGTCACTGGGCAGCAGATCCAAGCCAAAGACCAAGTTGGTCCTCGAACCAATGTGTCATGGGGGTGAGGCTGCATGGGGAGGGGCCACAGTGGGACAGCGACCTAGCATGTCCAGGAGAGGCCAGCTGAGGTGAAACGTGTGTGCTCCTGCAAGTAACATCATTGTTCCCTGCCACAGATGCTTCTCTGTTTTACCTAATGATGGCATTTAGCACCTAAGGTGATTAAACCCTCCCTGAGCTGAACCCCGTCAGCTCTGCTTCCCCAGGGCACAGGTGGTGGCGGTGGTTTTAAAATGTGCATGTCCTGTTGGGGGTCCAGGCCCGATGTAGCCGCCACCCTGGGTGACTCCTCTCCTCATGAGCTCAGCACTCAGTTGCTGCTTCCCTAAAAAGGGAACTTCCAACTCTTGGTTCCTTCATTGCTTCGAGACCTTCAGCTGGCAAGGCAAGGCTTTCAAAACAGCTTTGATGGGCGTCTCCGAGCCTATGGGTCTTCTGAATCCGTTGTCACCCACGCGCCTTTCTTCTTTGTTCTTTTATCAGCTCCCTGCATGGGAAAGGAATGACATGTACTTCCTAAGCTAGCACTCCTGATGGAGTTCCCAAGTGCATCTGGAGTGTGCCTGAAGGCAGCGGTCTTGGTTCCTGCTAAGGGTGCCCTTCACAGCTCTGATTCCATCGACTTGGTGGGGGCCGGGGGAGCACAGCATTCTCCCTGCAGCCTCAGCGAGGTCTTTCTGCTTCCTTGGGGGCTGGTCGCTCTGCCCTGGGGCTGGGGGTCGGGGTGGGGGTCCAGCTCTGATTGTCAGAAGGGGGCTCTGGAATCCAGAGCCCCAGGGGGCTGTGGCAGCTCCCTAGCTCTGCACAGAAGGGTCTTGGGTCCTTACTTAGCTAGATAGAACGACGCATGGAAGTGTGGTCATGCATGCTTACAAAAATGAGCCCTTCTCCTATGATGGGGAGGGAGCCCCGCCTGAGGGGGATTTCATCATCACATGAGGCCTTTTCCCGAGGCCCTCTCCCGTCTGAGACCCCTATGGGAACCATAAGACTCCAAAATGCAGACCCAGACCAGGGTCTGCAGCTATAGCTCGGCTGCTTTCCCAGCTATCTTGACCAGGGGGCCAACCTTGCCCTGTGGTTCAGCCAAGATCAGGGGTTAACACCTGTGGGCACTGGGTACAGGCAGCACAAAGGTCTCCCTGAGTCCTCACGATGGCCTTCCAACGCATCCATAGCCGCACCCCCATTTTATAGACAAGGACACAGAGCCCCAGGGAGCAGAACCTTTTCAGGGTCTCAGAGCTGGGACCGGGACCAGCAGCACCAAGAGGTGAGCCCCAGGCAACATCTGAGTCCTGAGCAGAGTGGACAGACATGTGGCTTCTCCACCTGCTGTGGGTTCCAGGCTTCTAGTTCAAATAAGCTCCAGGCTCCCACTGGCCTGGCTGGCCTAGCTTCCAGGGCCTGCCAGCCAGACGTCAGTCAGGCCCTTTGAGGATGTGTGAGCTGTTACCCAGAACCCAGACCTTGGGAAGACTGGCCATCATGCTCACAGGCACCACTTCTGGAAAGGGAATTGGCGGAGGAGAGGCTGCACCCCCACCTGTTCTTTGGGGCAAGGAGGGGGCCTGACCTCCTGTCCTTGGCTGCTGCTCACACCTGGATGTGCTTGACAAGGAAGCTTGCTTCTCTGGTTCTCGTATAGGACCAGTGGGGAAGACAAGAGCTCTGGCTTGGGGTGTGAGAGCTTGGAGCTCGGCTGCCTGCCAGTGTACAGTCCAGGGCAAGCTGCCTAGCCCCCCTGGGCCTGAGTTTCCTCTTGTTGCTGGGTCCTTCCAAGTAGATCCAGTCCGTAGCAGCCCCACGTGACAGCAGGACCACCTCGTGGGGCTTCCTAGGCTGTCAAACCTAGGATTTTCTCCTATGGGGCCACCGGGGGGGGGGGGGATAATGTACAGGAGCAGTAGCACCTCTTACGTACGTGGTGATCCTAGAATGAATTACACATAAAGAACTTAGTAGATGCTCAGTAAACGTGACTGATCATCTTTGTGATGGAGGTGGTAACGACGGTGATGATGGTGATGATGGTGGCAGCTCTCTCAGACTTAAGGACGCTTGGGGTCTCTTCCCCTCTCCAAGGGGCCTCTGTTCATTGGGCTTTTATCTCCCTGCAGACTTGTGCCGGGTGTGCCACCTGGGACGAGGACCATGTTGCATAAGACCTGGAACAGAATGGGCCTTTGGTAGAGGGTAGAGTGTGGAGACCGGCTAGCAGACACAGGGAGAGGAGAGTGCTGGCCGGGCTGCGTGGTATTATGAGTTACACGGACACATGCAAAAGTACCTGGGTTCTCTTTCCCCCGCCTCTCCCGTTAACTTCAACATAGGATTGCTCAAGGTGCCTCTCTTTGAGCTGTGTCTGGATGACTGGCAGTACCGGAGGCAGTACACTGCTTCCCACACTGCTCCTGGGTGCGGAGGGCAGGCAAGCTGCATTTAACAGCAAACCTCAGTGGGGGAGAATCGGCTATCCCAGCACGCCCAGAGCATATTGTGAAGCCAGTTAAACCTAAAGAGATGGTGCCGGCCGTGATTCTATGGCCCAACCCCTCCCCAGTGCACCAGGCCCTGTGCTGCCCGCTTTCTGCTCATCATCCAGTTTCACCCTTGCCATCTCTCTAAGCGACGGCCCCGCCCTCACTGCACGGATGGGGAATCTGAATCCAGAGGGGTCAAGTGACTGGTCCCAGGTCACATAGTCAAGGATTTACACTCAGGGCTGCCTGGGTACCTTGCCAGCTTCTACATTCATTTTGGGTTCTCTCCCACTCTGCCAGAGCCTTTAGAACAGAGCGTGTCTCGTGCTTCCCCCCACTTTCACACAGATAATGGCTGCGTTATCATCTGGTGCGTGTTTGATCGTGTGGGGCAGTGGAGGGTAAGATTGTTGGAGGATGGACGTGAGTCACTGGGGAGCATGAGGTGGAGATGGTTCCACCCAGCCTCGTAGGATTCTCTCTGTGCGCTCCGTCCCTGAGTTCTCAGGCTAACTGCCGATGCAGCTCTTCTCTCTCTAGATTAGCAGATGCTCCCAGGTAGCAGGTGATCTTTATCCTCCTTGCCCCTGCATCACCGGCTGCTGTATAATGACCCCAACACCTAGGGGCTGAAAACAACCAAAAATGTGTGCTTTCTCTTGATGCTGTGGGTCGGCTGGGCTGTTCCTCTGCTGGTTGTGTCGGGGCTCAGGCATGCAGCTGCAGTCATGGGGCTGGCCACTTCAAAACCAACCTCCACACATAGAGTGCACGGCCTGGTCATTAATCTGCGTGAAGCGGTAGTGGTGGAGAAATGGCACGTGCACACATGTATACAACACGGAGGGTGCACCCTCATGTCAGCTCTGGGCTACCGTTCGTGTCCATCGTCATCCCCGTTCATCCTCCAGAGCCCCGGCGCAGGGGCCCTTGCTATGACAGGTCATGCTGGACATGGACTACTGCCGTATCTGTATGGCGTCAGTCCTGCCCCTTGATCCTGCAGATTTGTAGTGACAACCTGGTGAATAGCAGGAGTTTGGAAGAGTCGTGTTGCTGGTCTTATTTTACAGAGGAGGAAACTGAGGCGCAGAAAGAGAAAGGGGCTTTCCACGTGGGGAGTGATGGAAGCTGGAACCTTCCCTTTGCCCTCAGCGCCTCCCGCATCTGGGACAGCCCAGGGCCCTGGCCAAAGTAGCCTGCAGTTCAGTTCCTGCTATTTGAGGCTTTCTGAAAAACTGACCTTTGCTTCTGGGTGAGCCAAACATGAGGCAGAGGCAAAGTTCAGGGCACTGTTTTTGTCCCCAATTCATAATCTGCACACAATAGGAAACAGGACCAGAAACAGCCTCTGACCTCTTGTGCGTCACCCGCTAGATGACTCAGAACCTCATGTCTCCCATGCCAAGCTCGCCTCCTTAGTAATGGGCAGTGCAGGACCCTATCTGTTTAGAGTCTCCATTCTGTCCACCCAGAATCCCCACAAGGTTGGCCCCCCAGGGCGCCATGAACACAGATGGACCAAATGATGTGAGAGTTGGCCATCAAGACCCTCCTGGCCTTGACCTTATTTTCCTATCTTGCAGTCATCTTTCCCAAAGGTAAATCCATGTATCTTTTTCTCTATTTCCTTATTCTTGGTCCCTTCTTACTTTGCATGTGCATTTTATAGCGTTATTGAAACATTATTAATTAGCCCACTTAATATAATATCCATGTTTTAGTGTATTCACAGTTATGCAGTCCTCACCAGTCTAATTTTGGAACCGCTTTGTCTTCCCAGTAAGAAACTCTGTGCCCATTAACAGGCGCTCCCCAGAGCCCGAGCCCAGCCTTAGGCAACCATTAGTCTACTTTATGGCTCCAGAAACTTGCCTGTTCGAGACATTCCATCTACAGGGACTCATGTAATCTGTGGTCTTTTGTGACTGGTTTCTTTCACTCAGCAGGATGTCTTCAAGGTCCGTTCACGTTGTGGCATGTATCAGCGCCCTATTCCTTTCCATGGCTTTGTTCCTTTTATTGCCAACCATGTTTTTCTTCTTCTTTCCCAGGAAATGAGCATGTTTTCATTTCTTTGAGACCTGGGAGGATTACTGGGTGATATGGTAACTCTGATTGGCCTTCAGAGGAACTTCCAGAATGATGTCCCCAATGCATAAATCACTTCACATTCCCCTCGGCAGTGTGTGAGCATCAAATGCTCCCCATCCTCTCCCAAACTTGTCACTGGCCACCTTTCTAATACAGCCATCTTCAAAATCCTCGGCCATCCGGGGCAATCCCAACTCATAGTGACTGTAGAACAGAGGAGAAGTGCTCCCTAGCATTTCTGAAGCTGTAGATCTTTAAGGAAGTCCATGGACTCATGTTTCTCCCACAGGGCAGCTGGGGGGTTTGAATAACAGCCTCTTCTGTTAGCAGCCCAATGCTTAGCCCACCGCAGCACCAGAGCTCCTCTTGGCTCTCTCAGTGAGTGTGAGTCGTGTCTCGTGGTGGTTTCACGGTGCATTTGACTACTTACTCGATGTTGAGCCCCTTCGCATGTGTTCACTGACTCGCTGTGTACCTTCTTTGGAGCAATCTCCAGTCAGGTCATGGGCTCGTTTTTCACTTGAGCTCTTCATCTTTTCCGTGACTGCGTTACAAGAATCCTTTATGCTTACTGGATGCTAGAACCTTGTCAAACACATATGGTAAGAACTTTCTCCTATTCTCTGGATTGGTTTGTTGGGATTTTATTTTCCGTCCACTTTTTTCTGATGTTGTCATTTGAAACATTTCATTTTGATGGCCTAATGTATCTATGTGTCCCACTTTGGATCCTTGTGCTTTTCATTTCATATTTTAAAAACCATTTCAAAATATCAGACTCACCCAATGTATTAAGAATGTTGTTGTTTTAGCTTCTCCCATGTAGGGGCTTGATCCGTTTTGAGTAAAGTTTTAAATATGGCGTGAGGTAGGTAGGGATCCAGTGTCATTCTTCTGAATGTGAACATCCAGTTGTTTCAGCCACATTTTTAAAATAATCACTTTATTGGGGGCTCGTACAACTCTTATCACAATCCATACATCCATCCATTTTGTCAGGCACACTTGTACACTTGTTGCCATCATCATTCTCAAAACATTTTCTTTCTACCTGAGCCCTTGTTATCAGTTCCTTAATTTCCCCTCCCTTCCCTCATGAACCCTTCATAATTTATAAATTATTTTTTCATGTCTTACACTAACCAATGTCTCCTTTCACCCACTTTTCTGTTGTCTGTCCCCCTGGGAAGGGGTTATATGTCAACCATTGTGATTGGTTCTCCCTTTCTCCCCCCACCTTCCCCTTACCCTCCCAGTATCGCTACTCTCATTATTGGTCCTGAGGGGTTTATCTGACCTGGATTCCCTGTGTTTCCAGCTCTTATCTGTACCCATGTACATGCTCTGGTTTAGCCGGATTTGTAGGGTAGAATTTGGGTCATGATAGTGGGGATGGGGGAAGAAAGAGGAAGAAGCATTAAAGAACCAGAGGAAAGTTGTATCATTTCATCAGTGTTCCAGCCCTTGTTGAGGACCATCCTTTCTCCATTGTACTGCTCTGCCACTCTTCTCAGTGGTTTTCAAAACCATTTTTATTTTAGTGCCTTAAAGGTAAGTGGAATAGGCATCTTTCACTCATGTTTAAATTGTTACTTAATTTGAGAAGACTCTAGTTTATTTTTTTAGTAATTGGATTATTCGAAAATAATTGAAATTCATTAAAATGAATTATTTTTAGTTTTGTTGTTTTATTTTTTCCTTTTATTGGGGGACTCTGGCAGCTCGTATAGCAATCCATACATCAGTTGTATCACTTTTAGTCACATTTGTACATATGTTGCCATCATTTTCTAAACATTTTCTTTATGGTTGAGCCCGTCGTATCAGCTCTTCTGTTTTCCCTCCTTCCCCCACCCTCCCTCTGGTGAACCCTTGATAAATTATACATTATTATTTTCATATCTTACACCAACTGTTCTCTTCCTTCACCCACATTGCTGTTGTTCTCCTCCCCCTTTTGTGGGGGAAGGATTATACATCAATCATTGTGATCAGTTCCCAAAAATAAAATTTTAATTAGAAGTTGGTATGTGAAGAAACATCTTTGATTTCTTAGCAGACAAGGAAGTTAAGTTACATTGCAACAAGAAACAATCTGATCTCCATGAGTTTAAACAATGGTTTATTTCTCTCTCAGCCTGCAAGTCCAAGACTAGTTGGCAGTGTCTCAGAAAAGGCTCCATCCCTAGACAAGTTTTCACAGTTGCCAGGGCTGGAAGAAGAATGTAATGAGCAGATCGGTGGCTTCAATATGAAGTGATGGGCGTGACTTTTAGTCACAGTGTCTTGGGCAAAGCACGACATATCGTCGCAACTAACTCCAGAGGGCTCAGAGCAGTGCAAAGTCCCCCCAAGCGTGGGCACCCGAACTATAGGGTGTAGAAACAGGAATAGCTATTGTTTCCCTAAGGAGCCCTAGGGGTGGTGTCGAGTATGCACGAGACTGCCAACTGTAAGGTCCATGGTTCAAACTCACCAGCTGTTCGTGGGAGACAGAGGAAGGGATCTGCTTCTGTTAAGGTTTACAGCCTGAGAAACCCCACATAGGGTCACTATGGGTCAGAACCAAGCCAAGGGTACTGGGTTTACTTCCCTAGAGAGTGCTGAAGTACTATCAGCTGTTCTAGACTTGCTGCTGGGCATCTCGCGCTTTCAATCATCACACTAGGGAAATTCCTTTCTAGAAATTTCCAGGCTAATTTCATGAACAAACGTTATCTAAATGATGTTAGGAGTTTGTGCAAATGATTGTTAGGTGCTTGGAGAACCACCACAGTCCGGTAGAATGGACACAGACTGAGAAGTTGAACCCCAGGTCTGGTGCTTGCCAACTCTGTGGCTTGGGCAAGTTACCAAACTTTTGGAAGCCTTTTTTGTGTTCCTTAGCCAGACTTTACAATATCCAACTTGTGTGAGAATTAGCAACAACTGAGTGTGTGTGAATTTGGGAGAAAGATGAGGCTTTCTATTCCCATAAAGAGTTACAGCCTGAGAAGCCCACACAGGCAGGACGACCTTTACCTATATGGTCACTCTGAGTTGGAATCCACTTGATGGCAGCGGGAGCGAGTGTATGTGAGTAGTTAGCACAGCTGCTGTAACTGGGCCCACCTCCCTGGTTCATCGTCAGACCCTCGGCCCAGGCTACAGTCAGGACAGGGCCTCGCCGTACCGCTTAAAGGCAAGGATTCTCCTTGTCAGAGAGTTCCACCAGCAACTAATGCCAAGTGTGATCCTCACTGAGTACATTCCCCGCACCCTTTCTCTCTCTTTGGAAAAACCACCCCATGTATTCGCAAAGTTTCATAGCAGCCAGCGCGACAATGTGCTTGCGTTGCCATTTCCGCACTTGGAAGAAAAGACCGTGGGTACCCACAGGCCCCAGAACCTGCAGGCCTTTGATCCTAATATGCTGCCCAAACTCACCCACCTGGCTCCCCTGACTTCCTTTGCCTGGACCCAAGGAGGGCGCTTGGTCCAGGGACCTCCATCCCAGGTCAGAAATGCAATGGGGGGCACGGGAGGCCTTCTGGAAGGGGAATGGATTCGGGCATTCCTCTTACTCTGGAGAAATGCTACCTTAGGGTTCCTGCGAGCTGCTGCCCGCCCCCGCCCCCTCCTAAGCCTACCACCTGAGCACCAGCAGTGATTTCCGTTCCACAGCCTGTACCACAGCCCTCATGCCTGGGGCTGGCCTTGCTAGAGGAAGGGTGAGCAGTGAGAAGGGATGGGCTTCCCTGAGGCCCTTCCTCTGATAGCTAGGAGGCTCAGTTATGCCTTCAAAATAAAAAAAAGTAACCGAAAATAAAAGAGCTTCCCCAGGTTTAAACCAGTAGAGTCCGGGTGCCCGAACCTGCATCCAAATCGACACAAACTCCCTTGCACTTTGCGGGGCTAGAGTCCGGTGCTGCCCTCCCGTGAGCCTACTGTCCCCTTGGTCACCGGTGCTCGCGTCTTCAGCAGTTCTTGGTTGAGCGTGTAGCGCACTCCCAGCAGTGAGCCGGGGTGGGGGTGGGGATAAGGAAGATGTTGTGCCTGTTCTCCGACTCCGTTGGTAAGCTGGTAACGATTAAACACGTTTGTATACATTTAATCCACCTGTGGAAAAGTGCACCTATCAAAGTGTGCAGCAAAATGTACTTTCACAAACGGAACCAGAACCCATACCCAGGTGCTGTCACCAGAACCCAGGTGGAGAGCAGGGCAGCCTCAGAAACCCAGAAACTTCCCTCCCCTGGGCCCTTTCTAGTCACCACCCATCGCCCTCTGGCATTCTGACTTCAAACTGACTTTATTGAGTGTGGTGGAAACAGTTATTAGGAGTCAGCACTGACTCTATGGCAGTGGTTTGTTGTTGTTTATTATGTCCCGAAGGAGCCCTGGTGGCGTGGTTACCCATTGGGCTGTGATCCTCAAGGTCAGCAGTTCAAAACCACTAGCTTCTCCTAGGGAAAAAGATGGGGCTTTCTACTCCTGTAAAGAGTTACAGTCTCAGAAACCCACAGGGGCTATTTTATCTGTCCTGTGTGGTCACTGTGCAAAAAACAAACTCACTGTCATCGAGTTGATTCTGACTCATAGTGACCCTATAGGACACAGTAGATCTGCCCTAGAGGGTTTCTGAGACTGTATGTCTATAGGAGTAGAAAGCCTGATCTTTCTCTTTAGGGGTGACTGGTGGTTTTGAACTGCTGACTTTACTGTTAGCAGCCTAACTCATCCCCCACTACATCACCAGGGATCTTTATATTATGTCCAGACTCCAGCATAAGCACTTTACATCTATTGACTTGTCCAATTCTAAACCCATAACATCGATACAAAGGCACACGAGTGAGTCTACAGCTGGCAAGTAGCTGAATCAGATTCTGAATCCAGGCACCTTGTCGCCAGAGCCCACGAGAGCCTGACTACTATCCTTCATCGCCTCCCCTGGAACCAACGCTCAGCTCTCACCGCCGTTTGGTCAACGCGAACTTGTGGCAACCCTATACAGTACAGGGTAGGATGCCCCTGTGAGCTTCTGAGACGCTGTTTATGGGGGTAGAAAGTCCAGCTTTTCTCCTATGGAGAAATTGATGGTTTCAAATCGTGAACTTTAGGACCTAGCCCAATGCCTAACACTCCACCATCGCAGAATTCACATACCCACGCTCCCAGTCCAGGACAGCTGAGAGTGGCAGGAAAAGCCAGAGGGTGATGGGGGTTGAGTGGAGAAAATCAAGGGGAGAAGGTGCCCAGGGAGAGTGGGAAAAGTTCAGGTGTCCCAGATAGTGAGCATGGGGTGGGAGCGTGATGCACCATTGGAGCAAAACTGTGACTATATTCAGGTGTCTGCCAGAGCAGGCTCCTGAACAGCAGCAGAACTTAAGGCAGCGGTTCTCAATTTGTGGGTCGCGACCCCTTTGGGAGTCAAACGACCCTTTCACAGGGGTCGCCTGATTCATACCAGTAGCAAAATGACAGTGATGAAGTAGCAACGAACATAATGTTATAGTTGGGGGGAATCACCACCACATGAGGAACTGTATTAGGGAGGCTGAGAACCACTGACTTAGGGTTCAGGTTTAGGTTGGGCATTCTGGTTCAGTGTGGTGGGGGCAGGGCAAGACTCCCTGGGAATGCCCTAAAGTTGACTTCTAATCAGCAATCACTCATTGGTTGCGCAGGCTTAAGAGCTGTGCAAAATTATTTGCGTATTTCCACGTGTTTGGGTGGGGTCAAAGAGACTTGGCTCCCGTCTTTGAGACTGAGAATCCAGACGCCAGAAAAGGGGCTCGTTTAAGTTTAAAGGCAATTGGCAATATAAAGAAGGGGACGAGGAGGACTCATGACGTTTTTGTTTGTTTTTACATACAAGGTGTGAGTGATGGGGGAAATGGTAGGACTTCAATGCTAGAGGGATAGGAGGAGGTGGTAATGACGTCCGTCCAGTTCGGAGGCCTAAAGGGGCTGCTTGGAGACCAAGAGCCTGGATGGAGAGGTGTGATTTGGGAGGGGAGAGGCCATTGGTATCCAAGTGAGCAAAGCAGAACCAGAATTTTGAGCACCAAGGTTTGACTACTATAGGTCCCCGGAGGTCAGCTACAGTGGTCAAGTTCAGCCGAGCCCTGTCGAGCCCTACACTGCCCACGGAACTGTCCCGCCAGCCTCTGCCCCCGGGGCTCACTCGCATGGGCTTTCTCAGTCCTGGGCCGCGCCCTTCCTTCCCGCCCTGCCTCCCGCATCCCGGCTCGCTCCGCAGCGCCGGCTCCTCCCGCGGCTGCATTGCAGACCCGCTGCCGCAGGGAGCGCCAGGAGCACCGAGGCCCGGTACGCGGGCCCCTGGGCGCAGGGCTCTAGGTGGCCCGACGGCGCCGCAGTGATTGGACAGCCAGAGAGACTGGCACGCGCCGCTCGCTGGGCCGAGCGCTCCGGGGACCGCACTGCGCGGCGCAGCCTGGAGGAGGGCCCCGGGCGGTCGCTGCCGGAGCCGAGCGGCCGTCGGGCTCGCGGTCAGCCTGCCCGCAGCGGACCGCGGCGCCCCCCAGCGGCCTCCCCTCTCGGTGCCCGAGGGCGCGCTGCGCCGGGGCTCTGTACTGCGGGGGCCAGAGGGCCGCCCCCGCCCGGTCTCGCGCGCCGAGCGCCGGGGCCGCGCTCAGCCCGAGCCCTCGGCAGGGGCCCGCTGTCCAGCGCGGCGCCGTGCGGCTCGGGCGCAGTTCCGGCGCAGTCCCCGCGCGGAGCGGCTCTGCGCCCCACACCTGCCTCTGCCCGGCTCCGGGTGACGTGGCGCTCCTCGATTGGCCTGCGGCGCCTGGGGGGCAGGGCCAATGCCGGTGAGCTCACCGCCGCGCCCCGTCATTGGCTGAGGCCGCACACTCGGGCTGTGGCGGGGAGACAGCGGTACCCGGAGACCCGCGAGTCGTTCCAGCTGCGGCGTGTGGAGCTGAGCGGGTTCGGGGCAGGGCTCGGGCGGGTCGGGCTGGGCCGGGCGGGGCGCGCAGGCGGAAGAAGCGGAGAGAGCCGGCTTAGCGTGCGCCTCGCGGAGCAGGAGCTGAGCTCGCGAAGTCCGAGTGAGTGTGCAAGAAGCGGAGGGGTGGCGGCCGGCGGAGGGGCGTGCTCGGCCGGTGTGCGAGGGCAGAGGGGGGTGGGCGGGCGGGCGGGCGGACTCCGCGGGGGCGGGGCCCACGGGGCAGGGGGCGCACGCGCGCGGGGGTAGTGGGAGGAGGGAGCGTGTTTATCCAGTGTGGGTGTGGGGACGCGCGTGTTTATGGGGCTGGGGTGAGGGAACGCGCGTGCTTGGGGGCGGCGGTGACGAAAGGGAGCGTGTTTGGGGGCGGTGGTGAGGAGCGTGTGTGGGGGGTGGGTGCGAGGGGAGTGAGTCGTGAGAGGACCCGTGTTTGTGATGCAAGCCTGT
Source organism: Tenrec ecaudatus (assembly GCF_050624435.1). Classification (NCBI taxonomy): domain Eukaryota; kingdom Metazoa; phylum Chordata; class Mammalia; order Afrosoricida; family Tenrecidae; genus Tenrec; species Tenrec ecaudatus. The sequence continues at coordinate 31,650,020 of NC_134530.1, forward strand.
GAGGGATGGGTGGGTGTGATGAGTACGCGTGTTTATCGAGTGAGTGTGAGGAAAGTGTGTTTGGACGGGGTGTGACAGGGGCACGCGTGTTTGTGGGAGGGTGTGTGAGTTTGCGTGTGTATGTGGGGGTGAGGGCGTGAGTGGGCAGTGGGTGTGTTTGGGGGTAGGAGTGAGGAAGCAGGCGTGTTTATGTGGGCGAGTGAGCGTGTTTGGATGAGCGGATGTTTGGGCAGCGCGCGTGTCTGCGGAGCGTGTTTGGGGAGGGTGTGTTTGGGGAACGCGCGTTTCTGGGGAGGGCGCGTGTAAGGGAGAGTGCTTGTCATGGGCGGGCGTGTCCGCGCGGCTCGCGTGCGAAGGATTGTTTTGGAACATGCACGTCAGCTGCGCGTGTGTTAGGAATTGTGCTTGTTTGGGGAGCGCGCATTTAAGCGAGTGTTTAGGGCACGCATGTTTTAGGGCTGTTTGTTTGGGAACGCGCGCGTGCAAGGGGGCGTTTGTGTTGGCAGGTGTTTAGGTGGTGCGCGTGTAAGATTGCGTTTGGGGCGGGTGCGTCTGGCGGCGAGTGTGTAAGGTTTAGGGCGGGCGTGTCTGGGTGGCGCGCGTGTAAGGTTGAGGTAAGCGAGTAAGGTGTTTGGGCGGCGTGGCTGAGCGGTGCGCGTGTCTAGACAGTGCGCGTGCAAAAGGTGCTGGGGGGCGGGCGTGTCTGGGCGGTGCGCGTGTCAGGGTGTTTGGGGAGGGCGTGTCTGGGCGATGCGCGTGTCAGAGGTGGTGCTTGTTTGGGGCGAGCGTGCCTGCGTGGCTGGCGGGCCGGCGAGTGTGAGCTGGACGGGCTGGGGGCGGTGGCCTGAGGCGCGCCAGCCTGACTTGTTTTTGTTTTGGAAGCTCGCGGCTCCGCGGCGGGCTTTTCGGAACTGGCTCTCCCCGCAACGCCCCTCGTTCACCTGCGGCGCCCCCTCCACCGGTGGCGAGAAGAGGGCCGGCCACCGTCTCAGAGGTGCCCAACCGCGCGGCCAGTGACGCGCTGGCCCTCGCGCGCCGCTGCGGTAAGGCGCCGGTGGAAGATCGCCTTTCCTAAGAGGCCAGTGAACTGAATGAGCGGTTCAGTACTCCGTGCGTAGAATGCAGTGGGAAATTTGGGGTAGAGGTCAGAGACTTGCTGAACTTCCCGAGAGCGTTGTTTACATGCAGACCAGCGACAAAAGAGGCGCCCTAACCTTAACCCCGGCTCCCATCAGCCAGGCTCAGACTGGGCTGGTTGGTCCCTCACTTTGGTTTTCTGATTTTTTGCGGCCTCGTTCTCTCCTCGAGGTTTGGTTTCCTGGGTATTGGACAGCGTCAGAGACCATTTTCAATCTCCGTAAATTACTGCAGGCATCACACCAGATTGCTTTACAAATTAAGCATGAAAACAATATCCCAAAACCATAATACTCTTATACATTATCTCCTTAATCAACTGCTTCACCAGAGAAAGATGGAAGATTTAATGTCTGTTTTATGTTTTGCTCACTATTGTTAACCATTACTTGATAGTCTTGTTATCTAACGGGAGTTCTCATGAGAAAAGTTTAGTAAACCTGAGAAGTACTATCAGGTAATTACCGAACGGCCTTTCTTGCTTGCTTGGTTGAAAATTTACAAATTGGGCTCCTGACAAGTTTTCCCTATTGGTACAATGGCATGCTGCGTGTAGACAAGCCTTGTTTTTTCCATTTTAATACCGGCAGGAGCCCTGTGTCACAGCGAAATTATTGCCCAGGGACCTGGTAAACAAGCACATTAAGCAAGTAGTATTTTTCAGGATGTGGGTTTAGAGCAGCGGTTCTCAACCTGTGGGTTGAGACCCCTTTGGGGGTCAAGTGGCCCTTTCACAGGGGTCACCCGATTCATAACAGTAGCCAAATGACAGTGATGAAGTAGCAACAAAAATAATGTTATGCTTGGGGGTCACCACAACACGAGAGACTGTATGAAAGGGTTGCCGCATTAGGAAGGTTGAGAACCACTGGTTTATAGGGAAAACAGTCTGAGGTGACAGCAAACAAGTTTATATTGTTTCTTTGTATTAAATTTCTAGAGTAATTATGTTAATGTTCTAGAAACTAGTGTTTACTTACATGATATGCTTTTCCCAAATACGTTTAGCCAGTGGTGAAAACAAAGGCGCCATGGTTAAGTACGCAGCTACTAACCAAACAGCCATTACTCCCAACCTACCCGGTAGTTTATTGGGAGGAAGCTCTGGCAGGGTCGATTCTGACTCATAGCGACCCTGCATGGGATTTCTAAGACTGTAAATTTATGGGGGCCGATAGCCTCAACTTCCTCCTGGGAGTGGCTTGGGGGGCTTAACCACCCACCTTGGGGTTAGCAGTCCAGTGCCTGCTTTACAGGGTCACCAGGGCTCCTTATAAAGATCACAGCCTACAAAACGCTGTGGGGATCATTATGTCACCTTCAGTCACTGTAAGTTGGGATCTGTGGCCTCCTAACAGTATAAGCAAGCAGAGGACTACTGTGGGTGTCTAAGGGATGTAGATTAGTTGTATTGTACACATTCTAGGTGGACATACAGTTAGTAACAATATTGTACTATTGGGGGATTTTTATTGACTTCTCTGGCCTTATAGGGAGAAAGATTGGACATTCTACTCCTGTACAGAGTTACAGTCTCGGAAACTCCATAGGGGCTGTTCTACCCTGCCCTATAGGCTCCCTATGAGTAGGCAGTAAGTTTTGAGTTTTGTTCTGCCTTTATGCCACACACAGAGACCCATTATTTGAGGCCTTTCTTTCCTCCTGTGTCTAAGACTCTGTGGAGGCTTCTCCTTTGTAACAGCTGTCATAGCGTCAGTATCCTATTGGACTAGCCTTAGCCTGGAGAATGTAGGTAATAGATTCAGGTGGTTAATGTTGAACATTACAGGCAGTCATTCTGATTAAGACAAAGATGTAGCATAAGCTCTTTTTTTGTGGCTAAGATTCAAGTGCTCAGCTCATTAGAGATGTCTTGTTATCTGGTAATTCAGGAAACATTCATTTCTGGGACTGAGTTTCTTTTTGGGAGTCTTCATCAGTTTTCTGGTGATTTTTGCTCATTGCTTTTGTAAGTCTCTGCTCCAGAAATGTGCTTGTAGACTGCCCTTTTGAACACCTTTTTCCTTTTTTTATATCATTTTCTTAGGGGCTCATACAACTCTTATCACAATCCATACATACATCAATTGTGTAAAGCATGTTTGTACAATCATTGCTCTCATCAGTCTCAAAACATTTGCTCTCCACTTAAGCCCCTGGCTTCAGGTCCTCATTTTTCCTCTCACTCCCTACCCCCCCCTTGCTCATGAACCCTTGATAATATATAAATTATTTTTTCATATCTTGACCTGTCCGCTGTCTCCCTTCACCCACTTTTCTGTTGTCTGTCTCCCAGGGAGGAGGTCACACGTACATCCTTGTAATCGGTTCCCCCTTTCCAACCGACCTTCCTCTACCCTCCTACTCTCACCACTGGTCCTGAAGGGATCATCCTCCCTAGCTTCCCTGTGTTTCCAGTTTCTATCTGTACCAGTGAACATCCTCTGGACTAGCCAGACTTGCAAGGTAGAATTGGGATCATGATAGTTGGGGGGGGGGGAGCATTTAGTAACTAGAGGAAAGTTCTATTTTTCATTGTTGCTACATTGCACCATGACTAGTTTGTCAGCTCCCCGAGACCCTTCTGTAAGGGGATATTCGGTGGCCTACAGATGGGCCACTCCACACTCCCACCTCATTCTCTATGGTAAGATTTTCTGTTCTGATGATGCCTGATATCTGATCCCTTCGACACCTCATGATCGCACAGGCTGGTGTGCTTCGTCCATGTGGGCTTTGTTGCTTCTGAGTTAGATGGCCACTTGTTTACCTTCAAACCCTTAAGACCCCAGGCGCTATATCTTTTGATCGACAGGCACCATCAGCTTATCTTGCTACATTTGCTTATGCACCCATTTGTCTTCAGTGATCATATCATGGAGATGAGCACACAATGATATGATTTTTTGTTCTTTGCTGCCTGATAACTGATCCCTTCAGCACCTCGTGATCACACAGGCTGGTGTGCTTCCACCATGTGGGCTTTGTTGCTTCTGAACTAGAAGCCTTTTTGAACATTTTAAGGAAAAGCTGTTAATACACACACTTACCGTCTAGTCTTTGGTATCACACAGAATAAAGACAATTCTGTCAAGCTTGGTACACATTGTTTCGTTCCTGCAGTGGTTTGGGGAAGTTCTTTCTTAACAGTGACTTCTCTGCAGGATGTAGTTCCCAACCCCTGACTTGCTTTACCTGCTTTTTTCTGCGTGCCTGCAGGAGTGTGCTGTCGTAGGTTCTATGTGGGGCTGCTAACCACAAGGTTAATGAATTAAAGCCACCGGCCTCTCCATGGAAGAAAGATGAGGCTATCTGTTCTAATAATGATTTATAACCTCAGGAACCCAAAGAGGCAGTTTCACGCTGTCTTACAGGGTTTCTCTGCATCAGAAAAGACTGGGTGACAGGGAGTTTGGCTGTGAGTTTATGTCTTCTCACATTTAAAGGGCATTCCTTCCTGTGACTTAAAGTGGTTTAATGTTTGTAGTTCATCGATCTTTCCCCAAGAAGAACCTCTCTGAGTAGCGCCAAGTCTTCGTTATTAAATATCAGCCGTGACATCCTGTCACAGCATATAAACTGAGTATTTGGGAGCTTACTTCGGTTATAGAGCCCTCTGCCAAAATGTTTTTTGGCATCCACCTGTGATATCGAGATACATGCCACATAATAAATCAAGATAAAACAAAAATGGACGACATAAAGATTAGACAAAAGGAAAGTGGGTGGACTGAAGAATGAAATGGGCAGAAAGATGAGGTTCTACACACCATTGATCCCATGGAAACCGACACCCTTTCTAGAGGTAGGGAACCCTGGTGGCCTCCTGGGTTACCCATTGGGCTCCTCACCACGAGGTCAGCCATTTGGAACTACCAGCCACTCCGCGGGAGAAAGATGAGGGGTCTGCTCCAGGAAAGACTTAGTCTCACACTGTTCTGCTCTGCCCTTGAGGGTCACTATGAGTCGGAATCGACTCAATGCCAGCAGGGCTTCCCTGGAGGTACGCCCCAAACTGCAGACTGGGCTTTCTAGCAGTTTTGGAAAATGCATAGTTAAAACAGATAGTCTTATGTAGCATGTAAGTTTTGGTAGCCATAAGTAATTTTTATTAACTATGGGAGATATCCAGATAGGAAGTATTGAGCTACGTGTTAATATTCTTTGCACTTAATGTTTAGGAAGTGCTTACTAGCCTGCTTGTGACGCTGGTCGATGTTGTCACCTCATGAGGATGCGGGAGCTTCCGTCTTGAAGATCATCAGTGATAGTCAATTGCCTTCAAGGCAAATGACAGTCTTTCCTTAGCTCTTCTCTCTCTCTCTCTCTCTCTCTCAATAATTTTATTTAGGGCTCACACAACTCTTAACACAATCCATACATACATCCATTATGTCAAGCACATTTGTTGTTTTCATCATTCTCAAAACATTTCTTTGTACATGAGCCCTTGGTATCAGCTCCTCATTTTTCCCCTCCCTCCCTCCCTCCCTCACGAACCCTTGATAATTGATAATTTTTTTCATGTCTTACACTGTCTGATGTCTCCCTTCACCCACTTTTCTATTGTCCATCCCCCAGGGAGGGGGTTATATGTAGATCATTGTGATTAATTCCCCCATTCTCCCTCACATTCCCCTTCCCCTCCTGTAGCCACTTATTATTGGTCCTAAGGGGTTTATCTATCCTGGAATCTCTGTGTTTCCAACTCTTACCTGTAATAGTGTACATCCTCTAGTCTAGCCAGATTTGTAAGGTAGAATTGGGATCATGATAATGGGAGGGGTGGGAGGAAACATTAAAGAACTAGAGGAAAGTTGTATGCTTCATCATTGCTATACGGTACCCTGACTGGCTCATCTCCCTGCGACCCTTCTGAGGTGAAACACTAAGGGTGTGCAACAGAACAGCAAGGGGAACAGAGCAACCAAGTCCCCAGGGAATACCAAAAATAGACGTTGGTGCCAGGACGTGGCACCCCATCAAACTTGACCAGAAAAACACTCGTAAAAGTCAACAAACAGACCTTGAACTATTTACAGGCTTTTTTTGGTCATTGTTTTTTTTGTTTTGTTTTGCTCTGTCTTGTTTATTGTGCATATTATCTCTGTAGGTCTATCTAGATAAAATAGGTGGGATAAACAATCTGGAGGTGAAAACAACGGGGCCAACAGTTCTGGGGGACATGGGAGAGGGGGAAGCATAGGTGGGGTGGGGAAGGAAGTGGGTGTTAACAAACCCAGGGATTAGAGAACAAGTGATCCAAAATTGATGTTGAGGAGGGTGTAGGAGGCCTGGTAGGGCTTGATCAAGGGAATTACTGAAACTCAAATGAAGGCTGAACACGATAGTGGGACAAGAGGAAAGGAAAAGGAAATAGAGGAAAGCTAGGAGGCAAGGACATTTATAGAGATCTAAATATAGACATGTACATGTGTACATATAAATACACATGATGACGTGGAAATAAATCTATGTGCATATATTCATAGGTTTAGTATTAAGGTAGCAGATGGACATTGAGCCTCTATTCAAGTACTCCCTCAATGAAAGGAAACTTTGTTCTATTAAACTGGCATTCCATGATGATCACCTTCCCGGATCTCTGAAGACACAGAGGGTGCATAAGCAAATGTGGTGGAGAAAGCTGATGGTGCCTGTCTATCAAAAGATATAGCGTCTGGGGTCTTAAACACTTGGAGATAAACAAACGCCCATCTAGTTGAGAAGCAGCAAAGTTTACATGGAAGAAGCACACCAGCCTGTGTGATCATGAGGTGTCAATGGAATCAGGTATCAGGCATCAAAGAACAAAAATTCCTATCATTGTGAATGAGGCGGAGTGCGGAGTAGAGACCCAAAGCGCATCTGTAGGCAACTGGGCATCCCATTTGCTGTTCTCTGATGCCCTGTGGGTGTCATCACACCCTGGAAGCACCTCGAGAAAGTCGTAGATTGTTTTGCAGATAACGAGGGCCTGTGTCATCCAGAGAATAGTAACTTTCCATCCCCAAGGAGTATTGAATTATATAGCAGGCGACTTAGCTAAAACCGTGGTATAATCGTACCTGAGTAGTATAAAAAAATAGCAAAAAGCATAAACAGTTCTTTTAATGATGGAGTGGAGGCATTGATGATGGTATGATCTTGCTTCGAGCTTCCTTTCCGTAAATTTCCTTTATAAAGTTTCATTAATATGGTGTCTGCTTTGCTTAACTTCAATATCTTGTATTTTGACAATCGAGCACAGCTTTAGTAGGCATACAATGTGGAAAAAAATCAGCCACCTGATTGTTTAAACACCTAATGTGTTTTCAGTTATTAGTTATAGTTTGCTAATCAATTAAGGATTATTTAGAGAAGGTAAAGTGTGGGAGGAATTTAGCCAGGGTTTGTAGGAGTTGCACTGACGTAAAGCTTTTGCCATATGGGAAGTGATGCTAAATAATGTAAGTAAATTCTTCCAAATACATTGAACTAGTGTTTAGCTACCTTCAAGATTAACCATTTATTCTTTCTCGTCCATGTTGACCTTTCTTCTTCCTGAAGTTCAAATCAAATCTCACCTAGCAACGCCCCCCCCGCCCCCCCCCGTCTGCCACAGCTCCTCAGCATGAACCCTCTCCTGCAGTTGGCTGCCCTGCACCCCATACTCAGTTCTCCCTCCTCATCCATACTACAGAGAGCCCAGGCAGCCTGTGCGGAAGTGCTGGGCTAAGGACTGCAAGGCCAGCTGCCAAACCCACCAGATGCTTCTTGGGACAAAGATGAGGTTCAGTGGCAGTGGGTTTCTTTTTTCAATTAGTTTCTTCATTTGTTGTGGTATCTATGCCAAAGAAGAGTCCTGGTGAGGGCAGTGATGAAGAAGTGCACACCTGCTAACTGAAAGTCCACTTTGAGGCCACCTATGGAAAATTGTGGCAGTCTTGCTTCGTAAAGGGCACAGCCTTGGAAACCCCATCCTCATTTCTGCTTTGGCTGTTCGGAGTGGAAATCAACTCCAGGACAACTGGTGTATCTGTGCTAACGTGATTCTCTGCACCGAATTTCTAACTGAGTCCTCACCCTCATCTCCCAGATTAGATTAGAGCAGAGGTTTTCAACCTGGGAGTCAAACGACCCTTTCACAGGGGTCCCCCGGTTCGCAAAATGACAGTTTTGAAATAGCCGTGAAAATAATTTTATGGTTGGGGGTTCACCACCACATGAGGAACTGTATGAAAGGGTCTCGGCATTAGGAAGGTTGAGAACCGCTGGATTAGAGGTTTCTTTCTGGTGGGGGAGGATATCTAGACTACATCCTCCCCTAGTACATTTGCCTAATGAAATCTGAACGTTGACAAGCCGGTTATACAGCAAGAAGAGAATATGTTTTCTCAAACCTAAAACAAACAGGATCACACCTCCCATGCATTCATTTCAGACAAGTCTACTATGTAATTTAGCACAAACTCTGCTTTATGTCAATTCAGGTCAGTTCAAGGTCCCTTGTAGTTGCGGACTTTTCAGTCTTGAGCTGCCCCTTGAAGTCTTAGACTGAATGAGTGCAAAAGAAACCAGATCTGATACCTGAACCACCTTCCCAGATTTCTTAAAATTGGCAAGAAACTTGCTATCTAGTAATATGCATGGCTAGCAGCTGTTTGCTCTAATATATTACAGTCGGGTGAGTATTGGGATTTTATTTCAACCCTACCACAGTTAAAATGTGAGGTTGTAGGTAAGTCACTTAATATTTCTGAATCTTGGTGCCTTTGCTGTTTTTCAAACCTGTCAGTGGCCCAAGGCATCAATGTAATGGGTCGCCATCAGCAGCCTTTAAAAATCGGAGTGCATTGCACTTAATAAGAGTAAGTATCGATTTGGGAATTTTTTTGTTGTCCCCCGCCCTTGGAAGTCACAAGTTGGGGTTAGCACTACCTGTCCTGCCTGAAGTGTGTGCAGGACAGAAAGAGTCCTCCACGGGAGAGGAGAAGCAAAGTGCCATGGTCAGAGAAGGAAGAATGGATGCTGGCCAGGCACTCTGTGAAGGAACTGATAACTGTCCAGCTTTTGACTTGATTGTCCTGTGGCCCCAAGGTCTCAAACTCTTCTACCTTTGCCATCACATTGATTCCAACTTGAAGCAACCCTTCCACTCCCGCAAAGAATTACAGACTCGGAAACCCACGGGCACTTCTACCCCGTCCTGTAGAGACACCATGAGTCAGAATCAACTCGATGATTCTGAGTCTGAGGATTATAAGATTGAGTCTCTGTTTCCCGTTTTGAATGAAACAGACACCAGAATCCATAAACTTTTAGTGACCCTTTACATGTATGCTGACTAATAATTCTTAGGAACATCATCTGAAGATGTAATTCCAGTCCTTAGTAATAACATCTGTGGTTTGGATAAGTCAACAGTATAAAGATCTTTTCGCCTTCTTCAGTGAAAGAAATGATTCACTACACTGCAGCCAGAATCAATATTCCTGGCATTGTGTGCATACGTGTGTAGATGTCTTTCCTAATGATACAAAAAACAGGAAGTGCTCAGTCTAAAAGTAATGATCTAAAAGCTTCAAAGTTAATTAGATAATATTTCCCAGGTAAACAGTGCTTGATCCCCAAGCTAGCCTAAGAACAAAACCTTTTTGTACCCAGATACTTAACGCAGGAATAACACATTGAACTATAAATCTATAAATATCTAGCTTGTTACAAAACAAATGAAATTGTTAACCTTACATTCATATCTGCAATGATGATGTGTGAACAAAATGCATATAAAAACAATTTCACTAGAGAAAACATTTTTGGTGAAGATTCTTCATAGAGTAGAATTCAAAATGATTCTCTGGAATTATAAAATAACATTAACCTTTTATAAGAAGAAACTCAGTAAGTAACTTAAGTCTCTCGATAACATAGCCTTAGCATTATTATAAATTAATCTTTTATTGTGCAGTTATATCTACTCCTAGGCACTCTGGTGGCATACTGGGTTACATGTTGGACTGCTAACCACAAGGTCAGCAGTTCGAACTCACCAGTCACTCCGTGAGAGAGAGGTGAAGCTATCTGCTCTCTTTAAGATTTGTAGTCTCAAAAACCCACAGGGGCAGTTTTACCCTGATCACTAGTTTACTGAGTCAGAATTAACTGGACGGCAGTGAGTTTTGAGATTATTATTCCCAAACGGAATATCGAGAAAGAGAAAACCTTTCTGAGGTATCTTGGAGGGGAAATGCAGGTTATGCAAGTATTTACTTATAGATCAGAAATTGTTTGCAGTAGAATTGCTGGAACTCTAAGCAGGAAGAGAGTACTGTATGTACTCGTCTATAAGCCGAGCTTTTCCGCACATTTTTAATGCAGTTTTTGTGGGAAAATTAGGGGCCTCGGCTGATATTCAGGTCAGCTCATACTTGAGTGTATACGGCCCTTACTCTCTTAAGGAAGCAATATTGGGTCAGACAGCATCCCCGGGTGACATCACACTGTTATCCCTTGTAGCTCTTTTCCGGTTTCTGGTGTGTTTGAGGAGCCCTGGTGGTGTAGTGGTTAGAATTGGTCTGCTAGCCCCAAGGTCAGCAGTTGGAAACCACCACCTGCTCCCAGAGAGAAAGATGAGACTTTCTATTCCCCTAACGAGTAGGGGCAGTTCTACCCTGCCCTCTGGGGTCATTATGAGTCAGCATGACTGGATAACAGTGAGTTTGATTTGTTTTTCTGTGTACTTGGAGGGCCCTTGAGCTTAGCCTGAGGAGGAAGAGAAATGGATGGAATATAAAAAGAGGGATTCTTTCCACTGGTTTTAGTTCCCAAACTCTTCTGGGGGAACATTAGTTATAGTAAATGCTTCTCAAGACGTCCCCACCCCCCACCCCCACAAGGTGGGAAGGTAGGTTTAAGAAGCACCTACCGTTAGCTCTCTTCTGGCAGTGAATAGTGTAGTTTTAAGGTGTTAGAGAAGCCTTACAGTTAGAAGAAAAGAAAACGTTCTTTAACCTGGTACTTCCAAACACACTTGACACAGGATTGTGGTGTTACTGTCTAAAAATCAACACCTGTTGGAATGTGCTCTATGGGATGCAGTTTGTAAAATAAGTTATTAGACCATTCCCACAGAAATATTTCATTAGGCCCACCTCTTTGGTCTCCACCCGGTCTGTGAGCACTGCTGACGTTGGATGTAGGCTTTTAGATGTGTGTGTCTTTCTAGGAACGAAGTCTAATTTTGATCATTGTCAAAAACCGGTTAACCATCATTATGGGTTCTTTAAAGTCCGTTGTTCTCTCCCGGCAGCCTGATTCCTCGGTGTATTTTACGTCTGCATGAGAATAGTAGTAGGTGTGGGCAGTAGTCTGGGTTGCTCAAAGACACTGAAGGAACAAATTGTAAACGGACAGATGATTTTTTGTTATTAGAAACTCTTCTTTTTTTCCATCAATAATTATGGGAAGAATTTACCTATACAGGACACTGTCTCTTTGCTTACCTCAAGCCATATTTATTTACAAGCAGAAATTAGAAAAAAGTGGCAGGAAGGGATGTTTTTAAAAATGAAAGACCACTGACTAAAGCTCAAGAGCGATCACTTTAGAACTAGTTAATGATGAACAACTGAAATCCATTTCAACATAGGAAGCTTTTGCTTAGAGCAGCGGTTCTCAACCTGTGGGTCATGACCCCTTGGTGGGGGGCCGAATGACCCTTTCACAGGGGTCGCCCAGTTCATAACAGTAGCAAAATTACAGTGATGAAGTAGCAATGAAAATAATTTTATGGTTGGGGGGTTCTCCACACATGAGGAACTGTATGAAAGGGTCGAGGCATTAGGAAGGTTGGGAACCACTGCCTTAGAGGCATTTAAAACATTCAACTGCCTACTTTTAGATTTAAAAACAACAGAATCTTGCACACTGTTCAGTAAAGGTATAGCAGTAACAAGCCGGGCTCCCCTGAATTCTTCAAACCAACTCACTGAGGGCTTGTGTTGAATTACTTCGTATGCAATGGTGCCTTGGTGTTCTTTAGAAGCCCATCATGGGCATTAGGATACGAGGGAAGTCCATTTCATCCATGTCCCTATGATTTGAACCCAGGAGAGAAATTGCTTTCACATTGGTGCCAGGAAAAGCCAGGAAACTGATATGGTCCTGAAAAGAATACACTCCCTTCTCCCTTTGGCAAATTCTGCCAATTTTGGTCGTCATATTTACCCATCTTAGTGCATTTGGTCTTTTTTTCCCCCATGAAACAGATGCCCCCAGGCTTTATTTTACTCTTTTCATGAATCTTGCTCTTATCTAATCTGTTGTTAATCTTAAGTATTTTTGTCATTCACGTCTCTCAGACATATTTGGATCTTAGAGATTGCTACCGGTTAAATGAGAGCTAGGAGAGAAATAAAGTTGAGAGGGGATGAACTGGGAAAGGGAAGGGAAAATCGGAAATTTTAAGGGAAAACGGAGACGGAGGAAAGGATATGTCCAAGGCCCAGCACACCCGCTGCTCTTTGAGTTGGCTGTGGCTAACTGACCGTTGTTCTGTTCTCTAACTGCTCTGTGAACCTTTAGACCAACCACACTGTGAGTGGCTGACTGAAGAGCCCACTCTGGGGACCCCAGAGAGGACAGCAGAACAGGACGGTCCCTCAGGCGGATCCCCACTTAGTGGAAAGCACTATACTATTTCCCCACCTAACTCAAAGGGTGTTAAATACTCCGTAGAGGAGAGTCATCATGTGCCAGGCTCTACAGGGTCTTTAGTTTGTTTTTCATGCCTAGCCCCTGGTACCGTTGGAAAGGATCAGGTGGGAGGGAGGAGCTGCCCTTAATAACTTGTCTGAAAGAGAAAAAGTGCATCATGGAATGACTCTAATGGAAAGTCTTGCCCCAACATATATTCTTGTGCTTCTTAAAGTTCACATTTTATATTTCAAACATGACATTAATAACCCCCTTACTCAACAAGTACTTGTTAAGGTCATATTATGTGTGAGAAATTCTGCTAGGACTAGGAGAATTCAGTAAACAGAAGAGCTAACAAGAATTCTCTGCCTTTATTTATAACTGGCTGAATTCCTTGAAACATGCTGGATCCTTCTTGTTTGTTTTACTCCCTGGGTGGCCAGCACACTTGGTTGGCTTGTCTTGTTTGTCGCGAATTCTTAAGGGAACGTGTGCAGTCCTAGTAGTGTGTAGTCAATACATTTTGGTGGCTTACCTCTCCTCTGGCCCAGATTTTCGTTTGAGAAGCCCTGGTGATGACATAGTGGTTATGCTTTGGGCTGCTGACTGCAAGCTCAACAGTTTAAAACTATAGAGAAAATCTGGGCTGTCTACTTCTGTAAACAATTACAGTCTCATAAGTTCCCACGGGCAGTTCTACCCTGCCCTACAGGGAAGGCCGCTAGGAGTCGGCACAGACTCGATGGCAGTGAGTTTGGCTTGGTTAGTTTTATGTTGATTAAAGCTGGTCTTTAATCACCCCTTCTGAAGATTGCCGCACATTTTGTCATTTCAGTCACTGGCTATTTAAGGTCTCAAGTGTCAGGATTTTCATTTTCCATTTTAATTACATTTTAAATATTTAATTTTATTCTACCTTCATTTTCCATGTGCAAGCTAGCTTTTGCCATGTTCTACAAGTTTCATTACAGTACTTTTTTAAAAAAACTCAAGAAAAAAGTACAAGCAGTAATGCTTTCCAATTTCACTATTACTATGTTAGAATATCTTAAATGTGCTTACAATTTTAAAAGGTATTTGTGGGAAAATTCTGATTTTTTTAAAATTCCGTTTGTCCACAAACTTAAGCCTGCCCCCCTCCATATTTCTTTTCACTGTGAATTATAATATTGAGAGTGGTCTTCAAATTTGCTTTTTGGAAGTTGGGCAAACTTAAAAATGTGCCACTCTTTTATGAACGCCTTAAAGGGAGGTGCACAATCTAAATCAGTGCCCCTTATCTCTTTGGCACGTAAACCAAGCTGAAGTGGGCTGCCTTTCATTGCAGTTGATTCGATACTTTATGGGCAACAAGGCTCTCAGAGTTCCATAGTCTTCTCCAGGGATGGGTCATGCTTTGAAATTAGATCAGCAAAAAGAGGAAGCCCCTCTAAGATGAATTGACACCGGGGCTGCAAACAGCAACGATTGTGGACGGTGAAAGAAGGACTGGCCCACATGAGTCTGCTGTGAGTCAGAACAGATTCGAAGGCACCTAACATCTGGTGTGCTTCAGTCGGCTGCTATCCTGCTAACTCGTGTTAACCCTGTGCATGTCAGGGTAAGACTGTACTCCTTAGGTTTTTCGGTGGCTGCTTTTACTGAAGTAGATTGCCAGCCCTTTCTTCTGAGGCATTTCTTGATGAACTCAAACCTCCAACCTTATGGACAGCATAGATCATTAATCATTAGTCCCTCCTCAGGATGCTCAAATGCTTGTTGTTGGGTGCTGTTAAGTTGATTCTGATACACGTATGATAGAGTACATGGAGTAGAACTGCTCCATGGGTTTTTTTCTATGCTGTAAATCAGCAGTTCTGAACCTTCCTCACACCGCGACCCTTTCATACAGTCCTCATGTGGTGGTGACCCTCAACCATACCATTATTGTCCTTGCTACTTCATCACTGTCATCTTGCTACTGTGATGAATCGTCATGTAAATATCTGATATGCAGGATGTCTTTTCAGTGTTACAAATTGAACATAATGAAAGCTCAGCGAGTCATCACAAAACAATATGTAATTATATATTGTGAAATATTGATTTCTAATGACATATATAAGTGAAATTTTGTCTTGGAGCATGGTGTAGCATGGAGAACAGTCTTCACGCTGGGTACTCATGTGGGCATATCTGCATGTGGGCAGACCCACCTGGAGACAGATAGAGGAGCAGTGTCTCAGTTCCTAAGACCATTGGAAATATGTGTTTTCCAATAGTCTTAGGGGACCACCCCTGTGAAAGGGTCATTCGACCCCCAAAAGGGTCGTGACCCACAGGTTGAGAACTGCTGCTGTAAATCAAATGGGAGCCAATTGCCCAGGCATTTTCTCCTGGTGGTGGGAGGAGAATGGGGGTCAAACCACTGACTTTGGGTCGGCAGCTGAGCACTTAACCATTGCACCACCAAGACTCCTTCCATCCTTAGGCATGCTGTCATAGAGCTGGGCTCTTCAGCTGCTCCTTGGCTATTGGATCATAAGCCTTGGTTTCTTTGGAAAGTAGGATTGGAACAGACAGGTACCCTCGTGCACCTCTAGCTCTAGTATTGCAAGATTTGAAGTGAGAAATGATTGTAGATTTGCTTGGTTGCCTTTGATGCGTTTGATCTCTTAATTTCCTGTGACCCATCCTGCCCTTTGGCAGCTCCAACAGTGGTTTTTCTTCTTGACTTGACCAGGACTGTTTGAGTGCAGTGGGGCAAAGACCAGGGATAAGGAGTGGGAATCCCAGACCCCTCATGTGAAGAAAGCCTAAGGAGCATCGACTGCCTCCCCTGATGGCCTCTGCTGGTGCCTGGAGCTGAGGAGTTTTTAAAAGGGGGAGTCCGACAACTTTTCTAAGGCTAAATTTAGCCATTGCTTTGGAAAATCCGAGTGTACAGCTTGTGCCTTATCTCGGCCTGGCCCTTACCCTTTCCTCTGTACTTGGACATCTTAAATGGCTTGCTAGGGAGGAGCAGCTAATGTACTCTAGTGGCCCCATTTATTCTGGGAAGGCATTAAGTGACTTCGTTGTCCCCATCTTTCTGAGCTTCCTAAAAAATTTAGGAGACTTCCTAAGCAGCAATTACAGTTCTCTACAGAAATAGTTCAAGTCATGCCTCCTTTTGCTTCATCAGCTCTTCCTGCCAGCCTGGCCAAGGGCTGTAAATGGAATGAGAGATGGCCTCTCATTCCCAATCCAAATAGCAACAGGAGGGCACATGTGCACTTGAGCTACAAATAACGCGTTTTAAAATAGCAGATGGTATTTGATGATTGCTCCTCCATTCATTTACCTGCCAAGACGAGGCTTTTTCTTCTACACTGGCAACCAGGCCCGTGGTGGTAGTGCATTTTCATGCTTGCAGATACCACTGGGCTGGTGTTCAGGTGTTGAAATCCAAGCATGTATTCTACACGTTCTACAATTCGTCTCCTTTAACACAATTAAAATCTCATACTTCTACAAAACCGTCACCTGACTGACTTGTCAAACACCTTGGAGCTAATTACAGTCATTCTTTTAATTAAGGTGAGCTGCCAATCTTCTCTATTCCAAATATTCCTCTTGGCCAGGGTAAAGGAGCAGATCAGAAAAACTAGAGGTTCGTGTTTTTGAGGTGAAGCACAACTGCTAAAGAAAAGGCTGTGAAGTTACGGTGCAGGAAGAAGTCCACTGTCCCTCAGAGCTGCTCTGCCAGTCTTGTGCCCCAGCACAGTGCTTACATAATGTCCTCACCTGTGCTGAAAGTAAATGGCAGCCGGCCAGGCCATAGTGCTTGCTCAGGTGCTTTGCAAGTTGGCTCCAGTAGATTTAGATCATTTTGTGCATTCTATTGCTCCGCTGGCACAGATGAGAAAGCTGCTGATTGGGGCACAAGCCACCCAAGCCCCCTGTGGAGAGTGGAGGCTGCTCGAGAGTCCTTGGACCCCAGAGCTCGATGAGCTCATCCATAAATTGACTTCCGGAAGACGCTTAGATGAGAAAACAATGCTCCTTTCCATTGGCTGAGCACTTCGTAGCCAGTGCCAAAAGCCCAGGACAAAGTCTCTGCTTCCAAAATATCCACAGCCTTGACTCAAGTGGGAACGGCACATGTAGAAAAACAACGATTCTATTTTGGAGTCCTGTTTCAATACGGGCAAGGCCTAGGAGACTTCCTGGGCATGGTGCAAGCATAGAGCCCACCAGTGTGCAAAAACGTGGGGGCACAAGTGGCTCCTGGGTTCAGCGGCCAGCCAAAGAGTGATGGTTTGATTCCACCCTGAGGCACCTCCAAATAAAAGCCTGGTCATCTCTTCTGAAAGATCGAGCAATTGAAGACCCCGTGGAACTAAGTTTTTTCTTAATCACCTGGGGCTACCCTCAGTCAGACAACTGGAGCTTGCAATCAAGCCAATAAGGAGCAATGGGACTAAAGGAGCAGAAAAATGTTGACTCCCAAAGCCTGCCCTGCGATGCTCTAGCAGTATGACCTTGGGTGAGTAGCATGTTTTCTGCCCCTCAGCTTCCTCATTTGTCAAGTGAAAAGGAAAACCTTTCAGAGTTATTTTAAGGACTAGAAATAGTATGTGGGGAACGTCTGGCTGCCGATAGCTGTTATGAACAGTGATAATGAAACCCTGTTCGAGACTTTAAAGAGTGACCTTTAGCAGGTGGACGTGGGAAAGGTGGGAGCTGTCATTAGGAGAGTTTGGGTGGTTTTAGAGAAGTGCCAGTGATGTGAGAATTGTGGGAAAGTAGCCTGGAATAGGTGACGAGGAGCATTCAATGCCAAGTCAACGATTTTTAACTTTGTTTTGTAGGTCAAAGGGGAGGAATTTAATTTTTAAATTATCTAATACCGTTCCAGCAATTGCCTTGTGCTGTGTTGCACAATACAGCCAGGAAAAGTCATGAGGTTACAGGATTTAAGATGGGATGTACATAGACTAAGGAGGCCTGGTAGTGCAGTGGTTAAGTGCGGGGCTGTTTGCTTCCTAGTAGACAGTTCAAACTCAACCTGCCACTCCAAGGGAGAAAGATAGGACAATCTGCTTCTGTAAATATATGCAGTTCCAGAAACCCCTGAGTTCTGCCCTGTTCTATAGGGCTGAGAGATGGGTCATTGACCCTGATGGTTTGGTTTAGGGTACATGATCTAGGGGAACCTGGGTGCGGCCAAGTACGGACAGCATAAGTCAGGCTAGTAGTTTCCCGATACCCTGATGTTCTGATGACACCAGATACGCAGACACTGAGTAGTTGCCACTCTGGAAGCAACAAACCCAAGTCTTGCTAAGCTTACAACATCCTGTGGGTGTGTGATTTCATGAATTCTTTTCTGTCTTTAAGTGTTTCTTGTTGCTTAGAAATTTTTACAATTTAAGTAAATGCTAGTTTGGGTGGTTTGAAAATGAACCCCTTTGAGAGCTAGGACTACTGATCAAAGGGAGATGGAAAGTGGCTTTTGGTAAGAACCCTAAAGGATGACTTTTGGGGGTGGGAGGAACCAGCACAGGAGGTGGGATCTAGGCCCAGACTGACCATTTGCTTCTGGGCAGTGGTGTCTGGAACTGCGTTTACCACCTGCAAATATTATTGCAGCCACCCTGTTAGTTAATCCATCTTGTCAAAGACCTTCCTCGCTTCCCTGCCCCTGTATTTTCACAAGCATGATGTCCTTTTCCAAGGACTGGTCTCTTCTAACATCAAAGTGAACTGAAGTCTGATCAGCCTTGCTTCTCAGGAGCACTCTGGCTGTACTTCTGCCAAGACAGATCTGTTTATTACTGTGGAAGTCCATGTACTGTCGATATTCTTCACCAGCACCGTGATTCAGACACATCCATTCTTCCCCCTTCCTTATGTAGTGCCCAACTTTCACACACGTATGAGGTGATTGAAAATAACATGGCCCGATTGGGGTCTTAAAGGCTCAAAGATAAACAAGCGGCCATCTAACTGAAAATCAACAAAGCCCACATGGAAGAAGCATACTAGCCAGTGTGATCATGAAGTGCCGATGGGATCAGGTATCCAACATCAACAAAAAAATCATATCATTGTGAATGAGGGGGACTGTGGAGTGGAGACCCAAAGCCCATCTGTAGGCAACTGGACATGCCCTTATAGAAGGGTCGCGGGAGGAGACGAGCCAGTCAGAGTACATTGTAGCACTGATGAAACATACAGTTTTCTTCTAGCTCTTTAATGCTTCCTCCCCCCCACTATCATAATCCCAATTCTACCTGACAAATCCAGCTAGGCCAGAGGATGTACACTGGTACACAGAAGAGCTGGAAGCACAGGGAATCCAGGACAGATGAACTCCTCAGGACCAGTGGTGATAGTGGCGATACAGGGAGGGTGGAGGGAAGGTGCGGTAGAAAGTGGGAACCGATCACAAGGATCTCTATATAACCCCCTCTCTGGGGGACGGACAACAGAAAAGTGGGTGAAAGGAGACATCAGACAGTGTAAAACATGACAGAATACTAATTTATAAATTATCAAGAGTTCGTGAGGGAGGAGGGCTGGGGGGAGGGGAAAATTAGCTGATACCAAGGGCTCAAGTAGAAAGTATGTTTTGAGAATGATGGTGGCAACAAATGTACAAATGTGCTTGACACGATGTATGTATGGGTTGTGAGAAGAGTTGTACGAGCCTCAAATAAAATGATTAATAATAATAACATGTCTTGGGTCAGGTGCACTTTAGTCGTCAAAGTTACATCCTTGCTTTTCGACACTCTAAAGAGGGCTGTGCAGCAGATCTACCTAATACAATGCTTCCATTGATCCCTGTACTGCTGCTCCCTTGAGCGCTGATTGTGAACTGAAGCAAGGTGAAACCCCTGACAAGCGTTTCTTCATTTATCACGTGATGTATTGATCCAGTTGTGAGGATTTTTGTTTTATGCACATTGAGTGGTAATCCATAGAGAAAACTGTCATCCTTGATCTTCCTCAGAAGTGCTTCAAGTCCTCCTCACGTTGAGCAAACCAGCTTGTACCATCTGCATAACACAGGTGGTTAAAATAACAGTAGCTAAAGCAAAGGAAAGAAATAATCAAGGGAAATATATAGATGGGTAGTTCCAAAGGGTAGTTAAAGAAAATGTAAAGCATTATAATGTACAAAGAACTGGAGTTAGAAAGCCAGGCGGAAAGAACACATTTAGCACATCTCAAGCTTGAAAGAATTGAAAAAATTCAAGCCTCGAGCTGAAATCTCAAAGGATCCCATGGACAGAATATTGAATGATGCAGGCAAGATCAAAAGAAGATGAAAAAATACAAACTAGAATCACTGTACCAAAAAGAAGAGTGGACCGACAACCACTGCAAGAGTTAGCGTATGATCAAGAACCAATGGTATTGAAAGAAATCCAAGCAGCCCTGAAGGCCCTAGTCAACAACAAGGTTCTAGAATTGGCGGAATACCAGTTGAAAAATCACTAATCCCTGCCAAGAAATTTGGAAGATACCTGCCTGGCCAGCAGATTAGAAGAGAGGTGTATTTGTGCCCATTCTAATGAAAGGTAATCCAACAGAATGTAGAAATTATCGAACAGTATCAATATCACATGTCAGTACAGTTTTGCTGGAGATAATTTAAAAAGAGTTGCAGTAGTTCAGGGATCTGCTAGAAACTCAAGTGATTCAGAAGAGGGCATGGGACAAGGGTACATACCATTGCTGATGCCACAGCATCTGTTGTGACGTTGGACACAGCTTACAGGAATAGCACTGGGGGAAAAGCTCGAGTATATTAGTGCTTTCCTCTTTCTCAAAAAGGTGAAACGTCAACCGATGACAAACCTTGTTCTGGACAACTTCCCAGATGGACAAAAATGTCAACAAAGTTTCTTGCACTTGTGCTTGAAGACAGGGTGGACCACTGAAGAGATAGGGAAGTTACCTGAAATATCTTGGAGCTCAGTTCAGTGAATTTTAGTGGAAGATCTGGGAATGAGAAGGATCGCTGTGCCATTTGTGTCTTGGGTTCTGGCTGTTCACGAAAAAGAGCATTGAGTGGAAACATGCCGTGCTTTGAAAGAACAGTTCCGAAGCAACCCAGATATTTCCCCCCGATGTTATTACTGGTGATGAGACATGGTACTGTTCTTTCAACCCCCCAAAGTAAACATCAGTCAAATCAGAGGAAGATACCATCATCACCTCACCCCCCAAAAGTTCATCAATTGGGATCAAAGATCAAGACATTGCTCGTTTGTTTTTTTGGATGTGAGGGGGATAGTCCATTTGAAGTTCATCCCACCAGGGCAGATTGTTAATGAGGCTTTCTATTTAGAGGTTCTGAAAAGATTGTGTAACAGTGCGTGATACAGAAGGCCTGACTTGTGGCAGACAGGACTGATTTTGCTACCATGACAGTGTACCTGCTCATGAAGCCATCTCAGTGCATCAGTTTTTGGCAAAAAAAAAACAGCATGCCTCTTTTATCCCATGTACTTTACTCACCTGACCTGGCTCTGTGCAGCTTCTTTTTGTTTCTGCAAATAAAGAGAGACATGAAAGGACCATGATTTGATGAAGTAGAAGAGGTGAAGGAAAAAAAATGAGGGAGGTGTGCTGTCAGCTATCCAAACAAATGAGTTTGAAAAATGTTTCCAAGAATGGAGTCGCAGAGTTGACAAATGTATTAAGTGTAATGGAGGATACTTTGAAGGTGATATGGTGGTTTTGTGGGAAAAAAATTAAATACATAGTTTTGGAAAAAAATTTGTTTTTTGGTGGGGGGTAACCAATCCCTCATATGTCTACAACAGTGTTTTCTAAAATTGGAAATATCACATCCCTGGGGGCGTTGGGATGATCCATTCACCCCCCCAAATTCACTGCCATCGAGTTGATTCCAATTCATAGTGACCCTCAAGGACAGGGTAGTAAAGATACAGCCCTTGGCCCACAGCATCACCTCCGCTCAGCCAATTGCCAGGTGTCTCTCTGGTCCTTAGCCTCTGAGCCACATGGTCCCTTGGCTTCTGCCTTTGTGGACCAGGAAGCCCTCCTGTCACGCTGCCTCCTAGTGCCCTAGTCTGGGCACTGCTCCTCGGTTCTGTCTCATGGTCTTCTGGTCTCCCTGCTTCCTTTGCTCTGTTCCATAATTTCTGTGCTACGGTCTCTGGAGCCTCGAGTCTCAGACAATTTAGACAGCGATCTGAACCGTGCTCTTCTTTTGATAGTCTTGGGCTCGCTCTCCTTTCATACCGCTTTTAAATGAAGTATCTCGTATGTGAAAATACTATTTTTTTTCTAAAATGTCGTTTTCCCAGGCAGCGTGCTTAGGCGTGATTGTGCCTACCGCCGTACTGCTTGCTTGCCACCTGTGTGCCCGCAGGGCCCTCACATCCCCAGAGCCAGACTGCTGTGCGCTCTTCCCCTGTTCCTCGTCCGGAGCTCTGGTGCCTAGGCAGTCTTTCAGGAGTGGCCAGTAACCAGGTCTTCATGAGGCAGACTTAGTCTTAAGCTTTCAGTTAAAAATTCAAATCTGGGAAACGCGAAGGAACTGGGGCGGGGGGTGGGGCGCCTGGCTTGCTTTGTGGGAACTCCAGCATCTTTCTCGGCTTTGAACCACCACCTCTGGGTCTTACATGTGTTCATGGAGGCTCAGGTCGGGGCCTTCTATCTGTGCTCTCACCCAGTGGACAGTTCAGTGGCTTCCCCCAGACTCTGCTGAAGACAGGATGTTGGGAATCCCTCAAAGCGAAGTCCCCACACATTCATCCTCCCCCACTCCATTTTAATTAAAAACAAGCAAAAACCAGACCCACCGCAGCATCAGCCTTCTTTTAGTCGACAAACGAGGCAGGGTATTTTCACTGCAGATCCGGGCACTCCTGTTGTCGGGCACATGGCGGTGCCCACTGACTAGCTGTGTGTGAAGTAACGTATCCAAAATACACATGTCTCTCTAACAGGAATCGAACATGGCTGTTCTGTGGCTCTTTTGGTTATGGCTTGCCCTTTATCCCTGCAGCCATACACAGCATCAGCATCCAGTTAGGAGATACCTCGCTCTGAACTGGCCAAGTACTTTTAGTCATTTCTTGTTACTGCAAGACACACAGAGAACCTGTCATTTGCCACTTCAGTATTTGTCGCATGTAGAGCGAGCGCAGTAGACCCAATGGTGTCAGCCATGCCGTGGGACCATCACATGTCGTGGCCATGTCGCCCATCCCCCAAGAACAAAAACTGGGTGCTGCCTTCAGTGAAGCTCTGCTCTCCCTACATTTGCCTGTCCTCGGTCTGTTATGTCAGCCAAACCATCGTGTACGTTCTTTTGTGATTGACTAACTTCACACAGCAAAATGTTTTCAAGGTTACAGAATTGTTCTGATGGTCACGATAAAGCTACTAAGCCAGAGCAAGCATGAAGCTGCTGCTTTTGACTGTCCATTTGCGGCGAGGCGCCACGGACATACCTTCATTCTATCCATCTAGCTGAGGAAGCCACGCAGAAGCTGCCTTTTGGCCCGGCTCCAGAGAAAGTCACTCTGACCCTGGAGCAGCACTGTGTGACAAACCTGCTCTTTCTGGATGCCTGCTCCAGCAGTTCCATTTGTGATTGTTTTCATATTTCAATTATCACTGCCCTCCCCTTGTGGGATTGAGCTGCTGAGAGATGCTGTTATGCAAGATATAATTTTGTTAAGAGGCGAGTAATTGCTTCTGAGTATCTCTGTGAAGTGCTTCTCAGAGCTTCTTAGTAACATGAGAGTGAGTCCCATAGCAACAGGGGCTGGTGCTTGACACTGCAGATGAGGAGCGAAACCCAGCATCTCAGTGGCGGCCAGGACACTGGTCAGTCCACCATTGGGAGTGTTTGGGTGGGAGGGTGCCGTGGGCAGGGCCTGGCTGGGCGATATCAGGAAGTCTGTCTTTGCAGTGTCTACCCCCTATCCCCCATTCCCCGCTTGAGGACTAGCTAGCGAGCGGGAGGGGGGAGTGGAACGAATGGGGGATGACAGGCACACCGCACTGCAGCACACTGCAGCACCGCCAGAACAAAGACGCCCGACTGACAGCCAGTGCTGGCAGCCAGGGGGAGTGCTGCCTGGGCCCGCCCGCCCTGTCTTGTGACATGAAATGTTCATCGCTACCACCTGGGCCAGAGGGATCCTAAATGGATGGGAAAGGATGCTGAGAACTCACTGGATGGGTGCCAGATTTGTAGGCTTGCAGAAGTAATACAGTGCTAGCTACAGAGGCTTAACATAAAGCCCCCCAGGTTCTCCCTTCCCACACGTTTCATGTGGAGCAGGAGGGACTGGTACAGGCCACCCCCACCCCATCCTTCCAGGGCCCAGCAAGGGCAGAAGGGGTGGGGGCAATCATCTGGCATGGGTCGCCTCCCCCTTGCCCTTTCCCTGTATTGGTAGCTCTAATAAAGTCTAACTGCCCTGCAAACGTAAGGCAGACTATTTTAGAGAGTGGGTTTGGAGCACTGTGGCCACCTGACTAATGTTATCAGGGACTGGTAGGGTCTTTGGGAGGTGCAGCAAAGGATGCCTCGCTGCTCTGAATCGAGGGCTACCTGCCAGGTAAACTTAGACTCAGGCTGCCCTCGAGTGGAGGAGACCTGCCTTCTGGCCACTGTTAGTTTCCTGGAGGTTCCTTGTGCCACCCCTGTAGTCGTTTTTCTCGTGTTTTACTGACGTCACTTCATGTACGATGCAATTCAATGGTTTAAATGTTTTCCGAAGAGTTGTACAGTCATCACCACAATCAATTTTCTTCATTCTTGTGTCCATTTTATGAACTCCCTATTTCCCCCCAGCCGACCCTGTCATAACCCCAAGAATGTATTTATCTAGTTACTGTCTCCATAGATTTACCCTCCCTGAATTTCATATAAAGAAAATCAGACCTCGCCAGCCACAACAAAATAAAACAGATTTAAATCCAAAAGAAAGCAGAAAATAATAACTAGAAGTTAAAAATCGGTCAAAATGGAAAGCATTTGGTAAGATGTTAAGTTATAAGCTCACTATATCTACAGTAATCCCCTTTTCCAGTGCACTCCGAGGACCTAACTATTCACATCTCTGGTCAATGGTTTGAGGGAGTTCGGTGTAGACTTAGCCCACGTGGGGACTGTGGAAATTGGTCCGGGGCTTTCATTGGCATCCAGAGCCTTCTGCAACCCTGGGATCACAGGCTGGTGTGCTTCTCCATGCAGACTGAGCTGACGTCTCACAGCAGTGGCAGCTATTTTAAGATAAGCCTTTGAAGTCCCAGCTTTTTTTTTTTCTGATATTTAGGCAGCATCTGCTTTCCTCACCACATTTTGGTACAGGACCCATATCCTCAATGATCTCATGAGGGCTAGTATCGAGACCCTTATTTTGTGTGTATCTTTAATGAACACAGGATGAAAACTACATGTCCAGTGTTTATGCAGGATTCCTCTCCCCACTGATGACTAGGCCATGAAGATCCTGTATGCCAGGCTCCTCAACAATTGGCCATGTGTGTCTGTTCATGTGATGCTGGAACCAAGATAATTGCCCTTCCTTGAAAAGATCAAGAGGTTTTCCGTAAATGTTCCTAATTAATACTGTGACTCCGGGTAAACAGCCTTCCTCCTCCTGCTTTTGTGGTCTCATACAGTGAAATCAATTTATTACTACGTTGGTATTGACATTTTTCCAGTCAAACTAGTAGTTACTATGTTTTTATTCAAGCTGATCCCCTGGGTGCCAAACTGGCTAATGCTGGGACTGTCTCTTTCCATAACGTTGTCTACTTTTCCTTCCTGTTGTGTAGTGATTAGACTCCAAAAACCAAGCTTGGTGCCATTGAGTCAGTGCTGACTCATAGCAGCCCTGTCCCTGTGGGTTTTCAAGACTGAGCCTTTCCAGGAGCAGAGCACCTGTCTTTCTCTCTTAGAGCAGCCGGTGGTGAATGGCTGACCTTGCAGTGACCAACCCAGCGCATAACCCGCCAGGTTAGCAGGCTAGCAATTTGTCTGTCCTTAGCAGACAAAGTGGTTAAAATGGGACAGCTGTACCTATCTATCATACGATTGTTAGGAATAAAGGAGTCCCTATAGATGGGGGCATACTGGCCTATACAAAGCATTCTAGAAATATTAGTGTTCTGCCTGTTTTATCTCAAGTAGAATGCTAGCACCTATAGAATTTATACGATTCACTTGGAATTTATAATTAGGATGGAAAAGAACACTGATAAAACACTACTTTTCTAGATTGCCCCTTTTGGTGATTCACATCATGAAATGTATTTTGAGAAAGGCTGGATTTTGAACATAACTATCCCATTGTCAGTTTGAGTAAGAAATGGGTTGCCACAGCTCTTTGACCAACTTCCCAGCACCTCCAGCTGCCATCAGGTCAGTTCTGACACATCGTGACCCCAAGTGTGTCAGAATAGGACTGTCTGTGCTTCATAGCTTTTTCACTGGCTGTGTTTTTGTAAGTTGATCACCAGATCTTTCTTCTGAGGTGTCTCTGGGTAGTCTAGAATCTGATTTAGCCCTAAAATGCACTTTGTCTGGCCGTTGACTTGTCTAAATCCTACCATCCTTACCCCCATGCCTGTACTCCTTAATCACCATGCCCAGTTTTCTTCTCTGACTGCACTGGAGGACGAAATGCCTTTTCTTTCATGATCACTCAAATGTGAGTGAACATCTGCGCTCCCGAGTTTAATAATGACTAGCTCCTTTTATTTAAATATATATATGTAACCTACCTATAATATATGTGTATGTGCATGTGTGTGCATGTGAGTGTAAATGCACGAATGTAGAGAGTATATTCTAAGTAAAGAAATACAGAATCACAAACCTTTTCTCTGTCTCATTTAACTCCATCAATAAGGCCAGGCCCCGATGGTGTTTTACGTAGATATGAGGTGCCTGTTTATGTTTGTCTCTGGTAACATGAGTCACGAGTCAAAAGAAATGTGTAAGAGTTTCAGGCAGTGAACAATACAATGCCCGGATCGGGAAGTAATAAAATCTGTTTTTTGTGTGTGTCGTAAAAACTCAGTGGGTAAAAAAGGAACTACATTTCCTTTCCCTCCCTTCCTTTCTTGCTAAGCATGCCCTCCCCGGCAGTTGCTTTCCCCATCAATTTAACGTAATCGGGCACTCTAGGAGCCCATCTTCCAGGTCTCTTCGGCATTGCATTGGGGGATTCAAAAAAGAAACGAGGTGCCAAAACCTCAAACAGAATGGTCAACAAAGGAGCTGCATGTTCCTTTAGCTCAGAACTTGGGCCAACTGTAGATGTTGTAGTCTTGTGTGAGGTGGCGACTCACTGCTGTGACGGGAGACCAAGCCAGGGCACGTCTCTGTGACTTGGTTAATGACAGTCTGTCTCGGATGCCAGTCCTGCAAGCTTGAACAGGCTCCATGCTAACCATTTTTCTTCCTGAACACAACCTCACTCTTACTCCTTTTCCATCTTAGATAACCAATTCAGGATGTCCATCCTAGAACGACTGGAGCAGATGGAAAGGAGGATGGCTGAGATGACAGGATCCCAGCAGCACAAACAGGGGGCTGGAGGAGGAGGGAGCAGTGGAGGTGGCAATGGGAGTGGCAGTGGAGCTAGTCAAGCTCAGGTAAGCATTTTGATCGACTGGTGAGGCAGTCTGTACAGTTTCTCTGTGTAGTTCTCATTCCCAGACGTAAGCAGAAAATCCAAGGTAGTGCTCTGCCATACCTCTGCTCCTAAATACCGTATTATAATCTTAGTGCTATGAAAGAACCTTCGGAAAGTGGGCCTTGTCGCTGATGGGCTCTACCTAGCTCTGTGTTGGGCTGCTAACTGCAAGTCATCTAGCCTATCAGGTTTCCTGGGTGCAGAAAGATGAGGTTGTCTGCCCCTCGGACATTTAGTCTCAGAAACCCCAGGGAACAGTTCTGCTCTGTCCGGGTTGCTCTGAGACTGCGGCAATTTGGCAGCAGTGGGTAATCCCTGCTGAGAAATAGGATGGTGGTGTGAACCTACCAGGTGCTCTGTGGGGAAAGATGGGGCAGTCGCTTCTCTAAAGGTCCCGACCTGGAAACCCTCCTGGCTGTTCTGCTTGTCCTGTAGGGTCTCTGAGACAAAAGCAGCAGGTTTGATTCCCCGAGTCATCCCACTGGTTTCACATTACTGCTGCTACCTGCAGTGGAACCCGGGGGTACTCGGTGGCAAAGTAGAAGCCAAATGGTGACTCCAATCTGTTAGGACACAGAATTAAACTGAGCATGTCTGCTTTGTGTATTCTATCCCTATTTTAAGTTTAACTATAAAACATAATTGTTTTCAGTAATTCCTAAGCCTTTTAAACTCAAGGAGATCAGTAGGAAAGGAGCCTGAGGCAGAGTTTCTGTAATTATTCAAGAACAAACAACAGTGTATATTGTGCCTTCGTTCACAAGTGCTCTTCCATAAACCGACTTGGATAGCCAAGTGCCAGGAAATGACCAACCGTTGTTTTAGAGTCCCATTCGTTTGGGAGACTTTATAGAAACTTAATTAAGAAACTTCATTTTTGTTAAGTCTCTTAGGCAAAAATTATTATTTTCAAGAGACCCTAGAGATGAAGTTAAAGGGACTAGTCGTGTTTCTTACGGCCATTACTGAACCATTGCCTAAAAGTGCAATTTCCTTTTCTCTCTTAAAGATAAATGATGATTTCTTTTGGATGGTTACTTATTGTAGATGAACAATAAGAGTTTTATGGTCTTTAAATATCAAGTATCAGCAGTATTTTTAATCATAATAACAAAACAAAAAATAGTATATCATATCTAAAAACCTAGCCTCTTTTTTCCTTGACTTTTCTTCTTGCTTCTCTCTCCAGAAATCAGTGAAAATAGAAAGTTTTGGCACACAGTAAAATATTCTCAAGGCGAATACAGGCTTTTCTTTCAATGGATACCAAGTTTTACAGAAGTAGTAATGGCTATAACAGAAAGTAGTTAAATTAAGTTTCTATAGCAGTCTTTGCCTTTCACCAACAAAGATGGCATATGGAGAACTACCCTCTCATAATCTCATCCCATACCAATTGCTTGTGAATGTTTTCCATCGGCTTGACGAGATGGCTGTTTGCCTTACGTGAGAGGGACAGTGTCTATGGTCTTTGAGTGCCAACAATAGCAAAAAGGTCTCTCCCGGTTCCCTTCCCGACGAGCTCCGTGTTCTCGTGACTGTGGTGTGATTGGCATGTGTGGAGTAGGGTCTCCGGGCCTTTGAGTCACAGCTGGCCACTGCAGGCTCCAGTTTGCTAAGTTGCGCCTCTAAGATGTTTTTGTTCCTCTGGGAGGAAGACATGACGCTTCAACAGCTTCTTGTTTTCAGAGACATTTCATTTTAGATTAATAAACAAAGCACAATTAGGAGCAGCAGTATTTCTGTAGGAATTGAATTTTATGAGGTTTATTACCAGCAAAAAAAGTACTTTGAAACACCACGAGGGGTGAGAACTGGCCTAGGAGTGCCATTTATTTGGGGGAGTATTAAGCATCAAGGAGACACTTCTCTTTCCTACAGACCTTTATGGTTGTTGGTCTCCTTAGCTGCGATGGAGTCAGCCTGCCCAACACAACACAGCCCAATTTGTTCCTGCTCCAGCCCCATGCTCAGCTGGGGAGCAGACCTCAGAGATCCATAGGCTATTGTTATTACTAACACACAGCAGTTCAAGATCCCGAATGGTTTTCCCAGTCTACTCCTCTCTGGACTTTGTCCAAAGGACCGCACTATGATGGGCTTCTTTGAAATATGTCTTTATAAGAGGTGGGGGGGGGGGACCACATTTAAGTGACTTCAACTTTCCTTCACAGAAGTTAAAGGCATCTCTGATCCATGTGATGCCCAAATGGCCGCATTAGGAAAGCAGCCCTCCTGTGCTTTCTCTCAGAATTGACTACCGATAATGTTGACTGCAACTAGGGGGCCAGAGCCACCTAAAAGAAATGAGCAGTTGTTATTGATTAAATAGTGCCTTCCAAAAAATATGTCACCTGATGAGGCCATAATTCTCAGTATTGTGTGCTTATCTTCCGTTGTATGATACCTTTTAAATCCTGACCTCAGCTTGTGGTTAATGAGGTGTCGCTCTAAGTTATGGTTGCCGTATTAACGAGGCAGGAGTAGGGTGTGGTGTATTTCTCTTAGTTACTCACCACCCTTGTTCAGGTCTCACGCCTGATCCCCTTTAAGAGGAATTTTACTGGAGTGTGGCCTGCACCTGTTTTAATCGTACAAGAGAGAAATGAGCAGATGGAGAGAGAACGTGGTCTCAGCAGAGAGAGGAACTGGAAGAAGGGCACCTCCTTCGGGCACACAGGGTTCCTGTGCTGAGAACTTCCGTGACCCAGGGGAAGGCTGATATCCATACACATGTAGATTTCCATGGGACACTGAGCTCACAGATGTTAAAAGGAGACAGCATCTTCTCACAGAGCTGACAGAAAGAAAGCCTTCCCAGACAGACACCCTGACTTCCAATTCTAGCCTCCTAAAGTGGGTGAGAGTATGCCTCTGTTGAAAGCCTGAGACAACAGTGCCCACTTTTCCTGAGATGGGTCAGCATGAAATTCATCATCAGAGGGTCAGCTGTACTAGATAGACTCGGATGTTGGGGGAGTTGTGGAAAATGACCCTGTGCCACCACTACAGAAAACATGCAGCGGGGCTAAAACTAGCTACGTTCTAGTCTCGGTTTCACTTTGAGTTGCTAATCACAAGTCGTTTGTCTCCCCTACATCAGAACATGCTGCCTTACTGGAGGGCCTGTAAGCCCTCCAGTGTTATGAAAAGTCAGATCATATCATGAGCTTTTTTTCTAACAGTGTGCTTCGGGGACTGGGACTTTGGGGAGCTGCTTTGAGAGCCGCGTGGTCGTTGTGTGTGAGAAGATGATGAGCCGAGCCTGCTGGGCGAAGTCCAAGCATTTGATCCATTCAAAGACTTTCCGTGGAATGACCCTCTTACACCTGGCTGCTGCCCAGGGTTACGCCACCCTGATCCAGACCCTCATCAAATGGCGGTAAGGCTCGGTGCCTGCGACTCGTGGTGCTCCTCAGCATGCATGCAGCTTCCGCTTGGGCATCCCCAGGAGTAGAGGGAAATCCGGCCGGTCGGTCAGTTTTGTAGCTGGAGTTAAGGGCTGGCTCTGAGGACAGTTTCCAAGAGATTGTTATGAACTTCTGCCTGAGCAATACTGAGCTAGATACCCACTTGGAAAAGTTGGGTGTTATTCTGTAGACCACTGGCTAGATCGAGAGCCCAGCCCTACTTAAGAAACTCAAGCTAGTGCTTCCTCACATCAAGGATGTGATGGCTTCATCTTTATTGGGTTTAAATAACATTTTATAGCATACTGTTATTTCTCTTAACACAGAATAAATTGTGCAGTAATTTCGGCTGCTCTCCCTTACAGCACAAAGCATGCAGATAGCATTGATTTGGAACTGGAAGTTGACCCCTTGAATGTGGATCACTTCTCCTGTACTCCTCTGGTAAGTGACAGACTAATTAATTCAGAGGGATAAGCCTAGTTCCCATTGTTATCCCCCCACTGACATAAGACACTTAACAAAGATACTTCAGGATGCCAATAACGTATAACATCTTCGAGGTTGCCAACCATGGCCAAGTTGTCAGTGCTTGTACTGTCATTGAAAAGCGTGTTTTGTCCTTCTCTGTCTTCTAGATGTGGGCGTGCGCCCTAGGGCACCTGGAAGCTGCTGTTGTGCTGTATAAGTGGGACCGCCGGGCCATCTCTATTCCAGACTCTCTAGGAAGGCTGCCTTTGGGGATTGCCCGGTCAAGGGGTCATGTGAAGTTAGCAGAGTGTCTGGAGCACCTGCAGAGAGATGAGCAGGCTCAGCTGGGGCAGAATCCCAGAATCCATTGCCCTCCAAGCGAAGAACCTCATGCAGATAGCTGGATGGCCCAGTGGCACAGTGATGCCATCAGCTCTCCAGACATTCCCAAAGGAGTCACTGTCATTGCAAGTACCAATCCAGGTAGGTCATCAAAATCACTCCCGCTTGGAGCCTGACCGCTTTCCCATTTGCCTTCAGAAAAGTCTCTAGGCTAGCCACCTACTTCTAGGTTTATTTATTTTGCTGCTTCTGATTTTCATTTTTCGAGTCAAGAATCCATCCAAATTCCATATCCACTGCTGTTGAGTCGACTGCCTCCTCGTAACCCTTTAGGACAGAGTAGAACTGCCCCCGTGGGTTTCTGAGGCAGTAAATCATTACAGGAGCAGACAGCCTTGTCTTTCTTTTGTGGAATGCCTGGTGGTTTCAAATGACTGACCTTGAGGCTAGCAGTCCAACTTACAACCCACTGCGCCACCAGGGCTCCTTCAAGAATGCATAATGCCGCTCAGAATCATGTAGAAAAAAAAAACAATTCTATGTCCATATAAGGAATACAGATTTTTGGGAGGAAGGTTGCCTGAGTCCAATAAATGCTGCTGGGGAAGATTTAAGTAAGAGGGACATGTCTTGAGTTCCGGCTTTGCACTTTGTGTCTCTCAGGCTTAGAGAAAGTGTTAACTCTTTAGGATTCCTAATCTTATCACCTGACCTGACTATCCTTTCTACTGTACTTTTCAGAGCTGAGAAGACCTCGGTCTGAACCCTCTAATTACTACAGCAGTGAGAGCCACAAAGATTATCCAGCTCCCAAAAAGCATAAATTGAACCCTGAGTACTTCCAGGCAAGGCAGGAGAAGCTGCTGTCCACTGCACTGAGTCTGGAACAGCCAAATATCAGGAAGCAGAACCCTAGTTCTAAGCAGTCTGACCCCGAGACAATCAGCCCCAGTGAAGGAGTGAGGGACTACAGCCGGGAACTCTCCCCTCCCACTCCAGACACTGCAGGATTCCAAGCCTCTGGATCTCAGCCTGTAGTAAAGTGGAATTCCAAAGATCTTTACGTTGGTGTGTCTACAGTACAGGTGACTGGCAATCCGAAGGGGACCAGTGTAGGAAAGGATGCAGCACCTTCACAGGTGCGTCCCCGGGAACCAATGAGTGTCCTGATGATGGCTAACAGAGAGGTGGTGAATACAGAGATGGGGTCCTACCGGGATAGTACAGAAAGCGAAGAATGCTCACAGCCCATGGACGAGATCCAGGTAAGCCTGCGGAGGCGGCTGCCGCATTGTGCCCTTGAGCTTGAGAGCCAATTTCAAAGGTCATTAAATTTCTCACCGGTCAAAGATTAGAAGCCTGGTGTTCTGTAGGAAGACTGCTCCACTGCCGTCTCTACTTGGGACTTTGTTTTCATGCAACAGATCCAGCATTGTGAACCAGCGGCTCAGGTCTCAGGAAAGCCCGCCTGACTTCTGTGTACCAGCTCCTCCTTCCTGCTTGCAGACAGAGCCATTTATTTCACTGTGCTCATGACTAGTTATTACAGAAGCAAGCCTGTGAGATTCGCTAGGGCAGGAAGCCTATGAAGAGTTGTAAAATCAGGCTTATCTGAGTGACTGGTTGGCATCGTCACCACTTAGTTTTCA
This sequence comes from Tenrec ecaudatus, assembly GCF_050624435.1. Classification (NCBI taxonomy): domain Eukaryota; kingdom Metazoa; phylum Chordata; class Mammalia; order Afrosoricida; family Tenrecidae; genus Tenrec; species Tenrec ecaudatus. The sequence continues at coordinate 31,683,377 of NC_134530.1, forward strand.
TAAAGGCCATTTATGATGTCAAGTTCTCATACGGTAGAGTGAACTACACCATGGGATAATGGACTGGCCTGAGTAAATTCAGAAAATCAAGAATCCTCTTAGGATAGTACATTTGTTATAAAGATAAGGTGATGATAACCTGAGCTTGGGCTCTTATGCAAGTTTATTCCATTAGTCAAACTATATGGACGGGACCTAAGAATGTGGGTTTTACTCCCCTTCTTTTCAGTGGCCCATTGATAGAGCTCAAGTGTAAAAGGAAAAAATTTTACCCCCACTAGAACAGGGTGTCGCTCGAGAGCACCCATGTGGATAGAAGGGCTGCAGTGAGAGTCACCTGCACCATCACACCCTACCTGGCAGCAGCTTGAATGCAGGCTTAGCTCACCTCTTCCTGCCAGCCCTTGGATATAGCAGCACAGGGTGAAAATCATGACTACGCAGTATGCCATTACAGCCCCAAATCAGCCTTGGTGTTGGGGACCCTCGAGCCAGCTCTGATTCATAGCGACCCTGCGCACATAGACGGAAGCCTTGCCTGGTGCTGTGCCACCGTCACAAGCATTCTTGTAGTCGGGCACACTGTGCCAGCTACTGTGTCAGTCTGTCTCACTGAGGCATCCTTAGACAATCTCAAATGAATCAATTTGGTTGTATTTCAATAAAACTTAATAAGTAGCTCTCATAAGGCATGGCTTCATTAATTATTGCCTTTTATTATCAGTATCTTTATAAATCCAATCTTAGCTTGTCTTTAGGGATTGGCATGTGAACACAAATTATGCATCGCAACATTGTACTTAGTACATGCTAATAGCAGTAAGATGTGCACCAAAAAGTGCAATTCATCATAACTCAAATGTATTATAAGCCAGGGACCGTCTGTGTTTACATTAACAGGTGGCTGGCTTTATTTGGTTTACCAAGTACAGTTTGCCAAACCTTATTTTAATAATTCCTGATGGAACACATGTCAGATATCAATGCAAAACAATGTAGAACAAAATGTATAAATATAATAAACTATAAAACAAAACCAGATTTACAGTATAAAAGTTAAATTTAATCAATTGACAGACCATGATGAAAACCACCCACTAAGGGGAGGATCACTGGTACCCCTCCCTAGCTACACATTGTGATGATTTTTAAGTGGCTTTGAGTCAGTTCTGACTCATGGGCACCTCCCTCCCCCACCATGAGCAACAGAATGAAACACTGCTTAGCCCTATACCATCCTACCAATCGTTGCTACGTTTGAGCCCATTGTTGCACCCACTGGGTCCGTCCATCTTATTTAAGTCTCACCTCTTTCACCGACTTTACACTTTACTAAGCATGATGTCCTACAGGGACAGTTCTTCCTGACAACATGTCTGAATTCATGCCATCCTTGCTTCTAAGGAACAATGGCTGTACTCCTCCGAAAACAGATTTATTTGTTCTTCAAACAGCCCATGATATGATATGTTTAACACTTTTCACCAACACCGTGATTCAGAGGCAAGGCTTATTCTCTGATCTCCCTCATTCATTGTTCAGCTTTCACATTCATGTAAATCAATGGAAAACACCATGGCTTGGGCCAGGCACACCTTAGTCCTCACAGTGACATCTTTGCTTTAAAGAGGTCTTTTGCAGCAGATTATCCTAGTGCCAGGTGCCATTTGATTTATTGACTATTTCCATGTGGCTGGGAAATCAAGAAGAGGCTTCCCATATTAGCTTAGCTCAATCTTGCTGTCCTCTAGGGTTGAGCACATTGACGTCATTCCTTTCAAAACTAGAGTCTCTAGGCAGGTAAAATGGGAGTGGAGGTTCATATTGGTTAGATCAATGATAATATCACATTGGTAATATAACTTACTCAAGAACCGCTTGGTCTAAGTGGTTGATTCTAGCTCAGAATAGAAACTAGGCACATGTCAGAAGTTCGTCAAGACTTGAGTAAAGGATTTGGAGACAACACTTTCTGGGAGCTCTACGTGTTTGGAGGAATTGTGTAGTAACTTTAAGTGAGATTTTGCTTCATTTGGAGAGAGGGCTGGGTAACTTGTAAGGTTTCTTCCTAACCTAAGTGCTCCATGAACTTCCCCAGGTGAACATGATAACCTTGGCAGAACACATTATTGAAGCCACTCCTGACCGAATTAAGCAGGAGAGTTTTGTGCCCATGGCGTCTTCAGCACTGGAAAGAACGGACACCACTTCTATTAGTAGTACCATGAGCTGGCTGGCCAGTTACTTAGCTGATGTCGATCATCTGCCAAATACTGCCCAGATCAGGTCAGTAAAACTCCACAGGTCAGCCCCTAGGGTGCATTCTTGGGTGTAATTAGAGGTATGAGTGACTCCGTCTGCTTGATTAATACTCTATAACATGGAGTCTTATTAAGGAAAGAAAAAAAAAAGCTCTAGGGAAGAATTGTGTTGTCATTTTCAGAGCTCAGCTCATGCTCTCGCCTCCACAGTGATTTTTCTCCCCATATGAAAGCTTGTAAACACCGAACCATTTGCTTTCTCTTCCCAATTCCATTGAAATGCAATGAGGATCAAACTTAATGGGCTTAGTTTTTCCTGTAGTAATTGATGGAGCCCTTGGGTGGTGCAGACTTGGCTAACCACGCTTTGGCTTTTAACTGAAAGGTTGGAAGTTCAGGTCCACCCAGGGGCACATTGGAAGCCCGGCTTCGTGGTCTGCATCCGAAAAACCAGTCATTGAAAACCGTGTGGAGTACAAATCTACTCTGATGTACATGGAGTCTCCATGTGTCGGAGTGGATCTACTTGTAACAGTATGAACTTAATGGACCTAATTGAAGGACAGTTAAAGTCTGTTTAACTGTTGAGCAACTTATCTGACTGAATGAAGGTATACTCTTGATAGTCCAAGTGGCTCCTGATGGATGCCATCCTGCTCTTAGTTAATATGTTCAGGATCGTGCAAATCAGTCCTTAATCTCCCGTTTCTCTTTCTCCTCTTGTTTCAGAAGTTCATATAATGAACCGCTAACCCCTTCTTCTAATACCAGCTTGAGCCCCGTAGGCTCGCCAGTCAGTGAAATAGCTTTTGAGAAACCTAGCCTTCCCTCTGCAGCAGATTGGTCTGAATTCCTAACTGCATCTACCAGTGAGAAGGTAGAGAATGAGTTTGCTCAGCTAACCCTGTCTGATCATGAGCAGAGAGAACTCTATGAAGCTGCCAGGCTTGTCCAGACAGCTTTCCGGAAATACAAGGTAAAATAGAGTCTTGATAATTGGGACATTTTTAAGATCAGGCATGAGCGATGAAGTCAGACATATTCAAACTAAAATAGGTAGAATTTCTTTGTTTTTTCCCTCTGCGTTAATAGTATTTTTATTTTAGTTCTTTCACATGAAGTTATTCCTAATCTTCAGAAGCTTTAGTAAAAGAACTAAGTGATAGTGTGATGGTAACGACAGTGGATATTTTGTTAGCATAAAGTTGACACTTCCGCCATAATGAACTTTTTACCTAAAGCAGGCATTTTCCACTTCTCTAAGGCCGGTGGGCAGACTTCAAGCAGCCCAGGAAGCTTTAAGGGGACATGGCAGAGCTTCCATGTGTGTATTTTGGTGGGGAAAGCATTGATGACCTTTTTCAGTTTCCTGAAGGGGCCTCTGACCTTCCAAAGCCATTAGTCATTGACCCAAAGGTAGAATTGTGGGGATTACCTTACAAAAGACCTTTGAAATCTGACAATTCACAAAGCCAAATAGTATTAGTATAGCGATAACATGTCATCTTGGAAGTAGCATGCACATTTTGCACTAATCCGACACACTGGTCTGCATAAATGCAGATGGTGCATGCCCAGAAGTAAACTTGGCACCAGTGCATGCCTTGCATTTTAACAGCCAAGGGGTCAGTTAGCACAGATTTTTCACGTTTAAGAACAAAACACAGAATATAGCATGTTTCCAGATTTAAAAAGCTAGTTACTATAGTAAGCCAATACACACTTTGCTCAATACTTCTAAAATGAAGTATATTTTAGCCCTCCTACTTCCCAAATGTGATTTTGTTTAGGAGGAAGGCTAGTTGGAAGTTTAATCCTGTACATTTATTTTTCCTAATTTAACTTTATAATTAAATTTCAAAGTTATTTTGATAAGCTGGGTTTCAGTTCTAAGAGCATCCAGTTCAATGAGTACTGCAGCTTCCAGAAAGCTGACATTCCTTATATTAAATCATTACCACTTCTGTTCCTCTCACTTTACCTTCAGGGCCGACCCTTGCGGGAACAGCAAGAAGTGGCTGCTGCTGTCATTCAGCGTTGTTACAGGAAATATAAACAGGTAAACCACAATTCTGTGTCACAGTAGGAGAGTGTGGACTGCCAAGACCACACCAGGCCACTAGGATTCTGGTGTGTAGCTGGTGAAAGAGCACCACATTCAATACTTGATGACCATGAACTAATTGAATTGCTGCTTTTGGCTAAAAGTCAGAGGAAAACATTCCAGAGAAATAAAATAAACCATCTTCAGCTAAACATATGCCACTAAGTAATTTCTGTTTAAATGTTTGGCCGGTTAGGATTATCACCTATCTGGAATATATTCTGATACCAAGAATATCGTTTATGCTTGAAGTGAAGCTCTATAGTCCAGTAATTTTACCTGTACTAACAACAGAACTCCAGGAAGTTGGTTCTAGTGATTGGAGATGGAAAATACTGGCTGTTCCCTTTAACATTGGAACTATGTGGTCTTTGGATTTCTCCCCACACCCCCGTCAGCTTCTACTTGACCCACAAAATATAAACGTCCTTGAAAGTCTTAAAAAGCTTGGCGCATCTTAAAAGACTTCCATGTTCCTTAGTTAAAAGTTTCGAGACTAGCTGAGTACTCCTGTACAGAAGGATTGTTCCTAGAAGAAGCTGTCAGGATGCATCACTGCCGTGAGAGAAGGGGAAAGCGCATTCCCCCTTGGCTGGGTCTTTCACTGTACACGAGAACCTTCGGATCCATCGTCTCATTTACACTGGGAAGATAGTCTCCGAACAGGCTCCCTCATTTCATCGTGCTGTGCCTGATTGCACTTGGCAGATACTGAGAATTTTACAGATGGAAGGTCTGCAGCAACCCCACGTCGAGCGAGCCTACCAGCCATTTTCCCCCACAGCATGTGCTTACTTCGTGACTCTGTGTCACTGTTGGTGACTCTCATAATGCTTCAGGCTTTTCCCTAGTGCTGTTACACCCGTGGAGACTACCGGCGAGGGTGAGCAACACTCTCATAGGAAACCAAAAGCATCGTGCTGGGCTTCTTTTCAATCCTTGCTATATTGCGGTGATCTGGAACCGGACTTGCACCACACCATCTTCAGCTGTGCCTGCAAAGGTTCATCTCTAATTGATGAAGAGGAAGAAGCCGAGGCTCTGAGAAATTAAATAGTAGAGCTTTATAATCATTGAAATAGTTGTAGAATGTAAAAATTAATTTGCCTAATTGAGATGTTTTAAAAAGTTATTCAGACCGCTGCCAGTTCAGTGATTGCTTTCTTTGTGTTGGGCAGCCATTTTCACCACCCTTCTTCAGGTTAGCCTGCCAGCATGAGTACCAACGCCCACCAACCTGTTGCCAGGGGGCGAGTCCAGCCCATGGCAACCTGTGCATGCAGAGTTGGACTGCTCTGTCAGGTGCCCGAGCTGGGACCTTTTGGAATTAGATCGCCAGGCCTTTCTCCAGAGGTGCCTCTTGGCATTTGAATGGCCAACCTTTCAGTTAGTAGTTGAACACTTAACCTCTCATAACATGCAAGGGCGCCTCTTCTGAAGAAACAGCCCCCCGCCCCCTTGAGTCTTGACTTGTTGGTATGATAAAGTTCGGTACCGCCATCTTATTGGGTTAGTCTTGGCTTGGACATAAAGCTTTTACATAAGGAAGAGTGAATGTTAAGCTATAGAATACAGAATTAGTTGCCATTAAGTCCAACTCACGGCCATCCCTGTATGTCAGAACTTTGCTCAGTTGCCTTTTCTAAATGGCTGATTGGGAAGTAGCGTGCCAGGCTTGTCTTCTGCGGCGTCTCTGAGTGGACTCGGACTGCTGCTGGCCTTTCAGTGAGCAGCCTGGTGGCTCACTGTCCGAGCCACCCAGGGACTCCAGATTGGAAATGTGGGCTTGTGCTCTCTGGAGAAGGACCTGTGTCTGCTCTTTGATACGGGTTGCCATTTTCCCGGATTTTCTAAGATTTATGTCTTGTTCATGAGCGGAAAGTCCGCCTCACAGTGGTAGCTAGTTGAGTGCAGGATCCCAGAGAATGAAGGTTTATTGTGTAAACGCTGACACCACAGTACTGTAGCACGGCCTCAGAGAGCCATACTGGCTTCCTTCTGAGAAGCAGGCATCACATTAGCGATCAGCAGAATCCAGCTTGAAGTGCGACTATCGCAGGTATTTTTCTTCCAAAACTGGGGTCCTTTTAAAAAATCCCCCCCCAAGAACATATTGTCTACAACTCAGAAGAGGGGAGACATTATTTTTTAAAGGCATTAGCTATAGCCAGTTTGTCTTTTTTTTTTTCCTTCTTGGGCATTTTATTGGTTCTGGTTTTTTAATTATATTCAGCAATCTAACATTAATCTTGTATTTTCTGTTTTTCCCCCAAGCTGACATGGATAGCCTTGAAGGTAATGATAAACCAAGTCCTCCCACAAATCATTCCACCAAAGTCACAAACTTCACACTCATCGCCAACCCCGACAAGAGCCAGGAGGGGGGTGCATTCATCAAGTACACATGCTCCCTTTGCCAGGCCTCCCACACCCCAGGGCACCTATCCTCCGGGGGCCATCTCGCTATTCATTTGGAGTGTGTTCTGTCTTGAATAATTCTTGGCAATCAGGCTATCAATCTAAAGGCCCCACCCTGTTAGATCAGTGAGTCATGAAGTAAACCAACCTCTTCGGCTCCGTGCTCACTGTGGCCCAGTAGGTTCTGAGTGGGCAGTGCGTGTGGGCCAATTTGGTGAGAGCCACTGAGGCCCTGTAGGGTCCAGTGGTCTTAACAGACTTTGTACGGTGAAAATGAAGAACAGGTTGGATAAGATGCCCGCAGGTTCTCTCAATCGTCCTGTTGCTTGAGCATCCCGAGAAGTCATTCTCCTTCCTCATTCCACCACCCCCTGTGTCAAGGCAGATCCTTAGGTGCAGGCATTTTCTAAGGAGTTTTCTTTTCCTTAAAATGGTAAGTTGCCTTCTTTCAGGAAAAGGGATTCATTGTAGCTTCTCATCCCAGAGTCATATTCTGTTTCACAGAAATTTGGACATGACATTTTAAAAATATGAGCGCTCTGTATTTTCGGTGCCTGCGCACTGGTACTGACAAAATCCCCCTCATACCCCCACACCCCCACCTTGTGGAGCTCTGCAGCGGGCCGCATGGAGAGCTGTCAGTATTGGCTCCTGAGCTATTGGCTCCACCACTGGGCTGCGCCAATGAGAGCTAATCTGGCAGGTTCATGTAGCTTTAAGGTGTCAGCGTTTCATGATAAGCCTTGCATTTGGGACCTTGTAACTCAGTCAGAAATTGTCATATGGAATAACCTGCTGACTGCGAAGCATGTGGGTACAAAGGAGGCTTCAAAAAGATGGTGGGAAAGCGCCTAAATCATTTAGTTCCACCTTCCCACAAACTTTTTGAAGGCCCCACCCCCTCCCCCACCCCACGTGTGATGGGAACAGGGAGCCATAAAAGAATGGCTGTTAAAATTGCTTAAAACCCGTTGTAAATATTACTTTTAGACATTGAGATGTCTGCTTCCTGAATGCAACTTTAAGATTTGTAAGTATATAAGCTTCTGAAGTTAGTTTTTGCACGGGAGAGCGATTACAGCAAACTCTTCCGGTTTGGGGGCGAAAAGCACATTTCAAACAAGGTATATTGTCTGACGGAGGCCCTTAACATAACACTTGTCATCTTGGAAAGGTAGGCGACAGGAATCCTGGCCTGCCGCGCTGGTGCTTGAACCTTCGTCAGTGGACAGGAATCGGATGCTAAAAAGGGGCCGCGAAGCTCCTGTTATTACTGCCCTGCTCCTTCTTGTCTCCCTGCAGTACGCACTTTATAAAAAGATGACACAGGCTGCCATCCTTATCCAGAGCAAATTCCGAAGTTACTATGAACAAAAAAAGTTCCAGCAGAGCCGCCGCGCTGCCGTGCTGATCCAGAAGTACTACCGGAGCTATAAGAAGTGTGGTAAGAGACGGCAGGCTCGCCGGACAGCCGTGATTGTACAACAGAAACTCAGGTGAGTGCAGATGGCTCGCGGAGGCCACACTGTCCAGAGAAGAGCACTCTGATATGGCTGGGAGAATCAGCCTCGTGTTAGCAGCTAGCAGGTTAGGGTCTGTCTGTGTTTTGCACCGACTCTTTTTAGGCCATTCTAGATGGTGTGCCATTGTATAGTTAAGCCTGTCTACCTATTTTTGTCTCTTTATCTCCCCTCCCTCTCCCATCTCCACTCCACAATTATTTTGTGGGCCCCATCCAATGTCCACTCATGTCAGATTTCATCCTAAAAAAATGTGAACTTCTGAGATCTTGGAAGAGTAATTAAACCCAAACCTGCCCCCTCTCCGCTGAAACCTTGAGTTATTCACAACTCCTAGTGACCCCACAGAACCTTGTAGAACTGCGCCCTGCAGGGTTTCCAAGACTGACATCTACAGGGAAGCCGACAGCCACACCTTTCTCCTAAGGAGTGACTCCTGGGTTTGAACTGCCAACCTTTTCTTTAGTAGCCAAGCCCTTCGCCCTAGCACCGCCAGGATTCCCAGAAAAGGAGTTAGAGTGAAGTGATTGCATTCTGGAGAGTAGAATGAAAGCCTTTAATCAAATGAACATCATTGATTTTTAAAACGTAGCAAAACAATGCTCCAAAGAGACTCTCTAATTCAGCAGAGAGGATTTCTAGACCCAGAAAGCCTGCTCAGTGGCCTTTCCATCCAAGTGAGCGTATCAGATATTGTGAAGGGCCATGGAATGACATCTTGTTTTCCCATCTTGCCGATGAACTGAGGTAGAGGTGTGCATAGGCTCCCCTTTCTTTCCCTCCTCCTCACCACCCCCCCTGCCCCCGCCTCCCCCGGAGATGCCCAAACACCACCCTAGAAGAGCAGCCCTGCTTGGGCTCTTGGATCAGCCTGGGGGGCTGTAGCCGGTAGGAGGCCTCTCCCCAATGACCAGCTTTCGGCTTGTGCCCACCAGGCTTTACAGAGACCCCTTCTTGTGACAACCATTCTCTGGCTTTTTTCAGGAGCAGTTTGCTAACCAAAAAGCAGGACCAAGCTGCTCGAAAAATAATGAGGTTCCTCCGCCGCTGTCGCCACAGGTACTTTGACTCTCTCTCTGCATTGGCCCTCCTGGAGAATAACAAAGCAGCCATAATGCTCTTACCCAGCCATTGACACCCGGGCACACCAAGCTAACCCCCTCCCAGCCCCAGCAAGTAGCCCCAGGATCCAGCACTCTAGGAGGGGCTGCAGTGCCGGTCCTGTGGAGCTGGTTCCCACTGCGCTGTGGAACAGGGTAGGCCCGTGCCCACGCTTGTCGGTTTTAACTTGGAGGCATGGGCAATTTAGTCGGACTGGCTTTGAATTCCAAGGTTCTCTTCAATCTATCTTTTATGTGCCCCGTGGCATGATGCTCTTCACCCGGAACCCTGCTTCGCTGCTAATATGTGTCCGAGCAAAATTAAGCACAGAGCTTCTGTTCACGAGGGAAAGAAAGAAAACCAGGCTTTTCATCCCCGTTTGTTTTTTTTCAAATGTCGGATTTCCACTTGAGTAGCTGGCGCCCTCTGCTGTGCGTATGATACAAGCTACAGCTGGCCTGCCATGAGAAGGGGCAGAGAGGAAGTCATTGAGATGAGATTTTGCAGGAAAGAAAAGACACCTGAGATCATGAGGGATTTTGAGGAGAGAATGGACCCTGTAACGTGGGCATTCCCAAGAGACACAGCATATTCTCCTGGCTCTAAGCTAGACTAGGTCTCCTTGCTGTCTCCACTCTGGAGCTTACTTTGTGAAGCCCTGGGGGGGTGGGGGTGGGGGCTGAGGAGACACTGGATCTTTTCTTTCCTGAAGCTGACATTCCAGTCTTGACAGCTGTGGTGGCTAGAGGCTGCCTTGGGCTGGCCCTCCTTGTGGCCTGGTAGTCCCTCAACCTCGGAGGGGCTTGTGGGCGACAGCTCTTTTGTGTCCCATTTCCTCTGATTTAACTCAGCCAGAAGCCCCTAGTTTCACATTCCACTTCATCCCTCAGAGGTTTTATTTTTGCTTTTTTCTTTTCTGACTCCCCCAAACTCTGGTTGCTAACTTGGGAAATACTTTATTTTTGAGTCATAGCAGAGTTCAGCTACATTTACCTACACTTAAACCCACCGAAGGATTTATTTCTGTGGCTGTAGAAGGAAATGTATACAATCTGTGACCTGGCAAGAAGGCGACACTTTCTGAAAAGCTTCACTGGAGCAGAGCTGAGATTCCCCAGCTGGAATGCTGAGGAATGAGGAAGAAGCTCTGGGGCACTTACCATACACCTCAGCAGCCCAGTAGCCCTGTACTGTGCGGTGATAGACACACACACACACACACACACAACAAATAATTAGGCACCAGAATTCTGAAATAGGTTGCCCTGTTAGGAAATGCGTCGTATCAAAGCATGGGGTATAGTAATGGAAGAAACCATTAATTCTATAAGCCTTTACCAAAAGTCAGTCTTATTTCTCGATCATTCCATTGTACCCAGTGTTTACCCAGTGTTAGGGGACTTGATGTAACCAAAGAGAGTAGCTCATTTCCCCCCGTTTGGTGGCAGTCCTTAGGACGTTCATAGGCCCTTCCCCTGACCTTTGTTCGTGTCCTCAGCTCCTCTCCCTGTCCTCTCCTGCCTGCACAACGACAAGAGTCTTTAGCACATTAACCACTATGAGAAGAAGCTCATGGCACCTCAGTTTTTATGAGATCACGGTTAATATTCTCCAGGCAGATCCTATTTTTTTTAATATGGCATTATCATGACTCCGTTGGCCACTTCTGGAATGTTCTTACTTCCAATTGTAGTGTACTATTTTGCTGATTTCTTCTGATCTTACAAGGATTTGGGCATATTTATATAGTTAATGACTTTGAACAAAATGACATGAACTCCCACACTCTCTTTCTTTCTCTGCGCAGCACCCCCACCCTCCCCCCCAAAAAAGTGCCCTGGATTTACACTGGGTGAGTTGAGAGGGTAAGGTATTTAAAGCAAACATACAGAGTAGACAGAACAAAGAAATCCCTTCATTTTGGAGGGTTGCCCCTTCCTTGCGTTCGTATTTTCACTAGGAAAAACCTCTTGCAAATATAACAAAAAAGTGTGTGCCGTCCTTCATTGCCCCTTGGTTGCTCGAGTGTTAGGAAAGTACCTAGACAAACTCGAGTAGTCTCGGCTTTCCTGGCAGTGCAGAAGTGTTCAGCTCTTTATCTATCCAATGTAGGAATCTGAGGACATCCTAAAAATCTCCAAATCTCTCCCCAAAAGCTTATTGTAAAGCACAATTTCCCTTGGATGTGTAACCCTGTTTCCAGTCTGTGTTGTTTGATAGCACCTTCAGAATAGGTGATGTTTTAGTTGGCTCTTAGAGGCATTAACATCTACATTAAAATGACACCCATCAAAAGGTAGGTAGTGGCTTCAGGAATCAGAAGAAATACCTCATTTTTAAGGATTTTGCTAAAATATTTTGACCCCGTCATTTTTATACTTAAGGGTAAACTGATGAATTTACACTTACTCATTTCACACATCACTTTTTTTTTCATCCCCACCACCCCCAAAAAGAACCACTTTACATTCTCTTTTTGTTGTTGTTATGAAATAAAGCAATTGATAAGGTTCTGTTGTGACCCTCATATGCTAATAGCTGTTTGCTATTGTTTTACTGTCTGAAGCCCCCTGGTGGACCATAGACTGTACAAAAGGGTGAGTTTAGCTGCCTGCTAGCCAGTCTTATCTTCCATTTTCAATATTTTGCTTTTTGCTTGCTTGCATGAGGCTGCAGCCTAGGTATGCCAGTAAGTTTCACCTCCATTTGGAATGAAATAAGATGACAAGACTAACCCTAATGACTAACACTGCTGTTCTGTGCATCAGGAGCACAGTCGCGCAGACAGTACATGGACCAGTGCATGAGCACGCGAAAGGGAGGTGCCCCCAAGACCGCCGCCACGCAGCAGGGCATGCTTCACACGTGGTGCAAATGCCTTCAGCATAAAACGGGTCTGGTGGCATCGGTTTAAAATGAAATAAGGCTGCACTGTAAGAACATAGTCTGCAAGTGGTTATTTGTACTTTTTTTTTAAATTGCCACATGACATTTTCGCAACTAGTTATTTCGTCGGTTTTTCTAAAAGCAAGGAAGGTTCACTAGGGAGTACAAGGCATTTCATTTTTTTTAAAGATAATCTTAATTTCTCTTTCCCTGTGAGGTAAGTCAGTGCACAAAGATGCCCTTTCAGAACTGACACCGGGCACGTGTTCTGAAACATGGCCAGCACGCAACAGCAGTGCTGAAGAAAGACAGTGGTTTGTGGATGCACTGGGAATGCCTGTCTCTAGATCGTGCTGAAGGTGAATGTCCCAGTGGAACATGGCGCTGTCAGTGATTGTCAGCGGGCAGTGTGAGGCCCCTGCAATTTAGAAGATGATGCGGATTTGTAAATTTGCCCAACATGGCTTATGTATCTTACACTTCAGAGAATGATACCAGAAAGCTGTTTCATAAATAAAAAAATTTAAAAAAAAAGGACTAGGATTCACCCAAATCGGACTTGAATTAGATTAGCAAGTATTTTCCTGTACAAACCTCAAGAAGGAGATGACTGTAAAGTCTAACATGGGAAAAGAAAGCAAGCGGTAGGACTTAACATGGAAGTTCTGCATGTCAGTGATGCTCGGCACAACCCCCAGCCCCTTTTAACAGTGCACATTACCACTGTGAGCAAATCAGTTTTAGATTTCTGAGAAAAGATCATTTCAAAAAGCTTTAAATTTCTAGTTATTGGAGATAGTGACATCTATGCCATCTAACTGCATTTATGCTGATGATGGTATTTATTCCTGTTATTTTTAGCAAGCCTCATTCTTAGAATGTCAGGTAGTACATATTTTCGTCTTTGTAGACTAGACAGTCTCGATTATAACTGCTTGGTTCTGCTTTTGTAGCACAAAAGGTCCCATAGATAATATTGTTGCAGCTAAAATTGAATAGTCACAGCTGTGTTTGAATAAAACTTTATTTATACAAACGAGCTTTGGGTCAGGTTTGGACTGCAGGCTATTGTTTGCTGACTTAGATAATAGGAGAACTGAGGTTCTATAAGTTCTCCTAAACACTTTACTAAATGAAATTTACTCATATCTCTAGGCTATTTCATAAACTATCCAAGTGAGATCTGAACCATCCATAGATTTTTCTTTAATAAGGGAACCACACATCTTAACTTTTAAATGCTACAGAGGATTTAGAACTGACTAGCAATCATCTGAATTCACTGCCATATTGTTGATTCTGACTCATAGCAACCCTATAGGACAGAATAAACTTGCCCCTATGGTTTAAGAAGACTGCAAACCTTTATGGGAGCAGAAAGCCTCATCTTTCTCCTGAAGAGAAGCTAATAGTTTCAAACTGCTGAGCTTGTGGTTAGCAGCCCAATGTGTAAACCTATTGTGCCAACAATTCTCCCTCTAAAAGATTTAAAATCCCACCTGTTTAAAGCCACGGACAGTTGCTGAAGGAGAAATTTGAGGTGGGTCTTTTTTGTGGGGGAGGGGGAAGCAGCAACATTGGTTTATAAATTTGACTAACTAATCATTAGATTCAGATGGTTGCAGTGGATTTTTTGGTATATGGGACAGCTGTCTTAGATGTCTGTATTTGAAATAAAAAGGAAAAAAATAAGCTGATAACAAGGGCTCAAGTAGAAAGAAAATGCTTTGCAAATGATGATGGCTACATATGTACAAATTTGCTTGACACGATGAATGGATGTATGGATTGTGATAAGACCTGTAAAGGTCCCCAAAAAACTGATTTAAAAAGAGAGGGAAAGATGGGGGCAAAAATCTCCATTTTTCTCTCATTCAGTTCCCTCTTACTCTCTGCATATATATATATAAATACCGTTTTCCATTTGAAAAACAAACAGAAACCTCAGTGAAGACAAATGCATGCCCATTCGACTTAACTAAAGTCGTCGTCTCTTGCATGTTATATGCAATTAATCTAGCCTGCTGCAAGGAACCAACCCTTTGGTAGAAGTGGTTGCTTATGCACTTTTGAAGCTTGTTAGTTTCTGGTATGTCGATCATCTTTAAGAGTACATTTTCCAAGGGTGTTTTTCAATGCCAACCAAACTCCCGACCTTAATTTCTTTAGTGCCTGCTGCATTTTGTTGTGAAATCCTATAAAACACCTATTCATGCATGGAAAATTGATATTTCATATCCCTTATACCTCACAGTCTCCAGGGAGTGTAAGAGAGAGCTGCTGGCAGCTTTTGTGTTCCTTCTAGTTAGGTGGTTTTCTGTCTAACTGTATGACATGAGGAGTAGGTCCATGTCTAATTGCCAGCAAGTGCCCCCCTCTTCCCTGTGTTGTCAGAGAAGGTACAGCAGCTTTCCCTCTGCTAGTCCCCAGATTGACACTGCTCTTGGAAGGCAGAGCAGTCTCTAAACAGGATTTATATTCCTGGAATTTATAGCAAAGAATATAATAGCTATTCTTATTAATTTATAAAGTATAGTTGAGATATTCCGGGTCTGTAGCATAGGTTGCTAACCTTACTTAGCTTATTGCCCCTTTTCAATATATATGTATATTACTCAACACCTCTTGGTGATTAAAAACTTTCATAGTATAGCCCATAATCCGAGGTAAAGTGTAGGTACCTGCTTTTGCAGCCCTCTGGGTCGTTCCAAAACTTTGCTTGGGGCTGGTATAGCCAACTTTGGGAAACACTGGTTTATACAATGAAAGACATCATTTGAATACTTTAAGGGATTTTGTTTTATGGTATAATGTTTATAAAACATGATTATTGACCCAAAATCCTAATATGGGCCACAGGACATCTAAAAAAATGTCACAATCCGAATTAACACCCAACAGCAGGCTAATCCCAGTAGTGTAGGGACCAGAAAATATCATTTGTGGCTTGAGAGTTTTAGCCTTCAGTTCAAGGAGACTTAAGACAAACCCCAAACATTCCCCTTGGTTTGGGTCATTTGCACTCATTTTCTCTATCCAGGTTCTAGCCTGTACTAGATCCAGTAATCTAACAATTACCTGACTTTGATTCTATCATTGGGATTTGTTGTCTCAGACACAATTTATTAGCTATTTCACAGAATTTCTCTTATAAGCAAAGAAAGACTTGATTTGATAAGTGTAATTATAAGGTTGAAGAAATGCTTACTTCAAACATCTGTGCTGAAAGTTATACTAATTTCCAGTTGGATTTGGACTATATCTGACAAAGCACTATTTAGTCTTAGAGCAGAAAAACCCAACATACCTCTGTGTAAGACATATTAAACAACTTGAATCGTATGACAGACCACTTTTCACGTTATTGAGACTTAGTTAACCTAAAGAGAGGACTGCCTCTCTTTTTCCTAAATAGACTTTTTTCCAGCACTTGCTCTCAGCATTTCTTTTTTATGAATACTAGAGAGTGTTTGTTTTCAGTGCTCAGAGCTCAGCTCACACTGACATGCAGCCCCTCCAGACCCTCCTCCCTCGATGATTTACTCTGTCAGCCACGGGGCTTTGTAAACTCTAACCTCACCACAAATGGTATTGTCAGCAGGGGAATTCTGGTATTTAAATGACATTTCTTGTAAATTGCTGGCCTAGTGACTTGGGCTCAATAAAGGTAGGTGCAGCTGTCCCGCTGGAATAGAAGCGTCTTAATTTGAGGAAGAACAATAGCACTTGTGGGCCACGGGTTTGATAACAGATTTTCTCTGGGTTCCTAAACTTTGCTCGAGCCGCCAGTCCTTCTGGTAAGTAGTCTTCTCTCAGTGATGCCTGCGAGCACGGGCCTGCGAGCCACCCTCGTGGGGGTGGGGGACGGGGTGGGGGGTCCTTGCCAAGCTCTGGAAGGCTCCTCTCCCCTGTTGGCTTTTTGATGTGCACCTGTGCTCCCCGGAGGCTTCTCTTCACCATGCCTGGGAGTGTGCGGCTTAGCTACGGGAGTAAACCGGCCCCAGGTCCAGGACTGTACTGTCACACTTCTTTGCTGGGAAGGAAGGGTTTGAGTTGCCCCATGAAGAGTAAGAAATGAATGTGGGGCGTGTCATCAGTAATGTGCTTTAAATCTCCAAAGTAATTTTGTCTCACTTGCCTCTTTTAGGAAATGGATATTTTTGGAACACAGTGGTATGTGTTAAGTTGCAGACAACAGGCTCTCTGTCATTCTTATTGGGCCTCTCTGTCTTTTTTGTTTTGCCATCCAAATGAGATTTCTGGAAAATGGCAAGATCTCCCCTTGCCTAAATTCCCCACAAGCTATTGCAGCTCTCAGAGCAACAGGTAACTAATCAGAAAGCCGCACCGGGCTGCCCTATTGCTGACGTCCAGCACTGCGAGGCTATGCCTGCTGAAACCCACTGACTCATGACACATTTCTCTGGCTGAGCAGATGTAATGAAGCAGCTTTGCCTTATGCTTTACCCATGGAGCCATTGTTTGCTACAAGTCTCGGAAGCAGGCCTATGTCATCGATCCATAAATTACCATTGGACGTCGGACAAAAATAACCCCTGTGGGCTTTTGCTGGCTTTCAGTGCTGTTGCTTATGACATCACTTCAGTACATTACGATGCAACATTTGTTTTTGTTTTTTGTTGTTTTTTTTTTTTTTTTGGTTGAGACTGCAACGGTATCCCAAAGTGGTGATTGTTTTCCATTGAGAATGCTTGGGGAAGTCCTGGGATTGTCTATCTCATTTATAGTTGAATGGTCACAGGTTAAAGTCAGTATCCCAACTGCCTTAACTCCAAGCTAGTCGTACAAGTACTAAGAGCCACAAAGTTGAGACTTCCTTGCCCTGTTCCGTGGTCTTACTCAATGGAGAAGTGGATTCTCTGTTACTGACATGAGCATGGGTAGCCTGGTACCTCTCAAAACTGTTGTTTCTATTCTTGCTGATTGCTTTTATGAACTTAGGAAGACTGCGCTACTTATCCTCTGTCTAATGGAATCAGAAGTCAATGCAATGATAGTGGGGGCGTTTTCCCCTTGGATAACCTAGGCATTTGTCATGGTATGCCCCTTTTCTAGATTCAGTTCCTTCCTAGCTCTTAGTCTAGATATTGGAATTCCTTAAGAGAACCAAAAACTCAGTAACCCATACCTGAGTTTCTCTAACAGAAGAAAGTTTATTGAGTATCGCTGCATTAAGCTTTATAGATCATGGTGAGCTTGGTACTGGATTTTCAGCTACAATTCTAATGTTAAAAGTTCTGGTCTATATTTTAACCAAGCTTGCATACTGAAAAATTAGCTCACAACATAAGAGTGTCAGTGAAACCAGTTTGATCAATTTTGCAGGGGCTGGGAGATCAGCCAACTCAAGTGGTGCAGGGGACAGGGTCTGTTTATTTTAATACCATTGAATTTTTCCGTTTTTATGGCATGTACTAACAGCTGGATAAGAAAACATACTTTTTCAGAATTTCATTTTAAAGAATGGCAAGCAGAACTTATTTTTGTTACAAAAGAAAACACATGTTCATTGTAGCAAATTTTGGTAATAAAAATAAGCAAGGAGAATCACTCAGAGACAATGAGCAATATAAATTTTTATTGTACCTCCTTGTTGGTAAAGATACATATTTTAGTTAACATATGTCTTCTAGCAATTGCTCCTGTTATTGGCTAATAAAACAGACGGGGAAAAAATTCCTTAGCTATTCAAGGCAATGATTTGAAGTATCTATTTTTGTTAAAACATTCTAAGAAATAGATACTTCTGATGTTCTAAATGACTTCAGTGATGTGATTTTTTTTTAATTTTCTTGTTTCTTTGGAGAAACTGATTAACATCATTTTACCCACTTGACATTTAATTGCAAACAATGTCAGCACTACCATCTCATCCTAAATGTTGACCCTGGAGTAATAGGAAACGTTGTGGTTTCAATACTACATAGGGACATTCTCTTAATTGCATGCAAACTTTCAGAAGTAAATCGTCATCCACATGGTTGGCAAATTAGAAAGGGAAGAGGTTTTCTTTGATTCTTGTGCACATTCTTTTCACAAGTTCTAGTTTTTTAAATCTAATTGTATCTTAAAAACGTCAGGTGTGTTTCTGTGTGGAGGTCTTTTCCCTTTAGAACATAGTGTCTTCTAAAGGATACTATCTTAGAAATAAGAAAATACCATGGTTGCCATCAGCTTTCAAAAGCATAGTCATCGTCTCCTACCATGGACACTTTCCCAGTGCATGCTTTCTCTAAAGGCTCTGGGGAAAGCCAAGTAAGTAAGAACTTTTTTCCTTTTCAATTTTTCGTTATCGCATCTGTCACTAGAGGCAGTGGAATGAGTGTTAAAACTACAGGTTCTGAAGTCCGATGACTCTCAGTTCAACTCCCTGCCCTGCCACTTCCTCCCACTTGAGTTGCTTCCCCGATTCTGTTTCAAATGAAGATAAGGGAGCCTTGTGAGGACTGGGAAGCAAGGCAGCAAACGTTAAATGACCTGGCAGAACTACCAGAACATTAAGTGTTCTCTTCTTTTTTCTAACTCCTTCTTTAATTGCTTTCTGCCTCCTCCCTGCCCCCCAAGTTTCCTGTGCCATATAAATCATTTTGCTGTCATTTACATTGTTGGTCCATGATGGACACTTCATCATGGAACTAAACTTGATTGTCCACGTTAGATCAGGGCTATACAAGTCTAGGAAGTAGATCTAAAGAGTGGAACATTCCCAATTCTCCAGTGTGGGTGCCCAGTGTGGGTGCCCAGTGTGGGTGCCCAGTGTGGGTGCCCAGTGTGGCTGCGCAGCACCCCTAACTCAGGGGTGTGGGAGGCTCTTTTTATATCAGAGTATTTCTGTGACAACTCGTAAATTCAGTTCATGTCTCAAAGCATTCCCAAAGGAACAGTTTTTAAAAAGAGACAAAAACACGTGACCATTTTAACTAAAACAAAGATATGTACATGATACCTGTGGATTATTTTACATGGAGTGGCGTAAAGCATTTAAGGTTTATAATCCACTCTCCTTTTTATTCCAAAGTACATCTCAATGATGATGCAGAAAAATTGCAGCTAGTGCTCTGTTACTGCTCAAGGATGTGGAGTTCAGAATTCTTCAGATTGTAGGCAGCTCCTCAGTGATGGAGTCACTGTTGCCTGTTGGGAATGAGTTCTGTCCTGGGGCAGAAACAACATGTCATCTTGGAAGTAGCATGCACATTTTGCAATAATCTGACACATGGGTCTGCACAAGTGCAGATGTTGCATGACCAGAAGTAAACTTGGCACCAGTGCATGCCTTGCATTTTAACAGCCAAGGGGACTGTTAGCACAGGTTTTGCATGTTTAAGAATAAAACACAGAATACAGCATGCTTCCAGATATAAAAGCTAGCTTATCAATTATGCATGTCCAAATTCAAGGACCTGTAATGGTGCACACTATTAGGTACTATAATATAGACCCAAATTCTCCTAGAATGTAACGATCCACGGTATATTTAACGATAAGATGAAAACAGAACAATAACGTAGATTCATTAACTTAAGAACATAGCAGTAGATTCTACACGTACCTCGTGAGGGGAAACAAGATCAAGCGGTGTGGGAGATCTGCTTGTCCCAGCTGTTTGTAAATAACGTGCTGAGAGAGCACACTGGCTTGGGGTTGTAAGTAAATAAATCATACCAACGAGTGTGCTTGCACATGTGACAGTTCATAATGGTATGAAAAACAAGTCTGTGCAGCCGTTCTTTTGAAAGAGCATCTTTGAGGCGCTTGCACAAATTTGCCGAGTACTCATTAATGTGCAAGAGAGAGCTTTAAATCAAGACGTAATTGCATATTAGAAAAATAGCCCAGCCCAGTCCAGATCTAATCCATAGGGCAGGTATGAATCCATAAATCCCTCTTCAGGTTCACGCATCCACATGCAACGATGCAGAATATACGAAGATCACAGGCCGGTGGGTGCAGTTGAGTGGATCCCAATGGTGGTGGCCACATCACAGGTCCCGCCTCATGCAGCTCTGTGTGGCTCCCCAACAAGGTGATCGAAGAGGGGGGTGTTCCCAGACCCTCCTTATGAAGTCACACCATCAGCCTGTGACCTGATTGACAAGCTAGACTCCATCCCTACACTTCAAATCGACATGAAATTATGTAACTCCCACAGAATATCTGGTAACTGGAGAGACCGTTCTAACGCATAGGTTCCCAAGCTAATTTGGCCTACTGTCCCTCTTTTCACAAAGAACAAAGGCTTGGTGCCCTCTTGGCAATCAAAACATTTTGTTCTATAATCCATGATCCAGGAGAAAGTTTAGGCTTATGCTTTTGCAGCACCCCCCCTCCCTGCCCACGCCAGAGGGCTGCATCATGGACTTTGGGAAACACTGAGAGAATCAGAAAACTCGGGAGAAGTTAATCACCTCCTAAGGCTGATGTTAGAAACCACTTCCACTTGTTCTGCTGCTGGGCTGTGGAGGCTGGGGTCTTGGGAAATTGCCACTTCTTTGGCTAAGATCATCCTCACAGGCAGTTTGGGGAAACAAGGGGCCTAAGATAGTTTGTGGGACGGCAAATTGTAGCTTATACGGCAGGTACTGACTACAAAGTTAGCCACGCTGGAGTTTAATTATTCTGCCATTAAGGCAGACTCTTCATCAATGAAAAGAAATAGTCTTACAACTTAGAACCATTTTCCTGTCACCTCACCTACATCAGACAGCTACAATAAAATTTTTTTAAAAGGTTCATTTGCACAAAAGTCTAATTGCAGGTGCTGATACGCTGATGCGAATGTCCATGACTTTAAGAATGTCATGTAAGGTTTTGTTTTTGTTTTTCACTGCTACAAATTTGCCAAATAGAGCAGCGTACCTTATCTGAATTGCACTCGGATGCCACCCATCTGGGAGCACGGGGGCCATACGCTGGGAATCTTTGGAAGTTACAAAACGAAATGGGCAAATAAGGATTTAGGAAAGTCACAGTCCCACCACACAAAGTGCCAGAGTGGCGCAGCAGGAAGATGCTGCCCAGGCTGTCTGAGAATCTCGTCTATGAAAGCAAAGTGAAGGTGCAGCCCCTGGGGGTATGAGAAGCTAACCGCATACAGTAGCCCTCGATTGCATCCTCTGGGCACAGTGAACTAGTGGTGGTGCTGCAGGGTAAAGAGCGACTTAGTTTTTTATAGCGTTCTGATGAGCATGCTATGATTACACTTGATTTCATTCACTGGTAGGTTTGGGTTGATTTCTTTATCCCTCTGTTCTCAGAGCACTTGATAAAGAGCAGTTTTAGTAATTTATTTTTTAATCACCAGAAGAAGGGCATGTCCTCATCTTAGGATATTCGCTCCCCACCCCCACCCCCAAATCGACCAGGAGTTTCTTTTGCCATCCATCCTCAAAAAGGCTTGTCTTGGTTTTCCATTTCAGAGGGAATGGTAGTAGTGCCCCTTTCCTTTATTTGGTCATGGTTTCACTCTATAGTTATCACCTGGTGTTCTGTTTTGTTTCTTTTCCAGAGTGAAAGAATTGAAAAAGGCCAAGGAACTTGAAGACATACAGCAGCATCCCTTAGCAATGTGACATTGCTTTTCTGACTGTTTTCATTTCTGTTTTTAGCAGAGACATGCAGCAACAACACACACACATACATACACAAATACATAAACACACATACACACACAAAATCCCTCTGCAGTTTTGGGGAGATCAGCTGCAGGATTTTAACAGTAATGTTTTGGTCATTGCATTTGCACTTTCATGGACAACTTTTCATTTGATCAGCAAGACATCTTGGAACTCAATCTTCTGTTGGATCATGGGAAAACAAGACACCAGGAGCAATGGGAAAGAAGCTTCCTTGTCTTAGGAGGGAGCCGTTTTCCTTCTCATACAGGGCTGTATTCAAACATCGTGTGGAACTGTACAAACATTTATACCAAAAATATAGATAAGAAAAGGTGGGGATGCACTAGCAACAACAACAACAAGAAGCAGATGCTGTTCCTGCACCTGTCAGTTATTTCCAAGAAGCTGAATCTTTGGGATCGATTCTCAGTGGAGGGCTTAGAGCATACAAATCTTTATTGAGTCCGCGTGTTCTCATTTCCTTCACTGTTACTTATTCTTGTTGGGTTTTGTTTCCTGTTTTGTTTTGTTTGAATCTCTACAGCACATGTAATGCAACTTTGAAAATCTGCAGGTTGTTGGCGTCTTGGGGAAATTTGCAGAGGGGTGTGTGGTAAACGGGTAATGCATGAGAACTAAGCTGAAACAGCGTGCGGAGTTTAAACTTCCTTTCTTGTCCCACCACCTTCCAGGAACCTGCAAGTTTAGTCACCTTGTCCCTTTTCTCATGTTCAGCACTTTAATTTTTTGCCTTACTTTCACGTGCAATGAGAATTACTTAGCTAATTGGTAAAGCATGTAGATTTTTTTAGTATCCTTGGAGACGGTAGTTATTCTAAGGAATCATAAACCTTGCCTGGACACCTGCCACCTCAAAAAGATCGGCGTGGTGCTGCGTTCCAGCCAGGAAATCCCATATTTTTGGCTATCTTTCATCAAGACTGAGCAGTTTCTGTGTATATAGAGAAGGTAGAAATGGAAAGTGAGAAAATATTTGAAAGGGATTATATTAATTGCTAAATATTTTATTCACAAAGGTCAATAACATGGCAAGATAAAATTATCTGTATAGTTTTGTCTGAATGAAGAGAGAAAAATGTGGATGTATTGTTTGTATATATTGTATATATTAAAGAGATATGTGCATGAAACCAAGAAAAAAAAGAAATGAACAAAAGCAAAGCATTAGTGGCTATGGTCTGTAAAATGAAACAAACAAAAACTTTATTTCACTATAAGAGTACTTTATTTTAAATGTTCTTTAGAAGAACATTTTGCTAAAGCATGACTAAACTGCAAAAAAAAAAAGCTACTGTATTTAGACTTAGAAAAAAGGCAGAGTAGCATTACTTAAAAAAAAAGGATATGTTTACATTTAATTTTGGCTACCAGGAGTTTATTTTATTTTATTTAAAATTTCTTTGCCAATGGTGCCAAGTAATGTGAATGCTAATATTGCTTAAGAAAATTAAGTTACTTTTGCTAAACAGATAATCATAAGAAGATGAATCAGTATCTAGCTTAACGCCATCCACTCACTCCCACAAAGAACACTTAGAATGATCAAACCCTGATGAAAGAAATCGTTGGAAAAGTGGAAAAGCGTCTCACGTTTTCATCTTTCCCGCTGGAAATCAGAAAAATGTAATGAAACTTGCACAAAGGTTAACGGAAAATGAGCAAGATGCAAACCGGTCATATAGGGATGTCATGGTATATATTACTATTTCCACATAATGAGGAGCCAAAGAAATCTGATGCTTTTAAAAATTAAACTACACATGTGAACACGAGAGGCGGATGTGGTAGCATTGGCTGATGCCAGTTTAAAATCCCCAGGTGGCTTGAGGGCCAGTTGCAAGAATACGCGTGTTTTCCTTGGTTCTGGCTGCCAGCTGAGGGAGAACTCAAGGCTTGTTGTGAAGCCAACACGTTCCCAAATAAAGCTTGTAAACTGGTGTCTTCGGAAGGCACGTAGATACAGAAAGATGGTGGTAAAACTGGGGTCAGTGCTCTTGGTGCCTTTTCTATAATTGTACTTGTTTTTTAATTACTTCCTTTCACTGCCAACCTCGAATTACTGTACAGTATATGTCTTACTGCTTGTGATCAGCTTTGACAACGGTGACAGCCCCACCACTAGTAGCCACCTGTACATTTGTAAACTGACCTGACTTGATTTTGTTTTTAAATGTGTGGGTTATGTTACAGCTGTTGCAGTCTGCCCTGGCCCCCCCCCAAAAAAAAAGAAACCCCCAAACTATTCTTTTACCCGATTTGACCTCTTGAAGGACACTGAACAATTTACAAACAAGCGCATTCATCCGCGAGCAGAATACAACGCCAGCGCTTTCACAATAGCCTCTCAAAACCGAATTTAGTTGGGTTTATTCCATTTATTATGGTCAAACGAACTGATCTTCGACAAGAGTAAAGGCCTCAGTGGATTTGCTTTAACCCTCACTTTTTTTTTAAACGTTTCACATGTTAACATTATTAGCTGGATAAGGTATACGATTCTGGAAGATAGAGACTTTAGAATTAATTAGATGGGTTCTCATGGAGGGGACAGGACATAGGTTCAAAGCCTACCTGTGTAACCTACCAGTACAACTGTGATTCCTAGGTGAGGTAAAAATGCACTTCCACTGAAATGAAGCATTTCTGACCGCTTTTTCTTGGTTGTGAGTCTTAATTTTGAATATAAGACGATAGGTAAGCACAGCTTTCTTGGATAATCTGAATTCCCAAGTGCCAGGAGTAGGATTTCATTATAAAATTAATAGCTAATCTTTATTCTGTCTCCTGAAGATTTAATTGCTATTCTTGTTACCCATTTGAAATCAGCTGTACTGTGTGAACGAAATACAGACAATAACACGAACCCCTCTCTGGCTGCACGGTCGCTTATGGCAGTTCCACACAGTAGTTGGCGCCCAATGGGGGGTCCCTGAGACTTGCATGTAAAACTAGTCTAGATGTCTTCTTTTTTGTAAGTTTTATTTTTGTAATTGTGCATGTAAAGCATCATTGAATCAATGGATCTGTTGAAGAACTCAGCTGCTGGAAACCATGCAAAATGTTTTGAATTGCCCTTAAAATATGGAAAATGTTTTCTGAATGCTTTATATTCTTTCTGCTGTAAATTAAAAATGAAGAAAATTTCCCCATACAATGTGTGTGTTTTCTTTTAATGCTACCTGATGAACGCCAAGGTGATTAGCATGTTTGAACCCAATTGGAATAACTTCAAGGGCTGTGTTTCGTTGGTGGCCTGGCTTGAAAAGAGCTGGAAGGTGAGGCTGTTTGCTCAGAAGCCCACTGGGGCAATGGTACTCTGTCCGACAGCGTTGCCTGGTCAGCCTCAACTTGACGGCAGTGGACCTGTTTCCTTTCGCCCAGATACAGCATTTTGATACTGAGTGCTATTGTGACAGATCGTGTGAAAGAAAAAATCTTAATAGGACCATGGTTCCTAGGGCACTTGCCTTTCACCCATTTTCCCAGGCACTTCTCAACATATACAACCATAAAGTGTTTTGTAAAGTAAAGGCAATATTTTAGATTCTTTTGATTAAAAATCCTTTTATTTCTGTTGTTAATACATTGCAGACAGATCCGGAGTTTACTTGTGTGTTGGACGGATCACGAGATAACTCTTGAGATAACTCGTGATTTCTACCTGCTGTTTTCAGATGCCATCTACTTGGATACATTTTAACTACTTCGCCTATTTAGCTGTTTATATCAGTAGTGAATGTATCGAACTCAATTGTCTTCATGTTCTTTTTGTTTATTTAGCATTTTAGTGCAATTTGGTTAAATCAAATGGTTACTATTTGAATTGTTTTGCAAGGAGTTATGCACTTACCATGATCAAACCTCAGTGAAACATAAAACATCACCTACATTGCTCAAGTGGTCTCCTGTTACTCAAAAAGACATGAAGAGACTCTTAGCCCTAATTCTTCTAATTTTTCAAAGTAATATGGATTGTTAATTTTACAAGAAATTTATAATTTCATGGAGATTATAGTTCATAAAAGTAATGGTCTGTGTACATTGCAAAATATTGTTTCATAATGTGAGATGTTTTATATTCAAAAACTGAAAGAAATGAATATGATCAAAAGTTGATGAGATGTAAATCCACTTATGGTTTAATGCAAAAAAAACAGCTGAAAAAATACACAGCCACTTTGGTAAGTTGGTAAAAAAATATCCAGCCTTTAATGTGATAATTGATTGAATAACTTCTCCCTAGGCCCCAACCTGCACCCTCTGGTGGTTGGTTCTGTGCACACCATGTTCCCTATTGTCTTTGTATTGTTCAGCCTTGGCGTACCAAGTGCTCCTTTCAGCTACTTAACCAACTCAAGTCCCATACCCTCTGTGACACTTGTTTGTTCTAACTAAAACCCAAACTCACTGACATCATTCCCAATTCCGACTCATAGTGGTGCTATAGGACAGAATGGAGCTACTTGCTCCTGGGAGCTTCCTAATTCTTAACTGGAACAGACAGCCTCGTTTTTCTGACACGAAACAGCTGGTGGGTTTGAAATGCTGACCTTGCAGTTAACAACCCATTCCTTAAGTCGCTATGCCACCAGTAATGTAACATACACTACTGTTTTCCTTTTCAAATTACAGATGAAAGAGAAAGTATTTTCCACCCCTCAGCCAATCTTCCAGTTATATATCGTAGTTGTGTGTGTGTGAGGGCAATGATTGTATGTTGGTAGGAATACTTGCATAGCAACTCAAAAGTACCAAAAGCATTCAGACTCGTGCCACCTTCCATTCAGCCAGGGCCCACTCTGCTAGGGATGCAGAAATGAAGTCCCAGCCCCGGGTGCCACGGCTCCCCCAAACACAGGACCCGGGCAATGACAGACATTGTTGCACTTATGAATGCTGAAGTGAGGGAAGCCAACCCAATACTGTCCGTGACAAATAGCACAAACAAAGGGACTTCCTATCTCCTTCGATTTGGAATTTTTCTCGTGGAAAAACGTGGCGTCCCCAAGGCGGTTGGGTTAATGTGGGGGCAATAAGCAGAACTACATCGCCCCAAAGAAACGGCCCACGACTCACACAGAGCCCACCCTCTCCCGGACAACAGACAGGGTCATGCGGCGTCAGGCAGAGCCCGTTGTCGACCACGCAGCGGACTCGGCCGCTCCCAATTCTCTCCCGTCCGCTTGGGCGGCGTGGAGAGGAGGGCCCCGCTCCTTGACCTGCACGTGCCGGGACCGGGGCCTGCGGGCCCAGTTACAGCGGCGGTGGCCTCGCTTTGGCGTGGAAGCCTCGTTTTGGCTTGGAAGCCTGGCTCCGGCCCCACCTCTCGGCGTCGCCCCGCCTACTCGCGGCTCGCCCCGCCCACTCCCGGCACGCCCCCGCCGCTGCGCCTGCGCTCCAGCTTCCCGCTCAACCCTCCCGGTGACGTCACCCCCACCGCCCCACCCGCCGCCCCGCCCCTCTCCCCGGCGCAGTCCCCGCTTGCTGTACTTCGCAGCCCGCCGACCCTCGTCCACCGTCGCCGCCGCCGCCGCCGCCAACATGTGAGTGACGTGACGCGACGTGACTCGGCGCGACGCGATGCGACGCGGGCCGGCTTCGGGCTCGGGGGCCTGCGGCGGGGCGCCTCGCAGGGCTCGGTGCCGCTGGCCTCTGCTCAGACGTGGGCCGAGGCTGCGCGGGCGGGGGCTCCGAGGCCCGGGGTGGGCGGTGGCCCCGGGGTTGCTGGCTGCACCTCGGCCTGGACAGCCCTCTGCGCCGCCGACGGCTCCGGGGCTCGGCGGGCTGAGGGCTGGCGCAGAAGAGTCCAGGGCGAACGGTTCCGGGATTCCCCGGAGGAAGATAACTGGCCCGCACCCCACCCAACCCCCAACCCCACTCGCCCGGTGTCGCCTCACCCCCCCTCCCTGAAAGTCCCCGAGAGGCGCGGCGGCGGCTCTGCCGGGCTCCGGAAATTGCACCGCCGGGTCTGGAGGCCCCTAAAGTCTGATGACTGGAGTAGTCCCGAAGGGAGTGGCCGGACTTGGCAACCAAACCTGGCAATGGCCTTTCTTTTTAATCGAAAGCATTCTTGTACTGGCCCTTGAAACCGCAGCGTTTCCATTGATAACATTCAGAGAATCCGAATTGTTAACAAGGACCGTCTGCCTCGCTTCCAACTGACTCTGTGCTCACCCACGGAGGCAAGACAGGAATGAGGGTTTGCCCCAGGATTCCTCGGAGAAACTAGGGGACACCGCTCCCTGGAACGTCCCTACGGGGCTGCGGGCCAGTAGACCATGGTGCTTAGTTCATCAGTGGAATTGTCCTAGGAGCTGGCTGCATGTAAACACAAGCTCTCCCCACTGCAGCCAACATGTTGGCTTTCTAAACCTCGCCTTACTCAGATGAAATAGGGATGATAACCATATTTCTCAGAGTATAGGAATTAGTAAGAAAGGCCTGTGAAGGCCAGTGCATGGCCCTTTGCTGTCAATCCCTGCAAACACTAAACTCTTGAGGGCAGGAATCAGATCTCCTGTATCCCTCACCTTTGGCTAAAAACCAAACCCACACCACTGAGTCAAATCCAACGGCGAGCACCCGTGTAGGGCAGAGTACTGTGGTAGATACTTACTACAAGGAGCCTGGTGGTGTGACTGGTTAAGCACTTGATAGCTCATTGAAAGTTGGCAGTTTGAACCCGAAGGATACAGTCAGGGTGATCTGCTGCCATGGATATTCCCAAAAGCAAGCCCCCTGCCATCAAGTTGATTGCAGTACATATATAGGATTTCCAAGGAATGTAAATCAGGAGCAGATGGCTTCAATGTTCACCCACGAAGTGGCTGGTGAGTTTGAACTGCTGGCCTTGTGATTGGTAGGCCAGTGCTTACCCAACAGCACCACCAGGGCACGTCTCATTAAGGATCATACCTCAGAAGACCTTACAAGCACATGGGGTCACTCAAACCAAGCTCATTGTCATCAAGTCAGTTCTGACTTCTAGGACCCATACAGAATTGCCCCGCCCCCTTTGGATCCCAAAGATATAAACTAGTGAGCTTGAACTGCTGACCTTGCCGTTAGCAGTCCATTGTGTTATATCCACTGCACCACCAGGGTTCCTTGCCTCAAAATACCTACCAACAAATTATCTGTCCAGGAAAGCAATGTCTGCCCTGTGCAAACCATATGCTAGACGGTGTCTTGGAAACAGAGAAAAGCCCGAGCAATCAGGACAAACAAGCCTGCCTGGACAGGAGGAGTAAAGTGTTTGATCAGTATTTTTAAGAGATAAGACTGTTAAGAGATGACTTGATTTTGATAAATAAGTCAGATTTCTCCATATTGGGAGAGTATTCATATAATTTTTTGTGTCTATGAAGACAATTCTTGCCCCAATGAAAAGATCAGAAGAGTCCTTAGAAGACTGAAGGCAGATATGTGTTTTAAAGCAAGTAATAATGAATTGGAAAGTATGCCTGCCTAAGGATCAGGTACTTACGTACCCCAAAGTTGATCCGTCGAAAACTTCACTTTAGACCCGGTTCACTTGAACACATGGGAGAATCCTGGAAATTATGGAGAAATGAAAAGAAAGGCTCATTAAAACCTTTACTCATTACTATAGGAAGGACTTCAAAAAAAGGTTTAGTTCTGATGTAAGACAATATCCTCACTGTGGTCCTGGAATGAAGACTTTACGCGTACAAAAGTGTATGTAAATCGTTATTCATGGGAGTGCTTGCTTTTCTGTGTTGTAGGTCTACAGGTGGGTCTACAGGTGCGCCTGCAGGTTCAAGTGCTGCCTCTGGCAGCAATCGGAGACTGCAGCAGACACAAAACCAAGTGGATGAGGTATTGCCCTGAAATGTTGGTTGTGTGGATTTTAAACAAACATAGGAGCACTCTGGAAATAGTTCGGTTTAGAAAAAAGTACCAAGAGAGTATAACGACCAAGCGCATTTTGACAGTATCATTTCTTGGGCTCAGTCAAATTGAATGTGACTCATCTCCGAGGCTGTAGTGTTTAAGGTAATGAGTTGTCTGGTTTTCTCTCCTGCTTAGCCAATGGGAAGATTTGAACAGCCCACCTTTTGGCATGCAGCTCAGTGCTTATCTATTGTGCCACCAGGTGCCTGACAGTATCATTGAAGTAAAAATTTGCCTCTCTATTTCCTGGGCACCCTGACCTAAGCAGAAATCAGACTCTTCCTAGTTTCACGCTTGTTTCATGTAACTGTAACCACATCCTAAAATACACAAGTGAAAAATAAGGTTATGAACCTTTACGGCTAGGGTCTTCAAATTTCTCTTAATTGACTAGGTGGTTGATCAAAATGCTTTGTTTAGCCTTACAAGTTACCCAGCCTGAGCAAGTCTGGGGAGTTTGTCCCTGGCTGTTGCCATGGACACAGTGCAGGCAGTTGCTGGCAACTTGCTGTGTAGCCCAACAAATCGGTGTTTGTAGAAATCTTGAGCTGTAGGTCCATCATAGCATCTTTTGATCTGCATTATACATGCAGAGCCCCAGTGGAGGGCTGCTTGAAGACTTCAGACTGGATTGGTACTGTCCGATAGAGATAGCAGGATTTTCCTGCACTTCGCTGCTTTAAAAAGGCAAAGCTAAAACGTTCAAGATACGCTTGTTAAGTCATTCAGTCATGTTTGGATCTGAATGTTTCTTTTATGGATTTCAGTCTCAGAATTTTGTGTTTTTATGCTAAGAAACCTGATCTCATTCAGTCTTGCTTTGCAACTTTTATTTATAAAGTCAAATGCTGCCCCCTGCCCTTTTTAATGACAATTTGGCCCAAAGCAATAAAGTGTTGACCTGTCAGTAGATTGTATTGTTGGTCCTCCATTTCTTCCTGTGTGACTCGGTGGGAACATACCCATATAGGTGGTGGACATCATGCGTGTCAACGTGGACAAGGTGTTAGAAAGAGACCAGAAGCTTTCCGAGCTGGACGATCGGGTGGATGCACTGCAGGCCGGAGCTTCTCAGTTTGAAACAAGTGCTGCCAAGTTGAAGAGGAAATACTGGTGGAAGAATTGCAAGGTAATTCTCTCGCAACTACTCTGACCACGCACCAGTCTCAGGAACAGTGGCTATAGGTACTGGCCTTCCAGGCATCTGGGAAGGTGGGTTCTACTTCCCATGCATGGAAATTTCAATTAGTCTGATTCCAAAGTGCTGACCCGAATGCCATTTTCCTATCCACATGATTAGGAATTCCTCCTGTGTTGTGGCAGACCGTAGGGGTCTATAGCAGAGGAAATGCAAGATCTCCCACAGACATCTGCTCCCCGACCCCTGTCCCCAGCTGCTCCGGGACTCAGGCTAACAGGCGCCAGCTGGAATTGCTGGTCGATTTGCATGTTTTGCCGCGAGTGGTCCCAAGACCCAGGAAAAGAGCTAGAAAGCTACAGTGTGTGGGACCAGAGAGTGGAAAGTGGTTACACAAGGAGCTTGGCCTCAGCAGCTCATTGTCACCAAAGACAATGGCTGGAGGCTCCCTTCCTTATTTAGAAGTAACACCTGCTGACACAGGGGCCAAGGTGAGCAGCCTGGGGGAAACCTGTCCACACCAACAAATGCCTAACTCAGGATCATAGTCGTTTGAAGATCTTAGAAAAGGCAAATCAGTGCCCTTTGGACCCTAATAAAAACCAAACCCACAGCCATCGAGTAAACACTGACTCATAACGACCCTATAGTACAAGGTAGAACTGCCCCTTTGAGTTTCTGATACTGTCTAACTCTTTACAGTGATTAGAAAACCTCGTCTTTTTCCCATCGGACCTTAATGGAAACATTGCGGTTAGGTTTTAGAAACTGGATTATTTCAGATTGTTGTGCACCTTTATGCCCCCTTTCAATGACCAGAGTAATCTATTGGTCTGCGGTACCCTCAGGAAGCACACTTTTGAAATGTGACTGGAACTCTGTCTCATTACAGATGTGGGCGATTGGGATCAGCGTGGTGGTCATCATCATCATCATCATCATCGGTGAGTCCTGATCCATGTCTTCTCGCTATGTTCAGATAAAAGATCACAAAATGTGCACCAGTCAGCTACTGTTCACAGATTATCTAATGCACAGCTTATCCCAAGGGTTTTATGTTCTTTAGTACATTTGAAGGGGCGCTGGTAATGTAGTAGATTCCACACCAGGCTGCTATCTACAAGACCATCAGTTTGAATCCACCAGCCACTCCATAGAAGAAAGATGAGACTCTTGTTCCTCTACAGCAGCAGTTCTCAGCCTGGGGGTGGAACGACCCTTTACAGGGGTCGTCTGATTCATAACAGTAGCATGACAGTTATAAAATAGCAACGGAAATAATGTTATGATTGGGGGCAGTCACCACCACATGAGGAACTGTATTGAAGGGTCGCGGCGTGAGGAAGGTGGAGAACACTGCTCCAAGGTTTACAGTCTCGGAATCCCACAGAGGCAGCTCCTCTGTGCAGTGGGGTCATTATGAGTCAGGATTGACAGTAAGTTGGGTTGGGTTTGAGTACATTTTTACAAAAATTCAGTTTGTATGACAACGTTTTTCCCTTGGAGTTTTTGAAGAAAAAAATGAATCTATTTTCAGTAATTTATTAGTTTTTCTTTCTGAAAATATTTCCATCCTACCTTTCCTTTTATGAGAAGCTGTGCAGTGTAGTGATTGAGAGCAGGAGCCAGGGCTCCACTGCCAGCCAGCCGTGCGGCCCTTGGTTAAAATGAGACCAGGCAATCCTGGTTAAAATGAGACCTATCCTGTGTCTGAGAGTCATGGGTAAGCCAGAACATTTGCATGCGGCTCTTACGCAACCTTCATTGCAAGCAGGAAGCCCCAGTGGTATAATGGTGACAGCTTGAGCAGCTAACCACAAGGTCATCAGTTCCAGCCCACCAGCCTGCTCCAAGGGAGAAAGATAAGGCTTTCTTTCATAAAGATTTACAGTCTCAGAAACCCAAAGGAGTAGTTATCTGTCCTAAAGGGTCATAAAGAGTCAGAATTAAGTCCGTGGCAGTGAGTTTGCGTTTTGGCTTAGAGCGAGAGAGGGAGGTAAGTGTTGGGCTGCTAACTAGAAGGTCAGCGATGAGCCACCAGCTGCTCCAAGGGAGAAAGATGAGGCAGTCTGCTCCCTTAAAGATTTATAGCCTTGAAGACCTTATGGAGCAGTGCGACTCCCTCTTAGACCGTCGCATACATTGCAATTGACTCAGCAGCAGTGGGTTTGGGTTCATGCAACAAAAGACTGAAAGTCTTTTCAGTGATTTAAATCTGCACATGCAGCAAATGAAGGTGTGATTGCAATAAAGTGCATTGTAAGTACAGGTTGAATCCATGCAGGTGAGCATAAACACACCTAACATATTAAAGGGCAGGCAGGAGTTTTCTGTAAGTCAGACAGCTGTCATATGGACTAGCATAGACGGTATTGACTCTTGGTACCACTTTAGGACTCCTGTCTAGACTCCCCTAGCTCCAAACTCACTGCCGCCGAGTCAGTGCCCATTCACGGCGACCCTCTAGGACAGGGTAGCACTGCCCCTGTGGGTTTCTGAGACGTAGTGCTTTACAAGAGTAGAGAGCCTCACCTGTCCCAAGGAGCAACACGTGGCTTCAGACTAGACTCTGCGCTTGGTGAGCAGAACACCATGTAACACAGGGCCACTGCCCCCCCACCCCCAATACACAAAAAGCTATTGTTCTCATCAGCCCTGAAACAATCCCCTGCCATTTTTAGCTCCTACTTCTTCCTTTCACTGCTGGGCCAATGGCAGTGAAAGTTTCCTTTGACAAGGATGTACAATGCTGACTCCTTCCTCAGGTCCCCCCCCTCCTTATCTCTGCAGACTGTCAAAAAGTCACTAGTGGCAAATGGCCCAGATGAACTTCCTCACCTCTGTGGTTGGAGACTCATTTCCGTTTTAGTGTTCAGCACCCATTCCATATTTTCCCTAGAAGAATAAACGTTTTCCCTGCTTTTTCTCCATTTCCCTGCTTATTAGTGTGGAGTACTTCTTCATGAATAGCCTGTGAAACTCAAGCCTGCTGCCCAAGGAACCTCTTCAAGACTTCTGACTCAGTACCTGCGAATTATCAAGCTTACCTACTACTATATCTAAAATGACTCTTTTTGGTTAGTTAATGTTTGATTTCCACGAAATGTGCCTTTGTTTTTTGATATGCACTCCAGACTAGAAGTGGAGTCAATCCAGCCCCCGGTGCGCACAGTGCCTTTACCCGTTTACACAGGGGCGGATGGGGGGACTTCCACAGGTGCAGTGTGACCATCTAGAAGGAACGTCGTCCCTGAGTAATTGCTGGGTTCCAGCTACGGGAATTTGTTCCACATTGTCTCTTCTCTTCATAGGGTATTGTCTCAAGAGCCACCTTGTAAACCTTTCCGTAATCTGATTTCCAACTTGTGCCTTCCGGAAAGAACATTACTACCTAGCATAAATCTGTGACAGTAACAGGCCGTGCCTTATGTATTTTGCTGTTTTTCTGAGAACCTCTAAGAGAATGCACTACTATTTATACGCACTACTATTGCCGAATCTTTGCTCTCATTACCTATGAAGATGCTTACCGTCATTATGTATAACTTGCTAAAAACATGCCATTTTCATCAGAAATTATCAGCCCTTTTAAAAGTACTGTCGTTATAGAGCTGTGGCTGTGACCAAAGTTTCTATTTTGCCAAAAAGTTGAATCCTAGTAAGCACCTTATAAGTCTGTTCCTAACAGATAAATGCTGAAAAGTGCCCAGTGGAACTCAGGGTGCCCTTCAATATTTGAGCTGTGTTGAACCCTCTGTGTCTTGGCAGACTGTGCTTGCCTTTGAGAGAATGTACATGATATGACTCCCAATGCAGTGTTTTCCCAGGGCGGGGGGGGGGGGGGAAGGTGGAGGGGCTTGGGCTAGACTCTGTCCGCCTCACAAGGAATTTGATCCAGCTGTCGTCAGGGTAACAGCTGTGGAGGCCAGAACGTGTCTGAGAATGGCGTGAGCAACCGTTTTGGACTTGGTCATGATCTGCTCCACCCCCTTTGAAATCATGCTTTCAATGAGGCACTGATCCGAGGTGGGTGCCTTTTCACAGAGGATGGCTAACCATGCCCTACACATGCACGGGCTGCTGCTGGCATCTGAGATTTTATTGGTGTCTCATGAGACTCTGGACATCAGGGTCTGTGGCCAACACATGGGAGTACAGTATGAAGGGAGACAGACAAGAACCAGGCAGAGGCTTCACCCCTCAGTGGCCCACCGTGACGCCACTGTTCCAAAGTGCAGCTCCACGGGCTGTTGCTCAGCTCCTAAACACGGCTTCCATTTCTCTAATACCTGTCCCCTGCTGTCAAGAAAACTACACATAATGCTGAAGACTTGCCTTCCATCGTGACTGCCTGTGAGCAAAAAGCAGCTGTCAGTGGCAGAACATGAGCTGCCCTCTGCACAGGCTCTCTTGGCAGGTCTGACTGAACCACAGTGTTTGCTCCTTGGCCTCAATGCTCCAAGTCCCATGTCACCCACTGGCTCCTGCACTAACCCAAAATACCTCGCTTGTATCTATATAACATAGCCGGGAACTTGCCCTCTGTACTGAACTGAATAAAAAGTTTGTAAACATCCAAGTTGTAGCTCCTGTATTCCATGTTGAGGCGTAAGGAACTAAAATAGCCGTCCTGGTTCACGCACCGTACATGGGGCTCTGTGGACTCCCCGCCGTGCCCTTCCGAGAACTCTGACTCCTCTCCCAGCTCCCCAGTCTCTTCCCAGGAACTGTGTCATAGACCAAGAAGCTTCGCTCTGCCCGAGTGAGTAGAAGCCACCACTCCCCATGTGAAAAGTGCTTTTCAAAGGAGAACAGCCCCCAGCAATCACCAACATTGTCAGGACGTGGCTGTCAAGGTACCTACATGGGTGGGTGGTAGCTCCAGAGCCACTTGCCTAGGATCTGGAGAAGGTGTCTGCATTGTGAGTGTCCGCTTATTTTGATTATCCTTCTTCCTGGAATATACATCCCCATAAATATTCTACCACCCCTAGGGAACCACCTTGGGAGTCCTGGTGGTATAGTGGTCATGCTTGGGTTGCGATCCGCATGGTCAGTTCAGTCCACCAGCAGCGACTCGGAAGAAAGACTGGGGAAGCATTATAGTCTCGGAAACCCACAGGGGTCGCTATGAGTCAGCATTGACTCAGCAGTGAGAGGAAACCACCTTAGTGGTTGAAAGTACGATTTTTGCCCATGTTTTCAATGAAATGTTAAGCCCCAAATTGAACTGCCCTTGAGGCAGTTCTGAGTCAAGGACCAGATGAGTAGAGTACAGCTGCCCCATAGGGCTTCCGAGGCTGTAAATTGTTACAAAAGCAACTGGCCCCATGTTTTTCCCACAAAGTATCTGGTGGGTTTGAACTACCGATCTTGTGGTTAGCAAGGTACCACTAGGGTATCCTAATGAATGCCAGTCACCGCTAAAATCCCATTGGGGTATTTCTGGTACTTCTCCCCAGCCTCATTGATCTTGTCTGCCATATTACTGTGCCCTTCTGCTGATGGTCTGTCTATAATGAAATCTATACGAACTTCTTAAGTGCTGTTTTCAAAACTTTGAAGGAAAATATGTTTACAGTAGATGAACTCCTCTGCCCCTCCCTTAAGCATCTGGGTTCCAACTTCCCTTCCCAATCTGCTACCTCTTCCTGGGCAAGCATGCCTATCCCCACTACCTCTTCAATGGTTACTACACCGAGAACTCCTGGCCTCAGATTTAACGTGCCCCAAACGCTCCCCTGCCTTGCCTTCCTCATCCTGTCATCAGTCGCAGCCTGGGAGAGTGAGACCATCACCCACTGAGTGTCAGCTAGACAAGTCCACTGGCCATGTTGGGGGCACAGCACACTCTACAACCAACAGGAAGGGGCTGTGACACACTGTTTCTAATGTTGTTAATGCTTCTGCCTGGAAGTGGCACGAGCAGCTCTGCTCACATGTCATTGGCCAAAACACAAGCCACGTTGACTAGGCTAATCTCAGAGGAAAGAGCTTTGAGAATGGCGATGGTTAAGCAATCGGCTGCTAACAGAAGGTGGGTAGTCCACCCGCACACCCAGAGGCTCTGCAGGAGAAAGCTCTAGATTCTGCTCCTGCAAAGATAACAGGCTAGAAAACCCTACTGGACCGTTCGGCTCTGAGTTCGTTCTAAATCAACTTATAAATGGTGTACTCTTGCCACACAGAAGGAGAAATGGAATGTTCAGGAACAGGCTGTTTTGTAACAATAGGAGCAAATTCCCCTTAACCAGTCAGTATTATCTAGTGAGTTGTGCTCCCCCAGGTTGTTTCACTAATAAAAAAAAATACTTTGTAAAAGTATGGTGGTGTTGCAGTATGCAGAAGGCTAGGGATGACAGTGAAAGGCCAATATCCGTTTGCAGGGTCTCCGTCTGGACTAAGCTTCCAGCGACTCTGTTCTTCATTGACCAGGCATGTGAATGGCCTTCCCTCAGACAGAGTGCACGGAAAAGTGGACTGATGCTGATATAGTTAGTTTAAAATGTAACACCTTAGCATTGGCTTTCCCTTTTGACCCATTTTGAATTTGTTCCCTCACTGCCAATGAGTCAGTTCTGACTCAGGGGAGCCCAGTAGGACAGAGTAGGCTGCTCCTGTGAGCTGATGAGACTGTAGCTCTATGGGATAGAGAGCCCGTGTTTCTCTGGGACCCTGTGGTTAGCAGCCCAACACATAACCACTATTATTTTCTTCTTTCTTTGGTTTGGATTTTCTATTTGTTGTTGCCATTGTTGGGTTTTATTTTGCTTTATGAGTTTCTTCATGTGAAATCAGGATAGGCAACTCTATAGAACCAATAAGTAGATGAATAGTTTATGAGATACAATTATGGCGACAGGTTGGGGAAATGGACGGTCAATAGTGGTACATGAATAAAGAACCATTGTGGTGGCGACTACATGACTCTCATATATTCAAGCGACTGAATTGTGATTTAAATGTCAACAAAACTTTCTTTTTAAAGGATGGTGTTTTTCGATCGGTTTTGAGTGGGGCTTAATTTTGTTGCTTTAAAACTGAACTGGCTGCTTAGTATTTTTACAGTCAACATTTACAGTGGAGCTGCATTTCATACTGGGAGAAAACTCTGTAAGCTGCATTTCGCTAACCAATTCTAGCATAATTATTTCTTGGACATAGATTTTCTTTTCTTACTCGTTGCATCGCAAGCTAAGTTGCTTTTAAAATCTTGCGAGTATCTTCGTATCACCAAGACCAAAGCTAAGCTCCTGTATTCTGCCTTCACACCTGGGAACAGAAACCCTGCTCCTAGCCTGGGTCTGATCCCCAATCCCTAATGGAGGACTTCTGTCTGGCGGCTTTCCCTTCTTTTCTCCCACTTCATACAGTTCTCCCTCCGTGTGGCGCATCCAAGCAGAAAGGCCTTAATAGTGGTTCACTTTGAAGACCCTCCCTTGACCCGCATCACTCCCTCCAGCAAACAAGTTCTTTCAGTGAAGGTCCTCCCCGCAGGTGTTTATTCTGTCTCACTCCATGACTTCCCCCATTTTCTTCAGACCACAGCATGGAAACATCTTTAACCAAGGTCATCCAGAACCACCATCTGGTCCATCCCAACAGGAACACCCTCTGCCCTGGTCTCACTCTGCTCGCCAGCATCAGCCACAATTGCCAACACTCTCCTTGAGGTGTCTTCTGTAGGTTTCCATGACGCCACACACTCTGGTTTGCTTCCAACCTGACAGGCTGCTTCTCTTCATTCTCTTCTGCTTGCTCTCTGCTTGACCTCAGTCTCATGTGTCCAGGGAGGCCTTGGCCTTTGGCCCTCTCTAAGTGCTTTCAGCCGCCCCACTGCTATGAATACCATGTATATCCTGATGCTTCCCAAATGTAATCCCCCTCCCTGCCTTCTCTTCCAAGTCCCAGTCCTGAAAGTCCAATTGCCCACTGACATCTCCACTTGGACATGGAATGTACATCTCAAGTAAACCACGGGAAAAACCACACTTGATTTTTCCTTTCACCAAAAAGTACTGCCCCCAGGCTGACCCATCTTAGCGTCTGCCCTATCAGATACAGCTTTGCTTAAGGCAAAGGACCAGGAGTCCTCCTTGGTTGCTCTCGTCCTCACAAACATTTCAGTTGCCAGCAAGGCTCGGTGTCCCCACAGAGACCCAGAATCCAACCACTGCTCTCACATTACATTGTCTTTACCAGCACCGCTCACTCTATCTAGCCTACTGGCCCTCCTGTTACTAACAGCCTAACTAAACTGTTGTGTTCTACACACCAGCCTGCCTGAGCTAATCAAAGTGCAAATCAGAATGCAGCTCTTGATTAAAGGCCTCTACTGACCTTCCACCGAAGGAGCCGTGGTGGCGTAGTGGGCTCCACATTGGGCTGCAGCCGTAAGGTCAGAACTTTGAAACCACCAGCAGCTCTGCTAAAGAAAGCAGAGCTTCTGTAGCTTTTCTGAAATGGGACGCCTTTTACAAGCTTTCTATTCCTGTAAAGATTTACAGGCTTGAAAATCCACAGAAGTTTTTAACCTTGTCCTATAGGGTTGCTATGAGTCAGAATTGACTTATTGGCAGTGAGATTGATTTCTGTTGCTGTTTTGGCCGTCCACTGCCATTTGGAAAAAATCCATACTCCTTTCCGTACCTACAAGATCCGCCGTGATCTGGGCCTTCCTAAACAGCGGTACGCTTCATCGCCTTCCATTCTCTGGCACCATACTCTTCTTCCAGCCCAAGTGCACTCACTGCCTTTGAGTTCTCAACAACAGACTTGCCCCCTCCAGGGTGTTTGCAGGCCTATTCCCTCTTCTGGGATATGTCTGTCCCAAGGCCTCTCCCTCCATCCCAATGACACTTAATCATCTCCTTGTTCTGTTTCCTACAAAGCACCTTCCACTTTCTGAACTTAGGGAATTGTCTGATTCTCCTTGCCTCATGTCAGTGAGCAAGAGTGACTCCATCATAACCAATGGAGAGTTAACCAAAGAACGACTCTACGTTAACCCATTTCTAAGCATAGGTTAGATAATTTTCATATGGTCCAGGAAACAGCTGTGCCCACAAACAGTTGATGGTCGACTGATTCTCAGAAAAACACCCTGGCTTCCGCACCTTCCTTGTCCGACTGCATAGTTGTCATTGACCTATCAGAGGCAAAGCCCTACTTAAGGGATAGCCCACCTGCAGTTTGCTGACCACTCTCGTACCAATGATGAGAGCTTTAGCTGGACTTCAACAGTCTAAACCAGCCTCAGCAGAGCAGCTGATCTTACCCTGTAAGATTTGCTTCCTCCCCAGCTTGAGCTCATTGTCTTCTCAAGAAATCTCTCTTGGATTAATTTTTGAAAGTCTTGAGTTTTACTCTTGGGCAAAATGCAGACTCAGTGAGTGGCAAGGCCTTGTCCACCACTCTGTCCTCAGGGCCTGCAGCCATCCTGCCCGAGGTGAACTGCACTAACCGTTGTGGGATCAGTGCAGCTTGACAGAATCAAGAGCTTCATGGAGGGGGAGATTCAATGTAGTGTACTGTTTAGAAAAACAAAGTGATCGATCCAATACATAACTTGAACAAATTGCTTTTTTCCTCCCTCTTTTACATATAATTTGTAGAAAGACCAGGCTTTCTAATGCCATAAAGAATTATAGTCTCAGAAACCCAGAGGACCAGGTCTACTCTGTCGCATGAGGTCACTCTGAATCAGAATTGACTCGATGACAGTGGGATTTGCTTTTAAATATTATGATGTTAACTTATGTAACAAGAATCGACCATCTCTTACGTCCCAAGCATCGGAGGAGGGTGGAGCATGTGCACCGATGCTTTTATTTTAGGTGGGTCTCAATACCAGCCTCTCTCTGCAGGACAATGAGGCTGTCTGCTCCTGCAAAGGTTTCCAGCCTTGTACACACTTATCAGTTCACTATGAGTAAGAATCTACTTGATGGCAGTGGGTTTTGGTTTTTTTTAGATAGTCTAAGATGGGCTTGCAGACTGTTGTTGGAAAGCTGTGAGCTTCTGTAGCTTTTCTGAAATGGGACACCTTTTACAAGCACTTGTCTTTCTCCAGTGACCGCGGAAATCTGTAACCATAGGAAGACCAGGGCAATGTTAAAGTACTACCATCAACATCCAGCTTGTTAAAATGATTGCTGCTTTTCCTTCTTCCCTTTCATTCGGCAGTGGCAGTGGTTTTTAATTGCCCTTCTAGTGCATTCTGACTTAACACGAGCCCATGTGTGCAAAGTAGAATTCTCCATAGGGTTTCTAAGGCTGTGGCCTTCAGGAAGCTGATCACCAGGCCCGTTCCCCCAGATGACATCTGGGTGTGTTCCAGCTGCCCGCCTTTTTATTGGTGGTCGACTGTTTTCGCCACCCAGAGACTCCATTCAGCCATCTTGGCTTCCATTTACCAGGGCTACACAATTGCCTGGTCATTCCTAGCCTACTAACCGAAGGAGCCGGGGCAGGGCGGCAGGGTCTGGGAAGAGAGAGCCAGAATGCTCCTGCGAAGCAAGGATGACGAGAGAGACCAGTTGCTGGAACAGGGCGTCATATGTGGTCAAGTACGTAGTGAAAAAGAGGAAGCCCTTGATCTATGGGCTGCAGTTGACCCAGTCGCTGCAGTAGTGGTGAGGATGGCGCGGACCGGGCGGTGTTTTGTTCTGTTGTACAAATAAGGTCGCTATGAGTCGGAACTGACTGAAGAACCAACTAACAGCCAAATGTAGAGAAGGCAATAGGATTTGCAAGTCCGTCTTCTGGCTGTTCCGGGGACTCCCCGTTCAGGCAGCTGCTGCCCCTCTTCAAGATCTGCCTCCATAGTCCCTCGGGGAACAGGGCCGGTCCAAGAACCTGGGGTGGCTACAGAGCCCTAGGACCAGACCCCGGAAGAACCAGCAGACAGGCCGGCGCCTACACCTTCCTCTCGCCCGCCGGTCACCACCTCAGCCAGCCTCTCACGTGGAGCCGCGCTGGCCACGCCCACTCACGGCGCCAGGTCCCCTGATGACTGGCAGCTCTAGTACCCTCTCTCTACCAATCCCGAGGCTCCTCGGCGGCACCTCACCGCCCATTTATGAGCCGCCTTGCGGGGATTGGTAGAACGCCATCCTCGGCCCACCCCCTGAGTGTTATGTAACGTGCTCTGAATCCTTCGGCCCCGCCCCACTCACCCTCGTTTTCATAACCCGTGCGCCCCAGCGTGGGGCCCCGCCCCCAGACCAATGGGGTCCGCGCAGCTGGCTCTCGCGACCAATCGCGCGGCCCAAGGGCGGAGCGACGGCACGTGGGGGCGGGGGCGCGGGCACCTGCACGCGGCGGGCCTCGGGACTGGCCCGCTCGCGGGGGCGGGGGAGCGCTTGGGAAGCGTTCCGTGGGCAGTGCCGGCACAAGCCTGCCCTCCGCGGGAGTCGCTGCCCCGGGACCCCACTGTTCCCGGCCCAGGCTGGGCGCGCGCCCCCTTTGCAGAACTGAGGAAAGTTGTGTGAATCCAGAGTCTTCC
The DNA here is from genome assembly GCF_050624435.1 of Tenrec ecaudatus. Lineage (NCBI taxonomy): Eukaryota > Metazoa > Chordata > Mammalia > Afrosoricida > Tenrecidae > Tenrec > Tenrec ecaudatus. Next base: position 31,725,884 of record NC_134530.1, read on the forward strand.
GTGCAGCGACAGGGGTGCGGGGCCCGCTCGTCACGGGCTCTGGTCAGAGGTGTCCCTGGACCCCTGTCACCTTGGCACCTCCCAGACGGGACTCGCCGCTGGGAAGCCACCGAGTAGGTTTTCTGGAAACACGGGGAGACCAGTGCCTGCAGGTGGCCACAGATGCCGAGTCCCCGCGGTGTGGAGACGGCTCGCTTGGCCGGGGACCAAAATGAGGCATAAACTTCTGTCCCAGGCTCGTCGATAAGCCAAGAGCGGACGACAGACGGCAGGCGGCCAAGCAGCACTGATGGAGCTCCGCGAGGGTCCGCAGCCCGGGGCAGCCGCGCCGTGGAGCCGGGACCCCGGGCCTCCGCCGCCGCCCCGAGACGCGAGCAGCTCCAGGTGACGCCTGGGCGTCGGTCCCGGGAGCAGAAGGGGGAATCCGGCCTGCAGACGTGTCCTCTTTGGGAAAGTGGAGACCAATACCCAGTGTACAGTCTAAAAGTACATCCAAAGTGGGAAACAGTTGAGCCTGACATGAGGCTGAAGTGGGAACGAGAGTGGAAGGCGCTTGCTACTTACCCTTATAATTGCCTTAGTTCCTCCTCTCCTCCCCATCCTCCCATGCTGTCCGGTACATCCATCTCTCTCTCTCTCTCTCTCTCTCTCTCTCTCTCTCTCTCTCTCTCTCTCTCTCTCTCTCTCTCTCTCTCTCTCTCTCTCTCTCGCCATCCCCTCTCTCTCTCACCATCCCCCCTCTCTCTCCATCCTTCTCCATCCCTCTCTTCTCTCTCGCTCTCTCGCTCTCTCTCCTTCTCTCTCTGTCTCTGTCTCTCTCTGTGGGTGAGAGAGGGAGAGAAATGAGTATGACAGGGTATTTTTTAACAGATCGCCAGGCCTTTCTTCTGAGGCACTGTGGGGGTGGATTCAAACCCCAGCCTTTCGGTCCATAGCCAAACCCATTAGCTGCTGACACCACCCAGGGACAAAGAAAGCTCTCAACAAAGTGTGCAGAGACCACCGAGAGAACTGGCACACAGTAGGTGGGCAAAGTCGGTTGGCTGTTAGCATGACCCACAAAGTAATTGTGTCCCTTTTGCGCGTTAACAGGGGGCCGCAGAGCCGGATGCAAGTGTCTGAAGAACTGCGCATGGTGGTCCAGGAAATGAAGACGTGCCTCCCATCAGAGAGGCACGGCAAACCCAGCACCCTGGATGCCCTGAACTATGCCCTCCGCTGCGTGTACAGCGTGCAAGGTAACCTGCTGGAGGGACAAGCCAGTCCTGCAAGGCCAGGGAGCTTCTGCAAGGTCCTGGGGAAATTGGAGTGAAAAGCTAAGGGGGTTTTCCCATGAAGTTGTTGAAGCCCCCTCATCCACCCAGGGTCTACCCAGGGAAGGTGTCTGTGTGATTTGCTCCCAAACATCTTTTGAGCTTTTAATGACACTGTGTGAGGTGAGCAGAGCTACAGCGTTTGCTTTACTGTCTCTGTTTTTCAAAAGAAGACCGTGAGAACGGTGTTTGCTGAAGAGTGTAGTAAATGGACCGTATGTTGCTGACCTATTGCGAGGGCCTAGTGTTTAGCATGAACGCTCATTGTAAAGATGAACTTTTAAGAGCATTAACCTCTGTGGGTGCAAAGGGGGCGGGGAAGGTTAGTGCTCTGGAGTTGGTTTCGACTCCCAGCGATCCTTTGCATAACAGCAGAACCAAACGCTCCTGGGCCCTGTCTCATCCTCACGGCCACTGGGCCAGTCCATCTCATTGAGGGTTTTCCCCCTTTTCACTGCCCCTCCACGTTACCAAGCAGGCTGCCTTTCTCCAGAGATGGGTCTCTCCTGATCACATGTCCAAAGAACAGGAAAGAAACCTCACCAGCCTTGCTTCTCAGGAGCAGTCTGGCTGTACCTAAGCTGAGACAGATTGATGGTGGTTCTGGCAGTCCCCCGTACTTGCAGCATTCTTTCCAAGCACCGCAATGCAAGCGCATCAGTTCTGCAGCCTTCCTCGTTCTTTTTCGAGACTTTGCATGCGTAGGAGGTAATTGAAAACAAGGTGTTCAGGCACACCTTAGAACTCAAAGCGACACCTTTGCTCTTTAAAGAGATCTTGTGCCGCTGACTTACACAACACACTGTGTCATTCGATCTCTTGGCTGCAGCTTCCATGAATGTTGATTGTGGATCCAAGTCCAAGGAACTGCTTGACAACGTCAGTCTTTCTTCGGGGTACAATGACATGCTGTTGATTGTTCCAGTTGTGAGGATCTTTGTTTCCTCTGAGGTGTCGTCTATACCGAAGAAAAATGTGTGACTGGATGTGAGGGTGCTTCAAAAGTTAATGGAAAAATGGAATGCAAAGTTAAAGGAATTTTTTCCATGAGCTTTTTGAGCCTCCTTATATACTATACACTTCCCAGTCCTACACCTAACTTTTTAAATGCAGGCATAATATATTGGGAATATACCCGAATAAAAATGAGCAATTGTAAACAGCCTCTTCTTTTTCACTCTGACTTTGATTCATATCTGTGGCCTTATATATGCTCAGTACTAGAGTAATGTGTCTGTCATGCAAAGTTATGTATGTGTGCATTGGTGCCTATGTTTGGAATTCTGAGTTTAGTGTGTTAAAGGTATGTTGTTCCCTGATAGTTAAGGAACTTATAAGGAACTTTGTTTTGGAGAAATTAAAAATCCGAAGAGTGCGGCACTATCCATGTTTTTGGTAAAAGAAGAAAATTGTGAGGAAAAATCACTTGCATCGTGTTCTAAAATTTAAGTCAGTTTCAGAGTAATAAAAATTATTTCCTAAAGTTACTGTTGCCACTGGATGACCTGTGTATTTTCCTCTGTTTCTGTAGCAAACAGTGAGTTTTTCCAGATGCTCGGTCAAAATGAAGCACCCCACGCAGATGTGACCATGTACAGTCCTGAGAAGCTGCCTACTGTTGCCTCAGAACACACTTCCAAAAACACAGTAAGAATTCACATGTTTTGCCATGACCACACAGACGGCTCCCCCCAAAATCTCTAGATACAGATATTTGAAAGCGTGCTGCAACCAGGCTTGAGGCAAAGCAGGAGAAAATTGCTAAAGAGGCATTGTGTCGATCCTCTTGCTCTTGACAGAGAACATGTCCAAGAAGCTGCGCATGAAGTAGTCGATCTGCTTTGGTTGGGAGGTGCTTCTAACTCCTCCTGACCATCTCTGAGAGCTCTCAAAGCAAGAAACAAGTAAATATACTGCGGGATAGTTTCCTGCATGTTATCCAATCTCAGAATTGCTCAGTCTTATTAGATCATTCTTAGTTTCAATACCTCCTACCTCAAGTTAGGCCAACTGGCTTTGATAGCACAGGTGAGTTGAATCTTACCATTTTAAAAATGAAAATCTGGGAGAGATGTTTGGTATATCTTTATGGAATCTCTTCATGTTGACAGAATAATTAAGCCTTGTGTTTTGCTAGTAATGATGGATATTACTTTATGCTTTGACATCACCATAATTGTAATTTAAAGATGTTAACATTTGAGAACTTGAGCTATCTCTTGGACTAGCATAGTGCATATTTACCTACTGGTGTGTGCATAGTACTATAGAAGGCACTGTGGAGATTTAAGGAAAACATTTTCTCATTAAGATCTTTACCCTAAAGCTGGAGAATATACACATACCAGCCCTAGTGGACACACACGGTAGTTGATTCGAAGTGTGTAACATTGGTGCCCAATGAAACAAATGAGAGAGGGATTCTTATGAGGTGAGGTTTGTTCAGGACAGCTTCTTAAAGGAGGTAAATCTTGCACTTGGTCTTGAAGCCCAGAATTTTCAGTTGATGCATAAAACATAAGTCTCTTCAGGTGTGTAAGGCGCCCAGCTTGCCAAGGAGGAATCAGAAGTGTATCTAGCATGTATGTTTAGTCCCTATAGAACGATCTCATACGTGCGTGTGTGTGTGTGTGTGTGTGTGTGCGTGCATGCTTGGGAATTAAATTTCAAAAGGTGAAACTCTTCTGGTAATACGAATTTATGAAGTATTTAGGCAAAATTTATTTCGGTAATTTTGTTGCTATTCTAGTTAGTGTGTGTACCTGGTTTAAATTATTAATCATAGTAGAATGCTAGAAGAAAATTCCTTTCCAGTGCCTATTATTAGTATTTTAATATTTGCAATTATTTTCAATGTTGTTCGTAGGATACCTTTGTGGCAGTATTTTCATTTCTGTCCAGAAGGTTGGTGCACATTTCTGAACATGCTACTTCGATCTTGAATTGTGAAAAAGAGTTCTTGGAGTCTTCTCATTTCTCTGAACTGCTTGCCCCTCAAGATGTGAGGGTGTTCTATACGCATACTGCCCACACCCAGCTCCCATTCTGGAACAACTGGACCCAAAGAGGTAATGACTCCAATATTCATCTTGCCCCATGGGAGATCCATTTCATTCTTTCAGAAGGAACACAGAAACTGTTATAGTGCTTAGGATATGTAAGCGATATGGTTTTCCTTATTTCTTGAAAAATAAAATAAAACTAAAACCAAGATGTAGTGAAAAATCTTGTAAGGACATACGAATCCATGTACTTTGATTTTAGTCAAATGAATTGCATAGCTTAACCAAACCCAAATCCATTGCCATTGATTTGATTCCAACTCAGCAATCCTATCAGAACTCAAAAACCCACTGTCCTGGTGCTCCTGCAACTCCTAGTGACCCTGTAGTACAAAGCAGACCACCCTGTGGCTTTCAGAGACTCCAGATCTGTACTCCAGATCTGTTCCCCCTCCCGAGGAGTGGAGGGCATAGAGAGACTTTTCTGTGTGGCCATTTTTATGGAAGAGGCTCCCCATCTTGGTCCTGTGGAGTGACCTGCAGGCCTGCACCGCTGATCTTTCTGCTAGCACCCAAGTGTTTAACCATCTCCAGTTCATTGCCTAGCAGAACAATCAATGTCAAGGCTTAGTTTCCTTTTTCTAAAAACTTCTCTCTTTTTTGGTATGTCTTAGATACAGACTTAACCAGCCACATCATTAGTCTTAAATTGAACCATCCATACACACTTTATTTCAGCTCATTCATTGTTACCTCTTCAGTGTAGCGTCATGTTACTCTGCTTTCTCCCAATGGTTCCTGTTTCCATTCCACCTGTTTTCCTTACCCTTCGACCTTTGTCCTTAGGGAAATGCTGCCCTTTTAAAATGGTTGGCTATTCTACCAAAAGAGTGAGCTCCGTTTTAGACCTGAAGGGTGACTTCGGGCCATAATCTCAGAGGTCCCACCTGTCTCTGTTTGCCCAGTAAGCCTGCTCGCTTGGATGATTTTGGGTTTTGTTGCACATTTTTCTCTCATTCTATCTGAACCTTCAAATGAGATCCTTTCCAGAGTTAGTTTCCTTCAAAAAAAAACCAGAACAAAACCTAAACCATTTCCTGATGAATAATTTATTCTGACTCATGGAGACCCCAGTGTGCCAGAGAAGAACTACCATAATACTCAAATATAAGCCGACCGAGTATAAGCCGAGACACCTAATCATTACCTGGGAAACCAGAAAAACTGATTGACTTGAGTATAAGCCTAGGGTGGAAAATGCAGGATGTGAATTAACACAGAGACCAGAGGGGAGAGATGGAGTGCAGCCACAGACACATCCTTACCAGTTCAGCTGCCGGCGTAAGTGAATCACTACGGGTGCTTCTGCGAATTGGAGCCGTCCATGTCATAGGATGGCTCTAATTGGTTAGATGTGAGTGAACAAACATTCAAAGCCCTGCAGTGTCAGCGGGCTCTGAATGAACAGCGGAGGAAGGGCAATCACCAGCGAGATGTTACACCTCGCTGGGGTACCACTGACCTGTGTATAAGCCAAACCTCAGTTTTTCAGCACATTTTTAAAAAAACTCGGCTTATACACGAGTACATACGGTAGGCTCCACAAGGTTTTCAGTGACTGATTTTGTGGGTGGTATCTCCAGTTATTTCTCATGAGGAACTTATGGGTGGATCCAAGCCTCCAACTCTTCAGTAGTAGCCAAGGGTGGTAACCATTTGTGTCACCCACGGACTAATTTCCTCTCAGTTAATAAAATTGACTGTTTCCCTTCGATATTAGCTTCACCATAGAGATTTTACTTTGGAGAAAAATAAAATTTTAATTAACAAACCCTTTTCCAATTTTCCTTTCCTGTAAAATGTTTCTAAATCTCCTTACTTTGCTTTTCTTCTGAAAGTCATGCTTCTGTCTGTTCTGGGGCTGCATAGTCAGTTTCTTTGTGGCATTCAGTTCAGTCTTGGTGATCTTTAAGTGACTCATTGGTTTTGGTTGAAGTCATTTTGTGTTACTTAGTTTATATTCTTTGTGACGTGTCTCTTAAAGAGCTTAGTGTGGAGATCATATCCAGCCTCCTCTGGCTCCTGTTGCCACAAGGACAAGGACCAGCTGTGCTGTTTTAATTACTAATGCTGTGTAGTTGACCTCTGTTTTCTAATATTCACTGCAATAGCTACACAGAATTCATAGACAACATCCACTAGTACAGGGCTTACTAAGGAAGTTAACAAGTAACAATACCAGTGTGAAATGCTCAGGGTTGAGTTGCGTATCAAGACATGCCACAAAGTTCTGTCAGATCTGCTCACAGATGCCCAAAGGGCAAGCCACTCTGCTGTAAGCCTCTAGCAGAAGGTATTCAGCTTAAACTCAGCAAACCCAGCTCCTGGCTCTTTCTAGTAATGAGTTCCCGCCTCCTTCTCAGAGGGCGCATTTTATACCCATGAGGCAGCCACTCCAGGGAAGCCCAGTCACAGTTACTCACAGGTGAATCCTGTCAGTGTGTTCCCCCACCTGCTTAGCAGAGCCAGGAAGGGAGAGGGCCTTTGGGAGAGTTAGAGACTTGGGCTAGATGAGTCACACTCAACAACCCACTGCCCCTGCACATGCCTCTCCCGCCATCTTTCTTTACCTATTCTGACCCCCGTCATTCCTCCCATGGCATTCTCTATCTATGCTAGGAGTGATAATTCACTGTCATGGCCTCAGAGAACCCACAGACAGCACTCACAATTAAGGGGGATTTGTTAGGGCAGTTAACAGATCAGGATCAAACAGCATTAAGGATACAGTCAATGGCCCACAGCAGCATGGCTTCTCAGCCAGAACTCAACTTTCTCAAGCCCTCAGTCTCACAGCCAGCTGCTGTGCTTCACAGTCCCAACGCCTCAGTGCTTCTCTGCGCTCTTCTGTTCAGTCTCATGGTCTTCTTGCTTTGGCCTTTGATTTTGGCTCTGTCCCATCGTCTCTGTGTCACAGCTTCTGATCTCAGTTTCCACCACTTGACACAAATCTCAAACAGACCACACTGATGGCCTCGCTTCCTTGATGGTCCTGGGATTCCTTTCTGTGCTTCTGAGATGGCTCTTTTTACACAGAGGACGTGTGGTTTTTGTCTTCAGCAGACCATCGCTCCAAGGAAGCAAAGAATAGTAAGTTGTTCACGCACTCTGGTAAGGTGGAGAGTCAGGATGCATCTCACATTAATCCTGTTCATTAGTATCAAAGAGAACTCCCTCCAGAGCAGGATTGCACCCACAGGCACAGAGGGTGGCAGTTGTCAGGTGCCATTGGGTCAGTCCTGACCCACATAAAAAAACACTTCCTGGTCCTGTGTCACCTTCCAGTTGTTCCTATTCCTGAGGCCCTTGTTGAAGCCATTGTGTCAGTCTATCTCCTTGGCCTTCCCCTTTTTCAATACCCCTCTCTACCAAACATGGTGTCCTCCAGGGACTGGTCTCTCCTGACAACATGTTCCAAAGTACATAGGATGAAGTCTCACCATCCTTGCCTCTAAGGAGCACTCTGGCTGTACCTCTTCCAAGACAGGTTTGTCTTTTGGGCATTCCTCGGTACTTCCAATGTTATTCTCCAGCGCCACAGTTACAATTCATCAATCCACATAGAGGCTAGAATGTACGATACACGACATAAGGGATTATGGCTAAAAGGACCTTATTAATTGAGTACATCTTACGATTAGCGAATTTCAGGCTGTTCTTTGATTTAAGCCTGTTTCTCTAGCTTTTCAAATAGTTATTGATCCGGTTTGCATCTTTATTTTTAATTGTAGACCTTTGCCTGACTCTTTTTGTACATTTTAAAATATAAATTGTAGAAGTTCTGGTGGCTTAGTGGTTACATGTTGGGTTGCTAACTTCAGGGTCAGCAGTTCGAAACAGCCAGCTTCACCTTGGGAGAAAGATGAGGTTTTCGACTCTTGTAAAAGAGTTAATCTCAGAAACCCATGGGGCAGTTCTACCCTGTCCTGTAGAGTTGCTATGAGTCAGAAGCAACTCAGTGGCAGTGAGTAGAAAACTTTCCTATGCCATCCTTGCCATCTTCTGGTTTTCTCAGCTCTCTTTTTTCCCCTCCTTTCAGAAATATTGATTGCACTTTTCCCCTTTCCTGGGCACCCTTTCTCATCTTGAACTGTCCCTGCTTGTTCCTCCACTGTCGCGTAGTCACTCGCTCCGTAAACATTCGTCTAATTACTGTCCAGATGTGTAGCTATCAGCGCAGAACAGCGCAGACACTGGGGACGACCAGGGATTTTCCTACATCGTTCTCTGTGTCGGCTCTGTCTTTACTTTCCCACCTTTTGATAGTCACTGATCACTGATTGCTGCTCTGTGGTCCTTCCCACGCCAAGACCTTAGATCCCCTTGTTCGATGTACCTCAGTGTTTACTTATTATGTGAGGGTATGGAAGTAAGTCCATCCAGTTTGCCTCCATACTGAAATTTTCCTGTAAACCTCAAGGATTCAGATCTGTGCTAAAGGCAGCCAGTCAGTTCCATGACATTTCTAAGCTGGCCCGTGTTACCTTCCTTTGCCCTTTCTTCACCACCCAGCCGTCAGTTTGTCACACAGTGGTAGTCTCGGTGTTGCTGTGATGCTTCAGATATCAGCAGGGGCCTGCAGGGTGGGCAAGTTCAGTGGAACCTTAGACTGAGACAGACTTAGGAGAAAGGGTCTTCTGAAAATCAGTCAGTGAAAACTCTATGGATCATGCCAAAATTGATAGAGTATTGACTATAGTATCCCAAATCTACAGGATCAAAAATAAAAACTCACCCACTGTGCGAGTCAATACTGACTCATGAGTATGGAACAGGGTAGAACTGCCCGAGTGAGTTTACGAGACTGGTTGTTCACAGGACTAGAAATCCCTGTCTTTCTCTCAGAGAGCTGTTGGTGGTTTCAAACCGCCGGGTCCTGCAATCACAGCCCAGCATGTAGCTACTACAGCACCAGGGCTGCTACTGAGTTGGCCTTCTGCCCCTTTCAGCACCCCCCAGGCGGTGTTGCCCACTTAGAGAAACCCTGGTCTAAACGGAGATATCAACTGTCCTGGCCTTGAAAGATGTTGTCCCAGGGGGTAGGCCAGAGTGTCCCTTTGTTCAGGGAAGAGGAGCAGGAACAGGATGGGTGGAGGTACATGGCAGACCCTCTGGAAAATCCTAAAACTCTGACATCACCACGTGACGATTCTTTTTCCCTTTCTTGGAAGCACCAGTCAGGTTGATACTAGTAGCTAGTTCATTGCCACAACCCATCTGTTCATTTGTCACTCTTTGGTGGCTTGCATATTCCTGGGATGCTGGAATCTGTGCCATTATTAGAACATGTTTCAATGGAAGCATATGGTATTAGACCTCTCAGAAGCCTCTGACCACGGTTTCTTTAGAACCGACTTCCAGGAGCTCAATAAGAATTTAGCACAGCCTTGAGCGCGAGGGCTCGCATCTGCTGCGTGAGATTATGGAGTCCTGCTCCCTGTGTTAGGACACTCCTGGCCAAGGCAGCTGAAATTCAGGTAGTGACATGGAAATGGTGGAAGCAGGTCTACGCAGTGTTTTCTGTATGCAAAGAGTTTTAAGCTTAGAATGTGAGGTTTGCTGAGTTTTAAATTACACTCTGTCCGTTCATTAACCTTGGAGTCACTCAGTGAAATCTGAATGTTAGCTTCTGGCCAGCCTATGGAAGCACGGTTACCACGTGCTTTACAGAGTTGGGGCACTCTGTGCACATAAAGGAGTCCTGGGTGGTGCTAACCAGGAAGTTGGATGTTAAAGAGGTTCCTTGGAATAAAGGCCTGACCATCTACTTCTGGGAAATGAGCCATTGAACATTCTCTGGAGCACAGTTCTACTCTGACACACACAGGCTGTCATGAGTTAGCGTCAACTCAAGGCAGCTGATTTGGTTTGGGCATATAAACTTAACGGATAGTACTAATTAGTATCATCTTTTGAGTTCTTAACTATTTTCCAGGGGTTCTTTTTAATGTTACATATGGGTTAAATGGTTTCCACAGCAACCATGCGGGCTGTAGGTAGTCTTACTAACCACATTTTACAGGTAAGGTAGCTATCCGTTTGGATTTACCAGGAAGCAAATGCCAAGATGGGACTGGTTGTACAAGAGATACATTGCAAGAGAGAGTAGGAGAGGTGGGCAGCATCTTCAGACCATACCTGACCAGACCAGATCTGACACCTGGAAGGAGAGAGAAATTAGCTCAGAGGGGGGAAGGACACCTTGGGAAGAGAGAGAGGGGAAGGAGGCAGAGGAGGAAGTAGGTCCACACAGCAGCCTGGTTCAGAGAACAGCTCAGCGGAGAAGCCCAGGGGAAGTCCAGGAGCCAGAGTCATGCATGGGTGGCACTCCTTGTTAGCCCGGCCGTCATACTCCATGCACAGGCACTGGCTAGGACCTGCTGCACAAAGTGTGGTGGAAGCAGAGAGGCCACTGCTTCAGCTTTCAAGTCCAGGCCACTCCGGGAAGCTGGAAGGTACAGGCCCTGAGGACACAGGGTGACTCACCTGCAGTCACACTGCTGAGAGTAGACGGGGCCAGTGTTCACCTAGGTAGTCAGACTTCAGAGTCCCGCTGTTAGCCCCTGCTCTCAAAGTTGGAAAACCTCTCACCTACACAGCCGTTTGTAACTCTAGCTTTAAAATAAGAGTTCCGATTGTGCCCCTTCTGAGCCCACGTGTCTGAATGCAGAAAGCTGCACTCTCAAGGGCTTCCAGGGCAGAGACGTTTCAGAAGATCGACAGGCCTCTCCCAGCCATCTCCACCTTGGGCTAGCTGCTAACTCACTGGCCATTTGCACCACCCAGGGACCCAGCTGTAAAAGGGAAGCCACCATCATAGATGACTTTGAAACTTTCTTGGCTTAATTCCTCCATCAGTTTAAGCCATTCCTGAAACCATTTCTGTGTTACTACTGTAGCATGTTGTTGTCAGGCACCATTGCATTAGCTCTGAGTCATAGCAAAACACTGCTCAGTTCTGCGGCATCTTGTCCATTGTTGCTGCTTGCGCCCATTGTTGCAGTCACGGAAGCCATCCATCTCACTGAAGGGCTCTTTTTTTCCTGACCTTCTCCTTTACCAATCGTGATCGCTTTCTCAGAGGACTGGCCCATCCAGATAACATGTCCGAACGTCTCAGGTGACATGAAGTCTTGCCATCTTTGCTTATAGACAGAGTTCTGACTGTACTTCTTACAAGACATCCTTGTTTGTCCTAAGGGCTGTCTGTGGTGTACTCCCTCACCAACACCAGCATGGAAATGCATCACCTCGGTGGTCTTTGTTATTCAGCCTCAAGCTTTTACATGCATATGAGGTGATTGGATACACCATGGCTTGGCTCAGGCACCCTCTCCACACAGTGATATTATGTTCCTTAACACTTCAAAGAGGTCTGTGCCACCGGTTCCCAGTGCAATACCAAGTTTTACTCCCTGACAGCTGCTTACACTTGCTTGCTTATGGATCCAAGTAAAATGGAATTTTTGACAACTTCTGCCTTTTCTCCATTTGCCATGCTCCTCCTTATTGGTCTAGTTGTGAGGATTTTATCCTTCTTTATGTTCCATTCTGAAGGCTGTAGTCTTCATCTGTGTGTGCTTTAAGCTCTCTTCACTTACAGCAAGCAAGTTTGTTGTATCTGCATATTATGTAGGTTAATGAGTCTTCTGATCTACATATGTCTGACTTCTTGGATTATGAATATGGCGAAAGACTATTCGAGACACGTGTTTCCTGATTTTAAACCATTAAACCATTCAGTGTCTCCTTGTTCCTTTTAAACAACTGCCTCTTGGTGTATGTGCAAGTTTTGCGTGAACACAAGTAAAGAGCTCTGGAATTTCCGTTCTTTGCAATGTTGTCCATCATTCATCATGGTCCACACAGTCGAATGCCTTTGCATAGTCAGTAAAACACAGGTAAGCACCTTCCTGGTGTTCTTTCAGCCAAGACCCATCTAGCCCTCACTCTGCATCCTCTTCTGAGCCCAGCTCAAGCAGCGGCATGCCTGACAGTCATTGCTTATGGTCACTCTATGAAGTTATTCCTCCATTTGTTTTTCATGGATGCATTGTGAAAGCTATCTTCTGGTTCCAGAATTCTGGCACCGTAACTCTGGTACTTTTATGAACTGTGATACTTTGTCACTTATTCCTGTACTTTTAAATTGGAGTTGCTTTTAAAATCTTGTACATTTTCCTCAATCATCCAGAGTCCTTTTTCTGAATTCTTCCAGCAGTTTTTTTCTCCAGAAATGCACGACTTTGGCTGTATTCTGTATCTTGGTTAGTTAGCTTTTGTGGTGTGTGTGCTCTCTGATGTGTGCTTGTGAAACATCCCATAGTTTTACTTCATTCCCCTTCCTGAGGCCCTTTCTCTTACGTGAGCAAATGCCCACAGATACCTTGAGAGAGCTCTAGCCAGAGGACACTCACATAGTCAGCAAGCACTTGGGAAAAGGTTCTGCTCCTATCTTTAAAGGCAAAGTAAACAGCTCTGAATTGCCACTTGACATCGAAGCAAAAACGCAACTAAATCCCTTGCCATTGAGTTGATTCCAGCTCGTAGACCCTAAAGGACAGAGTAGAACTGCCCCGTAGGGTTCTCAAGGCTGTATCTTGACCGGAAGACCTTTCCATCAGTAGCCCAGTGCCTGCCCGCTGGGCCACCATGGCTCCTCACACCAGAACTCGCCGCAATCAGTAAAACTGCCACAAACCATGGCATCAGCATTGTGAGACGACATTAACATATTAATGACAAAGAACCTTACATATCACAGTAACCTCTGAAAGTCGCCTGACTTGTGTGTGATGGGGAAAAGCTGGCGCTGCTGTTGCTGTAACGTGTCGCTGAGGTGGTTCCAACTCGCAGTGTCCCGTGGACAGCAGACCGAAGCACTTACATCTGCACCATCCCCACAGTTGGTGGGTGGGAGCCCGCTGGGGCCCGTCTCCTTGAGGGGCTTCCTCTGTTCCACTGAGCTCCTTAGTTGAACGCACTCAGGATGGCCTCGTTTAGGGGCTGCTCTCTCCTGAGTTGACATGTACAAGGTACGTGAGACCAAGAGCGTCCATGGTCACCGTCCTTGCGTCTAAGGAGTATTCTGGCTGCATTGCTTCCAAGCAGATCTAAAGGTTCTTCAGGCCGTCCATGGTGCTTTAACTGTTCTTTATTCAAAGGCATGGATTCTTTTGCAGTCTTCCCTCTTTGTTGCCCACCAAAGAACAGTTGTGTGAAAAGATTATACTGGTGGCTGCAATAATAACTCTGAAAAGTTGTAGAAATAGGAGACTCACGCAGTGTCAAATGCACGTTAAAATGACCGTTGAGCCTGGTGGCACAAGGATGACCTGCTGGGATGCTAACTGAAAAGTCAGCAGTCAGAACCTCGGAGGGACTCCTTGGGAGACCCGGCCTGGTGGAGTCTCCCCTTAGTGACACAGGCCTGGGCCGTCACACACTGCCCTACAGAGCGCCGTAGCAGCAGACAGCAGCAGTAACAGAAAAACAAAAAGGATTACTGAGAAAGCTGTGAATCGGAACCTGCCACTGTGTTCCCTGAGGGTTGCTTGTGTAATACGGGAGTTCTGTGGGTCTGGTAGAATGTAAGGAAGTCCTTAAAATGACGGAAGAGAGTTCTATATTAATCAAGAGTACTTACTTATCATTTCATTGGGTGCTCTTACACTTCTTATCACAAGCTATATGTATATCCATGTGTCAAGCACATCTGTACATATGTTGCCATCATCATTTTCAAAACATTTTTTTACATGAGCCCTTGGTATCAGCTCCTCAATTTTTTCCTCCCTCCTTCACACTGCTTCCCTCATGAACCCTTGATAACTTCTAATACATTATTATTTTGTTCATGTCTTACATCAGCCATTGTCCTCTTCCTTCACTTTTCTATTGTCTGCCCCCCTAGGCGTGGGTTCTGTCAATCATTGTGATCAGTTCCCCTTCTCCCCCCAGCTTCTCTTACTCTCCTGGTATCTCTATTCTCATTATTAGTCCTGAGGGGTTTATCTGTCTTGGATTCCCTGTGTTGGGAGCTCTTATCTGTACCAGGGTACATGATCTTGTGTAGCCGGATTGATAAGGTAGAATTGGTGTCATGATAGTTGGTGGGGGGGAGCATTAAAGAACTAGAGGAAAGTTGTGTGTTTTGTTGATGCTATACTGCACCCTGACTGGTTCGTCTCTTCCTTGTGACCCTTCTGAAACGGGATGTCCAATTGACTACAGATAGGCTTTGGGTCACCACTCTGCCCTCCCTCTCAATCACACTTCATGATCACACAGGCTAGTATGCTTCTTCCATGTAGGATTTGTTGCTTCTTAGCTAGATGGCCACTTGTTTATCTTCAAGCCTTTAAGACCCCAGGCTCTATCTCTTGATAGCCAGGCACTATTAGCTTTCTTTATTTAAAAAAAAAAACCAGATTATTAGGGCCTCATACAACTTATCACAATCCATACATACATACATACATTGTATGTCAAGCACAGTTGAATATTTGTTGCCCTCATCAGTCTCAAAACATTTGCTTTCTACTTAAGCCCTTGGTATCAGCTCTTCATTTTTTCCCCTCCCTCCCTCCCTACTCTTTCCCCTCCTTCATGAACCCTTGATAATTTACAAATTATTATTATTTTGTCACATCTTACACTGTCCGATGTCTCCCTTCACCCACTTCCCTGTTGTCCATCCCCCAGGGAGGAGGTTATATGTAGATCCTTATAATCGGTTCCTCCTTTCTACCCCACCTTCCATCCACCCTCCAGTATCGCCGCTCTCACCACTGGTCCTGCAGGGGTCATCTGTCCTGGATTCTCTGTGTTTCCGGTTCCTATCTGTACCAGTGTACATCCTCTGGTCTAGCTAGATTTGTAAGGTAGAATTGGGATCATGATAGTGGTTGGGGAGGAAGCATTTAAGAACTAGAGGAAGGATGTATGTTTCATCGGTGCTACACAGCACCCTGACTGGCTCACTTCCTCCCCTTGACCCTTCTGTAAGGGATGTCCAGTGGCCTGCAGATGGGCTTTGGGTCTCCAATCTGCACTCCCCCTCATTTACAATGATAGATTTTTTTGTTCTTTAGTGCCTGGTACCTGATCCCTTCTACACCTCGTGATCGCACAGGCTGGTATGCTTCTTCCATGTGGGCTTTGTTGCTTCTGAGCTAGATGTCCACTTGTTTACCTTCAAGCCTTTAAGACCCCAGATGCTACTATATCTCTTGATAGTTGGGCACCATCAGCTGCCTTTACCACATTTGCTTATGCACCCATTTTGTCTTCATTGATCGTGTCAGGGAAGGTGAGTATTACAAAGTGCCGGGGTAGTACAACAAAAGTGTTCTTGCATTGAGGAAGTACTTGAGTGGAGACCCAATGTCCGTCTGCTGCCTTAATACTTAACAAATAAATTTATGTACATAGATCTATTCCCTATCATTATATATAAATGTATTTACATATATACATACTTGTATTTAGACCTCTATAAATGTTCTTTGCCTCCTAGTGCTTTCCTCTGTTTCCTTTTACTTTCCTTTTGTCCCACTATCATGTTCGGCCTTCATTTGGGTTTAGGTAATTCCTCTTGGCTACATTGCCCTTGATCAAGCCCCTCCAGGCATCCTACACCCTCCTCGCCATCGATTTTAGGTCACTTGTTCCATTGTCCCCAGGTTTGTTGGCACCTCCCTTTCTTTCCCCTGCCTCTTCCTCTCCCATGTATCCCCGGGACCATCGGTCTGGTTGTTTTCTCCTCCAGATTGTTTATCCCACCTATCTTATCTAGATAGACATGCAGAGTCAATAATAAGGGAGACATTGGTCAGTGTAAGACATGTAAAAGTAATAATAACTTCTAAATTATCAAGGGTTCACAGGGAGGGCAAAGGAATGAGGAGCTGATACCAAGGGTTCAAGTAGAAAGAAAATGTTTTGAAAACGATGATGGCAACATATGTACAAATATGCTTGACACAATGGATGGATGTATAGATTGTGATAACTGAGCCCCTAATAAAATGATTAAAAATAAGCACAAAAACAAGGCAAAGCAAAACATAACAACCAAAGAAAACTAAACAACCCAAAAAAAACCAACAGCAAAAAAAGAAAGCCTATAAATAGTTCTAGGTCTGTCTGTTTACCTTTATGAGTGTTTTCCAGTCGCGTCTGATGTGGTGCCATGCGCTGGCCCCAAAGTCTATTTTTTATATTCCTTAGGGACTTTGCTTTGATCCCCCTGCTTCTCCGCTGCACGCCCTTAGTGTTTCGCCCCATTGTGGTGTGCTCAGATCTGGCACAGCTCCTGCACCGTGTCTCCAGTGCCATCCCCCGTAGCGCTGTGGGTCAGTGAGGAACAGTGTGTCTCATGTATGGTCCTCTCTGTGCATTGGCTGCTCTCAACCAGAAGATCATCCTCTGGACTTGCTGGGCCAAGATGTGCTCCACTCTCTCTCCTTCCCTCTTCCCTTGCTCCTGATCAGAAGTGCCCTTCTCCCTGAACTGCAGCTTCAGTGCTGTCCTCGAAAGTGCATTCTTGGGGGGGTTGGTGGGGGGGGTGTCCATGTAGTTGGGATTGGGCCAGCGGCAGACCTCAAGAGTACTTGTAGAGCAAGCTTCTTCTTAGTGTGGCTGACAGTGCAACTTCATTCCCCAGTGCTCTTCTCTTCCCTCCTAAGTGGGAGCAGGCGATTGACGGTATGTCTCTGTCCCCTGCAGCCGCACAGTCCGAATTTGCTCCAGTGAAATCCTTTTTCTGCAGGATTCGGTAAGTATTGGCGTTTATGACTGCCAGCGAGGGTGGACCCTGCTGATTTTCCGTAGTAGTTCTTTTTTTTTTTCCTGTTTTCAATCAAGTTCATTTGTGGATACAGAAGACCTAACAGATCTTGTCACCGAGAGTTTGTGCTTTGACCGAAGAAAACGTACATACAGGTATGCTTGAGAGAAAAGTAGATGCTAAAGCAATGGGTGGAAAGCTGATTCTTACCCTAGCGGCCTATGAGACCCATTGGGTGTTTGCATTTTAAAATGACCGTTGTCTTGGTCTATTCCTGTTGGTATTTTCAGTTACAGCTTAAATTAATTTTTGCATTTGTTATACATATGAGGATTTAAATGGTCCAGAAGCAGTGAAGTAGAAGGAAATGGACCAAAATGTTAACAGTCATTTGCTTTAGAGGAGGATTAATACTGATTTTGTTCTCTTCTGAATTGACTCGTAAGTTATTAATCTTGCTTTCAAAATAAGAAAAATTAGTTTCAAATGACAATTTGATCCCCAACATTTAGTAATGACATTACTAATAGCTTTAAATACTTAGAGAAGAGAAAACTCTTGTCAGTCTCCATGGAAATTATTGAAAACCCCTCTTGGTAGCTGGAATGGCAAAACAAACCAGCAATAAAGTTGAGTGAGGAGCTTGGAGGCAGCAGTGAGGGAGCCCATTGGGGAATCCCTTGAGAAGTAGAAGGACCACCAGGCTTAGTGGGCTACATTGTAGCTCCCACATTTCTCCTGGTAGACTGGTGATCAGCCCTCCCAAGCTGGCACCTTTATGGACTGCTGGTCCATGTGCAGGGCCTATGCCAGTTAAAGCGGCAGTAGAAACAGACTGACTCAGTTCCTTGAAAGAGAGTAGGGGGCACTTCTAGGCAGCGATTGGGGAAGAGGAGCTGGGAGGGCAAAGTCTCCACTCTGCTCAGTGTGACGGCGCTTGAGCGAGCTGGAAATGAGATGGACAATCTTATCTGTCCTTCTGCAGGCAGGAATGTCAGTGGCGGGTTAGGGCCCAGAGATCAGGAGAAAAGTCACAGAATGACTGTTTCACCTTCACCCTCATTGTCATCAAACTGGGACTTTGTCTGCATTGAATAACTGGGAAATAATGTCTCGTGGTGATGGTGGTGGTGGTGGTGGAGGAGGGGGTGGTGGTGGTGGTGGTGGTGGAGGAGGAGGAGGAGGAGGATTAGGTGGTGGTGGTGGTGGTGGTGGTGGTGGAGGAGGAGGAGGAGGAGGAGGTGGTGGTGGTGGTGGTGGTAGAGGTGGTGCTGTTGGAGGAGGAGGTGGTGGAGAAGGAGGTGGTGGTGGTGGTGGAGGAGGAGGTGGTGGTGGTGGTGGTGGTGGTGGTGGTGGTGGTGGTGGTGGTGGTGGTGGTGGTGGTGGTGGAGGTGGAGGTTATGGAGGAGGAGGAGGTGGTGGTGGAAGAGGAGGTGGTGGTGGTGGTGGTGATGGTGGAGGTGGTGGTGGTGGAGGAGGAGGAGGTGGTGGTGGTGGTAGAGGTGGAGGTGGTGGTGGTGGTGGAGGAGGAGGTGGTGGTGGAGGAGTTGGAGCTGTTGGAGGAGGAGGTGGTGGAGGAGGAGGTGGTGCTGGTGAAGTGTGGTCAAGTCAGTTCTGACTCTGGAAACCCTTGCTATTGCAGTAGACCTGGCTGCCCCGTCCTGCACCACCCTCACAATTGTATGTTGCGATCACTGTGTTAATCCGTTTTGTTATCAATCTTGCTCTTTTTCATTGTCCTTCTAACTTGCCAAGCGTGATGTCCTTTTCTAGGAACTGGTCTCCTGATAGCATGTCCAAAATAGATGAGATGAAGTTTTTCCATCTTCACTTCTAAAGGAGCATTGTGGTTGTACTTCTTCCAAGTCAGCCAGCACCATGATTCAGATGCATTCATTCTTTAGTGGTCTTTCTTATTCATGGTCCAACCTTCACCTGCATAGGAGGCAATTGAAACACCAGGGCTTGGGTCAGGCACACCTTTGTCCTCAAATTGACCTCCTTGCTTTTCAACACTTTATAAAGGTGTCATGCAACAGAGTAAGATATTAGGGAGCATTTAAAGAAAAAATTCCCTTTTGAAAATAAATGTGCTTAAACATTTTTTTAATTTGGTAACATCTCTCTTTGGAATCACCAATAAAACATTTCGGCAGTCTTGTTTTGCATTTGACTCATTGAATGCCTTGTCGCCAGTCTAACCATTTTTTAATTTCTTTAGGGAAGGTGCAGATCAAGAGAAGAACTACTGCCCATTCCGGATTATCCCCTATTTGATTCACATGTGTAGCTCCACTCAGCCAGAACCTGAGCCTTGCTGCCTCATGCTGGCTGAGAAGATTCACTCTGCTTATGAAGGTGAGTTGGAGTTCCTACTCTCTGATGCAGATGCAGACATGCCAGCACAGAAGACAGGGACCTGGGAAAACTTGTTTTGTGCAGTCGAACAGTCAGAAAGCTTCTTGAGCCTTCGTGTTTCCCCTCAATGCTTTAGACATTCCTATTTTAGTTTAAAAATTTTTTTTAATTGTACTGTAGATGAAAATTCGCAGAGCAAAATTAGTTTCCCATTTGATAGTTCATACATAAAGGGTCCCGTGTATTGGCTGCATTCCCCGCAAGGTGTCGGCACTCTTCCCGTTTCCAATCTGGATTCCTGATTTCCTGTAGTTCACATTTTCTTCTTAGCTTTGCTTTCGGAAAAGACCATCTTTTTGACCTCAGATAATTGATTGGTGTAAAGAGCATGCTCCTCATGGGTATGATTGTTGATGAGCCTGTCATTTGTCTGAAAGATGAACTCTGGGAAGGACTTCAGTTCTAGGTCAGAAAGGTGTCTTGAACCATAGTCGCAGGGGTTCCTCCAGTCTTTGTCAGACCAGTTAAATCGGGCCATTTTTGTAAACTTGGGTTTTTGTTCTACATTTCTCTCCCCTTGTCTCTAGAACCCACTGTTGTGATTCCAGCCAGAGTGTTTCATAGTGGTGTGCTTCTGGCCTCAGAGCCATGTTGGCTAGGATTCTCGTGGTCCCCTCATCCTTTGTCGTCCAGTTGCTCCCTCGGTTTTCTTCACTCCTGTGCTCTGGACGGGAAGAGACTAATCGCTATGTCTCAGATGGATCATCACAAGCTTCTAAGACCCCATATACTATTGTCCAAAGTGGGATGCAGATCATTGCCTGTATAAAATGTGTCGTACCACACACAGTTTGATTGGTGACACTGACTGCAATCCCCACCAAGGAGCCCTTCCCACTACTTCCCTGTGTTTCTCATTTCCATTCATCCTTCTTTCTGGTCCTTTTCCTGCCTTCTGAACTTTGTCCCAAGCAAATGCTGCTGTTTTGTTCCTGTATGGTTCGTTGGTCTAATAAATACATAAAATTATTCACCCTATAGTCTACTGTTGAGCTGAAAGTTGATCCACAGGGTGGTGTAGTGGGTGGGGGGTGGGTTTAATTCCAGACTTAAAGGGTGTGTCTAAGAGTCATATTCTTGGGAACCCAAATACCGGAAGTCCTGAATTTTAACTTATATCAGCTTTTCCTTAACTTGTGATGAGCAGACTAGCCATTCAGTGAGTATACTTTGCTCTCTGCTTAAAGTTAGCTATAACAAGCATTTCATTTTGACCTAATACTATATCTAGTAATGACAATCATTGTCAACTCCAGTTCTGACTGCTTTAAGACCAGTCCCCTAAATGAAATTTCTGCTATTTCATCTAGAGATTCCATTCCCCTTTTTGTATGTTATGTGATTACTGTGGTAGAAGATGAATTAAATGTTGGCCTTTAAATGCAGCTGTTGTTTTCCTTAGCTCCTCGAATCCCAGCGAATAAAAGGATTTTCACCACAACACATACCCCAGGGTGTGTGTTCCTTGAAGTAGATGAAAGGTAAGTACTTCTTTAAGTCAAAGAAATTTGTTCCTGGAGATAAACTAAAAAATATAAAAAGTTTACAGCACATTCACATATCTTGAGGCTCCATGGTGATCCAGTGGTAAAAGCAGTCAGCTGCTAATTGAAAACTCAGCACTTTGCACCCACCAACTGATCTGTGGGAGAAAGGTGTGTTAGTTGGCTTTGTGATATGGTCTATATGAGTCGGAATCGACTTGATAACAGCAGGTTGGCTTTGGCTTAGTAGTACAGGTATGCATTGCCTTATGTAATTTTTGATAACACCTGATCAAATTGATGTCCGCAATTCCATAAGTTGTTTTTGTTTTTTTTTAATAGGAAAAGTAGCTCTACTTTAGTTTATTTTCTCCTAGTGGTTTCAAAAGATCCCTGGTGGCCGAGGGTGTATATGCTGGGCTGCTGTTCATAAAGTCCAAAGCTTGAAATCATCAGCCACTCCTTGGGAGAAAGATAGGCTTTCTGCTCCTGTGAACAGTTGGGTCACACACGGGGCAGTTCTGCCCTGCAGGGTCCTGCGAGTCAGAATTGACTCAGTGGTACTGAGGGAGAATGGTTTAAAAGACCCCACACGCAGCTTTGGCAGCACTGAGATGCAAGCAGGCGAGGCAGAGAGGATAGCTCAGGGAATCAGCTCGTGGGCTCCGTCCAGGGGACAGGCGGACAGCAGGGCCTGCGCTGCTTCAGCTCAAGTCAATGGAACAGCTGGCAGAGCTGGGCACATTGTGTGGTGTGCACCCCAACCAGCTGTAAATGTCCTCTCAGTCCATTCAGCTGCCAGAAACAGGTTCCCATAAGGACTTCCAAAAAACAAAACATCTTTTCACAAAGCACATCATTGATATTAAATGATACATACCTGTATACGGTTGGCATTTTCCATTTGCCTAGTTTTGATTAGTGACATTGGAATTTGTGTGGTATACATTTAGTATAAGCAGGAGATCTTGCATATCCATGCTTTGCTTCTAGGAGTGATTTTCAATTTTTCAAAGTTGGTTTCATAGCAGTCTACTCCTGCAGGTAGGGCCGAGGCTCTTGTTTCACATTGCAAAGGAAGGCACAGAGCCTGGACCAGTTTACTGAGAGTTCCTACTGTGTGAAGCTTCATCCCAAATGAGGCAAAGACACTGCTCTCTTGGCACTGGCTCCAGCATCATTTCCACTCAGTCATTGGTTACCCAACCCACTTATGATGACATTTTTATCATTGTGAAGTTGGGGGCAGAGGAGAAAGAAAGGAAGGAAGGAAAAAAATAAAAAAAATAAGGGTAGTTTTTGTTTGTGAAACTAAATTAATGTAAAAGATGGTTGTTGTTGATTTGCTTGTTTTACCTTATATACTTCCTACTTTTTTTCTGGTGTTAAAGTAGTATTTCATTAAAAGCTAGTGATATTGAATAATATAATTTTTGCTTATTACTGTCCTTTTAGTGTATTAGGGCAAATAAAACATTGGAACGCCACATCAGTAATCCCTAAGGTTTTTCTACATTTGTATTAAAATTTAACTTAAAAATCTGGAGACCAGTATACTGTACTACACTCGTAAATTCAAAGCAACAATGTATAAAATGCCTAGAAGAGTTGTGGTTGTTAGTTATTAAGTTTTGCTTAAAAGAATCTTAACATCTGACATTGAGTTTTTTTAATAATAGTGTGTTAGGGTTCTCTAGAGAGACAAACCAGATTGCTAGTAATTATATATAAAATATTTATAAAGATAGAGATATAATACAAGAAATGATCTGTTAAATTATATACAGATAGATAATACAAGAAATTGACAGTTAAATTATAAAGCAGTGAGACACTAGCAGTCCTTCAAGTTTTGAGAGCTGCCAGGTGCCAGTCCCCTTCTGTAGAGAGAGCTGGGCTATATATATACCCAGGCAGCAAACAGCAAGGCAGGTCCCCAACTGTCATCAACTGTCGGTCCCCAGCTCCAGAGATGAACATTCCAATTGTGTGGGCTTAAAGGGACCTCAACTTACAGCGACACAGTCCACAGGCTAGGCATCCAATAGGTAGTATACCCCTTTAACCTGAGGCACAGAACAAGCAAGGCGAGGCTCACCGAGCCATTTATCCCTCTGCCCTTCAGTTAATCCTACTTGTGTTTATCGGCCAGGCTGGCACAATAAACTATCGCAAATAGTTACACTGAAATTAAGTAGCAAGTGGTGGCCCTTTATATAATGTCATCTGTGTCGATGAAGAAATTGTAGCTAAACATTACTCTGAAAATTACTTAAATTGATTGCAGTGGAACAGGGTTGCAAACTGGCTCACAAGCCATACGCAGCTCTTTCGTGCTTGTGGCTCTGAAGTGAAATTGAAAGCGAGAACTATCATAGTTTCATTTATAAACTTTTTAAAGGATATTAATGAGATAATGATGATTTCACTTTTAAGAATATATTTATGGCTCTCAAATAATTTTTAAAAATTTGTGAAGGACGGAATTGGCTCTTCAGTTTCAAAAGATGTGCTGCCCCTGCACTAGGAAGTATTTGTGGTGTTTAATACGCAGGCCATCTTTGCGCGATCAGCCTTTTCTACATATTTCTAACATCTTTCCCTTAGGACTTCCCTGTGTGCTAGGTGACTGTCTGTCTCCTATTACCTCTGGGGGACATTGTTTTATCGTTGTAATCATATTTGTAGCTTGCATTATTCATTAAGATTTCTTCTTGTGTTAGAGTGTGGTGTCCTCTTCAAAGATCTTTGAAATGGCAGCAAAAGGTCCCACTAAGTGGACCAGTATTCCAAACTTGTCTGGATTTCAGAGTCCTCTGAAGAACTTGTTAAAAACGCAGTTTTCCAATCTTACTCCCAGAGGTTCTGGTTTAAAACCATATGTACTCATGTATGAGCTGAGTTTTTCAGCACATTTTTTAATGCAGTTTTTGTGGTAAAATTAGGTGCCTCGAATGATACTCGGGTTGGCTTATACTCAAGTGTATATGGTAAGTTTATGGTGAGCCTGTGAATCTGGTTTTTAGCAAGTTCCTTAGACAATGTTGATGAAACCTGCTAGATGTCCATCATTCCCCCACATAGAAGCACTTAGATGCTTTTTACATTTTTGAACATTTTATGTATTACTTGTTTTTGAAAAGTGTTAAAGTATAAGTTTCTAAATTACTTAGAGTCTAGCATGCTTCCGCTGTAAGCAAGCTCTAGAACGATCTCTTGGATCTTTGGTTTGCGGTAACGTGTTCTGTCTCTGTGTCCCAGGGCAGTCCCTTTGCTGGGCTACCTACCTCAGGATCTGATTGGGACATCAGTCTTAACGTATTTGCACCCAGAAGATCGCGCTCTCATGCTCGCCATACACCAGAAAGGCAAGGACCTCCTTTTTTAATTGAAAGAACAACTTTTTATCATTATTCTAATATTCTACTTAATGGTTCATGATGCTAAGCCATTAAAGTTTTAACTAAGTAAACAATGTATTGAAACTGCCAAGAAGAATATTTTTTCTGTTTTGACAGACTAAGAAATTTACAAATGAATGCCTACAACAGATGTTGTTTTGATCAATTTCTGTTAAATGAATTCTGGTTTTGCTCTGTTGTTTCATACAGTCTTGAAATATGCAGGCCGGCCTCCTTTTGCACACTCGCCCATTAGATTTTGTACTCAAAGTGGAGATTACGTCATACTGGATTCCAGTTGGTCCAGCTTTGTGAACCCCTGGAGTCGGAAAGTTTCTTTCATTATTGGTCAGCATAAAGTCCAGACGTAAGTCAGTCTATTCAAATGACCTAGGCATTATATTTCACCAAATGTGTGTTAACCCATCGGTTCCCCATAAACCAGTTGGAACATCAAATAAGATCAGTGCAGCTATGACTCGGTGCTGTTGGAAGATAGTTGGGCTGTGTGTATCAGAAAAGCTTTCCAAATGGAAGGCATGCTTTGCAGCATAAGCTTTGAAATAGCTTCAGTGCCATCTTAACCATCATTAAGTAAACGCTGGATGGTTTTTGACATAGATGATATTGGCCAATAAAAACTTTTACAGAGATTATGTAACATAGGAAAGTATTTGAGGCATTAGATATAAAAAGTGTACATAAGTGTTTGATTCCTAAGATTACAGTTATGCTTTAAATAAGCACACACACTATAAGGGAAAGAAGTTTGGAAATAAATCAAAATATATATTGTGAGTAAGCATAAATTATGGGATGATGGAGAATATATTTTTCTTTTGCTTTTGTGTATGCTAAAATTCCCTTTCATGAGCATGTAAAACTTTTTACATCAAGCTTCTGCTGTCAAATGCCCCTTATGTGTGTGTTCTATTAAATTTTTATCTTGAAAAATTAGATTTTTTCCCTGTTATTGTAGCTGTTCAAATGCTTTTGCCTGTAGCAGAATCATGTGAAATCAACCTGAGCAGTCTGCCTCGGTGCTCTTGTAACCTGAAATGCTCCTAGTTACATCAACCCCTTGAACTTGTGGCCCATGCTCACTTGATCTCTAGAGTTGTAGATTTGGGCAGAGGGTTTCCTTTGAGGTCTTTGTTGTTGCTGTTCTAAGCATGAAAGCTGGACCTGTATCTTCAATATCATCTTGAGAGGGAAAAACTGTACTTCATAGTGCAGGATTATATACATAAATGGCAGTAGCCGTGTTGTTGTTGGGTACTGTGGAGTCAGTTCCAAATCCTCACAGTACAAATGCCCCACAGGGTTTTGTAGGCCATACTCTTTTTTTTTTTTAACATTTTATTAGGGGCTCATACAACTCTATCACAATCCATACATATACATACATCAATTGTGTAAAGCACATCTATACACAGCACTGCTGGGAAACTAAGTTAATAATGAAGATAAGAAATGCGACTACTCCCTGTGTTGATCAGAAAGGGAAACCTACTGGGAAATGAAAATAAAACCAGGCGGTTGTTAGAACCACCCCGGACAGGGAAGAGTCTTCCTACGGGATGCCCATCAGCCGTGGCTTTGGGAAGCTTTGACAACTGAAAGCGTACCCCGCAACTCACTTAGGCAGGTTAGGAACTGTTGGGTCTAATCTTAGAGGTAAAAGGCAGACCCTGTGAAACAAGTAGCTTGGCCAGGAAGGTACTTAAAAAGTGGAGACTAGGACTGGTGTGTGTTATTCTGATTGCCGTTCTGTACACGCAGTGCTCCCCCAACCCTTCAGAGAATATTTGCCAACGCTTGATGAAAGCTCTGTCTCTGTGGCCTGCAGATAATTAATTTGGGTTAGATAAAGCACTGCTATTTACTCCAACTCTTGTATCACATGTATTCGAACAGATCTGTGTCAAGGATCTTTGATGGCTGATTTCCCAGAAGTAGATTGCCAGGCCTCCCAAAGTACTCCTGGGTGGACTTGAACCTCCAACCTTTACGTTAGGAGCCAACCACATTAACCATTTGCATACCAAGGGACTCCACCTCATTGATAGCACCTACATTGTTGAGGTGCTAGAGGCAGGAAAGCCCGGCAATGTCATGTGTGGACTTTGAACCTACACATATGAGACTCTTCATGACTCTCCACTAGTTATTTACTAGCTATGTGAACCCCAGTTTTAAATGAAACTGTATGCGACCCTTTTTACTTAAGTTTTTTGGGCACATAATCTACATGATCATGTCATTTAGTCATTCAGTCATATCAAGTATTGTACAGTCATTATCACAATAAATTTTAGAACCTTTTTTATTCCCTCCTATGATTAAATCACCTTTAAAATGAGTTGTATAATCACATTCAGCTCTAGTGCTCCCTCCCCCTGCCTCTACATCCCTTAAAAACCCTTGCATCAGTTACTATCTCTGCATTCACTCCTTCTGTGCTTCACAAACTGGTAAACCCAGCAGAAACCGTAAAGAACAAAAATGAGATAACATGGTAAGGATAAAACAGTAGTAATATAAAGACAAAAATACAAACAATGAATGAAAAAGAGACCACCATCAATATTTAAAAACCCAGGGAAGAAATGTTTGTCATGAAATGCGCAAGAGATCCTTGCACCTAGAACAGATTCAGGTTCGGCCTAGAGGGAGGTCAGCTGACCCAGGATCAAGCTCAATCCAACATAATCAGGATTACAGTGATCTATGCTTTATAGTCAGGCTGTTCCAGACCTTTGCCTGTGGTAGAGGGAATCTGACAGCAATGTAATCTGCATAGATACTCTGCAGATGAGTTTTGGGCTCCCACTGCCCTCCAAAGTCTCCCACAAATTGGATGTTCACAATTAGAGCTCTGATAACTGTTCCCTTTGTCATATTTGAATTTTGTTATTGTCATCTTTGTATCACACAAACTGGTGTGCTTCTTCCATGTGGACTTAGTTGACTCCTTGTTTGAATAAAAGCCTTTAAGACCCCAGATATACGTTGTCTGAGGTCACTCCCTCAAGCAGGGAAAATAAGAGATGACCATCCACTTGAGGCGACACAACATTGAGACAACACTGGGGCAAATCAAGGGGCCCCCCACAGAGATGGGAGATCATTGTCGGAAAACCAAGCTATGAATAGGGGAGAGGAGCATGTACATTACAGAGGAGAGGCTGACAGGTCTCTTGGAGATTATGGTGGGCGATTGGAGAGAAGAAGCATCATATTGGGAAGGGGTGTTAAATAATGATTGTAGGGACCCTGGGTGGACAATGGGCCAGATTTTATGTTCCTGGGTAAACACCAGAATATGTTTCTACCCAACTCTCGGTGAACCATGTCATGGACTAAATTGCATGATGACCCTGGACATGGATTGTGCAGGAAGGGTGGCATAACACAGGGGCTACACCAGCAGGGTTTAACAGAGTCCTGGCTGAATGAACAAATCCCTGCCTCAAAGTTGCCTACACATTGGACTGAGAACTGGGGTGCTTGAATGGGTGAGGGAAAAAGTGGTCACCCTGGGACTGTGGAAGTCATTGGACCTTAGGAGAACCCCTGGCTTGGGGGTATTCAATGGAAAGGGACCCAGAATCACCATATACTTAGTACCTCGATGCCCTCCTCCCAGTGACTCGACAGGTTTTGGTCTGTTGGGTAGGAATCTGCACTTAGAAGAACTGATCCACAAAGTCTCTCTTGGCACCAAGCCCCATACTTAGGGTAAACAGAACTCAACAGAAGGGGAGATTGAACTGTGTAGGGCAGCTCATGGGCTATGGCTCAAGATGATCTGTACTCGCATAGACTCCTCATACCAACAGAGCCCAGAGTGTTGTGTCATTGGGAAAAGTGATGTCATCAGTGCAATCACCTTATACCCCACGGAGATGATTGACAATGCACTATTTTGTTTATATGGGTGTTTGGAATAGTGACTGGCATATCATATGGGTGTTCAAAATACTAGTTTGTAGTATTACTGTGATGA
This sequence comes from Tenrec ecaudatus, assembly GCF_050624435.1. NCBI lineage: Eukaryota > Metazoa > Chordata > Mammalia > Afrosoricida > Tenrecidae > Tenrec > Tenrec ecaudatus. The sequence continues at coordinate 31,754,361 of NC_134530.1, forward strand.
TGTTCTATAATTTGCATATTCTGCTGGGTCCCGTTTCTCTGATATGGGTGCAGATACAGATCTCTTCCAGTCAGTTGGCCAGCTAGCCAAGTTCCAGATTCTTTGGTGCAGACCAGTGAGTGCTTCCAGGGCTGCATCAGCTTGCTGAAATATTCCAGTTGGTATTTCATCAAAGATCATGATGATGCTCTTTAAAAAAAAAATGTGAGCGGGATAGTGCATTTGGAGTTCATTCCACCAGGTCGGATTGTTAATCAAACTTCTTTTAGAGATTCTTAAAAGATTGCTTAACAGTGTGTGACAAGAGAGGTCTGATTTGTGGCAGATCAGGGACTGATTTTGCCAACATGACAGTGCACCTGCTCATGCAGCCATCTTAGTGCGTCAATTTTTGGTAAAAACCAGCATGCCTCTTTTTGCCTCATGCACCTTATTCACCTGACCTCACTCCATGGAGCTTCTTTTTGATTCTGTGAGTGCAGAAGGACATGAAAGCACAGTGACTTAACTAAGCAGAAGAGGTAAAGAAAAAAACAAGGAAATACTGTCAGCCGTCCAAACAGATGAGCTTGATAAATGTTTCCAATAATGGAATCACAGATTTCACAAATGTATTAAGTGTAATGCAGAGTGCTTTGAAGGTGATAAGTTTGTTTTCTTTAAAACATTAAATACTTAACTTTTTTTCATTTTATTTGAGGATTCTTAAAACTCTTGTTACAATCCATGTATCAATTGTCTCCAACATATTCATACATATATTCCATCGTTCTTTTCTAAACATTTACTTTCAATTGAACCCTTGGGATTTTCCCCTCCCTCCTCCCCCCACAACCCTCGTGGCCCTCTGATAAATTGTAGATTGTTAATTATTTTCAGATTTCACTCCGACCGCTGTCTCCCTTCCCCTCTGGTTTCTGTTGTTCTTCCCCGTGGATGGGGTGTGTGGATATGTGCCATTCACTGTGATTGGTGCCCCCCTCCCTCCCTGCCTCTCCCTCACTCCCCCTACCCTTTTGGTATCTCTATTCCCATTCCTGTTCCTGGCTTCCATGTGTTGTGAGTTTTATCTCTTGCCTATACTTATGTACGTGCTCCCATTCAGTCTAGATTGGGAGGCGGCACTGAGGTTGTGATAGTGGGGGGTGAGGAAGCCTCCAGGGAACAGAGGTATATTGCATGACTCATTAGTGCTCTACTGCACCCTGATTGACTCACCCCCTCCCTGTGACCCCTCTGTGGGGGGATGCTTCATTGTCCATAGATGGGCTTTGGGTCTCTGCTCCAACCCCCCCTCCATTCTCACCAATGCACTTTTGTTTGTTTGTTTACTGTTTGTTGTAAATCTTCTGATGCCTGTTGCCCAGTCTCATGATCACACCAGCTGGTGTGCTTCTTGCTTCACTGTTGGTTGGCTGCTTGTTTAACTTCAAGCCTTTAAGACTCCAGACACTATATCTTTTAATAGCTGTGCACCGTCCTCTGTGTTCACCAAATCTGCTTATGTTCCCATTTTGTCTTTAGTGATTGTGTAGGGGGCGGCCGGGTGAGTTCACATCACAAAATGCCAATTTGTTAGAACAAACTGTTCTTGTATTGAGGGGAGGTATAAGCCGAGGCCCAAGGTCTGTCTGCAGCTTCAGTGGATTGCCTTTTAAGTATATGTACACAGGTCAATACCACTATGCTATGTTTGAATGCATTTGCATAAGTGCACACTTCTGTCAATCTCCCTATCTGTGCCTTTGCTTCCTAGAGCTTGCCTCTGTTTCCTTTTGAAATACATAGTTTTAAAAGAAGTCTAGTTTTTGAGGGGGAGGACCCCCTCGTATGCTACCTCTTGAAATGGTTGAATGTCAGCTAGTTTTTTGGGGTACAGTGACTCTGTGTATTCCTTCTATTTTCTTTTGATGCTTCCTGTATCTTTCAGTATTTGTCCCATAGAATCCTTCAATATTGCAACTTTGATGCTTGAATTTTTTTCTTCAGTTCTTTCAGTTTAAGGTATGCTGAGTGTTTCTTCCTTGTTGGTTTTCAAAGTCTAGGTCTTTTGCACATCTCATTATAATATTTTACTTTGTCTTTTGGGGCTGCCCTTTGAAAATTTTTGTGCAGCTCTGTGACTTCATTATTTCTTCCATTTGCCTTGCTATTCTATAATTAAGAGCACATTTCAGTCTCTTTTGACATTCACTTTGCTTTTTTTCTTTTCTGTCATTTTTAATGATTTTTTTTCTTCATGCGTGATGTTCTGGATGTCATTTCACTGCTATCATTAGTGTTCAGTACGTCAAATCTTGTGATTCGTGTTCAATGCATTCTTGAGATGTTCTAGAAATTCAAGTGGGATATGCTCAGGGCCTTTTTTGGCTATCGTTGATTTGTCTTAATTTTCTTCAGCTTCAACCTAAATTGGCAAACTTAGGATCTTAAAATTCCTACAGCATATTACCATATATACTCGAGTATAAGCCAACTAAATATCAGCCGAGGCACCTAATTTTACTACAAAACTGCATTAAAAATGTGCTGAAACACTCGGCTTATACTCGAGTATATATAGTATTCAGTTAATGTTAAATTTTAAGGCTAGCAGTTATTGAAGATAGCACTTGGCTGTTCACTAAAAGTTGGCTGGAATCCGCCAGCTGCTCCGTGGGAGAAAGATGTGGCAATCTGCTAAAGGGTACAGCCTTGAGAAAGAAAAAGGACAGCCTTGGAAACCCTGTGGGGCAGTTCTACTCTGTCCTGCAGGTAGTTATGCGTTGAAGATGACTCCCGGCCTTTTGGCTCTTAGTGAGCGTAAGAATGGCATGGGGACCATGTCTGACCCTCTGACTTCACAAAGGAGAAGACTCAAACTCAACATCAGCCTAATGCTGATTCCTGTGAACTAGGGGTCAGACATGCTTTCACCCTCCAACCTTCTTCACCAGTGTGACACCAGCCATTCTTCCATGGCACTCTATACTTCTCTGAAGGATGCGGCAATTCATCGCAGTGGCCACACACAACTCCCAGACCATGCTGACAATGGTGGGGTTTGTTAGGGAAGTCAAACAGCGTGCAGTCCAGGGTCAGAAATGCTCAGGAGCTAGTCCTTTGATCTGGAGAGCCCCTCCACGTCCAAGCTGATAGGGCCTTTCTCTAGTTCTCCTGCGCAGTGACACAGCCCCTTTACTCTGTCCTGCCTGGGCAGGATTCCAAAACCCCTTTAGTGCTGCTGAGAAAAGTCTAAAAGGTACCCCACTTCCCCATAAGCCTCGGTCAAAGGTGCTCAGCTGCAGCTCCATGGGTCAGGAAACCTAGCTCCACAAGCGTGCCTCTTGCCTAAAGGCACCGGCTTTTTTGCCGACCACTCTGTCCACGCTCTGGTTCTCGGTCCTCCTCTGCTGTCACAGCTCACTCTGCTGCATTGGGAGGCTCAGCACACATCCACTTCTTGCCCTTTTTTCTTGGTGGTAGTGAGATTCCCCTTCCTTTTCCTAAGATGACTCATTTTATATCCTCCAGGAAGGCAAAATTGGCCAATTCCCAATTAAAGAGTTCTAAATTTTTATAATCACAATTAGTAATTAACAATCATTGACAACAGAATCATATCTTCCTATCAGTCTTGTCCCACCTATTTTGAGGCCTGTCAGGAAAAGAGAAATTACACCCACGCTGCATGGTTCCACCCGTCATGTGGTGGGAGTTACAGAGACCATGGTTAGAGGAGCCGTATCAGGTAAATCACTGCACCACTGTGAGCAAATCGCTTTGTGGGCAGATTGCCAGGTCTTTTCTTCCATAGAGCTGTGGTGGGTTCAAACTACAGACCTACCCATTGCACTTCCAGGACTCCTTAGAAAGACCACAGCGTAGAGAAACGAAACCAAAGCCCATTGCTGGCAAGTCAATTCTGACGCACAGTGGCTCTGTGGGACAGAATGGAACATCCCCAGGGGTTTCTGGGGCAATCTGTGTGTGGAAGCAGACTGCCACATCTTCATCCTACACAGTAGCTAGTGGATTTAAATGGACTTTCCATTAGTCACTGATGAGTCTGCTAAAGAAACCTGTTAAGATTTCATTTGTTTGCTAGTATTTTCTATACCTCTATAAATATATTTTTAGGCTCATGTTTTCTATAGTTGGGGTTTAACGAGTTACTTTGTAAGAGATTTGGTTTATTCTTTGAAGAAGTGATTAAGAATCACTTAAGACTTCATGTGAATGAGTTCTCTTGTTTTGGTGAATGAGTTTTAAATTGCTTACCTCAACCTTTTGCTTGGCATTTTCTAGGAGTCCCCTAAATGAGGATGTTTTTACTCCCAGAATGAAAAAGACGAACAATAGTGACAAAGACATCATAGAATTGCAAGAGCAAATTCACAAACTTCTCTTGCAGGTAAAGGGAGAGATTTTAAAAAACAAACACAGAACCCTCATAATTGTGTTTTGTTTTACTAGTGAAGTCACTTCACAAGAATCAACTGCAAGACAGAGAAATCTTTATCTTTCTATTCCAGAAAATGGTGTTCTTTTTTTTAATGTGGTAAAAAATACAGTATTATAATAAAACACACCCTTTTGTGTGTTGAAATTAAATTTGATTCTGAATTTCTTTGGTTCCTTTTTCTGTGTTAAATACAGAGTAATTTATAAGAGCCTATTTTAAGACAGCAATTGAGTCACAGTAAACAATAGCAGGAGAAGCTCTGTGCCATTTGGGAGAATTCTTGTATTCTCAGTACTGCTCTTATTTTAAGCCTCTGGGCGTTGATTTCAGTTTGTTGTTTTAAATCTGTTAGATCTCTCTTAGGAGAGATACACCTCGGTTCTTGGCTTCGCAAGAAAAAGAATTCATTCCGAAGCCTGGTTTGTGATCCCAGTGAGTGTAGAGAATAGAAACAGTTTCAGGATCTATATATAGTAAATGGACCACAAGCTAGACAGTCCACGGTACAGTTGCAGGACTGCAGCCTGGCCACTCTGGGACTGCAGCCCAGCTGCGTTACATTGTGTAGCACCCGCTGGGAATGAACGCCAGGGCAAAAGCCTTTCAGGACCCTGCTGGGAGGTGTGGTCGATGAGACTGGTTGACCCCATTGGCTGAATTAAATACACCTGGCCCAGATGGGCCAATCCAGGTGTAACGCCCACCTCGGTGCACCACTCCCTCCTGGCTGGAAGCTTGAACCTCTGAGCATGGGTAATGTATTCCCCAATCCCTATGCTAAGATCCCTAACAAATCCAAGTTTAAAGTAGTGGTCAAGGACAGTGGGTGGCAGGTCTTAGTACATCTTTAGTTATTATAAGATTTAAAAAATTAGGAAAAATGAACTGTTGGAAAGAAATACCCAAGATGGTTTCTATGAGGGCTTCCGCAGGTTTGTGACACATTGAACAAAAACTGATGATATTCAAGAGAAGACCTACTAACCCAGTTGTTTTCAAAATGTCTTTCATAAAATCTTGAGGGGTTTTCAAGTGTCTGTGAAACTTTAAAAAAACTTTCATTGTATATCTAGTTTTTTTTAATATCGTAAAATTTAAAACAAAGAAACAAAATGGAATTTTGCTAAAAGTTTGCTAAATCTATTATACTGTGGACTTTTTAAAACCTGCTATTCTAGAAATGTTTAAACAAGAAAGCCAGATTTTTCCCATGAGAATTATTGAAATGACAGGAGACTGACTATCTTTCCTGTCAGCATGAGGGCCAAAAGCATTAATCTTCACAAACCTAATTTAAGAGTTAGCGATTTAACTCTTAGTTTTCTGGCTGTTTTAGGTAGGCTCTGAGGTAGATAATGCTGTATCTCCGCTCTGCCACCATAAAAGCTGGCCCTTTCCTTCCAGCCGGTGCACACGAGTACTTCCAGTGGCTACGGAAGCCTTGGAAGCAGCGGCTCCCAGGAACGTTGTATCAGCATTGCATCTTCTAGTGAGTCCAGTGGACAGTGCGTGGAGGAAATGCAAAAGGAGCCAGTAAGTTAGCGAGCTTTATCTTTCTGTGCAGGTATCATATTCTTAGTTTTGTTACCCGGACGATGTCAGTGCTAGGTCATTACAAAGTAACTTAATAGATGTTTCTGATCTGAAGATGTAATCTGATGATGTTGGGAGGCATTGAGGTAGTTCTGACTCATCGCTGACGTGTCTTTTTTCCCAAGGAGCTGTCAGTGACTTTGATCTGCCAACCTTTCTGGTAGCAGCTGAGTGCTTAACCGTTTCACCACCAGGGCTCCTTTATCTGATAATAAAACTTCAAAGTAGCTTTGGTTAGGGAGAATGTCCATAGAAAGAAAATAGCACTTTTCGAAGGTATTATGTGGGTTAACTACATTTTCTTTTTAAAATTTTCACATCTTGTGGATAGACATTTAAAGTTTTGACTGTATCAGTGTATTATGGCACAGTAGGAAGCGGGATTGAAGTTATTACTGAACTTTTAGTTTATGTCAGAGAACTAAACACTAAATGTCTTTTATTTATATATTTTAATGTACATTGTTATCATTTTAAGCCTGTAATATCGCTTTTTTTCTAAGATGACTTTGCAGCAGGTTTATGCCAATGTAAACAAAATTAAGAATCTGGGTCAGCAGCTTTACATTGAGTCAATGATGAAATCACCAAACAAGCCAGCAGTGGGGCTGTGTACAGTGCCAAGGGATGGTAAGTCAGCCTGGGTGAGTCTCCCAGGAGGCCATGGGAACTGACCTGTGGGTCTTCTGATTTTATTTCTTGATTTGCCTAAACAATAATTGTAGTAAAAAGAGTAACAGCAAATATTATTTTGAAAGTTGTATAGGTTTTAGAATGTAGGTCTAGTACATTTTTTTTTTACGTTTTATTAGGGACTCATACAACTCTTATCACAGTCCATACATATACATACATCAATTGTATAAAGCACATTCATACATTCTTTGCCCTAATCATTTTCAAAGCATTTGCTCTCCACTTAAGCCCTTTGTATTAGGTCCTCTTTTCCCCCCCTCCCTCCCCACCCCCCCCTCCCTCATGAGCCCTTGATAATTTATAGACTGTTATTTTGTCATATCTTGCCCTATCCGGAGTCTCCCTTCCCCACCTTCTCTGCCGTCCGTCTCCCAGGCAGGAGGTCACATGTGGATCCTTGTAATCAGTTCCCCCTTTCCAACCCACTCACTCTCTACTCTCCCAGTATCGCCCCTCACACCCCTGGTCCTGAAGGTATCATCCACCCTGAATTACCTGTGCCTCCAGCTCCCATATGCACCAGTGTACAACCTCTGCCCTATCCAGTCCTGTAAGGTAGAATTCAGATTATGGTAGTTGGGGGGAGGAAGCATCCAGCATCTGGGGGAAAGCTGTGTTCTTCATCGGTACTACATCGCACCCTGACTGACCAATCTCCTCTCCTAAACCCCTCTGTGAGGGGATCTCCAGTGGCCGACAAATGGGCTATGTGTCTCCACTCTGCACTTCCCCCATCATTCACTATGGTGTATATATATATATATATTTTTGCATGATGCCTAATACCTGGTCCCTTTGGCACCTCGTGATCACACAGGCTGATGTGCTTCTTCCATGTGGGCTTTGTTGCTTCTGAGCTAGATGGCCGCTTGTTCACTTTCAAACCTTTAAGACCCCAGACACTATCTCTTTTGATAGCCGGGCACCATCAGCTTTCTTCACCACATTTGTTTATGTACCCTTTTGTCTTCGGCAATCGTATCATGGAGGTGTGCAGCCAATGATATGATTTTTTGTTCTTTGATGCCTCATAACTGATCCCTTCGGGACCACGTGATCACACAGGCTGGTGTGTTCTTTCATGTGGGCTTTGTTGCTTCTGAGCTAGATGGCCGCTTGTTTATCTTCAAGCCTTTAAAACCCCAGACACTATCTCTTTTGATAGCCGGGCATCATCAGCTTTCTTCACCACATTTACTTGTTCACCCGCTTTGGCTTCAGCAGTCTTGTCGGGAGGGTGAGCATCATAGAGTTCCAATTTAATAAAAGAAAGTATTCATGCATTGAGGGAGTGTTTGAGTAGAGGCCCAAGGTCCTTCTGCCACCTTAATACTAAACCTATAAATATAGACACATAGATCTATTTCCCCATCCTCATATATATATTTGCATGTACATGTCTTTGTCTAGACCTCTATAAATGCCCTTTGACTCCAAGGTCTTTCCTCCATCTCCCTTGACTTTCCTCCTGCCCTACTACCATGCTTCGTCCCCACCTGGGTTACAGCTATACCTCTTCTTTATGTAACCTTACCCTGATCATTCCCTACGAGACCTGCCACTCCCCCCTTACTACCATTTTGGGTCCCCTGTTGTTCCCTTGTCCCTGTGTTTGTTCAAACACCACTTCCTTACCCCCCCCCACCTCTCCCTATCCCAAGTCCCCCCGGAACTGTCGGTCCTGTTGTTTTTCCTCAGATAGTTCATCCAGCCTGTCTTATTTAGACAGACCTGTGAAGACAATAACATGCACAAAAACAAGACAGAGGAAAAGAAAGCAACAGTATACAACCAGACTTCAAAACAACAACAAACCACTGACAAAGAACAAAACAAAACACATCAAGAAAGAAGAGCTTGTAGTTAGTTCAGGGATCGTTTGTTGGCCCTTAGGAGTGTTTTCCAGTCCAGTCTGTTGGGGCACCATGCCCTGTCTAGTACATTTTTACTAAAGGATTAACTTCTCTGATAATAGCGGCCAGTTCATAGAGCGTTTGCTCTCCGTGTGAGCTATTGAGAAGTTTTGATGATAGCAGTGGCTGGTTGCACACGCAACTGTCTAACCAAAGATTGGCAGTTCGCACCCAGAAGAGAAGACCGGGCAGTCTGCTCCGGAACGGACTACAGCAAAACCTCGGATGGTCCTCTCCCGTCCCAGAGTCATTCTGAAAGGATGCAAGCAACTGCTTGACATCTGCCTTTCTCTACCCCGCCCCCGCCCTACCAAACACCGCTGGAAAAAGACTTACTCTCTGCTTCTGAAAGGTCATAGTCTCAGAAAGTTCTGTTCTGACACACATTGGGTCGCCATGAGTCAGAACCAACTGCAGCTATCTTATTTCTGGTTTCGTATACTTTGGTATTATACATAATAGTCACTTACTGGCAGTCTGCTTCCAAAAGGTCAGCTGTTAAAAACTCAGATGCCCCCAGTTCTCAGACACACCTGGGTTCCCATGGGTTAGAATCAAATAAAAAAACAAACAAACACATCTGGCAATTTAAATTTATATTAGTTATAATGAAATAAAATTTAAAACTGAGATTTATAATTGCCCTAGCCACATGTACAGTGCTTAATAACTTTATGTGTCTGGTAACCACTGTGTTGGGCAGAATAGAAAGTTCTGTTGGACACAGGTTCAGCACAGGCAGTGAGAGGCACTTGACCTTGCGTGAAAAACCATGCCTGCTTGCCCACTCTTAGGGATGGTGAGATTAATTCTTTAGTATAGGTGATGTCAGCTTCATCACTCCAGTGTAATTTTCCCAATCAGCTTCTCACCTCATTGTTTCATGTGTTGATAGTCTTTGCCTGAAACATCTATTTCACCCCTAATTTTTAAAACTATAGATGTAAGATTCCTTCTTGTTCTATGTGCAGTGTGGTCTGCATCGTAGTTTTCTCACATTGTTATGTATTTTCTCTGTCAGTGCACTTGGAATTTTCTCTCATTTTCAATTATTGGATAACATTCAGCTGAATGCATGCATCATAAAGTACCACAATGTAATTTTGCTGAGTACAACTAATGCTAAATAATTTCACACAATTTTGGTTTTGGTTTTGTTTTTTTCAGATAAGCAGAATGTCTTTTCTTCCTTCCAAAATCTTAGCATGCATGCTGAGTCATATGAGGATTTGAGAAAAGATCAGCATAGCCCATCCTACCAGCAAATCAACTATATTGATAGTGTTATCAGGTATAAGATAAGTTTCAATAAACTTCAGTTAATTTTTCCAAAAGCATACATGCATTGCTACTGTGGACTCTTCATACATTGTTTAATAGTTGTTTTGTGTGAAGTTTTCACTATAAATCGGTAGATAACGTGGCCATCTTACCTAAATATAATGCAATAGATTGAACATTAAAGGGGACACACACCCCTTTCGAGCTTATATTAGTAGATAAGACATTAAAATAAGTTTTTGAGACTTGAACCCCAGTTCAAGACCATACTTAACTTGAAGTCACAATCCAGTGATTGGGCTGTGAAGCAAAACGTCATCAAAGAAGAAAGATACAAAGTATCCCAAACAAAAGTGGCAAAGAGATGGGAAATGGTAGAGTCTAGGGACAGGTGAGCGTCCGCCCGTGACCTCATTGTGTTGTCGCAGATATCTGAAGAGCTACAACATTCCGGCTCTGAAAAGGAAGTGTGTATCCTATAGGAATGCAAAGTCTTCATCCTCAGAAGATGACAAGCAAATCTACCAGGCAGATGGTGTCCACACATTGCAAGGTAACAGGAGCACTCTCCTTCAGAGAGAGAAAGAGCACGATTGCAAACTTTCCTTTCTGGTTCTTTACTCTCCTGTCTTTAATTACTTCACTGTAATCACAAATAGACGAGCCCTGGCGGCACAGGGGTTAATGCTCAGCTGCCAACCAGTAGGGCAGCTGTGTGAGCCCCATAACTAGTCTGTGGCAGGCAGATGTGGCAGTTGGCTTTTGTGAAGACTTGCAGCCCAGAAAAGCTGATGGGGCAGTTCTCGGTGAGTCAGAATTGACTCAGTGTTTTGGATGAGCACCCAGCAGCTCCCCGGGAAGGCCTGGTGATCAGTTTCTGTAAAGATTCAGCCCAGAAACCTTCTGTGGCAGCCCTGGGGTACTAGAAGTCGAAGTTGATTCCTTGGTGCCTAACAGCAGTAATCACAAATAATCGTAGTTTTAAATTGCCTTTATGGCAAGTAGATTTTGTCAGTTACAAAAGCTTTTGGGTAACTTCTTTTCACTCACGGTTTCTCTTATATTACCAGCTGTTCCTCAGATCCACATCAGACCTGAATCAGAAATCGTAGCAACTGGACAGTCTGCAGATGCCCAGGAAGGGATTCCTTGGACCCGCTCCACGAAGGCCCTGAGCTTGGTGTCGAGCACAAGTCAGTGCAGTTACAGCAGCACCACTGTCCACGTCCCACCACCTGAGCCAGGTACCACGTGCACCTTCCACTTGTAAAGTCTATTTAGCTTCAAGTAGAAACTGAGTGTCACTAATACTACGTCTGTGAAAGGAGCGTCAAAAAGTGTGTGAGAAATGGAGTTAAAAGATAATAGAATTTTTCATACACTTTTATTGACATGGTTCACGTATCATACACTTCCATAGTTTAGTTGTAGGAAAGAGTTGTACAAACATCCCTACAGTCAATTTCAGAACATTTTCTTTTATCTTGTGTTTGTTATTCGCTCCTCATTTTCCTCCAGCCTCCTCCCACCTACCCCATGCCCTCAAGAAACCCCAAATCCAGCCACTGCCTATAGTTCAATCCATCTTGGAAAACATTTAGAAACAAACTATCAACAGCAATAACAAAATAAATCAGAGAAAACATTCCAATCAAGGAAGAAGCAGGAAGTATTAAAAACTAAAACAAATTTAAAATGGGTCAAAAGGGAGATCAAATGATCAGGTATCACATTTTGACCTAGTTACTGTGATTGAGTTTACCATATTCTCTTGTCTGATATAGTAAGGCCATTCCCACCCCTCAACTATGATCAGAGGAAGTTTAAAAAGATAATGGAGTTTTTTCATAAACTGTTTGAAGGTACCTCATGTCTGCTGAATTTTAAATACCTTTTCTTTTTAAATTTAGCCAAAGTATTTTTAATCTGTTTACTTGGCTATATATTGTGAACTGCATAAGGGAGACTTCAAAAAGTTCATGTAAATGGAATTAATACATGATAAAATTTTCCCACAAAATTTTGAAGTCCCCTCATGTAAGAAAATAAAAAGAACAGATTCATTCCATTAAATAGGGGAGACAGCCTCTTCAATAAATAGCACTGGCAAAATGGAAATGTCCATTTGCAGAAAAATGAAACTGGTCTATACCTCCACCATATATAAAAACTAACTCAAGATAGTTCAAAGGCCTAAGTATTCAACCTCAATCTAAAAAAATCATGAAAGAAAAAATACTGGCTAACTTAAGAGTCCCTAATGGCATAATTAGACTAGCAGACATAATTTAAAATGTACAAACAACAGACGATAAACTAGACTACTGGACTTCCTAAAAATTAAATGCAAATACATATCAAGGGGCTTCTCCAAAAGATTAAAAAGAATATCTGCAGACTGGGAAACACATTTTGGCACTGGAATATCTAACAGAGAACTAATCTCTAAAGTTTGTAGAAAACTTCAAGACCTTGATGAGAAAAAGGATAAATAATCCACATGAATAATGTGCTAAGGATATGAATTTATGTTTTACTGAAGACATTCAGGTGGCCAAAAAATACATGAAGAAATGCTTATAATTATTAGCTGTTTGTAAACAGATGTAGATCAAAACAACAAAATAGCTATCATCTCAGGAGCAGTGCAGATTTGCCCACTGAAACATGTCACCTGATTTTTTGTGGTTGTTGATATCTGATTTCTTGACTGATGTTTTCATGAACATTGATTATGGATCTAAGTGAAATCAAATTCTTGATAATTTCAATCTTTGCTCATTTATTACGAACTTACCTATTGGTCCACTTTTGAGGATTTTTGTTTTCTGTACCATGAGTTACAATCCAAAATGAACACTGTATTCTTTGATCTTCATCAATAAGCAAGCTTGTGTCATCTACATGTCACACACTGTTAAAGAGACCCTTCCTCTAATCCTGGTGCTGCATTGTTCAGACAGTGCCACTTCTCAGATAATTTGCTCAGAGTGCAGATTGAGTAAAGTATGACGAAATCCTTTCCTGACCTTAAACCGTGAAGCATCCCCTTGTTCTGTTCAAATGACTGACTCTTTGTGTACAATGTTCTTACATAGAGTTTGTTGTGATCCATGCCAGTGTCTTTGCAGAGTTAATGAAACGCAAGGAAACATTTTTCTGGCATTCTCTTTTTTAACCAAGATCCATATAATGTCAGCAGTGATATCCTTCACGCTAAATCCTTTTCTGAATCTGCCTTGAATTTCTGGCAGCTCTCTGCCGACACACTGCTGTTAACCATTTTAAAATTATCTTCAGCAAAATATTACTTACATGTGGTAGTATTTTTAATAATCCCCATGTTCTACTGAGTCACTTTCTTCGGAAATTGGCAAAAATATGGCTCTCTTCTAGTTAGTTGGCCAGATAGCTGTTGTCTAAATTTCTTGACATAGATTAATGAGTGCTTCCAGAACTACAGCGGTTTGTTGAAACATTTCAGTTGGTATTCAGTCCTTTCTTGTAGTCTTAGTTCTTACTTATGCCTTCAGGACAGCTTGGACTTTTCTGTCTTCAGTACCATCAGTTCTTGATCATATATGACACCTCTTAAAATGGTTTCATGTAAGACAATTTTGGGGGCTACTGTGCTTCTGCTTAGTTTTTCCATCTTTTAATGCTTGCTCCATTGTTCAATATTTTACCCATAGAATTCTTCGATATTGCAGCTGGGGCTTGACTTTTTCCCCGCTGTTCTTTCAGCTTGAGGTGTGCCGAGCATGTTGTTCTTTTTTGGTTTTCTAACTCCGGGTCTTTGCATGTTTCATTACAATACTTTGTCATTTCTACCGACCTTTGAGAATTTCTGTTCAGCTCTCTCCCATCATCATTTCTCCCACTTTCTGTAGCATCTTTACATTCAAGAGCAAGGCGCAGAGTCTCTCTGACATACATATATGTCTTCTCTTTCCTCTATTTTCAGACCTTTTCTTTTCTTAATGTAGGATGTTCTTTTTTATGTGCAAAAATATTTTTTAATTAATCACTTTATTGGGGTTCTTACAGCTCTTATAAAAATCCGTACATTCAGTGTCAAGCACAATTGTACCTATGTTGCCATCATCATTTTCAAAACATTTTCTTTCTACTTAAGTCCTTGGTATCAGTTCCTCATTTTTTCCCTCCCTTCCCTACCCTTCCACCCTCATGAACCCTTGATAAATTATTATTATTTTCATATCTCACATCATCTAATGTCTCCCTTCACCCATTTTTATGTTGTTCAGCAATCCTGGGTGGGTGGGGGTGTTATATGTCAATCATTGCAATCGGTTTCCCCTTTCTCCTCCCACTTCCACCCTACCCTCATGGTATAGCTACTCCCATTACTGTTCCTGGAGGGTTTATCTGTCCTGGATTCCCTGTGTCAAGAGCTCTTCTCTGTACCAGTGTACATGCTCTGGTCTAGTCAGATTTGTAAGGTAGAACTAGGGTCATGATAATGGGGTGGGGGGGGCAAGCCTTAAAGAACTAGAGGAATGTGTTGTATGTTTCATCGGTGCTATTGTGCACCCTGACTGGCTCGTCCCTTCCTTGTGACCCTTCTGTGAGGGGATATCCAATTATCTACATATGGGCTTTGGGTCTCCACTCTGCACCCCCTCATTTACATCATTATGATTGTTTGTTTTGGATTTTCTGATGCCTGTTCCTGTTGACACCTCATGATCACACAGGCTGGTGTGCTTTGTTGCCTCCCTGCTAGATGGCTGCTTGTTTATCTTCAAATCTTTAAGACCCCAGACACTATATCTTTTGATTGCCGGGCACCATCAGCTTTTTTTTTTTTAACCACATTTGCTTATGCACCCATTTTGTCTTCAGCAATTGTGTCTGGAAGGGTGAGCCAGGTTATTAGAACAAAGTGTTCTTGCATTGAGGGTGTACTTGGTAGAGGCCCAATGTCCATCTGCTACCTTAATACTTAACATCTAAGTATATGTACATAGATCTATGTCCCTATCCCTATAGATAAGTATGTTTACATATCTACATTCCATATTTATACCTCTATAAATGTCCTTTGCCTCCTAGTTCTTTCCTCTATTTCCTTTTACTTTCCTCTTATCCCACTATCATGTTTGACCTTCATAATACTTCAGCTGCATTGCACTTGATCAAACCCCACCAGGCATTCTACATCCTCCTCACCATCGATTTTAGATCACTTGTTGTTCCCTTGTTCCTGGGTTTGTTGACACCCCGCTATCTTTCCCCTGCCTCCCGCTCACCCATGTTACCCCCGGAACCATCAGTTCCATTGTATTCTCTTCAGGAATGTTTATCCTGTCTATCTTACATAGATAGACATGGTGGGGGGGGACTATAAGTAGTTCTAGGTCTGTCTGTTGACCTTTCTGAATTTTTTCTGATCGAGTCTGCTGAGGTGTCAAGCTCTGCCCCTGAAGTCCATTTTGGGGATTCCTCGGGGACATCATTGCATTGGTCCCCTTGCTGCTCTGTTGCACTCCCTTCATGTTTTGCCCAGGAGTTTGGGAGTCAGGCCGGGCATAGTTCCTGCATTGTCTCTAGTGTTGACCCCATAGCACTATGGGTCAGTGAGGGGATGCCATAGCTTGTAGTGGGACTGGCCATATGGTTCTCTCTCTGCATTGGCTGTGCTTTGAGCAGGAATATTGTCCTCGGGGTTTGGTGGGCCAGGATTCAGTCCACTCTCTCTCTCCTTCCCTCTTAGTTTGCTCCAATGTGTTCTGAGGAGACCCGCTGCTCTCCTTGAGCTGTATCTTCAGTGCTGTTCCCTGTAGTGCACTCTTCTGGGGAGGGGTCCAAGTAGCTGGGATTGGGCCCAACCCCATAGACCTCTGTAGGTTTGCTGCTTGATGCTGGTATGTTGCCTTCAAGTCTTGGCACACCAGCTTGAGGTCTGGTCCCTCTCTCCCTTTCCTGTGGAGACATAAACAGTACCCTCCCCATGGGTGGGTAGTGCTGTTCCCCTCCCTACTCATGGCCTTTTTTTAACCCTCTCCTTTTTAGTTGGCTGCCATATTTATCCCTGGGTGTGCCTGACCCCTGCCAGAATACCTGGACCTTTTGAGGATTTATGCATTTATGCATTTACTGGCTACACCAATGGGCTCAAACTTAAGAACAGTTGAGGGTGGCACAGAAGATTGTGGCCAGTTGCCACTTACAGTGGTACCATTTACCAGTTACAGCTTTCAGTGGTATCACTATACAAGAATCTGAATGGAATAGGAAAAAATGGACAAACTTCAAAATTGTAAAAAAGAAAAACCAGACATACTATTCTGATAAATATTGATAAACCCTAAGATTTTGGCCCTTAGACACTCTTAAAACCTAGAACTGAACCAACATCTACACCCTCACAGATTCTTTTAGTCATAAAATAGGCCTATATAGGGCATAACAACACTAGTGAAGAAAGTCCTCCTCAGCAAGTCAGCTATATGTGTTCAAATGTATTGACCAAAAAACAAGATCAGATGACAGGAAGTGACAGGAAAGAAGGAAGAATAAAAATGGAAAACCCAGAGAGGAAATAGAAAAGCAAGGTTACTTTGAGGGTATTGTGCCTGTCACACTACAAAATGTATAAAAATTTGAACGGGAAAATAATGTGCTGTGTCAACTTCCACCCCAGCTGCAATAAAACATGCTCAAGAGAAATGTTTGATCGACAGGATTGTATGAGAACAATTACTGAGAGACAAACGATGGATAAACATGATAGTGGGGCAGGAGACAGGAAAAGGAAAAAAGAAGAAACAAAAATATGTAAATACAGGTGTATATTTATGTAAATATATAAACATTTAAATATAGGTGTGTTTGTTTATATATGTCTGCAAATGCAATAAGGAAGCAAATGGACTTTGGGCCTCTACATAAATCTTACCTCAGTACAAGAACTGTTTGTTCTAATAATGTGGCATTGTATGAAATTCCCCTTCTTGACAAAATTGCTGAAGACAAAATGGGTGCATAAGCAAATGTGAAGAAAGCTGATGGTGCCTGGCTATTAAAATATACAGTGTCTGGGGCTTTAAAGGCTTGCAGTCAAATGTGTTAGTCTGGGTTGACTAGAGAAACAAATCCAGAGACACTCATGTGCATAAGAGAGAGCTTTATATCAAAGAATAATTGTATATTAAGAAAACATCCCAGCCCAGTCCAGATCAAGTCCATAAGTCTGATATTCACCCATATGCCCAATACCAGTCTATAAATACCTCTTCATACTCACACAACGCATGCAATGATGCCAAATACAGGAAGATCACAGGACTGTGGGTGGAAAGTCTAGTGGATCCAGTGGTGGTGGAAGCATCTCCAGTGCTTGGCTGCTATCAGTGTGGCTCCATGTCACTTGTCAACAGGAACGTGAAGCAGAGAGAGTGTGTGTGTCCCGCCTCCAAGGAGGAAGATAGGAGTTCCCAGAAAGCTAGATTCCACCTCTGCTTAAGCTGACAGGAGATTATGTAACTGCCATGTCAAAGAAGCAGGGCTATCTAGCAGGGAAGCACCTAAGCCCACATGGAAGAAGCACACCAGTCTCTGTGATCACGAGGTGTCGACGGGTAAAAGTATCAGAAGTTCAGAAACAAGCAACCAAATCCATGTGAAGGGGTGAGGAGGTAGTGGTTACCCAAAACCCACCTGCAAGGTAATTGGACAGTGCCTCTCAGGCCACAGAGAAGAGATGATAAATTCCAGGGCGTGGCATAGCAGTGATGAAACACATAAACTATCCTCTAGTTTTTTTATATTATCTACCCTTACTATGTATGGTTTTTATTTGTTTTACCTCATTAATCATGTTAGACTTGCATATGTTCATTTATGCAATTAAGTTGGTTCATAAATGAAAGCCAAGATAGATGACCCTTCAGAAATAGTAAAATAAGTAATAGTTCCCTGAGGGAACCGGAAGGAAGGGGGAGGGGAAGGAGTGAAAAGGGGCGCTGATAGCAGTGATGGCTCTGTGACCCCATTCGGGTGGAGCGAACAACAGAGCTGTACGTGAATGGATATACTGGATGGAGTAAGGTGCGTCCGTAAATGAATGAATGGATGCATATATGTGTATATGTATGTTGGCTCCTGGGGCAGAGAGTGGGGGAGGGAGGGAGTAAAGAGAAGCTGATATCAAAGAATTCAAGAAGAAAGAGAATGTTCTGAAACTGACTGCGGTAACAATTGTACAACACCACTTCCTGTGATTGAACTATGGAATGTTATGATAGCTGTAAGAGCTCCCAATAGAATGATTAAACAAACAAAAACGGCAGGGTAAAAAAAGGATTTTTGTCGAAGGAGTGAATGAGAACTTGGCAGATGGTAGATGGACATAGAGTGAAATTGCTAAATAGTTATGTATTTAGTATTTGTTGATTCTTTTAAATCAGGTGGACATACTGCCTTTTAAAACTGCAACTTGAAGATGGAAGAAATGGGTTGAAGAAATGTTCAGAGAGAGAAAAGATGTTTACAAAAAAGCAAGCTTTATTTAAATATGTTTATTGATTATTGCAGCTCTGTAAAAACATACATTTGTACAAGAAGTATAAAGAAATGCAGAAAAATAAGTCAACTTAGATGTTAGGCTGATGGTAGCTCTTCTTTTCCATTTGGCATAATAATTGTTGTGTTCGTTGAAATACAGGTAAGTCTGTAAAGATAAATAAGAACTAAAATTGAAGCCATCCTTTCCCATGGCAACAGATGTGGCTGCAGCAGAAGAAGTTTCCTTGACTTTTGAGCCCTGGACCTTGAACCCACAGCCAGCTTCACCGACCTCAGAAGAATTTAAACCTGTGGGACTCACGAAGGCTGTCTTATCAGCCCACACACAAAAGGAAGAACAAAACTATGTTGATGAATTCTGTGAAAAGATCCTGTCCTCACCCTTAAGCGCCTATCTTCAGCAAGAAAGCAGAGGCAAAGCAACATTCCCATGTGTTCCAGGTAGTTGCATATTTTTTTAATAAAGTCTCATTTGTCATCATAGCTGTTGATTTTACAAATCTCATGTACACACTGGGAGATGCTCAGTAAAGAATGGACGTTTTGCTGGTAAGAAACTCAGAGAAACTGAAATAAGGGTGCTTTCTAGCAACAAATTTCCAGGATATTGGTCACTGTTTTAGAGCTACCTTTGCCATAGCTGTCGCCGATTGGGAAAATGCTTATTCTTTGGTGATCTACTTGTAACTAGTTGCTGGTTCCTCCTCCATAGGATTTTCAGTGGCTGGTGTTTTGAAAGGGAGTCACCAGGCCTTTCTTTCAAGGCACCTTTGGGTGGACTCAAACCACCAGCCTTTCCGTTAGCCGCTGGGTGTGTTACCTCTTTGTGTCCCTCAGGGGTTTAATTGGAACATGACGGTACGTGACGTTCTCTTCTTTTGGGAATTCCATTTTCCATCGTATCTACATCTGTATCCTTCCAGGAGATTCTCCTTCTAAGCAGACCAAATCGGCCGGGTGCAGGAAGGGAAAGACCAAACGGAAGAAGCTGCCTGTGTCCTCGGACAGCAGCCACTCCGCTGCCCACATCTGTCCTCACTTCAGAGAAGGCATGCAGAACGCACAGCCCTGGTGCCCTCCCAGGGTCTCCCCACCACCCATCCCTGGCTTGTCCGCAGTGGTGATTCCCAGCCAGGCTCTTTACCTCGCGCCATCGTGTTCCCTCCCAGCAGTGGCTGCTCTGGGAGGAACATGTGCAGCCTCAGGAACTGCGCTGCCCTGTCTGCCCCGGCCTCCTGCACCCAGTGAGCTGGTTCCTTACTTGGACACATCTATGACTGTTTTCCTGCATGACCCCTTTGCCTGTCCCCTGTTACCCCCATCATTCTCTCCTTATCCATTCCTGGGAACAGCGGGCTTCCTGAACACACCACCCTGCATCCTACCCGTGGCTCTGGACTTGGAAACGCCACCTTCAGCCAGCCACTGTAGGAGGAGGGAGGCCAACTGTGCCATACACCCATTTATCAGCTCCTGGAACAGTTCCCCGCTGCCGTTGGACTTACTGCAGGAAGACGGGCCCACATCAGCATCGCCACCTCAGATGAAAAGGGACGTTTGCCCAGAAGCCGAGTGTGTAAGTGATGCTGGGTTTTAACACAAGAAAATAAGCACAGGTCCTCTTTTTATAACTAAGGCTTGCCTCCTGGTGCAGAACACTGCACCTCAGTGGGGAATCTGGACTGCGGCTGTGTGACTGGGGCGGGAAACTTTGCTTTTAGATCATAGGCTCCCACGTGTACCTGTGGCCTGTAATCCAGGATCAACTGTAGGTGTCTGCTTTTGCAACCCCCTGGAGCACTCCAGCACCCCTGGCCCAAAGGGGTGTGGGTGTACTTTGAGAAACACTGCTTTAGGTGAACATTGGAAACTGTCTACCTGACAACTACGTTTAGAGAGCAGGAATAAGAGAATCTATTAGGTCCTGGTTTGTTACATACAGTCTTAGTTTGCTAGTGCTGCTTTAAAAGTGCTGAGAGGGATTTAAGGAGCGGAAGTTTGTTCCCTCACAGTTTGGGAGCCATCTGCTCTGGGGAAGGCCCTCTTTGTGGACTTGCGGGGTAGGTCTTTTTCAGCTTCTCCAACCCCGCTGCTCCTCCCTCGGCACTCTTTGGGGTGCATCTGTCTTTCCTCATTGTGCTTCTCCCTGGTCTGCTCTGCTCAGTTTATAGCTCTGCTGCTGTTGGGTTGGGACACACCCTACCCTGATAGGGCCTCATTAGCATAGCAAAGGAAGCCCCGTTCCCAAAAGGTGGGATAACATCCACAGGATTGGGGACACAGCAAAATCCAGAACAGGTCCTTGGTGAAGTTTCTCCAGAAGTGAACCTGGACTTCCCTCGGCCCCCCTTGATTGTTTGATATCCAGGTGTTATGTTTAGTATACGTAACATGTATGTTCTGACTTAGAACTGCATTTATGATCTGGCAAGATGAAAAGAAGCCATATTGATTAGACAGGATTTAGAGACTGGATTTTTTTGCTAAGGCTGAGTCATACCTCAGTGGCAGCGCCTCATTCATAACCTGTTTACAGGCGAGACAGGGCCCACTCTCAGTATCATGATCAGAAAATAGGAGGTTTGCCGAGTCACAGCTAGACATGTCACTGCAAAAACAAAACCAAAAGGTCCGTTTCCTTTAGCTTTTCCTATCTTCCCCTAAAAAGACACTCTCAGATTTATTTACGAGGTTTAGCTTTGGGATATGAAGTTCCGTTTAGTTGAACGGGCCTGGAAGAGGGTGAACTTTCATTGATCTTTCCCTCCAAGAATAATGTCCCCTTCAACAGGCGATCAACATCTAATGATCTAGAGCCAGACAATCCGCCGTTTTTGAAAGCCTGTCATGAGTGCAGTTACTAAAGTCAGTGACTGGAGTGAGAAAAACTGGGCTCTGCACTAAGA
The DNA here is from genome assembly GCF_050624435.1 of Tenrec ecaudatus. Taxonomy (NCBI): domain Eukaryota; kingdom Metazoa; phylum Chordata; class Mammalia; order Afrosoricida; family Tenrecidae; genus Tenrec; species Tenrec ecaudatus. Next base: position 31,775,744 of record NC_134530.1, read on the forward strand.
CCTTGGGTTCAAATACCAGTTCTGCTGCCTATTAGGGGAGCTGCCAACGTAGACATGATTAATACTTAAGGATTGTTACATTGGGTTAAGTAAAGAAAAATACTTGTGTCATTCCCCACTGCTACAAACTCCACAATCACCAGAACTTTGTTTTGGTCATTATTGTATCCGCGGTATTTAGAATAGCACTTCTGAACCAAAGCTAAAATTACTTTCAGTGAGTGGATCCGCTTCATAACCACCTATAGGGCAGGGTAGAACTGCCCCTGGGGGTTCCAAGACTGTAACTCTTGACAGGATTAGAAAGCCTGGGTTTCTCCAAATCACAGAGCAGCTGGCAGTTTCAGAGTGCTGACCTTGCAGTTCGTAGCAGTTCACAATGTGTAACCACTAAACCACCGGGGCTTAGAACATAGAAATTATTCAGGAGATCCTTGGTGAGTGGCCAAAAGGGGAAAAGTTCAAATCTCTATAGTATCTTTCGCTTCTTCATCCTTTTCACTGATAACTCTCTTCTACTCGCTGCCATGGACTAGATTCTGATGCACAGTGACCCCATAAGCCCCTGTGGGTAGTGGTTCCGCATTGGGCTGCTAACCACAAGGCCGGCCCTCTGAAAGCACCAGGTGCTCCACAGAACAAAGGGGCGGGGTGTTCTACTCCTGTAGAGAGTTACAGTCTCAACAATTCACAGGGCCATTCTACTCTGTCCTATGCAAGTCCAGAATTGACGTGATGGCAGTGAGTATCCTGAGCATGACATCTCTTACCAAGGACTGGGCCCTCCTGGTGATAGCATGTCCAAAGTCAGGGAGACAGTGTCTCACCATGCTCGTTTCTCAGGCACATTCGGACTGTGCTTCCTCCAAGACAAATTTGTTCATTCTTGTAGTCAGTATCTTTAACGACACCATAACCAAAATGCAGTAATTCTTCAGTCTTTTGTATTCCTTGTCCAGCTTTCAGAGTTGGATTGATAACAGTGGCGGTGACAGTGGGCACAAGCAGAGTAAGGACTGTGAGGAGAATGCAGAACCAAAGAGTGTCGTTCTGTTTCTAGTGTCCCTACGATTTAGAGCTGCTTCACAGCACCTACCGGGTCTCCCCGAAAGTAAGACCTACCTACGGTTTTTCCTCTCACTGAACTATAAGCCAGTCCCCCAAAATAAGACCTCCCCGAAAATAAGGCCCTTGAAGCTAGCATGACTCTGCACTGTAGAGGCGAGCACCACAGCACAGCTCACTGTTGGCCGCAGCGCAGCCGGAGCAGACAGGAAGTGCGAGGTCTCTTTTAATAAAACAGTAAACAATAAATGTGTACTGTATTCTTCTTCATGGAAAAATAAGATATCTCCTGAAAATAAGACCTAGCGCATCTTTGGGAGCAAAAATTAATATAAGACACTGTCCTATTTTGGGGGAAACAGGGTAACAACACAACAACATCGTGCCTGGTGTGTGTAGGTGCTCAAACACCTGTAGCACGTTTACTGCTAATTGCAAAGGAGGTTGACAATATCCCTGGGGACAGGCTAAAGTTGTTTTACTTCTTCAATTTGTAAAGTCTGTTCTGCTTAACATGAACTTTTAGGTCTATTATGCTACTTTGTAATGTACTTGAAATGTTAAGATACAATGTCTATTCTTCTCTCCTTTCTAGCCCCATGTTTTAGGCAACCTTGGGAATAAGAAGAGCCACTCCCCAGCCAGGGAGCTGTCCACTGTGTCATTTCCTAAGCATTGTCCCTCTGGACCCAGTTCTGCAGCATCAGGTAGTGATCCGTGCCACGAATCCTTTACGCTCTGTTGCCAGGGAATCACTGTAAAATGGGTTTGCACTACCTGCTTTGGGCGCTGGCATAGAGTAAAGAATTCGGTCCTTCCTGTGTTGGAGTATAACTTGTGTAAAATCAGATTCACCAGGTTCAGGTGTACTAAACAAGAGTTCTGCTGTGTATCGATTAGTGTAACCACCACCACAGTCATGATAGAGAACATTCTGCTGTCCCTAAGAATTTACTTGTGACTCTTGTAGGCATTTCCCTGCCCTGGAAGCTACTAATTTGGTTTTTGTCACTTTTCAGTTTTGCTTTTTCTATAATTCCATACAGTTTGGGCCATCAGTAAGCTGTCTTTTGTGTCTGGATTCTTCCAGTAGAACTATCGAGGCTCGTTACTATTACTGTGGTTTGGTAGTTTATTCTTTTTTGTTGCTGAACAGAATTACACTGGATGGATATCCACTAATCACTGGGTAAAAATATTGGGGTTTTCCCCAGTTTGGGGCCTGTTATAAATATATTTTTATTTCCCTTGAGTAAATTACTAAGAATGACATTGGTAGGTCATATGCGAAGTGTATGCTTAACCTTAATCTCCCCACAGGGGGTATCCCTTGCATCCCCAACAGCCGTGTAGGAGAACCGCAGTTTGCAGCACCTGCTGGCCTTGTCCCTCGTTTCCATTTGCACCAGTGCATGTGCAATGATACCTCATTGGAATATTAATTTGTATTTGCCTCTCCACTGATGATGTTATCTTCTGATGTATGTATTTGCCATCCATATTTCTTCTGTGATAGAGTATCTGTTCACATTTCTTAGCCATTAAAATTATTAGTTGTAATGCCTAAGTAATATTGATCCATATTTTTTTGTAATTTTTTTATCAGGATAATGCTGGTTTCAAAATATGGATCATGAGCTGTACCTTTCTCTTCTATATTCTTGAAGAGTTTGTATTGCATTGATATTCTATCTTCTTTAAATGTGTAGCAGAATTCCGTATTAAAGCCATGGAATTTTCTTCATGGGAAGGTTTATAGCAAGTTTAATATCTTTAATAGATTTGGAGTGATCTTTGACAATGTATATTTTTTGAGAAGTTTGTGCATTTCATGTAAGTTACCAAATGTATTGGTATCAAGTTGTTTATACTACACCCGTATGCATTTCTCCCTTAGACTCTCAAATGTCTGCAGAATCTACAATCTGGTTGTGAGTTTATCATTAACTTTAGTAACTTGGCAGAAAATCAGCTTTGGCTTAATTGATGTGTTTTCTTTTATTTATACTGTAATCATTTATTATCATTTTAATGATTACTTTGAGCTTTATTTGTTCTTTTTCTTATTTCTCAAGATACAAATTTGGATCATTGATTTGAGACCTTTTTTCTTATCTAGTATCAACATTTAATGCGCTTTATTTCTCTTTATCTGCATCCATCAAATTTTATTATATTGTCAATTTATTACCATTCAACCCAAAATATCTTCTAATTTGCTTTTTTCCCTATATCCTACGGGTTACATAGAAATGTGTTGTTTAATTTCCTAGAATTTGGAGATATTTCAACAAATTTTTCTTTTACTGATTTCTAGATAAATCCCATTACAGACAGAGAATCTTCTTGGTATGTTTTAATTTATTGAGTCTTGCTTAATGGCTCACCATTTGATCTTTCATGGTGAATTGGGTGCATGCCCTTTGGAAGAGCATGTGTTCTGCTGTTGTTGAGTAGACGGCCCTGTAACTGAACGTACAGTCCATCCGACTGGTTGATGCCTTCATTTGCTAGGGCTGCTAGACCACACGGGAGTGGCTCTAAAGTACAGAAATTAATTTCCTTACAGTTCAGGAGTCTAGAAGTCTGAATTCAGAGTATCATCTACAGGAGAGGAGATTTCTGTCTGCTTGCTCTGGGGGAAGACCCTACCTTGGCTCTTCCAAGCCCCAGTGTCTTGCCTCTTTTGTGATCTTCGTGTGCCATCGGTTTCTCCCAGTTGTGTTTGCTTCTGTCGAATACGCTATTTTTATATGTTTAGCACATACCCTCCAGCAATATGGTCTCATTAAACACCAGAGCAAACTTTGTTTCCAAATCAAATTGCATCTATAGTTGTAGGGGGGCACAATTTAATCTATAAAACTTGATCATGGTGATCTGCCCTAACTTATATCTTACTGACGTCATGTCTCCTTGATTGTCATTTGAGTGAGAAATCAATACATAATACAGTGAGACCTGTGGGAGCCAGAACTCAACAAGACAGCCTTGTTTTTATGAATCGTTCAAGTTTTCCACCTCTGACAGCATGCAGTCATTTTAGTGGAAGATATTTGTGTTTTCCTTCTCTGACAGGTTCCACATTACATGGGTTCCAGTTTTGGAAGATTTTATTTTATGTGCTGGCTACAAGAGATCCAACTTGAAATATAAAGTCACAGAGAAGTTAAAAGTAAAAAAAATGTCATGAACAATAATCAGAACAAAAGTAGAGTAGCCACACTGATATCAGACAGTCAATTTCAAAGGAAGATACATTTCATAATAAAGGGATTTTTTCCTTAAAGAAGATAGAGGATTCTAAATGTCTACACACTATTAAGGAAGCTTCACAATTATAGTTGAATATTTTAATAGTCTTCTCTTAATAACTGATAATACAGCTGATCCTTGTGAGGTTAGTGATAGTGGGTTTTTTAGCACCATCTACCCAGATATCTGTGGCTTCTTTCAGCATCCCCTGTTGCTTGGGTTTAGATTAGAATGAAGGGGGTAATTGGCTCTATCAGAGTGGCTATTTTGGGGGTTGTGAAAAGTCAGAGGGAATGAAAAAGAGCATTGTGGAATGGCATTGTGGTCTCTAAGTTGAATGATGAGGGAGCTGAAGAAGACTAAGACCAGGGAGGTAGAAATTTGTAGTTGGAAAAAGCAAGTGAGAAAGTGAGGCTGGGTGCTAGTGATTGCAGAGCCTTGCTGGGCAGTGATAAGACGCAAGGTGCATTGCCTTAACAGAAGAGCCTGGTGGGGAGGCTGGGTGATCACGAGGTGTCCATGGGATCAGGTATCAGGCATCAAAGAACAAAAATCATATCATTATGAATGAGGAGTGTGGAATGGAGACCCAAAGCCCATCTGTAGGCAATTGGACACCCCCTTACAGAAGCATCTTGGGGAGGAGACGAGCCAGCCAAGGTGCAGTATAGCACTGATAAAACACACAACTTTCCTCTAGTTCTTTAATGCTTCCCAACCCGCACCCCCCACTATCATGATCCCAATTCTACCTTAAAAATCCGGCTAGACCAGAGCATGTACACTGGTACAGATAAGAGCTGGAAACACAGGGAATCCAGGACAGATTAAACCCCCTCAGGACCAATAATGAGAGTAGCAATACGAGGAGGGGAAGGAGGGAACCAATCATGAGGATCTACATATAACCTCCTCTCTGGGGGATGGACAACAGAAAAGTGGGGGAAGGGAGACATTAGACAGTGTAAGACATGAAAAAATACTAATACTTTATAAATTATCAAGGGTTCATGAGGGAGGGGGAGTGGAGAAGGAGGGGCGAAAATGAACTGATACCAAGGGCGCAAGTAGAAAGCAAATGTTTTGAGGAGGATGACAACATATGTACAAATGTGCCTGACATGATGGATGGATGGATGGATGGCTTGTGATGAGTTGTATGAAGCCCCAATAAAATGATTTTTTTTTTAAAAGCACCAGGTGGGTGGAGAAGGAGATGAGATAGGAAGATCAAGGCTAAAGGCTTTCTCCACTGGAGGTTCAGTGGCGAGGAAGACCACCAACCAGCTTCCAGAGTCTTGCCAGGGGTGGGGACAGGATGGCAAATCAGTGCCTGACAGTTATTTACTAAATGGTGGTTATTGTGGATTCTTCATAGGAAGCAGTGGCAGCGGTACATACTCTGCTCGTCATGATTCCTCGTCTGAAATCCAGGATACACAGCAAAAAGCAACCACTCTCGGTTCCACCCAAGAGTCTATCTGGACAATGATAGAACAGACCCCTGAGTGCGTTTTAATGACCTATCAGGTTCCTAAGAGGTAAGGAAGCACTTTAGAAGACTTGCTTTCATATGAAATTGAGGGTTCTCATGTAATATAAAAGATTTTCCAGTGTTTTTGTACATGCACTTAGAAAATGTATTTTAAAATTCATTCACTTGGAGCCAAATGAAGAATGATTTTTCATAGTAAGACTTATAGTGACAGTGCACCACGTGTGTTACATGTGATGAGGGAAGAAACATGAGAAAGGCAGTGCTGGCCAAGGTGGCCTAGCAGCCTCTGGGTTGGTTCTTTCTGTCTCTAAGAGACCAAAAGAGATAAGGGAAAGCTACAGGGAAAAGACGAGGCTTTCTACTGAAAGAGCCATGCCTCAGATTCACAGGGACAGTTCTACTCTGCCCGTGTAGTGTCCCTGTGAGTCAGAATTGACTCAGTAGCAGTGAGGGAAAGAAGAGGAGAATCTGTCGCTTGTATATGCCTCACCAAAACACTCTTCAGATGTATTCTGTCCAGAAAAGATGAAACATAACTAACACATGTTATCATGTGTATTATTAATATAGACAGATATAATATTAACACGGTAGAAGATACAATAATATTGTTCTTAGTGCTGTAAATAAGAAAGACTTGTTCTGTTCTTGGAAGAGCCCTAGTGGTTATGTGTTGGGCTGCGATCCACATGGTTGGCACTTTGTAAACCCCAGCAGCTCCTCGGGAGAAAACCTGTGATTTCTACTCCAGTGAACAGTTACAGTCTAGGAAACTTACACGGGGTCACTATGCACCAGCATTGACTCGATGACACTGAGTTTTTGGAGTGTGTGCGTGTGTGTGTGTGATTCTTAATGACAGCATAAGAAACCCCATATCTTATCCAGGACTCTCAAGGCTTGACTCTCAAGGTTTGTTTTGTTTTCAGGGTTAACGATGTTGTACTAAAGGAAGACCTAGAGAAGCTGGAGTCTATGAAGCGGAGACAGCCCCGGTTTTCCCAAGGACAGAGCAAGGAGCTGGCCAAGGTGCATGCTTGGATTCAGAGCCAGACCGTCCCTCCAGAAATCAATATCCAAGTAAGCACTGCAGTGAGAAATCCCAGAGTGTCCCTCTTTGCACTTACTATGCATTGCCTGACCTCTCTGATAACATTAACCGTCACCCTTACCGTGGTGGTAGGTGGTGGTGACCTCCATGTACAGATAACCAACAAAGGAAGGGGTGCAGATAATAATTTGTGTAAGATCACACTCTTCACTGGGTTCTGAATACAGGACTTTTTGATTTTTTCTTTTACCTGTTGGAGTGCATATTTGAAAAAACTTGAAATGCAAGATTTATACCAGAGTAGGGTTCACCTCTAGCAGGAATGCCCGCGAGACCCCAGGGTCTTTTGCTTGTCTGGGGGTTTCTCAGTGAGATCATCAGTGACTGGGCCTGAACAATGCTTTGATGGACCCATAGTCCAGACAGATGGTGGTGGTGGAAGCAGCAGTAACGATGGTACCCATGGCTGTACTAGTGATGGGGTCTTAAATCCCACATGTATCAAGACAGAGGATTCGTGACGTTAAAAACAAAGCAAAAGAACAAAGTCATGAGTTCAAAGAGTGTGATGCCAAGGCTTATGACGTAACCGTGTCATTGAAGTCCACCTCCCCTCATATATAAAGGAAAGGAGTTCCAGCCACTGAGGAAGGGTGAGATACGGTCTTATCAAAAAGCAGGAGCTGGGCTGGTTCCTATAAATGTCAGATGGAGACAAGATCCCCCCAAATAGAAAATATGCTATCATTTGCCTTCCAATAGTAAACAGTGAACTTTAGTGGATCTGCTTAGCTATGGGCTGAGGTCGTCACAGAGCTAAAAATGGCTTGCAGGGTCTGTTTGACTCATTTACAAACCCTCCAGGTGGTGTGAGCATCAAGTTACCTGCCTGTTCTTTTCTGAAGGGTTCTGTCACCGGTGAAAACAAAGTCGTCACTGGGGAAGCTGCAGAACACCCTGACCAGAGTACAGCCAAAGACCGCACTTGAGCGACTGTGCAGACAGACATACCTTCGCACACTTCCCAGGACACAAGGAGCACTTGGACCTTGACTCCTAAATGCTACCCTTGACTCCTAAATGACCACGAAGCTGTCGAATGTTACGGCTTTTCCTTCTTTATTTTTTAGTAGGTAACGTTTTTCAAACAGACATTGTGTCTAGAATATTTTGTTTCTCTTTGTTCGCGATGCACTAAAACTGTCCATTAGAGCCTTTTTAGATGCTGCCTTCTGAAGAGATTGGACAGTCTTTAATGAGGCATGTGCACAGCAGAACTTCATTTCAGGTGTCATGCAAAACAAATGATGAGATGTAGAGCTGGAGTGAGCCCCAAACCTCCGACTCCTGTACTGTGTCCTTTGTTACATATCCCCCCTTCTTCCCCTCTTGAGAGGCCTGAAGAAACCCCACCTTGGGGCCACACAGTGCTCGTCTTGGTTGCCTTACCTAGGCTTTTCACAGTTGGTGCTCCCCCCGAAAATTCAGCCAGTACTCCAGTTTGCTCTCCTTCTGCAGCACAAGTCACTGGAGTATTTACCAGGCCTCAAATATACCACCCAGTAATGTTTCTGGAAATACTAATGTTTAGAGTTGAATTTTACCATCCATTTTTATAGATGCCGTACCCTTCCATTTTACCATTCGCTGAAATTATGGAGCCTTATCTTAAAAACTAAGACGCTTGCCATGGCCTCATCCTTTGAGAGTTTTAATTGATATTTGCATGTCGAATGTTATAATGAAAGAACTATCTCAACAAATGAAATTGCCCCATTTTGAAGCTTTAAAAAGCCTCAAAATCTATGTAAAGGTTGGCGGTGTTCTTTAGTGCTTATGTGTTTAAATGCTCAGTCTTAGCAAAATTGACTGAGGTTTGATGAGGGTTAACTTTCTCCCCCACTCATTTTCATGCACGTAAGAGGTTCTCTCCTTTGGAGGGCTTCCTTGACACATGTTTGCCCAGTCAGTGGGGCCAGTGTCCTGAAGAACCCACAGCATCTACCATGGACGGTCAGTGCTCTCTGAGCTGTTTGCAGTCACCTTTTAAGAAGTGAGTGGCTGCTTACGTACTAAGCTAGCTCTTTACAGGTGCTCTTTAGAGAAGTCCAGGATCCTTCTCAGGCTTAGAACAGTCTAGGAGATGTACACCTGAGGGGCGCAGGAGATGGAAATGGGAGGAAATGAAGGTTACCAGTAACCTTTTAGCTCCGATTACATGCAAAGGACTAAATTTTTTTATAGATATTTTATTGGGAACAAGGGACTCATCTTTTCCTTTCTTGTCTTTAAAATTTTTTATTATCATTTTTCTTTTAGGAAAACATTTCTTTCTCCTTTGAAGTTTTATAACTTTTTGTAAATGCATCTTGATATACTGAGTGGGAAAACCAACCTCTGTATCTGGGTCAGCTGCTGGACTTTGACACACACAACCTCCCCTCACCCTCCCCCCACCCCACACACAAGTTCAGATCTTCTCATTAAAGTAGCATTTTCCTGGATGGTAATTTTACCTTAAATCATCAGATTGTTTTCAAATGCTGCCTTTTAAAATTTCTTGGAATTTTCTAACATTAAGCATTCCTGTGAAAATCCTGCTTTATGATTAAAGGACATTATATTCATAGTTACATGATTTCTGAAGCCTTGTTGTATTGGTTAAGTTGTATTGGAATTTTTGCTCTTAATGAAAAATCCAGTTTTAAAAATGTATCCAGCCTGGATATTGTCCACCAGGTGATGGTCTCGACTTTTTTATGCTAATGAAGTGTGTCATTTGTGTGTCCTTGCAGCGGCCAGAGGGTCAGCTGCATAGCCCTGGGCATATTTTCAATCTCTGCTCTCCAGTCGTGCAAGCCCCTCGTGTCCACTGTTTCTGGAGACTCATTCCTTCCTTTGCCGTAGCACACTTGAGGGGGCGTGTTCCACTGAGCTTCATTGCAAACTGGTGATCATCGTGGTAGGCAGACGTATGGACGCATTCATACACTTACCCATGGGGAGCAGGTCACAGCTGGGAACCCCATGACGTCACTGCTGTTGCTGTGAAGGGAGGGGGGAAGGATGGACGGGGCAGGACCAGGGCAGCCGGGACAACACCAACCCCATGGGGTCTCCCCACACTCCACTTTGTGGTTCGCTTTTGTAATGTTCTCTAATCATGATCATGGAAAATGTAATAAAATGTACCTTGGAGGCTTTCATCTTCACACAAATGTTACTCCAGGCTCCGTCATGTCTTGGACACGGTCAGAACTTAGGAAAAACTATTGCTCTGTGAATGGGGTGGTTTCGCAATTTACTGAAACGCCAGTGTAATTCACAAGTAAGTTAAATCCACATTGAATTTTTTCAACTGAACTTATAATTACTGCATGAGTTTACTTCTTTCAATGATTTTGTTAATATTTTAGTTACTTTTTCAAAGCAAAAACGAGAAACTGTACATGTGAAACTTGAGAAAATTTTTTTCACTGCCATTAAATCTTTGCCCAGATTTATGTAATACACATATATATACACAATAGATAAAATAGATAATATGGGATGTGTTATGATATTAAAGGAGCTCTGATGATGCAGTGCTTAGGCACTCCACTGCGGACTGAATAGTTAGCAGTTTGAACCCAGGCAGAGGCTCCCCAGGCAGGAAGACCTGGCTGTCTGTTCCTGGACAGATGACAGCCTGGAAACCCCAGTGGGGGTTCTCTGTGTTGGAACCAGCCCCTGGACCCCTATCAGCAGTAGTAACAGCACCAGCAAGGTAAGAAAAGTTCCTCTTATTTGATTACTACTAGTCTGAAGAACCTACTGTGTGTAGGACTCACACAGGTATTTCCAGGTTCGTGTCTTACTTAATCCTCCCTTGGGTGTGTGAGGTATGTATGAGGATCTATGCTTACGAGTTTTTTATCTATCTTTAAAGCTAATGAATTTAATCAATGTATAATGTTTTGTTGGGCACTCTTACGGACTCTGTGGAGTGAGCCTGTGTTCTAGAGTCTCATGGTAAATAGTGGCTTCAAGATCTAGAAATGAACATTTTCTTCAAAATCCTGAAGCCAGTGGTTTTTCTTTTAATTTTTGCCTTTTTCAAATCATTGGCACCTTTCTGTAGCAAAGTAAGAGCAAGAAGAGCCCGGTGTGGACTGTGTGCATGCTGCCGTAGCACGGCCTGTCATGGGCTTTAGTGCAAGTTAGTGCTCCCAGCATCTCACACCCAGTGAGATGAGCGTTGCTATGTCCGCTGCTCCAGAGAAGGACAAGGAATGCGGACGCCACGGAGCTGAGCCACCTGGCCCAGGACCCACAGCTGGTGTGTGTGAAGAGGAAGGAAGCAACCCAGTGATCTGACTCCACAGGCTGCACCCTTAAAACATAACTGCAAAATACAGCGTGTGAGGGGGTTGGGAATTTGTACTGGTGTGGAATCCCACCTTCCCGGCCTTCCTGGAATCACCAGTATCAAACCGCTTTGTGGCGCAGGAATCGGTTTGGAGTCCTAGTTCTAGTTGAATTTCTCCCCAGCATCATCATCACTGTAGTCAAGGGCAACATGTTTGTCATTACACCTTCCTCTGAGCTCAAAAGCCGGGTTGCCTTATCGCTATTCTTAGTATCTGGAATGAGGGAAAGTGGGCAGTTGATCAGTCTGTACCCCACAAGGCACCTGTGGCGTTCGTGGACAAGACCAGTGCAGACTTCATTGCTCTGACAGGGCCCGAGTCAGGAGGCTCAGCGTTCTCATCACGGGAGTCGGCCCCACTGTGTGCTTGGGAACCGCACACGACTCTGAGAAGCTTGTAGCTTCTACCAGGGGCTTCCAAAAGTTTGTGGGGAAATTCCATTATCTCATAATTCCATTTTCCCAGGAACTTTTTATAGGCCCCTCCATATTCTATACATACACAAAATAACATTTATGTTGATATGCTAATGAGTACCCCCCCCCAAAAAAAGGACAGAATTGCACTGAATGAAGCAGAGCTTTTGTCGTGTGCATTTCCCCCACTTGGCAAGAATCGGGCAACTCTCTCTAAGTTAGTGCACCAAATAAGGTTCTCTCTGGTCACAGCAAAGTGTTTTGTAAAAAGTTTCACTCAAATCTCATTGTTTTGTGGTGGCTGATTTAAGAGAACAGCATGTGGCTGTGAGGTGGTGTTTCCTGCTTGGGAAAATTGCCGCAGAAACGGTTTGATGTTGACCACGGCTTATAAGTGCAGCGCTATGGGAAAGCTCAAAATGCCGATTGATGGCAAATGCCTTTCTGGACATCAGTCAACTTCCTAAATGGACTGAAGTGGCAGACGGGGGACTGGTTTGGCCACCTGTTCACACAGCCATCTCACTGCACTAGCTTTTGGCAACAAAACAGCATGTCTCTCTTGCCCCACGCCCCTTTCTCCACTGGCCTTGCTCCATGCGACTGTTTCTGACAATGTAGAGGGACATGATAGAAGAGATGAAGAAAAAAACAAGGGAGGCGCTGTCAGCCCTCCAAACAGATGAGTTTGAAAAATGTTTCCAAGAATGGAATCACAGATTTGACAAATGTAGTAAGTGTAATGGAGAGTGCTTTGAAGGTGATAAGGTTGTTTTGTAAAAAAACATAGCTTTGAAAAAATCCAGTTTGGGGGGGATACCCCCTTGTAAATGTATACTTGCATATATACATGTATTCTTAAATTGATAGATCAGATTATTTCTTTCCGTCTATAAATTTAACCTCTTGTCCCTCAGCTTTCTTCTATCTCCCTTCTTCCTCTCTTTCTTTCTGTCTGTAAGCAAGTTAAAGAGGATTTTTACCTTTAACAAATGTTCGTGACCTAGCAGGCTGCAGTGTTGAAAGACTGACATTTTCAGGGGTCTGAACACATGAATTTCCTCTCTCACTACCACTTGGCTTCTTTCTGTTCCTGTATTAGCCTTTTACCTTCCAAACATTTTTGTTTTGACTTAACTGAAGATTCATTGAAGGAAAGTAGAATTATAAATTTTCAAGATATATTTATAAGTAAAAAAACCACTCACATGTTTATTTGCAAAACATAGAGGATTTATTTTCCAAATAATAACAGTATAGTTTGCCTAAGTTTTTCTCTTATGCTGTTTTTAAAAGCAAGCATTTGCATTTTCTAAGATAGTTATTTCTAGTTCAGTAGCAGATGCATATTTCACCTCAGATACAGTATTTCCAGAAGCATTCAGAGGGAGTCTCATATTTCTTAGACTGTTTCCTGGTTCCAACCAAAAGGTCTCTCAGTAAAACTCTAGGGTCTTGTCCAGAGAGAGCCTGAAACCCAAACAATTCAAACAAACACTGGGTTAAGTTAATGAATTAAGAGTCCTGCATGAGAAAGACATCGCTACCAAACTCATTGCCCATGAGTCAGTACCCACTCAGAGTGACCCTACAGGACAGGCTAGAACTGCCCATGTCAAGACATAACTCCAGCTCCTGGTGACCCAGGGGTCAGAGTAGAACTGTGCTCCGTGTGGTGTGGGATGGCTGATTTAGAAGTAGCTTGCCAGGCCTGTCTTCCAAGATGACAGCAGGTGAACTTGAAAGGCCTGTAAGAGTAGCATATTCACAAAGCCCTTTAGGAATCACACATGTTTGCTTCTCAGCGAGGTGATGTGTCTTTCAGTGTTTAAAATTTCCTTTTAATCATACGGGTTGGCTGTCATCTGCATGGTCGGCAGTTCGAAGGGAGAAAGACTGGGCTTTCTACCCCCATAAATAGTTACAGTCTTGGAAGCCCACAGGGGGTCGCTCTGAGTCTGGTGACTCAATGGCAGTGAGTTTGGTTTGAGTTGAAGTCATTATAAAAGGAACCCTGGAGGCACAGTGGTTAAGTGCCCAGTGCCAACGGGGAAGTCAGAGATGGTGACCTACCAGCTGTTTCGTGGAAGAAAGATGTGGCAGTCAGCCTCAGTAAAGATTGACAACCTAAGAAACCGATGAGGCAGTTACACTCTGTCTTACAGAGTCGCTGTGAGTTGTGATTAGTTCAATGGCCGTGGGTTACTGTACGAGAATCCCTGGGTAGTACAAATGGTCAGCATACTGCTGCCAAGTGAGAGGTTGGAGATTCAAATCCACCAGAAGCACCTGAAAGAAATGCCTGGCAGCCTACTTCCAAAACATCAGCCATTACAAGCCCCGCGGAGCACAGTCCTGTTCTGGCATTCCTGATTCCCCAGGAGCCAGCTCACTCAGCATTTTCTCAGACGTACCTTTTCTTAAACGTACACCATTTGAGTTCATGCCCAATTACAATTTTTAAATTTACATGTAATTTTCTGGATATTGTCTCTCGTGTGCATCTTCCATCTCAACGTTTCCAGCCTGCCATTCCTGCACTGGCATGCGACATTGCAGTGTTTTCCTCCCTGCCAGGCATGTGAATCACCTGTGGGCTGGTTAAAGGACTGGCTTTCACTCAGAATGTCCTGGGCAGGTCTAAGAGTCTGTTTTTCCCCAAGTTGCCTGGTAATACTGATGCTGTGGGTCCGGGGACACAGGTTGAAATACAGCAGCAAGTGGGTCAGAAACTTGAAAGCCAGCCCTTATCTATGTTTCATTCTCTTTTAACTTGTAATAATTTCCACCAATTAGCCACCACTGGATAAGTGCTTCCTGCATTAAGATCTTATATGAATCAAAATCTGGAAAAACGAATGCTTTAAAATAACACTGATTGGCCCATGATTCTAAGTGATGGTTTCCACCAAGATCATTTCTCTCATTCATGCCAAGGATCCTCTTGCCAAGAACACTCTTTAGTTCATGAATTTAGAATCCTCTTCAGTTGGGTATAGAATGTTCTATTTCCTAAGCCTAATTTTCATGCACTGAATTACTTACGTTTCTTGTTCCTCCTGAGGGGAAACTGCTGGTTCTTGGTTCTGGAAAATAATATTTGGAAAACAGGCTCACCATCCAATCTCTGTTTTCATTTTATAATCCTTTCATTTAAAACACAGAGTAGCGTATTACTAAATTAGGCCCAATGCCTGCCCTTTCTTTTTCTCACCCTCTAGCACAGTGGTTCTCAGCCTTCCTAATGCCGCGACCCTTTCATACAGTGTCTCATGTTGTGGTGACCCCCAACCTTAAAATTATTTTCGTTGCTACTTCATAGCTGTCATTTTGCTACTGTGATGAATCGGGCGACCCCTGTGAAAGGCTTGTTCGACCCCACAAAAGGGTCGTGACCCCCAGGTTGAGAACCGCTGCTCGGGCAGGCAGAGGCCCTCCTGCTCTTATCTGTGGAACTCGTAAAAGGCTCGTTCCCCTCATCCAGGTAGCACTTAAGTGGTTGACCAGAAATAGGTGACGGCAAAGGGGATGCTTTTCTGTTCAGGAATGTCAGTTGAGAGTTCCGTGTCATTTTCAGAACCCTCCCGAGTATTTGTGCCAGTGCTTTGAAGAGCACACAGAGAGAGAGAGGGAGACACCAGTAACAGCCGACACCGAGCTCCTTTTTGTGTGACCCTCCTGAGCCTTGTCCCTGCATTCTCTCACCGACGCCTCACAGTAACCCTGTGAGGTGGGTGCTTTTTAACGTTCCTGTTGACTGGCTAAGAAACTGAAGGACAGAAAGATTAAGTCACTGCTGGCTGACATTAGTAGTGAGAAACCAGGATTTAATCTTGTGCTCTAGAAACTGGAATAATATCTCCCCCCAAATAAAAAGCCATACAGAAATATATATATATATACACACCGAGACTCTAAGTAGAGCATTCGCAAGGAGTTCCTGGGGAAAAGGAAAACCATTAAACAGAACCCCACTAGCCGAGGGAACCTCTCAGCCAGAAGGGGAAAGAGTTGGATAGTTGACTTGCACAGTTCATCTTTTATCTTTCATGATCGGGGTTTTCCTCGTTTAGTGGACAGGAGTGGAAGGTAAGTTGAGCAGCAGCACCATGAGACAGGCTCTAAGCACATACTTTCTCCTCACCTGGCATCCCAAGACCAGCAGCTCCCTGCGCATGCAGCATCTCTGGCAGCATCCGCAGAAGGGAAGCTCGTACCTCACTGGAAGTCCATCTTGCCTCTTCATCAGTGGCTGCCAGGAGAAATCACATAGCAGTCACTCGGTTCAGTAGCCCCTTGGTTATTTCTGTCCTCGTGTTTCTAGGAATGTGATGCCAAGGCCAGTGGGAATATTAGGAAAAGTTCAGAGGCTCAATTGGTCAGTGGCATTTCAGTAGAGCGATGGGAACTTAACAGAGTACAAGCCAGCCAAACAGGAAGTTGCCTATAGGAGCGGGGCCCGCTGCTTCACCACCTTCATGACAGAGCAGCCTTGCTTGGGCCTCTCTGAAAACAGTTTCAGCTCAAAAAGCAGATCCTTCCTCATTCTTTTACCGACCGCTGCCTACTGCCTTTTGGCCTTAGGATGTGGCTGGTGGAATTAGAGGGGACCCACAAAGGAGTAGTTTTCTAACAGAGGAGACTTACCATTCTATAAAACAAATAGGATACCTCATCCTGAACTTCAAGATTGAGATACAAATATCATCGTCACAATTATAAAAGAATATGCTTTAAAATAATCCTAAAGGGATTTAAGATGTCCGTGTGGAACGTGGTGGACTAAGTAGTACATTAGGTCAAAGATAAAGATGTAGAAGGTTTTTGCTAAGCATGTGTGACATGTGTGATGAGCCTGTACGTAAGGTGAACGAGAAGTAGTGTGAATTGTGTTAGGATGTGTAAGGTGTATAGTAAGTATGTGAAGTAATTGTAAGCATATGCAACACAGAGTGATCTGTTCAGACAGAACAGAACTGCCCCATAGGTTTTCCAAATTTACAAAGTTTGGAAGCAGACTCCCACATCTTCCTCCTCCTATGGAATGGCTGGTGGGTCCATACTTCCAACATCTTGGTTAGCAGCAGAGTGCTTAACTGTTGGGCCACCAGGCTCCTTCGGTGCATACAAAGTATGTGGTGAGTGCATGCCAGGTCTGAGATGAGTTGTGTAAGGTGTAAGGTAAGTGTGGGCGTGACAGTGCTACGGGGACACTTAGGGTTGGGAAGCCAGACTGGTAGCCAGACTGGAAGCCACATAGAAAGCTAGCATGCCCCAGACTTACAGATAATTAGCTACAACCTTGATGGGGAGACAATGAGCAAGCCAGCGTAAAGGCATCTGAGTGCATTTACAATGGTTCTGAAGGGTGTTGATGAGAATCTTGGAAACACTCACCATAGGTGAGTGTTTGTCATGATGGAGAAACCAATGAGAGGCAGGTAGCCTAAGGTAAGCTGCCACCTGTGTGAGAACTTTCAAGTGAGACGGTACTCATTCCATCGTAGTTTCTCTTACTTCATCTTAACAATGAAATGTAAATTTGAAAAGATGACAGTAAATCACAACTCACTGTCCTTAAGTCAATTCTGAAGCTGAGCTACCCTAAGGGACACGGTAGAACTGTCCCGGTGGGTTTCTGTACAGGAACAAAAAGCCTCATCTTCTCCCTATGGAGCGGCAGGTAGGTTCCAACTGCTGACCTTGTAGTTAGGAGCTTAGGTCCCACAGCCTGAGAGTAATAGCTTAAGGTTTGCTCCTGGGTTCCATTTGCTTTTCACTATTCTTCTGTGAGTAGCAGCAATTCAGTGAGGTGAATGCTTGTTTTGAACACGATTTACCTGCTAGTTGACCCTAGTGCTCAGTGGCTCTAGAAACTGACGAGAAGTGCAGGATGGCGAACAGTGCTCAAAATTACCAGAAGGCCTGCCTGGAGAAGGTGTCGAAGGCTACAAATGATCAGATCAATGGCTTAGAAGAATCCTCCCTTTACTTTAAAAAGAAATCGGAAGTTAAGGTAAACGCAAGTTAATTTTTTTTCCCCATGATTCATTTCTTGAGCTAAATTCGGGTAAGTATCTACTTGGCTGATACTTTTTTTCCCCTCTGAATCCAATTTAGACTTGGGCTGAATGACGCAAATTAAAAAGAAAAGATCAATGTACTTGGAAATCTGGGACATTCCTAGCTATGGCTTCTTACTTAAAAAATACTTTTGTATCAGCTGGTTGTTCTTCATCTGGAAAGAAATATACCACTAATTGAATGTAGGAGCAACCAATCCTGCATCTGATCAGTTCATTTAAAATAAAAGCTAAAGGTTATAGTATGTTAAATTTGCTGAAATTTTTTAAGTTAATAAAACAAAATTTTGAGTTACAGAGGTAACATAGTCAGTAGGAGAATTCCTACTTTTATATTTTGGTAGGGGAATAAAACCATACCTACTACCTGACTCTAAAATTTCCAGTGAGGATCTTATAATAATTCTTTCCCTAGCTGGAATTACAACTCTCACAAGACTCTTAGTAAACAAGAATCCGCATTCATTTTGCTGTTACAAAAATAAAGGTACCACAACACTTGCCAAATAAGAATCCCTATTCTTATCACTCATATTGCACTGAGAACCCTTGAAGATGCGAGGCTAACCTGGAGAGAAAGACTCATCTTACCTGAGAGCTGAGGGGACACCTCTCTGAAGTCCGTGACAGGAAGAGAGAAGAGAGGATTGAAGAATCCGATGAAAAGCAAGCAGGAGGCCAGCTGATACATGGCTGGCAGGGGGTGTGGGTCTTCTTTGGCTTCTGTTATCCAGAACTTGCAAATTGCCTCTCCTCATTTGATTATATACTGCCCGGTGACCTCATAAATAGCTCCCTCAAAAAGTGAAATAGAATTTATTGGCTATGGAGGCAAAACGGCAATCACTTTGCATTGATGTCATTCTTTAAAATAAATTTGCAGTCTCGTTGCCTGGAGTACAAATGCGGTATTACATAAAGGTAGAAGAGTTCAGCGAATAAATCTGGCGTGAAAAGTAATGTCCAGCCACAACTCATGAGGTAAAGGGAGGGTCGGGTGTTAGCTGGAGTGGCCAAGGCAGAGAGACGTGGATTTATGAGGCGTGTCACGAAATGCACTGCGTTTTCTTTCTTTTTGATCTGTCCTGAGGAGAATGGATGGGGTGACAAGTGGTGTTTGGGGCTGCCATGCTAGAATTACAGTCAGAGGAAGAAAACTTAAAGTGAATAATGGACTTTTAAATAGGATGAATACTTCATATCAGTTACGCAAGGACGCCGGGGACACATGCAGGCAATGCTGTGCGTGCACTTCACCTCAGGTAAAACCGCGCTCTCCCGACTGTGCGGGAGAAAAGCAATGTGCGGTTGCCATCAAGTCGGCCGCAGACTCGTACAGCCAGGCACTTGACTAGTTGAAGATCAGAGTGTTGTGATTACAGGGTTTTCACTGGCAAGTTTTCAGAAGTAGATCCCCAGGCATTTCTTCCTGGCCCATCTTCATCTGAAAGCTTCAGTGGGACTTTTTCAGCATCGTAGCAACAGAAACCTGCCACGCCAGGTGGCGGCTGAGCGTGAAGTCCATTGGCTGGGAATGGAGGCCAGGTCTCCCCCATGGGAGATGACGATTCTAACACTTGGAACCACCGCTGCTGCATCATGGGCATAACAACTTTCCTTGAAGTTTTATACCATTCCTCAGGGATGAACATTTCCAGAATTTGCTTCTAAATGCTTCTAGAATTAGACCGCTATTCACCACCTCCACTCTGGCCAGCCTGGATTATTGCCATCATCTCCTCAGGCGTCTCAGTCCATATTCCATATTTTATCCCATCATACTCTAGTTTCAGCACAGCAAAGAGAGGCTTCTAGAAAACAAATCAGATCATGTCAGTTTTTCTCCCAAGCCCTCTATTGATCTAAACATAAAAGTAACGACTGTTGGGTTACTGAGAAAAATTTTTTAAATAATAATTGGGCCACTCCTCCATTGAGTGGGGACAAAAAATGTGCCACCTCTCTGTAAAACCGTCTGGAACTTTCTTATAT
Organism: Tenrec ecaudatus; assembly: GCF_050624435.1. Classification (NCBI taxonomy): domain Eukaryota; kingdom Metazoa; phylum Chordata; class Mammalia; order Afrosoricida; family Tenrecidae; genus Tenrec; species Tenrec ecaudatus. The sequence goes on from NC_134530.1 coordinate 31,795,513, forward strand.
ATAAAACTAAGGCATATTTACCCGGAACTCAGAAATCCAAATCCTACGTGTATACTCAAACAAAATAAAAGCATGCCCACACAAGGACCTGTAAACACATGGTCACAGTAGCAAAACACTGCAGACCAGATGCATGTCCACAGCAGGCAAATGGACACTTCGATTGTGGAATACCATATTCAGGATAAAAAGATAGACCAGTGATACACACACATGGGTGAAGCCTCAAAAATGTTCTATGAAGCATAAGGTGACCCCGGAGAGTAGACTGCTCGATTCCATTTAAGAGGAATTCTAGAAAAGGCAAAAATTAATTACCACTAGAAATTAGCTCAGTGGTTGCCTGGGGCATGGGATGGGATGTAGAAGGAATTTGAGGAAAATAGGAATGGTCTACATCTTGATGGAGGCAGCGGTGAGCTGGGCGTACGAAGGGGCTTCAACAAATCCCTGGAAAGTTAAAAGATGATTGAATTTTCCTTGAACTTTTTGACGCTCCCTCTTCTACAATGACCAAGTCCAACCAACCATACACTTACAACAGGTGCATTTTATTGTTTGTGCATGATACCTGGCTAAAGCTGATTTAAAATAACTCCATGGGCTCCTTGTAATTGTTTTCTCCTGCTTTCACACAGTGCCTCATTCCTTCTGACCCTCCTGCTGCTTCAGGACTATCTCCCTGCCTCTGGGCCTTTGCACTAGCTGATCCCTCTGCCTGGAAGGCTCTTTCCCAAGAACCTGCAGGGCACGCTCGCTCAAGTGTTTGTTAAAATGCTGCTTTCTCTGTACACCTTCCCCTACCACACTTTTAAAAAATTGCAACCAACCCCACCCCAGTGCTCCTAGTCTATCTTGCCTGGCTCCATTTTTTTTCCTTCCCCATTGCTCTTACCACCTTCTAAGACACATTGTACTTTCTCTATTTCTCATACATAGTAAACCCACTGCTACCAGGTCCAATCCTTTATAGGGTTCCCGAAACCATAAACCTTTCTGGGAGAAGACAACCTCATCTTTCTCCTGCAGGGGTTGATGGGATTGCACTGCCAGCCTTGTGGTTAGCAACCCACAGCACCCCAGGGTGCCTTGTCAAACACTGTAAACAGTAAACATTTGTGAAAATAAATGGGACACTGACCATACACCAGACCTCGCTTAGGGAAAAGAGCCCGGAATGAAAGAAAAGGAGCCATCACTTTCCTGTAGCTTTCCAACTGGCAGAGACCGAGAGCCAGCATGGCAGGTGACCATTGCTGTGAAGAGGAATCCGGCTAAGGAGAGTGCAGTGGGCTGGCGGTGGATTGTGAGGGTGAGATGCTGAGAGCCAGCTGGTGAACAACGGGATCAAGCAGAGCCTGGTCCTGCACCGTCCTCACAATTTCTGCTGTGCTGCGCGGGAGCCCTTTGTGACAGCCGCTGGGTTAGTCTGACCCAGTGCCTTCCTTTGTGTCACCGACCCTCCACCCCACCAAGCTTGCCGTCCCTCTGCAGGGGAAGTTACTGTTTTATGTAGGGATATTGGGGGGTACTTTCAGAAGGTGACATTTGACACCCTCGTGGAGCCTGTTGGAGGTCGGTGAAATCGGGGCCAGTGGCCTGTGAAGTAAGGGGAGGAGGGGCACCAAGCTCCCAGAGGCCAAAGGAAGACATGTCGACAGCGACAGCTGGGTCATAGCTGCTCACTGCTGGACTCGGGTGTGTGAACCTAGTTGGTGTTGGCCTGGATAAGAGTGGCAGTGGCAGGAGTGTCGGGTGTCTTCGCCTCATTAACTCACACAAGTATTTTCCAGCACCACTTCTGTGCCGGCAAAAGGTCTGTACAGTGCTGCTGAGAGGTTGGTGGTGCAAATATTCCCTGTGGCACCTCAGAAGAAAGGCCTGGCAATCTACTTTGGAAAGGTAACAGCCGCGGGAAATGCTGTGCATAAATTGTTGAATACAAAAATGATCTTAAATGTAAACCCCCAGCTAATTTACAGTTAATAAAAAACCCCACTAGGAATGGTATTAAAACCATGAAAACAGTTGTGCTTGCATAAAGGAATTAACAGATTTTCTTTTCTCAATATGTTCTTTAATACTGTTTCACATACATACATATTTAGGAAATGTAGTTTCACCAAGAGGTTGAAAAGGAGGCAGGCTGAAGGGTGTTTGCTTTTGTAAAATGCCATTAACCCACCATGTGCCACTTCCCCGTTTTTCTTTCCCTTTTCCCTTTCAAGTACGTAGCAGAGTAGATTATTGGAAAATTTTAAAGCCAAGGAGCATGGAACAGTGACTTTGCCCCACTCTTTATCCTTTGATTCCCCATATCCTCAGTGTAGCTTACCCTTTTATTCTCTCCACATCTTTTCCAAAAGTTAGGTGGGGGAAAGCAGGTCAATCAATATTTACTTTGTCGGTAAAAAGCTGTAGTTTCTTTAGAATTCATCTTTTTTTCAGCCTGAATTTTTAAAATACTTTTATTGGGGCTCTTACATCTCTTATCACAATCCATACATTCCTCCAATGTGTCAAGTACATTTGCACATATGCTGCCATAGTCTTTTTCAAAGCACTCTCTTCACGCTTGAGGCCCTGATATCAGCTCCCCATTTCTTCCCCCTCCCTCCCCCACCCACCCTCCTTCATGAACACTTGGTAAGTTATAGATTATTTTTTCCATATCTTACATGGTCCTCTGTCGCCCCTCACCCACTTTTCCACTATTTGTCTCCCTGGGAGGGGGTCCAGGTTGATCCTTATGATTGATGCTCCCTTTCTCTGCCCACCCTCCCCTAATCCTCCTGGTATCTCTACTCTCCTTGTTGTCCCTGAGAGGTTTACCTAAAGGCCAACAAACAGACCTTGGAGCTATTTATAGGCTTTTCCATCTTTGTCAGTGGCTTTCTTTTTGTTAGTGTTATTTTGTGTTTGTTTTTGCTGTTGCTATTGCTTTGTTGGTTTTGACTTCCTTTGTTGTTTTATTTGGCTTTGCCTGACTTTTGAACTTATTAATGTATTTGCATGTCTATCTAGATAAGATAGGCGATATAAATAATAATCAGAAATGAAACCAATGATTGGGGATGGGGGGAGGATATGGGAGAAGGGGAGGTGGGAGAAAGGAAATGGGGTTGGGGGGAACCAACCCCCAGGGACAAAGGAACAACCAGTGAACTAAAATCATGGAAAGAACATCCTAGGATGCCTAGTGGGGCTCAATCAAGGGCAATATAGCAGTGAGGAATTACTAAACCCGAATGAAGGCCGAACATGATGGTGGGACAAGAGGAAAGTAAAAGGAAATAGAGGAAAGAACCAGGAGGCAAAGGACATTTGTAGAGGCCTAAATATAGGCATGTACATATGTAAATATATATATATATATGTAATGAGAGGGGAATAGAACTATGTACTCATATCTATATGTTAAGAATATTAAGGCTGGACATTGGGCCTCCATTCAAGTACTCCCTTAACACAAGAACACTTTGTTCTAATAATCCGGCATTCTGTGATGCTTACCTTCCCTCCACGATTGCTGAAGACAAATTGGGTGCGTAAGCAAATGTGAAGAAAGCTGATGGTGCCCGGCTACCAAAAGATAGAGTGTCTGGGGTCTTAAAGGCTTGAAGCTAAACAAGCGGCCATCTAGCTCAGAAACAACAAAGCCCACATGGAAGCACACCAGCCTGTGCGATCATGAGGTGTCGATGAGATCAGGTACCAGATATATAAGACCCAGAATAAAATCATACCCAATGTGAAGGGGGGCGGGGGCATGGAGTGGAGACCCAATGCTCATCTGTAGACAATTGTACATCCACTCAGAAGGATCATGGGGAAGAGATGAGCCAGTCAGTGTGCAGTATAGCACCGGTGAAACACACAACTTTCCTCTAGCTCTTTGGTGCTTCCTTCACCCCACTATCATGACCTCAAGTCAGATTAGACCGGAGCATGCACCATGCCACGTCCCTGTTTTCATGGGGACAGCTCAGGGAGCGCAGCAGCAGCAGCTACCAGGATGCTGTGCACCATCACCAATATTCTTTGCCAAATGCCCTGTCCCCACACACAAGACCTTGGTGCTGCGTAAACATGAGTGCCCTCTGAGGACACTGATGGCTGCTGAGGGCACCTTCAGAGGTGGGGGGGGGAGCTTCAGCGCTCCCTCCTCAGGGAGAGCTCTGTGCCAAGCTTTGTCATTGTCTGGTGACTCAGGGGTGCTTCTGACAGTTATTAGTGAAGGTTTTACAACGTGGCCTAATTAAGCTACTACTAAAGGCTAAAGCTGCTTTCCGTCAATAGGCCATCAATAACAATGTCACCTTGTCCCAGAAAGGTACTGAGTGAGTGCTTCATTCTACCCTGGAGGGCTTCACTCTTATGTCAGCACTCTTGGGAACAATGATTACCTTCACCAAAGGTGGGAGCTTTTAACCAGTGGCAACTCGGCTTTTCCAAACGAATCTCTTTCACATTATGAAGCAGCCAGCAGTTCCTTTAGGGGCCTTTGCCCGTGGAGCACCAGTGTCCATTGGATCTATGCCAAACCCACACAGCTCTAACTAGTTTTTCGTTTGAAATCACCCGGAGTCCACCCTGTCTGCTCTCAGCTGACCTTTTTACAACACAATCCTAGTAGGAGACAGAATGAGAGGGCTTCACAGGGTTTGTGATGAGATGGAATGAAGGAGATAATGAGGATTCGCCCACCACCTGTTTGAAGCCTGCCCACATGTGAATTGAGCGTCCTTGTTAGTGGGTGCTCCGTGGGCAGGGACTGATGGGAAGGGGCACCGCCTAGCTGGTACTTTCATCTCAGGGAGGAACGACTATTAAGATCGCAAGGGATTACTTAACCAGGCTCTTCTAACTGTAGTCTTTTTGTAACAAACTAACAACTTTTCCCTGAATGGGTTTAAGTAAGAAAGGGTGGGGGAACAGGCTGGTAGGATTATATGATTTGGTTGTAAAGGATTGTTAACCAAGGTTAGTGGTGGTTTTAAAAACATGGACCTCTAACATGGGATTGGTCCATTTTTCCATCCTGAGGGAATATAATGTGAGCTATCTCAGAAGCAGGAGGGGGAATACCACGATCATCAACAATAAAATGTGGCTTGGGGGCTTGCACATTGCACCTTCTTGACCCAGGGACAGAAAACGGTGACACTGGAGACGTGGCAGAATGACGGCAGCAGAGCCAAGAGCCAGAACACGCCACGGAGTGGTGGGCTTCGTGGCCCACAGAGCTAGGAATGCCGAGGGCCTTCAGGTCGGAGGCTCACTGTGGAGTGGGGTGCCTCCAGGCACGTGATTGGGGCAGCTAGGCTTCCTGACCCACAGCCAGGGCTGAGGCTCAATGTGAGAAGGGCTGTCTTTGGGACATTTGCTGGCAGCCCTGAAAGAGCTGTGCCACATTGCCCAACAGGATAAGGGCCAAGCCGAGGGACCGGGGGCCAGAGAGAGGCCTGCCTGCAGGCCCAGCCTAGTAGAAGCTCTTCTGACCAACTGTGTCCTGAGCATTTCTGATCCTGAATTGAAACCTGCTTTCTTCCCTAGTGAACTCTGTGCTCATGAGTATGGCTTGAGTTCAGTGATGCCATTTGCAAGGAATGATTGCACCCAGCCGAGAAGGAAAGAGGGCTGCAGGAGGGGTGCTTGGTGTCATAACAACTAAGGATGTTGGAGGATGGAGCTTGTCTGACCTCGCCTTCATAGCAATCAGCCTTGGGAAGCTGCTGCTCATGCTGGCGTTTCGCTCTCCCCTTGTGAAGTCAGAGAAAGTCAGACATCGCCTCCCCTGCTTATTTTCAAGCTAGTCTCTGAGGAATGATGGGGCTGTCTGCTCCGGTAAAGCGTGAAAGCCAAGGGGGCAGTTCTCTGTCCTATAGGGTCACTGTGAGTCAGACTCAACTCTATGGCAGTGTGCTTTGAGCCTGATGAGGAATTATAGGATTTCAGAGAGGTGATAGGTAAATGAGCAAAGCAGGTTTGGTGGAGAGAGCGTGGCGGGGACTGTGGAGAAATGGAGACCCCCCACCCCAGTGCTGAAAGAACTGCTGCACACAGACTACCCCACTTACCAAACCAGCCTTCAGCCCCTTCCTGGCCCACAGGCCATCTGCTTCCAGAATGGTTTCATCGTCCAAAGTAGACAAGGAGGCAGACTTGGCTAGCGTCCAGAAGAGCTTCATTACACATCAGCAGACTGTGTTTCTCACCAAGGCATGTCAGTGGCAGAGTGAGTGACTGTCAAGTTCATGTGGAGCTGCGATTTGTGTCCTGTTTCACCTTGGAGGACCAGAAAGAGAAATGGGAGGTCAGTGTTCTCATGGGGCAGGGCTGCCCACACAAACCTCTCGTCTCCTCTCTGCCTTATCTCCAGCTCTCTGGGCACCTCCGGCGGCTCCCGGCTCCTCGGAGGTGAGTCGCTGTAATTTTGTCTCTGCCATGGTGCTGTCTCTCCACCTGACCGCAATCATCCTTCTCTTTATTGTTCAGCTGAAGTGCTCCCTCTAAGCACTCTCCCTCCCCCCTCCTCAGGGATCCTTAGGAAAAAAGAGCATTCGCTATGCCTTAGCGCAGAGTTCTGAGCCCACCTGCCTCCTCCACTCAGGGCACAACCTCCTGAGGAGCGCTAGGTGCCTCTACCAGGAACCATTCATTCTAGACACTCTCAGTATGCCACTGAATCCCTAGAGTAGCTCCATTTCCTAATGCTGACTGCGGGAGCCAGCACAGAACTGGGGCTCTATAAAGGATTATCAGGCTGAGTGAGTTCAAAATAACTATCAATTCCACTTGCAAAATTAAAAATGTTAAAAAGCTCTACACCCCACTCCCATCAAAGAACTTAGCATAATTAAATGTTGGCTGGTTATGGGGAAAATGTATTAAATCAGATGCCCAAAACTTAGATGAGAACTAGCATGAAATCACCCAACTGCTCAAAGTTTTGCTTTCCTCCCTACACGGTGGCTTCCAAACACTGAAGCCCAACACCGAGTCTACCAGTGCATCTCAGAGAGCCGTCTTCTGCTAGTAGGTGCTCTGGAAGCCTGATTTATGACGGCATCTCCCAGAGTTTGCATTCTGCTCAAGGGTGCTCCCCCACCCACAGACCACAGTCAGCAGGGGATGCTCTCCACTGACATTGCCCTGGGGCAGGGCTCTCTCACAGACGGGCCCTTGATAAGCCCCCAGGAGTCACGTCCCATTCCGATGCAGGAGGATAGTCTTGAATCTTAGCCTCCTAGTTTGAGAGAAGGCAGTTTACTGTAATTCCGCTAACACCCCCGTCAAAGAGTGTCACTTGGTCATGCTGTGGCTTGGTGCTGGAGGCTGTGCCTCTGGAATTTCAGAGACCAGCAGAGTCGCCCACATTGCACAGGTTTCACCAGAGCCCCAAACCAAGACAGGCTCAGAGGGAAGACCTGGTGATCTAGTTCTCAAAGTCAGCCCATGAAAACCCTGGAAATCTCGACCGGCTGATCTGCAGCTGGTCCATTGTGCAGGGGGTCGCCATGAGTTCATTAGATCCCTGGCAGCTAACAATAACAAAGGGAAAGAAGCCAGTCTGAAAAAGCTGCCAACCCACTGCTTTTGAGTTGATCCCAAGTCATGTTGGGGTTATTGGTACCTACCCATGGACCAGTTCTGCCTCCTCGCGACCCTCTGCCCAGCAGAACACCACCCAGTCCTGCACCAGCTTCACAATTGTTGTCCTTGGACCCATTGTTGTAGCCACTGTGTTGATCCAGCTCATTAGGATCACCCTACTTTTCACTAACAAACACGATGTCCTTCAGGGACTGGACCCTCCTGATAACATGTCCAAAGTGTGTGAGATGAAGTCTTGCCATTCTTGCTTCTAAAGGGGTGTCCTGGCTACTTCTTCCAAGACACGGCATATTCAGTCTGTAGTGACCCTTCTCTGGACGCAGACTGCCATAGCTTTCTCCCGAGGAGTGGCTGGCGGGTCTTTGAACCACCCACCTGTGGGTTAGTTGCCAAGTGCTTTAGCCACTGTGCTACTAGGCCTTCAGAAAAAGCTGTGTTCCTTATTATTCCAACTCCGTGACATTCTAGAGAAGACAAAACCATGTCAGTGGTCCCCAGGAAGCCAGGGGAAGGGCGAGGGGGAGTAGGCAGACCAGAAGGCAGTTTCAGGACTGCAGAGTGCGAAGAGCAAAGCCTAATACAAAACCAGGAAAACCAAACTCACTGGCATTGAGTCAATTCCGACTCACAGTGACCCTGTAAGGACAGGGTAGAATTTCCCCGGTGAGTTTCTGAGACTCTAACCCTTTATGGAAGTGCAAAGTCCCGTCGGATTCTCTCCCGTGGAGCTGCTAGTGGTTTTGAACTGCTGACTTTGCCATCAGCTCCAACACAGAACATCTATCGCACCAGAGCTCCTAATGTAAAAGGTGGACTTTGGTTCATACAAATGCATCAGTGTTGCTTCATCCAGTGTAACAACTGGGCCACCCAAAGGCAAGGTTTAATAATAGGGAAGAGAGGGCATGCGGAAACTCTGTGCTTTCTGCACAATTTTTCTGCAAATCTAAAAGTGCTCTTTAAAAAAAAGTCATTACAAAATCTTGGAAAAATATGCCCATACCCTTGCCTTAAAAAAAGTCCCATCTCAGTGGGAGCTGGTGGGCACGCACAGGTAGGCTGGTGCTTAACTCTCAGGCCTCGTGTTCCTCACAGAGACATCCTTTTCATCGCTGTGACCTGGAGGGCCACTTTACAAAGAAGGATGAGCTGCCAGAAGAAGGGCACCGGGGACTGGATTTAATCCACCGGGGATGCGTCATCACAGAGAGTGACGGCGGCCGGGGAAGGGTGCAGTCTGCTCCATTGATTGATTTGATTAATCTCATTTAGTGATGGGTGGGCGGTGGAGGGTAGCATCAAGGGAATGACCGGAAGGTCACCTGGGTGAGTCATGCAGCCTGCCGCCAGCATTTCTGTCACCCTCCCGAGACTAGAGGAGACTTGAGGAGCAGTGTTCATTGCTACCAAGGCCTGGGTGTCGAGTCCAACAGTTGGACACGTCCGGCATGATGGTGCCACGGTGGAGGTTCTGCTGGGCCGAGCTGAGCCAGTTGGCCATTGCATTTATTGATTATTAATTTCTTTACTAATGAAAGACAGGCTTCTTGGTGCGCCTCTTCCATTTTATCATCAATGGAAAATGCTGCAGAATGCATCGGAGTAGCTGATTTATGGGAAGGCTTGTTTTTCCAGGTGAGAAAACCCTCTTGATCCAAAAATAAAAACAATGATGCATTGCATATTGCCTCCACCTCCACCGCCCAGAAAGGAAAAACAGGTTTGCAGTACTAAGCCCTGGTGCCTGTGAGCAAGGCCTTGTTTGAAGTCGGGACTCAGAAGATGTTATCAGTTAAGTTAACACGCGGCCATACTGGGGTAGGGGGCGTCCCAAGTCTGTGTGCGTGGTGCCCTCACATAGAAAGGAGAAGAGGGGCCGACAGAGGAGAACAGTCTGTGAAACCAGCCTGGGGCGTCTCACCTACTGTCGCCAAGCGTGTTCCAGCACTCGGTGCAGGTTGGCCAGGTGGCCTTTGGGCCCCCTGCTGGGAACCGGGTCGAGATTGCAGATGCGGTTGCTCGGAACAAGTCTGGTGGATGCGCCTGGCACTCACGGCAGGAGGCAGGCCATGCCCTTCAAATGCCTACAGCTCGCTGATGCCATCCTCACGTTCCCTCGCAGTGCCCGCCACAAGGATGGCCCATCAGCCTGGCCGAGGCAGGAGTCGGAACAAAAGGGGGAACCAGCGATGGGCCAAAAAGATTTGAGCCAGAGAAAGAAAACCACCGTGACAGATGTTGATCATTTTAAAGTCAGGAAGACAAAGAAAACGAGGAATGGACTAAAGCAGTGGTTCTCAGCCTTCCTCAGGCCGCGACCCTTTCATACAGTTCCTCATGGGGTGATGACCCCCAACCATAGCATTATTTCCATTGCTACGTCATCACTGTCATTTTGCTACTCATGAATTGGGTGACCCCTGTGGAAGGATCATTTGACAGCCCCCCCAAAAGGGTCGCGACCCACAGGTTGAGAACCGCTGGACTCGTGGCATCTCCTGTAAAATGCCGCTTTCTTGAAAGCAGCTGCTCCAGCTCCAGTGCAGCTGCTGCCAGAGTTCTCGCCAGGACGGCAGCCGGTGCCGGCAGGCAAGGAGCGGCCAGCCCGAAAGAAGAAAGCCGCGGGCCGAGGGCTGGGCCTCCGAAGCGCAGAAAGCCCCAGCCCAGACAGCACCTGATCTGAAAGCAATGGGGAGAAAGCATGAAACGGTGTTCTAAACGGATAGCTCTTCGGGATGACATACTGACCACAAAACAAGAGCTAAACGGATCTGAGCAAGTTCCAGGAGTTGGGGCCACCACCAGAGGCTCGGAGAGCTTTCGGAGAAAGCATGGCCTTGCTGACACCTTGCACTTGAAGTCCTAGCCTCGAGCGACGGCCAGTATCTTTCTCTGATTTCAAGTCATCCCACCCGGTGGTTGCTTTGCTGAGGCAGCCCTAGGGAATGGACACCGGAGCCAAGCTCTGACTGACAAAGTCCCCGTGGGTTTCTTGTAGGCCTTTTCTAAGGCGCTCCTCCTGGCACGGAGCTCAAATCCTCAGCTGCTAATCAAAGGTTGGGCGTTTCAAGCTACCCCTTCGCTTTCTCTGTCCGTACAGCTTTCAGCGGGTGATTCCTCTGCTGAAACCTGGTCCCTGTGGGTGGCTGCTGGCATGTGAAGTACCGGTGACATCGCTTCCAGCATCACAGCCACGCACAAGCCACCAGGGCGTGACAAACTGACAGACAAGTGACTGATGAAAGGACCATGGGCTAGCAGAAGGAAGAAACAAATGTCTTGGAAGAAGTACAGCCAGAATGTTCCTAAGAGACAAGGATGACACGACTTGGCCTCGTGCATTTTGGACATGGCAGGAGAAGCCAGTTCCTGGAGAAGGACATTATGCCTGGTAAAGCAGTGGTTGTTGTTGTTGTCATTGTCGGGGACTGTCACATTGTTCCGACCTCTAGTAACCCTGTGCACAACAGAACAAATCACTACGACATCCTGAGACAGCCTTACAATGGTTTCTGTGCTGACACCCCTTGACGCAGCCGCCGAGTCAAACCATCTCGTTGAGGGCCGGCCTCCTTTTTGCTGCCTCTCTACCAAGCGTGGTGCCCTCCTCCGAGGACTGGTCTCTCCTGACACATTGCCAAAGTCTGTAAGATGAAGCCTCCCGCTCCTTGCCTCTATGGAGCACTCTGGTTGTACTTCCAAGCAGGTTTGGTTGTCCATCCATGCATGATGCTTTCAATATTCCTCAGTGTCACAATTCAAGTGCATTACTGGTTCTTTGGTCTTCCATGTTCACTGTCTAACTTTCACATGTGTATGAAGGAATTGAAAATACTGTAGCTCGGGTCAGACATACCTCTATCCTCAAAGTAACATCCTTGCCTGTTTATATTCTCAGAGGGCTCGTGCAGAAGATTACCCAATGCCAATTGTCTTTTGATCTCTACCCTGCTGCTTCCATGAGCACTGATTGTGGATCCAAGCATGGCAAAATCCTTATGTACTTCAATCTTTTCTCCATTTGTCATGATGACACTGATTTAGTTGTGAGGAGTTTGGTCTTTACACCGAGTTATTGTCCGCACTGCAGGCTGCAGTCTTTGATCTTCGTTAGCAAATGCCTCCTGACTCTCAGCAAGCAAGCTCGTGGCATCTGCATAGCGAAGTTTGTTACCAAGCCTTCCTCCCATCCTGATGCCTCATCCTTCTTCATGTAATCCAGCTTCTGGTCAACTCTTCTGAGAGATTGAAGAAGGACAGTGAAAGGATACAACCCTGACACACGCTTTTCCTGATATTAAACCACGGAGTGTGCCCTTGTTGTGTTTGCAAAACTGTCCTTTGATCCGCGTAGAAATCCCTCCTGAGTTCAATGAAGAGTGTTGGGGTCCAGAGTGTTATGATAAAGTAGAGCAAAAGAGGAAGACCTTCGACACGATGGATGGACATAGCCGTGTCAATGGGCACAGACATAAGAACAAGTGTGAGGCTGGCCCAGGGCCCACGCAGGGTTCAGTTCCATTGTCCTACAGTTGCTGAGTTGTAACAGTCGAAAGCACCTAACACCGCATGGCTCTGTGGAACGGGCTTTCATTAAGAGGATGCCCAGACAACCCTCTGGGGCAGCTCTGCTCCGTCACACAGGCTGGTATTAGTGGAAACCGGCTTGATGGCCTCTAACAAGACTTTCCCAAGACCGGAGTATAGTTTGCCCGAGTACTCCAGTGTACTGATAGAAGCAGTTTCTTTAAAATATGGGATATTGAACTGCTCAAATCATTTTGTTTTTATTCTCCCTTGCTGCCAACATCTAGCCCAAAGCCAACTCTTTTATATCTCAAAAGAGAGAGATTGACACAAAATAAAAGCTAATCTTGGAGCTGGCATCCTGCCTCATTAACCTGACTCCCACTCTTCCTACCTCAGGCATCAGAGTGGTTAGGAATCCAGCCACACCCACTGTGGTTGAGTCCATGCTGACTCTGCAAGCCCCTGTGGGTCTCCAGACTGTAAAGGTTTACGGGAGTAGAAAGCCCAGTCTTTGTCCCCAGGAGCTGCTGGTGGTTTTGAACTGCTGACCAGGTGGATTGCAGCCCAACTCGTAACCACTATGCCACCAGGGCTTCACATCTAGGACATATACATATATTAGATATACATATATGGATCATCGCCGAACACTGAGAACCAAAGCCTCGCCAAGTTAGCTCATGCTTCTGAGGGACCCAATTCGAGCCATAACACCTACGTTGCCTGAAATGAAGATTGCCGCCCAGCTGTCTTTTAATGATGGAATGTTTTTATCCATCCTTTGACTTTTCACCTACTTGTGCCCCTGGGGCTAAGATGTCTATGAGAGGTTTGGGCATTGGGATATAGGTTCTTGCTTCGCAGTGCTGAAAGAATTCACGCGGCACAAGCATGTTTACAATCAAGTGACTTTCATGAGGCAAAGGGAAGTTTCTGTTACTTTAGTCTTCCAAAGTACACGCTGTTTCAGGAAAGCATACAAGACGGAGCGGGAAACGAGCAGGAGTCCATGGACGAACTCGGGACTACGTGGGAAGAATGCAGGAATGGAGCGCAAAGCGCAAACCAGGCTTGCAGAACTAGGAAACCGCGGGGCCTGGAGGGCTTGCAGGGCTGCCGGTCTGGCTTCTTTTCTTTCGCCTCCCGCCCCACTGGCTGGGGGAGGCGTGGTGGAGGGCACTGGCCGGCCCTATTGGCTGAATTTAAGCCCACCTGGGTGATGTCATGTGCCTAGGTTTTGGGCAAGCTTAGCTTCACTAGCACTTGGGTCCTAGACTGCACATGCTCAGTTTGGATCTTTCCATAGGTGTCTAATTAGTATGCCTAATTTCTTAGCCAACCCCTTTGTGGTGGCCTTATTGCAGGCATTGGGTAGACAGCCCCCCCCCCCCTACTCTCTATTCTGGCTACCTAACATATATAAATATATGGTTGTTATTTAATGTAAACACTTCCTTGTAAATTAGATGAGGTTTATAATTCAGATAATCATTTTTTTAATTCAATAACTTATCAAATCTCCCAGTGGCTTACCCTGTTACCTTTTTTATCTTCCTCTTTCCCATCACCTTCTTGTTGGACTTTGGCTTCCCCTTCTCTCGTTAATACCCATCTACCTTCTAGCCGATTTCCCTTCCCTTCCTCCCCCTCCTCCCCCTGGCTACCATCAAAGGCTGTTTCTTATCACACGAAACCTTATTTTGATATTTTTAATAATAATAGTCCCATTCAAAACTTGTCTTTTTGTGACTCACTAGTTTCACTCCGTATCATGTCCTCCAATTCCATCCATGTCAAGAGGTGTTTCACAGATGTATCCTGACTCTGGAATGTTGCAAGGGAGCCCTTGTGTGGAGTTCCGGAGTTTATTAATCCATTCTTCCATCAGCGGACGTGTAGGTTGTTTCCATCCTCCTGTTATTTTGACAGTGCGGCATTGAACACAGGTGTGCATACATCTGTTCATGCTATGGACTATGCTTAGTCCATCCTGCTGCTCTCTGCCTGTTAATTTGAGCATCTAGTCCCGTTATATTCGCTATCATTACTGGTATGAAGTGGCATCAGCCATTTTATTATTAATTTTTAAAATATATATTGAGTCATCTTTTCCTTTGTCTTTGTTACTACTTGCTTCTGTGTTGTCCTTTACTGATACGTTTTTGAAAGTCATTTCCTTAGTGCTTGCCATGGATATTGCCTTTAGCATCTTGTACTTTTAACTCCCTAGGCTAAGTTGGAGGGAGCCCCGGTGTCGTGGGCTGTGTGTCGCGTGGCTAACAGCAAGGTCAGCAATCCAGAATTACTCGTGACTCCAATTGTCAGTAGATTCTTTTCTGCAGCTGTCTCCTCTCACCTTGAGCTGTGCCCCATCAGCAAATGAAGATCCCCAGGCTCTACTCCCACGGGCTTTGCTCCGTTTGTGTCACCACGGCCAGCTGTCCTTTGAGAAAACAGTGCCTTCCAACTCCAGGGGCCCATCCTCCGGCACTCTGTCTCTGACCATGTTCTGTTTCCATTCATCAGGACATAGTATCTGAAAATATTTACATATTATGCCAAAGGTTTTCAGTGGCTGCTTCTTCCGAAAGGAGCAGCTGATTTCTTCTTCATAGTCTGGAGGCTCTCCTGAAACCCATTCACTTTGAGTGACCCTGCTGGCATTTGAAACACCAGTGACATCGCGTCCAGCATCACAGCAACACACAAGCCACCACAGTACGACAAACTGACAGACAAAGGATGTGCCTGACCCATGCCGTGTAACTTCAATTGCCTCAGATGCAGGTGAAAACTGGACATGGATTAAGCAAGCTCAGAGGAGAACCGATGCATTTGAATTGTGGTGTCGTAGAAGAACATTGGAAGATTCACAGGCCACCGAAAGGACAGAGATCTGTCTTAGAAGAAGCCCCGAGTGCTCCTTCCAAGTAAGCATAGCACGCCGATGCCTCACATACTGTGGACCAGCCATCAGGAGAGACCAGCGCCTAGGAAGGACATCATGCTGGGCAAAGTCGAGGGCAACAAATGCGAGGAGGGAGAGATGGAGATAGAGTGACCAGTGGCCGCAGCAATGGGCTGAAGCATCGGGGCAATGGTGAGGACAGTGCAGGACGACCGTACAGGGTTGGTTCTGTTGCGCACAGGGTCGCTCTGGGTCAGACCAACTAGACGGCGGCCCCTGACTGCAACAACAAGTGGCTCTCAGGGAGAAACGTGAGTCTTTCTCATCCCACGGAGACTCACACTCTATCCAACAGGTGCAGTTCTACTGAGTCGCTATGATTCGGAATCAACTCACCAGATATACTCATGTATAAACTGAGTTTTCCAGCACATTTTAAATGCCGTTTTTGTGGTAAAATGAGGTGCCTCCTCTGATATTCAGGTCACCTTATGCTCGAGTATATTCGGTAATGGCAGTGGATTTTTGAATTAGGGTAAGTTGGTACCAACTTAGTTTCAATAGTATAAGAAATTTGATATCTATTTCCTCCTTCCCTTCTCAATTTTGCTGTTGTTATTACCGCTTACATATTTCTATTTCGTGTGCCTTGTAACAGAGTTTTCAAGCATTTGTCTTTAAAAAGCTTGAAGGACAAAAAAATTAGAATGCTCAACCATGAATGCCTGATAACTAACTTTCATACTTATCATTTTAACCCCCTTTCCTAGGGACCTGTATTTTTCTGTATTACTTTCTGGTGCCTTTTCTTTTTCATCCACAGGACTCTCCTGAGTACTATTTTGGATGCCTGGTCTGGTGGGCATGTACTTTCTCAGCTTCTGTTTGTCAGGAATATTTTCATTTCACCTTCATTCTTGAAAGATAGTTTCACTGGGCAAAGTATTCTTGGTTGACAGGTTTTTTCCCTTTTTATTTCGTTCAATGCTTAAAATATTTCATTACCTTCTTCCCACCAATATTTCTGAGAAGAAATTGGTACTAAGTCTTTTCTTTTGTATCCTTTGTGTGTGATGGTTTGCCTCTCTTTCACTGTTTTCAGAATTCCCTTTCTCTTTTTAAGAGTCTTGATAATTACTTTCTTGAGAACCTAAATGTAATGCAACTTGGTTTAGATATCTTCAGGTTTATCCATTTAGAGTTCTTTGTGGTTCTTTGAATTGTAAAATTATTTCCTTTGTTAGATTGGAGATACTTTCTGTCATTATTTCTTCAGATATCCAATCTTTCCCTTTTCCTGTCTCTTCTGGAATTATATACAAGAGTAAGCTGAAAAGTATTGCTACCAGAGTCCCAGTTCACAGATGCAGGGGTTTATCCCAAACAGAATATATTTAATATATCAATACATATTTAATATATCTATATATTATATACATATGTCATCAGTGGGTGGCTTCAGGGAAGTTCTCTCAGTGATCTGCTTGTCTTAGTCTGGTTAGAGTGTCTTAAAAAACAATTGCTATGAGGAAAAACAATTTAGAACTCAAGGCAAATATAAAAATTTTAACAAAATTCAAATGGACATTTTCCCAAGTCATTGGAACGTTGCGACTAGTGTTTGGAAATGCTGCATCACATAAAGCAAAGTTTTGGATGGCTGAAGCTTTTAGGTAACATTGAGAAGACCTCAAAGATGAGCTAAGAGAGGGAAGATCATAAACCAACAAATGAAGACAATAGATTGACCGAGAGAGTGGTAGAGCACTGTAGCATCACCGTTGGTGCAGTAGCTGCTGAAGCTGGGGTCTTAAATGGCTGGATACTCCCTATTTTAAGTGACCATTGTGACCTCAGCAAGCTGTCGGCTCGATGAGAGCTGAACTTGCCAACAATATTTCAAGTGAGCGTGAAGCTAATGAAAACAATCTTACGGAACAAGTTGTAATCGGGAGGGTGAGTCTTGAATTTACTAACATGATCCAGAGCGCAAGATCCAATAAAAATAGCGGATCTCAGGTGATGTACTGGGCAGGTAAATTCAAGGTCGAGAGATTCGACCTCAGAAGGTTATATCGATTGTTTAACTGTTAAGGGGTCATTTGGATAGATTCTCATGAAGGAAACAAGATGATTGTGGGGGCTTATTATGAAGAATTTAAAAGAAAATTGGAAACTACATTGGTGAGGAAAATGCCATAAAAGCTGTACTGAAAAAAAACTTTTTTTGTGCCTCATAACACTGCATCTGCTCATTGTTTGAGTGTAGCAAGATCTTACCTGTGAGAATTTTGTTCAGAATCCTTACCTGATCCACCCTGATCTTATACCTTCAGAATTTTTAGTGTTCCTCCCCCCACACCCCCCGCAAAAACACCCTCAGAGAACATTGGAAGGGAGCATTGTGTCTCTCGAGGATCCCCAAACTGCCATTTTGATGTGGCACAGATCCGAGTGCAGAATTCCTCGGGGAAGAGTTGGAGAAAGGGAGTCGCTGCCTACGAGAT
Organism: Tenrec ecaudatus; assembly: GCF_050624435.1. Taxonomy (NCBI): domain Eukaryota; kingdom Metazoa; phylum Chordata; class Mammalia; order Afrosoricida; family Tenrecidae; genus Tenrec; species Tenrec ecaudatus. The sequence goes on from NC_134530.1 coordinate 31,813,075, forward strand.
GCCTCGATCTTGTGGAGGCCTGTCAGGGAAAACAGCTGCATGGTGTGATATTTTGTATAATAAATCTTCTATGATTCTTGGCGCTGCTTCTCTGCTTACCTTCATGTACGTGTGCTCCCGTGAGCATCCCAGACTTTACTACACGGTGCTGCCTTCGTGGACCTCGGTTCTTGGTGCTGTTCACCCTCCGGAATGTACCTGTCACCCTCTAATTTGCTCATTCCTTTTGTCCGACAAATGAAATCTGTTGGTCAGTCCTCTGATTGTGTTTCTCCTTTCAACTGTTTTTCCCTCCAATTCCAGTCTCTTCTTGGATCCTCATTTTGCTTTGTCTCTTTTTTTTTCTTCGCTCTCTGATTGTACTTAACATTGCTGTGTTTGATTTGTTGCTTTTCCCCCTTGCTTGGTCATTCCTAGATATAAGTCCACTCCCTTTGCATTGTTCATTTGAATGGACATTGTTCTTTCTGTCTTGTGGTAGGGCATTTAGAATTGTTGAGACTGCTCATTATATGTGTGACTGTGTGTGTGTGTGTGTGTGTGTGCATTGTGTTCTGTGTAAAACCCTTAGGCCTGCTGAGCCTTTGCTTACTATTTTCTTTCGCTCTGATATCCCTTTTGCCCTCTTTGGTTTAATTAAATTTTAAAAGCCTCACTTTCATTAAGTTAATTCGAATTCATAGTGATCTTATAGTACAGTGGAGAACTGACCCTGTAGATTTTCCAAAGCTGTGAATCTTTTATTGCAACAGAAGCCATCTTTGTCCCACGAAGTGTCTGGGGTTTCTAACTGCTGACCTTGTGGTTAGAAAGCTAACGTGTAACCTTCTACATCACAGGGCTCCTGGTTTAATTCGGAAATTCCAAACCTTGGTTTTCAATGTCTTTGAAAGATCTATCTCATAGACTAATCAATCTGTCCACCAGGGGGCACAGTCTCCCTTGGCCGTTTCTACCTTCTCTTCTGTGTCTGCAACCCGCTAGCAAGATGCTTCTGGGCTGATGCTGTCCTTCCGTTTTGTCTGAGGTTTCTCTCCCTGCTTCCAGCTGAGCGAGTATTCCTAGGAAACACAGGACAGCGTGGCTCTGTTTCATGAACAGAGCGGGCAGGCATTCCTCAGGAGGACCTCCTCATTTCAGAGCCCCAGCCTGTGGTGGCTGAGAGAGCAGCCTTGTCTTGTCCTCCTTCTGACTCCAACACAGGGAAGCTTCAGTAGCAGTTTACATCCAGCATCTGACAGCTACCGCCTGGGGGAAGAATTGTCACACTCCAAATGGATCCCCCAGGGAGCCCACCCTGTACTATGTTGGTGTGTGTTTAGTCCTCACACAAGGTGCCTACTTCACTGTGTAAGTAGCGTTAGTCAGCAGTGTTCAGCATAGACTGGAAGGAAGATCAGTCAGGTGTACCCGGTCCCTTAGGGAGTCTGTCCTGCTGGTTTCCGAAGCCTGAGCCATAGCGGGAACAGGGAGGGAGGTAGAGTACCCACTACGGGAGCACACTCCACAATTCACAGCAGCGAGTGGCTGCCAATGTCCAGATGGGGGAGGTGTTGGACCTTTCCAAACAGACCTCTCGAGAGATCTGCTTTATTGGTTTCAGAACAGCAGGTTGCTATCCAGTCTTGTGACATACAGCCTAAGGAGTCCTGGTGGTACGGTGGGGTAAGCACTGGAGTGCTAACTGTAAGGTGGGCAGTTCAAATCCCCCAGTCTCTCCAGGATAGAAAGATGAGGCTGTCTTTGTTGATTTTAGAGCAGGATAAATGATTCTTGCTTGTCTGTAGTCCCCAGCTATGTTCCTCTGTTCCTTAATTCAGAACCCCTTCAAGCTGAGCACTATTCCCTTGTATTTCTTATTTTATTTGGGGATGACAGGTGGGAGGTTAGGTCAATGGCCTAGTTACATCATCATCTTCCCAGAATCCTCAATACTTCCTTACAGAGCCCAACAATCTTGTACTTAAAAGAACGAAAACATCCATTAGCTGCTGTTGGCAATTGCAATAGGTCTTGTGTGAACTTGGCTGGGCCAGGGCCCTAGGCGCTTCTGCAGTCATCCCCCACGATGAGATCTAACACAGTGTGATCAGCTCCACGATCGGATGCAAGTTAACATAATCAACTAGCCGAGCCTCCAGCAGTTGCGATGGGCGCGGCCCCTCGATGACGAGACTCCTTAAGGATGTCCTCTGCTCCGTTTTTAGCAGATTCCCCGGAAAAGCTTCATTTCTGCTGGATCTGGAGCCTGCATCCAGTTTATGGACTTCTTGCCATATTGTCTGCTGATACCAGGAGCCATCAACAGACCTAGGATTCAGTCAAAGTAGCATACCCAGCCTGGGGCCTTCCTGGTTCATTACCCTCCGTAGCAGCTACACCAATCAGGAGACGCATCCAGCTTGCTATTTGGCCCACAGACTTGAACCAGACTAGTCCATCATTGCGTGAGCCGTTTCTGGATCTAAATCTACGTACATGCGCATCTATACGTGTCACAGGGTTTTGCTTCTCCAGAGAGCCACGATTAACACAGCAATACACACAAACAAGGGGGCTTCAGAAGGTTCATGGGAAAAGGTAACAAAGAGAGCATCTACCTTTCTTAGTACCTAGTTATGTACATATTTCAATACAAAACCCAACACTTTTATTAAACAAAAAAGTCACAATGCAGTGCGATTATTTCTAAATGATCTTCCGTTCCAGGCTACACCTTCCGAAGGCAGTGCCTCCACGTCTCTACCTGTCCCAGAGGAGTTCTGCGCTGATTTTCACCCCACATCAAAATAGCAGTTTTAGTCTCCGTGCGGAACTGAATGATGTTCCTTGAGTTTGGGGGGCAAACCAAAGTCTGAAAGGAGCAAGATCAGGGCGCTGTAGTGTCCTGAGCACTCCTGTGGCTGACGTCCTCAGGAGGCAGTCAAACCCAACCCAACCCAACCTAACCCAGTGCCATTGCTTTGGCTCCAACTCCCAGTGACGCCAGAGGACAGTAGCACTGCCCCAACATTCACCCATTAACGCATCTGTCCAAAACCAATCCACAAAGTCCTCCTCCATCTCACAAAACAGACCCAATGATGCCGACTGCAGGAGGAGAGCCCAATCAGTGAGCGTGTAAGTGCTGTCAGGGGTCTCCACACAGCTGCTCCAGCACCGAGGGCTGCATCGGGGTAGGTCCATGTGGCTTCTCCTCAGGGATGTCTTGCAGGAACTGAGCCTTGCCAGCTGAAGCAGGGAACTGGCTAAAGCAGCTGCACCCTGCTCCGACCATCAGAAAGCAAGAGACCCGAGAACTCACAAGGCAAGGCTTACAGAGCCATTTATCCCTCCGCCCTTGAATTAACTCACCCCTTATTATTAACAGGTTACCTTCTTGGAGTATGTTTGCTGCAACTCATGAGTCCATATCAATATTGGCACATTAGTCTGAACCCAAGTCCATGGTTAACATTAGGATTTGCACTTGATGTTGCAAAGTTCTGTGAGTTTTGGTAAATGTATAATGGCCTGTGTTCCCCATTACGCTATCATTTCTGTCTCAGAAGAAGTACAGCCCAAATGCCCCCTTGGAGGCAAGGATGATGAGACTTCATCTCATAGACCTTGAACATGTCATCAGGAGAGACCCGTCCCCGGAGGACACCATATTTCATAAAGCGGAGGGGCAGTGAGCAAGAGGAAGGCCCTCTCGGAGATGCAGGGCCCAGTGGCGGCGACAAGAACACTGGGGAGGCTGGTGCATGCAGGATGGGCGGTGTTGCCATCAGTTGTACATGGGGCCGCTGTGAGTCGGGACCAACAAGGTGACACCTAACAACAACAACATAGAATTGTCTCACTGCCCGGAAGATGCCCTGAGCGCTTCCTATGAAAGCTGGGTTTGCCGTTAAAAGGCAGGGCCTAGAGAAGAACTTAGGAAAACAGCTTCTGCCTCCTGGGAGAGAAACCGGTGACTCACCAAGGCGCCACTAGCACTTGCCAAGGATGAATTAAGTTTGCAGGACCTTGGCTCTAACCCTGCAGCACAATTTTTCTTGCCCTTCGTTCCTGCCCTCACTTTATGCTTCAGCTCGTTAGGACATACGGTTATTCCATCAGCAACTCTTTTACAGCCTTTTTAATTGTCAGAAAAAATTGCTAGAGAATGTTCAAATCTGGTCGTTCTTGTAGCCTATATTTTCCAGGCTGTGATATCCCTGTTGTGTACTGCCAAGTGACAAGTGGGAGGGTTTTGTCAGTGCGACCTTGGTAAAGTCACAATCATCAGACTGTTTTTGGTAGTTCTTAAAGAGAGGGGCTGGAGCCCTGGGTTAAGGATTAAGCTGTTAGTCCCAAGGTCAATGGTTCAAATTCACCAGTTGCTCTCCAGGGGAAGGATGAGGTGGTCTGCTCTTATAAAGATCTACAATCTTAGAAATCCTAAGGAGCAGATCTGCTCTGTCCTGTAGGATCTTTATAAGTTGGAATGGACTAAATGGCTCTGGGCTTGACTGTCATGGGTTAAGGGTTTCCAGGATATTGAATATACCGTAACTTCCCAAAAACTCAAGACCCAAACTCAAAAGCTACTGCCATAAAGTCCATTCCAACTGATTTCATTAGTTTATTGTGCCAAGCTGGCTGATAACCACATGTGGGGTTAATTAAAGGGCAGAGGGATAAATGGCTCTGTGAGCCTCGCCTTTTGAGTTCTCGGGTCTCTTGCTTTCTGATGGTCGGAGCAGGGTGCAGCTGCCTTAGCCAGTTCCCTGCTTCAGCTGGCAAGGCTCACTTCCTGCAAGACATCCCTGAGGAGAAGCCACATGAACCTACCCCGATGCAGCCCTGGGTGCTGGAGCACCCGTGCGGAGACCCCTGCCAGCGCTGAGATGCTTACACATTCACTGATTCGGCTTTCCTCCTGCAATCGGCATCATAGTGTGTGTTTTGTGAGATGGAGGAGGACTTTGTGGATTGGTGTTTGACATATGGGTCAATGGGTTAATGTTGGACTGTGGGTGTGGGCAGCACAGGGTTGGGATGTTTTCTTGATGCGCACTTACCCTTTATATAAAACTCTCTCTTATACATGAGTTTCTGTGAATTTGTTTCTTAAAGTACCCCGACTAACACACCAATTCATAGAAACCCTGTGAGAAAGAGAGATCTGCTTCCATAGGTTTCTGAGCCTAACTCTACGAGAGTCAAAAGCTGGAGAGGCTGATGATTTTGAACCACTGACCTTGCAGTTAGCATCCCAATGTGCAACCAACCACACCACCAGGAATTCCAAATGAATGAAAAACCAGTCTTAGTAGAAATATGACCAAAGTGCTCCTTAGAAGCGGCAAGGATGGCAAGACTTCAACGCACTCGTTTGGACAGGTCATCAGAAATGACTGCTGAAAGGCATCCTACTGGATAGCATGTCTCCACCCCCGCCAGTTGAGTTCGACTCACAGTAGCCCTGCAGGACAGAATAGACCTGCTCCTTAGACCAGGGGTCCTCCAACTTTGTCAACAGGCCAGTTCACTGTCCCTCAGACCCGTTGGAGGCCGGACTATAGTTTTAAAAAAAATAAGCTATGAACAAATTCCTATGCACACTGCACATATCTTATTTTGAAGTAAAAACCAAAACGGGGCAAAAACACCCGGCAGCCTGGATAAATATCCTCTGCGGCTCGCATGTGGCCCAGGGGCTGTAGTTTGAGGGCGCCTGCCTTAGGCTGTAAATCATCTTTCTCCTGAAGAGTAATTGGTGGGTTTGAACTGCTAACCTTGTAGTTTGCAGCCCCCCCTTTTTTTACTTTTTTAGTATGAAGTAGACGAAGGTTTACAGAACAGATCATCAGTTCTACATTCAACAAGTGATGCACATTTTGTTTCAGCTCATCCAGTTCAATCCCCTCAGTGTACTATTGCTTATCCTACTTTTTCTCTCTTTCCATTTTCCTGCCTTACCTAACCCTCTGAACTTGGCCCTTGGGTAAATGCTGTCCTTTTGATCTTTAACAGTTGATCATGCCAATGTGCAGGTGAGTCCATAACCTTGGGTGGGGCGTGTGTGGGGTGGGACTATCCCATAAGTCTCTCTCCAACCATTAAGCCTGGTCTCTTTTATGATTTTGAGTTCTATTCTAGATTTCTCTCCCATTCTATCCAGGACCTTCTCATGTGATTTGAGGCGGTGAATTGTGATAGCTGGCCAGGTTGTGGAGACTGGGTTTGCACGTCTGTTAGTGCATTGGACTAATTGTGTCATGTGTATCTCAATTTTCATCACTCGTCTTTACGAGTTGGGCTTCGATCCCCATGGCTGTCAGTTTGAAACCACTTGCAGCTACATGGGCGAAAGACTGGGCTTTGCCCCCTCATAAAGCAGTTACAGTCTCGGAAACGCACAGGCGGCTGCTATGAGTCAAGACTGACATGATGGCAGGGAGCTTGGGGTTTTTGGAGGGGTGGGGGATTGAGGAGGAGAGGTTGGTTTTTCTTTCCCCTAAGCAGAGAGAGACCAATAGTTTTCTCGGATGACTGCAATTGAGCCTTGAAGACTCTGGTCACCCACCACTTGCCAAGTTAGCATGCAGAACACCGGCTTTGTGAACGGTGTTCCCTGCAAACAGGGCCCGGATCTCCCAGGTCCAGCGGCTCCTTCTTTCAAGGTGCGTGACCATGTCAAAGGAGTTTCATAGCTTTGCCCTCCGTGTGCTCTACCACATTCAAAGACATAGTTGCAGCAGCCATAAATATGGGCACACAATCTGAATCTCATATCTATCCGGGGCTTTACTCCCCATTTCCACCAGTTCAGCCGTGTGTCTACCCAAGCATCTATTCCTAGATCCCCACTGTTGCAGGATTTTGTACATAACAGTACTTAGCAGCTTAATTTTTAATGTACTCTGGCACCAGGGCTCACTATGGGTAATGTAGAGGGCCAGCAAAAATAAGTGAAGCCCTTCCTGAGGTGAATTGATAGAATAGCCAAAGCCATGGGCTTAAAGATAGCAATGACCATGCCATGGAGCAGAACCAGCCATAGATAAGGTGGTTAGGAGTCAGAACTGACTTCACAGCAACTACCAACAGCAAAAATGAGAGCTGCCATTATGGAATTGCAGAGGAATTCCACAGCCAGAGGGCCGTGCAGGCAGCCCCTCCTCCCCCCGCCCCGCACTGTGTCTCCGCCGCCGTAGCAAAGGTCTCACAAGGCAGAGTGTGCAGCAACCAGCGGTTTGGATTGAGTCACATAGTTACTGCCCAGAGGCTGGGGTTGAGATTAAGGAAGCAGAGGGTAAAATTATTCCTAGAGGCTATCCATTTGGTAGCTAACCATCAGGTCAGCAGTTTGAAACCACCAACTGCTCTGTGGGGGAAAGATAGGGCTTTCTACTCCTTAAAAGAGCTAAAGCTCCCCAATAAAATGATTTTTTTAAAAGGGTGACAGTCTTAGAAACTCATAGGGGCAGTTCTACGGTGTTCTGTACGGTCACTATGAGTTGGAATTGACTCAATGGCAGGGACTTTCGAGTTTGAGAATTATTTTCCAGGGGCCTGGACAGGTTTCAACGAAGCTTCAGAATAAAATGAACTAGGAAGAAAGGTCTGGTAATCTACTTCAGTAAAAACAGCTAATGAAAATTCTACAGCTCTCAACAGTCTGATTTAAAACTGATCCCGGGGGTGGTACAGGCCGGGGCAGTATTTCATTCCATTGTGTCAGGGTGGTTGCTCTTGGCAACAACAAGAATGATTCATTTGAACACCACGTTTGTCTCCTTCTGAAAGAATAAAAGCACTGTTCTGTTTTAATCCTGCAATTTAAAGTAGACCATAAGTAAATTCAGATGGTCTTCCACTATTGTTTTCAAGAAAAAGAAAGAAAGAAAGCTACATCACTCAGAGCGATGTTGTAGCAGATGGAATTTTATGTAGACTCAAAGTGCAAACTGATTTCTAACGGAAGGAGCAGCAATCTCCTTCTTTGATAGAAGAAACTCTGAATTCAGGCCCTGGCTCTTGTCTGAAGTCAGACCTGTAGCCCAAGCTGTGAGAGGATACATTTCTGTTTGCTAACGCCATCCGCGCTGGGTAGTTCTGTTTCAGTAGAGCCGGCTATCTAAGACACGAGCCAGGGCTTCAGGGGGTCACGGCATGAAACAGTTCAAATACTAAACGCCGTGTTTCTCCATCAGATGAAGAGACCAAACAACCGCACGCTCTTCTGTTGAGTCAGACTGTAACCTTGGCCTCTATGTTGATGACTCTGTTCCTCTAATCCCTTTCTCATCTACTGGGTTTCCAACCATGCATTCTCCAACATGCACCGCCCCCCCAACACCCACCCACCCCATGGACATAAAGGACACAGTTTCCTCAAATGCAAACATTCCACAAGAGCCCTGGACATGTCCAACCCTGCTCCTCGCTACCCTTAGCCAGGCTCCGTCTGTGTCGCGTTCTGCCTCTCCCACAAACCCACCGGGACCAGCTGTGGCCCCCGTCATGCAGGCTCAACACCTGGACTGTCCCTGAGTCATGACTCTTTACAGCCAGGGTTTGCTCAGTCACAAGGTCAGGATACCACTGCCCTCAAAGAGACACTGCACGGTTCAAAGTCAGGAAAAGGGTGCATGGGGTGGTATCCTGTCATCTTCCTTCGTGCATCTGTAGGCTGAGCAAATCCTCAGAGAGGCTAGATTCTACGGAGGAGAAGGTGGCCTCAGGATTGGAGGAAAGCCCGGTAACAACATGCGATGTGCAGATGACACAATCTTGCTTGCTGAAAGTGAGGACTTGAAGCACTTGCTGAAGAAGATCAGGGACGGCAGCCTACAGGATGGTTTGCAGCTCCATGTAAAGAAAGCAGAACTCCTCATAACCGGACCAATAGGTAACATCATGGCAAATGGAGACAAGCTTGAAGTTGTTAAAGATCTTGTCTTGTTTGAATCCACAATCAATGCTCATGGAATCAGCAGTCAAGAGATCAAAAGAAGGATTGCATTAGGTATATCTGCTACGCAAGACCTCTCTAGAGCAGTGCTTCGCCACCTTCCTAATGCCAAGACCCTTTCATACAGTTCCTCATGTTGTAGTGGCCCCCCCACCATAAAATTCATTGCTATTTCATAATTGTCATTTTGCTACTGTTATGAATTGGGTGACCCCATGTGAAAGGGTCATTCAATCCCCCAAAGGGGTAGCGACCCACAGGTTGAGAACCGCTGCCCTAGCGTATTGAAAATAAAGGCTGTTACTTTGAGGACTAAGGGATGCCTGGTCCTAGCCCTAGTGTTTTCCATCACCTCCTAAGCATGTGAAAGTTGGACATAGAATAAAGAAGCCTGAAGAATTGATGTGTTTGAATTACGGTACTGGAGACGAATATTGAAAGTACCATTCACTGCTAAAGGGACCAACTGATCTGTCTTGGAAGCAGTAAGGTCAGCATGCTCCTTAGACGCAAGAATGACAAGATCTCGTCTGACATACGTGCCCTCGACAAGATAGACTGACACAGTGGCTGCTGCAATGAGCTCGCACACAAGCACAGTTGAGGGACGGCTCGGGATCCGTGTGTTCCCTTCTGTTGTACGTCAGGTCGCTGTGAGATTGGGAAGTGAGAAGTCTCCTATTTTGTTCTTCTTCGTTAGTAGTGCTTTGCTTACTCGAGATCTCTTTCAGAACACAGTAGTTTTTTCATCTCTTTAAAGAATGGTTTTGGAATCTGGATTGAGGTCACATTATACGTATATTTGGGTGTTGGGGTTATTGTTAGGGGCCCACAAGTCCAACTGAAGTCCCAGTGTCACAGCTGAGACCACTCACTCAGAAGGTGTGGCAATTATGTAATTTCCTGTCAACTTGCAAAGGGGTGATGTCTAGCCTGTCAAGCAGGTCATAATAGTCAATGAGGCCTCTGTGTGGGCAGGGCCTTCTCCTGAGGATTCTGGGAACTCCTGTCTTCCTCCCTGGAGGTGGGACACACATACTCTGCTTCACATTCCTGATGACAAGACATGGAGCTATGTGGATGGCAGTCAGAGCCCTGGAGCTGGAGGAGCCACGTGGAGACCCACGCCAGTGCTGAGATGCTTCCACCGCCACTGGTTCTGCAAGACTTTCCATCCACGGGCCTGTGATCTTCCTGCATTTGGCATCACTGCATGTGTTGTGTGACTTTGAAGAGGACTTTATAGATTGGTATCGGATACATCGGCTAATATCAGACTTGTGAATTTGATCTGGACTGGATTGGGATGTTTTCTCAATATACAATTTTTCTTTTATATAAAACTCTTTCTTATACACATATGAATGTCTCTTGGGATTTCTCTAGTCAACCCGATTAACACAGAAGACAGTAGGCTTCTTCCTTTTCCTCGAGCATTGTCTGAGGTCAGACAGCCTTTGACTTTCTTCCTCTTACTGGGGCCTTCATATGGGGTTCAAAGTACCCAGCTCATTTATGTAGAGCTTTGTCTTTAATGTGTTGATGTGTGTCCATTGAGTCAAATCCAACTAGTAGTGATCCTATAGGACAGAATAGAACTGCCCCATAGGGTTCCCTAGGTTGTAATTTTTATGGGAGAGGAGACTTGGTGATTCGGTTAAAGCATTCCACTGATAACCCAAAGGTTCACTGTTCCAACCCCCCAATCCCAACATGGAGAGAGAGATGGCAGCGTGCTTCTGGAAAGATTACAACTTTGGAGACCACATGGGGTAGTTCTACTCTGTCCTAGCGTGCCGCCATGACCAGAATTGATTCGATGGGGATGGGTTTGATTTTGTTTGGTTCCATCTTTGCAGGAGCAGATAGTCAGGTCTTCTCTCCCTCGGAACCAATGGTGGGCTCACACTCCCCATGTGTTGGTTATCAACTAAGTGCTTAACCGATTAGCCATCAAGGATCCTGTGTGGTCCTTTAGAAGCAGTATCTGTCCCGCCCCACTTCTGGTGATACTTTTGATATGGAAGTTAGGGGATGTTCTGTCTTCTGGTCCCTCGGAGTTTTGGACAAGATGCCGTTTCCTCAAGGAGTCTGTCCACCTGGTTCAATAGAGAAGGGATCATTGCCTAGGGCAAACCTTGCTCCTGACAATGTCACCCATTTGGTGAATTGTTCCCAATAACACGTGTGTCATGTCATTGTTGCTGCCATTCGCTGCTGTCCCATTAGGTCTGGCACCCCCATGCACAACTTGGGAATGGTTCCCAGTCCTGGGCCATCCCTGTGATGGCTTGTGGATTGGACCATTTTGAGCCATAAGGTTTGCATTGACTGCTTTTGGGAAGTGGATTACCGGGCCTTTCTTCCTACTCTGTCTTGGTTGGAAAGCTCAGCTAAAGCCAGTGCAGCACTGGGAGGCACCAGTCCCGGGAAAAGTAGAGCAGCGGTTCTCCACCTTCCTCAGGCCGCGACCCTGTCACACAGTTCCTCGTGTGGCGGGGACCCCCAACCATCATAAATATGTGCTTTCCGATGGTCTTAGGTGATTCTTGTGAAAGGGTCATTCGACCCCCAAAGGAGTCGTGACCCCCAGGTTGAGAACCGCTGAAGTAGAGGGTCATCCCAAAAAGAGGAAGACCCGCACGGAGGAGATGCATCGACACAGTGGCTGCAACAAGGGACTCAAACGTAACAGCAGTTGTGTTGATGGCACAGGACCGGGCAGTATTCGGGTCTGTTGTGCAGGGGTTCGCTGTGAGGCGGAGCTCACTCTAATCCCTAACAGCACCCACTTTGAGGGTAACAGACTCTGGCAAGTAGCTCCATGATTTCAGGCGAGTCATGGAGCCTCTTCAGCTCCCCCTCTTCTCAACTGCGAAAGGAGAGGCACCAATGAGATCGTCTACTGTCCAGTGCTCTCTTGCTTCCATCTAACAGTCTGCTGGACCCCAGTCAGTGTTTGTTCGAGATGCTAGTGACTTTGATCACCCCCTTGTGGTTAGAGGGGTTTGGTTCTTGTTCTGCCAATGGCCTTTGGAATGTTTTTTCAATCAGACCAAGTGGTGTTGGAGTGTCTCCCTGTCTCGGTGTTTGGTGCCATGCTTACTGAGAGCTGCAAGAGGAAGGCTCTCCGGGAGATGGGCTGGCACCGTTGCTCCCACCTTGGGCTCAGCCCTCACACGGGAGGGTGCCGCAGGGCTGGGCAGTATGTCCTTCCGTTGTACATAAGGTCGCTGTGAGCTGGGACCAACTTGTCCATACCTAACAACAACAGTGACATGGAAATTACATGAAGCAACAAAGCCCACATGGAAGAAGCACACCAGCCTGAGCGATCACGAGGTGTCTAAGGGATCAGGTATACGACATCATCAGAAAAAAAAAATCTTACCATGGTGAATGAAAGGAGACGTGCAGAGTGGAGACCCAAAGCCCATTTGTTAGCCACTGGAGATCCCCTCACAGAGGGGTCTAGGGGAGGAGATGAGTCAGTCAGGCTGCGATGTAGCGCCGATGAAGAATACAGCTTTCCTCCAGTTCCTAAAGCTTCCTCCCCACCCCCCACCCCCAACTATCATGATCCGAATTCTACCTTGCAAGTCTGGATAGAGCAGAGGATGTACACTGGTGCAGATAGGAGCTGGAGGCATAGGGAATTCAGGGCGGATGATACCTTCAGGACCAGGGGTGTGAGTGGTGATACTGGGAGGGTAGAGGGTGAGAAAGAGGGAAAACAATTACAAGAATCTACATGTGACCTCCTCCCTGGGGGACAGACAACAGAAAAGGGGGTGAAGGGAGATGTGGGACAGGGAAAGATATGACAAAATAATTTATAAATTATCAAGGGCTCATGAAGGAGGGGGAGGGGGAACAAAAAGAGGACCTGATGCAAAGGGCTTAAGTGGAGAGCAAATGCTTTGAAATTGATGAGGGCAAAGAATGTACAGATGTACTTTACACAATTTATATATATATATATATATATATATATATATATATATATATATATATATATATATATATATATATATATATATATATAATGTGATAAGAGTTGTATGAGTCCCTAATAAAATGTTAAAAAAAAGAATGTTCAGTAAAGATTTTAAATATTGTTTAAAAAGAGAGCAAGAGAGAGACGAATTCAAGGAGTACAGGAAGAAAAGTATGTTTGGAAACATTGTAGAAGCAATTGTACAGTTCTGCTTGATGCAATTAAACTGTGGAATTATATGATAAAAAAACATATGGCATAAAACACTCACTGCCATCAAGTCAATTCTGACTCACCGGGACCCTGTAGGGCCAGGGGGACCATTCCCAGAGGTTTCTGAACTGCAATTCTTCATGGGTATAGACAGCCTCATCTTTCTCCTGTGGAGCAGCTGGTGGTTTCAAACTGCTAGTCTCACGGTTAGAAGCCCGGCATAGCACCATGGCCCCTCAAAGGAATCCATTTAACCTGCACCGCCGAGAACAATACGTGTAGGATTATCTGGTCTGAGACTGGTTTACTACAAGGATTGCTGTTTTGCTTGGGGGATCGTGGATGGGGGGACCGACCTGGTGTTCCATTGAATTGCTAGTGTTCAGTCCAAAGAAATGGTGTGGGGCTGTGTCTGATTTCCTCTGAGGGGAAGGAGAATCCAATTCCACACCAGCCCCACAGACAGAATGGAGACGTACCTCCACCCTCCATCCCTCTTTGTCCTATTACGGCACCAACAATCCTTTCCATAGTGCTCCATTTCCCTCTGGGCTCAATAGTTTGTTGCAATTGCCAGACAATACTAATCATTATGGGATTTATTGAGGAAGCTGACAGGTTACAACATGTTAAGGATACAGTTCTTCTCAGTCATGCCGGCAGGTATGTGTCTCTCTGGTCCTCAGTCTCTCAGCCACATGGCCCCATGGCCTCTGCCGTGGTCAGTGGACAAGGAAGCTCACTGTTCTGTCTCACTGTCTCAGGGTTGTGTGTTCTTAGCGCGGCTTCTCGGCTCTGCCTCGTGATCTCTGTGCTCTGGCTTCTGGTGCCTCTGCCAATTCAAACAGATTTCACACGCACTCCGCTGGGGGTTCTCGCCTGACAGTCATGGGATTCATTCTATCCCTCTTCCTGCTTCTGAGATGATTCACTTACATACCCAGTGGGATGGAAAAACTGACCCGTCCCCTCCATCAGTGGTTCACACACCCTCTTTATATGGTCCCACCCAACCGTTTGGTACAACCAGACCCGGTAGACGAGCCACACCAGATCGTTTCACTTCGCCGCACTGTGAACTGGCCAGCTTGGCCAATTCATGGTCTCTGCAGGCGATAGAAAGAATTATTAAACAACCTTCCACTAGTTACAAACAATTAGGCTAAGTAGTAACTAAGAATAGTACAATTATAAAGCCAAGTTTAAACATCTCAGCAGAGTGAGTGGGAATCCCGCTCCATGGTTTGAGGATCAATTGTCTACTTCAGATGTCATCGGCTTCTGGCCATGAGGACTTTTCAAGAAATGTCCCTGTTAATGTTGTTTGACGAGGTAGTTAATGGACTAATTTGTCGCTTAGGGTCTGCAATGGACAAACATGTTTCTCTAAAGATATGCAACTATCAATAAGAAAGCTTAAAATATGTCCATATTTTGTTATAATGGATTGGACGATGCATAAAAAATGTAAATATATTAGCTTTTCTTCCCTTCGACCTGTTGTCTCATCTCGTCCTCACGTCGAAGAGGCCCTCAAAGAGAAGGACTGACCCAGTGGCTGTAACAGTGCACTTGGGCGTAGGAACCGTGGCAGGACGGCAGCGATGGGGCAGTGTTCCAGCGGAGCCACCTGACGGCGCCCGTCAACAACCACCACCACACTGCTGGGGCTCGCGCCGAGCCTGAGGTCATTAACCATCTGAAGTCTCGATAGCAAAGTTAGCCAAACCGTAATTTCATAAATCAGCCCTTCCTTTTTCTGATTACAAAATCTTTTCATTTGAAGTCCACTTTACTGCCTTTTGAGTACGATCTTTCTATTTTCAAGACTCTTGTTTCATTCTTTTAAGTTTGTATTCCTCACTTCAGATGTATTTCATCATTGCCTCTATTTACACAGTCCTTTGTTTTGTTTCCTGCTTTACTTTTGTTTTTCTGTGTCTCTCTCACTTAAGTCCTCTGAACTCTTCTAAAACTTACTATAAACCCTCAAGTTTAACTTTCATTTTCTTTGATGTTTTGGCTAACCAAACATTCTATTTCAGACAAAACTGCTTTCTTTTTCCCTCCTAAAAACTTATCATCAGTTTTCTTTCTCTCTTGCTAAATTTAAGGTTTCCTTAAAATTGAAGGTTTTTCTCTAAGGTGGTCAAGCATTTTCAGTGACTCAGCACAAAAGAACATACTTACCAACGACCACTTTAAAATGTTTGTGGTTGGCTTGTATTAATAATCCCTAAAAGCTGAAAACTTTATGAGAATTAATTATCAAACTAATGCAAAGTCAAATAGTCAACTAAAAAGAAAGCACATGAAAATATAATGACTAATCTTAAGAATTTTGAGTATAGCATAAAATAATCTTGAGACATAACAAGAATAAACATAAATTCAAAGACAGCAATTGTTGCCTCCGAGGCACATTACCTAAAATAAACAGTAAACAAAGGAAACAGGTGTATTAAAGTTGAGTACATTTTGTTAAGATTTTAACATATTTCATAATTTTCCGACACAGGGATGCATTATGCTGAAATCTGGACATAGAAGTAGGTTTCACTTCCGTTCGATCCAGCCATACCTCTGCGGGGTATGTCCCCTGAAGAAGTAAGAGACATCGCACAGACAGACACATGGACTCCCGTGTTCATGGCAGCTCTGTTCTCAATAGCAAGAGGTTGGAAACAACCCAAATGCCTCTAGTCGAAGAATGGATACAGACGCTTTGGTCTGTACACACAATGGAATGCTGTGCACTGCTCGCAAACCATGACAAGACCACGAAGCACCTGGTGATGTGGATGGATCGGAAGAGCATTATGCTGAGCCAACTGAGTGAATCCCCAAAGGACAGCTGCTGTAATCCCCCACTACTCTAACGACAGAAACCGAGACAGAGACTCGCATAGCAAAGGAGACCCTGGAGATGACAACAAGGACGAGGGTAAGCGAGGGAAGCTGAAACAATGGTCCAGTTCAGCGGTTCTCAACCTGTGGGTCGCGACCCTTTTAGGAGTCAAACGACCCTTTCACAGGGGTCGCCCGATTCATAACAGTAGCAAAATTACAATTATGAAAGAGCAGCAAAAAGGTTTATGGTTGTCGGGTCACCACAACATGAGGAACTTTATGAAAGGGTTGCAGCATTAGGAAGATTGAGAACCACTGGTCCAGTCTGTTGATAGATGTTGACTTGGGCTAAAGGGAGGATTAAGGGTCACAAGAGGGAGAAAGAAATCAGGGAGTGGGGTTGAGTGGAAGAGGAGGTGGGGCTGATAAGTGATTTGATCTATTGAATACAGAGCTGATGGTCTGAAATATAAAATGCACCCCCCATGTCAATTCACAATGAAAAAAGATATTTATATAGAACTAGGTTCCAAACAAAATGTCACAATCAAAACACTCCCCTAAGTAGGGGGAGGGGGAGGAACAAGGGATTTCCCAAAGAGTAAAATGAACTCTTTTATTTTGTAATTAAAGAAGTTTTTATTATTTTAACACTGAGAAATTGATTGTTATTTAACTGTAAAGTTTTATAAGCAATTCTCATGAACCAACCTATTAAACCATTCATTGCTTTAAATAAACACTTTGACTATAGTAAATAATTCTCTTTTTAATAATTCTTTTAAATTTCTTATTGTGGTAGGTAGGTTTATTGTGCAAACCTGGCTAATAGGAACATGTGGAATTAATCAGGTCAAAGTTTGGAGAGCAGAGATACATGGCTCTGCAAGGCCCGCCCGCTCTCTCTTGCTCTCTGGTGACCTGAATGTGCTGGAGCGTGAGTGCTGCTGCTAGAGCTGGTTCTCTGCCTCAAACTGTGAGCTACGCTACCTGTGGGCCAGGCCAATCCACGGAGCGTGTGGCGAGAGCTTGAGGCTCCTTCGAGACTTTCTTCACCAAGTTGCTGTGCCTACATCGCTTGAGCTTGAGGCTCTTGCGTGTGATATCCCACCTGGGCCTGCTTCCCTAAGCTCCCGAGCTACTGACTGGTGGTGACCCACCTGCTGTTTGCTGCCTGTGGGCAGACTCTGCCTGCCTTGATCCAGGGAGGACGCTGCTGTCTGCTTCCTTGACCTAGGACCTGCCAGCCCACGTGAGTTGAATGACTTCCAGTATATTCACTGTTCATGGAATTGAGTTGAACTGAGCCCTCTGTGCTGCTGTGTGGACTGATTAGCTGTTGTATTCCTTCATGCTGTATCTATCTATATTTCTCTCTGTAATCATAAGTGTCCTGGTTATACAGATCTTATAACATTTTAATTGGCAAAGGTAAACACATTCATTACTAAACCTAAATATTTGGATATATTTTTCTGTGACATAAAAGTAAGAGCCTAGAGGCAGACCTCCGCGCCGAGTCGGACGCCCTGCTCCTGCAGCTGCTCCAGGATCTCAAGGAGCTCGAGGCGAAGTGGGCAGCCTTGAACGCCCGAGGGAGGAGGGCTGGTTCTCTCTCTCCAAGGCTCGTTACACCATGGGTGCCAAGTCGGTAGGACCTCTGCAATGTGCCTCCAGTATGGTGTCCCACTGTTGCGTCCGCACCGGTGACACGCAGGACGGACTTCAGAAGTTATGGGTGGCCAGAGCCATCCCCCAGATGCCAGAGGAGTTGGGACCCCATGAACCAGCTCTCCGAAGGCGCAAGGGCCTTCCCAAGACTCCAGAGCCAGAGCCCTCTGAAGCACCTGGAGCCCCTCTGAACTGGCTTGGGATCCTAGTTCCTCACAGTCTGTGACAGGCCCAAGCCAGCTTCAAAGAAGGCCTGCAGCTGGCTGGACACATAGCCAGCCTCCAGATCCGCATCGATTGGCGGCAGAGCCAGTTCCGGGAACTCCAAAAGAAACTTAGACAGCTCGAGCCTGGGGCTGCCTGAACCTGCATCCCTAATCAGACATGGCTGCCCCAGACCACCGCCTTCTTCCTTTACAGATTACCCCTAATCCACCTAAGATCACTCCCTGCCCCTCTTTAAAATGCCCCCGGCCTTTATGTTTCCAGCATCCTTAGGTTTGAAGAGGCAAATTGAGTAATGCTGAAAACCCTGACTTTGAAATCCTTTCTAGGTCCTGTGTTTTCCCAGGACACTCACACGGGCCAGTACAAGGTTATCAGTATTGGTGAAGAAGGAAAAGCAGCCACCTGAATAGATTAGCTGTGGTGTAGGTTTTGGAGGAAACACTGTACGATGCCATGACAAGAAAGGTTACCTGGAGCCTCAAAACCAACCTCCAGGAAAATAACGTGACAGATTAGGATAAGATAATAAAAGTCACCTGAGTAGATGGGCAGCCCTTGAAGTAAAAAAAAAAAAAAAAAAGATTTTCAAGCTAACGCTAAGAAGAAACTTTGTTTTAAAAATCTGACGTGCTCACCAGGCGTGAGACCCGTGCAGTTGAAGGTTCAAGTGAAAACTGGACGACTCCTCTTTTTGTGTTCTTTAGATGAGAACTCTGCCCATGTCTTTGATTCAGTTTTCTACTGGATTGTTGATCTTTTTGGCAATTTCAAGAAGTTCTATTTATTTGGGGTGATATTAGTACTTTGTAGTATGTAATATAAAATAAAAATACTTTTCTCCAGTTTAAAAAAAAAAGTAAGAGCCTATCTATCTTAAATATACTGAATATTTGCTCATTCAATCTGATATCAGTAAGATACCTAAGATTTTTGGATATTAGTTTGACTATATATTACAAAACATTATTCTTGTTGAAATGAGATGTATCTTGTCTATATATTTTCTCCATCCAACCTTAGCTTTATAGGCAGCTTAGCTTTATCTCATGTTTTAATTTCTTCTGTTTGAGTTAATTGTTTTGTAACACTTAGTCTTTTAAAAGTTAGTCTATGAAAATTAGTTATTAAGAAAAGAAAATTAGAGTCATTAATAAACAATTTTGGAATACCTTTATTCATCAGAAGGATAAGAGTCATTTGGGAAGTAGTTGATTTCACTGCCTTGTCTACAAGGTTGTCTCAATTTCTATGAGAAATTAATAATTGTTCCATCAAATCTAAATAGTTATGCTTAAAGTGATGATCATTATCAATTTCTGATAGAGTGGTACAATTGAAACAAAACAACAATTTTTCTAGAAAATTTATTTCTGCCAAATAAGATTATATTATTGTCAAGGTGAACTGTGGGAGGTGGAATATACTAGTAAATCATCTACATGCTGTAATGAGTTTGATTCATTTTTAAATTGCTGGGGCTGCAAATCAGCAGTAAACATTTGAGTGACCAATAACAGTGAAATGTGCAGCACTGAAGGGTCATTAGAGTAACAGATGAGGATTTGGGATTACTGGAAATCTGGATGCAACAATGAAACTGGCGAAAAGCCCAGACTCAAGAATCTATTTTTTTTTGGAAGAGAAAACTGAACATTTCAGATAGCCCATGGAAGACAAGCACGTAGGGGTCAGTCAGTGAGTAGGTTTGGCCTCTCAGTGACCCTGGGTCCAGCGGAAGTAAGCACTTCCCAGCTGTGCGCCACCCTCCCAATTCTCCTTGTGGCCGGGTCCTTGGAAGTTGTCAAGGATTTGCCTTGCTTGGATCCACAGTCAATGTTCATGGAAGCAGCAGTCAGGAAATGAACCAGTGCGTGCATCCAGCAGGTCTGCTGCACAAGACCTCTCCACAGTGTGGAAGAACAAAGAGGTCACTTTGGGCTTAGGTGCCCCTGACCCACGCCATGCACTTTCCGTTGCTGTGTTACACATGTGAAAGTTGAATGATAAATAAGGAGGACGTAGGAATTTTTGCATCTGAGTTATGGTATTGGTGAGGTATGTTGAAAGTAATGTGGATTGCCATAAGAGAAACCAATTTGCCACGGAAGGTGTACAGCAGATGCTCCTTAGAAGCCAGGCTGAGGAGACTTCAGCTCATACACTTTGTACCTATTGCCTCTGGAAAAGCGGGATCATGCTTGGTAAGGAGAGGGTCATGGAAAAAGAGGAAGACCTGCAGTGAGATGGACTGGTACTGTGGCTGCAACAGCAGGATCGACTTGATATAAGACAGACACAGAGACAGAATATTTGAGACCAGACCCAAGTTCTCAGGACAAAATGAAGCAGAAAACTCCATAAACTCACACATGTTTGAGTATATCTCAAAAAAACCAGGCCTATCCAATCTTACATAAGACAATTTGAGCAATATAGTTTTTTGTTTTTCATAAATGTGGAACAAGGGATATCATTTGTGCTGTCAGATGTATCTTGCTGAAAGCAGAGAACGCCAGAAAGATGTTTAGTTATGTTTTATTGACTCTGCAAAGGCAGTTGACTGTGAACCACAGCAAACTATGGAGAGCCTTGAGATGACTGGGAATTCCAGACCGCTTGACTGTACTCATGTGGAACCTGCACATGGATCAAGAGGCAGACAAAGGGGACACTGCATGATTTAAATTAGGAAAGATGTGTGTCAGGGTTGTATCCTCGTACCATACTTAGTCAATTTGTATGCTGAGCAAATCGTCAGAGAAGCTGGATTCTATGAAGGATTCGGCATTGGGATTGGAGGAAAGGTTATTAGCGACCTTCAATGGGCTGATGATACAACCTTGCTGACTTGAAGCACTTGCTGATGATTCAATGTAAAGAAACCCAAAATCCTCACAATGGGACCTTTAAGTCACATCAATGTTTTCTCTATTTATCATGATGTTACTTAACTCTACCCCCAATTCAAGAAGAGTTAGTTCTGATAACATGGCCCTGCTCGATACTCATGAAATGATCACTGAAGATAAGGGTGCTACAGCAAAGTGTGGTGAAGAAAGTAGATGGTGCCCGGTTATCAGTTAGTGTCTGGGGTCTTAAAGGTTTATATTCAAACAAGCAGCTGTCTAAGTGAGGAGTCAACTAAGTCCTCATGAAAGAAGCACACCAGCATGTGTGATCCAAATATGACAATTACAAAATTCGAATATGATGAAGGGAAAAGTAGCAGAGCTAAAATTATGAACACCCAATTTGTAGAAGGCTGTGGAGGACAGTGGGAGCCCAAAGCCCATCTGCAGAGTAACTCGTCAGACTGAGCAGCTGGCAGGTCCCCTTCAGCCACAGGCAAGAGACTCGAACAGCCTTGCTATCATACAAGGACCATTGTAACCTTGATTCTGCTCGATCGAACTGGATGCTGGGCCAGTTGATCTTCCTCTAGACCTGACCTGATTTTGTTCTGGGTGCACGTATCTCTTACTTGTTCCATGAGAGAAATTTCTTCCCTGGATTTTTGAATGTTGATGGGGTCTTTTCTTTCATACTCATTATTTGTATTTTTGTCTTGATATTATTATTATTTTATCCTTGCCACCGTATTTGATTTTGTTTTTTATTGTTTCTGTTGGGTGTCCCAGTTTGTGAAGCACAGAAGGAGCGAATGCAGAGTGGGAATAACTGATACGAAGGTTGATAGGGGACGTCGGGATGGGGCTGGGTGACAAGGAGGGAGAGAGGATTTCAGGAGTAAACACTGAAGGGGGAGGGGGAGAGAACACTGAACCGATTGTAATTGCACAATTCACTGTAAAGGCGATTTAATCATGGGGAGGGGAATGTTCTAAAACTGATATGGTAACGATTGTACAATTCTTTTTTTTACATGATTGAATGATTTAACTATTGAATTGTATGATATGTAAATTATGTGCCAATCAAATTATTGAGAAAAAAAAGAGGAAGGGTCTCAACAAGATGGATTGGCACAGCGGCTGCTACAATGGGCTCAGACATAACCGTGGTGAGGATGGCGCGGGACCAGGCAGTGATTTGCTCTGTTGTACATCGGGTGAGTTGGTACAGACTCAATGATGTTTAACAACAACCATTAAAATGTATAGTTCAAATTTTTATAAAATGGATTTAATTCAACGGAAAAGCAGATCTTGGATCTAGTTACTAACCTGAGCAGTAAACAAAAGTTCACCAGAGGACAGAAAAGGTAACTTAAATGATTACTCGTTTTCTTAGAGTGGGCACAGAAACTCTAAATTATGTCTAATAACGTCAGTCTCATAACGTTTTTGAACATGAGCTCCAGACTGGTATCCTGGTAGGAGGAAAATTCAAGTTCTTTTAATGATGATGTCAATGGGTTGGTTGAATTGGTTGAAAGAAACCTGGGTCGCTTGTTTAGATTCTTTCTTTCTTTCTTTTTTTTTTTTTTAATACAGATCAGCAGTTCAAAGCCACTGGTCAATCACAGGAGGAACCTTTTTTTTTTTTAGATTATTTTTTTCATATGTTATTTAATTTCTAGCAACATGTCCTCCGATGCCTAGCTTTGGAGTAGCTGCAAATACTGGGCTCGGTGCCACCGGAGGGCTTGGATTTACCTCTGTGAACAGGAGATTGCGGACATTGTCACTGTAAAGCCATCTGTCTGTTTGCCGGGGATCTTATTAGCATATGGAGGAATCGACATAAATCCAGTAGTCTGGGAGGGTGATCTTCAAGAAGGATTTCAAATTCTTCAACACAGTAGTAAAAGCCCCGGCACAATTGGAGGCTGTTGTTAACAATTCTCGGCAAGTCTTTTGGAGTCCAAGGAGCAAAGATACACGAGACCCATTGGGAGTTGTGTTTGGTGCTCATCTTGACGCTGCTTGTAGGGCAGGCTTTAGAAGCTATTTCAGGGACGGGCGGTCATGGTCAGGAGGTTCTTTAAGGAATCGAGACGTGCAGTCTCGTCAGAAGAATCAGAAGGCAGGGGGGGTTAAAGAGAAACTTCCACTGGATGGGGTTGATTCTGACACACAGGGAAGTAATTTTGCTTTCACCACATCGTTTAGAAACTCAAAAGACCAATTAAAATAGATATCCTTGAGTAGAGTGACTAGGGTGGAACTGACTCACCGGCAGTGGGTTGGGTTTGGGTCACTGAGCTTGTTGGAGTTGGAAGTCTCTCCTTTCGAAGCTACTGTGCGGTCAACTTAACTTGTGTGATTCCAAGGGAACCTTGGAGGAACCACACCTTTTCCAGCCTGGCCTTGGTCCAGGGCAGCAATTCAAGCACAACCCAGCTTCTCGGCAACGGCAACTAGTCAATATGAAGTCTTTCAAGAACAAATACAACCAGGTTACTCAATAAATCTCAAAGACCTCTGTCCCGGTCACCACCTAGCTGTGCTGAGGTGGAGGCCCAGGTGTGTTCACGATTGAGCTCCACCCATAACCGGCCGCCGTGAACGAAGATGGCGTTACAGTAGATGCTGAAGACCACCCTCAGACACGATGGCCTGCGTGTATGATTCTCATGCCTTCCACCAGCCCCAAGTCCATCTCTGTGGGCTTGCATCCAGTTGCCTGTACATGTCAACGTGGGGAACCCTATGTGCTTAACACCAAATCAGCCTGACTAAGCTAGGGGAGAACAAGAAACTAGGGGAATGGATAGACTTCTACAAAACTGACAGAGAGGGAAACCCCTTGAAGTGTTTGATTGCAGTTGTGTGATCGTTAAGGACTATGGCAAGAATGTCATGTTACATTATCTTATGTTAAGAATCTCAGGCCAAGGATGCATAGAAGAATATTTCAACTGCAAGAAATGAGCCAATTAAACAAATGGGTTGGCACTGAAAAATAAGTACCTCAAAGAGTTTCCATGTGGAGAATGGAACTTGAGATTTGAGAGGTGGTTCATCCGAGCTTTTCATGGGACTGGGGAGCCCCAAAGGCTGGTGACCCCAAATCCTGAATCCCTGATTCTTCAGTGAATTGCCTCTTCAGGTCACTTGACTATTTTCTACTTTTTATTTATTTTTTTTTTACTTTCCTCATCCTTCTCGATCAATGGCTAGAACCTGCAGCCCAATATCTAACAGACACTATAGAAAAAGAGGTGCTCATCTCATTCATGAATTTAAAGAGAATGCTAGGAGACCTGGTAGCATAGTGGTTACACATTGGCCTTTGATAGGCAAGGTTGGGAGTTCAAAAACTACCAGCTGCTCCTCAGAGAAAGATGATGCTTTCTACTTCCTTAAACAGTTTTTGTCTCAGAAACATATGGGACAGTATTGCTATGTCCTATAGAGCTGGTAAATTGACTTGATGGCAGTGAGTCTATTGAGCTAGGAGCCTGGGTGGCACAGTGGTTATGCATTGGGCTGCTAACCACAAGGTCAGCACTTCAAACCCACCAGCTGCTCTGTGGGAGAAAGACGAGTTTTTATTCCCCTGTAAACAGTTACAGCCCCAGCAACCCACAAGGGCGGTTCTATCCTGACCTAAGGGGTTGCTGTGAGACAGAATTCACTCAATGGCAGCAAGTTTGGTTTTTGAATAATGCAAGGAAACCTTGTGACCCTGAGGATTAGGCACCAGCTGAAAGGTCGGAGGATCAAACCCAGCAGCAGCTCCATGGACGGAAGATTCCGCCGTCTGCTCCTGTAGAGACTTGCATCTCAGAAACCCTCCATAGGTGGCTAAGAGATGGAATAAACTCGGTGACAATACGTTTGGTTTGGGCTCGGTACTGATGTTTCACTGTTGCATATGATACCTATTGTAGGCTTTGGATAGCATTTTTTTTATGTTGTTGTTGTTGTGAGGTGCCATTGAGTCAGTCCTGATGCATAGCGACCCTGTGCACAACAGACGAAACACGGCCTGGTCCTGCGCCGTCCTCACAATGGTTCCTGTGCCGGAGCCCATTGATGCAGCCCCTGGGTCAATGCATCTGACGGAGGCCCTTCCTCTTTTTTGCTGCCCTTCCACTTTACCAAGCATGATGTCCTTCTCCAGGGACAGGTCTTTCCTGATGACATGTCCCAAGTATGTAGAAGAAGCCACAAGTATGTAAGATGGAGCATTTTTTAAATTGAGTTAAAGACATCCCTTTCCACTCATAATTTGATAAGCACATCTTACAGATGGATACTGAGTTATATGATGTGCTTTCTCAGCATCTCTTGAGAAAAACATATGGCTTTTCTTCTTTTGTCATTATCATTAATATGGCGAATTGTCTCAAGAGATTTGGTTAGGGTAGATCATCTTTGTATTCCTTGAATAAATTCTTTCAGAATCATTTGAGTATCAATAAGTGCCTTTAGAAGTATTTGCTTTCTTTTCAAGAAATACCAGAACAATTACAAGAATTGAAAGAGGCAACACAATGTGTTCAGACCTTTTGTACAAAAGGTGTAAAATATTATGGTAATGACAGAATAAATCAAGTGGGGGAGATCATATTAGTATATGGCTGCTGTTTTTTTCATACTAAACAAAGTATATCAGTAGTAGAGATATCTTATAATCTTATTGATTTGTCTGCCTAAACTGTCTTTCAAACTGGACACCCCCCACTTTTTTTTAATGTGACAGACTTAACCAGGTCAATGTTAATGTCTATTCCCATCACATTTGACAAGCCCTTGTGTGTTAATAGGGGCCAAACACAAACGATTTTTATGAAGACAACTTGTAAATAGCCAGTATTTCTCTTTTTAAGTAGTTTGTGTGTCTGATCATGCTTTTGATTGTGACTTTGAGTTCTGTCATCTACATAAAAGATTTACTCGTTCATTTAATGAAACTGAATATTCCACCTTATTTTATGTCTTGACTTGGCTAGGATGGGCAGGATTTTGGAGTGCCCATCCACTAAGTTAACTTGAAAAGGACTGGTTTAGAAGATTGGTGTCTGGAGGGTATTGGATTATGTCCTCCAAAAAAATATGTTGAAGTCCTAAGCTGTACCTGAGAAAATGATCTTAATATGGGAAATAAAATTTTGATTTTTGGGTGCTATTAGTTAGCAACATCTTAAAGGAGTCGGGTGGGCCCTAATTTTGGTCCTTTCTGAGTGGCATCTTATTAGAAATGACAGGCTTGGAAACAGAGTTACACACAAAGGGGAGACGTGTGTGGAGGCACAAGCAAAGGAATGCCAGGGATTGCTGGCAGCCAGTAGAAAGTAGAAGAAAGGCAAGGGACCACTCCTGTCTCTGAGCCCACAGAGGGAATCAGCGTGTGTGATACCCTGATTCGGATATCTAAGCCCCAGAATTGTTTACGGAAACAAATTTCCATTCTTTGGAGTCACTGGCTCTGTGTTTTTTTGTTGCGGCAGATCCAAGGGACGGAGACAGTCCTGTCGCCATCACAAGAGAGCCAGGCAGGGGCCTGCGTAGACACCACCCCGTCCTTTGCTTAACGAGGACCCCAAACCCAGGGAAATGTAACCGTTTTCCCGAAGAAGGTCTCACTGGCCAGGTATCCCAGGTCCATAATGTCACCCCTGGGCTCTGCCCAATGCGACACGCTGGACTCAGTGCAGTCTCTTACCTCTTCATGGTCCCAGGCCCCCTTAAGAATCTGAGGCTTTGGACCTTCAACTCAGCATGACCCATGTGCCTTTGCAGGTTTGCACACACACTCTGGGGAGCTCGTGGATGTCCCGGCTGAGCAGTAGCGCCCAAGCAAAGAACCCTGTGCTGAGAGGCAGTGAGGTGCTGTAGACACTGGGTGGGTGCTGTTCTTTGCCTTGCTTTCCCTCGCTTGCTGTGTACAACGCAAGTCCACGGTCACTTCGCACTAGGTGGTATTTTTCTCCCATCCTGAAAGTCTTTTTCGATAGCCTCCTATGCACCAGGCCCTGGTTAAGCATTCGGGAGACAGCAGAGAACAAATGGACTCCTTGTTGGATGAAGCTTATGTTCCGATGTCGGATGATAGTCAGTGGACAAATATACAAGTAAATATGCTCTGTGTATGGGTATATACATACATGTATGTTTTTATCTGTTGACTCTACTGTTCCTTCATGTGTGCATGTTATCTATACATACAGTGCAATGATTCAGTACAAGGGATGAGAGAGGATGAGACGGGTGCGTTGGTAGGCTTGACGGTGACCGGAAGTTTGGACTTCATCCGACGGAGATGCTGAGGAGGGACATTGCATAGACGGTTGGGTCAGAGTGCGCGTGGGGGCATCTAGGTTTCTTGTTGGGAGCGCTTCCACTGAGATCCCACTTAGCAAGACCGGGAGCTCAAGGAGGAGCAGGGCTTAGGGGAGAAGACAGCGAATTCAACTTTGAAATCTCGGTGATTATAAAACCTCTTTGTATGTGTTGGATGAGAAGTTCTATCTCATCCACCCATTTGTTTGCCCATTTCTCCCCTCATCCATTTGTCTGTCCATCCTGTCATCCATCTGTTCATCCACCTGTCCACCTACCTGTCTTTCATTTACTCCCTCGCCCTCATCCAGGGATTCCACTCTCAACTGATCTTTGTATTAATTATTGCTTGGGGAGCTGTAACATGGTGTTTTAGCAGCTGTCATTGGTTCTCTGATCATACTGATTGTTCTGAAATATGGTGTAAATGGAACAAGCAGGATAATGCTTAATTGCCTCCCTTTAATTGGGACTGGAAGTTTTTTCTTTTTTTTAATCTCAACACTAAGATTTTTGCAGAATAATTTCAAATTATAAAAAGTATGTTTTTGTTCTACTATTAACCAAACCCAAACCCCGCTGCCATCAAGGCATCTTTACTCACAGGGACTCTTGGTAGGGTGTCTGAGGCGAGGCTACACATCTTTAGGGAAACAGAAAACCACATTTTTCCTTCCCCAGAGAGGCCAGTGGGCTGGAACTACTGTGTGGTTAACAGCACAGCTTGTAACCAACAAAGCCACCAGACCTCCTGTTGGCATCTACAGGAAAATGTCCTGATCCAAACGGCCGTCATGACCTCTAGTCTTCTTGGAATTTGTATTCCAGTTCTGGGAAAGACAGACTTGACCTTGCAGAAATGAGCTACTTTGTCTCCCTCTCCTCCGTCCATAAGCAAGAGCACACTCATTTCCTGCCTCTGACAAAAGATCCCCGAGCATATGGTCTCTGTAAAACATTAACCACCACAGCAGTTAAACAGGGAAGGGAGTGAGTTCCTGGATGCTATGTCAGACTTTTCAAAATATGCCAGAGATCCCCTTGAGTCTTTATTCAACGACTAATGCAGAGTGGGGAAGAAGAAAATCCGTGAGTCAAGTCTTCCTGTTGAAGCCTCAACTGCCCCTGGACGCATCTGTCTCTTAAGTGTAAGGCCAGACAGCAAACGCCATGGACGACCAGAAACCAGGAGAGCAACAGGGACTTCACTTTGAGTGACTCCCTTCCTCCAGCTGGGTCTCGGAGTCTACTTCCCTTTCGATTGAGAAATTCTGTGGGTCTTCGTGGTTCGTTGATATGGCTCCAGGAAGAGCGAGTTTGCAACATCTGCCAACAGGGGGAATTTGTATTTCACTAGTAGAATCCCTGCCTTCCCTGTGGGAACTCTGGGTTCGATTCCATTGGCCAATGCCGCTTGAGTGCAGCCACCACTGAACTGTCGGTGGAGGCTTGCGTGTTGTCAGGAAGCCGAGTGGGTTTCAGTGAAGCTTCCAGACTAAAATGAAGTAGGAAGACAAGCCTAGTGGTTTACTTCTGAATCGGAACCAATGAAAATCACATCCACCATGACGATTTGATCCATAACTGAGCACAGGATGGCCTGGGAGCAGGCAGCAGTTGTGCACAGTCACCGTAAGCTGTGAATCAACTTGATGGACACTGACCCATGACATGGACGTTTTACATTCCCGTACCTTGTAGTCCCACGACTTTACTTCTAGGACCCTCTCCTATAAACATATTTGGGAGCAGCTTCTTGACCATATTCATATTCTACTGTATGATTAGTTACATCACATCATGGTTCAGCCTAACTGTAGAAAAGAAAAAAAGATCATCGGTGGAAAGATGGTGCTACTTAAAGTCAATTTGCTTTTACTGGTTACCTGCAACAATTTAAGCATCTGTTATCTGAAACAGGTTATAAGCTTTTGTTTCATAACATGATTTAGGACCTCTACTTTCCTAATTATTTTTGATAACTTATTGTTAATTGGGAGTTAATACATCATTCCATAGTTCAATCATGTCACGCAGAGTTGTATAGTTGCTACCTCAATCAGTTTCCAAACTTTCTTTATCTTCCTGGACTCCTTGGCAACGTCTCCCTGTACCCCTCCTCCACCACTGTACACTGTACACTGTACCCCCGCCACCCCCAACAAGACCCTTATTCTACTTGCTGTCTCTATAGGTTCATCAGTTCTCGATTCATAGACCAAAAAAAACCCAGAAAAACATATTGCACAACTTCAGGAGGGTGGGTACACACTGAACTGTGATCCACAGGTCAGCACTTCGAAACCACCAGGTGCTCCAAGGGAGCCAGTCGGGGCTTTCTACTCTTGCTAACAGTTACAGCGTCAGAAACTCACCGGAGCGGTGCCACTGTCCCCCAGGGTCTCTATGAGTCAGCATCAACTCAGTGACAGTGAGTTTGGTTTGTTTAACATACTTACAATCTATAGGTTATCGTCCTCTTTTCACACTTATGTTGCTGTGGCCCCAGATATTGTCCCATTTCATTTAGTAATAACTAGGTTTCACTAATCCACAGCTAAGGGGCCTCGGTGGTGGGGTGGTTATGTGTTGGGCAACTTCACTGAAAGATCCGTAGTTTGAAACCCCCAGCGGGTCTACAGGAGAAAGTCCGGGCTTTCTACTCCGGTTAAGAGTTAGTCTCCCAAACCTACTGGGGACGCTGGGCTCTGTCCCAGCGGGCCGCTGTGAGTCAGGATAGAGCCAATGGCAGTGAGTTTCTGAGAGACACAAGCTGCCCAGGAATTTGTCCTCTAAACGTAACCGAACACAGTGTCCCCATCAAACGCATGTGCAGAGTTCTTTTGTCAACCGCTGTACATGGACTGTTTTTTTTTTTTTTTACATTTTATTAGGGACTCATACAATTCTTATCACAATCACATGGACTGTTTTCAGTTTCGGGGGAAAACCGGTTGTCAAGCTGATTCTGACTCATCGCAACCTGATTACCTTAAATTTTAGGGAAAATCGGTGCCTTTTTCAACTTCCTGTATTTTTGCCGGCAACAAGGAGGGGTGGAGCGGATTACTGGGGTAGGATGGGGAGTGGGGGTGGGGTGGCGGTGTTGGTGAGCTGGCATCCTGACGCTGCAGTTTTGGTTGGATCTTTGGGAACCTCTTAGAACCTGGTATTCTGTATGCAGTGTCTGTGTGTGGCAACGTCCGCCGTGGTTCTCAACCTGTGGGTAGCGACCCCTTTGGAGACTGAATGACCCTTTCACAGGCCCAATTCCTAAAAGTACCAAAACTACAGTGATGAAGTAGCAACGAAAATAATGTTAGGGGGGGGGGGTCCCACCAGGACTGTCTTCAAGGGTCGTGGCCTTAGGAAGGTTGAGAACCACTGACCTAGAGAATGTTTTCATTTCTACCAGGGCATGCTAGTCAAGGGTGGCCTCGTCTTAGCTATCTGTCATTGACAGGTGACGTCTCTTCCCTGCTGGGAGTTTTCATTTGCTTTTAATGTTACTGGAAAGTGCTTGCTGCCCCCAAGAGCAGAAACTGAAATTCTGCCCAAGTCTTAGCATCTCTAATCAGAAGTAAATTAGGAGCCCATGCTTCATAAAGATAAAATTTGAATCTTCCCCTAATTCCACCCACCTGTCATTTTGTGTGTCGTGATGGCTTACCTGTTCCTGTGCTGCTGGAAGCCCCGCCATCAGCATTTCAAAAACCAGCAGGTCAGCCATGTGGCCTGGCTTTCAGCAGAGCTTCCAGACTGAGACAGACTAGGAAGAGACACCCAGCGCCCCATGAAAACCCAAGAATCGCAATGGAACATTCCCCAGACCGTGCTGGAAGACAATCCCATCGTGTAGAAAGTACTTGAATGACAGTGGACTAGATAGGACGGGTGACCACGGACGGGGCGCAGGACTGGGCAAGGTTCCCCTCTGTTGGGCACAGGGCTGCTGGGAGTTGCCCACTTGACGGTAAATACCAAGGTACCCTGCCGTGAGAAACACCAGGAAACCAAACCCCATCGAGTCGATTCTAACCCACAGAAGCCCTACTGGACAGCTGAGACTTGGCCCTGGGGGTTCTGAGTCTGGACATCTTGAAGGGGCTGGAAAGCCTTGCTGTTCTCCACAGGTAGAGGCTGGTGGCTTTGGGTTCTCAGCCCAGTGTGTAACCCACTACGCCCCCCAGGCTGCGTAAATGAAAAGCAGCTCTCTGCCTTGGTGGGGGCAGCAGTCTCGGTCAGAGCAGGGGGAATGCCAGCCCCCAGCCAGGGCCCACGCACCCAGGCACTGCAGTGCCCGCTCCTCAGACCTCTGCCTTCCCTGGACGCCTGGGCTTCCTAGAGCTGCCTTGGCATAAGAGCAGCAGGTGGGTAGCCCGAAGCAGCAGGCACGTAAGGCCCCCAGAGCTGAGGGTGGAGTGTGCGCATGTAGGATGTTGCACCTGTCGGTGTCTTCTGAAGCTGTCCCAGCCTCTCTGCCAGTTGCTGGCCCATTTTTGTTACCTGATTGGCTGCGTGTTTGGAGACTGGAGTGCATTTAAAGTGCCTTTTTAATAGGTTTTATGATCAATGTGAAAGATGCATCTCAAAAGATGTTTCTCACTGCCATCAAGTCAATTCCAACTCGGAGCCACCCTGCTGAACAAAGCAGAACTGCCCCTGCGGGTTACACAGGGCACGTCTTTACAGGAGCAGAAAACCTCAGCTTTCTCCCGGGGAGTCGCTGGGGGATTCTAATTGCTGAGCCAGCCACTCAGTCCCTAAAGTAACCCAGTGAGCCTCCAGAGAGCCTCCAGAAGTGTAGTTGGAAGCATTTGCCATTCTCTTGCTCCTGTCTCCAACTTCCTCTTCCCAGTTGTCCCTCTGTCGCACTCTCCTGGAAACCCCCGCCTGGGGTCAGTCCCTGCTGCCTCCCTGAGCCCTTCCAGGGAGCAGCCTGTGCATAGAGTACAAGGCTTTGGGTTTCCCCAGTCAGCCATCCAAGCCTCTACTCAACTGCTTCTTTAATGTCCCATCATCCGGTCCCAGCAAAGAACGACAGAGAACTTTCTGGAAGGCACTTCCTCTCTCTCCTTCCTTCCATCAAACCCAGGCACCTACCAGCACATGAACTGCCCTTGTCCCTATCCCATGGCTCTGTGCCCAGGGGTCAATTCCTACTCAAAGAGACCCTTTGGGGCAGTAGACCTGCCCATGAGGTTGCTAAGGCTGCCGTCTCTATGGGAAAAGGCTGGTGGGCTCGCACTGTCCACCTTTCACTCAGGAACAGAGAATGTGACTATCGTGTCACCAAGCTCCTTCCTCCTAGAGTAGAAATGTCCATCCTCACCCTTCCCCGGGCCCTGTGCTCCGCACCTCCGAGTCCCGAGCACGGATTCTTCCCGGTTGCCCCTTCTCTGTTATTTCTTTAACATCGGCATCTAATCTGGTTAAGTTGAACCAGTTTAGCCAGTTGAAAGGTTCCCCCTTCACCCCATTGCCATGTCGTCGCTTTCTACTCCCAGAGACCCGTGTGTATCGGTGGAATTTCACTCCATGGGGTCTTCAGTGATTGACACCCAGTGGATCACCAGGCCTTTCATCCACAGCACCGGTGAACGGGGTGGATGCAAACCTTGTGCGCCACCTGAGCTCCTAAAGCAGGGTCACCACACTTCACAAAAGAAAATGCAGGAGGCTGGTGACATCGGGAGTTCAAGTAAACAACGAATAAATCTTTCCTACGTCCCAGATATTCCATGGGACAAACTTATTCTGAAAATAACAACAGCAACCACCACCCCACCCCGCCGCGCTCTGCTGTCTGCCGGCAGTTCTAATTTAACTGGGCACCTCTTATCTTATTAGCAGCACCAACAGCAACCACCACCCTGCCCCGCAGCGCTCTGCTGTCTGCCTGCGGTTCTAATTTAACTGGGCACCTCTTATCTTATTAGCAGCACCGCCCCTGAGTGCCTCGGTGAGCCTCGAGTGCCCAGGCATGCTGCTTTGTTCTTTCACGGCCAGGCTTTGGCAGAGTCTGGGTTCTGTAGCCTTCCGACCCCCACTGAGTCGCCCCATCAGAGCCTCTGGCCTGGAGCCATCTCAGAGAATACTGAACCTACAGTATTTCTGTCTCCGTTTCAGCTTCCTGCTCAGAAAAACTCCCTGTTCCGAGTGCCCAGTCCATCTTCCCTGTACTGCTGCTTGCTTCAGGCTGTGCGCCATCCGGCCCCTGCTCAGACCCCAGACGACTTCTGATTCGGATGTCTCTCACCTGCAGCATGGAAGAGGGGTGGGTGCAGACCACCAGCGTGTGCCGGCGGCACAAGGAGACCCACTGGCCATTGGGTGCCTGCTGCCGTGCTGGTCTCTGTGAGAGGAAGTTTTATTCCAGTAGGGTCTATGCAAGTAGTGTCCTTCTTGGTGACCCCAGACAGTGTATGTGCAGTTATGGTTACCCTGGTCATAACCCATGGTTACTCAGTCATACCCTCCCCCCACTACCACCCACGATCCTGTAGCTCAGTACATTGGACCGTCACCTCTGTGGCTTGTCAGTGGCCTTCACTCTAGCTACTCTCACCTGGTGAATTTGGAGCTCTTTGGCCTCTGTGATGACATACCCCATCCCCCACCCACGTAGCCTCAGGTGCCTCTGGCTGCCCAGGGCTCTGCCCATGACCTCAGCGTCCTCCAGGCTTTGCTCACCCTCCACCGGGCATCCTGCCGAGCCCAGCCCAGCACTGACCAGCCTCTCTTGACCTTCTCCAGAGTTCATTGGTTCTGTGACAGGGACGATAAACGCCCCCTTCCAGTGCCCAGGCCTGAGACCCGAGCCCAGTCATCCACTTCCCGGCCCCAGTTTCTTCCCTGGCTATCATTTCTCGTGACTACCTCTTCCCCTGGATTCCCAGAACAGCCACCGAGCTCAGCTTTGCAGTTGAATCAGCTTGTCAGGGAGAGCTTGCTAAAATGTAAATCAAATCCAATTGATTTTGAGCATCTTAACTTTGTTGAGAAGGTCTGGGTATCTGGTCACTGCTGCCTTGGTCCCTCCTGGGTCTCCAGCTCCAGTCGTCTACACCAGCTGTACCCTTTGCTCCCTCTGGGAAATGCTGTGTTTAAGGATCTCTTACTCCTCTGGCCGGCCCTCATCATACCAGGCAGTCCCTCCTTCTAGTGTGACCATCCCAACTTCCCAATGTATACAGCTCCCTAGCACACAGCTGTCTCTGCCAGCCAGAGTGGCCCAAGAGGGACAGCCAAGACTCTCTTCTATTTCACAAACACCTACCCAATGTCACCATTCACCTCGAGTGTGTCCTCCTGTGGTGGCTTGTGTGTCATTCAGATGTTAGAAACCATGCCACCAGATTTCAAATGCCAGTAGGGTGATTCACCATGGAGAGGTTTCGGTGGAACTTCCAGATTGAAACATACCAGGAAGGAGGACCTGTCCTGTGGGTCTACTTCTGAAGAAATTGCCCCTGAAAACCCCGTGGATTGCCGCAGAACGTCGTCTGATGTGATGCCAGAAGACAAGCCCTCAGAGGACATCTGGGAAAGAGCAGCCTCCGCGAGGACAGACAACCTTGACCTCAGTGTAGAGCTTTGGCACTTCCTTCGTTGATGTGGCAAAACTCAAAATGAGAAGAACCGGCTACAGACATCCACTGATAACTAGAGTGTGGAATGTAGAATGTTAATCTAGGAAAATTAAGAGTCACCACAATTGAAACAGAAGGCATGTAGATGCTGGGCACTGGTGAGCTGCTGTGGACCACTCTGACTCAGACAAGCATGTGGCCTACTGTGCCGGGAGGGGCGCCTTGAAGAGGAAGGGCACCCCGCTCATCGTCAAAAAGAACATTTCAACAACTATCTTTAAGTACAATTCGGTCACTGCCAGTAACTGGATCATATTCATATGCCTACAAGGAAGACTGGTTAATACAGCTATTCAAATCGGCACACCAACCACTAATACCAAAGATGAAGAAAGTTGGAAACAAAGAGGGATCGATAGTTAGAACGTACGGCCTTGGTGGTAGAAATGAAACTAGATAATCTCGTAATACAATTTTGCAGGATCAGGACTTTTCCTTATACACACCCATTTTCAATAACATAAATGGTGACTATACGCGTGGGTGTCAACAGATGGAATACACAGGAATCAACTCAACATCTGTGGAAAGGGAGTGGAGAAGCTTGATATCATCGGTCAGAACAAGGCTGGGGTTGACTGGAACAGACCATCCATTGTTCATGCAAGTTGCAGCCGATGAAAACAGAGACAACACCGTGCAGGTCAAAGTACAAAGTTAAATACACTTCACCTGGGTTAGAGACCACATAAAGAACACTAAGGACAAGAGAGCAGCTAAGTCGTAGGGTGACATCAATGACATCATATATGAAGAGAGCAGAGTCTCATGAAGAAAAGGCCAACATAGATAAGAGACTCTGAAGCATGCCCTTCAATGTTGAATAATTAAAGCAATGATGAAGTAAAACAGCCAAATAAAATGTATTTCAAAGATAGCTCACGAAGACAAAGTAAAGGTGATCATGAACTGTGCAAAGACACTGGAGTTAGAAACCCAAGAGAAAAACTCTCTCGGCGTTGCCCACGCTGCAAGGACAGGGAGAAGAGGTGGAAGAACTTGCAAGGTTGACGGTTTCTCTGGGCAAAGCGTTGAACGATGTGGGAAGCTTCGAGAGAAGAGGGAGGAGGGAACGCAGAGAGTTACTGTACTAAAGAGGATCGGTCAGTGGTTCAACCATTTCAGGAGGTAGCACATGATCAAAACCCAATGGTATTAAAGGAGAAGTCCAACTTGTACCGAAGACATTGACAACCACGAAAATAAATAAATAGAACTTCCAGAGGCAACACAGTACCGGCTGAGATCCTTCAACAAAGAGAGCCACAATGAAAGTGCCCGTGCTCGTGTATGCCAAGGAATCTGGAAGACTTATCTGGCCAACTGACCGACGAGGCCCATACTCATGCCCATTCCAAACAAAAATGACCCAAGAGAATGCAGAAATTATGCAGCACTTTGCTAATATCACACGCAACCAAAAGTTTTGTTGGACTCAGTAATGGTTGTGACAGTACATCCACAAACAGAAAGCTGCCAGAAATGCAAGCTGGACACAGAGGAGGATGTGAAACGAGGGGTGCCGTTGATGATGTCAGAGGGATCTTGGCTGAAAGCAGAGAATATTCGAACGATGCTTCCTTGTGTCTTATTGACGACACGAAGGCATTCGACCGTGTGGATCATCACAGATTTTGGATAACGTATTAAGGATGGAAATCCCAGACATCTCACTGTATCCATGGGAAACCTATACACAGACCCAAAGGCAGTCCAAACAGGGGCTACTGAATGGTTTCAAGGTAGGAAAGATGTGCGTGTCGGGGCTATTCTTTCACCACACGCATTCGATCTGTGTCTAAGGAAATCATTTTAGAAGCTGGACTATCTGTAAAAGGAGCCTCGGGAATAGAGAACAGTTAGGAACAACCTGTGATCTGCAGGTGATAGACCTTTGCGTGCTGAAAGGGCAGAGGGATTGAAACACTTAATGATGAAGACCAGAGACTACAGCCGCCAGTTTGGAATACACTTCAACATAATTTTTTTAAAATCATCACAACGGGAACAATATACCGCATCACGATAAACTGAGTAAAGACTGAAGTTGCCGATCAAGGACGTCATTCTACACGCCACAGTAGTGCTCATGGAAGCAGCCGGCTAGGAGTCAAGCAACCGGCAGACCTGCTGCCAAACACGGCGTTTAAAGTGTTTTTAAAACAGTCGGACTGGCATGGGATTCACGTATCATGCAATTCAATAGTTCAATTACTTCAAGAGGAGTTGTACAATCTTAAGTGGTTTTTAAAAAACAAAGTTGTCGCTTGGGGGACTAGAGTGCGCCTGGCGCAAGGAGTGCTGTTTTCAATGGCTTCACATGCATGTGACAGTTGGGCAAGGAAACCAGGAGGAAAGAAGAATTAATGCATTTGAACTATGCTATTAGCAAAGAATATAAAATGCACCACTGACTGCCAGAGAGATGAACAAATCTGTCTGGGTGAGTCTGAGTAGACTAGAGAAACAAACTCACAGAAACTCATATGGATAAGGGAGAGTTTTAAAGGGTAAGTGTACATTAAGAAAGCATCCCAACTCAGTGCTATCCAAGCTCATAAGTTCAATATTAGCCCATCTGTCCAACACTGATCTACAAAGTCTTCCTCAATTTCACAGAACACACGCAATGATGCCAACTGCAGGAGGAAAGCCGAGTCAGTGAATGTGTAAGCATTTCAGCGCCGGCAGGGGTCTCCACACGGCTGCTCCAGCGCTCAGGACTGCATCGGGGTAGGTCCATGTGGCTTCTCCTCAGGGATGTCTTGCAGGAAGTGAGCCTTGCCAGCTGAAGCAGGGAACTGGCTAAGGCAGCTGCCCCCTGGTCTGACCACCAGAAAGCAAGAGACCCGAGAACCAGAAAGGTGAGGCTCACCGAGCCATTTATCTCTCCACATGTGTTTATCGGCCAGGTTGGCACAATAAACCTTAACTATCTCACTGTCTTAAAAGAATAACAGCCAGAAGCTCCTTAGAAGGGAGACTGTTGAGACTTTGTCTCCTGTCCTTTGAACATGTTATCAGGAAAGATTAATCCCCGGAGAAGGACATCGTGCTTGGGAAAGTAGAGGGTCAGTGACGCAGTGGCTGCAACACTGGGCTCCAACCTAGGGCTGATTTGGAGGAGGGCGCAGGACTGAGCACTGTATGGTAGTCTTTGGACAGACAGAGTGGCTATGGGTCTGAATTGACTCC
This sequence comes from Tenrec ecaudatus, assembly GCF_050624435.1. Lineage (NCBI taxonomy): Eukaryota > Metazoa > Chordata > Mammalia > Afrosoricida > Tenrecidae > Tenrec > Tenrec ecaudatus. Next base: position 31,851,019 of record NC_134530.1, read on the forward strand.
GTAACACCTAACAACAGTACATTCCTGATGCCCATCCTGACACCTGGCACCCAGCAGGTCTGCCAACAGCTTTGGGTCAAATAGAATCCTCTTCAGGAACTCCACTAATACCCTGCTGTAGCGCTGACTGGATTCCACTTGTCCACCCTCAGCTGGAAAATGGATCCTTCATCTCTGAGCTGTTGATCCTAATAGGTGCCACGTGGAGGGCAGACACGGGTGCAGGGTGTGGAGCGCAGACAGTGGGGTGCGGGTGCGGGGCGTTCGCTCCATGAAGGAGTCATTGCACGACAGAATCCGCCACCGCAAAGAACGCACGAGAGACAGGATGTGGGGGCTGCTCCAGTGACGTAATGAACCTGCATCCCTGGGAATCAATATTTCTACAGAAGCAATGTTCATGTTCTATGACTGATCACTGTGCGGCAGACAGCAAATGGGATCCCAAGCTCCACATCTTCAACCTGCCTCGCAGTAGTCTAGTCTCCGGCAGCGCACAAAGACCGGCACCTTGCTTCCCAGTCAGCCGTCAGGTGGGACTGATCTCACAGGATTAGCACAGCACCAACGAGCACTGACGGCTGAGCCGCTGCTAACTCGGTCTCTTGTTTCTGAAGCTGGCAGGTGGGTGTTTTCCTAGAGACCCCTGCAGCGCACAGGTGGCGACCACTCCTACAGCCCCTCGTGCACCGACCGCACGCAACCCACTCGGGCTGGTCTGACGGTGCGGCCCACCCACGTATGGAAACAGCTGCTCGGCGATGCCCAAGGCGCCCACTTGAGTAGTCAGACGCCCCTCATATCAAAAGTTTCCATCTGTTTCTTCCACCGGCACCGGAGAGAGAGACTCAAAGTGCTTGATGTGGCCTGCGCTTGTTTTTGTGCCTCTTAGGAACCCACTTCCCACATGTGTGTCTCTAAGGATGGAAGTTCGTTTGTCCCAGAGAACATTCACCGTGGTTTCTACCAAACCCAATCATTGGATTTCAGAAATGAACTCGAAAGCAGGATCGTTTTCTTTTGTCTTGATTTTCTCCTCCCACCGCCCCCCTTCATTAACTGTCTTTGAGGAAGAGATGACTCATCCCCCAAGTTCCTGTGTGTGTTTTTTCTTTCATTTATAACATTTACACCAAAATATACTACTGATATTGCAGTCTGTGTAGTAAAAACCACCTGTCAGGCAAAAAAATACAAACCAACCAAAAAACCCTAAAACCCTCTCTAGAAGAAACTGTCCATTTTCTCTGGGGCAAATGAGAACTGAGTTAGGTTTTCTTGAATGTTCCCAACACAAGACGATGGGGTGTGACCAGTCCCTTCTCCGTGTGCAGGTAACAAAGAGCAAACGAAGAAACACACTGTGCTCTGAGCCAAGAAGGGGAACTCACTGGCTTGTGGTTTGGAGAGTCAACTGGACTCTGGAAGAGGCACTGATCAATGCCCTAGACCAGTGGTTCTCAGCCTTCCTCATGCCACGACCCCCTTATACAGTTCCTCATGTGGTGGTGACCCCCACCCCCCAACCATAAAATTATTTTCCTTGCTACTTAATCACTGTCCTTTTGCTACTGTGATGAATTGGGTGACCCCTGTTGAAGGGTCGTTTGACCCCCAAAGGGGTCACAACCCACAGGTTGAGAACCGCTGCCCTAGACACTGCTGTGCAAACCTCTTATGTCAAAGCCTGGGACCACCATGACTTTTCACTTTTTCTTGCCGGGATACCAAGTTAAGGGACCTCTGAGGCCGCTCATTACTGTTCAGGCTCCTGAAACATCAGACAACTTCACCCACAGAACTTATAAAGCACAACCAATTGCCATTGAGCTGCTTCTGATGTGTGGAGACCTCATGTGTGTGGAGCAGAGCAATTCTCCAGGGGGCTTCACAGCTGGGACTTCTCAGAAGGAGAATGCTACGTCCATCTTTCAAGGTGCCCCTCGATGGCTTCAAATTGTCAACCACTTGGTTAGCAGGCAAACACTTAAGCCACTGAACCAACCGCTACTGAAGTTCTAGCAAGGGTCATTCAAAGTACTGGAGTATTCAGATAGGATCTTAGATATTATCATTCGGTATGAAGCCGTGTGCCCTTTCTTAGCCCCAAGTGGAGTGTTTTCATGTGGCTTGGCAAGATTTCTTGGAAAATTAGAAGGAAAAAAATCTTCCATAAGAGAGGGAGAGGAGAGCAAGGAAGAGCGGGGGGAAATGAGGAGCTGATACCAAGGGCTCAAGTAGAAAACAAATGTTTTGAGAATGATGAGGGCAACAAATATACAAATGTGCTTGACACACAATGGGTGGATGTATGGATTGTGATAAGAGTTGTATGAGCCCCCAATAAAATGATTAAAAAAACATTTTAAAATGTTTTAATATAATAACAAATTTCTTATCAAAAATAGTCAAGAAAGCCAAATAGAAGGACTTCATATATTTAAATAAAAACATTTGCCCAGGAACAAATACTTTATGATTATGTCATACATCAGAGACTAGGAAAACAATCTTATAAGGAAGAAAAAGAGATATAGCGATTATTGCATTAAATTTATCTCATTCTGTGATTGTCTCAGACTGATGCTGAAGTTTATACTCACAAGTGTTCATTTTATTGCTTTGCTCTGTGATTTCATATATTGAGTGTATGGAATGTGGCACAGAGAGGCATCCTCTGCTAAGGTCCCATGGAGCCTTTGAATCGCCGTTGTCATTGGGATTCCCTACAGATAGTTCTTAAAGGAGCATAATATTCAAGGCAGATGTTCTTTACTGGTCACACTGGTTTTAGGAAGGCCCAAGGGGATATCTTTAGTTTAAGGTTTAAAGATGAGCTCACAGGCTCATCCAGTCTTAATAACTCCAGAAAGTCTGGCATCTGTGAGAATTTTACATTTTGTTATAAATCCCACCCACCACCCAACACCCCGCCCCCCGCCCCACCTTCGATCAGGATTCTTCTTTAGAATCTTTTGTCAATACGTCAGTAAAGCCGGGCACCATCTAATTCTTCTGGTCTGCTGGCAAAGGAGGCAGTGGCTCATGGAGGCAATGAGTCCACATCCTTGCCCCATTCCTGATTCCCCCCCTTCCTCGGTTGTTCCAAGTGTGTAGAGACTGACTATGGTACCTTAGACGGCCTCTTCCAAGCCTTTAACCCCGGCACCACCCAGTGGACTCCCAGGGCCAGCTCAGAAAAGAAAGATGAGAGTGTTTCCACAACTTAAAGAAGGCGATCGATGTCATGGACGCGGACATGCAGAGCCTGTGGAATTGGTGTGCGTTTTGTCAGGTGGATGCCCAACAGGAACAAAACGAATAGAATGCTAAGACCAAAGCCAAGTTTGTTGCCCTTGAGTTGATTCTGGGACTGGGATTCAGAGGGAGCCCCCAGGACAGAATACAAGTGTTCCCTAAGGTTAAATCTTTATGGATTTATACATATATCCGACTAGCTTACACACCCACCCACACCCACACACACACACACACACACACACACAATTTGTGAGAAGAGATCTAGCTCCGAGGGAAGTGAAAGGAAGGCCAAAGGTGTGAGGGTGAAGGGACCCACCGGATGCCCAAGCACGTTTGACTCCTTTCAGGCGCTCTCTCTGTGGTTTGGGATTTTCCCTCTGGACCTCAGTCTCGGCCACTCACCACACTCTCCCCCTGGCCGTGAAAAGGTCATTGTGCTAAATGATGGCACCATTGGAAATTCTGGTTGGGGATAGTTTACGGTCTATTGTCACATACCATTAGCGTAAGGAAAAATGGAATTATTTAGATGAACATTTTAGCGAAACAATTGGGCCCTTCATGATTCAATTTTAAATATGATTCTCTTTGGGTTTCAAAATCACAAGTCCAAGACCCTTGGGTCGCATCTAGAAAATGTCTTTTGGCCACCAGCTCTGGCTCAACTGTTAGAAGGGGTACATTTTCAAAGGCCAATCTCACTAGCATTTGGACAGAAAACGTGCCAGAGGCTCGTCCTTGGCCTTCCCTAGGAAGGCCTTTTGCCCTGTGAAGGGCCCGGAGACAAAGGTACTCGAGTCTCTCCTTTGCTTCTTTTTGAGGCTTCTGCCTCAGGGCTCGCGGGCTCCTTCTTCTTCCTCGGGAAATCGGCAGCTACATGCATCTTCCTCCTGGGCAGTTTGTACTGGTTTTATAAAAGCTGCGGAGAGACACGGTGAGTTAGAAGCTACTCAGCTTTTCTGGTCTGTTGTCATCTTTTAACTATTATTCCCCACAAAGTAGCAAACGTTTTCAACTGTGATTCTAACCAGATATCAAGACAGGCATGAGCTTTCTCCCAAAATAATTTAATTCTGAGATGCGTGTCCTCTTACCAATACTTCTGATTGGTTTCTTAAAGATGGCTTCATTTTCGAAAAGTGGTTGAAAAAAAATGGTGAGCACGAATCACCGCACTATAAAATATTAGTCACAGATCAAATGCTGATTCCATTCAGCAACACATATTTTGGTCTTCAGAATTACTGAGAGTAGGCATCAGATACCTTTTTAAAAAATGCTTATGCATGTTAAAGATTCTAAAGATATTCTCAGTCACATAATCCCCCCCCCACTCCCACCCAGGAGGATGAACAACAGAAACACGGGTGAAGGGAGACAGCAGTCAGTGTAATATACAAAAACAATGACAATTTATCATTTATCAAGGGGCCATGAGGGTAGGAGTTGGGGGGAAGGAGGTAAAAAAGAGGAGTTGATACCAAGGGCTCAAATGGAAAGTAAATGTTTAGAAAATAATGATGGCAACATATGTGCAAGTATGCCTGAGACAATTGATGTGCGGATTGTTATAAAAGCTGTAAGAGCCCCCAGTAACAGGATCTTAAGAAACAAATGTACAGCCGGGGCGGGGTGGGGGTAGATGTTCTCACTGGCTCCATGAAGAGCTGGCGGATGTCTTGTGAACTGATTTGTCCATTATGAAGACAGTGCAGCTTCCTCGTGCTCTCTTACCCATTTGTATGAAGTGTTGTGTTACTGCTGGTCAGCAAAACGCCCGGCCCCATCGTCACACGCTGGTGACTAGAGAAAGCATAACCCCAACCCAACGGCAGCACCATCTCACCAAGAACTTCCCAAACCCGGTGGACACTATCAGTACCAGTGAGATGTCTCTTTGCTTTTGAAATATCAATGACAATGGAGATGTTCCAGAAAGATGGAGGAATGGTGCCTTTCTTGATTTCTCCTGCGAAGAACAACCAAAAACTCTGGATCCAATGCGTAAAACAACCATGAAGTAACTCTAATGAAGAGAGCAGCTGGGGACCTCGGGGTCCAAGGAAGGACCTGGGGATACATGAGTTGCGTTTTCTTTCTGCTCAGCTCTCCCATCAGGGGACTAGAAGCCAGCACCCCAGAAATGACCAGGAGGCCCCAAGAAAGCCTGCCCCTCTCTAGCATGCTATCAAGAAAGGGGCGACAGCAAAACAGGAAACTTTTACATAATAGCTGCTCTCCTCCAGGCAAACCCCACAGGAACAAAACGAGTGGCTTCACTGGGCGAAGGCTAGTGTTGAGCCAGAGCTGACACCCTCGTCTCACCCTTCTCACCGGGTGTATCAGGCATCTAGTGGGAAGACAGGACTGTCCCCACAGCCTGTCCGTAAGGAAGCACTCCTTTCCAGCCCAGTCACAGTAGTAGTGGCAGGAGCCTGAACACCCACACATACCCAGTACTGAGAAGAAGCCCCTCACTCCCTGCCCCCCAGGAAGTCAGTATACTACCTGAATTTCCACCCTCATCTCGCAGCAACAAGGCGGCAGCACCCGCGTTCCTCTGCTAGCGCAGCGCCAGAGGAGATCTGAGAAAATGTTATCTACACTCGGGGTCTCATAACCTGCTCTCCCAAGTAGCCAGGTTTTAATTAAACAAATCACATGTCCACAGTCCTGGTGGGGGGACGGGGGCCATCTGGGTCCATTGGCATAGCGTAGTTCATAAAGACAATGCCCTACATCCAAATATGGCTGGTGGCGGCTGGGATCTTAAACGCATGCGACTGACCATCTAAGGGGCACCTACCGGCCTCTGCCTTTCTCGGGGAAAGAAGAGTGAAGGAAGCCAAAGGCTTGAGGAAACAATGGGTGCAAAGGACTGACTGATGGACCCCATGAACTTAGCCTCAAGTCTGACACCAGAAGAACGAGAGGGTTCCCCGAGGCCACCACCAACTGCCCTGACCAGTGTCACTATAGGAGGTCCCAGGCAGTGCGAAAGAAACATGGAGAATGAAATGCAACTTCGTTAAAAAAATAAAACAGACTTATTGGTCTACCACACATTAGTGGACCTCCTAAGACTATGACCCTTGTTCAGACTCAGATCTGAGTCCCAGAGAGATTACAGTCAACAACGGCGAGGGCTGCAGAGATAACAGTAAAACCCGTCAGGAGTGTGTTGCTAAGATGTTCAACTACACCGAGCGACCAACAGGGCAGTATTTGCCCAGAAGCAGCACGCAGACCGCAAATGCGGTGGGAAAACGGAATGAGTGGAAACAGGACGCCCTGGTGGAAAGTGGGGAGAGTGCGATGTCTTGAGGGGATTGTAACCCAAGTCCTGAAGCCATCTAGGTACGTATAATTCTAGGAAACTCATTTGCTTTGTAAACTTTCACCTAAACCACACTAGAAAAAATAAAGCAAATCACACGACACAGCAAGCCTAGGAAGATCTCGGTTTGAATGAGAAAAGGGAATCAACACCAGATGTCAGGCCTAGATGACACAGATGTTAGAATTATCTGGCAATGATTCTAAAGTAGCTATGATAAAATATGCTTCAGCACGCGATTAGGAACATGTGGATTTTTTTGTCTCTGAAAGAAATAGGATATATAAAAAACAAGTAGAAATTTGAGACCTGAAAGTTAAAATAATTGAAATTTAAAATTTCACGAATGGACTCAACAGCAGAATGGAAAGAATAGGGAAAAAATGGTTATTTAATCTAAATATCAGACAAAAGCAGTTAATGGAACCTCTGAGATGCGTGGACCTATAGCAAAGGATCGAATATTGGCCGTGAGAGTTTCCAGAAGAAGAGAAGAAGGTAGGAATGAAAACATATTTGAAAAAAAAATGGCAGAAAAACCCTCAAATTTTGGATAAAAGTGAAAAAACTTACAAATTATTAAAACGTGGTAACTCCAAGCAAGATAAAAATGTATAGCAGGACCCATCATATCCAAACTTATTTTTAAAAAGAGAGAGAGAGAGAGAGAAATTTGAAAGCAGGAGAGAGCAGCACTACCTCATGCAGAGAGGAAAGTCAACTGAAGTGACGGGGCTATCTCATCATAAACATGGAGGCACAATAAGTAGCACAGGAGCTAAAAGAAAAGAATGACCAACCTTAAATTCTATATCCAGTACAAATATCTTTCAGGAATGAAATGGAAATCAAGACATTCTCAGATTAAGGAAAAGTAAGACTCTGCTGCAAGCAGTCGCATGACTGCCTAAAAGACATTCTCCAAGCTCAACGCAAATATGAGGAGCTGATACCAAGGGCTCAAGTAGAAAGCAAACGTTTTGAGAATGGTGAGGGCAACAAATGTGCAAATGTGCTCGACACAGTGAATGTATGTATTGTGATAAGAGTCGTACGAGCCCCCAATAAAATGGTTAAAAGACTGTCAAAATAATAGTAATTTATGAATTATGAAGGGTTCATGAGGGAGGGGGAAGCGGGGAGGGAGGGGGAAAAATGCGGAGCCGATATTAAGGGGTCAAGTAGAAGGAAAACGTTTTGAGAATGATGATGGCAACAAATGGACAAATGTGCTGACACAACGGATGATGTGTGGATTGTGATAAGAATTGTACGAGCCCCAAATAAAATGATTTTTAAAAAACCTCTATACCAATCAAAATGGAATTCTAAAAAGTGTTAACCATAGAAACCCAGGACTAAAAACAGAAAAACAAACTAAAGTAAACAATAGGAGGAAATGGCAGCCATAACATATCAATAATTATATAAATTTAATTGTGTAAATACACTAACTAAATGACAGAGATTAGTAGGGTGGGGCTTTTAAAAGTGGCCTAACTGAATGTTGTGTGTAAAGAAAGAAAATTAAAATATAACTACTTTCAAGTAGGTTGAAAGTAAAAGCCTGGAAGGGTGGACTCCATAACCATGAATCAAAAGAAAGCGAGGACTGTATCAATATTCATTAAAGTAGACCTTAGGAAAAAGAAAATGGAGAGCTACAGAGGGACTTATATAATCCTTAAAGAGCTCCCCCAAAAGACGTAGCCGTCACAAATGTGTGCATGTGAATGATAGAGCCACAAAATAAGTGAAGCAAACATGATAGAACTGAAAGAGAAATAGACAAGTCTATAATTTATTTAAAGAGTTCAACATCTCTTTCTCCCAGTTGATAGAACAGCTCGACAGAATGGGTGCAGGGGGTTTCCGAGGGTGGTGGGGACAGACTCTGAATGTGGCCTCCGGAACAGGAGCTATCTCCTCTGTACCCCTTGTCTTACTCCTCGATGCCACCCTGAAGGCTGGAAAATCCAGTGACACTGTCAACCAAGGGTCTCTCATGAGATGTAGAGAGCCCCCACCCAACAGCAGCAGAGTCTCCCTTTGAAGCACCTGGGAGCCCCGGTGACAGAGTGATTCCTTACTGGGCTGCCATCCCAACTGCTCCTCGGGAGGAAGACGGGGCGTTCGACTCCTGTGAATCATGACAGTCTCGGAAACTCACGGGACAGTGCTGTGCTGTCCAATAGGACACAACTGCAGGGTAGAGCCTATGTCCCTTGAAGACAGGCTGTGAGTCGGCATCAGCTCGATGACAGTGAGATTTTATACACCCACCGAACAGAGACAAAGATAAACCCTATTCTAGACCATCCAACCTCAACACATGTGCATCACAGAAGTCCCACACAGTGTTTTCTGGACATAATGAAATTAAAATAATAATCAAAAAATATAAACAAGAGGCCATCTACCTCAGAATCAACAAAGCCCGCATGGAGGAAGCACACCAGTCTGTGTGACCACGAGCTGTCGAAGGGATCAGGTATCAGGCATCAATGGACAAGAAAAAATCATAGCATTGTAAATGAGGGTGAGTGCAGAGTGGAGACTCAGAGCCCATCGGTAGGCAACTGGACACCCCTTACTGAAGGGTTGTGGGGAGATGAGCCAGTCAGGGTGTAGGGTAGCAACGATGAAACATATAACTTTCCTCTAATTCTTAAATGCTTTCTTCCCCCCATTATCATGATCGCAATTCTACCTTAAAAATCTGGCTAGACCGGAAGATGTACATTGGTACAGATAGGAACTGGAAACACAGGGAATCCAGGACAGATGACTCCTTCAGGACCAGTGGTGAGAGTGGTGATACCTGGAGGGTGGAGGGAATGTGGGATGGAAAGGGGGAACCGATTACAAGGATCTACATATAACTCCTCCCTGGGGGATGGACAATAGAAAGTGGGTGAGGGGAGATGTCAGACAGTGTAACATATGACAAAATAATAACTTATGAATTATGAAGGGTTCATGAGGGAGGGGGGAAATGAGGAGCCGATATTAAGGGCTCAAGTAGAAGGCAAATGTTTTGAGAATGATGATAGCAACAAATGTACAAATGTGCTTGACACAATGATGTATGTATGGATTGTGATAAGAATTGTACAAGCCCCCAATAAAATGATTTTTTAAAAATAGATGAAAGACCAGAAAATCCTGGAGCATTTATAAATGGTTTGGGGGGCTAAAGAAAATCTCAAGGGAAATGTTTGAAAATGAAAAATTATGATTTGTAATTAATATAGTGCTCAGAAAGAAATCTATATCATTAAATGCTTACAGTAGAAAAATTAAGGGCAAAATAAACTATAAGGAAACAGAAGGAAGGAAGGAATAAAAATAAGCGCAGAAATCAATGGACTTGAAAATATAGAACAAGCGAGAAAATCAATGGAATGAAAACTGGTAAACTGGAGTTGATCAAAATGAAACACTTTTTCTCTGTGAGAGACCCTCTTCAGAGAGGTGGCACAAAGGGTTAAGCACTTGATTGATGGTCAAAATGATGGTAGTTCACCCGCACCCAGAGGCCTCTGGGAAGACAAGCTCGGCCATCTGCTTCCCAAAGGCCACAGCTTGGAAGCCTTCAGGAGCAGCTCTCTCCTGCGTCTGTGGGCCCCTCATAAAGTCTAACGTGACCGGAAGGCAAGCAGCAACAACAAAGCAAGGGGGAAGTGCACGGAAACCAGGCACTGCTCCAGAGTGCAGACGGAAGAGCCAACGTTCACCAGTGAGAAGCAAACACAACAGGCAAAGGCAAGCAGGAGCCGCTCATCAGAAAAGTTATGTAGATAGGCAACCATCAGAGAAATGCAAATCAGTAACACAATGGGATAGCACGGAAACCAATTGCTAGCAAGCTGCAGAGAAACTGGGTCTCTCGTACATTTCTGGTGATACCCCTACTCTGGGAAATTGTTTGGCAGTTTCTTTAAAACTACAAATGTACTTGTGGACACTTAGCCTAGAGAAATGAGAACGCAGGTCTACGCAAAATCTGTACGGGCTTCTTCACAGCGGCCTCCTCTATCGCCACCCCAAATGAGAAACAGTCAAAATGCCTCTCCAAAGGATGAGAAAACAAAGTGTGATGTGATCAGAGCATGGACTATTCCTGATCAATAAAATAGACCAAGATGGTCACACATTCACAGCAACTTGAATGGCTCTCAAGAGCAGTGTGCTGAGTGAAAAAAAGCAATATCCAAAGATCATGTGTATAACTCTCTCTCTCTCTCTCTCCACACACACACACACACACACACACACACACACACACACACACACACACCAAAAAACTGAAACATTTGGTTTTTTGATGTGAGGGGGATAGTGCATTTGGAGGTCGTTCCACCAGGTCAGACTGTTCATCAAGCTTTCTATGTAGAGGTTCTGAAAAAATTGCATGCCAGTGTGCGACAAAAAAAGGTCTGATTTGTGGCAGGCGGGGCACTGGCTTTTGCCACCATGACAGTGCACCTGCTCACGCACGCAGCCATCTCAGTGCGCCAGTGTCGGGCAAAACACAGCATGCCTCTCCTGCCCCGCGCACCTTCTCACCTGGCCTCGCGCCACGAGGCTTCTCTTAGTTTCCACGAATGAAGAGAGACATGAAAGGACAGCGATTTGACAACTAGAAGAGGTGAAGAAATAAACCAGAGGGCTGGGGGTGGGATGGGGTCTGGTCAGCCATCCAAACAGATGAGTTTGAAAAATGTTTCCGATCATGGAATCACAGACTTGACCACTGTGCTAAGTGTAATAGAGAGTACTTTGAAGGTGATAAGATTGTTTTGTAAAAAAGACATAGTTTGAAAAATAAAATTCCGGGGTTTGGGGGGTTACCACCGTGCTTGTATGTGTGTGTGCGTGTGTGTGTGTGAATCTATATATATCAGTCTCAAAATGACAAAATGATAGAAATGGAAAAACAGGGCGGTGCTTGCCCGGGGTCAGGGAGGAAGAGTGAGGAGGCGCCCGTGGGCGTGGCTATGAACCAGCAGTGGGAGGAAGTCTTTGCGGTGATGGGCAGGACGATATTTTGGTTGTGGTGGTGGCCGCACAAACCCACGTGTGATAAAATGACGCAGAACGACACACACACGCAACGTGCCATTGCTGATGTCCTGACTCTGCTATTGTCCTCTACTGATGCATGCTATAGCCCTGTGGAGGACACGTGGAAGTTCTCTGTACTACCTTGGCCCCTTTTTGTGAAACTATAATTTTATCAAGGTAAGAAATAAAATTTTATTTTTAGAAATGGGTACAGTTCCATGGCAAATCACTAATTACTCATCAAGACTTTTGAAAAGCATTTGAGAAACATCTTTGTTATAGTCTAGGGTGGCCATGGGATGGATGCATGTGTCAGGGAGGAGGTGGTGAGTTAGATAAGGAAGTTAGAAGTCTAAATTAGGTTGGAGGGTTAGACCTCAAAAAGAAAACAAGAGAGTAGACCACAGAATGGAAAAAATATATATATGCAACCCATGAACAAGAGACTAAAGGATTTCTGTCAATTAATATGAAAGAGCAAACAAACCTGTAGAAAAATGCTGAAAAGAACTAATCAGATACGTCGCAGAAGAGGAAATCCGCTGGCTAATATAATGTTAAAAAGTGTTTAACCTAACTAGCGAGTCAGAGAAATGCAAATTAAAACCACAAGGAGATACCACTCTCCACCCACCAGAGAGATCAAACATTCAAAAAGTCTGAACGTGGCAAACAGTACAGGAATGGGGAGCAAAAAGAACTGCTACGAAAGTGGACAGAGGCCCAGCTCTTTGGGGACAATGGTTTGGTTTGTCTCCCAAGGACCAAGTTACACACGCATGTCTCACATGGCAGCACGTTTACTCCAAGTGAAGAACAAACACCAGAAGTGCGTGCTTCCATGTGCTGAGATGCATGGACAAGAACACCCATACCCCACTGCCTGTACTGTTCCCCACTATGGGAATGCTCCACCACACTTGGAAGGGGTGACCTGTCATGTGCACTAGCAATGAGGATCCTGGAGCGGCACTGTGGAGCCAGAGAAGCACGGTTCAGGGAATGTATGCAAGGAGAATCGCAGCCGCTAAGCCAGTGCTAGACAGCAAGCCCGTGAAGAAGAGCAAGCAGTGAAAACCACAGCCCTCTGCCTGTGACTCGTCCTCGTGGGAGGGGGGGTTGTCTTGGGAATGGGAAGCCAAGAGTGCTCCATCACAGCTAGCAACGAGAAGCCTAGGGCCTTGGGGGTGTTTGTGATGCAACGCTCTTTTAGACAGATGCACCGTGTAAAATACAAACAACAAAGCAGCACCGCACCACACTCGTTCCCATCAGTTGATGCCAACTCAAAGCCGCCCTAGCGGAGCCCTGCTGGGTTATGGCTGCTCTTTGAGGACCCGAAATAGCCTCACATCAGACTTGGCTCATGCTGACCCCCCAGGTATTCCTAACCGCCTCCACACCGACACTCATCAGTCTCTTTCTGGTGTTTCCGGTTACAATCTTGCCCTGGGAACGCTCTTTCAATGTCTGAAGTCCACTTGTCAAGACTAGCCTGTTATCTGTCCTTCACAAAGACAAAGAACGAGTTGCCTCCATCCAGGTAAGCTGTTGCTTCACGGATGCTGATTCCTGCCAGGTACTTATTTGCTGGGCTTCTTACTGAAATAGTGCCTTGTAATACAGTCATGAAGGAATTCCATTATTAAAATTATTCACTTAACCTATACTCCAGAATCAAGCCAAATTCAAGGCCCCTGAGTTCATTCTGACTTTTGACGACCGCCTAGCTGAGTCTGTAGCTCTTTCGGGGATTTGGAAATCTCATGTTTCTCCTGTGGAGCAGCCGGTTTCTAACTGCCAATGTGGTGGTTGGCAGCCCAGAGCCTCACCCACCACACCGCCAGGTTCTTCTCATGTAACCTCTAAGCAAGACCTGGTGGAATCGTGGTGATGCACTCGGCTGCAACCCCAAAGGCCAGCAGTTCAAGTCCCCCATCCCCTCAGCGGAGAAAGCCCAGGCTTTCTCTTCCAGTAAACAGTTACAGTCTCAGAACCTCATGGGGCAGTTCTACCTTGTCCTGTTGGGTCACTGTGAGTCAGCACCGACCCTGAGTTTCTTTTGTTGGTGTTGTTTTAGGTTAAAATAATCCAGTTCATTAAATATACTGCCAGTTTCCTCCTCGTTCTATGCCCGCCTCAAGCTGTGGGTCTCAGCTCAGATTGAAAGCTACTTTCAGGCAGAGGAGCAGTGCTAGATGGGCTAAAGATTCTGATGATTTGGTGACGCCTCTTTGCTAGTGTCCTGTAGGTACATCCAACCAGCTTAAATACACACGCAGACACATGCATGAGCCCAATGGGACCGTATATGAAATGGATCTCTTTTCTAGAATCCTTAGATGGATGCTCCTGCAATAACCCAGATTTCTCGCCCCTGACACTCTTTGGGGGCTGAAGAACTATTCGTTGTGTTGGCTTGCCCTGTGAGTTACAGCATGTTTGGTGCATACCTGGCCTCCGTTCACTACACGTCAGCAGCACCCACCCACTCGTGAGGCCCAACAGGGCTCCCCACTTTGCTAGGTCACACCTGCTGGATACCCACTGTCCCCCACCATTCCCGTTTCAGCAACTAAGAGAGCCTTTTCCTTTCCACCATGAACAGCCCGGCATCCCAAGAGCTCGGGTTGGATCCTTGGGTGTTGATCTTACGTTGCTTGAATATATACAGCAGTTTCTTTCGGCCCCAGTTGGCGCGGGCGAAATGGAGCAGGAAGACGAACATCAGCGACAGCACCACGGCCAACATCAGTGCCAGGAAGACGCCCTTGACCCGCGGCTGGCCATCTTGAAGACAAGAGCAGAAAGAGGAATGGACGCTACCCGGGCGGGCTCATTTCATTCCATGGTCCCCTCAACCTCTGGAAGGCTCTCGAATTAACATAAACTCCTGAGCCCTTGGGAAAGCGACCCCTAGCAACTCCACCCAGCCAATCTAGCTCCCTTGCCTGTGTGTTAAGAGTGGTTTAGGCTTTCCAACCTAGGGAACCAGCTCCCCACGAGCTGAGTCTAGCCAGACTCTACAAATTGGCAGGCCTTGGCGAATCCACATCATTCATGCATTTGGTTGCTAACGAAAGGCTGTGGTTCGAATATGCACCCAGAGATGCCTCCGGAGAAAAGTCTGGGGGGTCTGCTTCTGACACAGACCACTGAAAACCACCGGTTGCAGTTCGACTCTGACCCACCTGGGGTCACCGGCAGTCGGAGTCCTCGCAATGATGCAACTCATCTGGGCGAACACTTCAAAAGAACCTCACGGGAGATGAAGATTTGCCCACAGGAACGAAGGCCATAGGGGCCACTCTGCTGGAGCTCGGAGGCAGTCCTTTTGTCCCCTTTGGTTGCCATGGAGACAGGTGTAGTACCTGTTTCGATCAAGTCTCACCGTATCCTGTTTTCTAAGGTGTACCCCTGACAGAGAGAATGCCAGACCTCTTAGAAAAAATGGATGGCCTCCAGGAAGCCCGGGTGGCAAAAGGAAGGGCCCTGGAGGTGCCTGTGTAGACGGAGAGATGACGCATCACGAGAGCCAGGCGGTGTAGACCCCAACTGGGCTCGCCATCACCTATTCTCTTGGGGGTGCCAGCAGCGAACCACCTACCTGCCTTTCTCTCCGGAGCAGGAACAGTGGCTGAAGATGTAGTTGGAGAGAAGTCAACCAAGCGTGGGCCACACACCACATCCTTTTCCCTCGTGCCATTCACAAGCACAGCTTTTCCATGCGAGGAGCAGCTGGGAGAGTCCAATGAATAGAGTTCAAATAATGAATTCAGGTACAGATCACCCTGCTTCAAACCCATTGACACCCTGCTTCAAACCCATTGATCACCCTGCTTCAAACCCAGTGTGGCTGAATACTGATAAAGATGCATGGCATGGCTGAATACTGATAAAGATGCATGGCATGCGTCTGCGCCTACAGGAGACATGAACATACGTGGATCAATTCCCATCAGACCATCGGGCTTCCTTCAGCTTTCACACGGATGTTTCGGCTGACCGTAGCCCTCCTGACTCTACACACACGACTGGATTCCCTGCCTTCCCAGGTTGGGGCGCCATGCAGGCCCCTTCTTGTTCTGCGAGAGCTGAAAAGGGGCTTTCCTGCCAGGTTTGCCTCTTGCCACGCCCACCCTGACCCCCCAACTTCTTATCATAGTTAGACGTCCCCGGCACATAGAAAAGACAAACCATACAGCCTAGGCTGAGGAGCCGCAGTCAGGCAGACCAGGGTGGAGCTCTTAGCTCGTCCTCTTTCCACCATGACCTTGGGACATGCTAACGTGGGTGAAGGCCCCAACAATCACAACAACTTTTTTTTTTAAGTTCTGGAAGGATCACAGCTATGCAGACAAGAAAAGGATCGCGTTGAATAAGTTAGGCTATTTTATTAATCGCGACTGTAGGAGGACACGCCCAAAAAAGTCGCGAAGCACAAACACAGGGGTGAGTCCTAGTGACACGAATGGAAAATGGCATCGGCTGAGAACCTCCAGAATCGAGACCGCTGGAGACAGCACAGCTCTGAGCAGCGGTTCATGCCGCTGTGCGTAAGATTGACACGACTCGAATCCTACTCGAGAACTAACAGGCAGCACGACCTTCACACTTGATGGGCGTACAATAACCCCAAAGGTAGAATTCTTTGTGTTTCAAAAAGCTGATCCCAGATTATTCCCTAAGCCAAAGGAAACGCATGTCATACATACTTTGTCCAGGGCCGACAGACGCCTTCCGTCTGATCGTTGTATGTCCCAAAGCAGCAGTCTTTACAACCTTGCATAAAAATTAAATCTATCACTCAAAAAGAAGTGTTGCCATATTGTTTCATAACTTTCCAGTGAAGGGCACAAAGCAGTAAAGTACATCAGGGTATTAGACCGCTATACGCGGGAGAGAAATGCATGGTCCTGGTAAATGACGGAGGTCTTTCAATTATTTGCATTGAGTGAAAAATGATTTTGTAAATGTCACACGCTTGGCACGGCGGTTCATCACCTTAAGGGTCAACCATTTTTCTTTTAACTTTAGGATTAAAAACTCAGGACAGATGCTAATGAGTTAGGCTGAGACAATGGACTTGTAACAGAATGCGAACCTACCCCTTTTCGTTACTCCTTGTCCCGGTTTGCAGTCCCGTTGACACTGGGTGCATCCTGCCCCCAGGCAGTGAAACCCGGAGACACATTCACACTCGGCATCGCTGGTCGGGGAGCATGCCCTCTTCGTCCTGAAAACGCCTCCAAATCCCCCCACAGTTACATTACACTTGATCTCCAAATTCAAGCAGCAATTCTTTGGTGAAAAATTCTATGATAAAAAGTCATGCTTGTCCTATGATGTTACTAATGGCCTTGGAGTATAATGCTTACTTTTCAATCTCTGTAAAAGGTATTTTAATATTTTACTGATTCAAAACTCCTCTCTTGTTAAATGAATGTTTCTTCTAATATTTAAAAAGCTTGATTCCCAGTGTGGCAGTCACCTAATCTGGTGTCAATTTAAGGATGAAGAGTGTAGGGGTGGAGTCTAGGCTGTCAATCTGGAGGTAGCCAATGAGACATCTGTGTGGGCATGGCCTTCTCCTGAGAATTCTGGGAAATCTGGGACTTCCTCCTTGGAGGCGGAAGACACCTCTCTCTCTGCTACTCCCTGGGAGACATTGCAGAAGACAAGCCACATGGACACAACCAGACCTCAGAAGTCGGAGAAGCCACAAAGAGACCCCTGCCAGCGCTGAGAAGTTTCCAATGACACTGGATCCAAAGACTTTCTACCCACTGGCTGGTAAATCGTCCTGCATTTGGCTTCATTGCATGTGTTTCGTGAGTCTGAAGAGGACTTTCTAGTTGGTATTGGACATATGGGCTAATATCAGCTTTATGGCCTTGGACTGGACTGGGTTGGGATGTTTTCTCAATATTCAATTCCTCTTGTATATAAATCTCTTTTTTTAAAAAAATCATTTTATTAGGGGCTCATACAACTCTGATCACTATAAATCTCTTTCTTATACACATATGCGTGTCCATGGATTTGTTTCTCTCGTCTACCCAGACTCACACACCCAGCAGGTAACTGCCACTGTAGTCCATTATCTGAGTGGACCTGCCTGTTGGCAGGGGAACCAGCCATGGAGGTCAGGATCACCTGTCGGCTGCTGTTGAGTCCGTTCCAACTTATGGGGCCCTGGTGGGGATCAGAGTCGGAGTGTGCTCGAGCGAGTTCTCAACGGCTGAGTTTGGGGAACATGAATGGATTCTCGGGACACCAACAGAAAACGGCAGCACTTGACAGCGACTAACCACAACGAATATAGAGCTAAGGATGACACGGGCTGAGTAACAGTTCGTCCTGTTGTGCATCCGGTTGCCGTGGTTCACGGCCCACTCGGTAAGAATGAACGACAGCACTCTGCTGGCACTGCCCACAGATCACCGGCCTTTGCCTCGAATCTAGACCAGACTCAAATCGCCAGCCTGTGTTAACTCTTGGGACTCCAGAGACCAAGCCCAGCCAAACACAGGTGGGAAATCATACCTTTGCACTGCTTGCACACGTCGCAGCTCATCTGTCCCCCTGTGCTGGAGAAGCTGTTGAGGGGACAAGGAATGCAAGCCGGCTTCCTGTTGTTCTCACAGAGAGTACCTACGAAAAGGTAGATGCTGGCTGTGCGTGCTTGCTAGCGCGTGTGCACCACCCAAAGCGCTACGAACATTTATTGAAAACAAGACGACAATATAAAAGAATTACTAGCTGTCTGGATGCCACCGCCATGAGAGACAGTGTTTGGTTGGTTGGCTTTTTGAAATTGTACGTTTACCAGATTATCTGCTGAGTAATCACAGAACTACTAATAACCAAGTCTAGACGTTGCAACCAACACATTAATGGAAAGAAAAACATGTCCCCTTATCTCTCAGATGCAACAGAGCAAATGAGGAGAGCTACCAGTTGGAACCAGGAAGGAAGACCCTTGTGGATCCACTAAAAATTAAGTTTTCCCAGTTCTCTATATTCTATTAAGCCCTCTGGCCCCTACTTATTTCCTGCTCTCCCCCCAGGCCTGCAGATAATATTAAGGTGTATTGGGGGCTTGCCATGGGCCACACATTGATCTAAAGCCTTCATAGAATCCTTCCAGCAACCCTTTGAGATGGGTCCTTTATTACCCCAATGGGGTTAAGTGGCTTGGCTCTGTCCACTTGTATGATTATGACCACACTGAGTTCATTCCGGTTCACAGAGACCCATCTTGGGGTTCTCAGGCTATATATAACTCTTGATGGGAACATGAGTGGTACCCAGTGGGTTTGAACAGCTATGTACCATCCAATAGATGTTGGTAAACGAGTGAATAAAAGGTCAGTAAAAGGAAGCTCATTCGCTCTGACCACTGGACTAATTGAGGCGTATTTTCAGCAGGACAGACGACATGCACACGAATTGGGTTCTTACCAGCTGGGCAATCCCCACAGGAATCCGGCGCTGCTCCTGTCCTCTCCAAGTTCAGGACCAAGAGCACTGTTGCCACCATGCTGTAACAGCTGTTCCCCATGATGGAATCTCGCATGGGCGCGACACTGGCAAAGCAGAATCCAAGCAAACTTGAATCATCCCATTGGCTGATGTCACAGCTGTCACCCCACAGAAGTCAGCCTTTCAAATAAAGAGCTGGCGTCTCCTTCTGAAAGTGCCCACATGAGGGGGGATTCCCCCTGACAAGAGCCAAGGTTCTTTCCAGACCAAGTAATACTGGGATAGACTCTGGGAAAGGATTTTCACTTTTGGGAGACGCCAGACTTCTATGATAAAACAAGCATGAGGAAGCACATTGGTTTGTCAGCATTACAAAGCACATTTACTGTTGTGAATCATGCCCCCCCCCAAAAAATATATATGAGTTGTAGATCCTAACCCTCTGTATTGGTGGTCACAATCCCATTAGGAACTTGGTTCTCTTTTTCAGAATAATGAGGTAGTTAGTGGAGGCTGTGGTTTGAGTCCATCTCTTTTGAGATACGAAGGACACAGATTAAAGAAAGATGGGCGGAAACAGATGCTCTGCCGTATGAAAATCACCAAGGACAAAATGAACCAGCGACGAAGAGATGCGGACCCCCCCCCCCCGGAGCCAGCAGAAAGAGCGGGGGCTTCCTCTGGCATTGGAGACTGTATCCAGATTCTAGCCCTTTGGGGCAGTTCTATGCTGTCTTAAAGCATTGGCTATTTGTCAGATTAGACTGGGGTTTGGGGAGCCTCCTAAACTGTGAGAGAATCTCTGTTTCTTCAAGGCCCCCCTCCTCCCCCTTTCTGGTATTGCTATGGGGGGTGGGCACTAGGTCACCAGGACACTTTCCAGCCCATTTTGCCCAGAACTTTGGGGACTTTCATGGATCCTGAGCATTCCCACAGCACCAGTTGCGTGCTGCCCCTGAAACACAGTGCCAGGGAGAGAATCTCAGTGGAATCTCTCAGCTCAGCTCCATGAAGAGACTGATCTTCTTAACCTGAACAGTAGGGGGGGTGTTCCAACACCTGGTTACCTCAACGCTGAAACACTCTTCTGCCCAATTCAGGATCCTCCTTTCTTAAACACAGACATGCACTCGCTTACTTTGAGATCTGAAGCTTCGGGGCTAACACACTGAGGATTCAAAAAAACACACATCCTTCAGGTTCAACTTCTTGATCTTCATGGACTAGGCTACTGAACAGGAAAATTGCTCTAAATTAGAAGGAGGAAAAGTCTAGACTTGTAGCAAGGGGAAGCAAAAGTCTATCTTTCCCCGCTGTGGGTCCTGCCTGTGCCACCCCACCTCCCTGCCCTCCTCCCTGCCACCCCTGGCTCTGCCCTGGTAGACAAACCTTGAAGTCGCAGGGCTGGTGGAGAACTTTCCACTCCTTGATCTTCAGAGCAGAGAGAGTTCTGTAGCTCAGAGAGTGGAGCAGGTTAGACAGAGGCAGTTTGGGTGACTCAGCCGGGGGCGGGGCCCCATGGGAAATCCCCTCATTCAGTATCCACTGACCCCAAGTCCTCTAGACCCCTGTTCCCACGTGTTAACGATACTGGAGGTCATTTCTTTGAAACAGCACCCCACTTAGAAGATGTTTCTCTGATGATTTGGGGAAAAAAATATTGTTACTTCAAATAGTTCTTCCAATTATGTCCTGAAAATACTTGATACTCGAGGAATGAAACCAACTTCTAAATGGTGATTAACACTTTTGTCACACTCTATTTCTTAATGCCCCAATAACAGTGATGTTATAAAATAAATTTAAAGCCAAACCAGTTGCCCTGCAGTCAATTTCAATTTATGGCGACCTCATGTGTTTTGGAATAGAAGTACACTCTGGAGGATTTTCAAGGGCGGTGACCCTTTGGAGTCCTGGTGACATCGTGGGTTATACATTGGTCAGCACAAGGTCAGCAGTTCAAAACCACCAGCCTCTCTGTGGGAGAAAGATGAGGCTTTCTACTCCCATAAAGAGTTACAGTCTCAAAAACCCACAGGGGCAGTTCTACCCTGTCCTGTAGGGTTCTATGAATCAATAGCAGTGAATTTGGTTCTAGGAGTTTGGGGATGACCTTCTGGAAATAGATGACCACGTCTTTTCTCCCAAAGTACTGCTGAGAGGATTTGAACCCCCAACTATTTGGTTAGTAGCTATGTTAGGCTGGGTGGTCCAGAGAAACAAATCTAGTGACACTCATGTATGTCTAAGAAAAAGCTTTATAATATGAAACCATCTAATATCAAGAAGGCATCTCAGCCTAGTCCAAATCAAGTCCATAAGTCTGATGCAAGCGGGGCCCCTCATCAGACCCATATCGCTGCACGCTGCTAATGCAGAAAGGTGAAGTGGATACAAGAAGATCACAGGCCATAGGGCACAGAGTCATGGGGATCCACACATCGTGGAAACATGGCAGGGCGCTGACAGCTCTCAGGGTCAGGAGACAGGCTAGTGGCAGCCAGCAGAAAGGCAAAGTGGCAGAAGGTCTTGTAAGAAGGCCACGCCCCAGCAAAGGCAGCATCAGGCTGTGACCTGATTGACAGGATGGATTCCACCCCTAGTCTTTTATGCATGTTCAAGTTGACATAAAATCTCACTACCACAGTAGCCAAGCCGTCACCATTGACGCCATCCAGGGTTCTGCTGGTGTCACTGGTTGCTGTCGAGTTGAGTCTGACACATGGTCACCCCGTATGTTACAGAAGAGAATTACTCCATAGAGTTTTCTCGACTCTAATCTTTGCAGAACCAGGTCACCCAGCAAAGGTGCCTGCGTACGTAGGTTTGAACTGGCAACTTTTCCATTGGTATCGCCATGTTTAACCACTGTGCCACCAGGGCTCCTTGCCTCTGATGTTCCAGACGCCAGATAAGTCAGTGCTTTAACTGATGCAACCCTTACGCAAAGACCCTGAGTTGTTATTGTTGCTATGATGTTTAATATTAGCATTAAGCAAATGAGGAGAATGGGGCTCGGAATCCGGTCAGATTTTCAGCAGGAAGGGGACCTGAGAGTAGAACTCAGGACCCAGATGCTTTCTGCTCTGCTCCTGTCTGCGTGATGAGCACAGAGGAGGAAACCGAAGGCAGAGAGGGGCAAGGGAAGGGCAGGGAGGTGGGGGGAGCAAAGACATTCATGCAGAGCAGAGTTGAGATTGGAGAGAGCCTTTGAAAAGCCCATGATTCCAATTTTCTTGGTGGCGGGGGTAGAAAGAAGGAGAAGGAAAATGCGATATAGAAAAAGGAGAAGATGGCAAAAAATGGAGGGAGGAGGAGGAGGAAAAGGGGGAGAAGAGCTCTCCAGACCTAGAAGCCTGCTGAACACTGAGTCACGAGGGACCATCAGGAAGGCAACCTTTGCTCCCCCACCTGCCCATTGAGCATTTGATGTCATATTACTTAATCCTTCCAGAACCAATTGTGCAAGATGGTTATTATTGACTCCATTTTGTTAACATGAGAAGTATTACTATTTCATAGACAAGAAAGGGAGGTTTGCTCAAAGGCATTAGGTAACCCAAACTCTTAGGTGTTGAGGCTAAAATTCAACTTCGGGCACAGAATGGAGCCTTCCAGATGGGAGGTCTCACTGCATTCATCCTTGACAAGTGTATCAGGGCCTGAGTGAAGCAAACTATCAGGAGAGCTGATCTCTCCGTCCTCAGCCCCCACTCCAGCACATCTTTGCCCCCGTTGTCACCCGAATCAACTGGAGAAGCAGAAGGAAGTGGGCCTGAGGGCTCTGCTGGTTCGCTCTGGAGCTCCGACATGACAGCTATGTGGCCTGAAGAACTCATTGTTATGAAGTTGAATCTGACTCCTCGTGACCCTGTGGGACAGAGTAGCCCCATAGAGCTTCCGAAGATGTGATGTGTATGTGAGTGGCCCGCCGTGTCTTTTCCTCCCCAGGGAGGCGCTGGTGGGGTCAAACTAAAGACTACGTCACCAGACCTTTGGGCAAGCTATTTGACCCCTCTGGCCTCAGTTTCCTCCTCTAGGATCCCCATAGACCCGCGAAGAGTCGGTGAAATACAGCGACACTAGAAACGCTCAGCAAACACATCCGTTCCCTGCAGCCTGCGGAGTCTCCTTTTTCATTCCCACGACGTCTCCCTCTTCTCCGTTCTCACACCCACTGTCGTAGATGCGGCCTTTCTGAAGAAGACCTTATCATGGCATGATCTTCCTTACCAACCTTCGGTGGCTCCTGGCAACCCACAAGAGAAAATCTGAGCTCTCTAGCCCATCATTCAAGAGCCTTCCAAATCTGGCCGTGGAGTTTCCTTTCTTACTTTTTTTTGTTTAAGTGGAGATAGACTCACACAACATAAAGGCATCATTCTAAACTGTACGATTCAGTGGCTTTTAGTAGGTATTGTATTGTATTAGGCCATCATCTTTGCCTTACATACGTGGGACGTGTGGCCAGAAGGGGCCAGTCCTTGGAGAAGGACTTGGTAAAGTGGAGGGCCGGCAAAAACAAACAGGAAGGCCCTCAACCAGTTGGATTGGGACAGTGGCTGCAACGATGGGTGCTGGCATAGAAGCAACTGTGAGGATGGCACTGGACCATCACTGGTGCCTGGGGTCATTATGCATCAGAACTGATTCGATGGCACCTGACGGCAATAGTGCGACCAACACCAGTCTAAGCCCAGAACCTTTCCATTTCCCAGCAAGGCCATATCAGCCTGTGAGCGGTGAATTCCAACTCCCCACATTCCACACCCCTAACAGCCCTTCATCTGCATCTCTCTCGATGGATTTGCCTACAGTATTCCAAACCCGTCCTACAAATGAAATGGGACAACCTGCGGCCTTTTGCATCTCACCCCTTTCACCGAGCATGTGTGCAAGGCTCATCCATGACAAAGCATGTGTCAGAGCTTTGTTCTTTTGTATGGTGGGATGCTTTCCCATTGTACGGACGGGCCACCTGGCTGTGTATTCATCAACTGATGGACATTTGGGTTGTGTCCACCCTGGGGTTGGTGCAAGTACTACAAACGTGTGTGTGCGCGAATTTTTGTGTGGACATGAATTTTCAAGTCTTTTGGGATATTTGTGTAGGAGCAAGATTTCTGGGTGATAAAGGGTGGGGGGAGTTCCTATTTACAGAACTGCCAATCCATTTCCAATGGCAACTGCCCCGTCCTCCTCCTCAGTCTCTGAGGGCTCCAATTTCTCCATGTCCTCACACTGGTAAGTTTCCCTTAAAGTGTTGTGCCCATCCTCGTGGAAGCTAAGTGGTTATCTCACTGTGATTGTGATTGACCTCCCTCCCCTAATGTCATCGCACCCGATGCACTGAGGAATGACAGGTACAGCCCCGCAGTTAAGACATCTTCCTCTCCCCACCCCACCCCCAGCCCCAGACTGGCTGTCAGGCTCACCCAGCTCGAATCCAGGCTCTGCTGTTCGTGGTCGTGCAGGCTTGGGCAAGTGTCTCAAGTTCTCTGGGCCTGAAGCTTTTCCAACATTAACTTACTGATGGTTCATCTGATACAAATGGATGTGGTCGCACCCCATTCCCGTCTGGAGAGGCCTAAAGGACGCAATGATGTGGAAGTACTCAGCTCGAGGCCTGACCCGGCCAGGACTGGAGGGATGAGATTTGCTCTGTCACCTCCCTTTCCCTCCCGGAAGAAGCAGTGACCATCAGAATGCAAATAACACCCGGAAAAGGAGGAAAAGGTCCGGATTGTCCAGGAAATTTATTCCCAGACACAGGGAAGCGTCTCCCCTGAGATCACTGTGGGAATCTGCTCCACGGCACCCCCACGCCAGCAGAGCAGGCTGAATGCGGGAGGGTTAGACCATAGAAGTTAGACGACTGATAGTCTCCTGCCCTTTAAAGAGAACATCTAATCAAGCGACCTTCTCATTTACGTGGGGCGCTGTGTGCTTGGAGTGTCGCTATGACATTTTTGGACTCTATTTTCATTTGACTAAATGCTGACTAGGAGCCCTGGTGGTGTAGTAGTTACGTGTTGGCCGGCTAATCACAAAATCAGCAGTTTAAAACCACCAGCCACTCTGTGGGAGGTAGGTGAGGCACCTCCCCTCCTGCAAAGAGCGAGTCTCTCTCTACAGCCCGCAGGGACCATTCTAGTCTGTCCTCTAAGGTCACTCTGAGTCAGAATCGACTCGATGGCAGTGCGTTTTTGGTTAAATGCTACTTACCCATCTGCATTTTGAATATTCCATGGGCCGAGTTATTAACCTCAGAAGTGACATATTGAGTTTCCCAGCACAGTCACTAGCTCACTTTCTCAAGCTGATGTAAAAAACCTGTATGAAAAAAAAAAAAAACCCTGTATGAAGCTAAAAGATTCTCAAGATTAGTTTTGTGAGCCTAACCCACAGAGTTGACTGAGTCAAGTCTGCCTGACTTGTAGCAGCCTTAGGACGGAGTGGAACCAGAGACCCACACCCTCGTGTTTCTGAGCCGGTCCGTCTTTAGGGAGCAGCCAGCCCAGCTCTCCTTCATGGAACAGACCTCGTGGCTGACAGCCCAATGCTTAACTTCCTGCACCATCTGCGTGCCCACTTTAAGCAAAAGGAACCCTGGTGGCACAGTGGTTAAAGCGCTCAGCTGTTAACCAGAAGGTTAGGTGTTTGAATCCACCAGCCACTCTTGAAAAAAAGATACGGCTGTCTGCTTCTGTAAAGACTTACAGCCTTAGAAACCCGGAGGGGCAGTTCTGTTCCAGCTAAAGGGTCACTGTGAGTTGGAATTGACTGGATGGCAATGGGTTTGGGTGTTTTTTTAAGACAAACAGAATCTCACTTCCATTGAGTCAATTCTGACTTGTGGCAACCCTATGGGGCAGAATCGAAGGCACCTGTGGGTTTCCAAAGCTGTAGCTCTTTCTGGGAGCAGAAAGCCTCATCTTTCTCCAGCGGCAAGGCTGGTGGGTGTGAACTGGTCACTCACTCTATCACCAAAGCTCTTTTTCTTTTAGACTGCTCAGCAAAATTAAACTTCAGAATGAATCTACTGAAGGGTATGATCAGATTCATGCAGACTTTTAAGAAGGTCTTTAAAAAATCATTCTCAGGTGCATAAGCAAATGTGCTGAAGAAAGCTGATGGTGCCCAGCTATCAAAAGATATAGCATCTGGGATCCTAAAGGCTTGACGGTAAACAAGCGGTCATCTAGCTTGGAAGCAACAAAGCCCACATGGTGGAAGCACACCAGCCTGTGCGATCACGAGGTATCGAAGGGATCAGGTATCAGGCATCATCAGAACAAAAAAATCAAATCATTGTGAATGAGGGGAAGTGCAGAGTGGAGATCCAAAGCCTATCTCTAAGCAATTGGACATCCCCTTACAGAAGGGTCGCGGGGAGGCATGAGCCAGGCAGGGTGCAGTATAGCACCAATGAAACATATAACTTTCCTCTAGTTCCTAAATGCTTCCTCTTCCCCCACTACCATGATCCCAATTCTACCTTACAAATCTGGTTAGACCAGAGGATGTACACTGGTACAGATAGGAACTGGGAATCCAGGGAATCCAGGGTGGATGATCTCTTCAGGACCAGTGGTGAGAGTGGCAATACCAGGAGAATGGAAGGAGGGTGGGGTGGAAAGGAGGAACCGATTACAAGGATCTATATATAACCTCATCCCTGGGGGATGCACAACAGAAAAGTGGGTTAAGGGAGACGTCAGGCAGTGTAAGATATGACAAAATAATAATTTATAATTTATCAAGGGTTCATGATGGAGGGGGTTGTGGGGAGGGAGGGGAAAAATGAGGAGCTGAAGCCAGGGGCTTAAGTGGAGAGCAAATGTTTTGAGAATGATGAGGGCAATGAATGTACAGATGTGCTTAACATAATTGATGTATGTATGGATTGTGATCAGAGTTGTATGAGCCCCTAATAAAATGATTTTTAAAAATCATTTTCATGTTACTGCATTCTTGTGTGATAAAATCTTCATAGTAAGCTAAAGCATATAAGGTAATTCTCAGATGGCCATGCGCTCTAACCTAACAGATGCAGTAGTACATTTTTAGGTGATGTTCATCTGCTTTAAAATGTGTATCACCTTACTTTATCAATTTTAGCCTTCTAGTATTTTAAGTGCAACAAAAAGTAATTTCTTTCATAAGGTCTTTCCAAACTAACTCAAAGATAACCAACAAAACATCAATGCTTACCAGTATTCCTGGTAAGTACTATTTATCTCATCACATTCTAAACTAAGCCAACGAATAGATTTCGTCTTGTTTCCGTTGATTGTGACTCTGATATTGACTAGATCAAGTGATTATACTTTGAGGCCAAATAGTATAAAGGCTCTATGATTCTAATAAACATTAAAAAAATAAACAGTCCCTTGAAATATACCCATCTACCAGGGCATGTTTTAGAAGCAATCTACACAGGAAATATTGACTGCTTATACTTGTAAGCTTCCCAAAGGATTTAATGGCTCTAGGGTACCCAGCCCCAAGTGAGGTGATGGCTACAAATCACAAGCACATACTTTGTGGTGCCTTGGTGTTCTGTAGCAGAGGGACGGATACAATTTTTAAAAGGAAGCCAATAAAATAAAATAAGTAGAAAATCTGAGACAGAGGAGAGAGAGCAGGGGAAGAAAAGGAAGCACTTCTAAGGACAGGAGGTAAATCCAGAGACCAGGTCTAAGTCCCAGTCAATGACCTCCTGCACAGTCACCATGCACCACCACCCCGCAATAAAACCTACTACTGTTGAGTCCACACCGGCTCCTGGCAACCCTGCAGGACAGGGGAGAGCTGGTATATAGGTGTCCCGAGGCTGTGAATCATTGTGGAAGCAGACTGCCACATTCGCCTCCTAGGGAGCAGCTAGTGGGTTTGAACTACCATCCTTCCGTTTAGCACCCGAGTGCTTTCATACTGCGCCTCTAGGGCTCCTCCTCTTCAGGACAGGGCCCTACAAATTACAAATATTTCTCCACACACACAGTTAATACACGGTGCCTCTGCACTGGGCATCCGGCTCTTCACACTGGCATCGAGGACACATAACTTGGAAGATGGCGCCCTCTGTTTTCTTGGGATTAACACAGTCAGGCTGCAGGTGAACCTTTCTCTGACTGTCCCATGTCCTTGACGCACAGGTAAGTGTCTCTCCATGCTGGGAAAACTGCGGCCGCAGCAGAGACTAAGAACCCCAGGGCCCGGGGAAGACACAAATCACTGCAGCATCTGGGTCAGAGAACAATTTGTCAAATGATTCAAGACCGAGAATGCGCTCGACTTCCGCAATGACATAGCCTTTCCCAGCAGTCTCGAGTGTCTGTTTCCTGCATCCTATTTATTTTCCAAGTTGTCGGTCTAGAAATCAGCTGCAACTCACAAACTTTAGAAGCATGTTTGAAAAGTATATAGCAGGCACTCAACAGCCCATTATTGAATGGGTGGTGTGATAGTTAGATTTTCGCGTGTGCAAGAAGACCTGGGTGGAGTTTAGCCTGTCAATCAGGCCCCAGCCTAATGACCGCCCTTGGGAGGTTGATTGAGATGTATAGCTCTGTGGAGGCTGGCCTCTCTCTCTGCCTTCATCTGTCCTGCTTGCCGACGGTCCAGAGAGCTGCAGGAGCCCTGGCATGTTCTCCACTGGCCTCGGATCCATCGACTGCACACAGCAGCCTGCGATCTTCCTGCATTGTGCGTCCTTGCATGTGGCCGTGTGAGTCTGAAGAGGGTCTTAGAGCCTCGTATCAGACTTACTGACTTGAGTTGGACTGGGCTGGGATGTTTCCCTGATGTATAATTACTTCTTGATATAAAGCTCTTTCTTACACACGTAGAAGTATCACTGGCCTAACGCAGATCGATAAATGGAAACATCGGTAAATGTGTTAAATCTGATGCTGCACTCTGCCTACTTCTTCATGACTCAACATTTTATTCCTCTTACTCAAGGAATCGGAGGTTCATCTAAGGCACATTGTGAGTGCCTCCTTTCCAGGTTTCCCATAAAACACTCTTCTAATAGTGGCTAACATTCCTGAGAGATTACTCATGGCCCTCGGTGGTAAAAAGCCCTGTCTTTATCTTGCAGAGCGGCTGGTGGTTTTGAACTGTTGACCTTGTGTATTACAGTCCAATGCACAACCACAACACCATCAGGGCTCAGGGCTCCTGCGGGATTACTAGGTGTCTGTTTTATAGGCAACTTCTATCAATGTATGTGATTTCCCTCTTTAACCTTTACAGCAACCTTCATTCCTGTCATATGGTTGAGGAAACTGGTCACAGAGAGACTGAGTAGCCTGTCGGGCTGGGGAGGAGCAGAGGGAGGCTTCACATACACTCTTAGCCTCTAAACTCCATGCTCTTCTTACCTAGGATTCTTTCTGCTCCCAGGACACTCATGTCAACCTAAGCTTATGTAGCCCTCCCCTAATAATGTCCCTAAGTTCATCAAATACATGACTGCAAAGGATTACAAAGGAAACCAAACTTATTGAACTAAGTTATGTCATTGTTAGGTGCTGTCTTCTTATAGAGATTCAATGTATAACAGAATAAAACACTGCCTAATACTGTGACATCCCCAAATTTGTTGCTGTATTTGAGCACCTTGCTCTAAGCCACTGGGTCAGTCCATCTTGTTGAGGGTGTTCCTCTTTTCATCAACCCTCTACTTGACCATATATGATGTCCTTCTCCAGGGACTAGTCCCTCCTGCTAACATGTCCAAAGTAAGCGAGATTTGATCTTGCCATAATTCTCAATGTGCTTCTTCTAAAGCAGAATGGCTCTTCTGGAAGTACCTGGTATAACCAATTCTCTTCACTGACAGCATGATTCGGAGGTATCAATTCTGCAGCTTTGCTTATTCGTGGTTCTGCTTTCACATGTGTGTGAAGTGATTGAACATACCACAGCTTGGGCGAGGCATCCATGTCCTCAAAGAGGCAGCTTGGCTTCTTTACACTTTAAAGAAATCTTGGACAGAAGATTTGTCCAAGGCAATTTGTCATTTGATTTCTTGGCTGCTGTTTCCGTAGGTGATGATCATAAATCTAAGTAAAATAAAAGCCTTGACGATTGCAGACCTTTCTCCATTCATCACTGTGTCGTTTATTGGTCCAGTTGTGAGGAATTTTGAGTCCTTTACATTGAGATGTACTCCCTACTCAAGACTGTGGTCTTCGATCTTTTCCAATAAGTGCTTCAAGTCCTCTTCACTGTCAGCCAGCAAGATGGACTCTTCTGCATTTTACAAGTTATTCATGAGTCTGCCTCCAATCCCGATGCCTCCTCTCATCTTCCTTTTTCTTTATAAAACTCAGTTTCTTCAGTTATTTTCTCAGTATATGGATTGAGTGAGTATGGTGAGAGGATACAATGCTGATGCACACCATTCTTGTTTTTAAACCATGCCATCCCCTTATTCTGTTCCAACAATCATCTCTTCATCTATGGACAGCTTCTGCATGAGCACAAAGAAGTATTCTAGGATTCCCATTCTTTGCAATACTGCCTATCACTGGTTAAGATCCACACAGTTAAGTGCCTTTGCATATTTAATGAAACAAAAGTAAGCATCTTTCTGATCTTCTCTGCTTTTAACCAAGATCCATCTGGCAATAGCAATGGTACCCCTCATTCCATATTCTCTTCTGAAAACTTTTGAGTTTCCTGCTAATACTGCAACCATTTAAAAATTAGTTTCAGCAAAATTTTGATGTCTTGTAATATTAAAGGTATTTTTCAGTAATTTCCACATTTCCTTGGACCACTTTTCTTTAGAATGGCACAAATGTGGTTCTCTTCCTGTCAATTGATCAAGTAGCTGTTTTCCAAATTTGTTGGCATTGGTGAGTGAGGTATCATGTGTTGAAACTTCTCAGTTGGTATTCTGACAATTCTTGGAGCCTGAATTTTCAGCAATGTCTTTGTGCAGCTTGGATTTCCACTGGTTCTTGATGACCTGCTACTTCTATAAGTGGGTTAACTTAATCCTTTTGGTACAATGGTTCTGTGTATCTCTTCCATTTTCAAAAACGTGCTTTCAGCTTCCAGAAAAGCTTTTTCCACTTTATGTTTCACTTAGATTCCTTACATAGATCACGTCACTGTATCAAGTACCTGCTCTCTGTACCTGTACAATTTCTATCCCTCTCCTATTTGTGTGTCATATCACTGTCTGTGCTCCTCTGTGCCAGTCCTTCAATACTGCATTTAAGCAGGTTGTGACCGTGGATAAATGTTTTCTAATACTTACGGGCTTTGCATTGTTATGGTCAGGTACCATCAAAGGGGTTCTGAATCACGAGGTTCAAGAACTATAGAAGGAAGCACTGCCTGGCCCCGCACCGTTCTCATAATTGTTCTTCTGGAAGAGACCCATATCTATGCCCATTTCAAAGAAAGGTGACCCTGTAGAATGCTCAAATTATAGAATGAGATAATTCATATCACATGCAAGTAAAAATTGCTTATGACTTATTGACAATCCAAAGGCATTCAAACTCTGGATAGCCTTAAGAAGAGTGATCATTCCAAAGGCTTCATTGTGATCATGGGGACCCTGTACACGGATCAAGAGGCAGTGGTTCATACAGAATGTGTTAGTCCAGGTAGGCTAGATAAACAAATTCATAGACACTCATGTGTATAAGAAAGAGGTTATGTACGAGAGCAATTGAATATTGAGAAAAGATCCCAGTCCAGTCCAGACCAAGTCCATAAGTCCAATATTAGCCCATATGTCCGATACCAGTCTATAAAGTCCTCTTCAGACTCTGGAAACACATGCAATGACGCTGAATACAAGAAGCTCACAGGCCAGTGGGTGGGAAGTCTTGTGGGTCCAGTGGTGGTGTAAGCATCTCAGCACTGGAAGGGGTCTCCATGTGGCTTCTCCAGCTCCCAAGGCCGTATCAAGGTAGGTCCATGTGGCTTCTCCTCAGGGATGTGTCCCAGGGAGAGAGCCTTGTCAGTAGTGAGTCTCCAAGGGAGTGAGCAGAGAGAGAGTATCCCACCTCCAAGGAGGAAATAGAAGAGTTTTCAGAATCCTCAGGAGAAGGCCACGTCCACACAGAGGCCTCATTGGCTATATCCCGATTGACAAGCTAGACTCCACCCCTACACTCTTAATCTCAAGTTGACTAACGATTACATAACTACCACACAGAACAAGGGGACAATGTGTGCTTTTAAATCAGGAAAGGCCTGTATCCGGGTTGTAACCTCTCATCATACTTGTTCAATCAGTATGCTGAGCAAATGATCAGGTAAGCTGGATGACATGCAGAAGAAGGCAGCACCAGGATCGGTGGAAGGCTTACTAACAACCTGCGATATGCAGATGACACAACCTTGCTTGCTGAAAGCTAAGAGGACTTGTAGCATTGACTAATGGAGAGCTAACACTAGAGCCTTCTGTTTGGACCACACTTCAACATAAAGAAGACAAAATTCTCACAATTGGAGACTCACAAACAATGTCGTAACATCATCACAAAAAAGACGGAAGTGTCACCGACTTAATTTTAGTTGGCTACACAAGCAACATTCCAGGAAGCAGTAGCCAAGAAACCCAACCATGCGCTTGGGGCTAGTTTGTTACAAAAGACCCGCTTTAAAGTGTTAAAGAACAAAGATGTTACTTTGTAGACTAAGGTGTGTTTGACCCAAACCATGGTATTTTCAATGGCCTTTGATGCATGTGAAAGTTAGACAGCAAGGAAAATACAAGAATACCTTTGAATTGTGGTGTGGCTGAAAAAATATTGGATGTACTGAATGTATTGAATAGCTGCCAGAAGAACAAATAAATCGGGCTTGGAAGAAGTACAGTCAGAAGGCTCCTTAGAATCGGATAAAGAGACTTCGTCTCACATGCTTTGCACATGTCATCAGACCAGTCCTGAAGAGGGACATCATGCTTGGTAGAGGTTCAGTGAAAAAGAGAAAGACCCCCCAGAGCTGGACGGTTCCAACAATAGGCTCAAATATAATAATTGTGAATATGGGGGACCAGGCAGTGTTTCCTTCGGCCATTGTTAGTCAGCGATGAC
Organism: Tenrec ecaudatus; assembly: GCF_050624435.1. Taxonomy (NCBI): domain Eukaryota; kingdom Metazoa; phylum Chordata; class Mammalia; order Afrosoricida; family Tenrecidae; genus Tenrec; species Tenrec ecaudatus. The sequence continues at coordinate 31,884,247 of NC_134530.1, forward strand.
TTGATAGCACCTAACACCACCACTTCAGGTTGCTTCCAATGTTCCAGATGTTACCCTAAGAACATTCTATCTTCCATTTAGTCATTTAGGAACCGCAGGAGGGTTGTGAAGCTAGCGTAGGACCAGGCAGTTTTTAATCCCCTTGTACACAGGGGGTGACTTGCCTGAACTGATCGGACAGTCCCTAAAAGCACTGAGCTAAGAACTATTGTTACTACTCGGATGCTAAAGAAATAGAAGCCAAGAGAATTCAACTAACTGTGTTACCATTCACACGATACACATGAAAAGTATTTTAAAAGCTGCTTTGTAACAAATTATTAAAATCCCAACTGATCAAGCCTTCCACTCATTAACAGAAAGGCAATGTCAACAGCAGCAGCGCAGGATAGTTTAACGTCTCTGGTCTCTGCAAACAACACGTGAGAAATCGTCGCCACAAGGGGTCCGGTAAGCCACCAATGCGGCGAGGAGGACGTTGGATGTAACAGGGTTTGGATTCCTATTATGCAAAACGTCCTCTGGTCAACGCGCGGCCTTGCGCGCTCACCGGGAGAATCTGGGATGAGGAGACGGAAGGTGGCTGGTTTCGCGGGGTCGCGGCAGCACGGGGACACCGCAGGCGGCGGGGAGCGCGCGCACCCAGACCCCGAGCCCGGGGACTGCACGTGCGCAGCCGAGCGGGCGGCGTCTTCCGGGAGCGCGTCCCAGAGGCCACGCCCCCGACGTGCCGGCGCCGCGCGCGCGCCACGCCCCCGCCCGGGGACGCCGGGAAGCGCGGGGGTCGCGGAGCGGCCGGCCCGCGGGTGTGACGTCACTGCGGGTCGCCGGCCGGCGCGCCGTGGGCGTTCCCCCGTGCCCCACGCGCCGGGGGCTCTTCGCACGCGGTGGCAGGTGAGGCGAGGCCGCCCTCGGGGCTCCTGACACACGTCGGTGTCAGAATTTCCCCTCGCGCCGCGCGCCCTCAAATGTCAGGCTCGCCCACTCTTCTCGGGTCTCGCCGCCCTACACTTTCGGGCCACCGGGAGGGGAAATTCGTGGTTTCGCCCGGCCGGCTCTTGACGAGATTGTGCCGGGAGCCCAAACTCCATCGCCTGTTGAGGAATACCGTCCCTCGATGCCTCAGGTGTCCTCCTTGGGCTCAATCGCGAGCAGGCGGAACGTCCCCCGGAGTGATGTTCACAAACGCTGTCCATTTTCCAGCAGCTCCTAATGTTTCAGGTTGAGTGTTGAGGTGGATTTGGCTTGGGGAAGAATGGTCAAAGAGAAGCAAGAAGTCGGTTGGACGCTTCATAAACGGCTGTTTGGCAACTGCAGAAGTACATCAATAACCAACAGGCTGAAATGGGGACGCATTTTGAGTCGTGCCCCATCAAGGAATTTAGTTTGCCTTTATCGTTCAGGTGGACTTCCCTGAGGAGGCAGCACTCCCCCCGGTCGTATTTCGAGGACTTCCCAACCTGAGGGGCTCATCTTCCACCATGATACCTGACAGTAGTCCATTGCTAGTCAGAAAGTTTTAAGTAGCTAAATCGCTGAGAAATACACTCTTTCTTCTCCCTGAGCCTGGAAGCTCCGCTGAAGCCTGTTCACCCTGGTGATCTTGCTGGGGTTTGAACATTGGTGGCATAACTCCCAATAGAGTAACATGCAAGCCACCACAGTAGGACAAACTGATAGGCAAGGATAATAATTGTCGTTAGGCGACAAGAGAACGTAACACTGCCCAGTCCTGTTTCATCTTTACAGTTGTTCCTACGCTTGAGCCCATTGGATGCAGCTACTGGGTCAGCCCATCTCGTTGAGGGCATTGCCCTTTTTTGCTGCTCCTCTACCAAGTATGATGCCCTTCTTCAGGGGCTGGGCTGACAACATGCCCAAAGTACGTGAGATGAAGTCATGCCCACCCTTGCCTCTAAGTAGCATTCTGGTTGTACTTTTTAAAATCCAACATAGATTTATTCTTTGGTAGTCCATGGTACTTTCAAGATTCTCTGTTAGCACCAGAATTCAAATGCACCGATTCTTCGTTGGTCTTACTTTTTCAATGTCCAACTTAAACGTGTATGAGACGATTGAAAACACCATGGTTTGGGTCAGGTGCACCTTAGTCATTGTGGTAGTTATATAATCACCTGTCACTTTGAGGATTAAGAATGTAGGGGTGAAGTCTGGCCTGTCAATCAGATCATAGCCAATGAGGCCTCTGTGTGAGCACAACCTGAGAATTCTGGGAAATCCGGTATTTTCACTACTTCACTCCCTGGGAGACAGAGCAGCTGACCAAGACATATGGACCCACCCTGATGCAGAGAACCCTGCCAGCGCTGAGATGTTCCTAATGACACTGGATCTAAAGACTTTCTACCCACTGGCCTGTGATCTTCTACATTCGGTGTCATTGCATGTGTTTCATGAGTCTGAAGAGGAATTTATAGGTTGACATCGGACATATGGGCTAATATCGGGCTTACGGACTTGATCTGAACTGGGCTGGGATGTTTTCTCAACGTTCAATTGCTCTCGTATATAAATCTCTTTCTTATACACATAAGTGCATGTCCATGGATTTGTTTCTCTATCCAGACTAACACAGTCGCTAAAGTAATCTCCTTGCTTTTCAACACTTTAAAGAGGTCTTGGGCAGCAGATTCATCCCATGCAATGTATTATTTGATCTCTATCTGTTGCTTCCATGAGCACTGACTGTAGATTCAAGCCAGACAAAACCCTTGACAATATCAATCTTTTCTGTTTATCATATTGCTACCTACTGGTCTAGTTGTGAGGACTTTGATAACAGAAAATATTTATTACATGGGTGTAAATTATGCAACTAAAAATAATTTATAAATCATCAAGGATTCATGAGGGCAGGAGGATCGTGGAGGGGGGGGGAAGAGCTGATACTAAGGGCTCAAGTAGAAAGAAAATGTTTTGGAAATAATGATGGCAACATATGTACAAATGTGCTTGATACAATTGATGCAAGGATTGTTATAAGAGCTGCAAGAGCCCCCAATAAAATAATTTATTCAAATAAAAATGTTATATACTATAAGAAATTTTTTAAAAGAAAATATGTATTGAGCACTCGCTTTTTGTCTAGGGCTGCAATAAATATTGGAGATACAGTAGTGACCAAGGTAGGTAGACGCTCCCATGGAGTGTACAGGACTGGGATAGGCCACAAACAAATAATCAAAAGACAAGGAAATGCCAGAGGGATAAGGGCTATGAATAAAATAAATGATACAAGCATAGAGAATAATTTACCTAACTCATGAAAGAAGAATAACCCAGCCGCAGTTTCTTTGCTACTTATTATGATCAGGATAATTTTGAGTGGAATTGCTTTTCAGAACTGTACTAGAATGACTGGTGTGCTAACATTGTCAGCAGCATTTCTTCACACTGCGAGCTCCTACAGGCAGAATAATCTCTCTGTCGTATACTGATGCGGGAAAATAATTATTTTAATCTTGAAAACAGAATGCATGGTTGTGTATCAACTCTCATAAAAAGGGGAGTAGGGAGGATTGGGCTGCCCGGCCTAGAAATAGGGGAGTGAACTAGGAGATTAGTAGCCCAAGTCTACCCACTATACCAGCAGATAGAGTGTGGAGGTTGGCTCAGCATATCTGCCTTTGACCAAGCTCTGCCGGACTTTCTGTAGTCATTTACCCCTCTGGACCTTGCTCTGCACCTGTCAAGTGAGAGCCAGGACACCACCTGCCAGGTAGTCAGTGTATAATGTCTGTGGTTGGTAAATGAGAAGTAGCATTATTAGCGTATTATTTAAGATGATGACATAGCTACCAGAAGAAATTATTCAAGTGTTTCTATCTGCACAGCAGTGTTGAGAGAGGAGCTGAGTCACTGGAATACCGTGTCTCGTTACCAGCAGTCCCCAGGTAACAGATGACATCAGTTCCTATGTGAGTCTTGCGTTTTTTGTCAGAACAAGTGCAATTACTTTTATTGATCCTTATGTCTAGTGCAAGGAAAGGCTCCACAACTATGCAGTGATTTAAAAGGACAGAGTGAGTGAAGGTGTTTGTGATTAAGAATTTGTGCAACTAGGGTTTGGCTCAGTTGTTTCCGAGCGAGGGCAAATTTACATAACATTAAAGGCTGGTACAAGTCATAAGCCAGACTTTCTGAACCTTATACACATGTTCATACAGTACTGGTTAGCTTGTGCTGTGTTATTGCTAGGGCTTCAGTCTTTAGGTCATTGTACAGTCGGCTGGGTCAGCTTTGTTCACAGATGTCAACTCTGAAACCCTGGATGGGACCTGCCCTGGAGGGAGATGCAAAAGTACAAGAGAGCAAGCCTAGCTATCAGGCCTGTCATTTTCAAGCCTTTGTTCAGTCACAGCTGTTAACACAAGGCCAAACCCAATGTCATGAGGCACAAGAAGTTACTCCTCCGTGCCCACAGAGGTGGAGAAGGAAAGAATGCCTTGTTCTGAAGATTAATCCATTCTAAAATGAGCAATACGTGAGGTTTTAAAACTATGTGCATCATATTAATTCAGTGGTTCTCAACCTGTGAGTCTTGACTCCTTTGGGGGTAGAATGACCCCTTCACAGGGGTCGCCCGATTTATCACAGTAGCAAAATGATAGTAATAAAGTAGCCACAAAAATAATTTTATGGTTGGGGGGGTCACCACAACATGAGGAACTATATTTAAGGGTCCTGGCATTAGGAAGGTTGAGAGCCACTGTATTAATTTAATCAAAGTCAATGGTGACGGGTCCATTTCAGAGCTCCATGGTGATGTAGTGCCAACTTGGGCGATCTCTGACAAGCCATCTGTTTTTGCCATTTTCACTTTATTATCACTATTATATCCTGCTGTGTTGGGGTGAAGGGGTTCCCAACACTCAAATGTATCCTTGGGAGTGACTTTGCAATTGTGGAAAATATTAAAGACAGACAACAGACAGATAGCGGAGCACAGGGGCTCCTTGCCCCATGTCAGGACTGAGAGAGAGAATGTATTTTCCAATGGGTATATTGTGGGGCTTACAGATCTCTCATAAGGCATGCACGTCATACAGCTAATATATTACGAAGTTGATGGGTGAGATCATAAACGAATAACGTAATAGACAAGCAATGAGTTATCATCTTGACCTAGTGCTCATTGACCTCAACCTCCCTGAGCCCTCCCCACGGGGATGCTACCTTTATGGTGGGTCATCTATATATCCCGACTGCTTTTATCTACAGAAAACCTTTAGGCATTGTGAAGTAGCCACAGAAATGATTCATCGTATATGGTAGCTCCTTATGACAGTTCTTTTTTTTGGGGGGGTGGTTAATGGAGGACTGTGTTCAGTCATGAGAATGTATATTAAGACTTGTTTATATCTCATAACTGTGAGAGTCTTCCCCCACCGGAGTCAGCTTTCCAGACCCGTCATGATAAGCATAGCTGCTTTAGCTGCATGGCATTGTCATCCGGTCCCTCCGCTTACCACACTGCTGATGCAGGCCATCCGTGTGGTTGTCTCCTTAGTGAAAATCACCCTCCCCACAATTACCGGGCACCCCTCGTGGCATGGTGGTTGCACTTTGGGCTGCTAACCACAAGATGAGCTGTTCGAATCCACCAGTGACTCCATGGGAAAACAAAGGAGTTAGTTTCTGAAACCCACAGAGGGGGTTAGTTCTCTCCAGCCCTACAGACTCCCGGTGAGTGAAACCACTTCAGGGCAGTGAGTTGTTTCTCGTTTGTTTTCAGTTACCCAGGTCACATGAAATAATGTATGAAAGTGCTTTGCAAACTAACAAAAGACATGTTTCTTTGAAAGTAAGCATATTTTAATATCTAAGTCAAAACTTTTGGAAAGTACTAACATATGTATTTAAAATAGGCCTTAATTGCATATATCACTGCTGGGAGTATTAAGTACTTCAACATCTGTGGAGTCGCTCAAGTGCATTTCTCAAATGTATCCCCAAATATACCTGTATGAGTGGAGTGTCTATAAAGTTACTAAATATAGCCTAGTCCCTACAAAATCCGATTGATAATACTTTATTTATCAGTAAATGCGCATTGGGACATCCCTCAACGCCAGTATCTATCCAAGGGCTTTTTTCAGAGCTCCAAGAAACATTATTCAGTGGGAAAATAAATGCATGACAGTGTAAATAGTTTGCTACATTTTTTAAGTGGAAAAGGGGAGTCTGTATTTGCTTTGCCTGTATGTACATAAATACTGGAAGAATTACCAAGAGAATAGCGTTACTGGGTGGAAGACGGAAAGGTGAGAATCGTTTTATTGGGGCTCTTACAGCTCATTTTTCTTTCTTTCAGCATTTATTATTTTGTTTATTGAATTTTAATAAAATGTTTAATGTGAGGTACTATCTCATTGTCTTAATTTGTATATTTTGTGGTCAGTTTTTAAATTTTTATTAATTTTTAATCGTTTTAGTAGGGGTTCATACAACTCAACCCAATCTATACATGCATCAATTGTATAAAGCGCATTTGCACATTCATTGCCCTCATCATTCTCAAAACATTTGCTCTCCACTTAAGTCCCTGGCATCAGGTTCTCATTTTTCCCCTCCCCTCCTCCCTCATGAACCCTTGATAATTTATAAATTATTTAGTCATATCTTGCCCCGCCCTTGTCTCCCTTCACCCACTTTTCTGTTGTCTGTCCCCTAGGGAGGAGGTCACATGTAGATCCTTGTGATCAGTTCCAGCTCTTACAGCTCTCACAACAATCTGTATATCCGTTGTGTCCAGCGCATTTGTACCTATGTTGCCATCATCCTTTTCAAACGATTTTCTTTCTACTTGAGGCCTTGGTGTCAGCTCCCATTTTTCCAACTTCCTCATGAACCTTGTTAATTTGTAAATTATTATTTTCATCTTACGCTGACCCACATTTGTTGTTTGTCCCCTTGGGGCAGGAGCCGGGGAGAGCTGTGATACGTTGATCGTTCTGATCGGTTCCCACTTTCTGCCCCTACTTTCCCCCTACCCTCATGGTATAGGAGAGCATCTTTTCAAGGTAACTCTTACCATCTGGGTTTGAAAACTGGTGGAAGTACTAAACAAACAAACGAACATTTTAATGAAATAATTTACTTATTGACGACTTGTCTTCAGCATTGCTGTGATCTGGTGGACGCAGACACAGCATTAGGAGTTCAACAGTTTCGAGGTTTAAGAAACACGATACTGCCATGTGTACATAGGGACCACAGGGCCAAATCACGGGAGGAAGGCAGGGAATAGCCTGAAAGAGCAAAACCTTTAGATGAGAGGTGAAACGGGCGGACACTCCAGGAAATATACCAGCGGCAGTGCAAAGAGAAATAAATATAAAAAACACTAGCAACAAATCTATTTTTAAAAATGCGTCCTACACGTAGCCGCAGCTGTTCCGACACGCCCGACGGCGCGCCTATGCGTTCCAGGAAAGAGCCGGTTCAGCCTGGGAGCCAGTTAGACTGCTATTCCCGGGAGAATTCCGGGCGGATGCATGACGCGGCAGGGCTTCGGGGTTCTTGGGTTTTCCCTGGAACGGAAAACAATCCCTAGAGTCTGAGACCGTCAAGGCGACGTGGAAAAGCGACTCCATCATGCCCCCCCCCCCCAATTTATAGCCCCTTGCGCTCTTCAGCCGGGCCCTCGCCGGACGTGACGCAACGCCTCCCGACGCGACGTGACCCCGCGCGGTCGTGGCGGCGGCGCGCGCCTGCGCAGTGCGGAGCGGGGGCGGGGCCGAGGTGCCCGTTTCCGGCGAAGGCCCGCCTGTCGGAGACGCGCAGCCGAGCGGGCCGTGGCGCCGAGTGCGTAGCAGAGCCGCGAGGTCAGGTCGGGCTCTGGGGGGAGCGCACCGCGGGCGTGCGGGCCGCGGGCGTGCCGGAACTTAGCTGGGTACCCGCCCCTGGTGCGGGGGGCGTCGGAGGGCAGGCCCCCGCCCACTGCAGGCCTCTGCCCTCCGGTGAGGGCCCTGCACCGTGCAGACTCTGGCCCTGGCCAGGGTTTGGTTGCGCTTGATAAACACGCCACTTACGTCTAAGCAAACTTATTTTCGATCGCCAGCCGTCCTAGCGTGCTAAAGAAGAGCGCTTCCCGATTGCCGTGCATAAATTACAAGGCCTCGGCTTGGCTCTAATTAATAGTACCTGGTGCAGCCGTTTCATTGACAATCGGATTTGCTTGGACCACAAACGGTCAGAATAAGACTAGGTTGCAGATGACTCAGAGCTGTTGTGCAAAGAGAGAATGTTGCTGGATTCGACATTTGTGAGGGGGAATTTCCATCGACCATAAAAAAGTGTTAAAACGCGCAACACTTAGTAAATCCTCTTGAAAGTTTTAGTACAGTTACCGAGAAGAAGGAAAAAAATCCCCTGCAAAAAAAATTACAGGCTAATTATTCAAATCCTGAACATTTAATTTTATACCCATAAGGTCACACGAATCACTTTTTGCCCTTGTCATTGTGTGAAATGCGAGACCCATCCATGTACTTGTGTTTCAGAAAGCCTCACTTTACTTTGAGAACTTGAATTTAGGAAACGGTAAACACATGGTGGGAAGATAAAAGCTAAACTGTTAACAGGGGTGTATTTTGTGACACCCTCTGGGAGAAAAACGGGACTTTCTACTCCCGCAAAGAGTTAGTCTTGGAAACTCACAGGGGCAGTTCTACCCTGCCCAGTAGGATTGCTTTGAGTTGGCATCAACTTGATGGCAATGGCAGTGAATTTGTTTCTGAGAGAATTAACAAGCGCTGTGCTTAAGCTTTGGAAATCAGCCAGGAACTGTATAAGCCCACTTGGGGCTACAATTTACCGTTTTTTAGTTGTTTGTGTCATTAGACCCTTTACCCTAGGAAGTAACGTACTCTTTGAAAATGTTCTTAAACCTGAACTTTTTGGCCATTTCAGGGGTGCAGTGAAAGTTGTTTTTTCGAAGCCTTTTCCTAGTACGTCTTTTAAACAAAAGTACAACCCGAAAAATGGCTTCAAAAAGAGCTCTGGTCATCCTAGCCAAGGGAGCTGAGGAGATGGAAACCGTCATTCCTGTGGATGTCATGAGGCGAGCTGGAGTAAGTCCCCCACTGTGGGCTGATCCTCTCTCAGAGAAAGTGGGCTTTTAACAGAGATATCGGATAATAACTATTGAAAATACTGTGTGAGATATTTCCAACCCACATAAAAGCCCGGATATGAGAAGTGCCCATTTATCCAATTAACTATGTGCTCAGAGTGACAGGCAACTGGAAAGGATAGATGAGAAGCTTAGAGGGACAGTGAGTTTGTGTTAATGATGGTGAAAGAGTTTGGAAAAGATGTTGAGAGATGGCCCAACTTGGCAAACAAGTATCACTAGTAGAAATTGCTGAGGTGGAGTGTGGTTTCTTGTTGGTGCTTAGATTTATCCTAAACTCCCTGTTATCGATCCACTGCCTGTATTTAACACTTGTTAACAGCTTGTCATATTTCAGGCCCTTTTCTTAAAGAAGCAATGTTTTAAAGAAAGAGAATTGCAACCTCTGTGTTCTCTTCCCCAGTCCTGTTCGTCTCTGTCCCCAGAGGAGAACACCTGCTGTCCTCAAATCAGTTTCTGTGCGTCCTATGGGTCTTCAAAGCAGCCTTAGATTGTAGCCCCCGTGCTGCGTGTGGATCGGAGCATTCCGTAAGGAGGGCGAACCCACAAAGCTTGGTGTGTGCCACAGCCATGCCAAGCACTCCCTTTCAACAAGCCCGGTTTGGGTTTGGTCCTCCCCGTTTGACAGCTACACAGAATCTCGTTCTCGTGATGACGGTGAGGAAGCTAAGGAGCCAGCACAGAGCTAGTCTTTAACCCTGTGCTGCTCTGACTCTCCCAAGAGCAGCTACATGCAGATCCAGCTGATTCATTTTAAAATCGCTGCTTAACCGTGTGGGAAAAACATTCCACATTTTTAGGTCACTTCCATTTATAGTATTACAGTACTGTAATAAGTTTCCTTGAGCAAATTTGGGGCGTGTTCCCAGTGTATATACCTAAAAGTGGAAGAGGGGTCTTGCTAGGTCAAAGGAGCTTGTCTGCATTGCTGGATTTTGCTAAATGGCTCATCAGTGTACCAATTTGATACTCCGTCAGTAGTATTGGAAAACTCATCTCTAAGTACCAGCTTTTATTATGATCTACCTTAAAATGTCTTGTGCCAGCTGTAATAGCCTTCCATTGTTTTGATGTATATGTTTACCCCCGTGGTGTAGTGAGTTATGCCTGGGGCTGCTACCTCACCACAAAGTCAGCCGTTTGAAACCACCAGCCACTCCTCATCCAGGTTCACTGCCCTGGAAACCCACGGGGCCAGTTCTACTCTGTCCTGTAGAGTCGCTGTGAGTCAGAATTGACTCATGAAAATAATATAAAGCTTAAATGGCCACAGCACCCTTGCAAGGTAGGTTATTAATAAGATCACATCAGTTATTGTCCAATTTGGAACGCTCTGAGGAGGAAGGACGCTGACCAGATAGGATGTGGGGACAGAAGCTGTAATTGGGAGTACCCCAGGCAAACAGGGACAGACCTAGTTATGAAATAGGTTAAGCCGAAAATTCAGCATGGCTCAGTTGTAGTATTTCCTGCCAGAGTGTTTTAAAACAGGCAGCTGTGAAAATGTTAGTGTGTGCTTCTGTTTTCTTAAATGTCACCATGGTGCCTTTCTCCTAGATTAAGGTGACTGTTGCAGGCCTGGCTGGGAAAGACCCGGTACAGTGTAGCCGAGATGTGCTCATTTGTCCTGATGCCAGCCTTGAAGATGCAAAGAAAGAGGTTTGTCCTTCTTACTTGCAATTATTCCTTAATAGAGCTTACTTATTAGTGCTGATTTCTTGAAATACCACCATCTGCCTATAGCTAACGCTTTTGTGCATGCACATTTATTTTAAGAAAGGTAGTTTTCATAAATGCCTTCCCTACTCAACTAAGGCTTGAGAAGGTGAAGGCTCCAACTTCTCTCGCCCTGAGTCCTAAGGGGGTCATGATGGCTTGACAGCACGATGGGGAGATATGGATGGGTGAGGGGTAGCTATTTGGGAGGGTAGGAGAGGAGATAGGATGGGTGGATGGCTGGCTCAATGAAGGGATGAGTACTTGAGAGGGTGGGAAGGTAGACAGGAGTGTAGGTGGATAGTTGAAGGAAGGGGTGTGTACTTGGAAGTTGGGAGGGTAGATAGGAGAGTGGGTGGATATGTGGTTGGATAGAAGGATACATGAATGACTGGGAGGATTGATGCTGTTCTTTCGTCATTCTTGTGGCTACACAGACAGCCTTGTCTGCTGTTACACCTTGTAACTTTATGTAAGAGAATAAATAACCACATTTGTTACTAATTTCATATCCTTTGTTCTAAATCTGCCTTTTTCACATCCCTTTTCAATGACGCAGACATAGTTATGGGACTCATTTACATGGAATAATTCCTACTTTATTAGTGATTGGATTAAGGGAGGAGTAAATTCTTCTTAAATTGTGTAACTTTTCCAGTGTTTTTAGAATGACCGTTCTTAACCCGTGAGCCCTGGTGGGGAGCGTTCCGCATTGGCAGGTCAGCAGGGGCAGAGCATCGCTGCTCCTCGGGGGAGAGAGGAGGCTTTCAGCTCCTGTCAAGAGTTTCCGTCTGGGAAATGCCCCAGGACAGCTCTACTCATAGGGTCACTGAGTTGGAATCGAGTCAGTGGTGGTGAGTTTGGTTTGGGGTTTTTAACTTTTGAGGATGACAGATACCTTTGCGACCCTGGGAAGAAAGCGTTGGGTCCTTTTCTCCAAAAGCCTGCCTGCCCAAACTTGCTGCCTCCCAGGAGGTTGGGTGGATGGGTGGTAGGTGGGATAGCCCTGTGGTGAGGTTGGCGTGGATGGAGCACGGCTCTCAGAGGGCTGTTTCGCTGAGGAGCTGGATCCTCCGGCCGGAACATCATGCCTTTGCTGAACTGACTGTCAGAATGCATGGGGATAGCTGCCTCCTTCCGAACAGAGTCCGGCGTTCCAGTGCTGGATGGGGAGTTGGTGAACAGGCACGGCCATATAAGGGGTAGGAACTGTCCAAATGATGTGCTAGAGGAGCGAACTGGGAGGACATACTCTGCCTCTGCTTGTTTTGGGTCCCAGGAGACGATATTTTAGAGCAACAATTCACTGTGCTTTTGATTTATCGTTCAGTTAGATGTGAAAAGGAGTGAAAGCAATGTAGGACTTCACGTGTCTTCAGTTTCCCTTGGCGTTAGTAAGAATCTGAAGATTAAAAGCTGCATTAAATCTCACACCACCACCACGGAGTTGATTCTGACTCAGGGGCCTTACGAGATCGAACCGAACTGCCTTGTAGGGTTTCAGAGGTTGTAAATCAGGGGTTTTCAACCCCTGAATACAGTTCCTCATGTTGGGGTGAACCCCAACGATACAATTTTGTTCCTACTTCCTAACAAATTTTGTTACTGTTATGAATCTTAATGTAAATTGTAATGTATTCTCTGATGGTCTTAGGCGACCCCTGTGAAAGGGTCATTCGACACACACACCCCTCCCCAAGGGGGTGGCGACCCACAGGTTGAGAACCGTGGCTGTAAATCATTACAGAAGCAAGCTGCCATGATTTTCTCCTGAGGAGCAGCTGGTGGGTTTCAACTGCCAACCTGTTGGTTAGTACCCAAGTGCTTTAACCACTGTGCCACATGGCGCCTCTGCTACGTTAAGTACCCAAACCCACGCTACTGTTGAGTCTGTTCTGACACCGAGCAACCGTTTAGGACAGAGTAGACTTGCTCCTTAGAGTTTCCAAGACGGGAAATGTGTACAGGAGCAGACAGCCTCTTCTTTTTCTGAAAGGGCAACTGGTGGGTTCGAATAGCTGGCCTTGCGGTCAGCAGCCTACCAGGGTTCCTGTTGCAGTAAATTGGTACAAAATATTCCTTTTACAATTTGCTGAATGACTGGAACTTTTTCAGTTTCTCAAAAGGGTTTTAAACCAGTTGCCATTCTTTATTTGAGCAAGCTTGAAATAATGATAGAGTCCTAGGATTTTTTTAAATAAAGTTTTTGTGCCATTTTCCTCCCAAGTTCCAGTTTTAATAAATTTGATGGGTTTTTAAACTAAGTTTTAATTTTTTTTTCCCCAAAGGTTTTGGTGTGCTGTATTTTCTTTCTTTCTTTTTTTGTAAATCATTTTATTGGGAGCTTGTACAACTCTTATCACAATCCATACATCAATCCATTGTGCCAAGCACATTTGTACATATGTTAAAACAATTGTGGATTTGCTGGTAGAAAAATAATTTACACAGAAGACACACACACACACACACAGCCAGTCCCTTTTTTACTTCCTCCATCCACTTCACTCCACACCACGCTCCTGCCCATTCGCAGTTGGTTTATCTTTGAGCCACGGTGTGCACGTAGATCAATAGGAAGGATGTATTTATAACATACGAGGGTAAGTAAAAAACTATGGCCACAAAACACCTGTCTCTGATTAGTGGGCGCCTGCAGACCACCTCCCTCCACAACCCTTGTCTCAGTCCTGTTAGGGCCCCGCCAAGCAGCAACAAAAGGCCCAATCACAGCTGACTTGGAGGGCATCTGCTGGACCAGTGAAAGTCAAGGCCGAGAGGTCAGCTGGAGGATTATGGTGCCTGTTGTGGGAGATTCTAAGGGGCAGTCCCGTTAGATTTTCTTGAAGGAATAAGACCATCAAGGGGCTGCCTTAGGAGGTTTTCAGAAAATGGGAAATGCCGTGGGGTGGGAAAAGACTGGGAAAGTTGTGCTAAGAGATTTTTGTTGTTGTTGTTTTACATCTGAACACACCTCCTGCTCATTCTTCAATGATAACAAGGACTGCCCTGTGAGTATTTCCTGGGAACTTCATCCCACCCACCCTACAGCCCTTCAGACTTTCTTTTATTCCCCAAACTCAAGAAATGCTTAAAGGAGCACAATTTGAGTCTCGGTGTCAGAACTGCTGCTGTAAACGAAGGAGAGAAGACCTTCGAGGAAGGGTCCAGTGGAAGTACTTCACAGGGACTGGAGGCTTCCCAAAGACCCAGCTCCCTGCCCCGCGTCGGCTCTGACTCCTAAGGACCCGATACTTGAGAGTCAGACTGCCCCTGTGGATATCCAGGGTTGTCGATCTTTATTGGGGAAGAAAGCTTCGTCTTTCTCCCGAGGAGCGGCTGGTGGTTTTGAACTTTCTACTATGTGCTTCTCAGTCCAACTTCAATGGAGGATATGTAATAGCCTCACATTTTGGTATTTTTGTTTAACAACGATTTCTATGATTTATAGCTGTACTTTTGGACTTATCCTGAATCCATCCATCCATCGACGCACTTTAAAAAAATTTTGTTTAGCTAAATCAAGATCATATTATACCTCTTATGGGCATCTTTTCATGGTACTCTCTACAGACTCTGCATTTTATTTTGCAGGTTTCAACAGCATTCCAGCATAGGGATTCACCTTCAGGTCTCCTGTTGGCAGAAAGAGCCCTGGTGGCAGGATGGGTTAGGTGTTGGACTGCTCACTGGGTGGTCAGCACTTCAAGCCCACCAGCTGCTCCAAGGGAGAAAGATGAGGCTGTTTGTTCCAATAGCGATTTACGGTCTTAGAAGCCTTCTAGAGCAGCGGTTCTCAACCTTCCTAACGTCACGACCCTTTCATACAGTTCCTCATGTGGTGGTGACCCCCCCAACCATAAAATTATTTTCATTGCTACTTCATCACTGTCAGTTTGCTACTGTTATGAATCGGGCGACCTCTGTGAAAGGGTCGTTCAACCCCCAAAGGGGTCGAGAGACCCACAGGTTGAGAACTGCTGCTCTAGAGGGTCCCAATGCAACAGCATCTACTCGGTGGCAGTGGGTTTTTCTGTTGACAGGTATTTGTTAAGATTACCTCCTGTATTTTGATGGGCCCGCATTTGCATATGAAAGCGACACTCCATTAGCTCTGCAATGCACGTTTACAGTGAAAGATTTTTCACTTCTTCATATTTTGATTTGTTTCAGGGGCCGTATGATGTGGTGGTTCTGCCAGGCGGGAATCTGGGTGCCCAGAATTTATCCGAGGTAAATGCGCTGAAAGGCTGTCTCGGCCGCTGCCGTGGTCTGTTGGCTTCGGGGCACTCACGTGTTTGGGGAGGAGGCTGTGAATGAAATAAGTGAAAGGCACCTAGTGGTGTGTTAGCCTGGATTTTGTTTCCATTGTCTGATGACATTTCTTGTGGAAGTAAGCCGAGTTGCTGGGATTGATAAGCAAGAATTTTCCTCTCGGCAGCGGCAGAAGGATCTGATTGTACATTTGTGCTGAGTGGAGCATAGAAAGAGGAGAGATCGGCTCTCTGCTCCCAGATCAAGAGCCAGGAGAGGACAGTGCTGGAGTTGCCTGTTTGAATCAGAAGTGGCCCCAGAAGAGGCCAGTCCTGCTTCATCTTAGTCTTAAGTGTGGAGGCCCCAGCAGATGGGTTCCCTGCTAGTGCAAACAGACGGTTAATATTCTCGGCAGCCAACCAAAAGGTTAAAGGTTGAACCTACCCCGGATGTCACAGAAGAAAGGCCTGGTGATCACAGGCCCTTGAAGAAGCAGCCATTGACAGCCCTCTGGGACAGTTCTCTGACACCCGTGGAGTTGGAGTCAACTTGAGGGCCACTGGTGCTGGTACCACTTGTGGGCGTTGGGGGGTTGTTTAGGAGAGGTACCAGAAGACCCTCTGAAGCAGGAGTCAGATACTAAGGATGCTGCTTTACCCCACCATCTGAAAACATCCCACCCCCCAATTCCTTCTCTCATCGCAAAGGTCAAATGGGCCCAAGGGATATTGTTTTTTTTGTTTGTTTTTTCAATTCAAAAATGTTAAATGTAAAAAAATGCCCTGCCCTTATAATCATTACCCGAGTGGGGTTAAAAGAATGTAGAAACATGATGAATTTGATCGATTTTTACGTTACTGACTTTGAAATCTGACTAAGAACAACAACCAAAGCAGATTGGCAGTCTGGTGGGTGGAGTTCAGCTTTGCCTTTGCCTCCCCCTGCAGTCGGCCGCCGTGAAGGAGATCCTGAAGGAGCAGGAGAAGCGGAAAGGTCTCATTGCCGCCATCTGCGCAGGTAGGAAGGGCGAGGCCTGCCTTGGGTGAGCGGGTCATAGCTTTTCCTCCTGGGGCGATGGGGCGGCTCGTGGTCCCCGCTTGACACCGCACAAGCTGTGTCTCTTCCAGCTGTTCCGCGCTGCAGGCGGCCTGAAGTAGGTGCTGTTTGAGAAGCTAGCACAAGTGCCCCATTCTTCTGCCTGTCAGCGCCTTCAGGCTGCTTTGTGTGAAACTTAGCGTTTCCGTGTCTGGTTGACCTCAGAGGGAAAGAAGGCCTTGTGGAATTCAGTAAACAGCTCGTCCTAGCACATGTCTGTGCCAGCCTGCAGTCAGCAAGAACCCGTCTGGCCTGGCAGAAGCAGGCAGCCCTGCCCGGGGCCTGACCCGGGAACACAGGCGCCCCGGTGCTTGCCCTCACCTTCCTACCGGGAAGGCACCGCCACTCTGTACATGCCAACCCCCTACACCAGACTGGCATCGCGCGGTGCTTCATCGATGCCCCCACAGCTTTAAAACAGAACCTTCTGTTTCCTGATGTCGTTCTGCACACCCTTGTATGTGGCGTGTCTGTCAGATAATGCTCCGCCATCGTGCACGTTGGCGGTACTATAGTTGGTGCTAGTTGTTGTTCGCCTCGTTTTGTGTTTGGCAAAACAAAACGAACGAATGGATAGTTTGCTAGAACAACATAGGTGTCTTGTCCATTTTAAAAGGCTACTCATAGCAAGACGATGAGAGGCTGGGGGTCCCAGGGCTTTTGACCCGAGTTCTTCAGAGGACCGGTAGGGTCAGAAGGGATAATGGGCAGACGCCCTGTGCCCTCTTTGCCCCTTCCTCTGGGCAAGGTGTGGAGATGCCGACACCGGGGCTTGGCACGTGCCCTCTTGTGTCTTTAGTTTTTTCTCCGTTTACATTTCTAATGTTGATGAGTGTGGGATGGCTCGGGACCTTCATGTTGAAGACCCCCCTTGCAGGCCCTGCCCTTGGACTCCATGGACAGGGGCCTCCCAGCAGGCCTCGGGCCCAGGGTTTCCCTTGCTGCAGGGCACTGTAGTCACCACAGCCCTGGATGGGGACAGAGGCACACGTCCTAGTAGTTGTGTGAGGACTTCACCTTCTGCCCTCCCACCTCGGCGCACAACCTCGTTCTTAGGTTCTTTGGCCAAAGGAAGACAGTTCGGTGCCGTCATTTCTGACTGCTGCCATAGCTAGGCCCGAGACAGGCCCTGCACTGATGTAGCCTCCCTAGTGGGGCGAACCCTCAACCCAGACGGGTCTGTCTGCGGCTATGTTGTTCGGTGCCTTTCCGCCTGCTCCCACTCCCAGCGACCTCCTGCGCAAGAGAACAAGCGTCGCCGGTCCTGCAGCCTCCTCCCCTCCCCACTGCCCTTATGCTTGAGCATGGGTGCAGTCACGGGCTGTTAGCTCATTGGGGGCTGGCCGGGAGCAGGGGCAGTTCAGTCCATAACGTAAGACCGTTACGGGTTTGTTCCCTTAGGAAAGTGAAAATGGCAGGTTAGTCCTCTGTGTCGCTCGGGCAGCAGAATTAACACTCCCATCTGAGTCCCTGTCTTGCTTTGAGGCGAGCCTAAGTGTCCGTCAAGTAGCTTAGTCCAGACGGCATTTGAACGGCATTTGTCGGGAATACGGCAACATTCTGACAAGGTTGGTGCTGTTGAATCTACAGCCGCACTGTTCTGTGGGCTGCACCAACCTAGGAAACTGTCTCCCAGTAAATTGAATAAGTTGTAGTAACTCGGGTGTGACAGAGAGCTACAAGAAAGGAACAGAGGCGCTGGGAGAGGCTCAGAGTTTTAAATTGGCAAATGAAAAGTGGATGATTCCTTTTTTTTTTTAATTAAAGCTGATTTTTATGACTTCTTGTATCTTAGTATGATTTACATTTTTCTGTCTGTTTTTGTCTAATGACTTTTTTACTGGACTTAAATTTTTTCTCATGTATATTTTAGTTTTATTAACATGTGATTCACATACCGTCTAATTCAGTTGTCTGACAATTGTGTGGTCATCACCACGCTCAGTTTTAGAACATTTTCTTCATTCTTGTCCTCAATGTTTAGCTTTCCACTACCCCCCACACCTCCCCTGCCGTAACCCTAAGAAAACTATTAATCCAGTTACCGTCTGTGTAGATTTACCTATTTAGGGTTTCATATAAAGAAAAACATACCCCCTTCCCCCACAACAATAACAAAATAAAACACTGGGAAACCTCAATCCAAAAGAAAGCATAAAATAATAAAAACCAGAACGAATTTAAAATAAGTAAAAAGGAAGAACAAATGATAAGGTGTTACATTTTAATCTAATTACGTTAGTGTTAATCCACTCCTCAGAGCACTGTGTCTGATAACCAGGCTGTTCACATCCCTGGTCAGTGGGCAGAGGGCATTCTCCAGAGACTTAATTTACTTGGGGACATTGCAAATTGGCTGTGGGCTTTCACAGTCATCACAGACTTCTGCAAACTGGGTACTTAGAATTGAAGCTCTAATGCAGTTCCCCCGCTCCAGTGTTGGATTTTATTCTTTAGAGTTCTTGGATCGCTTAGTGCTTCTTCCATGTGGACTTAGCTGACACTTCGCTGAGATGGCTACTTGTTTTATGATAAGCTCTATTCTTTCCTGCAGCCACGCACCAGAGAAGTAAGAATATTTTATAGTATTGTGGTTTTCAACTCAAAGCTCACTGCCATCGAGCTGATTCCAGTGTTTAGCAGCCTTACAGGACGATGTGGAACTGCCCTTTCTCCATTCATTATGAGTTACAAGGCTATAAAGTTTTATGAGGGCAGAAAGCCTCATGTTTTTTCCTGTGGGGAAGCTGGTGGGTTTGAATCGTCACCTTTGTCGTTAGCCCACCCAGGGCACCATGGTGTTGTAATTAGGAGTTGAGAACTGTTCTATTGAACTAAGAGAAATTAAAAGAGAGACGCTTTCTTGGGAGTCAAACAAAATAAGACCCACTTAGGCCTGGAGAGGGAGCTCTGTGGCCTAGAGGTTTCCACGTTGGGCCTCTTAACCACAAGGTCAACCATTTGAAACCTCCAGCTTCGCCTTGGGAGAAAGCAGGCTTTCTATTCTGGTAAAGATTTACAGTCTTGAAAACCCACAGGGGCAGTTCTACCCTGTCCTATAGGGGCGTTATGAGTCGGCTTCAACGAGGTGGCAGTGAGTTGTGGAGTTTGGTTTGTGCTGGCCCTGGGGTGAGGAAAGTGAAGGAGCATTTGCCTGGTGCTCTGGGTTAGGTGACCATTCACCAGGGTGCACTGCGTCCCTGTGCTAAGCCACCACACGGTGGCACTGTGGTCCTCCTCTTGACTGCGCAGAGGGCTTCGGCCCACTTGATCCTGGGAGAACAGAAAAGCCTCCTTTCTCCTGCTTCCGGAGGGCAGACTCGACAACATACCTATCAATCCGAGTTTCAAAAAGTTCTAAGTGTTTTGTACCCTTGAGTCAATTTTCTATTCACTGTGATGTCAGAGTAGAACTGCCCCACGGGGTTTCCCAGGCGGCCAGCTAGCCCCGAGCGTGCACTTAGTCCCCGCATCCCTGGGAGCATTGAGTTATCTCTGAATTGTCCAATCAGATGCCCGAGCCTCAGAAAGCAATACGTACAAGTGTACTATGCTGAGTAACAAGCAGACAAATGTCTAAATCCAACAACAGGATACATTTCTTAGTATTCCCGCCGGCCTCAGTGTCAGCCCTTAGAGTCAATGCCTTGTGTGACCCTGCAGGGCAGAGGAGAACTGCCCCATGGTCACTGCCCCTCTCCTGGGTCATTCGAATCGCCAGCCTGTGAGGTAGCATCTGAGCCCCTAACCACTGCACTGCCCAGCCATGATTACTTGGAGGTAGGAGCTTCGAAGCTTATTTTATTGGCTCTCCTCATCTGTGAGGATTTGTTTCTTGGTTCTTACACTGCTGTAAAGTAAGAATTAAAAGAAAGTAATTGATGTATCTCTTTGAATAGAAATTGATGGGTTATATTTATATGATTTTTGCAGCCTTCAGACAGGAAAATTTGAAGTTTTATGGACTTAGAATTCACACAGCATGCAATCCAACAGTTCAGACGTGTCTAAGGCATCGTGCAGGCGTCACCACAGTCGATTTTATAGCATTTTCTTCTTCCTTGTCCTCACCATTAGCCCCCACTTTCCCCACCTCCCCTGCTCTTTTTAATGAAGACTGCCACCATTCACAACTGTCTGGTACGTGGTGAATTATATGCAGTGTAAACTAAGTAGAGTGGAAAGGACCTAATTGTAAGGACTAAATTCATAAAACTCGTAGGAAAACATGTAAAGGTCTTGCTCTGGGTTGTAGTTACCTTACAGTGGGTTCTTGGCCACGTGACAAAGCATCACTTAGAAAAGACAAGACTGATCAATTAGATTCCATCCAAATGAGAAACTTCTGCATCGAAGAACTTCATCAACAAAGTGAAGAGACCTGCCAGTTGGGGAGGAAAGTGTTCAGGAGCCCTGTATTGGATAAGCATTTACTGTACTATTCTATAAAGAACCCCAGACAGTGTAGCAACAGAAAGAGAAACAACCCAATTGAAAAATGGGCAGAGGACATGAATAGGTAGTCCACTAACACAGGCCATGCAAATAGCCAACAAGTTCCTTCCCTGTCATTCGTTTGTTGCTAGGTACCCTCAAATCAGGTCCACCGAAGGGAAACCCTGCTGGGTCCCATGCCACCATCACTTGTTGAGCTGTGGCTGAGTCTGCTGCAGCCTCTGTGTGGGTCCATCTCATCTGCTGCTGCAGCCTCTGTGTGAGTCCATCTCATCAGGGCCTTCCTCCTCTCCACTCACCCTCCTATTTTCCCAGCATGACGTCCTCCAGGGACTGGTCCAAAGTACACGAAAGGAGAGCTCACTGTACTTGCTTCTCCAGTGCATTCTGGATATACATCTTCCCACCCAGAACTATTTTTTTCTTCTGGCAGTGTGTGGTCTGTGCTGTATTCTTGGACAACACTCTCATTCCAACACATCAGGTCTTCTCTGGCCCTTCAGCGTTTACATGCATTTGAGACTGGAAACACCCTGGCTTGGATCAGGTGCACTTCAGTCCTCACTGGCATCTTCACTCTCTCATACTGAAAAGAGGTCTTTGGCAGCACATCTGCCCCGGACAATGTGCACGTCAGTTGATTTTTCTGACTGCTGCTTCCATGAGTGTTGATTGTAGATCCAAGTGAAAGGAAATTTCTTGACATTTCCACCTTTCTCGGTTCATCATAATCATGATTACTGGTCCAGCTGTGAGCATTTTGTTCTCTGTATGTTGCAGGTTTCATCCATATTGAGGGCTATAGTGTTTGGTCTTCACCTGTGAGTGCCTGAAGTCCTCTCTGCTTTCAGCAAGCAAGGTTGTATCAGTCTGCCTCTCGCAGGTTTGTAATGAGTCTTCCTGCAGTTTTGCTGCTGTGTTCTTCCAATGGTCCTGCTTCCCAGGGGCTTTGCTTGGCATCCTGATTGAATATGTGTGGGGAATAGATAAACCCTGACCCACGCCTTCCCTGACTTTTTAAATCATGCCACATCCTCTTTGTCTGTTGACTGGCTGCGTCCCGTCTCTGCGGGAGCACAAGGAAGCGGTGTGCCGTTCTCATTCTCCACCGAGTTGTCCCGTCATTTGTTATGTTCCGCACAGCTTAGTGCCACGGCCGAGTCAATAAAACACAGGCAAACATCTTTCCGGTGTGTACTGCTTTCACCAAGATCTGTCTGGCATCGGTATTGATGTTGCTTTGTTCCAAGTTTTCTTCTAAATCCAGCTTGAATGTCTGACAGCTCCTTGCCTGTGTTTTGCTTGCATCTGTTTTTCACTTCTCTACAGCAAAGCGTTACTTAATGTCTAATATCAATGGTGTTTTCTAATAGATCATCTTTCGTTGGGGTGGGGACAAATATGTAGCTCTTGCGGTTGGTTGGCCAGGTAGCTGTCTTCCAAATTTCTTGGCATAGACGAGCATCAAATGTTTGTTGAACCAGCCCAGTCAGAACTTCATCAGTTCCTGGAGTCTTGTTACTTTGCTGATGCCTCAGTACAGCTTAGATCTTTCTTGAAACTCTCGGTTCTTGATCTACTTCCTGAAATGATGGGATGCTGACTAATTCTTTTAGGTACGATGATTCTGCATTCCTCTTCTGTCTCCTTTTCTGTATTAAAAAAACAAACAAACCTCCTTATTGTGAGTTGGATGGAGGTTTACAGAAAAACCAGTTTCCATTCAACAGCCCACATACATTTCACTTCCTCTCACTGATGGCAATCACCGCAACGGAGCGATACGGATCCTGCCTCCTCCCTGTGTGTCCTGTGCCTGCCTCTCCTCCTCCTCAGACCCCTCTGAGCTTTGTCCTGAGGTCAAGGTTGCTCTTGTGATCTAAAGCGATTGAAGATTTTAAGCTGTGTGTACCTTGCAAGCGTTATTGTTTCCCTTATAGACCTGCCTGTGTGGCTGAAAATTGAGCAGAGGGAGAGCGTTCATGTTCAGACCTGAAGGGGGGACTAGGGGTTGTAGTCTCAAGGGGTTCCACCAGGCTCTGACCAGTAAGCCTAGTCCCTTTTTTATGAATTTTTTATTCCACAATTTTTCTCTCTCTCTCAAGGACCCAATGTGATCCCCCTCAGAGCTGTTGGTAGTGCAGAGACTAATGCTGTGTGGTCCATTAGGCCATTGGGATAATTAATTCTTGCCATGTGTCTTCTTGTCTCAGGACAGACAGCCCATGGGTTGACCCCAGTTGTTACTCAGTAAAGGAAGATGATGCACAACACTGACTTTGTGGGCTGTTATGCCAGTTGACCTTGGTGTCCCCTGAGCCTGTGTGCCTTTTCACCTTCAAGTACTCTCTATTGCACTTAATACATTTGTCAAATCTGTGAGTCCATTCTTGGAATCATTGTTCAAACTCATCTGTTTGGGTGACTGACAACCCCTCCCTTGTTTTTCTTCACCTCTTCTCCGTCATTAAATCGCTGTCCTTCCAGGTCTCTTCATTCATGGAAAACAAGAAGCTGCACAATGCTAAACGTCAGGCCTTGTTTGTCACATACTATTATACAATCTTTTCAGAACTTCTAAATAGAAATCTTGAATAACAGTCTGACCTGTGGGATGAACTTCAAATGCTCTAACTCCCTCACATAAAAAAAACCAAATGACTGCATGACCTTCCTGTTGAAGAGCCACATGGAGCCACGCTGATGGTAGCCAGGGTCCTGGTGATGCTTCCACCGCCATTGAATCCATGGGACTTTCCACCCACGGCCTGCACTCAGCACCATTGCATGTGCTGCGTGAGCCTGAAGAGGAATTCATGGACTAGTATCAAATATAGGGGCGAATATCGAAAACTAGTCTGGGATGTTTTATCGATGCATTAAAAAAAAAGAGAGCATCGTTTTTGGGAGGCTACCCCTTGTACCCTTTGGAATCTTCTGTACAGTTCTTTGGCTTCATTCCTTCCATTTGCTTTAGCCACTTCATGTTCAAGAGCACATTTCAGAGTCTCTTCTGACATCCATGTTGGTCTTGCCATTCTTCCCCGTCCTTGGGGTGCCTTTTTAGTTCCTCGCATGTGCTCTCCTTGGGGCCATTCTTCAGCTTCTTTGATCATCAGTCATTGGTGTTGAGTGCGTCAAACCTATTTTTGAGTTGGTTTCCAAGTTCATGTGTGATCTCCTCAGGGTGATGTGCTGAGCCACTGACGGTCTGTTCACCAGGTGGCCCCTGACTTTTCTGACTGATGGTATCGAGCTTCCACAGATGCCATGAGTCGCTAGGGAAATGCCAGTCAAAACCCCAGTGAGGTCCCGCTTCACACCCTGCACGATGGCTGGGATGAAAAACCTTAAGTCTTGGCAGGAATGTGGAAAATCCTAACTCATCCATTACTGGTGGGAGTATGAAATGGCTTAGATATTATGTAAAACAGTTTGGTCTGTGGTTAAACATAGAGGCACCCTATGACCCAGCTGGTCTCCTCTTAGGACTGTACCCAAAAGAATTGAAAGCAGGAAAGGAAACAATTTGGTAGCATAGTGGTTACACATTGGGCTGCTAACTGCATGGTCAACAGTTTGACACCATCACCAGCTTGCTTCTTGGGAGAAAGACAGGTCAAAATCCTGTAAATAGGTACGGTCTCAAACTCACTGGGGCAGTTCTACCCTGTCTTAGAGGGTTGCTGTGAGTTGGTATCAACTCAGTGGCAGTGAGAGAACAAAAAGATTGCTATTAGTTCCCCTACTTACTACCCCTGCCCCCCCATCTCCCCTGCCATGCTTTTGCCCCTAGGCAATTGTGAATCCAGTTCCTGTCTCCATAGACTTAGCTACCGTGGATTTCATATACAGAAAATCATACAAAACACAGGAAGCAATCAACAAAATAGAACAGAAAATTTGAAAAGAAAGCAGAAAATATTAAAAACTGAAACAACTGTAAAATGGGTCCAAAAGGTGGTCAACTCATACGGTGTAGCATTTTAACCAAACTGCATCTGCCCTAATCGACGCTGCTCTCTAATAGCAAGGCTGCTCACATCCCTCAGCTTTGGTCGGGGGCCTCACGGGAGGCTTCAGCCATGTGGGGACACCCAATCGTTTGGGGCTTCCACTGTCACCCATAGCCTTCTGCAAACCAGGTATTTACAGCATAAGCTCTGGCACGGCCCCTCTTTTTCACTTGGATTTTATTATTTACAATCCTTGGCTCACAGGCTTGTATGCGTCTTCCATGTAGATTTAGTTGATGGCTCGTTTAGATGGCTGCTTATTTTAAGACGAGCCTTTAAGACCCCAGATTCTATTCTTTTCTGATAGCTGGGCATCATCTGGTGTCTTCAGCACACTTTGCTGTCGCACCCGTCTCTTCAGTGACCTCTTCATGAGGCCAAGTATCAAGCAGGGCTGTGTCCTAAGAAGTAATTGTTCTTTGAGACTAGAAATAAGTGAAAGCCCCAAATCTAGCCATAGATGTATAATTTATTTGGTTCATCCGCATTTTATTGAAGAAAACATTCTCAATCCTCCTGTGGCATAATGGATTCTATTTATGTTGTTAGGTGCCATTGAGCGGCTCTGACCCATAGTGACCCTGTGCACAACAGAACAAAACACTGCCTGGCCCGCCATCCTCACAATTGTTCCTCTGTCTCAGCCCTTTGCTGCAGCAACTGTGTCAGTCTTTCTCACTGGGAGCCTTCCTCTTTTTTCCACGCCTCCACTGACCCAACAGATGTCCTTCTGCAGGGACTGGGCTCTCCTGACAGTATGCCCACAAAACGTAAGATGAAGTCTTGCCATCCTTGCATCTAAGAAGCACTGTGGTCTTACTTCTTCCAATACAGATTCGCTTGTCCATGGTATTTTCAATAACCGTCTCCAGCACCACAATTCAAATGCATGCATTCTATAGTCGTCCTTCTTCAGTGTCTAGCTTTCCCAGGCATATGATGCAACGGAGAGTACCATGGCTTGGGGCAGGTACACCTTAGTCCTCCAAGTAGCATCCTTGTTTTTCAGTGCTCTGGAGAGGTCTGTGCACCAGACTCACCCAGTGCAACTTGCCGTTTGCTCTCTCGACTGCTGCGTCTCTGAGCATTGCTCGTTAGCCCTAAGCCGGACAAAACCCTTGACAGCTTCCATCTTTTATCCAGTTACTGTGATGCTACAGACTGGTCCGGTTGTGAGGACTTGGGTCTTCTTGGCATTGAGCTGTGACCCACACTGATCCTCATCAGCAAGGGCTTCAGGTCCTCACACTGAGCGGGCAGGGTGGTGTCATCTGCAGATCGCAGCTTATTAATAAGCCTTCCTCCCATCCTGCTGATTTGCTCATACAGATTGCGTAAGAATGGTGAGAGAATACAACCCTGACACACGTCTTTCCTGATTTTAACCCACGCAGTATTCCCTTGATCCATTCACACAACTGCCATTGGCAGGTTTCACATGAGCACAGTGAAGCGTTTGGAATTCCCATTCTTGTCGGGGTATCCATAGTTTGTCACGGTCCGCGCCGTTGGATCGTTCTCATAGTCGGTGGGACACAAGCAGACATCGTTCTGGTCTTCTCTGCTCCGCCAAGACCCCTCTGCTGTCAGCAGTGCTGCCCCGTGCTCCACATCCTCGTCTGCGTCTGACCTGAGCCTCTGGCAGTTCCTTGGAAATGTTCTACTGCAACCGTTGTTGATGATC
Source organism: Tenrec ecaudatus (assembly GCF_050624435.1). NCBI lineage: Eukaryota > Metazoa > Chordata > Mammalia > Afrosoricida > Tenrecidae > Tenrec > Tenrec ecaudatus. The sequence goes on from NC_134530.1 coordinate 31,910,624, forward strand.
TTCAGCAATATTTTTTTTCCTACCCCATCCCCTTGTCACCCCTCCCTCCTTCCCCCTTCAGCAATATTTTACCTGCATGTGACATCAATGATTTTGTTCTATAGTTTGAGCATTCTGTTGGGTCACCTTTCTTTAGAATGGGCACAAATATGGATCTCTTCCGGCCACGTGGCCAGGCAGCTAGCTGTCTTCCAAATTTCCTGACATAAGATGAGCGCTTCCGGTGCTTCATCGCCTTGTTGAAACATTTCAGTTGCTAGTCCATCAATTCCTCATTTTTGTTTAATGCTTTCGGGACGGCTTTCATTGGGTACCCTCCAAGCGAGCAATCTGAGCCAAAGCCCAACAACCACCAAATTCCATAGCCTTGGGATAGCAGTCTTCTGCTGCTGCTCACGCCAGGCCACTTCAGCCCTAAGTCCAAGTCCGTTCCTTAAGTGTGCGTCTGAGGTAAAGCCCTGTTCCTTAGTGGGACTTCCACCTAGAATCCCTCTGTTGTGGCCTAAGAAGGATGTTGTGTGCCTTGAAAGGACAGAGTCCAAAGTCACAGTAGTCTACAACGCAAGGCCTGCATCACCACGGACTGGACAGAAGTGTCCAATTAGAAACATTAAGACAAAGTAAACCAGCGGACTGCCATCGCTTCCATTCGCACTCACAGCTATGGGCGTCCTCCTCCCTTGGCCTCTCGATAAGTACTACTAAGCATCTCTTCCCCAATAGGTTGTTCCACTGGGCTTACCACCCACAGAAGTGCCATCGCTTTCTCGAAGACATACCTGCCCTCCTCCCCTAGCCTGGACTCGAATTTCCAGTACAGTTTGCTTATCGCTCCTGTAGGAGTGTCAGTTGATTGGAGGTGACCTTAGCTCAGGGTTGTATGGCAGCAACTGATGGTCTTTTCCTGCTTCCCATATCAAGAAACTGATTGTAGCAGAGATGAGGTCTCCTCCGTGGAAGTGGATTTGAAGATGTGCATCTAAGAGGGGTGATTTAGGGCTCGCGGGCACCAGGCAGGTTCCCTGCGTGTTGCTTGGGTGATCAGACGAGAGCCGGAGCCTGCCTCCACCTAGGCGTTTGTCCTCACAGCAGAGAGCTCCTACAATACCTGTCCTTTGGTGATTGACTAGCGTCACTCGGCATAATGTTCTCCAAGTCTCCTTGTCGTGAGGTGTCTCGTGGTTTCATCGCTGTTTGTTAAGGGATGCACGGTACTCCATTGTGTGGCTGCCCCGTGGTCTCTATCCGTTCTCTACTGAGGTGCGTGTGGGCTGTTTCTTGGAAACAGGTTCTTGTATACCATGTTCACTGCAGCGTTTGCTACCCCAGCCAAAAGGTGGAAGCAACCTAACATCTGTCCCCACATCAGTGGATAAGCAGAACGGGCGCCCCCAGGGGACTATTCCTTCGCCATAAGGAGAAGTTTTGATGTACGTTATAGCTAGATAAACCTTCAAAACAAGATGCTAAACTAAGCCAGACACAGAAGGACAAATACTGTATGATCCTACTTCCTTGCAGTAGAGATCAACGCTTACTAGTTGTTACCAAGGGCAGTCTTGACTAGCCCCTGAAAGGTCAGTGGTTCAAACCCACCAGCCTTTCCAGAGGAGAAAGACATGGCAGTGCTACTCGGTCACTGCATTTGGGTTGCTTTACCAAGGGCTGGAGGGAGGGGGAAAGGAGGTCATTGCTTAGGGGGTGCCGAGTTTCTCTTAAGGGTGGTGGAAATTTTAGAAACAGGTAGTGCATGGTGTTGGTTGCACAACGTGATTATCATAATTAATGTGACTAAGTTGTACACGTAAAAATATTGAAATGTAAATTTTTTGTTATATATATTTCTGCGACACCACACCCTCCCGCCCACCCTCCAGGGGTAGAGACAGACTTGTACTTGATAAACCAGGATTGGTCTGCCTGACACCTGATCCTGGGTGGGAAGCTTACGGAATGAGAGAGTTGTTTGTTCGTCATAGTCCCTTGACCTGAGTAGCCTAGATGTTGGTTATGTAATGATTTTTTCTTAAGAATCTGGCTGGAAAATGGAAGCCGCATACAACCAGGTGTCGAGGTTCACTGAAGTCAAGTCTGCAGCCTGAAGCATAGGCCCTTAGCCTAGCTGGTCTCCTCACTGTTACACAGCTTGTTCAGAGAGGTGTGAGATGAGGCCTTAAAAGTCTTTCAAGAACATGCTTTGGATTTGGAGAAACCAGGTAAAATAACTAAAGGAAGCTTTAAGATAATACAGTAACAATGAGAACTCCCAAGAAAACAACTTTTAAAAAGAGATGAGGCAACAAAGATCCTTACAGTAGAACCCTTTTTGAGGTTTAGCCTTTATTTGCGTAATAGTAGATGCAGAATGTACTCACTCCGCACTGATGTGGTTGGGTTCTAATGACCAGGCTGTTAGACAAATTGGGCATTATGGGAGCAGGCGTCCTCAAACTATGGCCCACGGACCACCGCCGAGGGCACTTATCCAGCCCGCCAGGTGTTTTTGCCCCCTTTGTTTTTTACTTCAAAATAAGATATGTGCAGGGTGCATAGGAATTTGTTCTTAGTTTGTTTGTTTTTTTTAATTATAGTCTGGCCCTCCAACGGGTCTGAGGGACAGTGAACTAGCCCCCTGTTTAAAAAGTTTGAAGGCTCCTGACCCAGACCCTCCGAACTTCAGGCCCTGCCATTCATTGGGATCCTGGGCGCAGCTGCTGGCCTGGACACACAGTTGGTGGCTCTGAGGCTCAGGCAATCAGCAGGGCTGCAGGTCAAGATGGCCAGTGGAAATTGCTTCAGCCTATCAGAGCTGAACGCCCCCCTCCTCCCTCACTGAAACCAAGAGCAAGCTGTTGGCTTCTGAACGTGGACGCTGAGGACAAGAGCCTGAAGACTCAGTGCTGCTCAGGGCGCTCAGCCACCCAGGCTAGGGCGGGGTGTCGCTCTGCTGCAGCCCCTAGACCCCGAATGACCCCTAGTGCCCACCTGGCTGCAGAATGTGGTCTCTCTAGGATTATTGAGTATCGGGAGTATGGTAGCAACCACCTCCCACACATGGCTCGGTTTGCCTCTTTCGCACTCGGCAGGCCCGGGACTGGCCCTTCACCCCTGGCTGGGAGCCTGACCCGTGTCGTGGCTCTGCACACTGGGAGTTGAGCTGACTGGGAAACCCAGGTTACTGTACAAAACAGAGAGTAATGTTTTTGACAGTGGTCATCAATGTAAAATGTGAGATAATGCGACACTAAGTTAGGAGCAGGTGTGATTATTCATGGAAGTGATTGCTTTTGCATTTTTAACACTTGTATAACAATCTCAAGTTGGCGCCTACTTTTCTTTCTAACTTCATTGTAAGCAGAGCAAGACAGAGTATCACAAACTCCCATTTGTGTGTGATTATTTTTAAGTCATTTTAATAAAGAGAAGCTAGGGTTTGTCGTCTCAGACTTATCGATGTTTTAAAACTTCCTCATTAATGGCAGAAATAATGTTCTGTTTATGTTGATCATCTCAACCAGTGACCAAGGAGCCACTGGTGGCGCAGTGGTTAAGTGCTTGGCGAGAACCCAGAGTTTGGCTTAATTCCACCCAGTGCTTCCACAGCAGAAAAGACCTGGCAAACTGGGCCTAGAAAAACCACAGCTGGTGAGGCAGCTCAGCTCTGTCACACAGGGTCACTGTGAGTCGAAATCAGCTTCAAGCGGCAGCGGCGATTCGTCATCAGTTGCCTGAGGTTGCTGCCGACTCCCGTGACTCTGTGTGTCAGAATAGGATTGTGCCTTATCGGGTTTTCAGTGACTCTTCAGAAGCAGGTCACCCGGCCTTCCTGCTGGTGAGACTCGAACTTCCCCCCTTCCAGTTGGCAGCCCAGCGTGGTAACCATCCACACCTGGCATGTTTGAGTGGCTAATTGAGTATTCGTTCATTTTCCATTCCCAAGTGGGGAAAATGTGGAAGTGGCCCATCAAATAGCAATACAGGTGGGAGGTTCAGAGGACACAGGTTGCTCCTTAGCAGATACTCAGTCTTTGGCGCTGCTTAAACGGAGTTAGCCATGTTCTTCCCAGGGCACGCTGTTACGTGGCTGGGTTCGCTCACAGTTAGGGGGTGTTGGGGGGAAGCTAACAGGACCCGAGAGCAGGGAGGATACAGTCACTGGTCCACAGCAACTCCTGTCTTCAGCCAGCAGCCAAGCTTCTCCGCCTTTCAGCTACGCGGTCCCTTGGCCCCTGCCTCCATGGGCCCGGAAGCAGCCTGTCACTCTGCCTCGCCGTCCCCGAGTCTCAGGGCTACTGCTGTGTTCTGCCCCCTGGTCTCCGCCACTCAGATCTCCAAGGGCTCCACTTGGATGGTCCTGGGTCTCGTTCTGTGTTCTGCTTCTGGGCTGGCTCGTGGGCAGTGGATGGCTTTTCTCTCTACGGTCCCCAGCCCCAGGAAAACAAAGGGTAGGGACTTCACTCACAAGCTCTAGTGAGAGCCCAACTACTAAGGATACGTCCCGTGTGAGTCCTGTCAGAGTGGCCATCCATAGGATGGTAATTGAGTGTATCAGCTGTGGGCGGGGGGGGAGGGGGGAATGGACGCCGCCATTTTCTTCTCTTACTCGTCCTTCCTGCTGTGAGGAGAGGCAGCCCGCTCGGCGTCCTGTGTGTGGCCTCCAGACTCCCAGGGCAATCTTCGATGAAATGGTGACTGGAGTATTTCGAGTTTGCATCTCTGTACACCTGCCAAATGTTCTCAGGAAGTGCTTGCTGTAGGGCTCTATCTTTCCCACTAAGAAGTGAGTGTGTCATTTCAGAACCGTGACTGGACCTTGTGTGAGTCTCCCTCCCAGTGCCGTGTGCGAAGCGTGGGTTTCCCTGTGTCGGCATGTACTCAGGCCTGTCTGTCCATCTTATTTCCAGGTCCTACGGCTCTGCTGGCTCACGAAATAGGCTTTGGAAGCAAAGTGACAACGCACCCACTTGCCAAAGACAAAATGATGAATGGAAGTAAGTGTACGCTTATGTTTTCCTATTAAAGCTTGAGTTTAGCCTTGTTTCCCGACCAGTAGAACCCAATCCAAGGGCCCCTGGGGCGCAGCTGCTAAGTGCTTGGTGGCAAGCCAAAAGATTGGTGGTTCAAAACCACCAGCAGCTCTGCAGGAGAAAGCTATGGCTGTGTGATTCTGTGAAAAGCCTCTGACACGCCACAGGGCATTCTAGGCTGTCCCCGGGTGGCCGGGTGTCGTGTGTCAGCATGGACTACACTACAGCAGTGGGTCTGGCTTGTAGCCTAGCTCACAGAGCTTCTCCCTGCAGCCTCGCCTTGTCCTTGAGTGTTTCAGTGGGGGGCTGGGGAAGAGGTGCCTGCCTAATCGCAGGGTGCACAGCAGTCTCCACCATTGGCCAGCGGGATCCTGGCACAGGCGGAAAGTGGCCCCTAGCTTCACTGCGCTGCTGGCGGCCCAGGGAAGCAGCCGAAACCCCGATGGCCCGTCAGAAAGTGCCCTCAGCCCACAGCCTAAAGACAGGCCTGCTGTCTCCGCTCAGAATGCCTGTGCGCAGACATGCGCAGTTTGCTGTGATGTGCTTTTCTCACACCTGTGCACCAGACTTGTAGTTTGTAGCTACCACTTTAAATGCGTTAAAGCAATTTCTGTTCATGGTTCAAGGTCAAAAAAACTTCAAGCCATATAAAGAGAGGGGAAAAGTAGAAAGGAAACCTCCCACTTCTCCTCTTCCTACCTCCCCACCCCCCTTCTCTGTAGCTGCGAGAGGCCGCTCCTGCTCCAAGCCGCTTAGGTCGCTGTCCGGCATCCCTCCACTCATGACCAGTATCTTTTTGTTGTTGTTTCTTTGGCCCCAGTGGGATGCTACCAGCCACACTGTTCTGCAGCGTGTCTCTCCGCCAACAGTGCATGCGCGCTGCGCTGTCTTTCACGGTGCATGCAGATCAGCTTCAGCCTTTTAACGGCTGCAGACTGTTCTCCGACTGTCACTCTCAGACGCTGTACTGTATTGAGCGTCCTCAATGTCCCTGTGAGCCTGTCTGCGGCTCCCTGCCTATCGCGTCGTGCTACACAATCATAAACGTTACCTGCAGTAGTATTGGCTTGAAAGTGATAGCTGTCTCAGTGGTGCAAAAGAGACTAACTGAGTACTGTGATCTGCTGGGGAATTGACGTCTTGATTCAGGCATCACTCACTTGCTGCCATCCAGTGGGTGCCCACTCATCGCAACCCCGTGGACAGGGGAGAGCTGCCCCTGGGAGTTTCCGAGGCGGTCACTCTGGACGGGAGTAGAAGGCCCCCCTTCTCCCGGCTTTGACATAGGGGAGAGCTTTCAGAGGACCCAAAAGAAACGGGAAGGACAGACCCCGATGTGCTTTAGTAGTTGTGAAAGAGCTAAGCTGAGGCTGAGCACACCCTGAAGGTTTCTCTGGCGCTGTTTCCCGTGAGCGCCTCAGAAACAATGAGGTGGCTTAGGAAGAGAAGCTGACTGGAGGGATGACTGTCCTGGTGGAAAGTCACAGTCCTCAGTGCCTTGCAGGGCAGGTACTCCCATCTCAGCACCTCGAATGCAGAACTTGGAGGCGCAGGGCACGTGATCAGAGACGGGGTGCTCAGAAGTGAAGCGACTTGCCCCAGAGTTAGGCCAGACTCAAACCAGCCCAGTCTTCTGCCTTGGGTTCAGTTTCACCTGCTTGTCCCTCCTCCGCAAATCACAGCAAGGGTCCCCCCCACATTGAAGTTGCCAGGCTGTGAATCGCATGGAGCCAGTCAGTCCTGTTACACAACATATGGTTGGAGAGTTCTCCCTCTTCAGAATATTCTGAGAAGTGAAACTGTAACCTCTAATCATTTCCTGGGTGAGGCCCTTCTGCTTGTCTTCATCAAGAACTTAATAGATGAGTAAGAATCCCCCACCCCAGCCCCACAGATAAGTATTCCACTCTTGTCCTTCCTCAGCTTTAAAACTCACTACGTGATAGCTTGCTTGAGCAGAGGCAGCCCTCACCACGCCACTGTCCGCTGCCCCTCCTTTGTCTCTTTCCTTCTCCTGGTAACCCCTTAGGTTGATCGCCCTGTTCTGTAGAGGAGTGAGACTCAGTGTGGGACTGCTACGACATGGCAGGTCTGGGATTCGAATCGCATCAGCACACATTTTCTTTCTTTTTTTTTTTTAATTTTTAAAAATTGTTTTATTAGGGGCTCATACAACTCTTATCACAATCCATACATATATCAATTGTGTAAAGCACATTTGTACATTAATTGCCCTCATTATTCTCAAAACATTTGCTCTCCACTTAAGTCCCTGGCATTGGCTTCTCATTTTTTTCCCTCCCTCCCTGCTCCTCCCCCCCATTAGCCCTTGATAATTTATAAATTATATCTTGCCCTGTCCGACGTCTCCCTTCACCCACTTTTCTGTTGTCCATCCTCCTTGCCTGAGGAATTCTGTTCTTTTTAATATATAACCACAAAACAGTTTTAACCTTCCCGAGGGACACAAAATTGTACTCTTTGAATGTTCTCTGAGCTGGGGAACAAAAAAGAAGTATCAAGAAGTAAGGTCAGGGCTGTAGAGCAGATAGGATAAGGTTTCCTTTTTTTTTTTTAACAATTTATTGGGGCTCATACAACTCTTTATCACAGTTCATACATATACATACATCAATTGTATAAAGCACATCTGTACAGTCTTTGCCCTAATCATTTTTCCCCTCTTTTCTTTTTTTACATTTTATTAGGGACTCGTACAACTCCTATCACAATCCATAGATATACATACATCAATTGTATAAAGCACATCCATACATTCCCTGCCCCAATCATTCTCAAAGCATTCAGCACACATTTTCTATAAGGACCAGATAATAAATATTTTAGGCTCCATGGGACTTAATACTCAGCAGTGTAGCTTAAAATGTAGCCACAGATAATATGTGCCTGTGTGTCAATAATACTTTACTTGCAAAAGCAGACAGTGGACTGGATCTGGCGCAGGGACTGGTCCCCTCTGTCTACAGCAGTTTTTCACAAAGCGAGCAATACCGCCCCCTGGCGGCCATTGGAACGATGGGGGCGGGGCGCTGCAAACGCGGTTAATTCAGTGACTTTATCCTGGATTATGGGCTACTACGCAAAAAATGTGCGATTGCAGTGGGAGGACACTGAGTGGTTTTTTAGTAAGTGGGAACCTGTGGTGTGTAACCTTCCTGTTCCCAGGTGCCTTTGTCTCTGAGACAACTGGCTTTGGGGATTTTTGCTTGACGTTAAAACATTATAAAGGCCTCATGCAATTTTGAATATGAAATTCACCACTACCACTCAATTGTGGTTTTTTAAAAAACTTTTTATTGTGAATTGCGTGAAGGTTCTCAGAAGAGATCCTAGTTTTACCTTCACTAATTCAGACTCGTATCGATGGACCTGACACATGACATTCCCTCAGTGTGCCTTGCCAGTTCCCACCTCCCTCCTGTGTTCCCGTCTCCACTCCTCCTCCTTTCCTAACCTTCTGAACTTTGTCTTTGGGTGAATGCTGCCCTTTGACCTTCAATGGGTGATTATTCTAACGTATGGGGGGTGGGGAGCACAGTCCAGGGGTGTGGACAGTCGCGTTTGGGCCTGCTACTGTTTGGCCCGTATGCCTGGTCTCGTAGGACATTGAGCCCTGTGTCACGTTCTCTGACTCTGCTCAGAACCTTCTGGCCTGATCCTTTTCGGGCAGGTCATCCTGGCAGCCGGGCACCATTGAGTACTCCGGTGTTTGCTTTGTCGGGAACCCATCTGTGCAGTGGTTTTCATGTGTCTTTCGTCGTTTGTCACTGTTCCCTCTGAAGGGGGAGACACCAGTGGTCACTTGCACCTGAGGCGGTCATTGACAAACGCACCACACTCGGCTGGGGAGCGTGATCTGTGAAACGCTGGTGTGCTGGTTAGCTTAGGTGTGCCCTGAGAGTGTGTCCTGGCTACGAGCTCCCGGAGGCATTTAGCTATGTCTAAGATAAGTTTTCCTAACTGTCTCCTGTGTGCTCGACCACATTCGTGGATCTATTTACAGGAGAGGTGTATATGTTATGTATACCATATACAGACATCCTCTGTTAAACCTAGATGTATCTGTGGGCATAGTCCCACGGGCCCGCCCCCCCCCATCCCTGTTCACCGTGCCTCTCTAGCCAAACCTGTGCTCCTAGACCCCCACTGCTGCAGGGCTGCCTGTGTAACAGTGTTTGCCTCTGCTGTCTTGAACTCGTGAAGCTTCGCAGTGTCTCCCGGGCTCCCTCTGTTTCCTGGCCCCGCTCTGATTGTGTGTTGCCGTTTCCTTCGTCCGTGTTAACGCTTCGCTACCCTCGGCCCACGGCTGCCCCTATTTGCTTCCCTTCCCACCCGGGGAACCATCAGGCAGGGTTTCTTTTAGTAGAGAGACCTGATTTTGACTTTATAAGCGCAGCCTCGTGCGGTATGTGTCTTTTGTGGTTGGCTAATTTCACTCGGCGGCAGGTCTTCGTGTTCATCGTCCGCAGATGGCCTGTAGCTCGGGAATGTTCGGCAGCGTAGTCGGCTGCGTGTGTCGCTCCCACAGGTGGGCTTTCAGGTGGTCTGTGTCTGCTGGTTGTCATGAAGAGTCCTGTGGTGAACGTGGGTGTGCCTAGGGCTCATTTTCATGGCTCTCATTGCTCTCGTCTAGGGTATATGCATACTACTCAGTACAGGGACTGCAGGGCCCTAGGGTGAGGAAACCCTGTTGCTGACCACCGGGGCGGCCCCAGTTGACATTCCCACATGGGGTTCCAGTCTCGCCACCCTCTCCAGCATGTGTGAGGTTTTGTTTTGTTTCTTTTGGAACTTGGCCGTCAGCGAACTGGGGCGAGGAGGTGCCTCCTTGTTTGGATTTGCACTCTGAATGGCTAACCATCCCCAGCATCTCTTCGTTTGTTGGCTGCCTCCATGTCTTTTTGGTGAACTGGCTGTCCGTGTGGCTTTGCCCATTTTTAAGCTGAATTCTTTGTCTTGTTGCGGTGTTGAAATTCAATATAAATTTTAGAGAGCAGTCCCTTGTCTTTAGGTCATTGTCAAAAGAAGTTTTCTCGGTCTGTGGGCTCCCTTACTCCTTCTGTGAACTCTTCTGATGCTTCCAGGTGACTGGATTTTAGGTGGTCCCAGCTTCTAGTTTGTCTTCTGCTGTTGTGTTTTTCATGAACAAATCAGTTGATTTGCATTTGAATTCTCTCACCTTGTTGCTTGACCAAGTTGACCTTGTCTTGTGTTTCTTTGTTACGGCCACTAGATGGAGGTAGTTGATAGGTGTGAACATTTTGCTTTTCCGGCCTGAAATTTGGGGAGAAAGCTATGAAACCCTTAAACCTCTCCACCAGTTCACGCGCCAGCCATAGTAAATAGTCTTTTAGCCACCAGGGCCCTGGTAATTGAACCGCTTAGCATGTGGCTCCCCGGGCTCTCGCTGCCCCAGTCGGGACTGTTCCTGCACACTGGAGGACCAGCCTAGCAGGTTTCCTGGGTTTGCATCTCAGATGATCTTGGCCTGGTTTAAGCAGCAGGAAATGGGGTTAGATGATGAAAACCTGCCCCGGTGCAGGCGCCTCCTCCTCCTCGCCATAGGAGCATCCACATGAAATGCTTAGTGCCCCTCTTCACCTGTTTCAGCAATGACTTGCCTCTGTCAATCAGGAGTCATCAATTACTGCCGGTGTCTGTGATCAGAGAAGCCCTGGTGCTCAGTGAGCTGCACTTTGGCCTACTGGCCGCAAGGCCAGGGCGGTGGCCCCACCATCTGCCCTCGGGAAAGATGAGGCTTTCTGTTCCCTTAAAGTTGGACCAGCTCTGCTGGTCCCTGCTGGTTCCCTCGGAGTCGGAATCAGCTGGACGGCAGGAAGGCTGCATGGTCTTCCTCAGCTTTGAAAGGGCTTGGACACTGGCCTGCTGTTTCTGAAGTCAGATGGCCACGCTGAGCCCTGTGCTTCAGTCCCAGGGGACTCGGGGGACTGTTTCTGTGTGCAGCCATCAATCATGGACTTGCTGAGCCCTTCCGAGTGCCACTGGGCTTGGGGACTAGAAATGGAGGCACCCTGCCAAGTTGCACTGGACTTGGGGGTGCATATCTACCTGTTGAGTTCTGCCTTCAGAGACTGATAAGTCAGGATATGGCACGATGTTAGAGGCTCTGTCTCCACCGTAACCCCTCTCCCTTGTCTCTCCGTCCTTTGGTGTCCCCAAGTCAGTGAGGGTGCCATTGCATACCATACACCAGAGCCCAAGACAGACATGCTGCACATGGGCTCTGCACACTTGCTCTCTCAAACACTTCAAGCCTGTTTCCCCCTCTAGGCCACCATCACCCTGGCCAGCCCTCCACTCCCCCACCTTCTCTTTCCTTGGACAGCAGGCTCTCCGTGCTCCCTTCTGGTCCTTCCACACCGTTCTCCGTGCAGGAAGCCAGGCCCCAGAGGGCCTTGAGTGCCAGGCAAGCTCACCACAGGGGCTGGGCAATGATGGTAAAGGCCTTTCCCAGGGGAGAGAACTGGATCTGTTTGCGTGCCGCTCAGGAAGGTTGCTACTTGGCAGTGTGGAGTGTAGCCTACATGGGCAGAAACGGAGAAAGCCATCGTGGTGCGAGCTGGAGCCCCTCCGCTGAGGCTGGGCAGGTGTGGAGAGGGGCGCTGGCTCCAGGAACACTGGCTGGCCCAGGTCTGAATTTGCCCAGCACTTCAGGAGCCACTGCTTGGCGCAGGCAGGCAGGGTGGCCCTGCCACTGAAAGCATAGACCATAGGCAAGGAAGCCAGCAAGGTGCTTGCAGATTGCACAGGTGGCGAGAGGGAGCTGACTAGGGGCAGTGATGCGCAGCACTGGAGGGATGGTTAGGGACTGAGAACAGTTCAGAAGGGAAGGGGACTCGGAGATGCCTGCTGAGGGGTTGACATGGGCTTGGAAATTACAAGGAGGTCCAGGGTTGGCGGAGTTTCTGGGCGGATCAGCCTGTGTAGCTCCTCGTGGTCCGGGAACGAGCATGGGGTGGCAGTGGCAGGTGGACCGGGGCCTGGGCTGCTGTTCTGCGGCAGTGGGTGTTGGATGGAACATGTCTCATGAATGTCTGGTATCTGGGAACCCCTTGGGGAGGCCACTGAATGGACAGGAGCAGAAGGGCATGTCTTGTTGGCTGAGCGTACGTCAGCATTTGGCAACTAACAGAAAGGTTGGTGGTTCAGACCCACCCAACAGCTTCATGGGAGAGACCTGGCGACCTGCTCCCATAAAGAGTCTAAAAAAAACTTAACTGCCACTGAATTGGTGCCAACTCCTGTTGAACCCATAGGGCAGGGTAGAACTGCCCCTGTAAGTTTCTGAGACTCACTCTTGACAGGAGTAGAAAGCCCCATCTTTCTCCCATGGAGTGGCTGGTGGTTTTGAACTGCTGACCTGGTAGTTTGCAGCCCAACACATACTCACTATACGACTAGGGCTTCCCCCTAAAGCATACAGCCTAGAAAATCCCATGAGGTCGTTCTGCTCAGTCATACGGAGTGACTGTGACTTGCAATCAACTCAACACCCGAAGACAAACCATTGCTAAAAGGAGGCAGTTGGGGGCCGCAGAAGGAAACAGCCCTTGAGAAAGTGAATGTGGTTTCTGCCTACACACACACACAAGCACACACATACACACCTGCAAACAGTGTGCTATAAATTTTTTTTAATATTTCCAGGACAGGAGCAAGTCTGTGTGCGCTTGCCGGTACATGAGCACAGACCAGTCCCACCTTCAGCCTCTGGTGCTGACAGAAAGGCCACAGGGACATTTGCCATGTCCTAGAAATGTGAGGGAGGGGCCCTCATTCTGACCCCTCCCTCGGCACGCCATGCCAGCAGGTCCCACGTCCCCGCCTCCAGCTTCCGTGGGTAGGCTCCCTTGCTTGCTTGCCAGTGTTGGCTTCTCTCCGCCTCTGCTGACACAGTTTGCTGTAGCTCTTCAGGCAGGGTGTCTTGTGGTGCCTTGTGAGTGGCTAGCCAGCTAGTTTGCTTTTCATGCACTGATGTAAAAGCAATAATTGGCTGTAAGTGAATTGCTCAGCGGTATTGTTGTCCAGCCTGACCCATTGGGACATAATTTTCAAAATGTTTTGCTTTGAAGATCATTACAGCTACTCGGAGAACCGCGTGGAAAAGGACGGCCTGATCCTCACCAGCCGTGGCCCCGGAACCAGCTTCGAGTTTGCTCTCGCTATCGTGGAGGCCCTGAATGGCAAGGAGGTGGCCGATCAGGTGAAGGCCCCGCTGGTCCTGAAGGAGTAGAGCCGCAGTGCGGGCTGTTGCATGGAGAAGCGGGCCGTGAGCCCTCTGCTCTCGAGAAGAAGGGCTGCTTACTGCACTGTGCTCGCCCGTGAGGTCACAGCGTCACAGATTTCTCTCAGCCTGTAAACCCTGTGTCCGTACATTTCAGAGCCTTGTCATCGTAGAATAAACAGGACGCCTAGCAAACGATTGATGGTTGCTGCTTCCGTCTTTCTTCTGTGAAACCCAGTGCGTGGTCAGCCCCTGGCACCGTGGGTGTTTGTGACGTGCCCTCGAGTTGGTTCCAACTCAAGGCGACCGGCCTGCAGCGGAGCGAGCCACTGCCCGGGCCCGACGCCATCCTCACAGTTGCTGTGCCGGGCTTGCTCTTGCAGCTGCTGTGCCGTCCATCTTGTTGATAGTCTTCTCTGACCCTAGCCCTCTTCCCTAGTGAACACTGTTCCAGGGACTGGTCTTTCCGAATAACAAATCCAAAGTGTGTAGCACCAAGTCTCGCCGTCCTTGCTTTTCCTTTTTTTAAATCATTTTATTGGGGACTCGTACAGCTCTTATCACAATCCATACACCCATCCATTGTGTCGAGCACATGTACGTTTGTTGCCATCATCAGTCTCAAAACATTTGCCTTCTACTTGAGCCCTTGGTATCGGCTGCTCATTCCCCCCACCCCCTCCCTCGTGAGCCTTCATCATCCATCAGTTATTATTCTCCTTGCTGTACTTGTTGTCCGGCGGTCGATGGTGCCTGCATTGTCCTGCATCAGCACCGCAGTGCAAGTGCATCCGTTCTTTGTATGACACCCCTTTTCCGTCTGCTGATTCGGCTCCTGAAGTAGGGGAATCGTGGGTGCATTTTACGTGGCAAGAAGGAAAGACTAAAAGCAAAGGTCTAAGAGCCTGGCGGCTTTCCCCCTTCCCTCTCGTGAATTGTATTTCTCCTGTGCTCTGGAGGATTCCAGTGAAGGTGGAAGGCAGGGCGCATTTTTTCAGCTAGTTGCTGAAACCTTTTCCTGGCTGCCTGTGGGCAACAGTGCTCACTTCCTTGTACAGACAGTAATGGGTTTGGGTAAATAAAGCAAGCTCCAAGTGGGCATATGACCTTCAGAACTTCACGCACCCCTGATCACATGACCCAGGTGAGCGCACTTCTGGGGCCTCTGTCCGAGCACCTGGCAACCTCCTTCGTGTCCCAGTGGGGACAGCTGCTGGCAATGGCACAGGCACAGCGATGGAGATTGGGCGCCATGAATCCGCCGAGCAAGAACAACTCCTGATTTAGTGAACCGAGGCCAACCTTTGCTTGCTTTCCAGTCTGTTTGTGTTTTGTCATTTTTTTTTTAAGACACCTGCTAGAACAGTAGGGGAAGAACTAGGTCGTAGTCGAACCAAAAACCAAATCACTGTCATCAAGGAGACTGAGCCACTGAGCTTGTGGGTAGACGTCGGACGGACAGACAGTCGTAGTCAGGCTTTATCAGAAGGGATTCGATTCATGCTGCGAGTGGCATTTTGCTCTGCGCCCCTGATTGAGTATCTTTCTCTGCTTCCATTCATCAGCTCCTTCCTGTGGCCTAGTGCTAGTGTCAGCAGCTTCCCTGAAGGACCAGCCAGATAGCAAATAAGATTGTGACATTCAGAGTCCATTGGAAGGACGCTCCTTGTGTGAAGGCAGCCATAGGCCACACATTAAGGAATGAACATGGCTGTTAACCCTTCATTGACTTACTCAGGCGTCAGTGCACGCCTGTGTGCGTCAGAGTACGAGTAGGGATTGGACTTTTACTGGTTCAATAGGTATTTGTCCAGAACTTACTGTGTGGCCAGCCTTGTTCCTGGTGCTGTGGAGAAGCCATTGAAAACGCACAGCATCTTTGGCTTCCTAGAGCTCATATTCTAGGGAAGGGGGAGAGAGAAAATTGAAGAAGATTTCTTCTATCAGGTGTATGCGGTGAAGAAAAATCAAATAGGGGGTGGCGTACTAGTTTAGCACTGGGCTGCTGACCAGGAGGTTTGAAGCTACCTCTGGCCCCACTGGAGAAAGGCCTGGGAATCCACTCCCACAACGATCTACAGCTTAGGGACACAGATGGGGCATGTCTGCTCTGCCCTATAGGGCTTTCCTGAGCCCGAATCTACAATGAGGAGGCCATCTGAAAAAAAGTAGGTGTGAGCAAGACAGGTGTCTATGGATAGCAGGTATCCATTCCTGGGAAGGGCAGGAAGTTTACCTGCCAGAGGGCAGTGTGTTCTTGAGGTGTGGAGGAACAGCATGGGAAGCTTGGTGTGGAGAAGGTCGAGATGGAGGGAGCGAGCCAGGGTTAGTCTGCACAATTTGGGAATGGACTGAAGATGGGACTAGGAGAGACCCAATTTGGTCTAACAGGCTGACTCTGTTGCCAGGGTGCCTTGGGGAGTGAGTACCATCCCTGGGGTGGGCGGCATGGACCAGGACAGCCTTGGGCTCCTCCCAAAAGGTTGGTGGTTCAAACCTACCTACTTCTCCTCTGGAGGGTGAGGTGGACTGCTCTTATAAAGATTTCTTAACTCAGAAACCCAAAGGAGTCTTTCAACTCTGTCCAATCAGGTTATTTTGAGGTGACATCGACTTGATGGCAGTGGGTTTGGTTTGGGCACTAGTATCGTTGTATGTTGGGCGGTGTAATCACGGTATACCCGACATGGGAAATGGCAAGCGTTACACATGGGAAAGGATGTGGCTTATTAAGTTCCCTCCTCTGATCAGGATTTCTGCATTCTGCTGTAATCTTATAAAGGTGCCCTGGTAGAGAACTGGGTTACCCGTTGGGCTACTAACCACAAAGTCGGTAGTTCGAGCCCACCAGCCACTTCTCCAGGGAACGGTGAGGCTTTCTGCTCCAGAAGCCTTGAAAAACATAAACAGGTCCGTACTCCGCTGCCTTATGGGGTCACTATCAGTCTGACTTGACCGGGTGGCAATGGGTTTGTTTGTTTTTTAGTAATAACCTCATGGGACCCTGAATGTACGTGCTGCTGAGGTTACCCGAACAGATGTTCCTGGTACACAGCTGTCCTGAAGGTCACAAACTGCGGATCGTTAACTGAACATTTGTCAAATACCCAAACTTCCTCCAACAGCCCCGCCCTCTGAATGAGCTCCCTGGAATGTGTACAAGGACAGTCAGGGAAGAAGCCCTTTGGTGCCGGGCCCCCTCAGCGCTGCCAGAAAAGTGGCTGTAGGCGGACCTCGCCACAAAACAAGAACTTCGAAGAGTCTCAGTTCCCAGGAACCCAGGGAGGGGAGTTTTCTCCTCCTGACCGAACATGTTTGTGGTCTGGGCTCTGCGACCCCCCTTCACCTAAACCCGGGGCCTTTTCCGGCCAGGTGAAGCTTTGTTTATAACTTTTTCCTTTTAAAAAAACAACAAACTTCATATTATTTCTTTCTCCCTTTGGTTACTTGATCATTCACAGACATACAGCAGTAACATAACAAGCATCTGCCAAAGCGACACGTGGGAACCAGCCATTAGATAATGTTGGAGAAAGGACAAAAGGGTTTCTTATATCCAGAAAGGAGCCCTGGTGGCGTAGTGGGTTACATGTTGGGCTACTAACCACAAGGTCAGCAGTTCAAAACCACCAGCCATTCTGTGGGTGAAAGATGAGACTTTTTACTCCTGTGAAGAGTTAGTCTTAGAAACCGACAGAGTCAGTTCTACCCTGCCCCACAGGGTTACTACGAATCAGAATCGGCTTGATGGCAACAAGTTTGGGGTGATATCCAGAGAAAAGAACATTACACCATGAATAATACCCCTCACATAAATCCCATCATAATCCTCTAGTCAACTCAGTTGTGTGTAATTAATTTTTATTCCACTCGGTCCTGGCTCAGCAGTCTTACTCTTGAAATGTCCACCCTGCCTATATGCCTGGTGCTTTCTGCCTGATGCAAGCATACCCTCCTCCTTTGAGGACGTCAGGTGAGGCGTGGGGAGTCAGGGAAACTGGGAACGGAAGTGGAAGGGTGTGTGTCTGCCCAGGAAGGGGGCCTTCCGTTTCCACGCTTGTCTGCATCTCCTCCTAAACCTGGGGGCCTGGGACCCTCCCAGATTGGGAACTGTAGCTCTGAGAGCTTGCCTGTCTGGCCCAAGGCTTCCCAAGAGCTAGAGAGAAACCAGTTCTAGAAATCCAGCCTTTGGTGCAGCACTCTGGCCGGAAGCCAGAAAGTGGTGTTCAGTATTGGGACTGAGATCTGTTCACCCACCACCTATGGGCCCCTGGCTTCCTGGCTTTCTCTGAACAGAATTCCTGAGGCAGGATTCAAAGTGAGGGTCTAGCAACGTGATGGCAGCACCACTCTTCTGAAGAGAGCAGCTGCCTCTCCAGGAGATGCTCCTGTCCAAGGGGGGCCTGCCTGAACCCATCTGCCTCCCTGACTAAGTGTGCATCATGGGAAGGGGCCAGGGCTCGTGAAGTGTGCCCCACTGCTGTACGAGGTGGTACTTTAGTTTGTGAATGTGCTTCCTTTCACCCTTTACACAGAAGGGATCCTGTTATCCCTCACTGTTCAGCCCTGGGCCGTCTCCCTGACAATATTGGCAATAAGGAGGCCTGTTGGCAGAATGGGTTATGCGTTGGCCTGCTAACTGCAGGGTCAGCAGTTCAAACCCACCAAGCACTCATCTGGGGACAGAGGCGGTGTGTTCCCCTAAAGATCTGGAACCCTGTGGAACAGTTCAACACAACCCTATACAGTCCCCGTGAATTCGATCCACTTGGGAGCAGTCAGTTTGGGTCTTGGGGCTTTGGTTCACATGGTTTGTGCTGGCTGATTTTCAGGAGTTTCCCCAGGCCTTTCATCTCAGTCTGCCTCAGTCTGGAAGCTCCACTGAAACCTGGTGGGCACCAGAGCGACGTCCTGGCCGCCTCCACGGGCAGCCAGGTGGTGGCTGCGCATGCTCTGGAGTCGGTTGGGACTTGAACCCCGGTCTTCTCTATTGAAGGCGCGCGCTGAGCAACTTCCCAGCCTCTAGTCAACCCAGGGCTTTTCTCTACCAACAGGAGGACATTTGTGTGTGCAGTGCTTTGTACACATTATCCAACCGCATCCTCCCCACTGCCTTACAAAGCTGCCCTTGTCTTCCACTGGACAAAGGAGAGGAGAGGCTCTTCCGAGGGCAGGAGCCTGCCTCCCCTGTGCCGTAGGGTCGGATGGAAGACTGGAAGGAAGAGGGAAGAGCGTTCTTACCCTGGGAGACATGGTGTTAGCAGAGACAACGATATCATCTGGCACCTGGATACTTACTGCAGGGTGCCCGTTCCCCTGGGCACCAGGAAAGCATGCCCACTGCAGCCAGGGCTGCAGAATTGCCCTGGTCGACTTCCCGAGGCGGAGGATCCTTGTCTTTGCCCTTTGTGGAGTCCCTGGGTGGTACCAATGGTGACTGCCTTGGCTGCCAACTGAAAAGAGTGGGGGCGGTTGGAGCCCCCCCGCCCAAAGGCACGGCAGCAGAAAGGCCTGGTGACCTCCTCCTGTGAGGGCAACTGCTGGAAAACTTGGGGAGCATCATTCTACGGAGAGGCCGTGCGTTGTCGCCAGGAGTTGGATTGACTCCACAGCAGCTGGCTAACTGGGTTTTGCCCTTCAGGGAGCAGCCCCCTGGCACCAGAGAGCGGAAGGCTAGGACTGAGCCGGCTGTACCGAGTGTGGACCCTCCCCGGGAGGTAGACAGGAAAGGGTTGGCGGAAATTCTGTCTACTTCTCAGCTGGCCTCACCCATCTGCTCCCACCGCGGGGTCCTGGTGGGCCAGCTCTTCTTCCCAGACCCCGCCTGTGACCCCGCAGCGGAGGTGACAGCCGCAGGGCTGGTTCCAGGGAGCAGTGCAATGGCTCCATCGGTATGCTGTCCCCTTTGCTTCCTCCGAGTCCTGGCCAGTTGGGATAGATCCTCAGATCCGATGTGATCTGCCTGCCAACCTGGGCGCCGCCACACCGCGCTACTTCTGGCACAATTTTGCTTCCGAAATCCTGCCTGCGATCATACTGTCAGGTTACCCTTTTGAAAAATAGTTGTTTTTTGTTTGTTTGTTTTTAAAACTCGTTTGCCCCAGGAGATTCCCCACTCCCACCCACCGCCACCCCTTCCCCGGGCGTTAATAGCAGCATTCCCAGGAAAAGCGCATGGTCCCTTGGAGGGGATGTCTCAGACACAGTCCGGGGTGATAACGTCGGGGATGGGTTGTGCTTCCTTGCCTGCAATCAATGCTTTCAAAGCCCAGCAGAAGCATGTATGCTAGAAAGATCGGGCTGGGCGCGAGGAGTTGGGTTTTATTTTCCACAGGGAGAGGTGTATTGCAGGAGAGAAAGTCTTGTTTTGTAAACCCAGGAGGAATGTGGCTGGTTCTGGCTGTGTTGTGCGTTAACAGCCCGTCGATTTTGCCCTTCCAGTGGGCCCCTGTCTCCCTGTGTAGTATGTGGTCAGACGTCTTCTCCATTGACGTCACTGAGAGATTTGCAGCCTAGTCCCTGAGACGCGTTGCCCCACCGAATGCAGCGTAGCACCACTCTGCAGGGTTTTTCAAAGTGGTGACCTCTTCCGACCTGTCTTCCGAGGCCCCTCTGTGTAGGTTCGAACCCACAACCATGACCTAGCGCTTAGCTATTTGTACTACCCAGAAACCGAATGGCTAGCTGTGGATGCCACGGTGACACCGAGGGGGCCGTCTGGAAACCGTGTCACTTTGACAGGCAGCGGAAAGGACGCTGAAGAGCAAGCAGGCTTTGCGGTGCCTTGTCAAACCTCACCCCACCCTCCAGGTTCAGCCTCCAGTGGCGAATCCCTGCGAGACTATGCAGCAAAGCCGCTTCAAGCCCATGGTGATGCCACGCTGGCACAGGGAGGCTGTGACCTCTCTGCCGGAAGCAGTCACCAAGCCTTGATTTTTTTAAACGATCATTTTATTGGGGCTCTTACAGCTCTTGTCACAATCTATACATCCACTGTATCAAGACATTGGTACGTAGGTTGCCTTCATTATTTTCTAAACATTCTCTTTGTTTGAGCCCTTGGTATCAGCTCCCCTTTTTTCCCTCCTTCCCCCACGCCCCGACCCTCGTGGACCCTCGATAAATCATAAATTATTATGTTTATATCTTACACTGACTGCTGTCTCCCTTCACCCATGTTTCTGTTATTCTTCACCTTTTTGTAGTTGTTATACATTGACCATTTCTAACCATTCCCCCTTGCCTCCCCCTTCTCCCCCCACCCTCATACTATTAGTATTCTCATTTCTGTTCCTGGGGGTTTTGTCTTTCCTGGATTCCGTGTGTCGGGAGCTCTTGTCTGGAACAGTGTACATGCTCCAGTCTAGCCGGATTTGTAAGGTAGAGGTGGGGTCCTGACAGGGGGGTGGGGAGCATTAAAGAGCTAGAGGAATATTGTGCATCTCGTCACCTCTATACTGCGCCCTGGCTGACTCATCCTTCCTTGTGACCCTTCTGTGAGAGGATGTCCATTTGTCTAAAGATATGCTTTGGGTCTCCACTCCAGCCCCCTCATTTGCATTGATATGACTGTTTGTTTGGGGGGCTTCTGGTGACTGGGCCTTTTTTTCAAGGTGCCTTTGGGTGGGTTTGAACTACCTACCCGGTGAGTATCTCAGCGCTAGAGCCACCCAGGGGCCCCTAGGGTGAGGATCCACTGTACAGATGTGCAGAGTTCGCAGCAAGACTCTCTTATCCAAGAAGCACGATCCCCCAGCATCATTACTGCCGGTTGTGTTGTCAGGGCCACCAGGCATCTGGCTCAGTGCGACAGGGATCTTTCCGCATTTCACCACATTGAAATGACTCACTGTGGCCGTCAACACCCTTTCCTTGGAGAAGGTTTCAAGGGTACCTGAAAACGTAAGGACAAACCAGGCCAGTCTCTCTCTTGCCCTCTCTCCAGTCCCAGTCCCTTCCTCCACAGCCCCACTTCAGGATTTATTTTCGAGTCTCCAATACCTTACATACCTATCTTTGAAAACCAAGCAAAAGCATGCATGCTATAAAAACCGGGCTGGGTGCAAGGTGTTGGGTTTTATTTTTCCGGGGAGAGGCCTATTGCAGGAGTTAGAGAGAAAGTCTGGTCTTGTTTGGTGAGCCCAGCTGGACTGGGGCTGATTTCTATTCTCTCACGGAGCCACACCTACAACCGCTCCATATGTGCAAAGGGGTCTCAAGACATATGTGGAAAAATGGGATTTAAAAGATCATGGAATTTGTCCTTGATGTTTATGAGGCCCCTTTATTTCTATCAATCTTTATTTCAATGTGCCAATTGCCACCAAGCCAACAGACTGAGTCTCGGTTACCCCAGGTGTCTCATGGGAGAGCTGCCCCCAACGGTTCTCTAGGGTTGATGACTCAACAGGGGTCGCCAGAGCTTTCTTCTAAGGCAGCGGTTCTCAACCTGTGGGTCACGACCCCCTTGGGGGGGGTGGGACAACCCTTTCACGCGGGTCTTCCAATTCATAACAGTAGCAAAATGATAGTGCTGAAGTAGCAACGAAAATAATGTTATCGTTGGGGGTCACCACAACACGAGAGACTGTATGAAAGGGTCGCGGCATTAGGAAGGTTGAGAACCACTGTTCTAAGGCATCTTTTTTTTTTTCACAACAGTTTTACTGACAGACAATTCACATATCTTATAATTCAGTAGTTCACTCACATCCAGAAGAGTCGTACAGTCATCACCTCAATCAGTTTTAGAACACTTTCTTCATTCTGATACGGTTGTTATTAATTCCCCGTTTCTCCCAACCTCCCTGCTACACCCCAAGAAACCACGAATCCAGTAACTGCCTTTATAGATTTGCCTTTCTTGTATTTCATATATAGAAAAGCATTTCTTAAAACTAACAAGAATAAGTAAAACAGACAAAAACCTCAATCGAAAGGCAACAGAAAATAGTTAAAGCCGGAACAGGTCCACATGGGTCGTAAGGGGGACCAAATGATGGGGCGCTAAATCCTCACCTGCCTGTGTCTGCAGCAAGCCACTTTCTAGCGCATTCTGCATGCCAGCAAGGCTGTTCCCATCCCTGGCCAATGGTCCGAGGGGATTCGCCAGCGGAGATTCATCCATGTGTATTCCCCTCCACCTTTCCTTTTAACTGAAACAGCTTGAAAATGGGTCAAAAGGGAGATCAAATGCTATTACGTTTTGGCATAACTGCATCTGCCGTAGTCAGCGCTCCGATGCTCTCTGTCATAGCAGGCTGTGCACACCCCTCACCTGTGACTGGAGAGGATTCGCTGGGGGCTGAGACCCCTTGTGGACACTGCACATAGATTTTGGGTTTCCACTGTCATCTCTAGCAAACCAGGTGTTCACAGTGCAAGTTCTGATGCCATTTCCTCTTTTAGATTTAAATTATTTTATTTGCAATCCTTGTACCACACAGGCTGGTGTGCTTCTTCCATGTGGACTTAGTTGATGCCTCACTTAAAATGGTTGCTTGTTTGAAAACAAGCTTTTAAGACCCCAGATGCTTTACTTTCTGGCAGCCGGGCACCGTCTGGTTTCTTCACCACATTTTGCTATAGTCCCCATATACTCAGTGATCTCCTTATCAGGTTGAGCAGCAAGTAGGGTCATGGCATAAGAACTACTGTTTATACTCAAATATAAGCCGACCCGAGTATAAGCCGAGGTACCTAATTATTACCTGGGAAACCAGAAAAACTAATTGACTCGAGTATAAGCCTAGGGTGGGAAATGCAGGATGTGAATTAACACAGAGACCAGAGGGGAGAGACGGAGCGCAGCCACAGACACATCCTTACCAGTTCAGCTGCCGGCGTAAGTGAATCACTACGGGTGCTTCTGTGAATTGGAGCCGTCCACGTCATAGGACGGCTCTGATTGGTTAGATGTGAGTGAACAAACATTCAAAGCCCTGCAGTGTCCGCGGGGCTTTGAATGAACAGCGGAGGAACGGCGATCATCCACAAGATGTTATACCTTGCTGGGGTACCACTGACCCGTGTGTAAGCCGAACCCCAGTTTTTCAGCACATCTTTTTGTGCTGTAAAACTCAGCTTATACACGAGTACATATGGTATTTGTTCTAAGATTGGGGCTAGAATTAAGTGCAAGCCAAAATTCACTTATGCACCTGTGGTTTATATATGTCTGGTTCACCTGAGGGGCATCATTGTCATTCTATGTCAGAGAATACTATCGATCATCTAAGGCACCTTAAGGTGGACTTGAACTCCAGCCTTGCAGATAGAGCAGCAATGGCGTAGCTGTTGTGCCACCAGGGCATTCTCTCTGTTTATGGATGTGTGATAAAATATGCGTGTATATATGATTTCAAATAAATAAATGTGTGCATTATTTTACATGTTTGACATTTTCAGCGTTCACACCTTAGAGATCTGATCATGTCCCACAGCCTTATTTAGCAGTTCTGTAGGCCCCCAGAAGCCCTTATTATTATATTGATATATATATATATTTCCTCTATCTTACCCGCATTACAGCCTTGTACTGTATCGCTTCACTGCCTGTACTGTGCCCCGTCATCCCTCCCCACTCCTCCACAGCAAGCCCCTGCCACCCTCGGACACTTGCACTTGCGCCTCAGTGGAAACTCCATCATTGACGGTGTCTTTTCCATAGCGCCTTCTGTAAGAATATTGGTGTGAGGGACCCTCAAATTGGCTCTGACATGGCACCCCGTGTGTGGCATGTACACCCCGTGTGCAGCAGAGCACAACGTTACCCCGTGCTGCGCCAGCCTCCCGAGAGTGAGGTGTGCTCGCGCCCATTGCGCCAGCGTATCTCGTGCAGGGCCCTCTGCTTTACCAGGCTCCTCCAGGGATTGGCCTCGACTGATGCATGGCCACGGTGAGGGGACGAAGCCTTCATGCCCTGTTTTTAAGGAGCATGCTGGCTATCGGTGTCTCCTCCAAGACAGATTTGTTCATTGGGCAGTCCATCGTCCAGTAAATTTTGAATATGTTAATTCTTCAGGCTTCCCTTTTCATTGTCTAGTTTTTATGCATGTGAGGTATGTGAAAATACCAGCAGATGGGGTCAGGTGCCCCAGTCATCAAAACGGACTAACTGACTAACCTCAGACTCACTGCCATTGAGTCAGTCTAACTGCTGGTGATCCTAGGACAGGGTAGAACTGCCCCTGTAGGTTTCTGAAACTGTAACTCTTTACAGGAGTAGAACACTCCAGCTTTCTCCTGACAAGTGGCTGATAGTTTCGAACTCCACTTAGCAGCCCAACATGTAACCATTCCCCCACCCGGGCTCCTCCTTCAGTCATCTAAGTGACTTCTTTCTAATAGATCCTGGGCATATTGACTTCTGACTTGCCTGTTTCTTCTCCTACCTTCAACCATACCTTTTTTTCCCATTAAAATCTTTTTTTATTTCAGAGGATCTGTTGTGAACCAGCTTGTATAAAAGACTGCATGGACGTGCAGGTGTGCACTGAGAGAGCAGTGCTAGCAGGCCAGCTCGTCTCCAGCACCCACTGTATCCGGCAATACGGCAGGTAGCGTTCTCGAGTCACAAACCCCACCCAGGCCCCAAAGATGTCCACCTCCCTGAGGCTGTGTTAACCATTCTCGGGCATTTCTATCAATTCACCATCTCCTTTGGCTAATTTGAGCTTCACCTAAGTGGGATATTCTGTATTATTAAACTTGGTAGTACGTTTTAAAGGTTTATGCATGTGTGTTAGGCCGGGTTGACGAGAGAAACAAATTCAGTGACACTCATATATGTGTAAGAGAGAGCTTTCTATCAAGAAATAGTTCTATACTAAGCAAACATCCCAGCCCAGTGCAGATCAAGTTCATAAATCCAATACTACTCCCTAAGTCTGATAGCAGTCCATAAGTCCTTGTCAGACTCACTGCAATGACACAGAATGCAGGAAGAGCACAGGCTGGTGGGTGCAGAGTCTTGTGCTCCAGTGGCAGTGGATGCATCTCCAGGGCTCTGGCTGCCATCAGCGTGACTGGAAGTGGCTGGTCCACAGGAAGGTGAGGCACAGAGAGGGGGGAAGGCCTCGGAGAACCATTTGTCTCCGTTGCCCTCCAGTCAAGCTGGGACCTGATTGACAGACTCAACTCCGCCCACAGATTCCTCCGGGAACCATGCTGGCACCCAAAAGCCTAACTGTCACAGCATGGTAATGGGTATAATTGTAGCTTCCTGATTTCCACAATTGTACATTTCCCCGCATATAAAAAGCCTGTCCTTTGGCCATACTGTTGATGAACATTGAGGTCGTTCCTCGTTTGCACTCATCTGATACACATGCGCGTGAGTTTCTCTAGAATATAATCCTTTTCATGTGTCGTTTTACTAGTGATTGGCTCTGGGGAAAAAACCCAAACCGCATTGTGGTTCACTGAGCAGCTCTGTGTTCTAGTCAACAATTCACCTGCCTTCTGTTTCATGTCAGGGATCGCTCTCCCCACCATGGGACGCCACTTAGCGCACTCCCTCCTTCTGTTTCCTGTTTCCATGGCTCCTTCTCCGTAACCCTTCTGGACACTGTCCGTGGCTAAATGCCGCCCTCTGACTTAAAATGATCGATTGTGCTCAGCTGTGCTGTCCCTCGCTCGTGCTATTGTTCCGCGGCCAGACCTGTTTGTTGTCTGGCTGAAAATTGAGCCATGGGGGGGCGTTCAGTTCCAGGCCTGCAGGGTGACTAAGAGCCGTTGTCTTGGGGACCCCGTCAGTCAGCTGTCTCAGGTCTAGTTTCTGGCTTGGAGTTTTGTTCTACATTTTCCTGTCACTCGCTCTGGGACCATCTACTGTGATCCTGCTCAGAGGAGCTGGTGGGGGTAGCTGAGCATCTAGTTCTTCTGGTCGCAGGGCCATGGAGACTGATATCTGTGCGGTCCATTTGTCCATCCCACAAAGTGTCCCCATGGGCCTGCAGTTTTCTTCACTCGTCTTTCCCCTAATCCCGAAGGGCTCGGTACTGCCTTCATTTCATCGACTCCTTTGGAACACTAGTGAAGCCTATGGATTCCTCCTCAGAAAAACATTATGCCCTGGGCTGCGTTCCACCTGGTCGGCAGTTCAAAACCACCAGCTACCCTTTGGGAAAAAAGACAGGGTTTTCTATTCCTGTGAAGAGTTACAGTCTCAGAAACCCTCAGGGGGTCACTATGAGTCAGCATCAACTTGATGGCAGTGAGTTTGTTGGTTTGCTTGTTAACATTATGGATAGAATTACAATCACATCAGAGTATCATTTACAAATATTAAAACACCAAGGTGTCATGCATGTACGCATTTCGTTGCGGCTGTGGGAAGTTGCTGTGGAGCTCATTCTGATTCTTGGCGGACCCTCGTGTGCAGAGTAGAAGGCTCTACAGCAGCCGTTCTCAACCTGTGGGTCGTTTGACCCCCAAAAGGGATCACCTGACTCAACACAGCAGCAAAATGACAGTGATGAAGGAGCAACGAAAATAATGTTAGACGGGGCGGGGGGGAGGGTCGCCACACCATGAGGAGCTGTGTGAAAGGGTCTCGGCCTGAGGAAGGTTTTCAAGGCCGTGGGCATTTGGGGCAGATCTTCAGGGTTGCCCCTTGGGGGGGAGGTTTCAAAGGGCCAGCCTTGTGATCAGTCGTGGAGAGCTGACCTCTTACACCCCCGGCTGCCTTCCATGGTGGTTAGGGTTCAGTCGTACAGCTCTAACTTGGACGCTGTACGGAGCATTAACAATATTTTGAGATGCCTGCAAGGTGCAACCAGATGTGTTCTATTGGTGAAAGCCGTCGGTACGGCCTGCTGGTTTTACTCCGGCTGGATTCCTGATAGAAAGGAGCGCCGTGGTCCAGTCCGTGCGTAGTGCCGTGATCGACGTCGTCGTTTCCCCGTCGAGCTGCATGCATTTCCTAGCGTTCGTCTTGGATCCGGGGTAAGAAACCCGGCAGTAGCTGGTGGAGTACTCCTGTGGGGTGAAGGCTCACAGTTACAGGGTCGTTCTCCTCATCTCCCCGTAATCCCACCAGGTCATTGGGTGGGATTATGTAAATGAGGTACGTCTGGCCCACGAAGGGGACGAGACCGTTTTGAAATAATGCAAATAAGGAGCATGTCAGGCACCCATGTAAGTGAGAGAGCATGCGGATGAAGTACAAGGACACTTACAAGGGAAACGGCTGCAGAGAAGAGGGACTCCCAGAGTGCTTCACTGTGCTCATGCAGCACCGTCCACGGACCCAGAGGCAGACGTGCAAACAACAGCGCTGCACGGTTCAGATTCGGAAAAGGCGCGCGTCAGGGCCGCAGCCTCTCACCCTGCTCATTCTCTCTGCATGCCGAGCAAATCAGCTGCGAAGCTGAGTTAGATGAAGAAGAGTGAGGCATCGAGGTTTGAGAAAGGGTTATTGTGGTCATAATTTCTTTTGTAGGAATTAATGCCAGGCTAATTTCAGAGCTGGAGATTGGCGATATCCCACATAGCCAGCATTTCCCAGATAACAGTTTGCTCTCTTTTTCCTCATCTCTGAGATCTGCGAGTCACTGAAACACCCACAGACACTCCTGAAACTCGGAGGGCACGCTGTACAATCTCAAACCCAGGGTCAGGCAGAGACAAGCCACATGCAGGGTCCAGAGCCAGAAGCCAAAAATGTGCAAAAGCCTTCGTGTGTCTCCCAAAGCTCAATCAGGAAAGTAGAGGGATCACTTGACAGGTGAGTTGATGAGTGTGTGGAATTGTTTGGAAGCCCCGTGACACATCCGAGGGAAAGCAGAATGTGTCCTGGTTCATGCCCAGCTGGGTCTAAGGTGGAATCCGAAAGATGTCGTCAAAGGAGCAAAGCACCTGGCCGGATTCACACCCTCGATTAAAGCAGGAGAAGGTGACGTTCCTGCTCCAGGGAAGGGTCCCAGTCTCAGAACCCACAGGGGCAGTTCTACTCTATCCTATACGTCACTATCAGCCAGAATCGACTTGATGGCAGTGCGTTTGACCTTTTTGAATATTAAGGTCGGGTCTTTATCTCATCCTATTCCTGTTTCATAGTACAGAATGTTCTCCAAATAGCCATAGGCTTATAAAGTCCAGAATTACGACATATCACATAAGGAATTATGGCTAGAGGGGCCATATTAGTTGACTATAACTCATTTATGAACAACTGGTGATATGCAGATGACAGACAAGCTTGCTTGCAGAAAGTGAGGAGGACTTGAAGCACTTTCTGATGAAGATCAAGGACGGCAGTCTTCAGTATGGGATTACAATTTAAAATAAAGAAAGCAAACATCCTTACAACTAGACCTGAGACAAGAGCATTGCATGCAGCCCGAGGTATGATGTTGATGGGGAGGGACCAGCCGATAGCAGAAGACCTGAAAGCCAGCCTCGGGTGGGAAGTTACCTTAGCCAATATAAAGTCTTACATCACATTTTGCTGAGCCTTTTAGACTAGCTAAGGGCCCTTTGGACTTCTTTCCCAAAGAATCCACCGTCAATAAATTCACTCTTTCTGTTTAAACCTTAAAAAAAAAAGAATTCTACCAATGCTTTCAGTCTGAAATTGACCAAACATGCATTCACGATGCAGTGATAATTCTTGATGATTGGAGACAGTGGAAGGAACAGTTGGAAAATGTGGCTTGGAGACAGAAAC
Organism: Tenrec ecaudatus; assembly: GCF_050624435.1. Taxonomy (NCBI): domain Eukaryota; kingdom Metazoa; phylum Chordata; class Mammalia; order Afrosoricida; family Tenrecidae; genus Tenrec; species Tenrec ecaudatus. Next base: position 31,939,587 of record NC_134530.1, read on the forward strand.
AAAGGTGAAGAGCATATGATAGAATTTTGCAAGACCAACAACTTGTTTATTGCAGATGCCATTTTCCTCCAACACAAAAGGGAACTACAACATGGACTTCTCTAGATGGAAGACCCAGACATCAAAATGACTACATCTGTGGGGAGAGACAATGAAGCAGCTCAACAACTGTGAGGACAGGTGATGGAGAAGCTCAATATCAACAGCTAAAGTGAGGCCAGGGGCCGACTGTGGAACAGAAGCTGAAGAAAACTAAAGCCCACAAAAGCCGAAATACAACCCAGAGTAGTCTATCCCACTTGAATTGTGAGACCATCTCAACAACAGATTTGACACACTGAAAACTAATGACAGAAGACCTGATGAGCTCTGGGATGATATCAATAAACATCATCTACTAAGGAAAAAAGGGTCATTAAAATACAGGAAAAGAACAGATCAAACTGGAAGAAACAACGTCAAAGAGCAGAACAGAAAAATGTTAAGGGCAGCTCCATAAGACAAAGTAAAATATTATAATGAAATGTTCAAAGAACTGGAGTTAGATAACCAAAGAAGAAGAATACACTCGGTATTATTTTAAACTGAAGGAACGCAAAAAGATAGTCAAGCCTCAGGTAGCAGTATTGGAAGATCCTTTGAGATGGAAAGATACACAGTCACTGTACCAAGAAGACTGGTCGACACCCCCCTATTCCAAGAGGTAGCATTGGATCAGGATCCAGTGGTACTGAAGGAAGTAGGCCAGCTATACTGAAGCCATTAGCCAAAAACACAGCTTCAGGAGCTGCTGGCATACCAATTAAAATGTTTTATCAAGTTAATAAAGCACTCACCTGTGCCAAGAAATGTGTAAGACAGCTACTTGGCCAACTGACTGGAAGAAATCTACATTTGTGTCCATTCCAAAGAAGGGTGACCCAACAGAATGTGCAAGTCATAGAACGATATCATTAATATCACAAACGAGTAAAATTTTGCTGAAGATCATCCAAAAATAGTTGCAGCAGAGCATAGACAGGGAGCTGTTGGAGGTTCTGATCCAATTCAGAAGACGACATGGAAGACGGGATATCATTGCTGATGTCAGATGGATCTTGGCTCAAAGCAGAGAATACCTTAAAAATGTTTATTTATGCGTCATTGACTATTCAAAGGCATTTGGCTGTGTAGACCATAACAAACTCCGGACAGCCTTGAGGAGGCCAGGAATTCCAGAACACGGCCTTGTGCTCGTGTGGTGCCTTACAGGAATCAAGAAGCAGTTGTGCACTCAGGACAAGGGGATCCTGCGTGGTTTAAACTCAGAACAGGTGTGCAGCAGGGTTGCATCCTCTCACCATACTTGTTTAATCTGTGCTCTGACTAAGTCATCAGAGAAGCTGCCAGGAGGAGGCATCAGGATTGGCAGAAGGATTATTATCAACCTGCGATATTCAGACGACACAACTTTGCTTGCTACCAATCTTTTGAAAAGTGGTGAAGCTTAGCAGTTGGCTAATGTTTGTACCTACTGTATGTGTGATTTAAAAGAAATGAATCTTTTCGTATCTATAAGAATGAGCACAAAAGAAAAAAGGAGGGGGAGTGGGTACAATGAAACCCACAGAATTATACCAAGTGTTAATTAGTAAGGAATGGGGCAACTGGAACTCATACACTGCAGGTGGGAGTGTAAATTGCTACAAAACCAAACACAAGCCAGACAAGTCGAATAGAAACGTGCATGTCTGATCATATGCCTGTTCCTGTTCTGGCTCGTACTTTTTTAGGGCATTTCTGGCTTATGTGGAATTTCTATTTTTGGTTGTTTGAGGTAGCATTGTATTGCTTTCCACGACGGTGGTATGCATATCCAGACCCACCAGCAGTATTGGAAAGTTCCGATCTCTCAGCAGCTTCTCCAGCGTCTGCTGTTTTCTGTTTTTTAAGTGGGCCGTTGTTCTCATTGGATTTCCTCCTTGTTGTTTTGGGTTGCGTCTCTTGCATGGCTAGTGATTGGGAGTGTTTCTTCATACGCTGATTGACCCTATAAATGTCATTTTTTGGTGAACTGTCTGTTCATGCCGTCTGCCCACTTCTTAACTGGATACTTTGTTCTTTCTTTTTCTTATTCAGGCATTGCAGTTTTCTATAGATTTTAGAGAGTAGTCCCTTGTCTATTGTGTTGTTGCTAAAGATTTCCCCCCAGTCTGTGGATTCTCCTTTTACTCTTTTGATGAAGTCTTTTGATGTACACAAAATGTCTTATTTTCAATAGCTCCCAAGTTCACTGCCATCGAGTTGATGCCGACTCATGAGGATAGGGCCCTGCCTATCTTCTGGTAACTCTTTACCAGAGTGGGCTGGTAGTTTGAAGCCCAACATGTAACCACCAGGCCACCAGGGCTTCTTAGTGGTCAGTCACCTTTTTGTCGTGTACTCTGTGTGCTTCCTTGGTTATATTTGATGGTAAGACCCCTAAGCTTGTCCCTGTTTTCTCATTGGTGATCTTTATAACTCTGGAATTTACATTGAGTTCGTTTTTGTACCTGGGGTGAGATACGGTTCGTGTGTCATTTTTCTGCAGGTGGAAAGCCAATTTTGCCAGCACCATTTATTGAAGAGACTATCTCTTTCTTATTTAATATATTTTTGACTCTTTGTGAAAGATCAGTTGTCTGTCACTTTCAAATGATTCATTTTATTTTTTAAAAAATCTGTTCATACACAAATATTTATTATTGACACATTGAAGAGTTACTGTATCCTCTGCATGCACCTCATAATTCACAAATCCGAAGCCTCTGCAGCTCTCTGTTACTGTGGTTCTGCCTGCTGGCTTATGGTGCTTTGTTTCCGTGTGTGTGTGTGTGTGTGTGTGTGTGTGTGTGTGTGTGTGTGTGTGCGTGTGTGTGTGTGTGTTTCTTTGGCTTGGGCAGTGTTCATTTTCCTTGATTCTATTTTCTTATTCACTAGACATTCTCTGTGGTTTGGATTGAAGTTGAGTTCTCTTTGAGAGGACTTACATTTGCTTCTAAAAGTCATCTGCGGTACCTTGCCACCTCAAGACCACTTAAAATAAAATTCTCCATATATAGTTTTGTTTTGTTTTGGACCTGTGTTGGTTTCAGAGTTCATAGAAGGAAATAGAAACCTTTTCGTGTATTTTCAGCAGAGAAGGTTTTCATCTAGGGAATGAAGTGTTTAGAGATCACTAGGCGAGACTAATGGGGAGTGCTTCCCTAGGAGGCATGTATTCAGGAATATATCCCCATAGTTCTGATGCAGCCGTGTGGAAACGGAAATCAGGAGGCCATAGGAAATTAGCAGCCGGCAGCTGCTGCCATACCACCCCTCCCCACTGCTGTCCAGTTGATTCTGACTCAGAAGGACCCTGTAGGACCCTATAGAGTAGAGGGTTTCTAAGACTGTAAATCTTTACAGGAGCTGAGAGCCTCATCTTTCTTCCATGGAGCCTGGTGGGTTTGAACCACCGACCTTTTGGTTAGCAGCCCAAGGCCTCCCCCACAGTGCACCAGAGCTCCTCTAGGTAATCCTATCAACACCTCACTGCCATCAAGTCGATGCCGAGTCACAGCTACTCTGCAGGACAAGGTAGAACTGTCCCGTGGTTCCCGAGACTGTAACAGCTTACAGGACTAGAACACTCTGCTTTTCTTCCTTGGAGCTGCTGGTGGTTTTCGAACTTGAGGGTCACAGCCCAAGGCATAACCACTATGCCAGCAAGGCTCCTGGATAATCACGAGGCTGCTGATGAGACGCTGAAATGCTGAGTGTGTGTCCTTCACCCCATGTCTTCGTGGCCTTTCTTGCCAAATCTCATGTAGGTGCACAAGCGTGAAAACACTTTTACAATAAAGGCTATGAATTGAGCTGCTAACCACAAGGTCAGCAGATCAAATCCACCCGTTGCTCAGAGAGAGGAAGATAAGGCTCTCTGCGCCCACACAGATGTACAGCCTCAGAAATATCTGTCCTAAAGGGTTATGCTGAGTTGGAATGGGAAATTAGGCTTGGCAGGTCATGTTATTAGCCTTTGGTTAGCATTTTTCTTTCTTTTTAAAAAAAAAATAAATCATTTAATTGGGGGCTCTTACAGCTCTTATAACAATCCATACATCAATTGTATCAAGCGTATTTGTACATATGTTGCCATCATCATTTTCAAAATATGTTCTTTCTGTGTGAGTCCTTGGTATCAGGTCCTCTTTATTCCTCTCCCTCCACCCCCTCCCACCCTCATGGACCCCTGATAAATTATAAATTATTATTATTTTCATATCTTACACTGCCTGCTGTCTTTCTTCACACACATTACTGTTGTTCATCCCAGAGGGTGTTGTTATACATTGATCATTGTGATCGGTTCCCCCTCCCCCTTTGCCCTGCAATTTCCCCCTACCCTCATGGTATCGCTACTCCCTTTGCTGTTCCTGAGCGGGTTATCTGTCCTGGATTCCATGTGCCGAGAGCATGTAGACCAGCATACATGCTTTTGTCTAGCGGGATTTGTGAAGTAGAAGTGGGATCATGATAGTGGGGGGAGGAAACCAGAGGAATGTTGTGTGCTCCGTCGGTGCTATGCTGCACCCTGCTGTCTCGTTCTCTCCTTGTGACCCTTCTGTGAGGGGATGTCTAATTGTCTACAGGTGGACCCCATCATTTGCATTGATGTATTTGTTTGTTTGGGGGTCTTCTGATGCTTGATATGTGATCCAGTCGACACGCCGTGATCACAAAGGCTGGTGTGCTTCTTCGGTTAGCATTTTCTCCCTCTGTTGCCGACCTATGAGACACACTATTCCCTGGCTGAAGAGCACTCATTTTAAGCCTGGCTCTGGACAAACCTGTTGAGGGCTTGTAGGAAACCTCTGTTCTTACTGGAGAAGGGGCCAGGTGACTCGGATCCCTCATCTGCCTGCTTTCAGTGTGCCTCTGATGTCTGCTAGTTGGGAGCCCTTCGGCTGGCTCATAGCAGCAGACAGGCATTTCAGACTCCTTTACAAGGAAAAGAACACCCCCCCCCCCCCGCTTTGTTAAGCTACTGTTAGTCGGCTATTCTTGCCTTTAGGAATTTTCTCAGCCGATGCACTGCCATCATTTTGCTTTCAGTCTGCCTGTTACAGATAACAAAGATTCTGTTGCTGTTAACTTGAATTCATTCACCTTCTTGTGATCTTATTTCATACTTGCCTTTTGCCATACTTTTGTGTATATTAAATTTATTTTCTTCCTTATCATTTTAGATTATTTTTAAGTCTTAAAAATTTATTTGGAAGTTTGTATAATCAATTTGTGTTGTCCCAACTGGGATTGTTTTCCAGTATTTTTCCTCTTTGGGCTGTAGTTTGTATAAGTTTCTATGCATCCATTTTTTTTCTTCATAATGGCTCAGAATCAGCTTGATGGCACTGTGTATTTCTATTTTATCTTTATGTTCTTTGATCTTCTCTCTACTTCTCTATGGTGTCTCATCTTCGGTGAATCTCATAGAACAAAGGAGGGAAAAAAACCCCAAAACCTGTTTTCTTTTCAGATGTGGTATTTTTTCAGTTTGAGGATTTCCATTGGGCTTGTTTCAGAGTTCCCCTGTTGTTCTCAAGTCCCCCCACGGCTCCACCCATTCTATCCATCTTCTCTTATACATTCTGCGACACATCTATGATCATTTTTTAAAAGCCTTTGCTGATTCCAGGACCCGGCTCCTCCGTGGTTTTGCATTTACCATTTCCTCTTGAGCGCGGGCTACATGGTGCTGCATCTTTGCATGTCTTGTAAATTTTGCTCAGAGGGTGGACGCCGTGCACAATGCATTGTTGCACGGTCGTCTCTGCTCTCTTCCTTGGAAGAGCGATGACTTTTGTCAGGCTGGGTTGACTACAGAAACAAATCCAGTTACATGCCTACATGTGTAAGAAAGAGCTTCATCTCAAGAAGTAATTGTATATCGGGAAAACATTCCATCCCAGTTCAGTTCCAGGCCAGAATCCAATATTAGTCTATAGACAAATAGTCCACCGTCTTTAGACTCACACAGCCACATGCAATGATGCAGAACGCAGGGGTAGCACAGGCCAGTGGGGGCAAAGTCGTGCGGGGCACTGAGGTCGGTGGATGCGTGCAGGGCTTAGGCGGCTCCCAGGGTGGCCAGCAAGCAGGAGCGTCGAGGCAGAGAAAGAAGGGAGGCTCCTTGGGCCCTGCTGTGAGAAGGCTATGGGTACAAGGAGGCTGTGACCCGATCGACAGGTGGGATCCCACCCCGACACGTCTTACCTATCTTCAAGTTGACAACCACAGGCAGGTAGTTAAGATAGCTACTGCAGAGCTGTACCACAGACTGGGTCAGCTTGTTTCTAGGCTGAGCGAAGGTGTATGTCAGGATGTGACTTTCACTCCTAAAGCATGACCCTTCCGAGGCGTTCATGAACATCCTCTCTCTGGGCTGATAAATTCTGTCACTGTAGCTGAGAAGTTGCTGGAACCTTTGCTCACTTTTTCTGAGCCTTCTGGCTTTGCTTTTCACCAATCTCCTTGGAGTCATGACCTGTGACCTGCACAGCTTGGGATTCAACCAAGGATTTCGGAAGCCTTTGAGGGCTGTTACCAGTGCATGCCCTTTGAGCGTGTCTAAGTGTGCGCCTCCTTTCAAGTAAATCATTGGCTTTCCGGGGCCCTAGCCACACAAAGATCCGTGTCTCTCTTCCCAGGTGGGAGCTTTGCTTCTGTGGTGTTGCAGGTATTTCTTTGGGGCCATCCTCCTGAGAGTCTTGTGAGTGCATGTGGGTGTTGGATCTGTCGGTGGGGGTGGTTGCTCTGGAGTTGGTGCCAGCTCAAGGTGACCCCAAGTGTGGGCGACTAGACCTCTGCTCCATGGGGTCTTCAAGGAAGCAGACCACCAGGCCTGCCTGCTGAGGGGCCTCTGACGGGTTCAAACCACAAGACTCTGTGGCCAATAGATGAGGACTCTACTGTTTGTGCCCCCCCCCCCAGACTCCCATGTAGACGGACCCTGTCTCTTAACTTGTCTTCACGCTCTCGATCCCATTGCTTCCTCCACCCCCATTTCCTGGAGGCAGTATTCTGTGTAATCTCTGAGTATTATTTGAACAGCTGTTCATTTAATGAAATATTTGCATGGATGCTAGTCTTTGTTTATGGAGTTCAGTGCCTTGCTTATTTTTCTTCAAATGCTTGGTGAGGTTTTAAATGCTAGGCTCATCTTTGTGTGTGTGAAAATCCATATTCTCCTGTCTGCGGATGTAGGTTCTAAAGACCTGACCTTGCTTCTGGTGGTGGTGGAAGGGAAAGGGGCCTCTGGACAGAGTGGGAGGGTCTTCCTCCTATCTAGAGATTTCTGGCCTCTCTGGGGCTTTTCTGTGCCTGTGGGCACACACTGGGCAGGTTAGCACAAGGGTGGTGGGGCAGGGGGAGAAGCTGACTGGCCGGTCCTCTAAAAGTCGCACCCCCGATAATCACTCTGCTGATTAGCCCAGGGCTCCTTCCTGCCCAGTTCCATAAGCACAGGGTTCCCTCCTAGTTCTCCACAGGGCTGCCTTCACAGGAAGTCCTTTCCGCCGGCCCGTTCAGCCTCTCCTTCCCTCCGGTCTGCTTTCCCCACCTGCACCCATGTATCTGTTCTCTACCGTTCATGAACTCCTGAAACAGCCTGATATGCTAAGGTGTCTTATCATTGTAAAGAAATTATAGTGTGTGTGTGTGTGTGTGTGTGTGTGTGTGAAAGAGAGAGAGAGAGAGCATGAAAATGAGACCCACATGCCAGCTTGCCTGTGGGTGAAATTTCTCTAATCCTCCACCACCTTATCACAGCCGTTCCCTGGTTGGGGCCTGTCCATGAGCAGGCCTGCGCCTCGGACTAACATGGTGTGACTGTGTACTGACTGCGGTCCTAACTGACAGGCAAAAGACCTACCCTACATAAGCAAGGAGCTCCAAGGGAACGAGTGAAAACTCGACCCTCAAAATTAGGCTATCTGATTTTAGGAGAAAACCTTTTTAGTTCAACCCCCACATAGAACCAGTTGTGGAGAGGTGAAGTGATAAGCAATCCTAGAAACTGCCAGGGGCCTCCTTCTCCATGAGCCGCAACTTGTCCCATACACACTGATGTATAAATAATACAGCAACGCTTCATGTGCAACTCAGGGTGTGGTGTGCATGTATGATTCAGAGAGAATAATATGAGTTTGTATAGATGGAAATGGGCATTTGGGTGGGAATTAAGCAAGGGCTGACTTAGAAAGCATGATGAGTGAGTGATGGAACCTCTTTTTGCCACAACTAAGGCTCTTCAGAGAAAACCGTACCCAGAAAACTGCTCGTGTGTGTGTGTGTGTGTGTGTGTGTGTGTGTGTGTGTGTGTGTGATGGCTGAGTACATGGAACCCTGAAGTCATAGAAACTTGAGAACAATGATATTGCTAGAAGATGCCTACAGAGGAATACTCCAGATTTTAGAGGAAGAAAAATTCAGGTGAGCATTTCAGTTGGGTGAATCCATTTCTTTATCGGAGATTCCTAGAAATGACCAGACGCCCAGTGACGATGTATTATTGTTAAAGGCTGTGGATGCTTGGGAAAGGCCCCGTCAAACCGACTCAGTGCCAGCACCTGGGCTGGAAGAAGAAGACGAAAACAGATTTCTGGTGCTGACCTCAACCTCCTCCTCCTCCTCCACAGCGGGGTTACTGACAGCGCAGCCACTGCTGGGCGAGGTCCTTCCACTGGGCGGCTTTCATCAAGAAGCCCCTGGTCAGCAGTTGCCAGCCCCAGTTCTCCGCCCCGGGACAGTGATTTCTCTTCTGTTCTGTGCACACGAGCTGGTCTCCCGGTCCCCGTGGCATCGCACAAAAAGATTCCTGTGCCCAGAACAATGCCTGATATGCGGCAAGTTTCCTGATCCTTCACAGCGCTTAAAATGCGTCCAGGGGCCCAGTGGTGCAGGGTGGCTGCACTCGACTGCTAACCGAAAGGTTGGTGGTTCGAAGCCACCTGTCAGTCTGCAGGAGAAAAGTGCGGCAGTCTCTTTGGGTGACGATGTACAGCCTCAGAAAGCCCACGGGACCGCTCACAGGTTGAATCGACTCGATGGCAGTGGGTTTTAAGACGTTAAACTGGAGACACCTGCAAACAGGTTCAATCAGGCCAGGCTCCGGGACACCTCTGGGACAAAGCTGCCGTGTGGAAGGAAAAACACCGCCATTTAGGCGGGTTGTTGTTTTGTTTCTCGTTCTTGCACCCTGACTCTCCAGTCCAGCCAAGGAGGGTTCTGTCTTTCCTGAGTCAGAGGGGTCAATGGAAAGTTGCGATACAAAAACACACCAACGCCCCCCCCCCAAAAAAAAAAACAAAAACCACACCAGGCTTGGAACTTTTACGGGAAAATAAAATCGTGGCAATGCTTTCAGAAAAAAGCACTAACTAGCTTATTAAATGGGCTCTTGTTTTCTTTGGAATGCGGTTATTATAATTTGTCCTGAAGTGACGCACCGGAGCTTTGAGGTGCCTTCCCCACCCCCGACCTCGGCGCTGGCAGTGAGAACTGGCCCGGCGCTATCTTCACAGTTCTTGGCCCCTGTGAGCACAGGCCACCTGCGCGCTTCTAAACACTCAGACGTGTAATTAGAGGCTCTGGGCTGGGATGATGCGGTGCGCAGACAAGTCTTATCATGCGGCCGGGCTGCTGTGGGTGCTTGGCAGCCTGCGACGGGGGAGCTGCCGTGGGCTCGGCTTCCTCGCTCGACTGGCTCGTGCTCACCTAGGACGTCCGTCAGTCACGGCACAGAGACGCCGGGGACGAGGACAGGCCAGTGGCGCATCCAAGCACAGGAGGCCGGCCAGGAATTCCGAGCAGACACAGCCCGGCTTCCTGCGTGTGGTGCCCGAGGCTGCTCGGAGGCACCCAGGAGGAAGGCTCGGGGCGCAGGCCAGGAAGACACGACTCATGCCGGCTTGCACAAGATGGGAGTGGTCCACCGCCGTGCCAGCGCCGGGGAACGAGCTGGACTAAACGTCCTGAATGTAAAATGAAGAAATACGCACGAAGCATGTGATTAAGATGTTGATTTGACGTGGATCCCGAGCTGTTTCCAAGGGATGGAGGTGCCGCCTTTCGACAGAAGGGCAGTCAAGTTACCTACCAGATCGGCCATTCCGCCACTGGGGCCTGGGTTGCAGCCGCAAATTGCTGTGTGCCCCACCAAACCGAACCGAACTGAACCAACCAAGCCAATAGACTCATAGTGACCCCTCAGGATGGAGCAGAACTGCCCCATGAGGTTTCCAAGGCCGGGCTCTTACGGAAGCCGGTGGCCACCGCTTTCTCCCATGGAGCGATGGGAACAGCTGGCTGCTTAACCACTGCACCAGCAGGGCCACAGAAGTGCTCCGCAGGGAAGAAGAGCCGGGGTTTCTTCACAGCTGCCGTGCTCTAACCACAGGCTTCCTGGCTGGGGGTTCCTGGGAGTTTTCTGGAATGGCAGGGTGAGCGATGACGGCATGAGAGAGGCACGCTCAGCCCAAGAGCGCGCTAGCAGCTCACCTTTCAGGCAGGTGAAACTAGTACGTGGAACAGCCCCTTTCTGTCCCTTCCCCACCCAAACCCACCCTCTGCCATGTGCCGGTGGCCGCTCAGGGACAAAGGATCGTCCCGTGGCTGCTCTGGGGTGAGTCGCTTGGGTACAGAAAACCACGCACAGCGAGTAAACTCCTTGCCACTCTGAAGTCTGGGCAGAGAACACGATCCCAGAGGCGAGCTGTGTCAACACGCGCCAGGAGTCGATTCCCAGTGGCTCAGGCAGAAGAGTCTTGGAGGTGGAGCCACTGAAGTGACAAAAAAGCATAGACACTCACCTCCCCGCAGCCTCACACTGCACAAGACGTGCCTAAGTCACCTTTCACTCAGCTGCAAGGAAGACGAAGCGAGATGAAGCAGGTGCCCGCTCTCCTCTCCCCGCCCCCCAAATAAAATCCACAGAATTTTCTCTGAAAATGTACAGTTTCCACGTGGCCAGGGAAGGGGCCAGACCTGTGCAGTGACCTAGTTTGCAAAAAAAAAATCCAGCCCAGGGAGAGCAGGGGTAAGGCAAGAAGTACTGCCACCCAACCAGAAACCTTGACGTCAGGGACCAGCGGGGGAAGCCACTGTGTCCTGACTTAGCCGCCAAGCCCGTCTGTAGGCTTCTCGGGATGGCGCTGCTATGTCTGGTTGACGGCATGGCCTCAAGGGTCTCAACAGGTGCTCCTCTGAAATGTTCTTCGAGTCTGGGGGACAAAATGGGCTCACCAGTGCAAGTTTTCCATTAAAAACAAATGAAACGTCCTAATAAGGCCTAGTGACAGGCCTATGTCCCTCAAGAAAATCCATCCAGATGGCCTGTAGGGAATCCTAGAGCAATTGCCATAAACTTCGGAACTGAACTTCAGAAATGAACATGCACATCTCTTACCGTCTTAACTATGATTACCAGGATGGAGGAATATTTACATGGCAACATTTTAAAAATGCGATCAATTAAAATGTGGCAGGCAGAATGGCAACATTAAATTGAAAATGAAGTCGAAAAATAAGCCAGGGTGTTCACTTGAGGTTTGCATGACCCCAGCCAGGGATTTCCCATCCCCTCACGTGCATGTGGAAGGTGGACTTTGAACCGGGAAGACGGAGGAAGGGCTGGTGCATATGCATGGAGGTGCTGGAGAAGAGGGTGAAAGGGCCAGGGACTGCCAAAAGGACAGACAGATCTGTCTCGGAAGAACTGCAGCTAGCACGCTCCTTAGAGCACGCGCTTTAGACGTGCCAGGAGAGGCCAGTCTCTGGGGAAGGGCATCCTGTTTGTTAGAGTAGAGGGGCAGTGAAAAAGAGGAAAGTCCTCCACAGAATGGACTGGCCCAGGGACTGCAACAACAGGCTCACACAGAACCGTCGTGAAGCTGGTGCGGGACCGGGCAGGGTTTTGTCCTGTGCTGAGTCGGAACTGACTCGATGGCACTAACAACAATACAAACAACAGAACAAATACAGGCAGAGTGAAAAACTGTGTCAGACTCTTCCACCGTGACCAATTTCCTGGTTTTGCTCAGGTGCTGTCTTTATGCAAGAGCTTGTCCCTGGGGGACCTGGGTGATAGGTATAGGGAACCTCTCTGCGCGACTGTTGAAACATCTTATGAATCTGTAATGATTTCAAAATAAAAATTTTAAATGCTGTGTATGAAATCCTGTTCTAGCTTACTCAATTTTAAAAGGTCCCACACCCCCTAAAACTATGAATAGTATGATGAAATTAAGAGTCCCAATAGAGAATACCTTTATATATGCCTCATGATCTGTAACTGTGTACTGGTGAATATAGTTCTCTACTCAACTGGGTCGCTCTAGAAGATTCCTGAAGAAACTATTTCTTTAGGAATTCTTTAGGCTTTAGGAGCCATGAGCTCCTGATCTAAGGATCCCTGGTGACCAAATGATTTTTGAGTGGGATTGTTAACTGCAAGGCCAGCGGTTCGAAACTCCCTGTTGCTCTGTGGGAGAAAGATGAGGTGTTTTATGGGTGTCTCACGGTGAAGAAACAGTCTCTTAGCTGTCTTCTCGGTGCGTCCTTAGTAGGCGATATCCCTTGAGATCTAGGTAAGTGACACAGAAGCATCATCATACTGTATTTTTTGGAGTTTAGTAAAAAGAAGGCAGGCAATCCACAGTGACTGCAGCATCCTAAAACTCGACTTAAATAATGAGCTGAATTTTGGACTTCCAAATGTGCCTTCTGGAGTCCAGCTTCTGCTTCTTACAGGATAGCAGTAACCAAGAGAAAACGCTGTATCTGTTTAGTATTGTGAAATGGTCGCTTGTTTTGAGAGGTTGATGAGGCTCAGGGAGGTCGAATCCTTCATGTAGAGTGTATGTCAGAGGCTGAGACTGAAGCCTTGACTTCTGACTTATAGTTAGGGATTTGCTATCTCAAGGAACTCATGGACGCCCTAAGGAGCCACTAGCAGACAGCTGTGTCCCCTTTGGCACCGGGCTGACCATCAGCTAAGGAAGAGTGCCTGAAGGACCAGGGCTGACCTCAACCAGAGCGGTTTAGAGTTCACCTTGCGGTGGTGGTTTGGAGACAAGTTGGGAAACAGTGCTATAAAACAGCTCATTCTAGCAGCATGGCATTAGCATGACAGGTGGGGACATTGGCTAGGCCAGGGGAAAAGATTTTGTAAAAACAAGGGAAAATACTAAGGCAAGAGGGAGGAACTCTGAAAGATGACCTTGAGCACCATCAAAGAAAAGGTAGTGGAAAGAGCCGCTTGTAGGGTCAAAGTGCTGCCTTCAGACCTCCCATGGACGTGGTAGCGGAGTCCTGGTGGCATAGTGGCTGTGCTTTGGGCTGCCACAACCACAAGGTGGGCAGTTGAAACTACCAACAATCTGCTGGGGAAAGATGGGGCTTTCTAGTCCTATTAAGAGTTACGGTCCTGGGAGCCCACAGGGGTTCCCAATAAAGCTGCCCTATAAGGCTGCTTGGAATCGGCGTCCACGCCACGGCAGCGAGCTTGCTCCTTCTGTGGTTTTATTGGCATGGTATGTGGAGCACCCCTCTGCCGGGCAGACAGGCACTCAGGGGAAGGGGCAGGAATCGGTCGTTGGTTTCTTGAGCTGCGCTCTGTCACAAGAGTGGAAAGTATACACTGCCTTGAGTCACGGGTTGCTGGCTAAAGTTGGTTTTGCCCTTGTGGCATAGTGGGTTTTGAGTTGGGTTGCTCATCGCAAGGTCAGCAGTTTGAAACCACCTGTTGCTCTGTGGGATAAAGATGAGGTGTTCTAGAGTTACAGCCTCAGAAAGCCACAGGGGGGCCCTTCTACCCTGTCCCATGGGGCCACTGTGCATGTGTAAGTTGGACACTGAATAAGGAAGCCGGAAGAATCGCTGCATTTGAACTGTGATGCTGGAGAATACAGGAAGTACCATGCGTGGACTGCTAAAAGGACAACCCATCTGGGCTGGACTGAGTTTAAGGCCAGAGTGATCCTTAGAGGCAAGGATAGCAAGTCTTCTCCTTCCATACTTTGGACATATTATCAGGAGAGACCAGTCCCTGGAGAAGGACATCACGTTTGTTCAGGTGGGAGAGTGGCTCGGCTCGCCAACCCGACAGGTTGGCCACTTTCCTCCTCTGCGGATTCACACTTCCAGACAAAAACTAAAAAACAAAAGTGGTTGACTCTCCCCTAACTAGCCGAGAATGAAGCATTTGCCTCCAATACAGTGATGATTCTTTCGAAATGACTGAGTCTACAACTGCATTCCAGAGTTAACAAAAAAGGCCTCTGCTACTGTGCACAATTTGGCAAAGGGGAAAATGCTAAGAAACACCTTCAGATAGATGACAAAGTGGCCCATGTACGAAGGGCCGACTTGAATGACCTTGAAAATATGGTACCATTCCTTGGCATGGCCTCCTCTATTCCTTGAATGATCCAGATCTCTCTACAGTACTTCTGCACTTCAGACTCTGTTGGAGCATGAATCTACCACACCAATGCATATTTGACACCCCTTCCCCAGCCAAATCAAGATTTGGCTTTTTTTTTTATTGGATAGGGAGGGGGGTGTTACATTTTCCATGGTGTCAATGGCTGAAAAGTAGATTGTATTTGTAAGGAGAATCATGTGACTCCCCATCCAGTTTGGTGTTGGTAAGAGTTCTGTGCTTCCAACATATAATTACTTTCTTAGGTTTTAGAAGGGGAGAACGATTTAAGAATTATGAAAAATGCATTTTGAATACTAGCATCTACAATGTCATATTTTGTTAACGTTCATGTTACTTTGTATAAAGAATGAGTAACGTATGCTACACTTGAATTTCTTAATTGCTGAACTGAGCAAGTGAAATGAAGTATTTAAATGATTAAAAAAAATAGGAAGGCCCTTCGTGAGAGGGAGTGACACCTTGGTTGTGTCCATGGGCACAGGCTCCTCAGAACCCTGAGAGAGGGTCACTATGAGCCAATGGACTTGATGGCATGCGTTACATTTGGTAAGAGCCGGAGGTGTGTGTGTCGATTTCTCCAAGACTTAGAATGTGGTTGATATTCAGATGTGGGTTAAATCAATTTCCCAAGCCCAATTTCTTCATCTGGAAAACGCTGGAAATGCTGCCCACTTCACAGGACGGGTTTATATGCAGTCGTCTCACACTATACCGCAGGTGTGACCATCCTGCTCCGAGGGACTCCCAGGTCTTCTATCCTGCAGGGCTGCCGACTCAGAACCCTTCCAGATCACAGAACCACCTGCTCGCCAACATAATCAGGAAGCGGTAGGGCTGGCCTTTCAACCCTGGTCAGTCTGATTTGGGGGACTTCCCTTATCTAGTGTGCCAGGCACCAGACAGCGCAGGGGCCTAAGTCAGGTTTCGCAGAGCTGCAAGCACCCCACCCTCAGAAAAGTCCAGAGCACGACAGGGCAGCAGGACAGAGGGAGGTGAAAAGCACAGAGGGAAATCCATCCCCCCGCGGCCCCCCCCCCGCGGGCTTCTAGAAGCACATCTGGTTTGCTGAGGACTTGCCATCTATGAAAGAGGCCGGACAGGCTGGGCTTCTTTGGTGGTCTCCCATAGGGCCCACACTAAAACGGACCCTAAAACTCAAATTGAGTCAGATCAAGTCCATATAGCACGACTATTTCTTCCATTAGTCTCCTCCCAGTGGACCCTCCTCCCCAGTTTATAACTGTTTCAAGAGCAACCCATCAGAAAGCTTTATTCCAGCTCTTTCATCAAGGTAAATACAAACAGCGACACCCCCCCTCTTTTTTTTTTTTTTTACTGTACCGGCTTTAAATGATTTACCAATCAACCACTTAATTGACTCAGTGTTTTAGGGTGTGACAGTCAATTTCATGTTATCTAAAAATGGGAATATGTCCAATGACTCCAGACATCTTATAAGCACGTGTAGCCAAGAAACAACTTTACCGGTGTCATAAATAAGTACTGTAACTTTATTAAAATGAAAAGACAATATTCAAAATAATGCACACAATGAATAAAATCCTTTGTCCAATACTGTACACACAATGCAGAAATCAGTGCATTTTTTCTAAAGCATGTTTTAACCTTCATTTAGTTCATACTAAAATATAATAAGCTTGAAATAGCTCAAATGATCATTCAGCAGTTTAAACTGTAAACAGCCTGTTGAACTGTGAAGAGAACATTGTAGCAATGTGTCTCCCTGTGCGAGCACCTCTCTGCTGTGCTTCTCTGTAGGAGACAAACACATCAAAGCACATGGGAATAGGAACAAAAGCTAGGTGTCCCACTGACTCAAGGGCAGCCGGGAGGGGAGGCAGCAGCCGGGAGAGTGTCAAAGGCAGGAAGATGCCGATGTGACCTCTGGTACGGAAGACACACTGTGCTATTGGTCAGAAGTGTTTTACTCAAAAAGCAAACAATCCCCAGGAAATACTGACTAGGAACCAGCAACACAAGGCCAGCTTGTGTTGTGTTTGTTTATTAATACAGTCTAAAAAACAAACAAACAAAAAACACAAAGAAACTCCACAACATACACTCCCACACAAAAACTCTCAAATCACTGAGCTAATTGCTTCATTACTGCTTCCATCTGCCCCCCTCTCCACATGGGCAACTAGCCTGCCTTTCCCGGTGAGTCTAGCGAACCCCACCATCTCTCTAAGGCACAAGTGTTAACGGGCCATTTTCGTGGTGAGAAAAAGCAGGAGTTTAAAGG
Organism: Tenrec ecaudatus; assembly: GCF_050624435.1. Classification (NCBI taxonomy): domain Eukaryota; kingdom Metazoa; phylum Chordata; class Mammalia; order Afrosoricida; family Tenrecidae; genus Tenrec; species Tenrec ecaudatus. The sequence continues at coordinate 31,956,356 of NC_134530.1, forward strand.
AGGGGTAAAAAACCAAAATTCACTAATTCCATTTGCAGTTTTCAAACGGTGAGATCTGTAAAATGGTAATGTGGTTTGCCAAATAAACTGCTACTCCCCCCCACCCGCCCTGCCCCAACCCATCAACCCAACCCAACCAAGCCTGCTAGTATTGGACCTTGGGGGTGATTAAAACTAACAATGGAAAAAGAACCCTCAAAACTAAGTAGGCACAGTCCTGGTAAAGAATGGTCACCCTGCCACCTATGGAAAGGACTGTGTGGCAAAGAAATAAAAAAAGTAACACATAACAGGCCCAAAAATCCAGAAATCTTCAAACACACCAAACCCAATTAAAAAAAAATGATTCTGATCTAAACCACACTGTATTTTCTTCCATTTGCTCAATTTTCAGGCTATCAAGAGTCATTTATCCAGCTTGAGTTTTAATTTTTCTGAATATATATTACTCTAAGGTGTAACTAACTTGGTTAAGCTGCAACTATGGCCTATGGCTGTACCAGTTTATATATACAGGTATATAATGCACACATACATAAAAGTTTCCCTAGCCCTCCCTCCCTGACATCACATCTTAAATCAGAGACTTGAAAAGACCTTTCTCCAATTAATAGCACAATCGGGGATTCTCAGCCTAGTAACAGCACCTTCCCACCTGCTCACGACCTTTCTCTCAGAGACAGTGCTCAGCAGCTCTGCCATCGAGCTTTCGCCCGGAACCTCCGTCCACTGGAATGTTAGTTGAGAACCACTTGCTCCTGTGTACCCTCGGCTACCTTGTGACCCTGCGTCTAAGGGGAGACCACGTAGGATAAGTGTTTGCGCTTCACATGGCCACCTACATCCGCTTTGGGGTTTGAGTCCACTCTCATTGTGCTCGAAGCGCTGCTGCAGCCGGCGGAGGAGGGCGCACCGTGGATCCGGGCGCTTGTATTCGCTTCTTCCACTTCCCTAAAAAACTTTTCATATTTGTCCAGGTACGGTGGCTTCTCAGGTAGCAGGTAATAATGTGTTGAACTAACTTTCTTCCCATTTTCAATAATGGGCAGGATGCAAGGAACCTTATTGGAAGATCCTTCACTGTGCTGTCTCTGCAGAGCTTTGTAGCTGACATACTTGGGGTCCGGAGCAAAGCTCTGGGTGGGGGGCATGACCCCATTGAGGTAAGACGGAAGGCTTTTAGGACTTGGCGTGCGGGAGTTACTCCGTGACAAAGGCTCTCTCGGTGGCACTTTGGGGGGCCTGTCTTCATCACTGTAGGTGCTAGATGTAACTTCTGCCGACCACCTTCTGTAATCTGGCTTTACTGGCCTGGGAGGTATGGGGACCCTGGGGGGAACCTCGGGCTTGTCCTCGTCAGAGTTGGGAGAAGCTCTGTGTAAGTAGCCCGATATCCTTATGGCTGGCTTGTTAAAAGATCCAGCTGGTCCCGAATGAGATCTTCTTAGTCTCCGGTGGCTTTGAGGTGGAAGGGGATTTGAATTCTGGACACATTCATTTTGGTCGGGTATATGGCTGAGATCCTCTGCTGAAACGGTTGGGGTTTCAAAATATGCATAATTGATCTGCCCACAGCCCCTAAAGCTCCGCCTGCCGGGGCCACCATATTTTAAGCCAGCAAGTGTTGAGTTTCCTAAAAGCAGTTCTGTATCGGAGCTGGTTAGGAATTCAACCTCACAGTCTGCCTCATCCGGAGCGGGGTCTTCAGAGTTTGGCAGTGGGGGAAGGGGCCTGGAACCCCGCTCACAGAGACCGCCACAGGGGAAGAAGGAAGGGGAGTTTCTGATCGGGGTATGTGGGGGAGTCGAGGCACAAACTCCGTTTACTGAAAGCTTCTTAAAGCCACACGCCACCTGCTCCTCTTCTTGTGGTCCCAAGTGTTCACTCGGAGGGATGAGAAGACGAGGCAAGCTGGACTTGGGGGATGGCCCATTTGCTGCAAAGTGGTGTCCATTCATCGGAGCAGATTTTGAAGCGTGCCCTGGAACGCATAAGGGATGTTAGGGAAAGTTCGACACCGGAGTGAGGGGCGGTCAGCCACCTGTGCGCTTTAGCGCTCTGCCTCAATTGCCAGTGGAAGACGTGACTGGTCATCCCTGAGAACACCCGTGCGACAACCACGGGTGTAATTAGAGCCCCGAAGGTGGTGAATGCACATGATTTGGTTCAAAGACCCAGTTATCTCTTCTATCTCCTGGCCATGTGCAGGGTGCACACCCACACATGTCAGGCAACCTTGTGACGGGTGCAAAGTTCACAGAAGATGAACACCACCATATAATTTATATGAATACCATACCACGCCAGCCATTTAAGAGACGTGACAATACACAGCACCGATGAGGTAGGACCAGGTCCTCACTGCCGGTACCGTGACAAGGCTGCAAGTAGATGGACTCAAGTGCCGTCCATATGCTTCCCACGGCCTTTATGAACACGTACACTGTGCTCACCTGGCACTTTCAAACCGGCATCTCCTGTTCCTAAGACAGACTAATATTTTTGTCGAAGGTCTGTAAAAATTAAAGCCTGCATCATAGCTGGAATTGGAACTTTTGAGTCTTGATTTCAAAAGATCACACTAAACAAATCATCCTAGTCAGGAATCAGTGACTCGGGCAAAGATGGTGGGGTACAGCAGTTTGTGGAAAACATGGGTATCTGCCGAATCTGTTGCCACTAGGGGTCAGACTACTGTTGGAAATGGTTCAGGATGTTTTCTCATGAAAAAAAAAATGAATGCTGCAGGACATGCAAATACGAGGGGCAGGCTTCCTCTTCAAGTGGCTAGCTAGCTGGCTCGGATGTTCAGAATACATACCAAGAGGTGTTAGGTGCTCCTGCGTGGAATTCAGGTTGTAGGCCATGGTTAGCGGATCAATGGTTAAAAAATGACTGCAAGGGAAAACATCTTGGTCACACACACGCAGCCATCGTCAATCCATCTCATTTAAACAGCACAAGTTTCCCCCGACTATACCACCATTATCTTGCAGACATACTTTTCAAACTCACTGTGACTGCCCCAGCAGGTCTTCAGCGTGCCCATGGCTTGGCCATTATGTAGAAATCCGGTTTTGATTGGGGTTCTAATCTCCTGAGCAGCAACTCCTGCTACTGACATCGTGCTTTACACCAGGACGACTCCAGATGTGTTTCGCTCAAGGACCTTCAGTCCACCAATCGTTTTCATAGCCTAGAAAGGGAGCTGGGAGAGAATCAAGGAAACAATTCAGAGACACCTCCGCTACACCCATGCGATTAAGCTGAGTGACCGCAGAACTGAGCAGAGCAGACGTGCTTCCTGGGGTTTCTCAGACGGCAAATCTTTACAGGAACACATAGCCTCATCTTTGTCCCACAGAGCAGCTGGTGGGTTTGAACCACTGACCTTGCGGTTTAGCAGCTCAATGCTTATCCCACAGCACCACCAGGGCTCCTTATACCTCTGCCAAGCTAGTCTAAATGACCGCATAAACAGCTTTAATAAGCACTTAATACTAATACATAAATACTTTAAGGGCACGTTCAATGGGAAAACACCCTTGCAGACTTGCACTTAATTCTTACATTATGCAATGCTTACTTCTCATAAGGGTACTTAAACGTAGACACTAATCATAATTTTTTTGGAGACACTAGTGCACAACCTCAGAGGTTTCAGCAAAGTGAAAAGCAGCCTTCTCGCGGAGCCTGACAGTTGCACAGCAAACCGTGTTCCCTCGCCGAAGCACACAAGCCTTTCCGAACCTCCCAAACCACCTTCTAGTGTGGGGTTGTGCTGGGCACGCAGCACAAGGGAAACTTATTTTTTCCCATGCGACAAAAAGAGTAATTTCATAAAGAATTGCGCTTTCTACTGCAAGACTGATATTCGTTAAAACCCAACCCTGAAATGAAATGAGAAACGATGGGACTGGCACCTGATTCCAGAGCAAAGCCCAGCACTATGTGGACGCTGTGTTTCAGAGCTGGCCCGGGGAGACAGCCTCGCCAGCTATTACTTGTTACAGAGAGAGATGGATGCACATGAAGACACTCATTTCCATTATCCTGTAAAAATCAAGTCTGCCAGCTTACCAGCCTCAGCAGAAGCCAGGCCTTCCTCCCTCCCTCCCCTTTAAAAGACAAACTTAAAGGTACATTCTTTACATGCTCCTCTGGGAAATGCCTGGTATTTGTGTCTTGCCTGGTTGCAAGGCATGGATTGCAAAGGCTATTTCTCTCTCTCTCTCTCTCTCTAAATCTACTATTTCCTACACGTTAGGGCTCCCCACCCCGCCTCTAAGCCCTACCATGGTGCTGGGCTGCAATCTGCTTGGTGGGCAGTTCACAACCACTAAGGGCCACACTAGGCTTTCCACTCCTGGCAGTCGGGATCGGCTCAGCAACCCACGGGGGTGTGGACCCATAGCAGTGAGTCTGGTTTTTGTTGTTTTTTTTAATTAATTAGCATCAGTGACCTTAGAATAAGGTAATCTATCCCAGATTGTGAATAGATCTGCTTATAGCAAGTACAGCTTTTTAACTTTCTTTCTTCACCGCCTAGGACATGCTAAGCCAGCTCTCCGTATAAGGCTGACTCCCTTTCAGGGGAGCTATACATATGCACCCTGTCATATAACACTTTCCCATCCTCTCGATAAACTAGTATTTGCACACCCAGACACCATGCTGAGGATGGGTACAAAAATGAGTAAGACTTGTCTGCTCCTCTAGAAGGGCCAAGAGATTACTTCTGTTGTCGTTAATTGCTCAACAACTCCCAAATCTATTGTGTACAAATCTGTCACCTCCTATTGACTGGGAGCTCTGAGCAGAGGCGATGTCCTAATCACCTCTTAATCACCAGTGCCTGGCACAGTGGTAGGTGCTCAGCAAGTGAATGTTTGTTGAGTGAACGATTGTATAATACTGTCTAATTATTATTATCACCCATATAAACAGAGTGCCTATAATGTGCACAGCACAGGCTTTCTTTAGCTGAGGATCTAAAACATGCCCAGTGTATATTATGCACTTTTCTATGTGAAAAGGAGAGGCCCCAATGGGATCCTCTGCTTTGGACTCTCCCAAAGTCAGCTGCTTTGATACGGGCTGGGATGTGACACAGAGATCTGAAAATACGACATGAAGTAATCAGGCACTCTTTTTCTAGTGCCTTGGATATATATGATTAAGAAAAAAATTCCATCATTTAAGACATTGAAATTATTAGGAGATGGTTTTGAGAGGGGGGAGGTTGGTTCCAGTTAAGTATTAAAATAAAGCAAATGTTTCTTCATGTGTTATTTGCTGAACCTAAATCAAGTAAAGCTGGAAGAAATTTTACAAAACTTTTTTTTTTTTAATTGCAGACCCTTCCTTTGTGTACGTAGCCCAGTAGTTTATCGTGCTTTTTCTAAACATTCTACAAGCACTGGCAAGACATGGGGAAAGTCTGGGGTCAGTCAGAAATGAAAGGCAAGAAAGGAAGAAGAATATGGTATTTAAGTCGTTTGAAAGCACACGTTTGAAGATCCCTCATCCAGATTACAGGAAAATGCTGTGGAGGGGGATGGGGGGAGAGTGGTTCTGGAGGCCCAACCCCCACCTGCCTGCAAGCCAACAAGTACTACTAGTAATTACTGTGTGTCAGCCTAATGCCATCTAAATCTTAGCTTTCAACAGAATGATTGTGTAACGATTGCCTCTTCTGAAACTGCCTTGCAATTCTAAACGCACATCTCAATGGGCACTTAAATTATTTATATGTTCTAGCAAAAGTAATTTTAAATCATTGTTTCTATCACCTACTTGTTAGCTTTCTTAAGAAAAAAAAATTTTTTTAGTATAAAAAGAATTGTGTTCACTAAGCCAGCTCACTTCTGACCACAATAGTGTCTTTGTGTATTCATAGAAGGTGACCTGCCTCTACATTTCAATGGGGAATTGTGAATGGGCCATGTTATGAAACTGTCCCAACTTCCGACTTGCTTGCTTGGGAGAAGTGAGAGCAATATAATTGCATGTTCTCTTCTGGAAAATAACTCCAAACTGTAGACTCAAAGGGGGCAATGTGCCATGGGTTTGGAAGCAAACACGAAAAAAGAAAGATGTGCTCTGCAGATTGTAAGCTGTGGGTGCACCATGCCGCCACCTGAAACTCTCCTCCTCCTCTACCCAAACCCACTCACAGTCAATACCCAGACTCCTGGGAGAAAAAGGCACCTAGCCATGAAACCCTGAGCCGTGCTCCATCAAGGTGAACTCATGCTGCAGCGCTTCCAGTCAGATCTGTCCCCTTACAAATGTAAAACCAGTTCAGCCTTACAATTATCTGGAGACAGGACAGTGCTCTGCCATTAAGGGCAAAACTATGAAAGCTAGTGTTCACCCAGGCAGACTAGTTTGGGCCAGGAGCCACATAACCCTGGGCACTATCACTCTTCTAGAATCCATGAATAGGAATCCTTAGCTTTTTCAGTGAGTGCAATTGAATACCAACCCCAGATAGGACCCACCTTTTCCTGTGAGCATCAATTGGCTTTGTTTTGTTTTTTCATTTGAGGGGGTTAAAAAAAGAAAAGGAGCCCTAAATGATTTGTTTCTTGAGGTTATTCTGTCATGTTTCCTAGAACCCGCCTCAGTTTTAACCCATTTGTACAGCTTCAACGACATGCAGACAGCTCCAGCATCGGCGGCTCTAGCCCAGGCTCAAGCCTCACCTTTGCATTACTATTGTCTGCAGATTATCTTTCCACTTGGATGGCCTCCTGGCATCTCCAACTCTACATGCCAAACGCCTCCTTCCTATTTACTTCCCGAGTGCCCCCCCTACACACACACACACACACACCCACACACACCCCTAAGACTGTTCGCTTGTCTACAAGGATCTCACTGCTTCTAGAAAGGGTCTTTTTTTACATTGGGATTAATACATATATAAATCATTCCATAGGTCAATCACATCCAGTGGAATGGTACATTGGCTACCACAATCAGTTTCCAAACATTCTTTTTCTATTTGGATCCTTTGACGTCGTTACAAAGGGTCATTTTTAACCCAAGTCACAGCCGGTGTGCATCCAGGTACCAAGTTCCACAGCCCGTTCCTACAGGTTCAAGTCTACTTTTCCTCCATTCCATGTGGTGCCATTATGACTGGGTTCTGAAAATAGCCCAGCCCATCCCACACACCAGGTTGAGACCAATAGTTTTAAAGCGCAGGTTCTTCAAAGGCTCCCACAGAAAGGAAACGCTCCTCAGTCCGCATCTAAGACTTCTAAAACACGGCCTGTCTTTGTCTAGTTCTTCCCCTAGGATCTGATAGAATTGAACTTATCCTTGAAGCGTTAAAGTTGAAGGCCGGCCTCTTCTACAGCTGCTCCAGAAAAACCAGAGTCCTGCCTTCTTACTTCCCTGTCATCCTCCAAATCTTCTACGGGCAGTTTGACTTTCCTTTCTGCCTGCAGATCTTGACATCTTTAATTCCTAATAAATTATTTGTTACATGCATATTGAGAAAACACCCTCCTGGTTTTATACTCCACATAGTGATTACTAGGGGGAAACGGATCAACTACTTCACATGTTCTGGATGATTTGCTTGCACAATAATAATGTAGCAAGTTTAGGATACCTAACGTGAAAGAAATGTTTCCAAAGTCCGAAGTGGACAGCTTGTAAACGTAAAAAACTTGGAAGTTAAAATGGTTAACAATGTAACCTTCTAAATTGGTTTTGGTTACCGTATTATTTATTTGAAGCCAATGGGCAGTGCTTTCTGAAGACCGTGAATTTTATCGTACTCACTATTCATCCTGGATTACAGTGCACCTACAGTGTTTTTAACTGCTAAATTTAAGCCACTTTCTTAAAAAAAAAAGTTACACCAAAAATCACATTGCACATTCTCTGTTGAGGTGAAATCATATGCCTTTAGCTTAAGGTCAGTCTTTTTGAAACTTTAAAAACTAGGCTGCCTTAAGACAGTAACCTAGATATGCTTACCTTGCCACCAGATCTCATTAATAAATCTCAGTAGCAATTCACAAGAGGGGGAGGGGCACATTTTTGTCATACAACTCATCCAGTTCTGCCCAGTGCTTCCTTATTTAAGAGTGTGATGTAATTTCCTTCTTTCAGTCTAGTTCTAGAACCTGATTTCTGTTTATTCAGAGTGATAAATGGTCTTTTCAGCTGCATTTAACAACTACCTCTATAACTATTGTCACCCCCAGAGAGATCAAAGGAGAACTACATTTAGAGCCAAAATTGATTTAAAAAAAAAAAAAAGCAAACTCCCTTGGGAGACAGGCAAATTCTATGAGTTCTGAAACCCCCAGCATTCCAGTGTATGCAGAGCTACCATCCTTTAGAAAGGTCACTGAAACAATGTCACCTTCGGGAAAGTAGAAAACACAAAACCAGCACCAACCCTACCACTTTTATTTTGATGAGTGTCTGTCTAAAGCACACTAGCAGTCCACCTTTATGGTTAAAGGAACTTTCGGCTTGGCTGTTTTATAGAATGCGATCTGAGAAAGCGTGCTGATTTCATGTTAATCTAATGCAGGGGCTTCAAGAAGCCTGTAGGACAGTCCCATGCCAGTGTCGGTGCTCAGGATGGCTCCTGCCTTGTAGAACTGGATTTTGTTTACAAAAAACAAAAGGGAAATTTGCATCATTTCTTCAAAAACAAAGGCCAGAATTCAGGATTTTTCTTGGATTTCACTTTAATTGGCCGAGATGTGAGGATATGGTAGGGTAGGAAGTGGGAGGCTAATTGAGAAAATTTCTGCTCCTTGTAACCTGCCATGGGAAAGTGCCAGCGGCCTCCAAATGAAAAGACTAGATGACATTTAAATTTTAAGTAATGAGCCCCCGATAATGATTTATTAAAATAAAAAGTAAAAATGTCAGTAAAGATACTTCTGCATGGACTTGAGCTACAGCTGTTTCGGTAAAGAATGAAATAGAGCGCACTGTGGTGAGGGTGAACACTGTGTAGCACTTGGAGCTCTGTTCCTCAGAGACTCCTCAACGCGCATAATAGGCCACTTGTACAGCGAAGATTGAGGCAACAAGGACAATAATTTATCTAAGCAGAGTGGGGGAAGAGAGCGCTAAAGGCCGAAAGTCTCTCTCCAGATGGTCAGAAACCAAAGGTAAATGGCAAAATTTCTTGACATTTTGAATGTTTTTGAAAGCTTACATATTTTAAGACATAGCAAGCTAAAGACAAAAGTACTTGTTTAAATACCAGAGTGGTCACCAGCTGCCCCCCTGTTCACAGGATCGGCTACGCTGTCAGCAGAACAGCAACCCAGGGACCTGTTCTTCTGTCTTTTGTACTTCTCATGGAGAATTCTAAAATCAGCCACACACACAATGAAAACCACTCTGATACAGTTGAACTCTATAATTCTAATGTATTTTATTCTAATCTTAATGATGAGACAAGTGGCGTAGGATGGGCAATGAGTTTTGAAAACTTCAAATTAACTTAATATGTATTCTAAGTCACCTGATGGCTGACCCTAAGTAAACTCAGTGCCACCGAGTCAATTCCAACTATCATGAACCTATAGAACAGAGTAGTTGTCCTTGTGCGGTTGAGACTAGAACTGTATGGGAGCAGAAAGCCTTGTCTTTTTTCCCACTGGCTGACTCTAGATGATGATAATACAAAACCAATAATTAAAGAACCCTGCTGGCAGAAAGGGTCATGTATTTGGCTGCTGATACAAAGCCAGTGAGGGGAAAGGCCTGGCAACCAGCTTCCTGAAAGTTTACATCAAAGAAGCCCCTAGAGGGCAGATAGGCACTCCCACCTGTCGGGTGGCAAGCGCTTCATGTGTATTAACTTGTAGCTCTGGTGGTGCTGTGGGCGTAGTACTCGGCTGCTGACCACAAGAGTAGCAGTTCAAATCCATCAGCCACTTCCCAGGAGAAAGATGCAGCTGCCTGCTCTTGGGCTCACTGCTCGTCCTCTCATTTCCTTTGGCAGCACTTGAGTTTCAGAGGGTTATTTGCTCATGTCCACCAGCTCATGAGTGGAGAGACCAGGACAAAACTAGGGAGTGTGGCCTTGAAGTCCAGTTTCCCCTACCACACCACACCCCACCCCACCCCACTCTCTCCTTTGAGCACATGGGAGGACTCTTGAACCTGGTGGGCTAACACTTGACTGAACACAACACGCAACTTTTAAAGAGAGCGCACATTTACTTTATTTATTGGGGAGAAGTTGGGAGTGAAATTTCTTCGGCAACTTTTACTTAGCCTAAGAAAGTCCCCGTTTTCCTTTAACTCCCTCAATTTCTCCTGTAAACGGTATTAATTGTAGTTTTGGCCTATGGATCCCCTGGAAAGGGTTAGGCACTAATTTGACATTCTGTGACCACTTCAAACACTGCAATCTTTATTGGCACACCGAAACCCCACCACAATAGAACCCGTTACAACATGGGCACATGATATAACACAGGTCTGCCTTTACTCGTAAAACAGGGGTTACTACATATACCCAACGGGCCTCCTTTTAATGGAGTCCAACTGCACGGATCCCAGGGTGGCAGTATAATCAGGCTCTATTGTAAAATCCAGAATTTAATAATAGAACGCCTTATATTTGTAAAGCACGCTGCAAATTACAAAGCACTTTCTTACACATTATCTCACTTGATCCTCACAACATCCCTGTGAAGAGAGGCAGGGATTAGCATCTCCAGTTTGCAGAGGAAATGAAGTGAGGGCAAAGGCACTCCCCACAGAAGCGGCATCTGCCCCGCCCCCCACATCACCACCTATCCTTCCCCAGGGTCTTCATTTCTTCTTCATTTCTTCTCCTAGCACCCACCCTTGCTTGGAAGCGGGGGAAGAAGAGCAAAGGCTAGCTAGGTGACATGCTCCAGCCCCGAATGCTTCCCAGTGGCAGGGTCAGGAACAGGGACCGGAGGTCATATTCTTACAGGGCAAGGATTAACTGATTTCTTTTCACAAATATTTATCAAGTGCTTATTCTGAACTAGATAGTAGGTTAGGTGGGGGGGGGGACAAAGACAGCAAAGAAGACAAGTTAAAGCTGTTGTGATAGCTTCCAAGGACATGCGCAGTGTACATTAATAGGATAGGAGCTAAGAGAAGAACTTATTTCCATAGGTGGTTGGAAGGCCCTGAGGAGACCTTTTCAACTGAAATTGAGGATGAAAAGGCGGCAGCCCAAAGAAGTTAGGAGACGCTCATTCCATGTGCACATATGTCTGTGTATACTTTAAACAATCGAGTAACTGACAAGTTTTGTACTCTCTGGTTGTCTGGTGAGAGCATCTGGACGTCTTTAAATGATCCTTACCTCTCTCCTGTTTTCTTGGTTAAACTATATGGTTTTGCGGAATCATGGAGCTTTTGAGTGGAAAGACCCTAATGTGAAGTGGCCAGGGTCTCCTGGTTGAAAGATCATGACTCCCAGAACACGGTGACTTACTTGATGTCTTTTAATAATATTGTCCATGTGCGATAAAGAAGGTCAACAAAGATGCCAAGGCTCATCTCTCTTCTCTTCCTAAACTCTGAATCCCCTTAGCTTAAAGTGAAGTCTCCCTTATAAATTACATGCAAGACCCTGAAACTTACCCATTTTATCTACCCTAACAAAGACTGTGTGTGCACTCTGTGAATAAAGCCAGACTACGACAATAGCATTGTGTTTATCCAGGGAGGTATTCATTAGCTCTTATAAAGCATGGCCAAACACTGGCACGAAAAGATGCTACATGAATCCTGATGACAAGGTACCGATTCAAATGCACTCCAACTCTGAGGAACAGAGTTGGTGCTCTAGCAGAGGGAGCCCATGACATTCAAATTCCTGGAATTACCCCTGGCACCACCTTTCCCTCCTCTGCTTACCTTCCTAAAGCAACCTGATGGTATGTAGACAATCAGGTCAGTTTCAAGCATGTTAGAGTGTACCTATAATTTAGGTGACTTGCTTTTCAAAGCTGCCATTAGTATTAGCAGAAAGGAAGTATTGTCTGGTTTGGCTTCTGAGTAGCAGCAGTGAAGAGTTTTTTCACACAAAAACTAAAGCCTGTAGTAGAACTAGATCTCATAGTAGAACTAGATCTCACCAAGAGTGATCACTGACTACTTTGAATCAGAAGCGGGGGAAAAAACAATTCATTACACGCGTAAATCCGCCTGACTAAAAATGTAAAAAATATATCTATGGATTTGCTTTCCCATTTTTACAAGTGACTGGTCCAATCTTGCAAAGTCTAAAAGTATAAAATGCTTTCCTGCAATTATTTATCAACCGGAAGACAGAAGCTGTACCAGCCAGAGTTCCTGCCGTAAAGTTTACAATCCAATTTTGTTATAAAGTAGCAGTCCACAGGACACATGGCTGAAAAATAAAATGACTGCATTAAGTGAGGGTGTGTGACAAAAGTACTTTAATTCCCTTGAATAATTAGGTCATAACTGGAAAAGAGCTTGGTTAAGCACGCACTGGTGACCAGCAGAGGGTGAGAGAACAAGCAGCAGACCCCCTGCAAGATTAACTGACAGTCCCGGGCTGCAACCACGGCGCGGGACGGGGCACTGCTCCATTCTGCTGTGCACAGGGCTGCTCGGCTGCAATCTGACAATAATCAGTCACAGGCAGCATGTTATCAAGTAACTGGCTTCGTTTATGGTGGTTCTAGCAAAATGTGGCCATTCGCCGAATTACTTAAGCCTTTAAAATATATTGTCATTGCAGATATTTAAGAAATATCAATAGCCACAAGAATAGTTATGATGAACTTAGATGTCCCCATATCCTCAACAAACTTTGACCCCTTGCGTCCTTGGAACAGATTTTAAAGCTCAAAACTCAGCAGAACACTTGTTCTCCAGTAGGAGAGGGGGTGAAGAAAAAGGCATTTTAACCTCACCTTTCTTCACCCCTGACAGTTGCCTAGAAACCAGTCCTGCCCTACCTGTGTTGCAGGTGTACCTAAAGTCACCAACACATCTCTTTTAAAGCGACAGTCTCTATTCTGACTGCACTTAAGTTTATGACTAACAATCTATTCATATTTTTATCAGGCAAGAGGCTGGTTTCTTTCAAGCAATGATGAAATCCTAATAAAGACTTAGCAAGCACCGATACAGCACCAATCATGGTTAAAGAGTCATCTAATTTGTACAAAGCTGTGATATACATATAAATATATACACGAGAAGTACCCAATAAACGTTCGCGTTCTCAGTACATCCCTCGGCAGTCCCATTCCTTTCCAACCAGTACTGAGAGCGTCCGAAAAACGAATCGTTTCCCTCACGGGGGAAGAAAAGGGTAGGGAGCTACTCGGATGAATTAAAAAATACTGACTCGGAATGGAGCGACCACGGTGGCCGCAGACGCAGCAGAGGAACTGGGCAGTGACTACCTTATCAGAACTGGTCCCAACCGCAGCTCCCCAGAGCGTCCAGGGCAGGGTTTAGGGGACAGAAGGTGTGAAAAAGCTAGCACGGCAATAGCTTAAACAAAAAAAAAAAAACCCCACCTAAAAACACAAAAAGAAAAGGGCTGGGGGGTGGGGGGAGGACAACACAAAGCTGGCCATCGGGGATCCCGGGGTCGCCCCCCAGCCCCGCTGTCCCTCCTCTGCAGGCCGGTCTGGGGAGCCCGGTGCACGGCCCCGGCGGGGCAGGAACCCCGCGGCGACCACGGCAGGCGGGAGGGAAGCGGGCAGACGCCGGGCGCTGGCCTGCACCAAGGCCGGGGTCGCCGCGGGGCCCGGCCCCGAAAGCAGCGCCGGCAGCGCGGGCCAGCCCCTTCCTCCCTCGCTCGGTCCGTCCGTCCGCTCCCGACGAGCCCCGGCGGCGCGCACCTCAGCCCGCAGGCCCGCTCTCGCCCCGGGGGCCGCTCGGCGGCGCCCAGCTCCAGGCGCCCGCCGCCGGGGCTCCGAGCCGGCGCAGCGCGGCGCCGCCCTCCCCGCCCCCTCCCGGCCCGCCAGGCCCCTTACCCCGGCGGAGCGCGGCAGCCCCGCGGCGCCCTGCCGCGCATGTCCGTCCCAGCTGGCTCAGCGCCGCGGGCTCGGGGGCCCGGACACCGCGCAGGCGCCTCACCGCCCACCTCAGCCCGTCTCCCGCTGCTGGATACCGCCTCGCACTCGGCCGCCGTCGCCGCGCCGCCGCCCCCCTTATATAGCCTGTGGGCGGAGCCGTGACGTCGCCGCGCACCGCCTCTCCTCCCCCGCGCAGCCAATCCCGAGCTCGAGCCGATTAAAGTGGCGATGGTAAGATCAAGACGTCTGCCGGGGCCCACGAGGACGTGGTGCGGGTCCTGCGGGGGCCGCTCGCGAGCCGCGCTTTCCTGGAGGGCGGTTGAGCCTCTGGGCGTAGGGAGGTGTCTGTCCAGCCGGGGGGGGGGGGGGGGGGCCACCCGTCTGGACAGTTTTCCTCAGAAGGTTGCAACCAGCTCTAACCCACTTCGCACGGAATCTCCCCTCGTTTCCAGCCCCGGGGAAGACTTTTCGGTACTTTCCCCTGTGCACGGGGGCCACCGCGGCTCGCGAAGCTGGGGGCATCCTGGACAAAGAGCGTAACGCTCTCGCGGCCCCGGGTTCAAGACCGGCCGCGTGGGACCAGCCCTGGAGGGGTGGTCAGGGCCGGGGGCCCTGCGATTGCCGGGCCAGTTTTGTCTGTCCTTCCACGGTGTTTGAGAGTCTCGCTGCATCCGGTCCCGGCTGGCCACCCCCGGCCTGGAGTGTGCCTTCGAGACCTGCCAGCCACCGTTGGCTTTTGGCCACTGGGCCTCCGGGAGCCACAGATGCCCGAGGACGAAATGCTAGCCGGCCACCGGTGATGCAACATAGGCTTATAGTTTAACCGTAAAATAAATAATACAAATGATAACAAACCAAGAGTAACCAAAGTAAGAGGTGAAAAAAAAAAAGCAAACAGACAGAAACACTCCAGCTCTTGCCAGGACAAACTCCCCTGCACTTGCCCTCTCCACCGAGGGGACCCCTCTGCACCCCAGGGGCAGAGCCCAGGCTCACCGGACCCCCCAGGGCCAGACAGTCAGTGGGCATCTGCTCCCCGTGCAGCAGGGCGGTTAGCCATTAACTTTGCACCCCATGAAATGAACCCCACCGGGGTGATTTACTCACATTCTGTTTCATTCAGAGGCCTAATTTTGAATTCCAGGCCACAAGGGAGGGAACCGCCACCACTCAAATCTGCAGTGTCTCTTTGTTCTTAGTCTTAGTCGCACTATAAACAAATGTTTGGCAGAAAGAAAAGCAAGCCTCACCCCACCCCCTAATAAAACCTCCTATCTTCCTTTCCAGATGGACTCCTGGTGGCCTAAAAGGGTTGTCGGGTCACTTTCAGGCTTTAAGAATTTAGCAACAATTTAGATAGTCCACCTTTGTCTTCCGATTTGTTGCCTTGCACATCTTGTTATTTTAGCCATGATGGAAATTAGTCACAACTCATGACTGGTTTTCTCGCCAAACTAATTTGGTTCAAAATAATGTTGTTGTTGTTTTAATATTCAGAGAAAATGCCAGATCTCTCTCCACCACCTTTTTGGTTTCGTTCTATAAAAAAAAAAAATCAAAATTATAAAACCGGGAACTCGTTTCCTTGATATTTACGCCTGACCCGTATGCTGTTATCACAGTCAGACGGAGTAGCCTGAGGACTTGCCAGAGAACATCTTTTGGGATCTCACAGTACAGTGTTTCCTGCATGAGGGCAGTAGATGAGTTCAAGTTTCATAAAAGAGGAGCCTTGGTTATTGCTGTTGCAAATCATGATAATTAATACTGTTGAAGTTTGTGCTCAAGTCTTACTGGCAGGATTTCGCATTCCCCTATTCATGACATGAAACAGTGATAATCACTAGCGTAACAATCAAACACACCCCTTCTTTTGAGAAAGAAGACCAGGAGTTGTCAGAGTGTTTTGATAAATTATCAAAAGTCATAAAGTCACATGATTAATGCAACTTTTTTCCTTCTGATCTATTTTAAAAGTAAATGGTTTATTCCTTTTTTGCTTAAAAAATAAATGGTTTATTCCTTTTTTGGAGGCAAGGAAGAAGTTCTTGTTCATGGCTTCCTAAAAATTGTATTCATATGAAGTGTTTTTCTCAGCTATGGACAAACTGCATGGGAAGACTTCCACTCCACCAATGTTTATGTACTCTAATATTTTGTAATCACATGGCTATGTCAGGGATAGTATAGAATATTATAGAAAGAGTTGAAAAAGAAAATACTAGACAACTTAAAGAAAGATTCCCATATGGTATTTGCCAAGTGATCATTCATTGTCCTTTAATAGACAAGAACACCCCACTAGAGGTTTAGGGGTAAAAAACACCTTTTTCCTGAACTTGTTTAAAACTCTCCAGTAAGAAAGACATTTAGAAGTCACACAGTCCATTTAATTTTTGAGAGAATTCCCCAAAGAAGCTGTATTAGCTGATTGTTTTTCACTATTAAAAAAAAAAAGCCTAGATGAGATGTAACATCTCAAATGTCAGACTTATGTAATATTGACCCAAATTGTCACTTTTGCCCTCGCCCTTCTTTTAGTGTAAGAAGAAGCTGTCCTTGGAATGAGGACAAGGATGAGGTTCTGGCTGAGAAACTTTAGAGTCACAGGCAGTTTTCCTGAGGACATCGCTCCCCTCTTTGCTCCAAGACCTGAACCACAAGTCATGAATAAGCTCCAGGGGCCTGCTTCCAAACTGGTGCTTTGATGGTAGTTGATTTTTTTAATTGAACACTCACATTTTGATATGTATGCTTCTTGATTGAAGATGCTCTTATGTTTTTCTTCTGCTTTTAAAGAAATATTGTAATGGGACCCTTTGTCCAAAGTCTTTATTTCTGCCTATACACAGTATCATGCACATTTCCTTGAACTGATTGGTAAGTCTACAGTAAAACAAAGCAAGCAATATACCAAATGGAAAATGTTCAGTTTTTGGTAGGTTATTCATTGAGTGTACCTGCATTGTCTTTTGTAAATATATATAGTTAGACATTATTTGTGGGATATTTTAAAGCATACATGCTGATGAGCATCCCAAGTTCAACCATGAGGAGTGTCCGATCAAACAAAGAGCTTCTTTACTGAGACGTCAGTAAAGAAGTCCCCGAGACCTGCTGCCAGGGAGGAGCCCCCGTAAACTCCTGGTGATCCTACGGAGAAGCCCCGGCCTCTGTAAATCTTTAGTTGTGGTGGTAGCTTGGAACCGCAGACGGAGCAGCTAGTCCAATGCTTACATGACACAGAAACGGAAGAAAATTTTTTTTCCAGCTTCCATTTTTTCCATTATTAAGGCTGCAATTCTTCTCTCTTAGCTTTCCCCCGAAAACTGATTTTACAAATGCACTGATAATATGTAGTAAACTTAGCTTTGTGAACAGACTACATGGTCTGGTTTTAATTTTTTGGCTGTTACAGATGTTAAGATCAGGGCAGAACTTTTTTCCTTTTACAATTTTTACGTTTATTTAAGAAGCCCCAGGGCATGATGGATTATGTGTTGGGCTGTCAATTACAAGGTCGTTAGTTTGAACCCACCAGCCACTCCGCAGGAGACGGATGCCTGCTGCTCCCATGGAGATTTACCACCTCGGGAAGTCATGGAAGTTAGAAGCGACTCCCTGGCAGTGACGCTTTATGGACTTATTTAATTGAGGTAGTTTTCACTGTCTAATACAATCTTTTAAAATATTTGGTGCTATTGGTGGTTATACTGTTTCTAGTTCTTTCCCATGTCTAGAACTTAAGAGCCATTCAAAGAGCCCTCGGTGCACCACAGTCAGATAAGCATTGGACTGTCAACTGCGAGGGCAGCGGTTCAAACCTCCGCTCAAAGGGAGCTGAAACCTAGACAAACCCATAGATCGGGGGTGGCTATGTGTCCGAAGGGGGTTGGGATTTTTGCTCTACAGCCTTGAGAACATTTTAAAATGCTCTGTAGACTGCTGTGTCTATAGGTTCGCTGTTAGTTGGATGGCGATGAGTTTTGGTTTGGTTTGGTGTGTGTGTGTGTGTGTGTGTGTGTGTTGTAGATTGAGTGTTACGAATACAAGACAGTATAAATATAGCTATCTACAAGACAATTTTTTCAAGTTTCTTTTCATCTGATTTTAAAGTTTTAAAAATCATACTCTCACAAGTAAATACTGTAGTTCCTATTAGCTGGCCAGTAGGGTGCGCTGTCGTCTCTTTCCTAATAAATAACATTAATGTAATCAACTCTTCATTAAAAAGACATCAGAAGCAGATTTTGCTCACCGTTGCCATCAACACACATGAGATGAGTGTGTATTGATTAAAGCTACCAAGAGTTCAGTACATATAGCAAATCTGGAAAGTCTAATTGTTGTGCTAAAAAAAAGAAACCTTCAGATGTTTTGGGATTTAATTCTAAAATAATTTGGTGTGGATTTTCCAAAGGTTTTTTTGACAACAGGTATTCCTTTTCATGAAGGATAAAAATGAATAAGAAAAGTTGTGTAGTGAAGGAGAGCAAAAGCTCTGTGGTCAGAGGACTTGAATTCTAACATCAACTAGGTGACTTTGGAGAAGCCACTTGTCAACCTTTCGATGCCTTGTGGGTGTAGTAGTGGTTATGCTTTATACTTCATAGGGTTCTTATAGAGATAAATTATATATATATTTCCCATCAAGGTTTATTAAATATTAGATCTTTTTATTATCATCATTAATTTCATTATTGTTGTTACTTGAACACTGATCACTGCAAGATTCCAATATCCTATATTGCTTATTAGTATGCCTAATTTAACTTGGCCAGAAGGTTTCATTGTTAAATCTCAGGAATATAAATAATTTATAAAGTGCAGTGTTTTAATTTTCACTTCATCATTTCTGTGTATGATTCTATAAAACCTGAAGTGAAAGAAAAGGATTCTTCATAGTTAAGATTTCAGGCAATCCTTGGAGAGATATACTTGGGGCAGGAAAAGTAAATCCTAGCATCTCTGGAGGTAAGTTTTTGAGTAGCCCTCCGTCTCTGAGTACTTGCTTCAAAGCCCATGGCCACAAAGATCCATAGAGATGCTTACTTAAAACAACAGATTTAGTTTGTACATAAATATAAAGTCTCTGCAGAATTTTAGAATACTGACAGCTCACAATTTTCTCCAGAATGCAAAGAAGCAATGTACCCCGGAAGCACATAGATATAAGAACATTTTATAAGTTAGAACTGAAAAAAATACTTTTGGAGATTTCTATAACTTTACACCATTGGTTCATTCATCCATTCAGTAAATACATACCAAGTTCCTACTATGTGCCAGCCCTATGCTAGACATCCGGCAACAAGCAAGAGAGACACAATCACTGTGCCGTGCCAGCTTTCAATGTAATGGGGATATGGAGAAGTGCACCGGAAGTCGTGATGCAGCGCTGAGGCTGTGGTCAAACTCCCAAGACTCACTGCCTTCAAGTCAATTCTAATTCACAGTGACTGAACTGCCCCTGTTGGTGTCTGAGACTGACTCTGTATGGGAGTAGAAAGCTTTATCTTTCTTGTTTGGAATGGCTGGTGGTTTCAAACTGCTGACTATGTGGTTAACAGTCCAACGAGCAACTACACCACCACCAGGGCTCCTTGGGTGCTGTGATACAGGAGTGCACAGGAGAAGCACCAACCCACACCTGGAGGAATCCTGGGAAAGCCTTCCCAGAGAAAACGCGGTCTGTGCTGAGAACTGAGGGATGTTTGGTGGTAGCCAATAGGGGCAAGGTTAAGGGGGACGATGTCCTTGTAAAGCAAACAGCACATTTTTAGGTGACATGTTCGAGGAAGTCAAGGTGACGCTAAGAAGGAAAGTGATGAGGCTGGAGAGCTGAAGCAGAGATCAGATTTTACTGGACCGCGTGACTGAGAGTAAGAAATTGAGATTTTGCTCCGAGAGTAGAGGAGGCATTGAAAAGATGTAAGCTGTCAGTGAAATGTTTCCGTTTGTGCTTAGAGGGGTTACTCCTGTCGCCACAGGCATTGGGTGGACAACATGAGTTCTTATTTGGGACCCGAAGGCCTCTTCCTTGGTCCAGAGCCTTGATTTCTCCCAGCTCTGAGACACAGGGCCTTGTACCAGTCTCTGGCAACAGTTATGAAGCAGGCAGGAGACAAAAGAGGGAGCAAAAAGAAAGAGGCAAATGCCCAGGTTATTTTTGGAGAGGCATAGTCCTTGAAAGAGTGTCCACTACAAAAGGCTGCTTCTTTATAATTACCATATATACTCGTGTATAAGCCGAGTTTTTCAGCACAAAAAAAAAATGTGCTGAAACACTGGGATTCGGCTTATACACGGGTCAGTGGTACCTCGCGGGTGATTGCCGTTCCTCCGCTGTTCGTTCAAAGCCCCGTGGACACTGCAGGGCTTTGAATGTTTGTTCACTCACATCTAACCAATCAGAGCCGTCCTATGATGTGGACGGCTCCAATTCACAGAAGCACCCATAGTGATTCACTTACGCCGGCAGCTGAACTGGTAAGGATGTGTCTGTGGCTGCGCTCATCTCTCCCCTCTGGTCTCTGTGTTAATTCACAACCTGCATTTCCCACCCTAGGCTTATACTCGAGTCAATCCGTTTTTCTGGTTTCCCAGGTAAATTGGGTACCTCGGCTTATACTCAGGTCGGCTTATATTCTAGTATATACGGTAACTTTTAACTGAAGTGGAAAGAAAACAAAGAGAATACAGTTAAACGATCAAACAAATTTAGGGGCAGTAAGACATACGTACCAAGGTATGCATGCATATTGGGATATAGGCTTAAAGGAAGAAAGCAACATTGGATGCAATTAATTAAAATATCTGTTGAATTTTACTAAATTACTGATATTTTCAGTTTGCCGTTAAAAAATCCTAATTCGAAAAAAAACGTGAATTAGGTTTCAAAGTTAATTATTTCTTGTGTGTCTCTTAGTTCTGTTCTATTTATAACAGCCATACTGAGTTTTTTCCTCTAAGAAGTTAGTGGTGAGAGAGTCTGAAATAAATCTGAAGGTACTATTTCATGGATAGAAATGACTGGGAAGCTGAGCCAAGATTGGGGTGAGGCAATGAGGGGGAAGGAGTGTTCGGTGAAGAGGGAATGAATGTAGGAAGTCTGTTACACAAGTCCAAGTACTCTGTAGAAAGAATTGAGAGCATCAGTGGGTTTAGTCTTAGATGAGAGGAATCACAAACTACTCATTCATGTATTCCACAAGTGCTGTGTTATGCTGCCTACTGCTCGCCAGGTGCTGTCTTAGTTACCAGGCATACATAATAAATGAAAGAGGTACAGCCCTTGTCTTCTTGAAGCTTATGGTCTCCTGGGGGAGAAAGACAGTAAGTAGCAGACAGAGGTTATAAATGGCAACATGCTGTCAGAACATGCTGCGACAGAACAGTGGGATCGTGGCAGGATGTGGGCCAGGAAGGCCATTCTGGAGAGACGAGAAGCCTAGAGAGGAGCCATCGATGTAGGCTTATTGCCCAAGTCATTGCGTCATTGCGTAGAGTTGATTCTGAATCACACTGACTGCGGGAAAGAGAAGCGGGCCCCATAGGTTTCCAAGTCTGCCCTCTATTCAGTTGCTAACTGGAAGGTGGGTGCCTCAAACTTACTATCCACTCTAGGTAGAAAGATGTGGGGAGTCTACTTCTGTCAAGCTTTACAGTCTGGAGGGCAATTCTCTGCCTCGAGGGTCACTGTGAGTCAGAGTCAAC
Organism: Tenrec ecaudatus; assembly: GCF_050624435.1. Lineage (NCBI taxonomy): Eukaryota > Metazoa > Chordata > Mammalia > Afrosoricida > Tenrecidae > Tenrec > Tenrec ecaudatus. The sequence goes on from NC_134530.1 coordinate 31,978,117, forward strand.
TCAATGGCAATGGATTAATCTTTAGAGATGTCAGGCGGTCAACCTCTTTCTCCCCAGAGTTGCTCATGGGCTCAAACTGGTGAGCAGTCGATTGCTTCACTGTTGTGTCACCGGGGCTCCTGTCCAGTGCCAAGCTTGTGGAAAGCACATTTTAGATAGAGGAACCTTATGAGTAATGGTTAGAAAACGGGACATAGCTTGGTGTGTCGAGGAGGTCAGTTTGAAATCAGTTAGGAGACTGTATTTTTCAGGTACCCACATGAGAGATGGTGGTGGCATGGGGAGAGGGTGAGAGTGGTAGAGACAGAGCAGAGGAAAATGATTCCAGAAGGACTGACTCCAATATATATTTGAAGGCAGAATGATGGCTCCTATATGAGAAGCAAAGGAGGGGGAACTTCAACGATGATTGTAGCTTGCTGACCTAACCAAGTGCGTGGTACCCTTTATTGAAGAAGAGACGGACGGGAGGAGCCCAGTGGCTTGGGGATTGACGTCTGGGAGAAGTCAGGTGACTGATGGCCAGACGGACTTATCGCTTAGGCGAAGACTCCAAGAGGAGAGAGATGTGAAGCACGTTGTGTTTTCCTGTTGGAATGTCTTTAAAATGGTTCATTTCAGCGGTTCTGTGTAGGATGTGAGCAGAGGTTGGCAGCCTGGTTTCACTTACTCACTAAAGTTTGGGCAGAGATCCCTGTGGTTAGTGACTTGGATTCTAGGGACTGAGGAAAGTTCAGACAGAGGCCTTGGAGTAACTTGGGAATTGCCTCCATTGCTGGCAGCCCTGATGTTGGGAAATACAGGCTGATATTCCTGCTCTTCTCCAAGAAATCCCTGGGTGTTCATTGCGTTTCAAGAGCCGCAGATATTATATGGAGACACCAGCAGAATTCAGGGCTTTGGGTTCCATACTAGTAAGAGAGCATGTAAATTTTAAACCTCTCCTAAAGGTTAGGTGAGTGTCAGTTGGTAGGCACTTGCTATTTATTTGCCAATGCATTTGTTATTGTTTATTATTATTTGTTATCTTAGTTATTTGCCAGTGCATTTGTTATTTTAGTTATTTGCCAATGTATTTGTTATTTTAGTTATTTGACAGTGCATTTGCTATTATTTGTTATTTTAGTTATTTGCCAGTACATTTGCTATTTTAGTTATTTGCCAGTACATTTGCTATTTTAGTTATTTGCCAGTACATTTGCAACCTGAATCTCTTTGGGGGTTATTTTTGGCATCTTCCTTAGTTGATGTAAAACTGTGGAATAATCTTTCCAGATTACACTCTTAAAGTAATGATTATGAACGACTGATATTCCAAGGTGGCAGATATTTTGCTGTGCTTTAAGACACACGGCCAGCCCCGTATTTCGTTTTCTCTGTTGTAAAGCAGGCGTGCTTGTATCCGTCATTAATCTGAGGGGGTTGTGATTAATGAAAGCTGTTTGAAAGAAATGTGACAAAAGCTTAGCTCTCGCTAATGTGTTGTTGTCAGGTGCTGTCAAGTTTGCTCGGACTCATGACAAGCCTCTGTACAACAGAACGAAACACTGCCTGGCCTTGCGCCATCCGTACCATTGTTCCTAGGTCTGAGCCCACTGTTGCAGCCACTGTGGCCATCCGTCTCATTGAGGGCCTTTCTCTTGTGCTGGCCCGCCGGTACTTTACCAGACATAACATCCGTCCCCAGGGACTGGTCTCTCCTGAAAACACGTCCAAAGTACATGAGACGAAGTCTTGCCATCCTTGCCTCCAAGGAGCATTCTGGCTGCACCTCTTCCAAGACAGAGCGTTTGTTCTTTCGGCAGGCCGTGTATTCTTCTCCAGCACCGTATTTCAAGTGCATCTGTTCTTCTGTTGTTTCCTTATTCAGTGTCCAACTTTCACCTGCATATGAGGCCATTAAAAATACCATGGCTTGGGTCAGGTGCACCTTAGTCCTCAAAATAATATTCTTGCTTTTCCATTCTTTGAAGAAATCTTGTGCATCAGATTTATCCAATGCAGTGTGTCATTTGATCTCTTGACTGCTGCTTCCATGAGCATTGATTGTGGATCCAAGCAAGACAAATCCTGGATGACGTCAACCTTTTCTCCATTGATCAGGATACTATCTATTGGTCCCTTTGTGATTTTGGTCTTCTTGACGTTGAGTTGTCATCCACCCTGAAGGCTGCAATCCTTGATCTTCATCAGCAAGGGCTTCTCCTCACCAATTTAGAAATATAATAAAATATATTGTGAAGCTTGGTCAGATAGAGAGTCAGGAAAACAGGAAGATGCTCAATGAGATGAATAGACACAGTGACTGTATCAATGGGCTCAAGGCTAGCCACAGGTTTAGGTAGGGTGCAGAACTGGGCATTGTTTTGTTCTGTTATAGATTGGGTCATCCTGAGTCAAAACCCACATGACGGCCCCTAACGACAGCAACAACAACACAAACAAAACTCACTGCTGTTGAGTCCGTGCTGACTCTTCGCAACCCCATAGACAGCAACACATTCCCTGGTCTCATGGGTCCAGTCACCAGACAGCAACTGACAACAGCATCATGATGCATGCAAGGCACTTGACCTGAGCTAATCATTATGCCATCAGTCCCACAACGGCATACTGAGCAGTCAGATCTGAAGGGGCCTGGTAGTGCAGTAGCATAAGCGTCGGGCTGCTAACAGCAAAACTGGTGCTCTGCCCTGGTACAGAAGTCCAGTCTCAGAAACCATAGGAGCACTGCTACTCTCTAGGGTCCTAGAAAGTCGTTATGAATGAGAATCAACTGACAGCACCTTGCAGCCACATCATAATGCACTGGAAGGCACTTTAGAGCATCTAAGCTGGTCATTATACTACTATGCCGTATGCAATCGTGATTTTACTCATTCACCAAATATTTACTGAATCACTGCCCTAGGAGAAGTGCCGGCCCACAGTTCACATCTGCCAGCTGCTCTGTGGCCAGGATGGTGTTACTTGCTCCTGTTTGTTGTTGTTAGTTGCCATGGAGTCGGTTCCAACCCAGAGCAACCCTGTGCACAACAGAAGAGACACTGCTGGGTCCTGTACCGCCCTTGCACGGCGGCCTTCTCCAGGGGCTGGCTTCTCATGAAAGCATGTCCAAAGCACGCAAGGTGAAGTCGTGCATTCCTTGCCGCCAAAGACTACTCTGACTGTACCTCCTCCTCCTCCTGGCAGTCCTTGGTGCTATCGGTGTTCTTCTCCAGCACCACCATTCAAATGCATTGATTCTTCTTCCGTCTTCCTGATTCGGTGTCTGACTTTTGCATGCATATGAGGCAATAGAGAATACCATGACTTGGGTCAGGGACACCTTAATCCTCGAAGCGCCATCCTTGCTTTACATTGCTCTAAAGAGGGCTTGTGCAGCAGAGTTGCCCAACGCAATATGTCGTTTGATCTTTTGGTTGCTGTGTCCGTGGGCATTGACTGTGGATCCAAACAAGACAATCCTCGACAACTTTAACCTTTTCTTCATTGATCATGATCTTACCTATTGGTCCAGTGGGAGGATTTTCATCTTCTTGACACTGAGCTGTCATCCATACTGAAGGATGCAATCCTTGATCTTCATCAGCAAGGACGTTAAGTCCTCCTCACTTTCAGCAAGCAAGGTTGTGCCATCTGCATGTCCAAGGTTATTAGTAAGCCTTCCTCCAATCCTGATGTCACAGTCTTCTTGATATGAACCAGCTTTTCTGATCATTTGCTAATAATTTCTCTGATAAGACAGACTGAATAAGTATGGTGACAGGATACAATCCTGAAACACACCTTTCCTGAATTTAAACCATGCAGTGCTCCCTTGTTCCATTCTTTTGATCTTTGTACAAGTTCCACATGAGCACAATGAGGTACCCTGGAATTCCCATTCTTCTCAAGAGTACCCCCAGTTTGTAATGATCCACACCGTCCAATGCCTTGGCACAGACAATAAAACACAAGTGAACATCATTCTGGTGATTGCCACCTTGAGCCAAGATCCATCTGACATCAGCAATGCTATCCCTTGTTCCATGTTCTCTTCGGAAGCTGGCCTGAATTTCTGGCCGTTCCCTGTCAGTGTACTGCTGCGACTGTGGGATGATCTGAAGCAAAAATGTACTAGCGTGTGATACAACGATACTGTTCTGTAGTTGGAGTGTTCTGTTGGGTCACCTTTCATTGGGATGTGCAGGGATATGGATCTCTTCCAGTCAGCTGGCCAAGTAGTTGTCTTCCAAATTTCTTGGCATAAACGAGTGAGCGCTTCCCGTGCTGCATCAGCTCGCTGAAACATTGGCGTTCCATCAATTCCTGGAGCCTTGTTTTTTGGCTTATTCTTTCAGTGCGATCAAATCTGTTCTTCGGATGTTCTCCAAATTTCAAGTAGGATAAACTCAAGGTCGTATTTTGGGACACTATGAGTTATTATTTGGGAGTGGGAGACCCTGAGGCATCTTCCTTGGTCAAGAGCCATGGTTTCTCCCAGGTCTGGGACTCAAGGCTTTGTACCAGCTCTGGCAACAGTTACGAAGCAGGCAGGAAACAAAACGGGGAGCCCAGAGGAGGAGACAAATGAATCTGCTTGTTTGCATTTTCTTCAGCATTTTCCTTAACTTGTATGTGAGTGTCGGATGATCTGTTCCACAGTCAGCCCTTAGTGTGGGCCCGGCTGTTGTTATCAAGTTCTTCCGCGGCCTTCCCACGGATGAGGTCCGTTTGATTTCTGCTGATTTGATTTCTACTCAGAGGAATAGAAAGCCGAATCATTTTTCTGCCTAACACGGAAGGTTTTGGATTGCTAACCTTGTGGTTAGCAGCCTAACACAACCACACTCCCTGCCAGAGAGTCCGTGCTGGACTCTTAGCGGCCCCATGGGTTTCCGAGACTCTAACGGTTTATGATTGTATAAAATGCTGCCTTTCTCTCGTGGAGCTGCTGGTAGTTCCAGACTGCTGACCATGAGATCACAGCCCGACGCACAGCCACCGCACCCCAGGGCCCCTCTTGTGCGCTTCATACACATCAGCTGTTCCACGATACGGGTGTCTGCTCCATTGGCCCTATCCGGTAAGTGTTGGACTGCTGACCTTGACTAAGTGGTTTAAATCCACAGGTGAAGTCTAGGATTCCCTACATATAGCTCTCTGTCTGCTGGAAATAACTCGTGGGTTTGGTTTGGGTTTGTTTTTTTTCCGTCTGCTTCCATGAGGATTTACAAAGCGCCAGATACCCAGTAGAAAATCGCCACGAGTCAGACTCAACGGGATGGCTGTAAGTATTGCATTATGATATTTGTCTATTAAGATTTGTATATTAAGGAATTTATTTATTGCCTATAATCAGGGGTCCTCAAACTTTTTAAACAGGGGGCCTGTTCACTGTCCCTCAAACCCATTGGAGGGCTGGAATATAGTTTTTAAAAAAACTGTGAACAAATTCCTATGCACACTGCACATATCTTATTTTGAAGTAAAAAAGCAAACAGGGCCAAAACATCCGGTGGGCTGGATAAATGTCCTTGACAGGCCAGGCCACATGTGGCCCGTGGGCCATAGGCTATGCTACAAGTATTTATCTCTTTAAGGTGACTATGAGTCTGAATGGACTAGATGGCAGTGAACTAGTTTGGTCTTTGGGTAGTACAGTATATTTCTTACAGGGCATTCAGATAATATGGACATATCATTATTAGCTAACCTACATAGCTTATTCCAATTTCCGTAGTTGCTACCTAATGCCCTTTATCTGCTTTAGCATCCATCTCAGACCCCGTATTAGTTATCATGTCTTTTGAGGCTCTTCTTGGTTATGTGGTGTATCCGACTTGCCTTGGATTTGATGACTGATGGTTGGGGAATACTGGACAGGTATTTTATAAGATGCCGTCTCTTGAAATGTGTCTGATATTTTCCTCATGATTAGACTGGAGTTACTCATTTGGGGTTCTAGAGGCCTTTTCAGACCTTTATCAACAGGTCAGTGGCACTTAGGTCAACTATTCTGTACGAAATTTGGAAGTGAAAACTGCGTAACCAACCGTCAGAAAACGGCTCTGATTATTCATGGATCTGAATAGGCTGCTGAAGGCAAGTCCTAAGATGTGAAGTTCATTTCAGACAGTGTGTTTTCAGTGCTACTCCGAACAAGAAATTGATGTTAGTACTGAAAGATGTGTTCTTTGAAATGTGGAGCATGTTATTTGAACTGTAATTCCCCCCTGCTTACCATATCCATTTGGAGGTTAGAGTATATCAATCTGTTCGTGTGGGTTTTGATATTCTAGAATTGTTTTTGCAAAGCCGTGCTTCTTATCTAGACATGATGTAGTCGTCTGGTGGCACTTATTTGGTTCCATCCATTGAATCAAGCTTTTGAATGTTTGTGCTGCTAAATTTCCCACATCCTACATTTGATCATTTCCAGGAGCCAATAAGAAAGTTTAGAAAAATGAATCCAAATGATTTATTTGTACAGAAAGAATGAATTTCCTCTTACTCGTACATCCGACACCCACACGATACCTCATCTTCGATGATGCTGGGAAGGAATATTTTTTCAGGAGAAATTTGATTCCTAATTAGTATGTTTTAATTTAGTCAGTGGAATTTCCATCTGGCTCGGCTGTGTATTCTGGAAGGGGGACTCGGACTGCATTAAACAGTTTATTAGGATGTGAAATGGGCTCAGTAGGCATAAAGGATATTTCACATAATCAAGTTTGTTTAACCCCTCAGATTCCCCCTCCCTTTTGGTTTGTTTTTGTTAGTTACGGGATGAATAGGCACAGAGAAAGCACACGCTTTTTCTTTTTCAGTTGAACACTTTAATATACATTGTTTAAAGCAAGCGGAACATTACAAAAATTGACGTCAGAGCAAACTGATTTTTCTCCTGGAGAAATTATACATTTGCAGACACAGTTATCTTGGCACGCTGGTAAATGCTTACTTATTATATTAGTATATTATATGCGAGAGGACACAGCATTTCTACTTTAGAAATGTGCATTTTTGCATAAAAATAAGTCTTTCAAAAAGTTTGGTCGGGTTTGCACATAGATGGATAAAATAGTCAACCTTTTAAAATCCCCTGTGTTAAGTTCATTCAAAGGCTAATATTGAAAGTCATAACTAAGCTCAACCAGACAGAAAAGTGTTGGAGAAAATAGGCCATCATAAAAATAAAGTTTTCACGGAAGGTTTTGATCCCCATTACCCTTAAAAGTAGAGAGGATTTATGTACAAGGAATCCTGGCCAAAAAATGTGGCTTCCATTTTTTGGAATGTATCTTTTTTGGCCCATTTTAAGCATACACCACACACACATACATACACACACACAAACATATACTTTCACTTCCTGTCCTCTAGCCCTAAATTGTTCTGTTTCATGCACTTGAGTGGAATCTTACATACCCGATGTTTCTTGGGTTCGTAGATTTCCTTTTGTACACTTGGTTGTTTCTTAATGTTTTCCCCATTCCATACTTATATCACCAGTTAGCACTTATTATTTACGTATTATGCTTTTTTATGATAATGTAATACTACCTCAAATGATTGTAGAATGTTAAATTTAAATTTGCTGTTGGATGGGGCCATCAAGTGGGTGACCCCACAGGGGAGGACACACTGCCTGGTCCTGAGTCATCTCCAGCTAGTGTGGTCCTAGGGTTTCCATGCAGAGTCTGGATGTAGGTTACCAGACATGTCTTCCCAGTTCACCTTAGTCTGGAAACTCTACTGAAATCCGAACAGGTAGGCTTAAAATGTGTTTCTTTTGACAGTTCTTAATTTCAAATGATTATGAATACACTGTTCTTATGAGAGAACGGTAATTATATACTTACAAAACTTTTAAACATTAACCTTTGTTAACATATGATTCCAACTCTGTTTAATTATGACTACTAAAATATAATTGAACGAGCCCCAGGCATAGAAGTTTATGATTAAGACCTTCAGTCCTTCCAGGAATAGAATCAGAAATTTCCCCATATGTCTGTAGACACTGAACCTCAAAATGTCTGCAAGCCTTTTACAGTGTCCACTGCTCCCTCAAGTTTGTTTCCCAGCCATAGAAAATGCCCATGAGAAAAAGTTTTGCAATTGCTAACTGTTAGTCACTTTATATTTCCTGTATTCCTTATTTAATTTCTCTGGTAGCTGGCAATAACATCTAGGATTTAAGTTGCTGAAGGGTATTCGGGAAAACCCACATAAATGTCTAAGATGAGGTTTGGCAAGCTATGAATCTTGGTGACATAACAATGTTATAACTAGAGATTTCATCAAACAGAGGAGGCAGGAAACCCTGACTCTGCCAAACACCCACTTACACTCACTGGGGCCTCAGAACCCTACTTTGTTCAAATTGATTCTACACAGTTTTTAATTCGATTAGGCTACCGGAATAAAAATTTGGACTTGAATTTTAGATGCAATGGAGTTTCTTTTAAAAATGGTCATCTGAAGGGAACTTTTTTTTCTTTAAAATTTTCCTGGTTATTGTTTTCTTTTAAAAAATAATTTTATTGATATATAATTCACATGTCATACAATTTAATCATTCTTTCATATTAGGAAGAGTTCTGCAATCATCCTCACACTCAATTGCAGCATATTTTCTTCTCATACTCATTCTAGTTAGTTCTCCATTTCTCCCCCCCCCCCCCACCATACCTCCCATGCCACGCTCCTAGATAATTCTTGGTCCAGTCATTGTCTATACATTTGCGTGTCCTGGAATTCATGTCCAAAAAAACAAACAAACCAACAACAAAGACAAACCAAAATAGAAAAACCTCAATAAGAAAGAAAGCAGAAAACATCAAAAATGGAAACATTTCAGTGACTCAGCAGGGCGATCAAATGATAAGGTGTTGCAGTTCAGTCCAACCACACTTGCCGTCACGTCACCCACGTTAGAATGCTCCTTGCCTCATAGCAAGGCTCTTCCTATGGCTGGACTGTGGTCAGAGGGGACTCCCTGGAGGCTTCTCCCTGGGGGACCCTGCACAGAGCTGGTGGCCTTTCACTGTCATCCAGAGCCTATCTGAAGGGGCTTTTTCGGAAACAAAGAAACCCTGGCAAAGGTCCTTGCAAGGGACCGCAGCTGCTGGTTAAAGAGCGGCTGGCCACCCTCAGCACGGAGGTTAGCTGTGGGAGGAGGCGGCGGGCCTGACAAATGAGCCACGTCAACCATGACAATCAGGGGGACGATGGGTTTCCCAACCCCGCTTTTCTCACACCCGAGAACCCAACGGACATACTTTTTTCTTTTTTTCACATACGGAAGCGTTTATCTGAGGTGTAACATGAAATTGTACAAATAAAAATTGGATAATCACAAATCCACATGGAGTCAAAACGTAGACAGCACAGGGCAGTGTAAACACAAAGAAAACTAGTGGGCGGCTCCATACAGTTGGACACAGTTGTGTCTTGTACACTACAATGTCTTACTAACTAGTCCTCTTGGCTCCACAGAAGGTCAAGCTACAATGTCCATCGTTCTGCGAGATGGGCTTCCTCCGCAGGACAGTGTGTTCTAGTGTAGGCCTTGCGCTCTGCCCGCAGCGTGCGACCCCAGAGATAGGGTGACACAGCCCGCAGTGAAGTTCCCGCTGTGTGCTCCAGTGTCCTTCTTTTGTGTGGCTGGTAGTTGTGATGATTGCCACCCCTGAGATGATGCCCTGTCGTATTGTGTTCTGTTGGCCCTGTGATCTGCCTCTGTCTGTCCATACCCAGAGTTCCCATAACTACACCCAGGATAGTCCTGTCCACATAGCCACTCCAGTTCTAATCACTGCCACAGGCACTATGGTAATTTCCATGTCCTTGAACATAATAGCTATTAAATTGGCCCTGGTCTCGTCCACGACCCCTAGGATGGCCTCGACCACCAGCTGGGGCACCTCTTCTTCCTTTCTGTGTTGTCCCTGCATCCCTCTTGAAGCCGCACAACTTTTATTTCACACTTTTCAGAACCAATTTGGTGCTATCTGCTTTTTTTTTTTTTTTTAAGTAATTTTATTGGGGCCTCCTACAGCTCTTATCACAATCCATCCATCCATCGTGTCAAGCGCTTTTGTACATATGTTGCCATCATTTAAAAAATATTTTCCTTCTACTTGAGCCCTTGGTATCAGCTCCTCATTTTTCCCTCCCTCCCTCATGAACCCTTGATCAATTATAAATTATGATTATTTTCATATCAGACATCATCCACTTTTCTGTTGTTTGTCCCCCTGGGGTGGGTATTATATGGAGATCCTTGTGATCAGTTCCCCTTTTCTCCCCCACCTTCCCCTTCCCCTCCTGGTATCGCTACTCTCATTATTGGTCCTGAGGGATTCATCTATCCTGGATTCCCTGTGTTTCCAGCTCTTATCTGTACCAGTGTACATGGTCTGGTCTTGCTGGATTTATAAGGTAGAATTGGGATCATGATAATGGGGTGGGGGAACATTAAAGAACTAGAGCAGTGGTTCTCAACCTGTGGGTCACAACCCCTTTGGGGGGGTCTAGCGACCCTTCTACAGGGGTCACCAGATTCATAACAGTAGTAAAATTGCGGTTACGAAGTAGCAACGAAAATAATTTTATGGTTGGGGGGTGGGTGTCACCACAACATGAGGAACTCCATTAAAGGGCACTAGGAAGGTTGAGGACCACTGAACTAGAGGAAAGTTGTATGTTTCATCAGTGTGATGCTACACCATGACTGGCTCGTCTCCTCCTTGTGATCCCTCTGTAAGGGGATGTCCAGTTGTCTACAGGTCTCCACTCTGCACTCCCCCTCATTCACATTGATATGATTTTTTGTTCTGGCTCTGTGATACCTGATACCGGACCCCACTGACACCTCATAATCACACAGGCTGGTGTGCTTCTTCCATGTGGGCTTTGTTGCTTCTCAGCTAGATGGCTGCTTGTTTAACTTCAAGTCTTTAAGGCTCCAGACGCCATATCTTTTGGTAGCTGGGCACCATCAGCTTTCTTCACCACATTTGCTTATGCACCCATTTTGTCTTAAGCGATAGTGTCGGGAAGGTGAGCATTCTAATAGAACGAAGTATTATTGCGTTGACGGAGTACTTGAGTGGAGGCCCAATGTACATCTGCTACCTTAATACAAAACCTATAAATATATGTATATAGACCAATTTCCCCATCATCATATATAAATATATTTACATATGTACATGCCTGTATTTAGACCTCTATAAATGCCTTTTGCCTCCTAGTCCTTTCCTCTTACTCTTCTCTTGTCCCACTATCATGCTCAGCCTTCATTTGGGTTTCAGCAATTCCTCTCAGCTACATTGCCCTTGATCAAGCCCTACCAGGCATCCTATGCCCTCCTTGCCATCGATTTTAGATCACTTGTTGTTCCCTTGTCTCTGGGTTTGTTGACACCCTCCTTCCTTTTTCCCACTTCCCCCTCCCCATTATCCCCATCCACCCCCACCAGAACTATCAGTCACGTTGTTTCTCCCCCGGCTATCTGCTTTCTAGCAGCTTCTTTACTGGTTCTTCGTCTGTATAATAAAACAAAATCTTCTTCTTTCATTCATTTTTGTATCCATGGGGAGTTCAATATTTTCAATCTGTCCAAAGGCTCCAAAATATTCTGTAATCTGTTCTTCAGAAGTATCTGGGCTCAATCCAGCCACAAAAACAATTTAGGGGGTTTCCTTCCCCTTCAACGCTTAACCCTTTTTGGGGGTGGGGGTGTCAATCAATTTGCCACGCCGTGTGTGCCTTTCAGTTACAACACCTTACCCACACTGGCAGTATCTTTGAAGAACACAAATCCAAGTGCTCTTGATGGTCCAGCAACAGGGTCTGTTTCAATTGTGCAATCTCTCCAACCTCTCCAAATCAAGCCAGGATGTTTCCTGCTTATGTTCCAGCTCAGGCCTCCAATAAACATTTTACCGCCATCCTGCTGATTCTTGCTCGCTGTGATCTTGGAGCCCACTGCGGGTTCCTCGGTGCCGCTGTGCTTTCATGTCCTCAATCATGGCTGGGATGGCGGCTGCCTTGGCCGGGTGCTGGTGCGCTGACCGAGTCTTGTATGGAGCTGGATTTACAGTGGTGGCGGAAGAGGGGGCATCATTTGTTTTACGTAAGGCAGTATTTTAGTTGGTGCTGTCCATGTGTCCGTTCGGTGTGGACCTGGTACCTCTTGTGAAGCAGCAGTTGAGGCTACGGCAGCGCTTGCCATGGCCTACGAGAAACCCATGGAAAGCGCCAAGGCCGGGCACGACGATCACATTAACTTGAAGATGGCGGGGCAGCATGGTTCCGTGGTACAGTTTCCGATTAAGAGGCAAACGGCAAATAGGAAACCAATGAAAGCCTTTTGTGAACGCCAGGGTTGTCAACGAGATAGATCAGATTCCGATTTGACGGGCAGCCCATCAGTCCAGCAGACACACACCTGCAGAGTTGGCAGTGGAGGATAAAGATACAGTGATGTGCAGACAGGAGGCGTCTTCTAAAAGGAGCCTGCACCTTTGCCCCAGAACGGTACACTTCACCATCAGAAAGCCACAATTTGGTTCCACCACATCCTGCCGACTACAGTATAGTACAGTGTTCTCTTGTCCCCATTCCTTTATTGTACATCAGGGAACTGAAGCATGTGCACAAACTCTCTCTCTCTCTCTCTCTCTCTCTCTCTCTGTCTCACTAAATGACCACTGGTATGTTTTGATCGACATCCAGTGGAGATGGGATGGGGAAATACTGGTTCTGTGAACACACCCCCCCTCCCACGCCTTCTCCATTAGTGGCCTGGTCCTTCAGCTCATACCTTGCTCAATTGGAGAATTTTGGTGTTCTTCATTTATCATTCTGAAACCAAGGACAGTTTTATACTTTTTGTGGTATGTAGCTGTTACATCTAGGACATTCTGTCTGATAAGTACCGCGCGCTCACCGATTGCGCCACTGGAGCACCCGGCTGGGACAATCTGTCTTTAAGTAGGGGTAAATTATTCTCAAAGAAATGAAGCCTAGCTCGTTCTTCCTTCAGGTCAACTGTCTTGTGGTTTAAGTAAACTTCTTGTCTAAAATTTTTAAGACAATATTTTATACACTGAGGTATATTTATATTTATTGCTACAGAATGGAATATAAAATGATACGTTCAGGCTGTTATCTCATTCTAAGCCAAAACCATATTGGTTGCCGTTAAATTGAAAGATGAGGCCTTCTGCTCCCATAAAGATTTATAGTCTTGGAAAACAAAAGGCCAGTTCTACGGTTTCTTCTACGTGTGGTAGGAATTTGCTTGTAATCATTCACAGGTCCTTGAAGGGCATCGGAATTCAATATTACTGTGGCTTCAAGACATTACATGACCTGCCCCCCACCCCACCCCTTTAGTTTTTACTATACTTACTATGGGTCTAATTGGTAGTTGTTGTTTTTTTAAGACCATTTTTACCTTAGGATTTTACATTTATTCGGTTTCTCTGCCTCAGTCTTCTTCCACTCAACCTTCTTGTGGGTTCATGATACCATTCAGCTCTCTGCTCAGACCTTACTTCTTTGAGGTCTCTTCTGACCACCCTGGAATGCTCGCCCACTGACCCCTTATCATCTGACATTTTATGCCTGCTGTTTTCCTGCTTTCCAACTGGAATGTCAGCCCCATGGGGTCAGACACTTTCTCTTACAGCTGACCATTTTATAACAGTGCACAGTGCAGAGTAGGTATTGAATAAACATGTGTTGAATGAATGCAAGAATATACTTCATGATAGCACCACTCTTTCCATGTGACTCTCTTGCCAGTCTCATTTTTTTATATTTTAAATTTATGATATCTCTTTGGTGGATTTGAGTTTAATATTTACATTTATGCTAGGTTTTCAACATGTCCATTGAAATTTATTTCAGGTTAACTACTTACCCATTTCAGTTACATAGACTTTGACTTTTCTTCTAGGGAGAATGTTATTGCTGGTGCCACCCAGTCAACTCTGAAATGTCGCCCAGACCTGCACCATACTCACAATTAATGCTGTGGTTGAGACTAGAGTTGCAGCTACTTTGTAAGTTCATCTCACTGGGGCTTCTCTTTCTTTCCAGGGATTGGTCCCTACTCAGAATATGCCCAAAGTAAATGAGGCAAGTCTTGCAATCCTTGTTACTAAGGAACTTGGCTGTTTTCCTCTCAGACAATTCTGTTCCTCCGTCTGGCTGCTTATGATATATTTAATATTTTTCACCAACATTACAATTTTGAGTGTGTCAGTTCTTTTCTGGTCTTTTTAACTTACCAGCTTTGGCGCACATACAAAGCGATTGGAAACACTAAGGCATGAGTCATATGCCCCTTAGTCATCACATTTCCAGCCTGTTTGCACAAGGCCACACGCCACTTGAGGTCTTGACTGCTGCTTCCTTGGGCAAGGATTGTGGATCCAAGAAGAATGAAATCCTCCACAACTTCAGTCCTTCCCCATCTGCCACCATGTTGTTTACTGGTGTCAACAATGGTTTAGCAGTGTTAACTTCTATGCCTGTTTTATCGTTTTTATATTCTGGTTTCGCCCTTTATTGATGGACTTCTCTCTTTGTCGTTTGCATGTACTTCTAGGTCTCTATTTTAGTCTGATTGTGATCACAGCTGTCACTAGCCTTGTTGATTATTTCACCTTTCCAGATCCGAAAATATTCTGCTCTGACTCTGAGGAGAAATGCCAGGTTGATTGCGCTCTGTATGGACCTAGCCACATTTCTTCCCCCGCCCCCTCCCCGGCCCCCCCCACTGCGGTTGAGGTAATTTCCATTTTTGCATTTGTACGTTTCCTTTTTTTCTTAAGCTTTGCTTTGCAAAGGTAAGAAATAGATATGTGAATTTTCAGGGCTTTGATTTTTGCTTGTGCTTTTTATTTTGCTTTTGAACATGCTCCTGAGATGCCTAATGACACTCAGATTTTAGTTTATTTAGAATTTTTTGTACGTTTGAATTTTTCATTCTTAGATTTTCGCAGTGTTAGCTTTTTCTGATTATCCCAGTACCTTTGTTTCTCACGGATGGGGTTTCTCTGATTCATTCTTTACGTCTTTGAATATCTCTTGCCTTGCTGTCATCTATTTGATTAATTTGCAAGGGAACTTAATTTGCCCCGTAGCTAGACTTACAAATCCTCTGCTATTTGTATCCGTTTGCTATTTTCATTTTCCCAGAGGACACTTGAAAAAAACATTTTTTAACAGATCCAGCAGTTTTTCCTCTAGAAATACATCATTTTTGAAGTTATATATATCCTAAAGTAAGTTGCTATAACTCATTCTTGATGGTTTGCGAATCTAAAGAAGACACTGCCAATCTTACTGAGTATCTTCTGCCCCTTCCTGCAAGTCCCTTTCCTCACCATTCCTTCATTCCGCACATCATCTGTGAAGAACCCGCTCTGTTCCAGATAGCGCTCTCAGGACTGGGTAATACAGCAGTGGATACAGTTCCTGGTCTTTCCACTGGGGGTGGCGGCAGGGGGCGGGGCCTCCAGACAGTACATACGCTTCATGGGATGAGAAGATACATGAGTTAGAAGAAGACTACAAGGCCAGGGGACACAATAGACCTGGAGTGGCTATTTTAGATTGGATGCCTGAGGTGGCCTGTGTGATAAGCAGAGAGATGAAAGAGATAGAACAAAGATATGGAGACAGAGTTCCAGGAAAGTAGGGGGGCAGTGTATAGAAAAGGCTCGAGGCAGAATGGCCTTACCTGGTTCAGGGAACAGGAAGGGAGGCCAGCGAGTTGGTGAGGCCAATGCTAGGAGATCTGATGGAGTGGCGGACCTTTTCAGACCGCTCTGCCCTGGCTCTGCCCGCTCGGACCTTCTCACAACTCCTAGGATACACCAGTATCTCCGTTGCCTCCTGCCTTTGACTTACTTCTGTGGCCTGGCACCCCTTCAGTGGCCTTTCTCTGGGGCTCTGGTGGTATAGTAATTATGCTTTGGGCTGTGATCTATATCATCAGGAGTTTGAAAACCATCAGTCCCTCCGGGCTTCCTACTCCTGTAAATAGTTAATAGGAAACCCTCAAGGTAGGTGGGATGGGGAGAGCAGGATCACTAGGAGTCAGCATGGATGATATAGCAGTGAGAGAGAGCCTGTCACATCCTCAGTGTCCTATCTCCGGCTGTTCTAAAGGTCGCCTCCTCATTTAGGGGTGATGGCTCAAATGCCATCCCCTTGCCGTTAGTGCCAGGCATCTCATAGCACATTCACTTCTTAAAAGCGCTGAATTTGCTCACTTCATTACTTTCTTACCTCTCTCACCCTCTGCATGGCCCCTTCACCTTCCAAGCAACACACTGGGACCAAGCAGAGCCGACCATGTTTGTTTGGCTTTTGTTGTATTCGCTCCCACAAGCATTTGTTAACTGAAGGGATGAAGATAACCTTTGATTGGTAAACAAGGTCTCCTGAATCGCTTAAGGCAGTATATAAAATATATATAACTCCTTTACAGATGGAAGAAGAGGCAGATGGATAAAGGCCGCCTTCTCCAAATAGAAGCTTGACCCTACCTCCCATTTCATGATCTCTACTGCCTGCATTTACTGCTAACTAGTGTAATGAGTACACTATCTAGTGTAGTGAGTACGCTAACTAGTGTATTTCTGGCATTCCCTTAAAGGACACTTCTCTGTTTCCATGACCTTAAAACACATTCCTCTGAATACCAAGACTGTGTTTCTGTGTTAGCGTATTTCCCCGTGTTTCTGGACTCTGTTTTTGCACGGTCTTCCTCACATTAACCTTACAAAGTGCCATTTAGAGAACAAAGTGAAGCTAAGTTAATGACTTGTGGCTAAGAAATATATCCATAAATTTTAATTAAAGTGGTTCATTCATTCATTCTGCATGTATGTTTCACGTACTTCTTATGTAGGAGGCATTGGCCAGGTTCTTGGGGTACCTTGGGATAGCTGAGCAAGGTAGACACAGCCTCTATCTTGGTGTAGCTTATATTTTGTTGTTAGTGCAGTGGAATCCCTTGGTGTGGCTCTTCCATCTTTGTAATTCACCCCCCCCACCCCCAAAACACTAGGCTGTTGTTATTTTTGTTCAGTGCCATTAAGTCTGTTCCGACTCAGCGATCCTATGAATGGGACACTGCCCAGTCCTGTGTCATCCTCACGATTGTTCTTATGTTTGAGCCCATTGGTACAGCCACTGTGTTGGGAGCATGCAAATAAAGATGTAGAGGCCTCACTTGGGAATTGGTCAGTTTTGTTTTTCTGCTGGGTATAAAGTGGGCATTTCAGAATCGGGAAGAGAGGATCCCACAACCAGCAGGAAAGAAGAGCCAGGAGCGAAGTACAACCAAGATCCCTGCATGGAGAGGCAGCAAAGGAGCAGCCCCACAACTGTGATGCAGAGCAGAGGAGGAACGCAAGACCATGAGGCAGAGCAACAGGCTTCCTGGCTCCCGAGGGCCTTCAGAAAGTAGGCTGGCCTGTCAGGTGGGATGCCCTTTGGGGAATTTATCAGCACGAAAGGAGCTTTGCCACACTTGCCTAAGGGAGGCAGAGGCCAGGGACTACATGATGGCGATGTCAGGGACCAGAGAGAGACATGCCTGCCAGCATGGTGCAGAAGAGATGCTGCGGACAAAAGAACTGTATCCTCACCTGTTGTTAGCTTCCCTAATAAGCCCCATATTCATGAGTATTGTCTGTGACTTCTGATGACCATATCCAGCAGAGAAGTAGAGTGCCTTGGGAGAGCTAGTGGGTGTCAGAGTAAGCCAGTTGGAAGGTGGAGGCATGGTTGCTCTGCACCATAAGAATCATCCTTGGGTGGAGATGGAGTTGGGCTCCACTTCCCCTTACTGCAGCCCGAGGAGGTCAGACGTGGCCTCCATGTCATTTCCTCTGATATTAAAAATACCACCCAACTTGTTGACGTTCAGTGTTCGTATTAAGTGGACACAAAGGAGAAGGATAAGATGCTATGAAAGCAGAACCCGAGCCAGCCTTCAGGGTCAAAGGACGCTTCTCCGCCAGCTGTCTGCTCAACAGCCATCCTGCGCATCTTTGCTGTGAACAGAGCCTTGGTTCTGTTTGGGCTGGCAATGGAGCCCGAGCTTTCCAGACAATTCCATTGGCGCACCTCCCGTGCACTGAAGGGTGTCTGGTGTTCACCTGACACAGTCATAAGCAATGAGACCGTGGACCTACACTGGAGCTTGTTCCGTGTTGCCTGTCTTCTGTTTCCTGCCTGGTAGGAAGTGGCCATGTAGTGCCCTTGAAAATTAAATTCACATGCTAAATCCAGTAGAGCTGAAAGATGGACCGAGGTGGCAGAAGGCACTGATGATAGAGCTATAGAAGGTGCTGTCCCAGCCCTGGATTTCCTACCCCTTAACTTTTTATAAGGTGAAAATGCGCTCCTGCTAGGGTAAACCCGAGTAAACGGGTTTCTGTTACATGAAAGGGAATGCAGTTTTCCAGTGATACAGCGTATTTGAGGAAGTGGCATTTCACCTTGGCTTTGAAGGATGTGGAGAGCAACTACCTGGGAAGGGGGTCCAGGGAGAGAGCCTGCCCTGCTCAGAGGTAAGATTGTAGAGAGTGAAGGGTTCCTCGTCTGGTGTTGGATCGTGGTTGGTAGTTGTCATGAAGTCGTCTCTGACTCTTGACAATCGTGCTCAGCAGAACTAAATCTGACCTGGCCCTTCGCCATCTTCATGCTGCCGAGTCATTGTGGTAGCTATGGTGTCAGTCCAGCTCATGAATGGTTTCCCTCACTCTTCCCGAGACCGCCTACGTTATCCAACACGATGACCTCTTCTAGCAATGGATCTTTTCCGGTACAGGAAACCATTGGACAAGGATGGCTTACATATCTCTACAACTGATTCTAAAGACTAAGGAGAAGGGCTGGTACTATTAATAACGATAATGACAGCTAGCACTTACATTGTGTCAGTCACTGTTTCCAAGGATTTACATGGATCATCCAGAACAAGCTCAAGACTAGGACATGGACAGGTGCTGGCACCACATTCTGTGACTTGTCTGTGAAAGGATGAGTACAGGAATTGCAAATGGACGTTTAGAAACATATTTAGCAATTTAACATTATCCCGGTATGGACACTTGTAATCAATGAATCAGTCTTGCAGGCAGGACTTTCGGAACTGGTGAGCTAAGGTGGTAAGCCACATGTAGCATGAGCTGTGATATATTCATCGGTATTAAGACGCGTTGGTTTACGTTGGGATAGTGTAGAGAACAACAGAATTGTAGGTGAATGGCTATATTGGATAGTGTAAGATATGGCAATTGTTTGTGTTTATGTGTGTGTGTGTGTGTGATAACAATAATAAAGGTTGGTAGGGGAGAGGGAGGGTGTGTTAGTCTGGGTACATTAGAGAAACAAATCCACAGAAACTCATATGTATAAGGGAGAATTTTATATAAAGGGTAAGTGAATATCAAGAAAACATCCCAACCCAGTGCTGCCCAAGCCCACAAGTCCAACATTAAACCATTAACCCATATGTCCAAATCCACAAAGTCCTCCTCCATCTCACAAAACACACACTATGATGCCGACTGCAGGAGGAAAGCCACATCAGTGAATGTGGCAGGGATCTCCACACGGCTGCTCCAGCTCCCAGGGCTGCATCGTTGTAGGTCCATGTGGCTTCTCCTCAGGGATGTCTTACAGGAAGTGAGCCTTGCCAGCTGAAGCAGGGAACTGGCTAAGGCAGCTGCACTCTGGTCCATCAGAAGCAAGAGACCCGAGAATTAGAAAGGCAAGGCTCACCGAGCCATTTATCTCTCCTCCCTTCAATTAACCCCATATGTGTTTATCGGCCAGGTTGGCACAATAAACTTTAACTCTCTCAAAGGGACTCAAGGGGAGCTAATATCAAGGAGGTCAAGAAGGAGAATGTTTTGAAACTGATGTGGTAACAAGTGTACAATACTGCTAGATGTGACTGAACTATGGAATATTCCGATAGCTGTAAGTGCTCCCAATAAAATAATTATTAAATTTTAAAAAATATATAGTAATAATGACATACAGTTTTACTTTAATGGATTGTTATCTTTACCTGACTTA
This sequence comes from Tenrec ecaudatus, assembly GCF_050624435.1. Classification (NCBI taxonomy): domain Eukaryota; kingdom Metazoa; phylum Chordata; class Mammalia; order Afrosoricida; family Tenrecidae; genus Tenrec; species Tenrec ecaudatus. Next base: position 31,998,232 of record NC_134530.1, read on the forward strand.
TCTTTGTTTTATAGTAAAATGATAACAAACTCATTTAATAAATGTGATCATTGTAAAAAAAAAGAAGAAATGAAAACAAAAGTGGTTTTTCACTACAGATAATTTAAAAATGGCTGCTCTCAGTCCACATCACCTTGTTCTGCTTGTGACTCACCAGGGTAATTCATTTAGCTCTGGACCTGTTTTTTTAATCTTGCTCCGGTTGTTACAAGTACCGTGGCCCTGTCATCACATCCGCACCACAGGATTCCGGAGTCCCTAGTCTTCTCCTGCAGCTTCCACAGCACTGAGCGGAAGCCTGGCTGTGTAGAACGGGAAGTCAATTGTTTTTTAGTTCTAAATGTCCGACTACGATTCAAATCAAGAGGAAGTTGAATTGAGCAGGCAAGAAGGGAAGCGTCGGCTTTGTCTCATTTGGTGATACACGGTAAAGAAATCTAGAATAACTGATTTTTAAGAACTAGCAAGCCAATGAAGAATCATGAAGTAAGCAGCCCATCCTAGTGACTAGTTATGTGCCAGAGTCGAAAGGGCCTGGGTGGCACACTAGTTAAGCACTCACTGCTAACTGAGAGGTTGGGGGTTCGAACCCATCGGCTGCTCCTTGGGAGAAAAACCTGGTCATCTGCTTCCATGAAGATTGCCCCCGAAAACCAGTGCTGTCAAATTGAAGCCCACTCAGGGAAACCCTGGAGGACAAGGTGGAGCTGCCCCGCAGGGTCCCAAGGCTGTAAATCTCTGTGCAGTCTCCCATGAAGTGGCTGCTGGCTCTTGGTTTCAACCTGCTGACCTTTTGGTCATGGAAATTAAATGGTCCTGAAAGGTCATTGCAGCTTAGAAAACCCCATGGAGCAGTTAAAACCCCCACGGAGAAATGTCCCCCAGTCATATAGGGTCACGATGAGTTGGAATGGACTCAGCCCAAACGGGCGACAACAGAATGTGCCAGGCCCCGTGCTAGATGTTTTTGCACATAGTATTTCAGTCAGTCTTGACAGTCTCTGAAGAGCAGGGGGCTCCTCTCTTCCAGCTACTGTAAGGATCATAAAACTGGTCGCATAAACCAGCAGGAGTCTCTCCTTTCACTCTCCTGGGAGCTCGAAATTTGGACTCAAGATGCCTGTCGGGGGAGTCAGAATCCCTCTGCAGGTCCAAGGGAGATTCCTAGGTTCTTCCAGCTTCTGACACTTCCCAGAATTCTCTTTCTACTTAATTCCAATCTCTGCCTCCATCTAGAACAATTTCATCTCAAGGTCCTACCTTAAGGACATCTGCAAACTGTCTTATTCCAAATACGGTCATTTTCTGAGGTTTGGACATATTTTGGGCGGGGGTGGGGCAGGGTGGGGGACTCACAAGTCCACTCAGTATGGTTTGTATAATTACCAACATTTTACAGATGAAGATGATGAGAAGTCAGATGACCTTGCCCAAGGTCGCACAGCTAGTAAATGGTGGCGTTTTATCTGGCTTCAACACTTGTGTACTTTTGTTTATTCCCTGTAATCCTTAGGAACCACATTGCTTTCCTCTTTCTCCCCCGCCCTTTTCTCTCTCTCTCCCTTTTTTTTTTTTTTTTGCTAGAAGGGAATGTTAATTTAGAAACTCACTTAAGTGGATTCTGTCATTTTTCTAAAATAACATTCTTTGTCATTGTTTCAGTGTCTTATATTTCCATTAAGCCTTTTCCTCTATATACTTAGCTTTTACCTCGATGGATGGTGCAAAGTCTAGGCTGTCCCGCAAATTACAATTCCAGCTCTATCTTTGCTTCTCTTGGGAGAAGACAGACAAAGCTCTCTTCTCTGGGTCTCGTTAGGTGGTAATTTAGCCTCCTGGCCACGGAGGTCGGGCCAGGCAGCTTTAGAAGAGATCTGTGTCGTGTCTGAGAACAGTGGATCTGTTACATGACTCTCTGGTGGGTCCGTGGTACTGTTTCTCATATGGGGTTTTCAGATGCTGCTTTTGGGGGGGTTTTTTTTTGTTGCAGATAACTGTTTCTCAGTTGTTTTCAAAGACTTTTGTTACTGAATTTAAATAACTATTAATTTGTCCTTCTTGTCAGCCTTTGCAAAGTATCGTAACAACTTGCTGTCCTCAGTTAAAATTAGAATTGCGGTTCAGATAAAGCAAAGGCACATTCACTATTTACTAAAATACGTCACCTGGCCATTTAATTAGAAATGTATAATTAAACATATAAAACTAAAATTTTATTTCCTTAAATGTCTCTGAAATGATCAAAACTGAGCCAACAGCTTAAGGAAGAAAAGTCACACCAAAATAATCAATCCTAATATGAGTTAGAATCAACTTGATGGCAGTGAGTTTGGTTTTCGTTTATTGTTGTTGGTTTTGGAAGTGTGACCTTTATGAATGTAAACCGTAACTAAAACTTCTTCCTGACCTTCAACTAAAAAAGTAAGCTAAAGTTTGAGAGAGGTGCAATGAAGATTTTTCTGTTATTTGAGTTTCTAAATCACAACCAGGCATACATTTTACATTTAAAAAACTCTTGTTATAAAAGCAAAACTACTAGGACCTGTTTGTATTCAGTGTGGGTCCTTCCATGCTTTAACAAACTCAAAGGAAACTTGACTAGGAAAAGGAGGTCGAGCAATGAAACCTCTTTCTTTGGTATTTTGTCTACCTGGGAGGTGATCTAGTAATTAAGAGAGAACAAAGCAATTGTGATTAAGGATGTTATTGGGAGGAGGGCAAAGAAAAAGGTAAATTCCCCTTCTTAAGAGCCTACTGCTCAAAAGGAGGTTACTTGCCACATATGTAAAAAAGCCTTTTCATAATCAATTGTCTGCCCTGTCACTGCCCCTTTAATCCCTCACATCTAATTGCTGATCACAGTCTGGAATTCTGCCTACTGGATGCTTTTAATCTGTCCCTTCCTTTTCCATTCACCGCCCCCCTGCCCCCTCCCCCCCAGCCACTAAACTTGGTATTTCTTGCCTTCTTGTCTTTACCTGGGGATCTGTCAATCTCCTATCCACTTTCCACACGGAGGCCAGTGATGGTTCTTTTGAAAGTGTTATACATATCACTCTGCCATGTAAAATACCTTCCATCTTTATTTCTCAGAGTGATAAAGAAACTGAGATTCACCGAGGTGTGATACCAGAGATCCTTTGCCCTTGCTCCCCACACAGTTTTTGCCTCCTCCATCGCTGGTGTTCTAGCCTCTGAGAAAAGCCAGACATTCAGCGGTCTGTCCTTTTGCTCAAACGATGCTCTTGGCACAGAATGTCCTTCATCAGCCTGCCTCCCTGCCCCTGGCCACTGAATGACTACTTCGGCATTACCACAACCTTGATGAAGCCTTCTTTGAGAATCTGTCCTCATCTCTCCCTCCTCTACATCTATTTAATCAAAACCCCGATGCAACACACACACACACACACACACACACACCATTTTATTGTGGACTGTGAAAGTTTACAGAGCAAGTTAGTTTCCCATTCAATAGTTTTTGCACTTTTTGTTTCATAGCATTAGTTGCAATCCCTAATGCATTTTAAGACTGATTTAGATCATAGTAGGTTTTAAGATTCTTTGTAGTTAACGATCATATTTTATTACCAGTGTTCCACGGTCGTTATGACCTCAGGCTCTCGAGCCTGCTTGAATTCCAGTTTCAACTTTGCCGTTCATTACCTAGCTGAGTTATTTCAGCAAATTACGTAAACTCTCTGTACATTAACTCACTCATCTGTACAATGGACGAATGCTGCTTCAATGGAAGAACGATGCTTCCGGTGCCTTCGCGTCGGTTCTGACTCATGTGATGGCCCATCCTCCCAATCGTTGCTGTGTGCGAGTCTCCATGTTGCAGCCACTGTGTCGATCCATCTCTGAGGGTCTTTCTCTGTTTCCCTGACCTCCTTTACCACGCAGGATACCACGCGCAGGGTCTGGTGCCTCCTGGTAACATGTCTAAACTACCGAGACAGAGTCTTGCCATCATTGTTGCTAAGGAACGTTCTGGTAGCACTTCTCCCGAGACAGATTTGCTCATCCTTCTGGCAGTCTATGGTGGGTGTATTTAATATTCTTTGCCAGCACCATAATTCCCAGCATCGATTCATCTTTAGTTTTCTTTATTGTTGGCTAGTGTTGGCATGCATGTGAGGTGAGTGAAAACACCATAGGTCAGTTGTACCTCAGTCCTCAGAGTGACATCTTTGTCTATTTTGTAACACATTCACAAGGTCCAATCTTTGGTAGCACATTTGTTCCATGCAATGTATCATTTGCTTGCTGTTCCCATGGACGTTGGTTATGGATCCAAGTGAAACGAAATACTTGACCACTTTGATCTTTTCCGCAAACAAGGCTGTCTTCTGCATATCGTGGGTTGTTAAGGAGTCTTCCTCCAATCCGAGGCCTTGCTCTTCTTCATACAATCTAGTGTCTTGGATTACTTGCTCATCACGCAGGCTGAGTTAATGTGGTAAAAGGATATAACCAGGAGGCACCTTTTTCCTAGCTTTTCAACCATTAAGCATCCCCTTGTTCTGTTGTAACCATTGTACCAGTTGCTTTTTGGTCCGTGTATAGTGTCTGCATGGACACAATGGAGTGTTAGAGATTTATCTTTCTGTGCAATGTTTTCCCCAATTTGTTGTTGTGAAAAGGTCAAGGAGACAGTGTCTGACCTTCTCTGACTTCATAAGGAAGTAGGAGACTAAAATTCCTTACATCAGCCCAAGGCCAGTTTTTCTGAGGCAGAGGTCAGACATGCCTCCACCCTCCAATTGTTTTACCAAATCTGACGCCAGCTGTCTCTCCCACAGCACTCGCAACTTCTCTGCTGGGTTAAAAAAAATATGCATTGTTATGGCTGTAAGAACTTGTGAGTCCAATTCAGGATGAGAAATTTTCAGGATACAGTTCTTTGGTCAGGACAGCCTCTTCTCTGCTGTGCCCACAGGTAGACATCTCTCTGGCTCTTGTTCCCTTGACCAGGCTCTGCTTTGTCCAGGCAATGTTAAAAGCTCTCTTAGTACTGCCAATAAGTGTCCAAAGGGCACTTCATACTGCCAAAAGCCTCAGCCCGAAAGCTCTAGCACTGTGGGTCAGCAAACCAAGCTTTCCCGGATTAAATGCCTAGAAGCCCCCCATGCTACAAATGAGCCTCCTGCCGGAAGGTACTGAACTTTACTAGGAATGTGGGCCAGAAAGTCCTGCTCAGGCTGCGTCTCTGTTGCGCCTCTGGTGCCACAGCTGGACTCCTGGCCCTTCTTTCTTGGCGGTAGCCCTCTGATTCCTGAGATGGGAAGAGGATCCGGATGGCAAAATTGACCACCCCCCACATTAAAACCCAAACCCCAACCCAAATCACTGTTGTTCTGTTGATGGTGACACATAGTAACCCTACAGGACCAGGTAGAACTGCCCCAGTGGGTTTCTGAGACTGTGACTCATTATGGGGATAGAAAGCCTTGTCCTCTCACACAGTGGCGGATGGCTTATCATTGCTGAGCTTGCACTTAGTAGCCCAACCACAACCACTACACCACCACGGCTCCTTCCTCACTTTCAGAGTTCCCAGTCTTTACGATCCCAACGGAATCACATCATCCTGTCAGCATCTTTCCCCATTTTCTCTTACCCAGACCCATCAGGAAAAAGTTGTAAGATGGGAATTACAAAGACTAAAGCTAAAGAGCCGTATTCGGTAATTCACTGCGGCACAGTTATGATCCACACAGTTGAATGCCTTTTCATAATCAATAAAACCCAGGTAAACGCCATTCAGGAGTTCTTGGTGTTCAGCCAAGATGTATCTGACATTAGCAATGATAGCTCTCATTCCACATCCTTTTCTGAACCCTGCTTGGGTTCTGACGCACCCTGATGATGAGGTACTGCTACCCAATTTTGGAAAGACTTTCCGCAGAAATTGACTTGCATATGTTATTGATGATATTGCACGATAATTTCCATATCCTCTTGGTTCACCTTCTTTAGAACGGGCATTGTTCACATGCTACCTATTGATACGGTTGAACATCAACAAATTCATTTTTAGTACACTTATTCTTTTCATATTAGCAGAGTGTTGGTCAAAATCTGTTTTCTGTAGTTTTTGTAGCTTGAGACCGATGGGGAGACCCACCACGAGATTAATGAAGACGACTCTTCTTTCACCTTGAGAACTGCTGCTGAATTCGTTTTCTAACTCCTGATCTTTGCATGTTTTATTAGGGTCCGTTTGGTCTTTCAAGCTGCCCTTTGAAATCTTCTATTCCGCCCCTTTATTTAATCATTTCTTCCATTCTCGTCAGCTGCTCCGTGTTCAATCGCAAGTTTTAGAGTCTCTTCTGACATTAAGGTTGGTCTTTTGTTTCTCTCCTGTCAGTTTAGTGACCTTTTGCTTTTTTCATGTATAATCTACGTGATGTCATTTCCCTAACATCCCTAGTCTCCGGTCATTAGTGCTCAATGTGCAAAATCTACCTTTTATTTGCAAAATCTGTCCTTGACCTGGTCTCTAAGTTCATGTGCGATATACTCAATGTTGTACTTCAGCTCTTGTTTACTGTGGACTTGCTTTATTTTTCTTCAGTTTCAATTTGAACTTGCATATGTGCAATTGATGGTCTGCTTTTCAGATGGCCCTGGCCTTGTTCTGACAATGACATTGAGCTTTCCTATTGTTTACAGGTACTGTCTTTTTGATTCCTGTGAATCCCATCTGCTGAGATCTTTGTCTGCCGTTGTTGTGTATGTTGTAAAGTTCTGTGACGTGACCTGTGCTGTTGTGTCTATCGCCAAGGTCATTTGTAATGCCAGCTCTTTCTTTGTCACATTCCAATCATCAGATTGCATGTTGGATCCGTTTCAGACTGCAAAAGCTGGTAAAATCTTGGCATTAGTGGTTAGTACATAAATTTGAGTTATTGTCATATTAAATGGTCTCCCTGAGGCATTATCCTGTCACTGACAGCGTTGTACGTCAGGAAAGATTGTTAAATGTTCTTTTTGATGATGAATATGCTACCAGTCCTCTTCAGTCCTAATCAGCATGAATAGCTGATTCAAAATGTCCAATCCCAGTCCATCTCAGCCCCTGAATGGCTAGCATTTTGATCTTTATGTATACCATTTTAATTTGATCACTTCAGTTTTTCCTAGATTCATTGTTTGTACATTCACGTTCTGATTATTAATTGATGTTTGCATTTTGAGTCACAATGGCAATAGCAATGATGTTGATGGTGCCTGTTCTTTAGGACTATAGTGAAGATTAACTGAATCAGTGTCTGTAAAACTCCCGTAACAAGCTAATATTTATAAAGCACTTGTTCAAAGAAGAAGCCATTTTGGTAATTGTACCAATTCTATTCGATAAAATACTTGACATTTTATTTAAATATAATTTTAATTATTTAAATAAATATTGATATAATACTAAAATATATTGTCATATAATTTTGTTCCTACTCTGGAGATAGAAAGGTTTAAAATAACAACGTTTTATGTTTCTGGGCACAAAATCTTAATACACTTCTAGAATTTTAGTAACTACTCAGAAGTTTGGCTGAGTGGTAGCTTTTCTACAATTTATGAAGCCCATTTATTCTGGTTCTGAAGAATTCAGATCAAATGCCTTATCTGAAGTCACATTAAGTGCACAGCAGAACTAGGAGTGAGACTTGAAGACATCTGATGCCTGTTCAGGGGCTATAGTTTGTCTTTGGAGTTCTCCAATGGCTGATTCCATTTTTCTCATTATAAATGGGGCTGAAATGAATATCTTTTTGCCCAAAACATTTATGCATTTCAAATAATTTCCTAAGACTGCACTAACTGAATTATTTGTTCAAAGGAATCGATTAAGTCATTGGATACTAATTGCCAATTTATCTTTCCAAATGATTGTACTAATTTGTTCTCCTATCAGTGGAGTTTGGGAATGTTAATATATCCACCATATTTTGGCTATCAATCAATGCTAGCTTTGTTTTATATCTTTGCTAAATTCACAGGCAAAGAAAACAAGAAAGCAGGTCTGGTAGTTACATCAAATGGTGTCAATTTGGGACTTGTGAGGATTAAGAGTAAAGGGGTGGAATCTAGTCTGTCAATCAGATCACAGCCAATAAGGCTGCTGTGTGGGCATGGCTTTCCCTTGAGAATTCTGGGAAATCTGGTTTTTCCTCCTTGGAGGCAGGAAAGACTCTTCTCACTCTTGGAGATGCTCTACTGACAAGACACATCGCACTACACCCTGGAAGCTGGAGAAGCCACTTGGACCTACCTTGATTGAACCAGACCTCTGAAACAGGAGACGCCACATAGAGACCCCTGCCAGCGCTGAGATGCTTACCATGCCACTGCATCCAGAAGACTTTCACCCCACTGGCCTATAATCTTCCTGCATTTGGCATCATTGCATGCATTTTGTGAGTCGGAAGAGGACTTCATAGATAGCTATTGGATATATGGGTTAATATTGGACTTATGGACTTGATCTTGACAGGGCTGGAATGTTTTCTTAATATTCCATGGCTAGTGTGTATAAACTTCTTTCTTATATACATATGAGAGTCCATGAATTTGCTTCTCTAATCTACGCAGACTAACACAGAAAGGAAGGAAGAGAAGACGAAAGAAAAAAAAACTGCAGACTCTGAAGAAATATATGTATTTTGTTTTCTCCAGATTTTAATTCATTCACTTTAAATTAAAGATTAATATATCAGATTCCACTATTTTTCTGATTACAGTATTTTAAATAACCCAAAGCTTTTATACCTAATATACATTTTTTAACTTACATAAAATAAAATTAAAAATAGAAAAACCTCTTTAAATATTACTATTACATGTGTGAAGTGTAATTACAAAGAATCATAATACCTGAAACTCCCTAATATAAAGATTTACTTTTAAAAAGACTAGAATGTCAACAACTGTACTGGAAAAAACACCTCATTTTGGAACTTCATATTTTCCTTTATTGAATAATATAATAATATAGTTAAAGATTCTTTAGGTGATTGGGAGATGTTTGATTCACAAATGAAATTAAAAATAAAAGGCCTGGCACTAGGGTTCCTGTACATATATGCGCGGGTTTATGCCAAACAAAATGTGTCCAAATGTGTCTGTGTTCAGTGGACAGCTACAGACCATGTTCTCTGACTAATATACTTGTCTTTGTCTCATTAGGACACTTTCCAAAATAAAGGATAATTTCATGCTGGGGTTGGGGTGGGGTAGAGATTTTGATGCTAGGACTTAAAACACAGTCATTAATATGGCCCTTCCAGCCACAATTCCTTATGTGATATCGTATAATCCTGGACTCTGTGCCTGTGGCTATAATCCCATTTTGGAGGGAGTTGTCTGTTACGTTATTAATGGACAGGATTAAGGTGGGATTAACTCCTGACTTTTGTAGAGGGTGTGAGCCAAGTCATACCCTTTGTTTCCCTGGGGGTATGGTCTGCTGAAAGACAGAAAACACACCTCCATCAAAGCCAATACTTTCCTCGGTGTATCAAAGCCAACTCAGACACAGAGAGAAACCCCAGGATCATCAACAGATCTCTGTCTGGAGTGACGGAGGCCAAGACCAGAAGCCCTCAGAGACTGTGGAATGGAAACTGGGAAACAGAGAAACGGAGACAGGCTGAGACCAGCAGCTGAGGCAAGGAAACTGTGGGACACAACTAAGGATTAGTTCTGAGACTGGTTCTGTGAGGCAGGGCAACAGGTGGACTTCCTGGTCCATGCAGGCCGAGGGCAAGGACCACGCGGCTGAGAGGCTGAGGACCTGAGAGGGGGTTGGCTGCTAACTAAGGAGAGGTGTTGGTGTAGACGCAGTACTGTATCCTTATTGTTTATTGATCCTGACTCGTGGTAACCTATTAATTTACCTAAGAAACCCCCTTAATTGTGAGTTTTCTCTGTGAATTCTGTGTGCCCATATGCAGTGAACGACAGAACCCAGCACACAAGTGGAGTGTGGCTGGCGTCAGAGTAGGCAGAGAAAGATGGAGGCATGTCAGAACTCAGCCTCCTGGCGGTAGGGAAGGCAGAGGGTGACACATATGATCTTCCCTCCTACACCATTTTCACAGGACCATGATCAATATTAAAATAAACAACCCAATTGAACATCTTCTAAAACCATTGAAGCCTTGCAACAAGTTTGTGGAATTCTACCCCGTGTAAAACAAACTGTTTTTATAATCAAGTATTTTATGGATGATCAGGAAGACCTCAGAGAAGAATCAAGAAGAGTAAAGACTAGAAATATTAACAAATGAAAGTGTGGCTGAAGCCCAGAGACTGGTGGAAGGAGACCATAGAATTACCATTGATATGATATCTACTGACGTTGGGGTCTCACATGGTTTGGCATTTTTTTTTCAATGTTAAATGACCATCTTGGCTTCAGCACGCCTTTGACTCAATGGTACCAAAGGCGTTGTAGGAAGATTAGTCAAAGATCAGATTTTTTTTTGCATCCCTTCAGCAATATCAAAGCTAATGATGATGATTTTGTAGAAATCATAACCAAGGGTTAATTTTGGATTTACCCATATGATTTAGAGAGAAAGGACATTTAGATAGAAAGGTCAGTGGCTTCCAACAGTAGCGTTAGAGTTAAATTCAAGGACGAAAGGTCATGGTGACTGTTGTTGGAATTCCCAAAGGGGTAAATGGGATAGATTTTCTTGAAGGACACAGGATAGTAACGAGAGCTTATTTGAAAGAAGTTTTAAGAAAATGAAAACCGGTATTGCTAAGATACAGGCCAAGGAAGTTGTGCCAAGCAATTTTACCATCACAATAATGCACCTGCACACTCTTTTGTTGTTGTTGTTGTTAGGTGCAAACTTGATTATGCTGGATCGAACTGGATACTTGGTCAGTTGGCCTCCTCTTGACCCAATATGAATTTGTGCTAGGCTCCAGTATGTCTTGCTTGTTCCATGACAAAAATTTTCTTCCCTGGCTTTTAAAATATTGATGGTGATCTTTTCTTTCTTACTCATTATTTTTATCTTTATATGATAATTATTTTATCCTTGAAAAAACCTTACAGTCACAGAGAGCCTTTATAGGGTCTCTATGAATCAGAATCAGTGGGTTTAGTTCAGGTTGTAATGAAACTCAGACAAGTGTATGACTGAGAGAACTTGTCGGTAGCCATCTGTTGATCGCAGAGACTTATTTAAGCACATTTTGTTTGGAATAAATCCATGTATGTCTGTACTAGAAAAAAAATAAGATTTCCGTTTTCTTTAGATTAAGGTGTAACTCACACTGAAGGCTACAATCCTTGATTTTCATCAGGAAGTGCTTCGAGTCTTCCTCACGTCTAGGAAGCAAGGTTGTTTCCTCTACATATCCCAGGTTGTCAAAGAGCTGTCCTCCAATCCTGGGGCACATCCTTCCTCATATAGCCTCAGCTGATTGGTTCCGCATAGAGATTGCATCAATATAGTGAAAGGATACAAGCCCGGTGCACACTTTCTTGATTTAAAGCCGTGTGTATTTCCTTGTTCTGTTCATGAGACTGCCTCTTGTTCCGTGTACAGATTCTGCATAAACACAACGAAGTGTCTGGAATTCTCATTCTTCTCAATGTTATCCATACATAGTTTATTATGATCCACACAGTTGAATGTCTTTGCATAATCAATGAAACATAAGTAAATATCCTTCTGGTATTCTGTGTTTTCAACCAAGATCCATCTAACATCAGCGATGAGATCCCTGGGGCCACATCTTCGGAGTCTGCCTTGAGTTTCTGGCAGCTTCTTGTTGATGTACTGCTGCAATCAGGTTTGCAAGACCTTACTTGCAGTTGATATTAGTGATACACTTCAATTGCTTTCACATCTCTTGGGTTACCTTTCTTTGGAATGGGCACAAATGTGAGTTTTTCAGTTGGTTGGCCAGGTAACTGTGTTCTAAATTTCTTGACATAATCAAATGAGTGCTCCAGTGTTCATCAGCTTGTTGAAACCCGTCAGTGGGGATTCCATCAATTAATTCCTTTAGAATCAAAGCTCATTGTCATCTAGTCTATTCTGACTCACAGTGACTCTATAGGCAGAGTAGAGCTGCCCTTTGGGCTTCCGAGAGTGTAACTCTTTATAGGAGTAGAAAGCCTCATCTGTCTCCTGAGGAGTGGATGGTGGTTTTGAACTGCTGACCATACGATTAGCAACCCAATTCATAACCACTATGCCACTAGGGCTCCTTCAATTCCTAGACCTTATTTTTAGCTATGCCATCATGCAGTTTGGGCATTTTACTTCAGTATCATTGGTTCTTGATCATATGCTTCCTTTTGAAATTGTTGAACGTGAACTAATTCTTTTTGGTCCAGTGAATGTGTAATCCTTCCATCTTCTAATGATGCATCATTCAATATTTTGCCCACAGAATCTTTCCAGTATTTGAAATTGGGGCTTACATTTTTTTCCCTTCAGTTCTTTCAGCTTGAGATATGCTGAGCATGATCGTGTTTTTGGCTTTCAAACTCTAGGTCTTTGCATATTTAATTTGAATACTTTCTCTCTCAAGTGGACCGTAGCAATTTTCTACTCAGCTCTTTTACTTCATCATTGCTTCTATTTGCTTTAGCTACTGTATTTCAAGAGCAAATGTTAGTCTCTTCTGACATTGACTTTGATCTTTTCTTTTTTTCTTGCATTTTTAATGGCCTTTGGCTTTTTTTATGTATGATCTTTATGTCATTCCACAACTTGTCAGATTTTCTGTCATTAGTGTTTAATCTGTCAAATCTGTCCTTGAGAGATTCTCAAAATTCAAGTGGGATATACACAAGGTTATGTTTTGACTCTTCTGAACTTATTTTTGTTTTCTTAAAGTTCAACTTGAATTTACGTATGAGAAAATTGATCATCTGCTCCACAATTGACCCTGCCCTGGTTTTGTCCACAAAGTATTGAGCTTCTCCATCATCTTTTTCTGCATATGAAATCAATTTGATTCCTGTGTATTCTGTCAAGAGAGATGCCTATGTGTATAGTCACCATTTATGTTTTTGTAAAAAGGAATTTTCCATGAAGAAGTCACTGGTCTTGTAAATTTCTGTCATGTAATCTCCAGCTTCATTTTTATCACCAAGGCCATGTTTTCCAACTATTGATCCTTTTCTTTGTTTTCACCTTTCACATTCCAATCACTAATAATTATCAATGCATCCTGATTGCATGTTTGATCAATTTCAGACTGATGATGTTCGTAGAAGTCTTTATTTTCTTTATCACTAGCTTTAGTGGTTGGTGTATAAATCTGAATAATAACTGTATTAACTGGACTTCTTGTAGGCACAGAGATGTTATCTTACTTTAGCCAGCATTATGTGTCAAAAACAGGTGTTGAAGTGTCTCTTTTGACAAATCTTGAATTTGCTATTCCTGACATGTTAATCATAGTATTTTCTGATTCAAAAAGGCCAACACTATTTCATTGAGCTTATTAATGCCCAGAATATCAATTTTCTGGATGACTTCCAAACTTTGTACATTCATATTCCTTCCATTCTTCGTTCTTATTAGTAATGGATGTTTGTAGTTCTTTCTACTGATTTTGAGATGTGCCCCATCAACCAGTGAACATTCCCAAAGCTTTCCTCCGTCCACGTCGTGAAGGTCAACTCTGCTTTGAGGAGGCAGCTCTTCCCAGTCGTATTTTGAATGCCTTCCAATGGGAGAGGCTCACCTTCCAGCACGGTCTCTGACAGCGTTTCCCTGCTGTGTGTAAGGTTTTCAGTGGCTAGTCCCTCAAAAAGGGACAGCCTGTTTCTTCTTCATCGTCTGTTCTTAGTCTGAAAGCACCTCAGACACCCGTTCCCCTGGGAGACTGCTGGTATTTGAAACACTGGTGATACGGTTTCCAGCAACTCATCAGCATGCAAGCCATCACAGTGCAACAAACTGACAGGGGAGTGGTAATGCTCAGGAAGGGCTGTCTTGTAAGAATTTCCCCGGGAAACCTTACCCCATGTACCTTACAGACCAGCTCTTGAAGCATCAGACTGTTTTTTCTTCCTCAAACGTGAGGGGCATTGGAAAAGAACTCAGTTTCAGTCTTGTGAGGGTACCAAAGTGACTGCTTTTACATGGTGCGAATTCAAGAGTGAAGGATTCTGCCTTTTATGTAGATCTTGATAGAAGATATACCCACAAAAGCCAGTGACTCCACATGTTGACAATTTTGTTTAATAAAGATGTCTGTGATTTAATAGCAATTCTTTTTTACTTGCCCTCATATATTTTTTATGAACCAACCCAGTTTTTCATGGTGATATATTTGAAAATGATTATAGCTATTAATTGAATTACTATTTATCTGAAATGAGATAGGAAGTAGAAAGAGTAGTAAATGACTTTATAATGATCAGTGGGACTCTGTATTACCTCATGGAGCTTCCTTTGCAGGTACTCTCTGGAATGAGTCATCAAACCCAAGCCCGCTGCCGCTGAAGCAATGCTAACCCCTAGTGACCCTGTGGGAGAGTAGATCTCGGGTTTGCAGTGCTGCCCGTTTTCACAGAAGCAGCCTGCTACTTCCTACTCCTGCCCAGTGGCTGGTGGGTTCATGCTGCCAGCCTTTCGGTTAGCAAGTGCTGAAGCACTTCACTGCCAGGGCTCCTCTGGAATGATCATGTATGTGTACAGGTATGTCATGTGTGATGGTGCTTTATTTTCCATTCCTGGTTGCAATCAACTTAGTGGCAGAAGATTTCGTTGACCGGGTTTGGTGTAGTGGCCTCATATAACAAGACAGAACTATTCCACAGGGTTCTGTGGCTTATAACGTTTATGTAATGTAAAGATTTCCAGGTCTTTTCTCCTAGGGGCAGCCGGATGGGTTTGAACTGCAAACCTTTTGGTTAGCAGCCAAGTGCTCAACCATTGTGCTCACAGGTTTCCATATTATGCATACCTGTTTCTTCAAAAGTAGATTTTTGTTGCTAGGTTCTATCAGCTCAGCTCTGACTCAGAGAGACCCCATGTATAACAACAGACAGGAAGGTCGCCTGGTCTTGAGCTCGCCTCACCGTCATAGGCAGCTTGGGGCCCTGTGTTGCCGCCACTGTGTGATCCATTCCACTGAGGGTCTGGCTCTTTTTCACTGGCCCTCTGCTTTACCACCGGAGTTGATTTTTTAAAGTTGATTTTAAACAGGCTGTGTGGTTTGGCCCCGAAGCCGTGAGGACAGACAAGGGTTAAACATGGCGCCTGCTGATCTGCACAGACGCAGGGCTGACTTGTCCTTGGGAAATCTGGTATTTCAGGTTGGACTGGCCTCTGGGGATGGCTGCTCCTTTGTTCAGGAGAAAAAGTGCTTCAGGTATAAGTGCTCTCTCAGACGTGACTTGTAGAAAATGAATTCTAAATGTTTCCAGCATTAGAAAGTGAGGTATCTGGGCCCTGCAGTACCTTTGAAGACTCCCCCTCCCCCTGCCGGCCCAGTCCAGGGAAAATGCAGCCTGTTTCCCCAATATCGTGTGTTATGACAGTGCCAGTAGCCAAACTCTGAAGCCCCAGCACCCCTGTGTATCTGCACACATCAGGAGGAAAGTTGGAAATGTGGCGCAGCCTACTGTGACTCTGGGTCTTCATCTCTCTTTCCACAGAGCCGCTTCCTCCTTTTACGTTCGCTCGTGGGCAGTTCTTAAAGTGATGATGATGTCATCACTTTCCCTTCCAGGTGAGATTGTTCATAGTTTTCATATTTCTGGGCTTCCTTTATTCATGTATGCTTGTCTCACACCCTGTCTCTCTGTGCAGATGATTTCTTGGGGAGGGTTTTGTTGGTTGGTTTTTTCATTTAAGCGGCTTCATTTGACCTGTGATTAACTAGTTAAATCAACAGCACACACTCCCAGTCCTTAGGAGCACCTCCAGGTTCCGGTCAGCTACAAAGCAGCAACTTGTTGTTGTCCTCTCCTCCCGTTCGCAACCCTGCTCTTCTTTCAGGCGCTGCTTTGCTAGGCACTATTGAGTTGGTTTCGATGTACAGCCATCCTGTGTGCAGCACAATGACACGCTGCCAGTCCTGTGCCATCCTGTATGGCTGTTGCCCTGTTGGAGCCCACCGTTGCTGCCACAGTGTCAGTCCGTCTCGTTGAGAGTCTTCTTCTTTTTCACCGACCTCGTGTTTTACGAAGCATGATGTCCTTCTCCAGGGCTGGGTTTCTGCCGGTAACATGCCTCAAGGAGGTAAGACAAAACCCCACCATGCCTATTTCTAAGGAGCATTCTTTTTCCTGCTCTTTCCCCAAGACAGGCTTGCTCATTCTTCTGGCTCGGTCCTTTACTTCCCATTTGTGTGAAGTTGCACACATTCGTTTAAGTCCTCTGAGTCTCTGTTTTCTTCATTTGTAAAATGGGACTTATTATATCTGTCTGCTCTATTTCTATAGGGTTGTTATAGGAATCAAATGAGGTAGTGTATGTAAAATCACTTTGTAAACTCTAAAGTTCTCTATGAAAGTAATAAAAATAGCACTTTCAAAAGAGAATATAAAATTCTCCAGGAGAATGCATGAAAGGACAGGTAGGGAAAAGTCTCCAAATTGGGAATTTATTCTAGAGTGAGGTTTTGCAATGGTAAGCCATATGTGGATCATAACTGACTATGGATAACGTTGTGAAGAGTGTTAATTTCACATTATGTACCGGTGCTCATCTGGAACCTGTGTGTAGACCAGGAGGCAGTTGTTGGAGTAGAAAAAGGGATGCTGCATGGTTTGAAGTTAGGAAAAATGTGCAGTAGGGTTGTATTATTTCACCATACTTGTTCAATACATATGCTGAGCAAATCATGTGAGAAGCTGGGCTAGATGAAGAAGAATGAGCATCAGGACTGGAGGAGGCTCATGAACAACCGGTGATATGTTGCAGACACGGTTGAAAGTGAAGAAGACTTGAAGTACTTACCGATGAAGATCCTTCCCTGTGGATTATAACTCAATGTAAAGAAAGCAAAACTCCTTATAACTAAGCCAATCAGCAATGTCACGAGGAACAGAAAAGACTGGAGTTGTCAAGGATTTCATTTTACTTTTTTTCACAATCAACGCCCATGGAAGCATCCATCAAGAAATCAAACAAGGATGCTGCTTGGGGCCCATCTACTCTTTATAGTGCTAAGGAGTACAGATGCCACCTTGGGGACCAAGGCGTGCCTGACAGACCAGGGCATTTTCTTTTTTTCTTTTTTTACATTTTATTAGGGACTCACACAACTCTTATCACCATCCATACATATACATACATCAATTGTATAAAGCACATCCATACATTCCCCACCCCAATCATTCTCAAAGCATTCGCTCTCCACTTAAGCCCCTTGCATCAGGTCCTCTTTTTTTTTCCCCTCCCTCCCCTTTCCCCCCTCCCTCATGTGCCCTTGGTAATTTATACATCGTTATTTTGTCATATCTTGCGCTATCCGGAGTCTCCCTTCCCCCACTTCTCTGCCGTCCCTCTCCCAGGGAGGAGGTCACATGTGGATCCTTGTAATCAGTTCCCCCTTTCCAACCCACTCACCCTCCACTCTCCCAGCATCGTCCCTCACACCCTTGGTCCTGAAGGTATCATCCACCCTGGATTCCCTGTACCTCCAACCCTCATATGCACCAATGTACAGCCTCTGTCCTATCCAGTTTTGTAAGGTAGACTTCGGATCATGGTAGTTGGGGGGAGGAAGCATCCAGGATCTGGGGGAAAGCTGTGTTCTTTATCGGTACTACCTCGCACCCTGATTGACCCATCTCCTCTCCTAAATGCCTCTATGAGGGGATCTCCAGTGGCCTTCACTTGGGCCTTGGGTCTCTACTCTGCACTTCCCCTTTCATTCAATATGATATATGTATGTATGTATTTTCAACTGCTTCCTCATGTGTGTGTGGAAACGGGACATGACTGAAAAAGTAAGTAAACAGTAAGTAGAACCAGAATGCTCCTTAGAGGTGAGCACGATGACCCTTCATCTCATGGACTTTGGATGTGTTATTAGGGACCAGGCCTGGAAAAAAAAGACCCATCATGCTTGGTAGAGGGTCCGTGTAAAAGAGGAAGCCCCTCCGCAAGATGGACGGACACAGTGGTTGCAGCAATTGGCTCAAACGTGGCAACTGTGAGGACGGCCCAGGACTGCCCAGTGTTCGTTCCGCTGTCCGTAGGGTCGCTGAGTTGGGACCAACTCTATTGCACCGTCCAACGGCAGCAACATTCTGTTGGCAGGGAGCTAGATGGCACAAGCAGTTAAGTGCTCAAATACGAGCCAAAAGGTTAGTTTCAACCCACTCAGAGAGGCCTTGGAAGGCGGACTTGGTGATTTGCTTCTGATAAGCCATAGCCTTGAAACCCTTAGAACAATTCTATTTACCTGCCACCAGGAGTTGGAATCACTTCACTAGAAACTAACAACAAATTTTGATGGCTATTGTTTAGAATAGATTTCTAGACCTTGCTTCCTCTTCTATCTTAATCTGGAAGTTCTGCTGCAATTTAGCCACTAAGGGTGACTGCCGATATTTGAAATACCTGCGGCATAGCTTCCATAAAATAACAATGCATGAGCCACCACAGGATGGCAAACTGACAGCTGTGTGGCAGGCACTTAATAAGCAGGTGAAAGTACTTTTCATAAGCATTTCAGTTTTTATTATCGTAGGGAAGGCTTCGCCAAAGTGGCATTTGAACACAAACCGGAAGGAAGGAAAGAAGTCAGCAAGAGGACTAGGTGAGGAAGAACAGGAAACGTCTATAAGGAAGGGCCAGAAGACCCATCTACTGGAGCCGAGGACGCTAAGAAGAGAGGAGAAGGGCATGAGGTCAGGAGTGACAGTAGATCGAGAGCCTTGCAGAGCGTTGGCTTTGATTTTACCTGAGACAGAAGCTTCTGGAGGGTCTGAGCAGAGAAGGGATACAATCTGACCGATTCTAGATCTAGTCTGAAGAAGGGCCAATGGGAGTGGGTAATGTGTGATAGGGGCGAATACAAAACGTCGAGGAAAACTCTCAGCTTTTTGCCTGGCTCACCAGGAGGATGGGGTTAGCAATTATAAGACAGAGAAGAGGAAGATTGCTGGTAGGTTGTTGTGGAAAATGAAAAGGTCAGTTTACATACACTGGCGATGCATACTAGATATCCAAGATACTAAGTCTAAGAAGACAAGATCCTACAATTATACATTTAGCAAATAAATACTATATCGCCTCAAAGGAATGGAAATGAGAAGTGCCGTACTGTGTAGAATTAAACATTTTACTTTTTTTTTTTTTGCTGTAGCATGGCAGAATTCCATCTCTTTTTGAACAGACAGCAACTCAAATATAACTTTTAACCAATTAAATTGTCCACATATGCATTAGGGTAGATTTCCTTGAGAAACAAAACCATTGACCCTCATATATGACTAGGAGAGAAATTTATGTCAAGAAAGTAATGTCTATAGAGAGAGAACGGCCCATACAGCTGCAGGGTGCCAGGTCGGGTACCGCTCCAATCTGGGGGTCTGAGGCTAAGCTGGACGACCTTCCCAACGCATGCAGCTGTTGGCAAGCAGCCCCGGGAGGATGGGAGGCAGGCGGCAGGCAATATGGCAGGTTGTGGACAGCTCCCAGGGCCATCAGACCAATGCCAGGCTGTTGGCCAAAGTCCCACAAAACCAGATAAAGGATCCAGGTCAGCAGGAAGAAGAAAACAGGTCGTGGCATTTATGGATATTTATGGATATGAAGTAGCACCCCCCCCCCCAAGGAGATGTTATCAGGCCGTGGCAGGAGTGAGAGGCTGTGCTCCACCCATTTCTTCTTACGGGTGCCATCACATGACACGAACCCCAATTGTCACAATGTCCAATGCTCGCTTCATCATATGAAATACTAATTCTGACAGTAAAAATTCTGAAACCACTGATAACTCTAAAATGTTACTCCTTACATCTTACGTCAGTAAGATGGTATTGAGTGCACTTGACCCATTTCCTAGGCGTCATGAAGGAGCTCTGGTGGCAGAGTGGTCAGCAGCGGAAAACCGCCAGCAAGGCTGTCTACTCCCACGGAGACACAGTCTGGGAAAGCCTGCCCCATGGGCTCACTCGCTGCGCGCCAGAATGGACGAGATGGCTTTGGTGGTACTGCGGTTAAGCATGTCCTCAAGGGAAGCATGTGCCAGCAGCTTCTGTAAAGGGACCACGCTCGGAGAGCCGATGGGACCGTTCTCTTCGGTCCTACAGAATCGCTGAGTCAGAATCAGCTTGGTGGCAGTGGGTGAGTCATCACTTAGCACCAGTCTTGCTGTCTGTCTGTCCTTCATCAAGGAATCCACATGAGAGATGGACTATGTACTAGTAGCTTTTCTCGTCTGTTTTGTAGGCTGGATCTCGTGAGGGTGCTGGCGTGTTTGCTTCTGCACTGGTGTGCTCGAGGTGAGTAGCTACCAGGGTGGCAGCGAGTGGGAATTGACTCAGCGTAGGTAGCGGGTAGTTCATTAAAGGCCTTCTTTCCTCTGAGGACGTTACCCTGTATTTTTCATTGTCTGCCTCTCTAGGAATATATGTAATGCGTTAGGTTTGGCACTTGTTTGGGCACTGAACTATCCTTTGGTTTTCCATTTCCCTTTGACAGAGTTCTCATAACTAAAGTTGACATAGAAGTGATGCTATTTATTTTCCATTTCCCCTTCTGCAACTGAAAACTACTCCTTGCTTTAATCAATTTTCGGTTGTTTATTTCATCATGACCGTTTCCAGGGAAGGAAAAGGAGTCCTGTGTTCAGAGTTTTAACCCGGAGCTGCTGACCAGAACGTCAGCGGTTTAAACCCACCACCTACTTCAGAGATTATCACCCTGGACACCCTACGGGGTCCTTCTTCTCTGTCCCGAAGGGTTTCTGTGAGTCAGAACCAACTCAGTGACCATAGGCTTGTAGGCAAAGATCTAGGGTGATGCAGACTGTTATGGGTGAACTAAGTCCAACTTGGTAAAAGTACCGGAAAAAAACATATACATTCATTACTTATATTGATGCACACGTAGCTTCTATAGTTTTCCTCAGCTCTATGATAAAACTTGCATATTTGCTACTAGAATATTACACTTTACAGGTGGCTCCCAGTGTGTACTGTTGATAACGAGCACAAATATGGGTCTCTACCAGTCAGTTGGCCAAGTGGCTGTCTTCCAAACTCCAGGCATAGATGCATGAGTGTTTCCAGTGCTTCATCAGCTGGTTGAAACATTTTAATTGGTATCCCATTAATTCTTGAAGCCTTGTTTGTGGCTAATATTTTCTATTCAGTTTGGACTTCTTCCTTCAGTACCATCAGTTCTTGCTTATGTGCTGTCTTGAAATGGTTTAATGTCAACTAGATTTTCTTTGTACAGTGACTGTGTATTCTCTCTTCTTTTGATACTTCCAGCTCCATCCAATATTTTGCTCATAGAATCTTTCGGTGGTGCAACACAAGGCTCACCATTTTCCTTGAGTTCTTTCAGTTTAAGATATGCTGAATGTGTTCTTCCTTTTTGTTTTTCTAACTCTAGCCCTTTGGACATTTCATTATACTATTTTACTTTGTCTTCTTTTTAAAAGAAATCATTTTATTGGGAGCTCTTACAGATATCATAACATTTCATGATTCAATCACATCAACAGTATTGACCACAATCAGTTTCAAAGCATTTTCTTTCTTCTTGACCTCCTGATAGCAGCTTCCCTTTATCCCCTCCCTTCCCCACCCAGCCCCCAGGAAACCTTATCTATCTATCTATCTATCTATCTATCTATCTATCTATCTATCTATCTATCTATCTATCTATTATCCATCCATCCATCCATGATTGTTTATCTTACACCATCCACTATATCAGTCACATTCAGTTCTGTTGTTCACCCCCCCCCTTGAGTGGGGTTCGACAGTTATCCATGCTATCAGCTCCCCCAGCTCCCCTCCTTTTCTCATACCTTAAGGGCTGTAATTCTGATGTTTGGAGTTGGAAAGGGGTACAAGGGTGGGCAGTTTGACTACTTCGCTGCCATTGGTTGAAGATGTCCTCAGAAACTGACTCAGCTCTGTGTCCACAGCAAAGAGAAGACAAGAACTCTGCTCCAAATCTCTGGCTTGTTCATGGGTCTCCAGCCTACTCTGGATCACTAGCTAGCAGCCACATTTTTTCGACTTTCTCATCCTGAGTTCTGCCCTGTCTGCCATCTTGCTTTCATCAGTGCAAGCACACTGAACCTTGCCTCCATACTTTCATATTTTGATAGAAACGAACACTGCTTGCTACAGAGTGCCAGGTGGAGAGATCGCCAAGGCTGGGGCATGGTCTGCCATGCAGCCTCCACCTGCCACATAGACTTTGTCTTGTGGAGCGACCCCTTTAAGCCACAAGAACAGCTCTGTCTTTGGAAGAAATATAACTAGGCTATTCCTTAGAGTCAAGGATACCAAGATTTCATCTGCACATACTTTGGACATGGTGTCAGGAGAGACCAGTCCCTGGAGAAGGACAGCATGCTCGGTAACGTGGAGGAGCAGTGACAAAGAGGACAATCTCGACAAGATGAATTGACCAAGTGGCCACTACAATGGGCTCAAACATAAGAACAATTGCGAGACTGGCCCGGGAGCGAGTGGTGTTTTGCTCTCTGTATAGAACCATCCATAGGAACCGAATTGACGGCACTAACAACAACAACATCTCACAAGGAGATCAAAGCAAAATGTTGTTGGAACTGAGACAGTGGGGCCAAATCTGAGCTATAAAGTAACATATGGTGTTAGATATTTGTATCCAGAAAATCGATTTATCTCTGTGTGAGTCTGGGTACTTTGGAGAAACAATTCCACAGCAACTCACATATAAGAGGGAGTTTTATGTAAAAGGTAAGCGTGCATCAAGAAAACATCCCAACCCAGTGCTGCCCAAGCCCACAAGTCCAACATTAACCCATTGACCCATATGTCCAACACCAATCCACAAAATCCTCCTCCATCTCACAAAACAGACGCAATGATGCCGACTGCAGGAGGAAAGCCCAATCAGTGAGCATGTAAGCATCTCAGCGCTGGCAGGGGTCTCCACACAGTGGCTCCAGCATCCAGGGCTGCATCGGGGTAAGTTTATGTGGCTTCTCCTTGGGGATGTCTTGCAGGAAGTGAGCCTTGCCAGCTGAAGCAGGGAACTGCTAACGCAGCTGCACCCTGGTGTGACCATCACAAAGCAAGAGACCGAGAACTAGAAAGGCAAGGCTCACCGAGCCATTTATCCCGCCGCCCTTCAATTAACCCTACATGTGTTTATGGGCCAGGTTAGCATAATAAACTAACTAACTCAATCTCTAAGCTAACTTAAAATACTGTTACCTCGTTAAATACTACTTTTAACCAAGAATTGATTGAGAAGCCACAGTTCCTAAGATGTGTGTATTCTTCTGAAGACTTGTTTGCTCTGATCATTTAAAAGCTGTTGCTGGAGTCCTAAGTGGTGTTCCAAGAGAACTGAGAATTCCCTGATGCAGTGGTTTCTTATGCTTGAAATCCAAGAGAAAGATGCGAACTCGATCGCATTCTCGTATGTAGTGTGTGGCAAGGCTCTTCTTTTCATTTCAGTTGTACAGAAACTGCATGAATTTATGAATTTCTCCCGTTAGGAAAAGGTGAAATCATTTTGCTGTACAAGCAAACTCCAGCCTGTTCTACACCCCAAGTCTCAAAAAACGATAGAAAATGCAGTGTTCAAAGGTTTTTTTTTTTAAAAAAAAATCACTGAAATGATATGTTTAGTTGCTTGTTCAGTCATATATTTCTATCATGCTTCATCTTCTCAAGCTGAGTGAGTCTAAACCCACTGTCATTTTTAGTGGGCGGGGAGGGGGTATAGGGGGTGTTGTAATGTGATATGGGAGGCTAGAGGGAAAGCAAAAGAAGTGTACAGGACAGAAAAGCCTTTTTTCCCCTTAGCCCTCCCTGTCTTGAGGACGGAAAATGACTTGGCAGGGGCCGTTTTGTGCAGGTCAGAAGGGAATTTGTTTCCCAGCTGTTCCACTGTATTTTCCTTATTAGTCTTTGCTCCCACGGTCTACCAGCAAACACCGGATCTTAGCGCCTACAGTGCTGGTCAAGAACTGCAGCTTCACTCTGGAGTGACTCACGGGAGACAGCCAACCACCGACTGTCACAGCTGCCAGATACCCGGCCCGGCTGCAGCCTGGCAGCCTCTGAACCCCACCGCCTTACCATCCTCTCCACCATCACAGGCACCATCTCGGCTTAGGGATAATGGAAGTAGATCTTCGCCAGAGATATTTTCATTCATGTTCTGCAGGTCATATTTCTCAATTACAATTGAGAGGCTTCGAAGACATCGTTGATTTTTGCTTTGCATTTAGAATTTTATGGGGCCAAGACAATTGAATGTGTCACCTTTAAAATTCAGCTAGTTCCGTTCCCTGAGGACTGGTTTGCTCTGATCTTTCAAAGGTTATTCTTCGAAGAATAAAGGGTATGACGGAGTTGAGGTGCTTTCCTTTGTAAAAACTTAAGTAGGATGGCTATTGGGCCAAGAGGGCGGCACAGACAGATGCCTCGTGATGTGCCCTTATCACCAAGAGTCAAGAAAACAAGTGAATCAGACACAGGCAGCAACTCTGGTACCCCGAGCATCCACTGGAAGGCTGAAGAACTGGGCCAAGTGTCGAGCGGAAAGCAACTGCATGAAGACAAATGGACAAGGAGAATTACGATCACCAGCACCCTACTAGCTGGGTCTGCCAAGCATATTGAGACTCCCAGCCAAGACCCTCATCATCTGGTGCTTCCCAGCAGAAGTGCCCCAGCACCCATGTCCAGAGCCAGGCAGTAGCATTCCCAACCCACTGCAAGTGAAGAGTTCTCGCCGCCTTCACCGTACCCTGTCCAAATTTCCCACAACCGAGGCTAGAGGCGCATGGACCTGCGGTGCCCCAGCCCCTCCTTAATTACCTTCCTCCCTCATGGACCAGAGGCATCCACTGCTGTCCTGTCCCCTGTGTTGAGGGCCTGTGGACCAGGGACACTTACTCCCTCACCTAGCCACCTACAGCAGGGACTCATGGACTGTCAGTGTCCCCTCTCCTCCACTCAACTACTTGTGCTAGGAGACCACATACTGGTGACACCTGATCCTTCACTCAGTCACCCATGCCAGAGGCCTGTGAACTAGTCACACCGGCTAATCTGCCCAGCTTCACTTGCCAGGGACCCGAAGACCACAGCACCGAACAGGCAATGCTGGATCATCTGCACAGGTACCCACACCGGAAGCCTGTGAACTGGCGGCACCCACTCATCTGCCAAGGCACTCACGCTGGACTGCTGGCACCTCTCCGATACCCAACACCCCTTGCCACATGTCCCTGGGGACCTGTAGCCTGGTGGTGCACTACCCCACACTCTTGTGAATCAGGGGTGTGCTCGCCGACTGTGGTGCACACCAGTCTGGGTGTGCTCTGGTTCCTGATTCTGTTGCGGCTCCTCTGATGGTGTAGTTGCAGCATTGCACAGGGATCTCGGCAACAGGGGGGCACCTACAGACTGGTGGCACTGCCCCTGCTTCACCCCCTGTGCTGTCGGACCTACACTGGGAGGCTTGTGCTCCCCTCCCCCCCCCCCGCCAACCATCCCCACACCGCCCACCTGCAGTGATCATTGCATCCTCATCAGATGAGGAGGAGGAGACCCTAGTGCCCACATCTCACAGCCACCTGCCTGTACCAGCACACCTTCCACATGCAACCACTGAAACAACTTGATGCTCCCCCCCTATTGAGTCACCAGTCCATCCACAAGCAGACGCATACCCCATCCACCTGGGCTGCCCTGCGTCACTCCTGATATGGAGACGTCCTGCCCTGACCTCCAAAGAACACACTACCTCCCAGCACCAAATTTAATGCCCGGAGGCAGCAGACGATAACAAAATCACATGAAGGAACAGAATCTGGTGGCGCAAACAGGTGGGCCGAAGAAAAGGGCAGGGCATCTTCCTGAGGAGGAAACTATCTTATATGAAATCCCGAAGCCTGAAATATCGGATCTGCTCAGGCAAGAGGTCCAGAGACACAGATAAACCTGCAGGGGCAGCGAACTATTTAGTGTGGTCCTGCTAGCCGAAGTCTCTAACTCCCACCAAATGGCCTCTCCCTGCCTGGGTCTGAGAAGGTGGGGAAAGATACTGGTAGAATCCACCTGTGAGTAATTGTGACCAGGAATGCCTTCCTACTGCGTCTAAAACGAGCTCTCTGCGGAGGATTTCATTAGCAGCAAGAGGCGGGAGCGGGACCAGTGCTCTGTAGCCGAGGTCCCTGTGCAGTGAACCCCGGTTCCAGATCACAGCTACACATCCCGTCGGAGGCGCTGCAGAACCGGGAGCCAGAGCGTGGAACAGAGTGACGGACTTCCCAACCCGCGGAGCACGGAAAGGCAAGTGCTTCTGCGTAGAAGGCTGGCTTGTGGAGTGGGTGCCTCTGGGCAAGTTGGACTTGCTGACCCCCAGAAGTGAAGCAGAGGGCCTCTGGGCTGAGGTGTACTGGAGTGGGGTGCCTCTCGGCACTTCAGGGAGCTGGGTTAGCTTACCAGTGGCAGCGTTGGCAGCAATCTGCGAGGCACACAGTCGCAAAGTGAAAGATGAGCGTGCTGCACATATATAAAACAAACCACAAAGGGGCTGCCACGATGGGCTCGAGCACAGCAGCCATTGTGAGGAGGGAGCAGGACTGGGCAGTGGATCATCTTGTGCCCAGGCTCACTGTGAGTTGTAACCAACTCCATAGCTCCTACCAACAACATAACAAAGCAATAAGGGGCCGCCATTAGGAGGCATCCGTGGCATATCGAGACGATTTGTTTGATTGGTGTTCTGGTCCAAGAACTGTGGGGTTATAGTCTTGGGGAGCAGCTTAGTTTATTGGCATAACACAGGTCACAAAGACCATGTTCTACAGCTGAGTTTGGTGGGTCTTGTTCTGCGTTGTAAACGCTTGTGAGAGGCCATCTAAGATACAACTTGTGGTCTCGATTTAGCCAGGAGCAAAAGCTAATGATGAAATCAAAGAAGAAACCAATCCAATGGACTATTAAACATGAAGTGTCACCTCTTCAAACCTGAGACCTGAACTAAGTGATTGCCGGCAATTGATACTGATAGTTGTGACCAGAGACATAATAGAAGGCTCCAGAGAGAGTCTAAGAAAAACATAGACCCAAACTCAAATTCTTTAAAAAGTACCATACCAACGGGACCAAAGGAGATTATAGGAACCCCTAGATAGCAGTTCTCAACCTGTGGGTCGTGACCCCTTTGGGAGGTAGAACGACCCTTTCATAGGGGTCACCTAATACATCCTGCATATCAGATATTTATATTACAATTCATATCAGTAGCAAAATTACAGTTATGAAGTACAATGAAAATAATTTTATGGTTGGGGGTCACCACAACATGAGGAACTGTATTAAAGGATCACGGCATGAGGAAGGCTGAGAACCACTGCCCTCGACTTTTGTCCTAAGATAACCATTGAACACAGAACTAAAGCAATCTCTGTAAGTAAATAGATTGGCTTGCAAAGCAGTATCACCTGTGAGTTAGTTGCTCTCTCGAACAATGAACTGAGACCAAATGGTTAACCTTTCCCCAAAACGCGGGCGAGAAGGCAAGCTGCACCAGTGGGAAGAGAACAGACGAGACTGGGAAGACTGGCAATGCCGGACACGGTGGGACGGTTCACACACGGTAAACGCGCCAACCAATGGCACAGCACTATGTATACAATTGTGGTTTTTTAAAAATTTTGTTTAATTTTATTTTATTTTAAAAATTCTTAAAGGAGGACTTAAGTTGTATATAAACTTTCACCTGAAATATGATGAACTATTGTGAAGTGAATAAAAATCCCTGCCTCACTGCCTGAAAAAGAGGAAGAAATACCTGATTGAATCAATTTTGATTCAATCCAAAATCGAATCAAGTGAGAAATAAATACGGTGGCCTCTTGCCTCTCTTCTCTTTGTAATGCCTCTCCTTTCACAGGCCAGTTATCAAGTCTTATTTCAAACAGAGGTACAATAGCCTTAGCTTCCAAACGAAGGAGTACACATGAATGCAAGCTCAGAGGAAGAAGAAGTCACTGTTTGCCTCAATATACTCGAGAATCTCTGTCTTTCGGTCTAGTAGGTTACTTAGTTGTAGCCCGTTTAGAATTTGTTTCACTGGACTGTGAATGCCTGAAAATGCGAGGCCACATTCTCTCACCTTTCTATACCCTCCCTGTTCTGGGACCTTCCTGCCCCCCACAGGACGCCACCCTTCATATGCAGGAAGTGTCTAAGAAGCATTCGGTGCTGTGGTTGCACAGGCAAAAGCGTGGTTGGAAGGTAGAGCTTGAGCTTCGCTTTTATTGGCGAGGAAGCAGTGGGGCTGGCGATGTGTTGCCCATGTCTGAGTCATTTGTTCTGAGCCTCTGAAAAAGTACGTGAGAAGCCAAACGGGGGGGCAGGATGCCAGGCTGGTGGAGTGACAAGAGCAGAGCGGGGTGTTAGCTGGACAAAGTATGGGCTCCGGGGAGAGGCCAGCTAGATGGCAGCCAAGATAGTGTTTGGGAGAATAATTGGGATATTAGAGTGACACGTTGTCAGGAGAGACCAGGCCCTGGACAAGGACTTCATGCTCGGTCAAGTAGAGGGTCTGTGAAAAAAGATGAAGACCCCGATGAGAGGGAGGCTTAAACACAACGCTTGGGAGGCTGGTGCAGGCCGGGGCCCGGGTCGTTCTGTTGCACACGAGGGAGCGTGGAGTCAGAGCTGACTCAAGAACGCCTCACCACGACGCCGGTCTCATAGGAGACCTCGCAGAGCAGCTTGTGGGATGTATGCCAAGTTAATGAGATGCCTCTGTCTTCCTCGTGTACGCAGAGGGTGCTGTTACCGTGGCCGTTCGTTCTTGAGTACGTTTAGTCTGTCGGGAGTGTCGAGTGAGGCAGAATCTGTTCATATAGTTTCATTACTACTGTCTTCAGATTGTGTATGAGGGGGCTTTGAAAAGTTCATGGAACAATCTATTAAAAGATAATGAAATGTTTCCTCCAACTTTTTATTTTTTTTATCCTCCAACTTTTGGAAGCCTATTCATACTAAGGTTTAATGAGTATTTTGTTCTTGGATTGGATTGTTTTCGGGAAAGACGTTGAAAAATGTTTGAAAATTGGGCCGAGAGTAAGGGTTTTCTCTCTTTTACAAAAGGAGAAGGATCAAGGGTTTTATGGAGAAAGCTTGCATGAATAGTATTGATTCTTTAAAACCGGCTATCTACGGTAGACAATTGCTCGAGATTGGGAAAGGAGGCAAACATAGCAGGTTTAGGGAAATCTGTGGCTTGTTGACAGTGCTGCTGGGGTAGCTGAGAAGAGATAGGGATTCGATAGTTGAAATCAGGACTTGTGTTCAAAGGAAGCCAGAGCTGGAAGGAGAGATTGGGTCTTCAAACATGGTCGTAGGGGAGGGTGCTCGGGGAGAGCAGATAGAATAGGCTCCGAGGTGGCCTACATGACCGGGCTTTCGGGTTCTGCGACTGCCAGGAATGTTTCTGTGAGTTTCCATTTGTCATGCTGTGATGGACCGTATCCATCACTTTGATCAGATTCCTGCAGATGTCAAAGGGCTGAGCCATCGGTGACAGACGAGGAAAGAAGAGCAAGTCCAAACTCTGGGTGGGAACTGGAATTTTAAGTAAGCAGAGAGGAGCCAAGGAAAAAGGCCGGGAAGTGAAGGAGGGCCTGATAACAGGGCTAAATGGTGTGTGGAAGTTGAGTCGGCTAAGAAGAGCACATGGGACTGGGCCCTAGGAAGTTGCGGAGAGCAGTTTTTGAACATTGGTGTAATGGAAGGCTCACTGTGATACCCAGAGAATGGGAAACAAGTCCGCCTTCTCTTTCTGGAAGCTTAACAGTCAACAAGAGTGAATCTTTACTGAGTTCCTTAAGAAGGATCGTGCCTTATGACATTCAACGCAAACACAAATGTGAGCAAAGGCCCTACTGACCGTGTCTTCCGTGGATTTTAGGGTCTCACAGAGAGATGGCACTGACCAAATACTGACCCAAAAAGTAAGGATATGGTTACAAGCCAAGGGAGTGTGTAGAAGGAAAGATGCATGGCCTGTACCAGTGAAAGATGGCCTCACCCAAACCACTGCCCTCAAGTCCGTTCCAACTGACACAGACTCTGTAGGACAGAGCGGAACTGCTCCCGGGGGCTTCCAGAGCTGAAAGGCTTTGCAGGAGCAGAGAGCCCCATCTTTCCCCCCAGGGAAATATGACTACTTCAGATTAAAAACAGTGTTTCCCAGAGGACGTAACAAATAAGTCCAACCCTGGAGGATGAATCGGAGTCATTAATTGGGGATGGGAGCTGAAAGCAGAATATTTCAGACCAGAGGAAAAGCATGTGCAAAGCCTTGTGAACTAGGAGAGAGCGAAGCAGAGGTGTGTTTGGAGTCTATGCTGGGTCTTTTCTATCAGGCTAAGGATTTGGTCCTAAGAATAATGGGAAACTACTCACGAGTCTATGGTCTGACGCCATCAAGTTTTGCATCTTGAATTAAAGTAGAAGAGACCAGGTGGGAGATATAGTGATGGAATGGACCTGAGTGATGGCAGTAGAGAGAGATCCAGATATTAGAGGGTACCCCACACCCCAAAAAATAGATTTCCACCCCCAAAGCTGTATATATATTAACCTTATCACCTTCAAAGTCCTCTCCGTTACACTTAGTACATTGGCCAAATCCGGATTCCATTCTTGGAAACAATTTTCAAACTCATGTATTTGGATAGCTGACAGCACCTCCCTAATAGTTTTCTTCACCTTTCCTAAGTCATCAAATCACTGTCCTTTCATGTCCTCCTTCATTCACAGAAACAAAAAGAAGTTGCACATAGCCAGGTCAGGTGAGTAAGGGGCATGGGGCAAGAGAGGCATGCTGGGCTTGTTTTTGTTTTGCCAAAAACTGGTGTACTGAGATGGCTGCATGAGAAGGTTCATTGTCATGGTAGCAAAACCAGTGCCCCTGTCTGCCACAAATCAGGTCTTTTTTTTGTCACACATGGTTACACAATCTTTGCATACCTCTATACAGAAAGCTTGATTAACAATCTGACCCAGTGGAACGAACTTCAAATGCACTATCATCCTCACATAAAAAAAAAACAACAAATGAGCAGCATCTTGACCTTTTATTTCACTTGATGAGCTTTTGAGGGGCAAGGTGACAACGGCGTCTTCCACTGGCTCGATTGGTGTTGACTTTGGGGGTCGTAAGAATAGCACCATGTCTCATCACCAGTAATGACCTTGGGGAAAAGTCTGGGTCACTTCAGAGCTGTTCGTCCGAAGCACGTCACTCTATTTCCTGGTCAGTCAGAACCCAAGACACAAATATTGCAACAACCATTCTCATTCTCAAATCTTCAGTTAAAATTCGCTGAACCGAGTTGCAAGATAGTCAAGATAACTCTCCTATCTCTTCAATGATCCATCATCAGTCTCCAAGCACACGTGCACACATTTCGTCAACATTTTTGTCTGTTTGGCAAGTTGGCGAATGCCCAGAATGAGGTTTGTCATCAATTGACATTTCACTCTTTTTGAAACAAAACCATCTGTACACGTGTTTTTCCCATAGCGCTGTCCTTATAAGCTGTGTTCAACATCACAACAGTTTCTGCAGCATTTTTCCTGAGCAGGAAACAAAATTTCATAACTTCACGCTATTCTCTTAAATTGGCCATCAAAAGAAATGAGGTTGAAGTGAACCTGCTTTTATGAAAAAATTCACTGTGACCAGAGAGAATCTTCCCAGGCGATGCCACTGAGTGCACTAACTCAGAGCGAATTGCTCTATGATTGCCTAGTGGGAAGACGGCACTCTATGAAAGCTCTGCCCAGCCTAGCTTTTTTCAAGGGTTTTTTGGGGGGTGCGGGGGATATTCCCCTCATCTATAGAAGTGATGTAGATGCCTATACATTGGTCACTCTAGAATGTTGCGGGAGGCTGAATATATTTGTTATGTAGTGTCTATCCACCTATCAGGTTGCAGCACTGTGGTGTCTTGTGTGTTGCTACGATACTGAAAACGATGCCACCAGTATTTTAAGTACCAGCAGAGTTGCCAGTGATGAACAGGTTTCAGCAGCTCTTCCAGACAGAGACTAGAAAGGGGGATCTGGTTATCTATTTCTGGAAATTAGTCAATGACAATGTCATAGATGACAACAGATGATTGCCTGACATACACCCACTCCTCACTCATCAACATGGTTAAGTTCCAGAGACCTGGCCGCTAGATGAAAACAAGTCTGATGCACAGATGGAGAGTGGCCATGTTACCTCACCCCCTCACCTTTGTTGTGAATATCCTGCTGGGCCTCACCAGCCACCATCATTCACCAACAATCCAGATGTTCCTCTGAGGCCGTGATAGCCAAGCCCCACTTCTGCCATTGACTTGTAGGTACAGCTGTTGCTGGCAACTCAACCACTGATCCCAGTCACTCAGGTAGCCTGTTCCACCCTAACCTATGCCACCTAGTAGGGTATATCGAGAAAGCATCCAGGGCTGCACACTCACTAGCCAGCTAAGGCGGGGTTCAGCAACCCCAAGTATTCTTGAGCACCTTCTGACCATACCTAGCTCAGCCCTGCTACTCCTCGGGGATAGGACCTGGAGGTAGACCCCTGGAATCCCACTTCCTCCAGCCCCAAGGAAGGCCCACCTTCACGTCATTGGCTGCTGCTGTCCCAGTCTCCTTTCGGCACCATCCCATCCCCATCAACCTCACTCCTGTCCCCACCCCACTCCACCCAGCACCCTAGCAGGTTAGAACTGTGCCCCCTCTCCCCTCCCGGATGGTTGAAATACTATGTAGCACGGGCTACATCAGGGACGTCAGCATCCACTAATGCCAGGCATGAACCGTTAATGCATAAACTAGTTGGATAGATTTTTTTTTGTTACTATTGTTGTAATGTGAAATGTTGGACGAAAGAGTTGATTAGTGAGTGGGTGTGGTGCTGGAAGATGACTACGCAAGTAGTCACCACGGTAAATTCAGATCTGCCAGTGGTTACGACGTGGCGTGGGACTGAGCAACATTTCATTCAAGCATATCCAGGGTCACCAGGAGTCAAAGCTGGCCCGCCAGCAACTAACAACAGATGGATCGTGTTGTAATCAGTTGTGTATATGTACGAACCTTGCCTGATCTCCACAGTAATTTACAAAGTCCAGTATTTCGATTTTACAGTTAGAAATCAAGCCAGCAAGGTTTAGATTCCCAAATGCCAAAGCATATACCTTAAATACTACTTTGTAATCTCTTTTTTTCTATGATTTTTAAAAATATATTTTGCCTTGCTGTTATAATTTGAGTTGGTTGGGTAGTTATGGTATGTTGAGAAGAGGAATAGGTCTGCTCAGAAACCTGCTTTTCTTTTTTTTGGAAACTTTATGTTTGTATTGTAAATTAGATGGGGTTTACATTTTAGGCCATCAACTTTATATTCAGTTTAAAACATTCATCAACCCACCCATCTCCCACCCCACCCCCTGCAGTACTTTTCCCCTCACACGCTCCCTCCCTGACCTCTCTTCCTGGGGATGCCAGTCTTCTGTTCCACACACGTTCACACCCCTCAGCAGTCTAGCCCATTGCTTTATCTTCCGCCCCTTGTTCTCACTCGCTTTGGTAATCTCCAAAGCTTATTCCTTTGGGTACGAAAGTCTTTAACTTGTTTTTTGCCACGGTAACGATGATCTCATATACCATTTGCCCTTCTGTGATTGCCTAATTTCACTAAGCACAGTGGTCTCCAGGCCCATCCATGCCTGAGGTACTTCATGCTTTGGTTATTGTTCTTTAGCGATGTGTAGAATTCCAAGGTGCGTAGGTCCCAGTTCCTTTATCCAGTCTTCTACTGATAGTAATTGAGGCATTTTCATCTTCTTCCTTTATAACTTAGGGGAGCTTGCTACTTTTCTGATAGTCTAGATCAGGGGTGTCAAACTCACTGAAAACGCGGGCCATTGGGTGCAACAGGCAAGACTCACACAGGCCACACCACATTTACAAATTTTTCAAATTTACATTTTGAAGTGAGGAGTCAGGAATATAGATAGGATCATTAAAACACTATCTGATTGCTTTTATTTAAACATTTATTTTATTTAATGTATTTCTAAAGCTAAAGTTATTCTTTTTTTACCCGAGAAACTTGCCAGCGCTTTCCTCCTACTAGTTTTCACTTACCTCTTATGTTGTGACCGGAAAATATAACAAAGTAACTAATAAAAAGCACAAAATGTTGGACAGCTGACAAACGTGATGCACAAATGTAATGGCTTCCCTCTAAAAATGTGAACTAGCACTGCCACTGGGTATGATTCATAACAGCACAACCCAGAGTGCCCTTTCTAACCTTTTCGCTCTTGGGATCTGTTGACATTGCGTGACACTGAGAGTGGCAGCCATATCGCTTCCAAACGTCGCGAGAACCGAGGCAGCGCGTTTATACACGTCCACCGGCCCCCAGGAAAGGCACTGGGCCACTTGTCGACTCGTCTTCAGTAGTTAAAGGGTTAACGAGGGAATTGTGTGCACAGTATTGCATAGATTTCCCCTAAGTGCTATTTTCTTCATGACAATTTTTGGCATTTTCATTTTATTTCAGAGCTGTGGGGCCACAAAAAGTTACCCCGGGGGCCGCATGCTGCTCGCGGGCCACCAGCTTGACACCCCTGGTCTAGATAACCCACACAAGTCCACATTTTAAATGACACACGGATTTGGATTCTGTCCTAGCACTCAGCCAGCCAAGCCCTGGGGGCATAGTAGTTACTCATTGGGCTGTTGGCTGAAAGGTCAGCAGTTTGAAACCACCCGCCGGCCTTCTGAGCCCCATGGGGGCAGCTCTACCTTGTAAACCTAGGGTTGCTCCGAGTCAGAATCGACTTGATGGCAGTGAGTTTGGTTTGGGCTTGGTAGTGCAGGCATACCTCCGGAGAGGTATAGTAAATAAAGTGAGACACAGTTCTGTTTTTGTCATTTCCCAGTGCATGTAGACGTTCTGTTCAGACTATTCGATAGTCCACTACGTGTGCAACAGCATTATGAACGGGCGTAAATACCGTGAGACTCCCCAACATGCGACACAGGGGGCTACAAAATGAGCAAGCACGTGCTCTTGGGGAAATGGTGCCCACAGACTTGCTGAATGCAGGCTTGACACAAGCCTTCGGTTTGTACAAAATGAACTATCTGTGAAGTGCAATAAACCAAGGTATGCCTTTAATGCCAGTGAGGTGAAACAATCCTTAAGAATAAACTTAGATTTTGTTCAATATGGAAGACGCAGTAAGAAGCTGTGGGTGACATGTCTATAGAACCACACGGGCCTCCTTCTTGTTCTGAGTCAGGAAAGAAAGGAGAGAGTGGCTTGACCTAAAACAGTCATTGGAAGGGACTGACTCTCCCCTTCCCTTTTAAGATCATAGTCCCGGAGTGTCTATTAGAACAGTGGACCTTCCAGAACTTTGCTTTGCCCTATTAAATGCTTATTGCCGAATCTTTGAGTGGATTTACATGGCTTTGATGTCTCATATTCTTTTCCAGGCGGCACGAGTACAGTGTTGTCACAAAACTACTTCTCTCAGAAGCATATTCTCTGCGTGTTAGAGAGGTGTGCTATATGCATAGTAGGCAGAATTATAAATCAATAGTAGAGCCTTGTCTGGGAGGTGTGGCCCCACTTGGCGCTTGTGAAGCAAATGCAGCTGGGATCATTTTCGATGCAATCCTTGGCAAACCTTCAGCACAGACTGAAGGCTGTGGAGGAGGCTCAAAGGCTGCCCTCAGCGTTATCAGTCCATCTCTTGGAATTGCCAGTAAACAATAGGTCTACTCTGAGTCCTATTGAGGTCCAGTTAACAGTCTAGGGAGAAATTATTATCATTAAATGAGTGAGGACATCTAATTGCTTTGCACACAGTGCCTGGCACATTGCAAGTGTTCAGTGAGCATTGGCTATTTTTGTTTTTCAAATGATGGTTCTTTAGAAGTTTTCATTCCCTAGGATTCAATTTGGAACACTGAACATTCCTCACACGGATACACAATGTGGGCACAAAAGATTCTGATGTAAGCCTGAAAAGAGCAAGGGCTTGGGGACACTGGTGCTGCGGTTTAGTGAAAGGGTCCTGATTGTGAACCATGGTCCATTCTGTATACACTCGGTCTATCCGTTCTAGACCTAGATAGTCAAGTTTTCCATGATACAAGTTAGAAGAGGATTCATCATCGTGAAAGCTGGCTTTTTGTTTTAGTTTCCTAGTTAGACCCCGTTTCTGAAACTGATTTCTACGTTACAAACAAAATTCCCCAGAAGCACAGTTCGTGTGTAGAACCAGCTAAGTTCCGCAGCAGATGACGTCTCCGCCGTCGGGGTCTGATTCCTTTCTGAGCTCCCAAGAGGACGAGGTTTGGAATGCTCCCTAAATGTATATCCTCCTGGGCTGGACTGGACCTTTCGTGTTTCCTGTTCTATACTGGGAACCAGAAGCTTTCTGAATTATCTCATAGGACGTTTCCTGATCTGTGAATCTTCAGAGCATGAAGATCATGTTTTTCCCTTCAGCATCCCCTGGTTCTCAGTCTCCAAGGAACATGTGCGTATTTCATTACAGCTCCACAGCTTCCCGTGTTCAGTGATAAATATGTGGGTTAGAGTCTGTACATTCATACAGGACACCAAAGGTTACAGTGCAGATTTATGGCTTGTTACATCATTTTACAGTGGGGCGGATTCATTAAATCAGTTTATTTAGCAATTAAATAATATTAAATAAGGGCACTGTACCAACTTACACCAGCTCTGGCCTAGCTGACTTCACCACCTCCTCCCTCTTCTAATCAGTAACTTGATAAGATTTATCTGAACTCACAGGGACAGGCCTTGAATTGGAGATATAGTTTGGGCTTCTTAATAGGGCCACTGTCTCTACTAAGAGATGCCTAGCGTCTAGGATATTAGTAAGCTTGACAATATAGGCAGTTCTCTCTTGTTTGTCACTCCCTTCTTGCTCCCGAGGTTTTGAATGTTCCTCAGCTATTGCGTGCTTGGCCCTTTTACTGTTTAGATTGTTCCAAGTCCCCACGCCAGGATGTGGTTCTCCTGTGCGTATCAACTTTATCCGTGTCAAATGGAGGGTTCCTCGTGCTCTTTATGTTCTCTTAGAAATAAATATGTTAACCACCGGAATCAAAATCAAATTTAGTTTATTGTATTTTTATAACATTTTATTTTGAAACTCACAGGTGGCCACCGTTAAAAATTACTCTTTACTGCTATTCTTCTTCATTACATATGCAAGGGTACAGAAAGCCGTGTGGTCCCGGGTTCCAGTTCATACATGCACAGTTGCTCCAGTCACCACATGTCTACACCTGCCTGCTCTGCAGTTGACGGGTGACTGCAGACAAGCTCTCTCAGTGGGACACTCACCAGCCTCCATCTCTTTAGGGCACCATAAAGCAAGGTCCCATTAAACATGGCTTCTTGGGGCATCAGCTAGGACAGTTGACATCAAAGCAGATAGGTCAGCTCAAAGGTGGCCGTGAGTGTTTTCTGGGTTTTCCAAGGGACAATTGTGATTTGCTGAAAGGACACAGGATGAACCCAGGGGCTTAATATAAAGTTTTAAGAAAATGGGTAACTGCATCGGTGAGAAAAAGACCAAGAAAGTGATATTGAGAAAAATTTCCTACCACGGCGATATACCTGCTCATTCTTCAAGAGTAGCAAGGACCGACTGACCGTCCTCCAAAATTTCATTGGGAAATCTTAGCCCGTCCACCCCACAGCACCGAGCTTGCCCCTTCAGACTTCTTCTTGCTCCCCAAACTCAAAAACATTTCAAAGACAATGTGAGTCCCTTAAGGATGCAAAACTGTCCTTTTGAAAGGGTGTAAATCAGAGTACAGAATTCTTCGGGGAAGGGCTAGAGAGATGGAAACATCTTCAGAAGTATCTGGACCTAGATGGAGAATATGCTGAGAAACAATAGCTTCACATTTGGATATTTTTATGTACTAAAGCATAGTATAGACTTATTTTTTTTACTTACTCTTATGTATCCATCTCTCCATTCCTTCATTTTATTTTTTGAACTTATTTTGAAGTAATTTTATACTTACGGCAAAGTAACAAAAGTAGTGCAGGTGTTCCCCAATGCCCTTCCCCCACAGCCACTCACCGTAACATTTTCTGTAACCACAGCTCAATGGTCACCAGGAGAACATCGAGTCTCCCCCACTAACGCCCCTAACGCCTGGTTTTCGCTGCAGGACTCAATTCAGGATTCCACGGTGCAGGTGGTTGTCTTGCTTCTTCAGTCTCTTCCACTCTGTGACGGCACCTCGGTTCTTTCTTTTATAACGAGGAGCCTTTTGGGAAGGTAGGGCCATTTCTTTTGTGGAATGTTCTGAATTTAGCATTTTCTGAAGTTTTCTCCTGATTAGGTGAAGGTACGTCGTTTTTACTAGAATATTACAGAAGTGATGTCATGCCCACCTCATTCAGTCCCGAGGGGTCCCTGCCCCTCCATTTAGTTAATCGTGAGGTTCCCTTTGCTCACTTGGATAATTGAATTTTCTCCTGATTCTTTTAGCATTCCCTGGAGGGAGGATCTTGCTAGAAGCTACTGTTTGTAAAACTTAAATGGGATATTGTGTCCTTCCTTCTACATTTATTAAATGGAATTAGACTGTAAGGAAGAGCCGTCCGTTTATTTCTATTTAGTGTTCTATAATTGGAGTCTTCTGGTGGGTCATCTTTCTTTGGAATGGGTGTACATAGGGATCTTATCCAGTCAGTTGGCCAAGTAGCATCATCTAAATTTCTTGACATAGATGAGTGCGTCCAGTGCTTCATCAGCATGTTGACACATTTCAGTTGGTGTGCCATCCATTCCTGGAGCCTTGTTTTTGACTAATGCTTTAGGTGCAGCTTGAACTTCTTCCTTCAATACCTTTGGTTCTTGATCATACGCTACCTCTAGAAATGGTGCAATATCGACTAGTTCTCTTTTAGTACAGTGACTTTGTTTATTCTTTGCATCTTTTTTGGGATGTTTTCTGCATCCAATATTTTTCCCAGAGAATATTTCAATCCTGCATCTTGTGGCTTGAATTTTTTTTCTTGAGTTCTCTTAGTTTAAGATATGCTTAGTATGTCCTTCCCTTTTATTTTTCTAATTCTAGGTCTTTCCACATTTTATTATCATATTTACTTTGACTTCTTGAGCTGCCCCTTTGAAATTTTTTGGTCAGCTCTTTGACTTCATTCTCTCTTCCATTGGCCTTAGCTCCACTGATGAAGAGCAAGTTTAAGAGTCTCTCCTGCCATCCACGTTGATCTTTTCTTTCATGTCTCGTTAATGACCTTTGGCTCTCTTCATGAATGATGGTCTTGATGTCCTCCCACAGCTCATCAGGTCTTCTGTCATTCGTGTCTAATACATCAAGTTGGCTCCTGAGATGTTCTTGAAAGTCAGGTGGTAGAGTCTCAAAGGTGTATAGTGGTTCTCATGGATTTGCTTTCATTTCCTTCAACTTCAATCTGAACTTACATATGAGCAATTGATGGTCTGTTCCACAGTCAGGCCCAGGCCTTGTTTTGGCTGCTGATGGTGAGCACTTCCATCATGTCTTCCCACAGATGTAGCCAGTTTGATTTCTCTGTTGTATCTGGAGACGTCCATGTGTATAGTTGCCTTCTCTGTTGTTGGAAAAGAAATTTACTAAGGGCAAGTCCATGGTCTTGTGCAGTTCTGTAATGTGATCTCCAGCTTCATATTTATCACTAAAATTATATTTTCCAACTACCGTTCTTTCTCTTTGTTTCCAACGTTTGCATTCCAATCACCAGTGATAATCAATACGTCTTCATTGCATGTTTGATCGATTTGAGACTGATGGTATTGATAGAATTCTTCAGCTTCTTCATCTCCAGGTTTAGTGGTTGTGGCACACATTTGAATAATTATTATATTGATTGGATTTCCTTGTATGAGGATAACCATTATACTGTCACAGATTGTATTGTACATCAAGATAGATTTCCAATATCCTTTTTGACAGTGCATTCAGTGCCATCTTCTTGATCATGCCATCCCCGTCACGATTCACAATGGCCAATACCAGTCCGATCTTTTTGCATGTCCTTTCTCATTTTTAATGACTTCCAAACCTCCAAAATCATGCTTCCTACATTCCAAGTTCAAAGTGTTAATTGGTTTTTGCAGCTGTTTCTTCATATTTGAGTCCTGTCCCATCAGGAAATGAAGGTCCCGGGCACTCGACTCCCACAGGCTTCCCGCTCTGGGCCATTAGCACAGACTCTCCTTTGAGAAGGCGGCTCCTCCTCACGCAGACTCTGAGTGCCTCCTGACCCGAGGAGCCCACCTCCGGGCTCTAGCCCCGACAAGGACCTGTTTCTGCTCTAGCTTTTCAGCAGCTGACAGTGTTTGATGCTATCTGTAGTCTCCAGGGGCTAATTCTTCTGAAGTGGCCGTCTGTTCCTTCTTCACAGTCTGTTCTCGGTCTGGAAGCTCTGTTCCCATAGGGTGTCCCTGCTGGCATTTGAAACACCAGTGACGTAGATCCTAGCAGCACGGCAACACACAAGCCACCCCTGCATGACAAACCGGCCGACACATGGTGACTTCAAATCGCTCTTCATTGCAGTTCCGGGGTTCATTTGTCATAGAATGTTCGAGGATGCCTTTGTGTTCCATTTTGAGTGCCCTCCTCATCTCTGTTGCGTTTGTTGTGTTTTCTGGGGTGGGGCGGGATATGTGAAACATGACCATGGATCTAAGGGCAGAGCTTTACCGGAATGTCAACAAGGACAAGAGTTGTTTTCCCTCACCCCCTCTCTCCCCGTCCTTCCACCAGGTTCCCCCTCACCGGAGGAACAAGGCAGCCTTGCTTATAACTGGTTTGTATTTTCTGCGTTGTTTTTAAAACAAATCAGATGTGTGCACATTTTTATGTGTCCCTTTGTTTCTTACATGAATCCAGCCTATATTTTGATACATTTCATAGTCAGTGCAGACACCTGTGCCACCCACCCCTAAAGACATGATTAAGAAGAGGTCAATATTTCTTCTCTTTACCTTTTTTTGAGGTAAATTCACATGCACCAAAATGCATGAAACTTAAGTATAGCATTAAACCATTTTCCACTAGATACATTTTGACAAATGCATCTACTTGAGTAATACAAACTCCTGTCAAGATGTAGAATATTAACATAACTTCAGAAACATTCTTCACACGCCTACTCGAGTGCCGGAGGCTGTCCTGTGTTAGTTGTCTTTTTCCTGGAGATTCGTTTGTCCGTCTTAGAATCTCACACTAATGGGAGCGCACAATCCGAGTGCTCTTTTGTGTAAAGTCTCTTTCACTCAGCACAATGTTCTTGAGACACATCCATGTAAGTCGTTACTTTTTATTATTGTAGAGATAGCAGTCCATGTAATGGAAATGTCCTGGTTTGTTTTTAATCGAGTTTTAAGGTGCAGGAATTAAATGAAATCTTTTCCATCGGGGTGAGATTAGCCTTTCTCTATCTCATCTTTTATATCCTCCTGCTGTCCTAATGACCGTGTTATGATGTAGTTTGAACTATTTTATTTTTAATTTTTTAAAATTATTTTTTTAATTTAATTTTATTTTGAGGGTTAAAATAGTTTTTGAATAATGTGCTTCTCCAGTTGCATCCCATTAATTCAGTGTTTAGTGATAACAGCTAGAAGGGGAAATAGTAAAGCGTGCATAACTTATGCTACTCTGAGCACAGAGAAAAATGACTTAGAAAACACGAACCTCTTCTCAACACGACAAGGGTTTTGAGCGCCCAAGTCTGGAAAGGTGTGTAGCGCTGTAGGGACACATCTTCGTGAACCAAGTCAGAACGAGCAATCCGGGTTTTCTTACCATTGCCAAGGCCTTTGCTGGATTCACCTGTTGTCCAAGAAGAGGTTGTGGGAGCGTCTCGATATCTCTGCGTACCGCAGCCACTTCTCCCAGGTTTCTACCTTGAGAACCACTTTCAGAGGCTAATGGGGGGACTCCCAAGATCTTTAGAATGAGTTGTAGTGTAACACACAGTAATTCAGTTTCTGTTGTCAAGTTCATTTCTCCCTTTAGGTTTGCTTCAATAGTAAGGTGACTGCTAATAGTTTTCATGTTTTCCGCAACACTTCATGGCC
Organism: Tenrec ecaudatus; assembly: GCF_050624435.1. NCBI lineage: Eukaryota > Metazoa > Chordata > Mammalia > Afrosoricida > Tenrecidae > Tenrec > Tenrec ecaudatus. The sequence continues at coordinate 32,040,628 of NC_134530.1, forward strand.
TTCAGTGCTGGTCAATAAATACTAACATCAGATTCTGGAACTGGAGGTTCTTTGAAATCCTTCCACAGCTTTCCAAGAATCATTTTCATGGGGATGTCATGTGTCTACAATGCGACTGCTGCTTGAGACCAACAGCGGTTCTATAGAAACTTTAAGGCAGGGGAAATGCTTATTAGCTTGATGTCTAAGGCTCTGGCATTCTCTTCCGTTTTCAAGGCGTGAGATTCGTTTCCTGGTCTCAGTTCTACATAAATCTCATTGTTTTCTGCAGACATACCTTCCGTTTGAAATTCATTGGAGAAGTTAGCATGTAAAGTGGTTCAGACCGGCTGTGTCCACGATCTTGGCCTGAAACTTCATGGCTGGTCTCAAGGGTTATTTTAAATAACTGAACTTTATACATATTTTATAGTTTTTGAATCAAACACAAAGACCATTAAAACTGTCAAACACCATGAGATATCTCTGTATGAGAAGAAAAACAAAAGCCTGTTACAGTCAAGTCTATGTCAGCTCACAGCGATCCCACAGACAGACTTGTTATGCAGGCATTTCATGTTGAAAATTCATTCCGCAAAATCCTTGACTCAGTAGCTAGTTCTTGACTATTTATTATACGCAACTTATGACCCTAGATGTTGAGGACAATCGGCATGGAGATCACACTCTTGTTTAGTGGGCGTTCTAGCTCATTTAGGATGCATTACAATTTGCCGAGGGAGAATTTTCAGGGAAGAATCTCACTCATTAACTCATTGTGACAGATGCAAAGGGATTTTCCTAGACCGACACCTTTGACACTGAAACTGTGCAACAATCTTTGCAGCTTTGATGTGGGGTTAGGATCGGGAGAAGATAAGCAGGAGTGGGGATTCGTGAGGAAAAATGGGTCTCACATGGCCCCAGAGTCTGCTGCAAATAGGCCTTGGTGTTCGGAGTCATTTGTAGTCCATTTGGTGCCAAGCATCACCTGTGGAGGCAGCTGCTGAAATGCAGGTGGGAGCAGATTTTGGCGCAGGACTGGCAGCAGAGCTCGCTATGGCTCCGTGCTGCTCCCTGCCCACCTCCGTTCCATGGGCCGGGGCAGGCACACAGCCATCATTTGTATACGGCAGCAGCTTCCACTGCCTTTTCTGTTTATACTTTTATCACCTTTATATTTGACAGTGGTCAAACACATATGGCAAAATTCGCCACTCTGGCCCTCCTTAAGGGCGCGTTTCAGTCACATGACTTCCATTCACCACGTGTACAGCATTCATCACGATCTCTTTACAAAGGGTTTCCGTCACCCCAAAGTCTGTCCTCCTGAAGGTCAGCCCCCTGCCCCACGGCCACCCTCCACCAGTTGTTTTTGTTCCAATAATTTTTCTCTTTACCCATTCATCTGTTTCCTATCAGTGGGACCGTGCAATCTGTATTTGGCCTCGGCATCCGGCCTATTTCACTTAGTATGTCTTCAGGCTCCATCCATGTGGTAGCATGTGTCAGGACTTCATTTCTCCTAGTGGCTGAAAAATAGTTCATTGCATGGGTTTACCACGGTTCGTTTATCCATTCATCTGTTGATGAGTATTTGTGTTGTTTCTGATCTTTTGGCTGTTGTAAAAAAAAATGCCACACTGACTCTTTTGCATCCTTGTTTTTAAGTCTTTTAGGTTTCTTCTGAGGAATGGAATTCCAATTTCCTTGCCTTTTCTAAGTGCAAACCAAGGCAAACCCCTCCACGCTCGCTCCCATTGAGTCAATTCTAACTCATAGGGACCCTTCTGAGACTGTAAATGTTTATTGGGACAGAGAGCCTCTCGTTTTTCCTGAAGCGTTGCTGATAGCTTTGAACCACTGACCTTGCAGTTAATAACCCAAAGCTTATCCCACAGTGCCAACAGAGCTCCTTGCAAACTGAAGCAAAAGTGGCCAAATAGTTTGCTCAGGGGATAGATACACCCAGGAAAGCCCTCCACACATGTTGAGCAGGTATGTCCATTTTAAATCTCTTTTCACAACAAATTTTATTTAGTAACTTCTCAAGAGACTTTTCAGCATAATTCAGTAACCTCTAGACTTGGAAATGATAAATGCTTTAAAAAATTGAAGTGGAATGGAAATGACATTTTTTTCCAAAACTCTTTACAGAGGCATATAATCATGTGGAATCTCATTCTGAATGAATCAGAGTACAGTAAATCTCAAAATATCCATTGAGCTGCCTACTGTGGTTTCCTGAACAGGAAAATGACTTCAGCAGGATGGTCTTTTCCTCTAGAACCACATCATGCAGCTTTTTGTGCTTTTTTTCTAAAAGCATCTTAATTCTTCCCAAGCACCATGTTTTTTGGAATAATCCACCGGAAAGTAATCGCATTCTGAGTTTTTTAAAGTAATTCACCCCACACGTGACTTTGTCATTGCTCTTAGAAATAGTAGGAAAAAGATCCCAGCCAGTTTACAATAGCATTAACCACCACTGGTGCCCTCCCCACCGCAAGGAGATGTGTGCTTCTCTTCTGCAGTGCTCACTGGACTGCGGTGGCCTGTACAGTTGCAACCAACAAGGGTGACTAAGTAAAATGTATCGGAGAAGGCCAAGTTCTAGGAAAAGCCTAATAGTCAAGGACAGGAAGTTGAACATCTTGGGGGGAGGGGAGTGTGGGACTTGTAAATGGGCGGTCAAGGAGCACTGTGTTGGGAAGGTGACATTTGTACACAGACCTGAATCATATGCCAGGCGTGTGGACACCTGGAGAAGACCATTCTGGGCAAAGGGAAGAACATGCGTAAAGACCTCTGGGAACATGGGAATGTCGCTAGGATACCGTGAAGGGCCAGGGGGAACGTAGGAAGTGGAGGAACAGGGGCTTCATCCTGGAAGGCCTCATAATAAGGACCTTGGCTGATCTTAATTCTTCTGAGCCGTGGAAGGCATTGGGGCCCTGGACCAGAGAAAGTCGCGAGAGACTGTGTTGGACTGGAGACCACAGCACAGAGGTTCTTCAGAAGACAGAGAAAGCCAGTCTCACAGAGGCATGTCAGGTCTCTCCATTTGTTCAGATCCCAGACCCACGGCCACTGAGTTAATCCTGACGCACGGTGCCCTTATATAAGCCAGGCAAGACTTTGTTTCAACACTTGGGGCAAAATGTCTGATGATTGCTCCCCCCGTGCCCCCCCTCACTATTGATTTCTTGTTATAGTGTCCAACGTCCGCCTCAAGGAGGAAAAGGACACGTGACTTTCCAGGGATCGTGTTATAGTATCGAATTAGAAGTTAGAAGACCTTGTGTCCAGTTTGGACTTTGATTTTGACCGTATAATAGCTGAGGGCTGGTTATGTCATCTTTCCGAGCCTTCGTTTCCTCAGTGGAGAGACTAGTTAGTAATTACATGATGGAATTATGGTGTCAATTAATAACATGCTGATAATACGATGCCCGTAAAGCACTCTGAGTGTCTTTGAAATGAGCATGACATAAAGCTGGTAGTGACCACATGCGTGTCGTTATTATAAGAAACACATGGCTCTTTCGCACCCAAAAGGGTCGTGGACAGGAAGATGTGTGGGTGATTGGGAGGAGCCTGGGGTGAAGTTGGAGAGCGGTGAGAGGCGAGAAGAACGACATGAGTTTTAGGGCTTTCTGGGGCATGTAAGCAGGGGCTTGGCAGCGCTACTTATAAAGGGACAGACACGCTGGCCAGGGGAAGGGAAAGGACAATGCACGGGAGAGTAAATTCATACTGGATCCCGAATCTAGTACTTAGGACTTATGTCACCTGTATGCCTGATTAATGCCCAGTAGTTGTAGCTGACTTTAATCACATGCATCATTAAGCACTACGTTCAAAAGACTAGCAAGCTTACCCTCTATCATATGATGTTATGTGTAATCCAAAGTATATCAAAAGTGATATTTATTTTCCTTCGTATGTATTCATTGGGCCAACAAATCTGTGGCATTTCTTATACTTAGGCCCACACTGTGAGGAAGAACAAAGTGGACCATGGGGGATCTTCATGCTAGCAAACTATTGGTGCATAACTTTGACAAAGACCAGAGCTCTAAACAGGACATCTTATAACAGGACTCAGGAGGCTGTTGTCGATTGAACTACTCAATTGTATGATATGTAAATTATGGGCCAATAAAAATGTTGGGGGCGAGGGGAAGATGTCTGTTGCCCTTGTCAGTCCTTAACCTTGTTTGCTTATTTTTTCAATAGATGTTTTTGAATGTATATCGTGTTGGGTACATGGGGTATAAAAAGAAGTGTAAGACACGGCTCCTGTCACCAACGAGCTTTTTGCCTAGCAGGGTAGCAAGTGTGCCAGCAGGAAGTTTGGGGTAAGTGTGTGAGTCGGAATGAATGTCTGTGGTGGTCAGAAGAGCGAGATCCTTCCAGCTAGAGGACAGGCGTGCTTTGTGGATAAGCTAGCATCCTACATAGGGCAGCAGTGCATTGAGAGAAAAGAAAAAATTCAAAAGTCCAGGCATGGCTAGGTAAGTCTTCCCTCAGGGAGATATTCCTGGGTTGCATCTTGAAGCCAGGTAGGACTGCAGTAGGACCCGAGCAGACATTAGGAACACATTCCGGCTGGGAAGTAGGTCTGACGTGCAAATGGGTCTGCTGTTGAGGGTGGCCATTGGTGAGCCTGGAGAGGGGAAGGAGGCAAACCTGGTGACGTGGGTTTAGGTCATATGGAGTCCATGGATGTTCGCGCCAGGCGTTTCCAGGCAATGGGGCAATGTAAAGATTTCTGAGCCAAGTTTCTGTGATCTTTGCAAAGATACTTGGGGGGACATAAATGTGGCGTTGATAGATAGGGGGACATGAAACCAGAACCAGTCCACTTTGGAGGTGAAGAGCTAAGCTCAATGGGATGTAAGAGGAGGGACAGGCGAGGAAGTCTTTTTAAAGGACGACGTGAACGTGATCAGAGCCTATCAATTGTGCAGGGAAATCCGAGTACCAAGGATCACTGACGGTAAAGAAGAGGCAAAGTCTCCTCTCAAGGGTTGAGTCTACCTGATAGAAAATGATGACATGGAAAAGGGATGTGCAGAGGTGTAATACTCAGCCTGGCAAATTATTATCAACTCTAACCACCAGAGTCCTGGGAGACCAGTCGGTCCCTACTGCCAGCCGAGGACCTTGAACTCTTGTAGGTGTGTGACCGATTAATAGAAGCCTAGTGCTTCTAGAGTTTCCCAACGCCTCATCTGCGCAGAGCCATCTAATCACCGCAGACGTGATCAGATGTCTGACTCCTGCTGTTTGGATTTATTTTCACGGGGTGTCTGTGTCCGCATGGAAGTGGACGTTTGCGCCACTTCGGTGGGGAGTAAAGGTCATGCATATACGTGCTTATTTCTAAATGAGCTGTAATTACGGTCACAAGTTGGGACTCAGTGACTCACCTCTGCACTTAGTGACTCCACCCAACGAACTGCCTCTTTCACTTAATTATGAAGTCACTCCAGCCACTTCACTTTTCAAATCCTGGCAGAGGTTACCAGGGAGGATTTAATTATGATTTTTCTTTTATTGAAGGGAATCCAAAAGCCTGGAACCAAACTCTCACGAGAGTCCCCGAGGACTCGTAGGAGGACCCCATCCATTCCCCAAACACTGGCTGGTTCCGTGTGCTCTTCACTGAGACTTGGTGACCTCCTCACCCTCATCACCATCGAAGCAGGAGGGCAAAGTGCCCACAGGCAATGAATGCATTTGACACATTGAACTTTAAGCAAAGATCAGAAAACATAGTAGAGATTTTGGTTTCTTATCTAAGTTGATGTAAACTTCCGGCTAGAGGGGAGAAGTAAGACAAATTATGAACATAAGCTCCTGCTCTTAGCACTGAGAAACGATCCACAGGAAAAGTGCTAGATCAGAAGAGACCGCTGGTTTAGCCTGTGGGCAAGACAAATGGCATTTTCCAGAAGGGAACTAGCTAAGCAGTGGGATCCCATGAAGTTGCTTGTTGTAAAATACTTGTGTTGACAAGCATTTGTTGAGTGTTCCCTATGGTCAGAAGACTGTGATGGGCACAAAGCCCTAACTCCTGGTCTGTACGATCTCCCTAGGATCGTTTCTAACATCACTGGGAGGATTTGGAGACGGAATAGTCCCAGTCCTTGTTTGGTATGGGGAACAGTCTTCACAAACACAATATTTGAAACCATTATCCTTGCGAATAATATTGAAGTATAGTTATTTTCTTAGAATGATTGTGCTTTAAAACATTCTTATTCACCAAACTTTAGATGCATAAAATAATGGTTCCCATTAGTTTTAAAGTTCACAAACACTCACAACCCCACTGCCATCCACTCGATGCTGACTCATAGCAACTCTATAGTGATAGGGGTGGAACTGCCCCTGTGAGTTTCCAGGTCAGTAGCTCTTTACCAGGGTAGAAAGTCCCATCTTTCTCCTGTGGAGCGGCTGTTGGTTTTGAACTGAGGACCTTGCAGACGCAGCCCAACACATAACTACTGCTACACCAGGGCTCCTCTGACTAAATATTCACGGAGTTCTGACATCATACTTTCACACATCCTACCTTCCTGGGTGACCTAGACAACGTAGAGCAGTAAATATTCTTACTCTTCACCTGGACATTTTCAGGTGCAGACACTAAGGCTCAGAAAGGAATTGCTTCTTGCTCTCACACTCCCAGGGGGTAGAGTAGGGACAAAAACCCAAGTCTTCTGGTTGTGAATTCTCTGCTCTTCCAAGAAAAGCACTTAAATTGGACTCATTTCTATGGAAAAAGCTAAGGAATTTGAAATTCAGAATCCATCCCTACTTGGGGGTTTAATGTTCAATGAGGTTATCACATTTAAAATAAGGTTAGCAAGTCTTAGGAGATTTTCATGCCAAATTGTAAAACACACTATTTACATGGTCTAGATAAACTTTCATTGTTTGTTTATATATCAGTTTCCCAAGTACTGATAGTATAAAACTGCCCTTATACAAACAGGAGAAAAAATTCCCAACCCTTAAATATCATTTTTATCTACGTTTACTATCTCTAAACTTTTCCAATCAGTTAAAAAACAAATCACTTTTGTTACTCCTGTCCTATCGCCTGCTCCTCACCTTGGACCTACACCTAAGTTAAAACTCTAAAGTCAATGATTGAAGTCCTCTCGGAGTGGCCATTGTCCGTGAGATCTTAGGAGTATACTTGAGTCAGTCATTAATGTCAAGTTCTTAAACATCACGATGATCTCTAGAGAATTCCACCTATTGTTAATGGCTTTTGTAGGATGAACTACCTTGTAAACCCCTAATTCTAAACATCTTTCCACCCTTTTTATTGGAAGCCCAGATTGTCAAGGCCACTTCCTCTTGAACTGAATTATTATTCAGCCATAAAATCTTCTCTCAAGGAAGCTACCATCTGTGGAAGGGTTCTATAGAAGGGATTTCTAGATCTTTATCAGATGCCTGTTTCTTTTCTTTTTAAGATGCCTCTTTCTAATAAGTTTCTCAGGAAATAATTCTTTGCATCATCCAGATTCCCGAGTTATTCAAAATAATCTGGGTCCAAACCTGGATTTTAAGTAACTATTTCAAAGTCATGTTTTGTAAAAATTAGCCTATTTTGGTATCACCACAGTACGGTCATTTCAGGTCAGTGAATAAGAATATGGAAATGAGCAACAGAGGCTACAATTGTTGTTTCCTAAAAGACAGCTCAGAATCGGGGAGATTTTCATTTTCTCTTCAGTGATTCATAGTTAGTTTTGCAATTTGAAAGCTGTTTCTGAGTCATTCCGTTTATGAATCTGCTGTCACTTCCTTAGAAAGGGCCTCCCTTTCCTTATAGCCCTTAAAGTTTAATCAAGTTATCTGAAAGCTATCGCTTTTGACTTCGTTTTTCCTGCCTCTTAAAGAAAGAGGATGTTAAGCATCAGTTTCACATCGATCATCAGGTAAGAAGGCCGAACACTAGTGACATACATCCTCTTAGACATCCTTGCTCTAGGATTATAATTCACATTACAATGGATACTTGCATTGGGGAGGAGGAAAGACACTATAAAAATACCAGCCCTGTTTTTGATGGAGGAGCCCTGGTGGTGCAGTGGTGATGTGTTGGGCTATGATCTCTAAGGTCAGCAGTTCGAACCCCACAGCAGCTCCTCTGGAGACAGCCTGGGCTTACTACTTCCATAAGCAGAACAATTAGAATTCTTAGAAACCCACAGTGGTGGCTAGGAGCCAGCTTTGACTCCCTGGCAGTGAGGGAGGGAGTTTTCCATGTGAGTTCTCTGGTTCCAGTTACCTTTTCTGTTTTCCAGTCAGGGTTTCAAACTGGTTCATTCTGTTCAGAACTCAGGCTGAGAATGTGCATTTCCACCCCAGATAAATCCTGAATCAGAATCTACGTTTTTAACAAGATATCCAGGTGATTCTGAGAGACTCATCTGGCGATTTGGATCTTATTAAACGATAGATTCTGATTCCGTGTATCTTAGGGGAAGGGGATTCAAATTCTCAGCAGGGCATCCAGCTGGGATGAACTGATCTGAAACCCCTGATCCCAGCTGGATAAACACTAGCTGCCCAGCGGACTGCTGGAAGACATGACCTTTCAGCGGGCCAGTGGTTCTCGACCTTCCTAGTGCTGCGACCCTTGCATGCAGTTCCTCATGCGGTGGTGACCCCCCAATCATAAAATTATTTTCTTTGTTACTTCATCACTGTCATTTTGCTACTGTGATGAATCGGGCGGCCCCTGTGAAAGGGTCGTTCGAGAACCGCTGCACTAGGGCAAGAGAGTAATTTAATTGGAGATTTTTTAAACACAGAAGTGAACATAACACCCTTAGCTATTAAAGGAATGACCTCAGCAGACTTACATCGACAAGGCCCCTGAGAAGAGAGAATGGGCCTTCTTTCAGGTCCAGACAGATCATTTACAGTGTGTTCAGATTCCTGTTTTTGATCATGAAATCAGACCAACATCCTTATAGGGAAAGGTTCACTTGGCTCACAGGTGGGGCTCTTTAGTTAAAGTGTCTCCTTCTTAGCCCATATTAGGTAACAGGAACTGCCTGAAAGGCATTTATTTTTCATTCTGTGTCATCCAACCATACATGACTCAGTTTTGATACGATTTACCCAGCTATTGCTGAACTTGTAGGAGAGGCAGCTGTAATCCTACCCTTAGTGTAGGGTCTCAGCAGGGTGTGCAGCGGGTGAGTAGGCAGAGGGGTCATATCTCCTTAAAATCATATTGGTCTCAGAGCTTCTCGGATCCCAGGGACTTGATTGTGTCCTCAAACGGCATCATTTCTGTAGTGACGCAGACTAATCTAAGCTCATTAAAGTCTAAGTGTGATTTTTAACAGTCACACTTGAAACCATATGGGATTTAAATAATGGAAGGAAGCATGGCAATTTAATGAAACATGAAAGTCTTGAGATTTTATTTTTTTTCAGTCTCACATTCCATAATATAAGGAGCCCTGGTGATGCAGTGGCTAAAGCATTGGGCTGTTAATCTAAATAGGAGGCAGATCCAAAATCATAAAAATGGCATAAGAATCCAGGTATTTAACTTAAAATTAAGAGCTGTTAAATATTCCTTAGAGTATAAACTATGAAATATTTGCATGAATACTGCTAGGCTCTAGGCTCACCGGCCTTCTTTTCAGGGTTCTGACTGAGCCAAGCTCCTTCCGGCTACCAGGAGTTAGCGCCTCATTTTCCTCTCAATGAACTGTATGCTTCCCCTTTCTTTGCCTGGTGAACTCCCTGTGGTTAGTTGCTGTCAAGTGGGCTCCGACCGACGTAGGAAACATCGCCCAGTCCCGCTCCAGCTCTCTGGTCATGGGTGGGTTGGAGCCCCTTGCTGTGACTCAGTCTGTCCATTAAGCTCCTGGAGGACGTGCTTCTTTGCTAACTCCTCTACCAAATGCATGTCCGTCTCTATCCGGTGGTCTTTCCTGATGACGTGACTAAAGGCAGCCAGCTGAAGGCTCGCCATCCTACCATGCTTCAAATCCTTACCCCGATCGCCCTTTTTCTCACGCCCTCACCTTTAGACGGCTGTGCCATTACAAAGCCTCGGGGACCCCAGGCCCCCCTGTTAGCACTCACCATGACTGCAAGTGTACATTGTGTGTGTGAACCTTGGCTTCATCACAGTCATCCCTAAATGGTAAAACTCCAAAGGGCAAGAATTATGTTTAGTTTTTGCTAAATATTTTTAAATGAATGATGTTTTTTTTTGGAGATAAGATTTTAAAAGTTAATTTGAATGCTAACACGTTGGCTCTGTGAAGTTACATTATTTAGATGCTTGCTATCACATGCAATCTAGTAGTCAGTAAGCGCCTTCCTTGTCTTCCTTCTAGACTCCTGGGGAGCAGGGGAGAGGGCAGGGGTGGGGTGGCAATGGGGAGGGGTGTGTGAACTTACTCTGGAAATAAGCACATGACACACACGCACGTGGCGAGTTGGCTCTGCACGTGGCTTCGGGGAGAGACGTTGCCACTCCAGAGTTTTGCCAGATGCAGGGAGCTGGCGGGGTCACTCCACTGAGGAGGATTAAATAAACTCTTTCAGGCCCATAGTAAACAATCTTTATGCAAGCTGCCTCAGGCCCCACGCCAGTGTTCCCACAACGGCTCGTATCGCAATACTTAACAGTCATGGAGTGGACAATGGAAGTATACGGAATGAAAATGAAACACCCCCCCCTTGTCTTTAACCCACACAAGACCTATTTCCCCTTCATGCTATCACCAGATAAGGGCCCATCATTATCAATACCATTGATCATTATCAATACCATTGATCATCTCTTCGCCTAGGCTTCCTCAGAGCAATCCAAGTAGTAGCCCTTGAGGAGGGACAGCATTTTGTTTGCGTCGTCTTCCCCGGGCCTGTTGCTCTGGTTGGGTGCTGCTGGCTTGGCTCATGGTGAGCCCAGGGGTTTTCTGGGCAGTCATCCTTCTAGCTGGGCAGCGTCAGACCTTTTCTTAGCAGCCAAGCACTTACCGATTGCCCCATCGGGGCGCTATCTGTGGGCCGACCGTGTGCAGCTCCTAAAGAATTCCTAAATTTTACTCACAGGGAAGCCTGGCTGTACCAGCTCATCGTTGCTTCAGAGGTGATTCATTCTCCACACTGAAGCTGCAGTTAGTTTTTATTCATGTTCTTGGATGGCTACTGTAGGCTCACTGAGGAACTTAGAAGTTACTAATAAGCAATAAGGGAACAAAAGTTCCTCTTCGTTCCACTGCTCAAAGACAGATCGTGTTATCCAGTTTGATGCACTTGATGGCAGGTTTTATGCTGGGCATGCCTACATGTGCTGTGTGTGTTTTTCATTAAGGGGGTCCCCGAGTGGCATGCTCTTGGCTGTTCCCTGGGAGGTTGGATGTCTGAATTGCCAGATGTGCCTGGGAAGCACACTGACTGGACAACAGCTTGTAGCTGGCAAACCTTTAATGAAAACCATGACCATAGAGGTCACTGCATCGTACATCCGAACACTGATGATGTGGCAGAGGCGACCTCTCCATTTACCACAATAAGAAATAGAGTCATACAGGAGGAAGGTGAAAGGAAACAGAGGACCGATCTAGGAAACAAAGATATGGATAAAGGTATAAGCATAAGTGTGTACATATGTTAATACATTAATTCATAAAAATAGAGATATTGGTCCATGTGCATATATTTATAAGGCAATACACTGAGCTGTGGGTGGACGTGTCCTCCCTCAATGCAAGAACACTTTGTTCTAACAACCTGGCATTCTGTGATGCTCACCCTTCCAGTATAATTGCTGAAGACAAAATGGGTGCATAAGCAAATGTGATGAAGAAAGTGGATGGTGCCCGGCTATCAAAAGATATAGCATCTGGGGTCTTGAAGGCTTGAAGGTAAACGGCCATCTAGCTCAGAAGCAACAAGCCCACATGGAAGAAGCATACCAACCTGTGCGATCATGAGGTGTCGCCAGAACCAGGTAACAGTCATCAGAAGACCCAAAACAAACAAACAAAACCATATTGTTGATAACAAGGGGGGTTGGAGCAGAGGCCCAAAGCCCATCTGTAGACAAGGGGACATTCCTCTCACATAGGGGTCACAGGGAAGGGATGAGTCAATCAGCGTGCAGTGTAGCACCAATGAAACACACAGTACTCCTCTGGTTCCTTGAGGCTTCCTCACCCCTGACTACCATGACCCTAGTACATGCCTTTCACTGAGAGCTAGACCGGAGCATGTGCACAGGTACAGATAAGAGATAAGAGCCCATAGCACACGGAATCCAGGAAAAGGAATGGGAATAGCAATGTTAGGAGGGCAGGGGGAATGTGGGGAGAGGAGGGGAGCAAGGGGAAACTGATCACGACGATCGACACGTCACCACACCCATACGCCCCTGCCCACGGGACGAACAACAGAAACCGTGGGGCAAGGGAGACAGTGGTCAGTGTATGATTAGAAAATAATAATTTATAACTTATCAAGGAGCCACAAGGAGGGATTGGGAGGGGTGTGTGTGAAGAGGAGCTGACACCAGGGCTCAATAGAAAATAAATGTCTAGAAAATAATGATGGCAACACGCACAAATGCGCTTGATGCAATGGATGTGTGGTTGCTACAACAGCTGTAAGACCCCTCAGACTGTAAAACAACAACCCCGGCCATGAAATCATAGTCAACAAATTATGATTTACAAGCCACATCAGGAGGGGAGGGTGGGGGAGAAAGGGAACCAATCAAAATGATCTACCTAAACCTCCTCCCAGGAGGATGGACAACAAAAAAGTGGGTGAAGGGAGATATCGGTCAGTGTAAGACATAAAAAAATAATAATTTATAAATTATTAAGGATTCATGAGGGAGGGAGGGAGGGTGGTGGAGGAAGGGGGAAAAATGAGACACTGATACCAAGGGCTCAAGTAGAAAGAAAATGTTTTGAGAATGATGACGGCAACAAATGTACAAATGTGCTCGACACATGGATGGCTGGATTGTGATAAGAGCTGTATGAGTCCCCAGTAAAATGATTTTTAAAAGAATTAAAAATATTGACATAATTTAATAATATATGTGCTACAGAAGTGAAATCACCACGTACACGATTGTTTGATTTTTTTCTCCCTTGTCTTTTTGGTGTCATTGCAGCTGCTAGCTAACTGATTCCGACTGAGGGCGACCCCAAGCAGGTTAGGATATTCCAGGGCTTGATGCTTTCAGACTGTCACCAGCCTTTTCTTTCCCTGGGCGCACTGCCCGGTGAGGCTGGCCTGCTCACGTCAAGCCTGGTTCAACCCCCCGCCCCCCCATCACTCTGCAGGAGAAAGATGAGGTTACCCACGCTAGTGAATATCGTCTACAGCCATGGGCACCCTGTCTAGGGCACAGTGACTCAGTGAACTCAGTGGCAGTGGGTATAGGTTTTGTGTTTCTTCCAAGGCACCTCTGGCTGGACCTGAACCTCCAGCCTGTTCAGGTGGTGAGTACATGGACTATTTGTTCCATCCAGGGACTTGCCTTTTACTTTACACTCTCTGGTTCACCTGCAATGTGTTAAGGAGCTGATGCACTTTGACTAATTCATACTCATATTTGAAATTGAAGTCTTAGCGTAGTGTACTAGCCGACCGGAGCCGCTGAAAACTCTAGGTGTTTTTTCCTTGTCGGTCAACTCTAGTTGGAAGGTTCTCCAAGTCCTGTGACACTTCTCTGAAAAATGATTCCGTTTGGGATGCAAAAATGGTTCCCACACAATCATCTCAGAATGAAATTCCCACTGGCAAAGCCTTTCATGTTTCACCTGTTGTTCTCCGTGTGCCCCAGGGTTTTACTTTTCTCCCTGACAATTCCAGCCCCTTCCGTCTTGCACACGTCCTCCTCTTCTCTGTCATTACCAGGTCTTTTGATTTGACCTTGTCCTATCAGCTACCACTCACACCATTTCTGGGATCACCATCCCCGTTCTTCCGCTCTAACCGGGGCCCCTGTGTACTGGGAATGTTTTCTCTCTTATGTTAGGTGAGGGAAATTCCTATTCCAATGAGAGGTACATTTTTTTTATTTTTTTCAGGAAGGGAAGAGAGAAAGTCAGATGGATGAGACGAGGGGTGAGACGTTGCCGGGAGCCTTCCAGGCACAGTGCCCTCTACCTTCTGACCCAGTAGACTTGCAGGTAAGACATGTGCCACAAGTCATCTAATTCTATATTGTCATCGGCAGATAAGCTCATACACGTGAATAATTATAGTTTATGTTGAGCGCATTGAGGTATGGAGGCAGTTGCTTCCTTGATATTAAGTTGGTGGTTATTGCGGATGGAATCTGTTATGATTTCAATGTTGTGTGATGTGTTAAACATGTATTACGATCACCACATAAAGAAACTATGTGGAGAAGCAGGGTGGCCTTGGTTACTTGGATTTTCAAGGTAGTGGAGACCAATTGGAAGAGCAGCATGCGTGATTAGACAAACAATAGATGAGCATCACGTGGGGACATATAAGTTACATGTATTTAAAGACTGTAATCTAAACTATATTTAGAAGGAAGAAGCAGACCTAGGTGTTGGTTATAACTCAGGATGGAGACCTTTGAACCATAGTAATGAAGTCAAACGACGCTGGGGATCATCTGGAGGGATGTTGGGGGCAACTTATATGCTCATATTATTAAATAAATACCTGATGAATGAATGAACACAGTTAGCCAACCTCTGGTCTTCCTGGCTTTTAGGACAAACACCCAAATGGCCTTTTCTAAAACTTAAACCTTTTCTATTTTCCTCTAAGCAAAGACTCTTGTACCCTATTGGGTTTACCTTCTGAATTCTGGTTTCCAGATTGAGACACCTGTGGTTGAAGGCTAGAGCGAATAAGTAAGTCATTTTCTCCAACGGTGATCATCTATTTGTGTGGAGTCAAGTCAGAGTAATGAAAACTGTTTTTAGAATTTTTTTTCCAGTTAAAATCAAAATAGAATCAAGACCCATGGAAAAAACGTGGGGTGGGGTACCAAAAAAGCTCGAATATGTTTTCAAAGCTATGTATTTAATTTTTTTTACAAAACAACCTTATCACCTTCAAAGTACTATCCATTACACTTAATACATTTGTCCATTCAGCGTTTCCATTCTTAGAAACATTTTTCAAACTCATGCTTGGATGACTGACAGCATCTCCCTTGTTTTTTTCTTCACCTCTTCAATGTTGTCAAATCGCTATCCTTTCATGTCCCTCTTCATTTGAGGAAACCAAAAAAAGTCTCACGGAGCCAGGTCAAGTAAGTCAGATGCATGGGTCAAAAGAGGCATGTCGGGTTTTTTTTTTTTTGCCAAAAACCGGCGCACTGTGATGGCTGCGTGAGCAGGTGCATTGTCGTGGAGGCAAAACCAGTCCCCCGTCTGCCAAAAATTAGGCCTTTTTTGTCACACACTGTTATACAATCTTTTCAGAACCTCTAAATAGAAAGCTTGATTAACAGTCTGAGCTGCTCGTATGAACTCCAAATGCACTATTGCTCTCACATGAATAAGACAAATGAGCATCATCTTGATCTTTGATTTCACTTAATGAGCTTTTGGGGGGGGGTCAAGGTGATGATGGAGTCTTCCACTGGCTTGATTGATGTTTGCTTTCGGGGTCATAAGAATAGCACCTTATCTTGTGACCAATAATGACCTTGGTAAAAAGTCAGGGTCGCTTCAGAGCTGTTCTTTCAAAGCACGGCATGCTTCCACCTGAAGCTCTTTTCCTGGTCAGTGAGAACCCAGGGTACAAATTTCACAGCGACCTATCTCATTCCCAAATCTTCTGGGAAAATTCTTTGAACCGAGCTCCAAGATAGTCCAGGCAATATCCCTATCTAGTTAGTGGTCAGTCAGTGGTCAGTCAAGTCTAAATGCACAAGTGTGGTCGACATGTTCGTCCATTTGGGAAGTTGACAGACATCCAGAACAAGATTTGTCATCGTCTGACATTTCACCTTTTTGAAACAAGAAAGCGACACATACAATTGAGTTTTTCCCACAGCGCTATCCTTGTCAGCTGTGTTCAACATCACAACAGTTTCTGCAGCATTTTTCCTGAGCAGGAAACAGAATTCCATAGCTGCATACCGTTCCCTTAAAGCGTCCATCACAAACAATGAGGTGTGAGTGAAATTGCTTTTACACAAATGTTCACCGTGATCAGAGAACTTTGCCAGGTGATGCCAGGGGGTGCACTCAGAGCGAGCTGCTCGATGCTCGCCAGCAGGAAAAATGCTGGCTATGAAAGCTCTGCTCAGCTGAGCTTTCCCCGTCTTTTTTGGGTACACCCTCGTATGTAGACTTTTACACTTATTTTATTTTACTATATGTCTTTATGTAGTTATTAACACTATACTCCCACTCGTCTTGACGCTCTTTGTAACTGAACAAGTTCATTAAATATTTGAGTCCATTAAATGTGCCAGGCCTTACAGAGGATGATGGGCCAAAAGGAGTAATAGCTAAATCAAGAAGGTAATAAGTGTCAGCAAGGATGTAGAGCAATTGGAACCCTCATACATTACCAATGGGATTATAAAATGAAACAACCACTTTGGGAAACCATCCGTCAGCTCCTCAAAAGGCGAAACAGTGAGCCATGGCACTTCTAGGTATACACCCCAGTCCCATTACCACTGAGTCCGTTTTGAATCATAGTGACCCCATTAGGGTTTCTAAGAGCAGGTAACCTCTTCTTCTTCCAATGGAGCAGCGGATGGGTATGAATAATTGATCTTGAGATTAGTAATCCAGTTCTTAGCCCATAGTACCACCAGAGCGCCTTAGGTATGGACTCAAGATATATGAACTCATATATACACATAGAATTGTAGACCTGAGTTTTCATAATAATCCAAAGTGGAAATAACCCAAATGTCCTTTAGTAGATGAACGGGTAAACAAAATGTAGTCCATCCATGTAACAAGATACTATTGGGTCATTGTGATAGTTAAAGTATTGTGTCCACTTGGCTGGGCCAGGATCCTCAGTGGTTTGGCAGTACAGACCAGTAATCCCCATGATGAGCTCTCCTTGGGACTGTGGCCTGCATCCAATCTAAGTTGTTTGATGCCATGAAATTGGTTCCAACTCACAACGCCCCGGTTTACATCAGAACAAAACACTGCCTGGCCTTAGGCCATCCCCACAGTTGTTCTTAGGCTTGAGTTCATTGCTGCAACCACTGTCAGTCCATCAAGTTGAGGGCATTCCTCATTTTGGCTGAACGTCTGCTTTGTCATGCATGCTATCTTACCCAGAGACTGATCTCTCTTGATCACATCTCCTACGTATGTGAGGTGAACTCTTACCATTCTAGCTTCAAAAGAGCATTCTGGTGGCACTTTTTTCAAGACAGTTTTGTTTGTTCTTCTGGTAGACCATGGTACTTTCAATATGGTTTGCCAACACATGAATTAAAATGAATCCTTTCTTTTGAGGAATTCCTTATTCACTGTCCAACTTTTCCATGCATATGAGACCATTGAAAATACTGTGGCTTGGGTTCAGCACACCTCAGTCTTCAGAGCAACACCTTTCCCTCTTTAAAGATATCTGTCCAATGCAGCATGTCTTTTGATTTCTTGACTACTGTGTCCATGAGTGTTGACTGAGGGTAACAAGTAAACAAAATCCTTGACAACTTCAAACATTTCTCTATTTATCATGATGTGAATCTATTAGTTGGTTGTGAGGATTTTTGTCTTCTTTGCACTGAGTTGCAATTCAGACCAAAGGCTGTAGCCTTCGGTTCTCATTAACAAGTCCTTCAAGTTCTCCTCACTTTCAGCCAACAAGGTTGTGTCATCAGCTTATCTCAGGTTATAAATAAGCCTTCCTCCAATCCTGATGCTGTGTTCATTTTCATGTAGTCCAACTTCTGGGACTATTTGCTCAGCATACAGATTGAATAAGAATGGTGAAAGGCTTGCAGATAAACAAGTGGTCATCTAGCTGAGAAGCAGCAAAACCCACATGGAAGAAGCACACCAGCCTGTGTGATCATGAGATGTCGATGGGATCAGGTATCAGGCATCAAAGAACAAAAAATCATATCATTGTGAATTAAGGGAGTGCGGAGTTTGGACCCAAAGCCCATCTGTAGGCAACTGGACATCCCCTTACAGAAGGGTCGTGGGGAAGAGAAGAGCCAGTCAGGGTGCAGGGTAGCAACGATGAAACATACAACTATTCTCTAGTTCTTGAATGCTTCCCCCCCCCCCACTATCATGATCCCAATTCTACCTTACAGATCTGGCTAGATACTGTATACTGGTACAGATAGGAACTAGAAACACGGGGAATCCAGGACAGAAGAACCCCTAAGGACTAGTGGTGAGAGTGGCGATATCAGGAGGGTGATGGGAAGGTGGGGTAGAAAGGGTGAACCGATCACAAGGATCTACATATAACCCCCTCCCTGGGGGACATTCTCAACCTTCCTAATGCTGTAACCCTTTAATACAGCTCCTCATGTTGTGGTGACCCCCAACCATAAAATTATTTTCACTGCTACTTCATAACTGTAATTTTGCTACTGTTATGAATTAGGCGACCCCTCGAAAAGGTTGTTTGACCCCTTGAAGGGGTCGCGACCCACAGGTTAAGAACTGCTGTTCTAGGTGATTATGTGTTAGACAGTTTTCTGCACTTTTGTCAGTAAGAGAAGTATAAGGAAGTTGGTTGGTCCTACCTACAATTGACAGAATCTTAAAGGAAGGCGATGAGGTCATGGCTTTGGATTCACAGCTCAAGTGCCACATAAAAGACGTCAAAGTTTCCACTTGTACAATGAGAAAGTACTTTTTCTCATAGTAATGGAGTTGATATTTCCCTTATGAAATCCAGGGGCTTGTTGATAGGATTGCAAGAGTGACGGAATTACAATGCAGCTGAATCCCCAATCTCTAAGTGAGGCCATTGACTGGGAATAAATGAGATCCTGATACTTAAGATGGGCAATAATAAAGGTAAGGGCATTGGGTCCCTACATTTCATTAATCGCTCCTGCCAACAGCACTCCCCTCTCATCTGAAGAGACGACTAGATCTCTGTTTGCTAATCCATTCTCAGTAAAACCATTACCCCTTCAGCCCACATTTGAAGAGATTAGTCAACTCTGCCTGCTGGCTTGCCTTAGTGACATAGTAGCTGCGCATTGGGCTGCTAACTGCAAGGTCAGCAGGTCAAAACCACCAGTTGGTCCATGGGAGAAAGATGAGACTTTCTACTCTCATAAGGGTACAGTGTCAGTAATCTATAGGGCCAGTTGTGTAGGGTTGTCCTGTAGGGTTGCTATGAGTTGGCATTGACTCAATGGCAGTGTGGGCTTTTTTTTTTTTTAATAATTTGATGTTTGCTGATATGGCACTGGGAGCATTGTCTAAGGCACCACAGGAGGCAGATGCCTTATAAGACATTGATGAATGCTCCCAAGAAACACCCCCTCCGCCCATTATGGATTCTGGACATATAATTGGACTTAAGTTCCAGTGAACCTCAAAAGGTGAAGTACAACTTGTGGCCCAGAAAGAGGTATGCTACACTCCAAAATACTTGGTTTTTCTAATATGTGTGAGCAGAAATCTGGAGAATGTGTGTGTATAACTATTACTAGTGAGAGAACAGCATACAGAACACAAAGTTGGATCATTCTGAGTTTATCGATATGGTCCTACTAAGCACAGATCCCTCATTCAGTGCTGCAGCTTGAGAGATTAGGAAGTGATCTAACCGTTTACACGGTTGGCTCATTGAAGCATGGATTGAGCACCAAAAATCCGGTTCAAGTTCCAAACTTGTTGCTATAGAAGAAAGTATCCAAAAGCTTAGAAAAATTGGCATTTTAGAGTGAATTTATCAGGAGAGACTTATAGACGCAAACATGCAATGTCCAGAGGACATGCCTTTCAACACAATGGCGAGGAACAGATTTATAAAGCATGCTTGAAGACGGCTGTGCTTGCCACCGTGGGAACCACAGCGACTCAATGGAGACACTTAGCTACAATGGATCTCATTGACTCCTGTGGTGTAGGGGCCAAGTGGCAGCACTTAATTGACAGACAGAGTGGGTGTGGTTACTAGAATTGACAGCAGATCAAAGTAGTAACCAGAAGAGTCTGATTTATATGGACTTATGGTGTTGGCTACTTAGGCATTGCGCTCCTAAGAGTGAAATAGATGGGAAGCTTACTAAATATTTACTTGATCTGTACAAGTGGAAGAATTCTAGGCCAGGTGAAATGCAGTCTAATTTCAATCTTCAGAATACAGAGTCATGGTTCCTCAGTCAATTTCCAGACTTGACCAATTTATAGACCTCAAACCCTTCGGATGAAGGGGAAGCTGGGGACCCTTGAGGAAGGGTCCTGCTTCACTGCCAAAAATGTACACTGTTAATTTTTCTCACAGCCTTCCGTAAAGGGATGTATGATCTTTTACAGCAGTGACTGTTCATTAGGGAAATGAAAATAATCAGAGTTTGGGGGGATTATGGACACTGACTCTGATTTGGAACTAACTCCAGGAGACCTGGACATCAGTGTGCCCCATCAGTGAGAGTAGGGGCATATCCAGGCCAAGTTATTAACGGAGTCTTAGCTCATATCCACTTCGTCATGTGTTTAGTGGGTCCCTCAACCTATCCTGGAGTAATTTTCTTAAATCTGGAATGCATAATTGGAAGAGACACACTCAGCCACCCGTAGAACTGCCACAGTGGATCCCTGACCATTGGAATAAGGGCTATCATGGTAGGAAAAGCTGAATGGAAGCTGTCAGAATGGCCTCTCCCCATGGAAATAGTAAACCAGAAGCACTACTGCATTCCTGTAGGGATTGTACAGATCAGTGCCACCATCAAGGACCTGAAGGATGCAGGGGTGGTGACTCCCACCACATCCCCATCTAATTCACCCATTTGGCCTGTGCAAATAATCGATGGATCTTGCAAAACGATTGTCCTAAAGTTAGCCAGGTAGTGACTCCATTCGGCAGCTGCTGCTCTCAATGTGGTTTGCTTGAGCAAATTAATACATCTCCTGGTACCTGGTGTGCAGCTATTGATCTGATCCATTCCTTTTTCTAATTCTGGTTTCAAAAGATCACCAGAAGCAGTTTGCCTTCAGCTGGTAAGACCAACAATACACGCTCACTGCCCTACCTCAGAAGGTATATCGACTCACTAGCACTCTCATAATCGAGTCCACCTCGAACAACTTTTCCTTCCACAATATATTCCACTGGCCCATGACCTTGATGGCATTATGGAACAAGTGTCAATGACACTAGACTTATTGGTAAGGTATGTGTGTGCTAGAGGGTGGGAAATCAGCCTGACAAAAATTCAGGCATCTTCTATCAGGGAAATTTCTAGGGGCCTAGCATGTCGAGCTATTCCTACTAAAAGTAAAGGATAAGTTATGGTATCTGGCCCCTCCCACAACTGAAAAGGAGGCACAACACCTGGTGGGCCTCTTTGGATTTGGGAGGCGACATATCCCTCGTTTGGGTGTGCTTCTCTAGACGATTCATCAAATGACTCCCAAAAGTTGCTCGTTTTGAGTGGGGTCCAGAACAAGAGAAGGCTCTGCAAACGGTCAGGCTGCCATGCAAGCTGGTCTGCTACTGGGGCTATGTGTTCTAGCTAATCGGTGGTGCTTGGCGTGGCAATGGCAGAGACAGATAGACAGACAGACAGACAGACAGACAGTTTGGAGTCTTTGGCAGGCTCTTGTTGGTGAATCACAGTACAGACCCTTACTTAACCTTTGGAGCAAAGTCCTACCATCTTCTGCAAACAATGCCTCTCCTTTTGTGAAAGAGCTTTTGACCTATTCCTGGGCCTTAGTAGAGACTGCACACCTAAGCGTGGTCTAATGTGTGGCCCCAGATGCCCAATATGTTTAGGGTGTTGTCTGACCCATAGGATCATGAAACTGGATGTGTACAGCAACATTCCATCATAAAATAAAGGTGGTTGGTGTCAGTTTGGCTGGGCCAGGATTTCCAGTGGTTTCCACCTAGTAACACCCTATGATATGATCTCCTCAGGGGTGTAATCTGCTTCCAATACAAGTGGACATGGTGGGAAAGCTTTCTTGCTTTTTGCTGGGTTTGGATTCTGCATCTGGCATATTATCTGAGCTCTGGTTCTTTGGACTTGAGCTAGCCAACTGTTGCCTACTGATTCTGGGAGTCATCAGTGGTCTGCCAACTTACTGCCAACACTGGATTCATTTGTCTCTGCAATCAGAAGCCTACCATCTGACCGACCAGTCCTGTGCGAGTCAGAAGAAGCCTTTAGCGTGACATCTGACCCACAGACTTGGAACTTGCCCACCTCTACAATGGTGTGAGTCATTTCCTTGATATCAACCTCACTGTATCCATGCATACATAAACTTCATGGGTTTTGCTTCTCTGGAGACCTTGATTATGACAGTCATAAAAGCGAATGAAGTAGTGCTGCAGGGTGCTGCAGCGTGAATGAACCTTGAAAACATTATGCTAAGTGAAATAAGTCTTTCATGATGATTCCATTCATATCAATTGTGTAGAATAAGTACATCAGAATAGAGAGGTATGTCTATAGAGAAAAAAGCAGATTAGGGCTGGCTTAAGGTTGGAGGTAGGAGCTTTGGCGGTGTAGTGGTTACACATTAGACGACTATCCACCAAATCAGCAGTTCAAAACCACCTGCTGCTCCAAGAGCGAAAGGCAAGGCTTTCTACTCCCCGGGAGTTACAGTTTTAGAAACCCACAGGGGCAGTTCCCCTCAGCCCTAAAGGGCCAAGTCAAAATAGACTTGATGGCAGTGAGCTTTTGAGCAGGCTGGACAGCTCGAGGGAAATGGATAAAGATTGTTCATCAGACCGGGCTTCTTCAGGGGTGGTGAAAATTTTATAAAATTTATTGTGGTCATGGTTGAACCATTCCATGAATAGACTAAAAGCTATTGTACTGTACACTTTAAATTGGTGAATTATGTGGTGTGTGAGTCACATTTGATAAAGCCATTATTTTAAGAGTTAAAAACCTTAAAAGAAATAACAGGTTCATGGCCTAATAAATCTAGTTGAAAAGATAGATATTAAATGACTATGCATTGAAATGGTATGCTCGTTAGCTGCTGCTGAACCCGTCCCAACTCAGTGACCTTGGATGCAAAAGGACACACGGTCCATTCCTGCATCGACATCGCCATGCTACCATGCCGGCTCATGGCGGCCCCGCTGTATGACAAGATTGGACTGTTGTGATCCACAGGCTTTTCAAGCACAGAATCGTGGATGTACAGCCTCAGCCCTTTCACTCCAGTTCATCTCAACAAGCATCGCTGGTTCCTATTCAGCCTCATAACAGCCACCGCCACCGCAGCATGCACACCCTACTGATGGATGGGTGGTAGCTCTGCCTGAGGTGGACTGGGGGGAAGTGAACCTGAGCCTCCTCCTACAAGGAAGACTAATTTCAAAGGATTGATCTGGTTGCAGTAGAACTACGTTATAAATCAAAGATAACACTGAATCTGAAATAGCCCATACCTTTAGAAATTAAAATGTTCTAAGTAATTGTGTATATAATAAATTACCATGATAAAAAGCAGGAATTGTTTAAGAGTAAATATTATAAATAATAAAAATATTGTCCGAATACTTAAATTTTTAAAAAGTTACCTAATGAGTCAAGCTTCTAATATAACAAGTTAAAGATTGCAAAATAAATGCAAAGAAAGTAGAAAAGAGGGAATAACCAAATTAAGAATGGAAATAGATGAAATAGAAAATAATGACATCATTGAAAGGGTTAATAAGGACAAAAGTTAGTTCTATAAAAATCTAAAAACAAACATACACCCCTGCAAAATTGTCAGGGTTAGAAAGATAATAAGAAGATATTTAAACATTTTTAGGAAAAGAAATTCCTAGAAAATGACTTATCAAAATTGACTTAGAAAGAAATTGTACACCTGGCTGACTCAATATCTGCTAAAGAAATTGAAACAGAAGATAAAAATCTTCCCTCAAGGGAATGTCAAGCCCAGGTGATTTTACAAGGCAAATTTTAAAAACTTTCGAGGAAGAAATAATTCTATTACCGCACAGACTTTTCTGGGTAATAGAAATTAAGAATGAACTCTTTAACACATTTACTGACACTCAAAAATGAAATAAGACAACAATGAAATAAGACAAAGACAATGAAATAACAATGAAATAAGACAAAGACAGCACAGAAAGATGAATTCCCATTTCACCATTGACATTGCAATAAAATTCAGAGTTACCAAAAATATGAAATGGCCTAAATGCCCATCAACACGTAAATGGATTGTGTTAGGCCAGGTTGATTAGAGAAACAAATCCAGAGACACATAGGTAGAAGAAAGAGCTTTATATCAAGAAGCAATCATGCATCAATAAAACACCCCAGCCAAGTCGAACTCTGGTCCAGAAGTCCTTCAGACTCACATGCAATGATGCAAAACGAAGGAAGATTACAGGCCGGTGGGTGCAGGGTTGCCTGGATTCAGTAGTGGTGGCCACATTCCCCGGCTTGCACAGGTCTCAGCGTGGCTCCTCAACAGGAAGGTGAAGGCAGAGAGGTGGGGAGGTTCCCAGGACCCTCCTTATGAGAAGGCCATGCCCAGAGGGAGGAACCATCAGGCTGTGACCTGATTGACAGGCTAGACTCCACCCCTACACTTTATCAAGTTGACAGGAATGTAAGTAACTACCAGATGGATAAACAACATTCAGGATATACTCTTAGATACAATAGAATATTATTCAGCCAGGAAGAGAAATGAAGTCTGATGCATGCCACAACATAGATGAACCTTGAAAACACCATGCTGAGTGAACTGAGTCAGTCACAGAAGAAAACTATTATATAATCTGACTTGTATGAACTAGGCAAAGAGAGAGACCAAAGTTGTTGCTAGGCGTAGTTGCCAGTGGAAATACTGTTCAAGGACATTGCGTTTCTGTGTAAGGGGGAATTATTTGCAAAAGAATCATTGCAATGGTTGTGCTTTATGATGAACGTAATCAATATTGAATTGTACACATAAAAATCATTGAATTGGACATATTAAACTCAAAAAATTGAATTGAAAATATTTTATAGCATATTTTTACCACAATTTTAAAAAGAAGAGGAAACCTCTGACCAGGAGCCAGGAAGGGCAGTACACCTGAGGGCAGACTGGGGTTCACTTGGGTGAAGGGGGTGATATCCTACGTGAGTGAGAAGAGCAGAAAGGGTCGGAGGAACTGGGCAAACTATTGGGAGATTTGATAAGTTGTTAAAGTTTTTGAATTTTTTAAAAATGGTGATTTGAAATATAAACCCCATGTAATTCACACACAAAAAAAGTGAAAAGAAAATTATTTTCATGTCTACACCCCAGTAACAAGCAGTAAAAAAAAAATGGAATAAAAAAGTAGTGCTTACAAAAATTCTCGGGAATGAATGCAATAAAAAATGAGTGAGAACTTTACGGAGAACATGATAACATTTGCCTAAAGACCTAAATCAACAGAAGGCTAATTCATGCTCACGAAGACCTAACCTGCTAATGTATCCATTCTCTCCTAACTGTAAATTCAGCGTTAGTCCAATGAACATTCCAACACGTGTTTTCTATTTTGTATATTTTGTTGTGGAAAGTGGCAGACTGAGTTTTTAATTTGCTGATTATAAAAAGCACCTACGTGATTTCATCTTGTGAAAGGAAAATAAACATATTCACTGCTTTCGTAATGCCCTGGGGAAAAAAATCCACTGGAAGGGGGATTCGTTTTGTTTTGCTGTGTAACTAATTACTACCAACTTAGTGTAGAACCATGCCCATTGATTAGCTGACAGCACTGTAGTTAGAAGCGTAGTACAATGAGCCTGGATTATCTGAGGACAGGCTGAAATCCAGGGATTGGCCAAGCTGAGTTCTTCTCCGAGGTTCTGGGGGGAAGAGAGTCTGCTGCTAAGCCCACTCTTGCAGGCAGAATTCCGTTTTTCCCGGTTGCAGGAAGGACCGGGGGCCTGGTTCTTTGCTGTCTGTCAGCTGGGGGACATTCTCAGCTCTAGCTACAGGTCTTCCTTGTCACACGGCTCACCCCCTCTTCACACCAGCAGTCATCGCCGGTCCCTCTCATGCTCCAAGTCTCAGACTTGGGTTTCTGTGACCAACTGGAGAAAACGCTCCAAAAGTAACGCGCTTGTGTGATCAGGTCAGGCTACTGTCTTAATGGCTACTTAAGGTCACCTGATTTAGTGCCTTAATTACATCTTCAAAATTCTTTCACGGCGGCCTAGATTAGTGCTTGATCGACTCAAGTGTTTGGTGGACCGCAGACGTGTGGACACACCAGGGCCTGGTAATCTTGAATTCTGCCCACCACAGTGACATTATGGATTTTTATTTTTTGCGAAGGAAAATTTTGTTAAGAGTACATGTAGTCCTCTTTTCAAGAGATTGACTATGACATGGAGAACAAAGAAAGCTAAAGGAAGACATAGGGCGGTAGGTTTGCTTTCGTTTACTTTCTTGTTTTCGGGTGAGTGATGGCAGAGAAGGTTAGTAGAGGCAGAATAGAGATGGACTACCTAACAGATCAAAAGCAGAAGGAGCCACGGTACACTCTGACAGGAAGAAGGACACTCCTTCCACAACCTTCGACCAATCAATACAGGAAGCCCCAGTGAGGAGTCCAGTTGGACTTGATCCATAGGTCAGCAGTTCAAAAATCCCAGCTCCTCCACAGGAGAAAGACCGGGCTTTCTCCTCCTGTAGAGTTCCATCTCAGACGCTCACAGGGGCAGTTCCACCCCATCCTATGGGGTTGCTGTGAGTCAGCATACGCCTCGATGACAACAGGGCGTGTGGTTTTAGGTTTGAGTGATGCAGTGGGGTAAGTACTGGGTTTGAACGCATCCGCGTCTCCAAGGGAGAGATGTGACGGTTCTTTGGAAGTCGATCGCCAGTTCTCGGGGTGGACCAGAACTGCTCACTTCTTTTCATTAGCAGCTGAATGCGTTAGCCGTTTTCACCACCCAAAGACTCACTAAGGCAACAGTTCTCAACCGTGACCCCTTTGGGGGTTGAATGACCCTTTCACAGGGGTCGCCCGATTCATCACAGTAGCAAAATGACAGTGATGAAGTAGCAACGAAAATGATGTTATGGTTGGGGGGTCACCACAACATGGGGAACTGTATGAAAGGGTCGCAGCGGGAAGAAGGTGGAGAACCACTGCCCTACGGTGAGGAGGACAGATATGTCCTCTTGAGCTCACCCCACCCCCCTCAGTAGCCCCCTTACCTCGCTTACATCAAAGGACTAATGTCATTTACTACCAAGATCTGTCGCCTTCTGACTTAAACCTCTGGTGGAGAATGCCTCCGTTCCGAGCTGGGGTCCGTTTGTAAGGCCAAGGGTCCTTGAGTTGATGTTCCCTGAGCTGAGTAGCATCTCCGGCAAAGGTGAGCCCTAATTTGCACCTCTTGTAACCTATAGAACTGCTGGGCTCAAAGCACTATGGGTTTTCCGTTTTAGTCAGCTTAAGGACTTTCCCCCAAGTGCTGGGACGGAGAGGAGGGCCAGGCGAGATCGAAGAATCCCTTTCTGGAGTAACAAAATTTCCCCTGGAAGACAAATAAATAAATGTATATATGTGTGTGTGTGTGTGTGTGTGTGTATAAAACCAGTGAAAAATGCACTAATTGTTTTATATCATATTCTGCCCTGGTGGTGCTGTGGGTTAGGAATTGGCCAGTTTACCTACCACAAGGTTGGTGAATCAAAGCCCCCAGTTTCTCCAAGGGAGAAAGATGAGGCTGTCTGCTCCTGTAAAGATTTAGTCTCAGAAAGCCTAGACAGAGAAATCGACGTGATGGCAGTGGGTTTGGTTTGGTTTGGTTTGGTCGCGATGTTGGCATCATGTCTTCATTTTGTAAAGTTCTACTTGAAGAGCAGCCGGTGCTCCTGACTCAGGAGAACAGACTAATAGTCAGAAATATTTCTCAATCACATAGTTTTTCGGAGATCTTGCCTTATCTACAATCTGACTATTTAAACCATTATTTAGTGTTCTTCTTGCCCAGTGTTCTGGAATATGAAACTGTTTTGATCGTTGGGAGCAATAAAAATACAATGTTGGAACTTTTCAATACCAATAAAGTACACACAGTAACCTTTTCTGTGCATGTTTCAGAGTTGACTCAAAAAACAAAAACAAAAAACCAAACAAATTCCAATTCCTAAGAGAACTGGCTGTGTTGAAATATTTACAGAAGGTCACGAAGTTTCTCCTCCCACCTGGAAGGGAGAAGCAAGGCTGTGGGCAGTGGCTGAGCAAGGCCGGCTTTTCAAGCCATGTTTATTCTGGAAATAATTCTGGAAAATGCCTCATATGGTTCCCCAGAGACCTGGCGGTGGGCCTGTGTCAGTACATGACAACTGAAAACAAACCCTTCCTTCGCAAAGTTTAGCAAAATTATTTTTTTAAAAGGCTTTTCTTAGAGCTACCAGACAGGCCTGGGGGACTAGAAATGAACTTGAAAGTGTGAGGGAGTCAGGCTTCAGTGCGAGACAATAAAAAAAATATTTTTAATCAAACTTTACAACTGATGTAGATAATGGAAATTTTATAAACATGAAATCCAGTGAAACCCAGCAGTTAGAAGTGGATGTGAGAAGCGTGTTTGTTTTCATCCGTCTCCAGTGTAGCTGTGAGGTCATTCCCTAAGGGTTGAGTGAGCTGCTGCCTTCACAAGCATCGCTGCCTGTCTAAACACACGCCCAGGAGGGCACAGCATGGTCAGCTGCCCTCTGCCCCAGGCCTTGCACTCCCTGTGCTTCCTGGTATCATGAAAAAGGATGCTTCCAGAATCATCCCAGATATGTCATTGTGGTTGTTAGCTGCTACTGAGTTGGCCCCCAACTCATGGTGACTACCTGCCCAACAGAATGCAACATTGCCTGGGCCACCCCCATAACGGATTGTGGATTCAACTTTTGTAATCCATAGGGTTTCATTGGCGGGCTTGTGGAAGTAGAGAGCCAGGCCTTTCTTCCTAGGTCATCTTAGTCTGAAAGCTCTGATGAACCCTGTGTAGCATCATAGCAGCAGATAAGCCGCCAGTGACAGAAAGGTGGGAGGTGGCCATGAGGCACATTGATGGGGATTGAAACCAGGTCGGACCATGGTCTCTGGACTTTAAAAATCTTTTTAATTCACAGGCATTCCAACTCACGAAGCAGTTGGAGAAGCAAGCCTGGTCTCTTCTGTGTAGAGAGGGCCTGGTGGCCCGCTAACCCTCCGCTTGCTTTCCCCTCTGCCAGTCTCCTGAGACATCACCCCCAAAGGAAAGGTTCATTGTTTTTGGGGGTGTTTTTCCTAACTGGAGCCATGAAGGAAGTTTGCTCATGAGTGTCAGAGGAGATTGTACTGCATGTATTTTAGAGGCAGTTGTGATTGTACCACTTCTCTGCCCTGTATTGCTTCCAAATTTATATTACGCCCTGCCTTGTCCTCCCCTTCTACCTTGCACGGCTTAATTCCTGACCTTTCCTCTGGTTCATAAGAAATCACTCTCTATCTTAACCATCCATAGAAAGGTGGTCCGTATGTTCTTCCTAACTCACGTCGAAAATAGGAGCAGGGTGTAGGCGGTATGCTTCTCCGCCAGACTTGTGAAAATGCCATGCATTGCTGCACGATTGGGTTGCAATTCAGCGCTGTGATCTAGAGCCCTTAGCTAAGTGCTGATCTCCTACCTGTTACCATTTCCTTTTTGAGCAACCAGAAGAACAACTGGACTTCTTTCGCCTTGGCCAGAGGAGAGAGAGGAAGCAAACACCTTTGACCTCTTATTTCCTATTAGATTGTGAAGCGGAAAGGTAAACATTTAGTGGAATGTGGCCGCTGGGAACAATGACCCCTATTGTGGAATGAATGGATACTGGTTGACTTCCCTTTCTACGCATCTTTTTTTATTTTATTTTTTTGGTGGAGAGACTAAACAAAAGAAAAAGGATGTGCCTTCAGGTGCCCTAACCTCCTAGATGTGAAATGAGAAGGCCCTGTGGAGATTTGCTTTGTGTTTAACTTATGGACATTTTCATAGTAAGAACTGAAGTGTCCTTGGGTTGCAGACTCACTTTCTCAAAATGCTAGCTAATTTTCCTCACTTTTCTAATGGTAGCCAGACAAAGATTTTCTCCTTCCCTCCTACCGCGAAACGCTGATCTCCATCTATCTGCTTATCTTAAGTGTTGCACGGTGAAATTGAAATTATGGGATTAGACCAGTTTGAGCAGGGATGAAGGATTTGCATCACGAGATAAACTTCGCACCAAGAGCTGAAAGTTGGGGGCTGGGCTGCAGTCCCTGACCCCAGCAGCTCTCTGCTTTTCTTCCTTTTTAGGTTTTCCCACTGCGCACCCTTCAGCGAACAATGTTATGTTGATAAATGGCAGTGACTCACGGCAGGCTCTTCCATGCCTTCTCTGCAAAGACTCACAAAGAGTCAAGAAAGCCGATCACAAAACCTTGTAGTGAGCCCCAAAAGAAGGGCCAAAGGCCTCCATCCCAACGGAGGGACAAGCGAATCACCCCGCTGTCTCACTTGGTCTCTAAGTCTTCAATCGTGGGTAAAAAAGAAATTCCAAAACTAGAGAGAGACTTATTTGGGGTTCAATTGACCTCTTCATTCATCCAGCAAATACCTTCTTCACTAAGGACTGTGTCCCTGGGATTGGCTATGCTCATCTCTGGGAAGCGGTGAACTCAAACAGTGTCCCAAACCTTTTGAAATTTGTACGTCAGCAAGCGGTTAAAATGATAGGCTGACGGATGCTGTGACAGGCAGACAGAGCCCCGTGAAGACACCTAGGAAGGGCTTCTGACCAGGGTTTGGGGCAAAAGGGGGGGGGGAACCCTCCAAAGCAAACTTACTGTCAACAAGTTGGGAAGCATTTAGGAACTAGACGAAAGTTGTATGTTTCATCATTGCTACATGGCACCCTGACTGGCTTGTCTCCTCCCTGAGACCCTTCTGTAAGAGGATGTCCAGACTCCCAATTCTTTTTGCTGCCCCTCTACTTTCCCAAGCATGGTGTCTTTCTTCAGTGATTGATCCCTGATAACATGACCAAAGTGAGGTGGAGTCTTGCTCTCTGTGCTTCTAAGAGTGCTCGGTTACCTTCTCCCGAGACGGATCTCTTCAATCTTCCTGCAGTCCACAGTGATGTAGCTGGGGGTGGGTGAGGGCCAGCCCACACTAGCGAACAGTTTCTGAGCAGGTAGCACCAAAATGATTTAAAAAAATTTTTTGCAGTGTTTCAATATAATTTTGCATAAAAAAAAGCCATTCCTGCAGTTTGTTCTAGCAACAAGAGCAATTTTTCTAAGGCCAGTTTGTTGTTGGGTGCTGGCGGTTCGGCTCTACTCAAGGTGACCCCAAGGTCAGCAGTAGACAACACTGCCTGATCCTGTGCGCTCCTCACAAGCATGGCCACACGTGAGCCTCCGGTGACCTGAGAGGACCTCGTAGGACTGCCCGTCCAGGTTTCTGGGACTAACTCTCTACTGGAGTAGAAGGTCTCATCTTCCTCCCTGGAGCAGCGGCTATTCTCAAGCAGCTAACCTCAAGGTTAGCCGCCCAGGAAGGAACCCCCTACGCCGCCAGGGCTCTGGTCTACTTCATCAAGCATGACACCCTCTTCAAAGCCTGATCCCTCTTGATCGCGCGTCGGAAGTCTGTGAGGCAGTCTTGCCACCTCCTCCTTCCAAGACAGAGCTGTTCAGTCTTCTGGCAGTCCCTGGCCCCTTGCATATTCTTGGCTGGCGTTCAAAGGTGTCATTTATCCTCCAGTTTTTCTTTCACATGGTCCCGCATGCCTATGAGGTGATCTAAAGTGCCCTGGCTTTGGTCAGGGGCATCTTGGTCCTCAAAGGGGCATCGTTGAAAGATACCCGCCTTGAAGACACCCTCTGTCTGTTTGGCTGACCTCCCACAGCATGCTCGCCCCGTGACCAAAACAATGCCCGAGATAAGGCTTTTCTTACATTCTTCCTCAGACAAGTTTCAGTATCAATGAAATACGTAAACTTCAACCTGGAATATTAAAAAGCCATTACTATGACTATTGCATCAGTTTCTACTCCCAGGGAGCCCATGTGTCAGAGCACAGCTTGCTCCACAGGGATTTCCATGGCTGGTGTTTCCAAAGTAGATGGCCAGGGCTTTCTTCCAAGGAACTCCTGGGTGCACTTGGATTTCCAACCTTTCAGTGTGTTCATGGCCTGCACCAGCCAGGAACGCCGACCTAGAAGAACATGCGAAGTCTGAAACCCGCGCTTCCAGGTAGTTTTGAAACTCAGTGAGCTCACACGCACCTCAATTCTAA
The DNA here is from genome assembly GCF_050624435.1 of Tenrec ecaudatus. Lineage (NCBI taxonomy): Eukaryota > Metazoa > Chordata > Mammalia > Afrosoricida > Tenrecidae > Tenrec > Tenrec ecaudatus. The sequence goes on from NC_134530.1 coordinate 32,073,090, forward strand.
AGTCACGGATTATTTTAATTTTGCTTATAAGAACAAGAGCAGCTCACACATGTCCTTTTAAGACTAATCAGCTTTTTCCTTCTTCCACGAGGTGGAATACAGTCCTCCACCTCCTGCCACACTCCGTGTTTCCCCTTTTCGATTCCTTAGTCCATGGCTTTTACCTCCCTCTTTTGAAGCCACATCCTCAATGAGGACTGAGGAATTCTCAAGTTACCCTCTTCCTTTCCCCTTATCTTGCACTCGGGCAGTTAGGCAGCTGGGGCCCGGGTACAGTCTCTCGGCTGCTAACTACAAGGCCCGTCTTTGAATCCCCCAGCCGTTTGGCAGAAGAAAAATGTGGCCGCCTGCTTCTGTTAGGTTTTCAGCCTTGGAAATCTGGTGGGGAAGTTTACTGGCAGGTACCCACCCTTACTGTAGCATACAGAATAACATCACTGCCCTAAAAATGTCCTGCGTTAGACCTGTTCATCCTCCTCACTTCCAACAGCAAGCTGCTGCCAACCGCTGATCCATCTCTATAAATCTTCCTTTTCTGGGATGGCGTATAGTTAGGATTCTGCAGTATGTAACTTCTTCAAATTGGCTTCTTGCACTTAGTAACTTGTATTTAATGTGTCTCCACGTATTCTTTTCTGGCTTAACAGCTTTTTTTAAAAAATCACAAAATAGTATCTCAAAGAAGCCTGAGTGGCACTGCTGCCAAGTATTGGACTGTTAACTTCACAGTCTCCGGTTCAAACCCACCAGCTGCTACTTGGGAGAAAGACGAGGCTATCTGTTCCCATGCTCGCCTCAGACACCTTATATAGGGCTGCTATAGCATAGAATGACTCAATAGCAGTGGGCTCTCATTTGGGTTTGGTTTTGGTTAATAGTATGCCACTGTATGAATATGCAATATACTTATTGAAGAATATTTTGGTTGCTTTCCATCTCTACTTGTTAATGGTAAACATTTTCAGGCAGACCAGAAATGATGAATGATTAGTCCAGAGAACCCCATTTTCATCACCTGCCATCAGCTATTATTACCACTTTTCCATGTTTGTTCCCTCCTCCACAGCCCAACCTTTTTTCTTTTAAGAACTGTTTTAAGGCAAATCTTAGACACTACACAGATTTACCCATCAATCCTTAAGTATGTTCCTGTATCAGATAGAACTTTTCTTTTTCTAACATGAGCACAACACTATTTACCAACCTCGCTCCCTCAACAGTAATCCTTTGAGAGCACGGTTTCAGTCCAAGCGTGGTCAGTGCCCGTCTGAGTTACAGGAAACAGGCTTTATCCCAGAACCTATGCAGCTGTGAGAGGAGCAGGGGAAATGAAGTTCCGAAATGGGCCAGCGGCTGTGATGGTCCCCAGCCAGGCAGTGTGAACAGCTGAAGCAAGACCACAAATTGGGCCTTTGAGCCCACAGCCAAGTGCTTCCGGATTGGCAGGGAGTGGTTGGGAGCTATCAGAGTCGGTAGCCCGGAAGGAGAGTTGGGTGTGAACAGGGAGGGCAAGCTGGAATCTGCCTGCCTGCCTGCCATGCACAGAAGCCTAACAGCCTCCAGAGAGTAAGAGCTGCCGCTTCATGAGTATGACTGCTGGGTCTTGAGAGAAGGCGCTGTGGGCCACTCCAAGCCAGCGCTACACAGGGGAAGGGATGGAAGGGAATGCAGTTACTGCTCACCACGCTGACACAGTGCAAACCACCACCGTCAGTCACTGAGGACCCACTCCCTGTTCAGTGTCCAGAATTCATCTATTCAAATCAGTGTCCAAACAAGATCCACCCATCGAATTCGATTGTAATGTTTCTTAATCGCTAACCATCTCTTCTCCTCCCCACCCGTACCGCCTCATGTTTGTTGGAGAATCTGGGGTAATTTGTTCAGCAGAAGTTCTCCACCGAATGATTGGGGCAGGGAATGTATGGATGTGCTTTATACAATTGATGTATGTATATGTATGGATGGTGATAAGAGTTGTATGGGTCCCTAATAAAATGTAAAAAAAGAAAAGAGGAGAAAAAAATGATTAGGGCAGGGACTGTACAGATGTGCTTTATACAATTGATGTATGTATATATATGAACTGTGATAAGAATTGTATGAGCCCCTAATAAATTGTTTAAAATTTTTTAAAAAAATAAATAAATATATAAAAAGAAGTTCTCCACCATCTGAATTTGGCCCATCCTCTGGTAGTAGAGGCTTGGTTGGATTCAAGTTTTTGCTGTTGTTTTCTTTTTGCTTAATTTTTTGGTTCTGGCAAGAATACCTCATAAATGTTTGTTTGTTTGTTTTTAGTTTTTGTTAGTCCCTGTTGAGATTGTCCCCATCTCTTAGGTTGATGTGACTTGGATAAGCAAGGGAACCGCTTCATGGACCACCCATCGCTCAGCTTTTGTAGCTTAATTACTGAGCCTGAATAGCCCCTTATGGGCAAACAATGGATCGATTCCGTTGGCATGATTTCTCCTGCCACCCCTAAGCCTCAAACGTTGGGTTAGTCTGTCTCCACTTTGGTGATTCTGTTTACTGTTTGCGGTTTCTTCTTTCAGCTCCCTGACTGTCCAATTCACAAGTAGTGCCCATCTCATTTTTGACACCAACTGGGCTAGTTCAGTCGATTAGGAAGAGACCACACAGGAGTAGATTCATGTACTCACTGCCAGAGTAGATGAAGTTTCCACTTTGTCATCCTCGGAACCGCCCCAAAGATGAGAGCAGATGCACGCTTCCCAGAGCCCGGCAGTCCCCCATGGACGTCCTACTGGGCCGGTCGACACTGCCCATGCAGGGCCGAGTGTCGTCAGACAGAGAAAGCTCACTTTTGCTCTGCCCTTGGCTTTCTGAACGCTAGGCTTATGCTCACGCTCTCAGAACAAGAATCTGCTCCAGCAGTCTGTGGCTTCTGTGCAGTCGAATGTTGTTGGAATCTACTAGCCCGTGTGCCCCCAAAGCATTGAAGTCCGTTCCACTTTACTTCTCCTCCCTTTGTTCCCACTCAGACCAGGTGTAGACCTGATTGGGAAGGGAACTGGAGAGTTTTCGAGGTTCGCTCGCTCTCCCTTGCTCGCCCCCCCCCTCTCCCTCTCTCTCTTTTTGACGTGTACAGTAAATACACACAAAGAAAAACACACCAGTGTTACCGCCCTGCTCATCAGACCAGTGACAATGTCCAGTAAACCCTTTGTGTTTGTGGCCTCCTCCCCTCCTCTTCCTCCTCCTTTTCCTCCTCCCCTCCTCCCCTCCTCTACCCTCCTCCTCCCCTCCTCCTCCTCCTTCTCTTTCTCCTTCTCCTCCCCTCTTCCTCCTTGTCTTCCTCCCCTCCCTCCTCCTTCCTTCTCCCTCCTTCCTCTTCCCTCCTCCCTCCCTTCCTCCTCCTCCTCCTCCTCCTCCTCCTCCTCCTCCTCCTCCTCCTCCTCCTCCTCCTCCTCCTCCTCCTCCTCCTCCTCCTCCTCCTCCTCCTCCTCTTCTTCTTCTTCTTCTTCTTCTTCTTCTTCTTCTTCTTCTTCTTCTTCTTCTTCTCCCCCAAAGCTTCCCTCCCTGTTCTTTGCCCCTCCCCCTTTGGCCTTTCCATTGCCTGCAAAATTTGCTTCTTTTGTTGTAGGAAACTGTTTTCTTAGATTTTCTTTTCCTTTATAATCATGGTCATGAAATATTTGTCTTGTGAGACTCACTAAGTTTGCTGAGCACGTGTCTTCCGAAATCATCCATGCCATGAGGCGTTTGATAGTTTCATTGTTTTTTAGAAATGTATCATGCCCCTGTGTGTGTACTGGAGTTTATTTATTCCTCTACAGATGGACTCTGGCGGCTTCCATCTGGTTGCCATTATAGAAAGTGCTGTGGCAAACATGGGTCTGCATCTGTGTATATTTTGGTTTTTATTTCTTACGAGTAAATACCGAGTAGCAGAATTGCAGGGTCACGTGGCATTGCTATTCGTATTTATTTAAGGGAGCACCATGCTGTTTTCTAAAGTGGCTGTACAATTCTGACTTCCCGCTGGCAACGTCGAAGTGCGCCACTTTCTCCACATTCTCTCTGCATTTGTTATCTTCTCTTCTTAATTTTGCTATGAATGGCACCTCACTTTACAATTTCTATTTCTCCTATGGCTATTGATAATGAGCATTTTTTCATATGACTTTTGGCCACTTGGATATTATCTTTAATAAATTGTCTATTCGTGTCTTTATATTTTTCTTGCATTGTTTGTGTATTTCTTTTTAAAGTGTTGCCGTTTCTCTCTAGCTTTTTTGAGATTAGTCTTTCACGTGATATGCCATTGCCAGCCCTCCTCCCCCAGTCTCTGGCTTCTCTTCTCGCTCTTTCCATGTGCATAGTTTAAGAGGGTCCCAGTCCTCTATTTGTCTTCTGTGGTGTGGGGAGTTCTCGTTATATTTGTTCGTGTAGTTATGCCTCGTGTTAGGTCCTTAAGTGCGCCCCTCTTTTCTCATTGGTGGTTGTTACGCTCTCGGTTTGTATTAGGTCTTTAATCCGTCTTGAGTCGGCGTTTGCATATGGTGTGAGGTGTGAGTTCCGTGCGTTCTTTCACAGGCGGGGACCTGAATTTCCCAGCACCTTCAGTGAAAAGGCTATCTCGTCCCCCACTTAAGATGTTTTCGTCCTTTAACAAAAGTCATGTATTGTAGGTGCTGGTCTGTATTTCGGGATCCTCTGTTCTAATCCATTTGGTCTACATCTCTTGGTGTACTGTCATCAAGCCGTTTTGATGACCATGGCTGTATAATGGGTTTTAAAATCGGGGAGTGGGAGACTTCCTACTTCATGAGTTTGTTTTGTTTATCCTGGGTTTCTTTCCTTTCTATATGAAACTGGTGATTAGCTTTCCCATTTCTTTGAAGAATTGTGCTGTGACTTGGATCAGAATTGCATTGGCTTTATGGAATGAATGAATGAATGCTTTTGGTAATGTCGACACATTAGCTATATTAAGTCTTCTTATCTGTGAGCATGGGATATTCTTCCATTTATGTACGTCTCTTGGTTCCTTGTGGAAGTGTTTTATAGTTTTTTTTGTATAAGTCTTTTGTTTCTCTCATTTGATTTATTAAGAAGGATTTTATATTTAGGGTGGTTATTGTAAATAGTATTTTTTAAATTTCCTTTTTGAAATTCTCTTCATGAAGATACAAGGATCCAACCGATGCTTTTATGTTGATCTTATAGCCTGTTACATTGTCAAAAATTTCCATTAATTCCAGCGATTCAATGGAATGCTAATGGCCATTGGGCTTTCTTGTTTCTTGAGCCCAACAGTTCCAGCTAGGCCATTTCCCCATCAGGGAAGAGAAATCAAAGCACTGGGTTTCCCCAATCTCCATCTCTGCCACCCGATTCCTGATGCTCTGGAAAGCCCATGTATTTGAAGTTGTCTATCCTGACTGACTCGATACCCTTTTATGTGAATGCCTGATACTGAGTTTGTGTAGGGACTGTGATGCCACCGTCATATGAAGGTGTGGATCAATGGAGATTTTCATTGAAAAGAAAAATCATGTTTTTGTAAAGAACTCATGGATCCCCACAACTACATTTGTGGATCAGTGTTCCCTGGTTTAGATCTAACAGAGACACAGGGGTTTGGACAGAGGATGTATACTTGAGAGCAAGCAGGCCCCCTTCCAGGCAGTCACGCCAGAGCCGGCGGGGCTGTGTTCCTGTGTTACAAGTTAGAGCTTAATTCAAGCAAAAGGGACTGCAGTGCAAGGCTCCCCGGGTAGAATGGGTGTGGCATGGAGGCGTTGGAGTTGACAAACGGAATGGAAGTAAGGCAGATCCGGAGGGCTGGCTGCACACACCTCCACAGCCTCAGGGGTGGAAAGCACTTGGAGTTGTCACTCCACCGGCCTGTTCCATACAAGGAAATCCGGTGCTGTTAAGAAGGGAGCATGGGAATGGCATTGGAAACTCGACAGCTCTCCACAGCGGCAGGTAGGACAGACGGGTTAGTTCACTTAAAGTCAAGCGCCCGGCAGCTTCCTTTCACTATGAAGGAAAAACAAGCAACAACGACAAGCAACGGGCTTAAAAAAAATAAGCCTGAAACCTTGAATAAAAGGGAATAATTTCTCCTCTAAAATCTGGTTCTATAAACAAATACCACTAATGGCCAAATTGGGGTGTTTGTGTTTAACTTCTCCACCGACCACATTCCAAGAGCAGATTTACAGTCACTGGTGGGGAATGTTTCAGAGAACACTTGGGGTCAAGGAAATGTGCTCATTTGCGTTTTTTAAGCCCAGGAATGTATGTTTCTACAGCTGTTGACTTACCCGCCCCTCTGGGGATAGGCAGGCGTCGTTCATCTTGGCCGAGGTACAGCCAGGCTGACTGATTCTCTTTGGTCGCAGAAATTACGGCCTGCCTGGTTCAGTACATCTAACCAGAGTGGGGCTGGGGAAAGGCCGTCGACTCTCATAGAGGGTGGAGTTGGTTACATGTTGCTCAATTTGGAGATGTGAAATATTGGTCATAAAGGGGTTGGGGAGGAAATGAAGATTGCCTTGGTGTGCCAGAGGGTCGCATCACAAGGATGGTAGAAATTGTCTGCTTCCGTTTCTATTTTTAAAAACAAAACAATGATTTAAATGATTTTAACTTCCAAGTAGAACAGTCCGGAAGACACCCCCCCCCTTCCCAGCGGTTAGTGAGCAGCCAATGGTGCCAACGACCCCACAGTCGGTGAATCTTCCTCTGATCCCTACGAGCACTTGTGGCTGTGAGGTGCCATCCAGCCCATTCCCACTTGTGACGAGTCCATGGAACACAGGACAGGGTGGGACTGCCCCAGAGGGTTTTCTTGGTGGTGACTTTGACAGAAGCAGATTCCCAGGTCTTTGCTCCTACTGTCACGGGTAGGTGCAAACTGCCAACCTTCCAGTTAGCAGCCGAGCACCGTTGCACCCCTAGGGTTGCATAGGAACAGGTAGTATGCAGTTTAAATGCATTTCCACTGTTTCATGTATGCCCACAGCGAGTCTCTGGGCAAAGGACACCTAAGGGACACCAGTCATGCACATGAAGCCTAATGAGAGAGGGGAATCCGCCAACACATAATCCTCACCAGATTTTCTCAGTTGTCCTCATCTGATCCACGTTAAGCTGGTCTGATGTTGAAAATGAAAACTGTGACGGCATCCCAGTGTGCTTGTCCCTTGTTCGGAGTTCCAGCCACCGACACCTGCGTCGTGTTATCTGCCAACGAGGGCTTCCGGCTAGCCGTTGGAACCCTCTCTTCTCATCATTTAGAAGCAAAACGCAACACTGATTGCTGTATGAAACCCCCATCATTGAAACTCAGTGTTTAACCTGCGTGCCTCCTGAACCTGTGTTCAGGTCAGCGCCTCATTCCCTCAGGGAATTGGCTTCCGGCTAGGAAGTTTGCATAACGCTGCCCCTGTATGCCGCACTATGTTTGTGAATGCATTGACAGCACATATAAGAAGCACATACCAAGGGCTTCGAAAAGCTGGTGGAAAATGGGATTAAAGATAATGGGCTATTCTGCCCCCCTCAAACTCCCTAAATCCCTTTCATGGGTGACATGTCCCCTGTCAAACCTTCCCTGACCTGTTCGACGTGCTATGTCCCCATCTGTCAGTAATTGTTCCTACTGCTGGTGCAGGATTGTGCGTTCACCTTCCCTGCCTCTAACACTTGTGTTCCTCAACGCTGATCCCTGGTGGCCCCAGGTGCGCAGATTACACCCGTGCTCCACAGCGTTGTCCAGGCTTTCAGAAGTAGACCACCAGGCCTGTCTTCGGAGGCGCCTCTGGGTGAGTTCTATTGGCCAACTTAGTGAAGCACTTGACTGTTTTCGCCAGCCAAGGACTCCTGCAGGCCGGCGTCTGGTTGTTGTTTGGTGCTAGCGAGTCAATTCTGACTTGTAGCGGCCTTCTCGGACAGAGTGGGACTGCTCCCAGGGGGTTCTCGGGTTCTCTTTATAGCTCAGCAAAAGCAGATTACCGACTCTGTCTCCTATGGAGCTGCTGCGTGGGCTCAAGCCGCCAACCTCTCAGGTCATAGCCAAGTGCTTAATTGTTGGACCACTACACTTTGTAATGTCAAATTAAAAATGCGCATAAAGCTATGACATTTACATGCCTTAAAGTAAGCAACAAAACGAAGACAAGAACATATTTTAGCACGCTTTTCTGTACCCCAGCAAAAATGAGTGATTGTGGATGATGATTCAGGACTTAATCATGCCCGGGAATTAGCATGTTGAACCTCAGTTATCAGTGCAGAGGGATGCGGACATAAGAACATTGGATGCAGTCTGTCTAAGTGATAACTAAACCAAACCCACGGTATAACTTGCAAGGTTTTATTTTATTTTTAAAGTTAATCTTGATTTTGGACTTGTTTCCTTATAATTTATATCCATTTCCAGACAAAGAAACCTTTTATTCCTGTTAGTTTTTAATATATTTTTGGCTTGATTCTCGATGATTACAGTTTCACTCGAGTTGTATATCTTGTGCAGTGTTCTGGAAACCAAGCTCAGCTGAATAAGTATGAAAACAGATAACGGTTAAAGGAGCTCTTTAAAAGACCCATGATTGATGAGCGCTTTTCCTTTCTAAATAGCAATCGCCCAGGTCACGCAGAAGGCAGAGTTAATAGGTAGCTATTATGTGAAACCACAAGGAACGTTGGATTTTGTGGTGTCGGGTTCCCTGACCTCACTGCCAGCATCAGACTTAAATCTTTTTTGTGGTTTCAGACTCAGAAATGTACTCTTTCCATAACCCTCCTTGGATGAGTTATCACAGAAACAAGCTTCCAGGATCGCCTTCACGAGGACAGCTCTGATTCAGAAGCGTCGTTGGAAGCTTACAGTGGTTCAAACAGACCCCAGACCATTGACACGTGGGGAGCAGATGTTGAGATTCTGATATCCCAGAGCCTAGACAGTGCTCCCAGGCCTGCGCTGTCAGCCTAGCCGCACTCCAGCCTGGCCACACTCAATACCACGAATTCCAATGTATTGCTACTTATGGACCAGACTAAGCTCTGTCCACAGCCCCCGAGAGCACCGATGTTTACATCATGATGCTAGAAGACGTCTCTGTTCCTTTAAGGACCCGTCTTCTCTTCAGTTCTAACTGCACTATTTCTCTTTCACCCTCTGCCTCCTTTCATCTAGATGCCTCTTTGATCTTGGTTCCCCTCTAGAAGCCCTGGCCCTGGCCACACCCAATACTGGCATTGCTGTGCACACAGAAGGCACTGGAAGATGGTGTGCTGATGCAGACCCAGTCTGTGTTGAGAGGAAGATGCGACTTCACCCAGCTTAATTACTCTAGAACCCAAATGCTTAGAACCTAGAAGCTAGCGCCTGCCTCCTAGGGTGCAGTGAGTTACTTACTATGGCCCTCTTAGCTCTGCATGGTCTTAGGCCTTCCACAAGATGGTTGCGTGGGTCTATGTAAATAAGGTGCTTATGGACCCCCAAGGGGATTGAACAACATTGCTAATAATGCAAATAAGGTGGGAGTGGGGCCATGTAAATAAGGCAAACACAATTCTAACTAGGGGATCAGTCTTACCTTCTCATGAGGCTTTAAGTGGACCATCCCAGGCTAGGAGAGGGGACCTCACTGCCACTTCAAAAGATGAGCCAGGAATGGGGACCTCTTTGATTCCGGAAGCAGAGAAAGAACAGCATGGCAGAGAAATGGCGGTGGCAGAACCAAGAGACTGGTGCTGGGCTTCCAGGCATACTGAACGAGGCAGCTGTAGTGGACATGACATCCCATAGAGCAAGAGAACTGAGCACTGACTGGCAAGAGGCTCATCAGTGGAGTGGGGTGCCCCTGGGCACTTGCCAGCAGAGCTGAAGAGCTTTGTAGCACTTGGCCAAGCAGGACTGTTGTAGTGACATAATTTCGTGTCAACTTGAAGACATAGAAATGTAGGAGTCTGTTGATCAGCTAACAGCCTGATGGTATCTCCTCGTGGCCTTGTCATACGAGGGTCCTGGGGACCCACCCACCCCTTCTCTGCCTCCACCTTCTGTTGATGAGCCGTGCCGAGGCCTGCGTGAACCCTGAGATGTGGCCACCACCATTGGATCCACACTCACTGCTCTGTGATCTTCCCGCATCCTGCATGGTCGTACGTGGCTGCGTGAGTAGGGAGAGGTCCTTATGGGCTCGTATCAGACTTATGGACTTGAGTTGGACTGGGCTGGGATGTTTTAATGATGCACGATTACTCCTTGATTTAAAGCTCTTTAGTCAACCCACCCTAACACAAAGGCCAAGGCCAGGCCTGAGTAGGGGCCAAGGGCTGAGAAAGGAGACCTTTCTCAAGGGGGCTAAAAGGAGCTGAGGGACTTGCCCTGCACAGAAGAAGAGTCTTTGCCTACATGCTTTCTTATCCAGCTCCCAAGGTGTAGCTACCTCCCTAAATCACCCACGACTGTGAGTATTGTCTGTGAGAACTGGGTGTCCATTACAACAAATTATCAAGCGGAGATGGAGAGAGGACCCCAGAGGGGACTACGAAACGAGTATCAGAATTGGCCAAAATGTTTGAGAGTGGAAGTATGCTTGACCACCACTTCATAGAACTTGGCCGTGCACTAACGATGGTCTCAGTTCTCTCTCCTTCCCCTTGTGAAGTCAGATGAGGATGTCAGGTGCTACTGTGTCATGTTTACCTGTCAGCAATTCGCAGGACGGCAATGTTTCTCTCTGCTGTGCATTGGGTCGCTATGAGTTGGAACCAACTTGACGGCATCTGAGAACTATAATACCAAATAATTCCTTGGGAGATTCTTTATAGGAATATAGCTATTCACATTTAAATTAAACAATTTAGCTAGTTAAAAGCTATAAGCTGTTTCATATTTGGCTCTATGATCATTTTCTTCTTACTCTGTTAACTGTGTATGAGTGTGAAACTAGAAATAAGGTATTTGGGGTGGGAAGAGCATTGAGAGGGGTATACTCAGAGGGGCAACTGGCAAGCAGTTGAGCTTGTCTGTCTGACTTAAAGGGGAATAGGATTGGGTGAGCTGTTACCATGGTAACATCTCTGCTGAACACTTTCCAGTTCACAAACATCATATGTGATTATTTGCTGCTTCGTATGAACTCTCCAGGGCATGTCGTGTGGAAAGTAGCATGTCTGTTTTAGGGATGATAAGATTGAGCCTCAGTGAGGCCAAACAGGCTCCCCCAAATCACATAAGCTGCTGGCGAGAGCCAGCGTCAGGATCCCTGGCTCGCAAAGGGAAGAGGAGGCGAGTGCTCTGAGCGGTACAGTGTGAAGGAGGAATTGGGGACAATTCCTACAGTGTCTAGATGATACTGCACAACTTAAAAAGTTTCCCCTAGAGAGCACCTGGTTCCGGCTCCTTCCCCCCCCCCCCCCCCCCACAGCACATCCAGGTCTGTGCTCCGTGTCACTGGAGCTGGGGGCTGTGCCCCTGTAACATCACTCCTGACTCATGAGTATGACAGTTTGTACACCTCCTCTTTCAAAACAACAGGTATTTTCATAGAACTCAATCCATTCACTTCCTTTCTGTGTGATTTTCAAAAAAGTTTGAGAAAAACACGTGGTAAAAGAAGCCATTCCGTTTGGCTTTGCTCAATCATTTAGTTTTGAGATGACAGAAGGGCAGCATATGAGGATGGGAGGTATGGCCCCCATAAGAGAATTCTTTTAAAAAGCTATGTATTTATTTATTCTTTTTACAAAACAACCTTATCACCTTCAAAGTACTCTCCATCACACTTAATACATTTGTCAACTCTGCGATTCCGTTCTTGGGAACACTTTCCAAGCGCCTCTATTTGAATGACTGACAGCACCTCCCTCGGTTTGTTCTTCACCTCCTCTATGATGTCACATCGCTGTCTTTCCATGTCCCCCTTCATTCTCGGAAACAAAAATAAGTCACATGGAGTGAGGTCAGGTGAGTAAGGTGCGTGGGCAAGAGAGGCACACTGTTTTTTACCAAAAACTGGCGAAGTGAGATGGCTGCGTGAGCAGGTGCATTGTTGTGGTGGCAAAACCAGTGCCCTGTCTGCCACAAATCAGGCTTTTTTGTCACACACGTTACTCATTCTTTTCAGAACCTCTACGTAGAAAGCCTGATTAACAGTCTGACCTGGTGAAATGAACTCCAAATGCACTATCCCCCTCACATCAAAAGCACACACGCATCGGGTTTTTTTGGGGGGAGTACCCCCTCATATACCCGTGGTGGTGGTTCTCCTCAAACTGGGACAGCAAGGACCACCAACATCTTGAGCCCAGATAAAACCAGGAGAGAGGATTTCCACTGAACTATGATTCACGAGCGCCACCCCTCTGGCACGTTGTTGCCTTGATGCGTTGCTGTGGCGTTGGAAGCAAAAGCATCAAGTATTTCAAACACTAGCAGAGCCACTGACGGCGAACAGACTTCTGTGGAACTTCCAGGTGAAGACAGACAGTGCCTGGCAGGTTACGTCTGGGAATCAGCCAAGGAAAACCTCACGGAGCTCAGCAGAGCATTGTCCAACAGGCACAGGGAGCCCAAGCCTAGCAGTGACCGCGAAGATGTCCCGGCACAGACACATGTCGATGTACTACACAGAAGGTTGCCACCAGTTGGAGTGGATTCCATGGGCACCACCACACCGTGATTGATGGAGCAGCAGCACACATCGGCATGAGGACGCACAGAGGCAGGAGTACCACTTCACGTACAGACCTGGGCAGACTTAGGGAGGGGCCATTTCTGTGAACAGGCCCTGGGGAGAGAAGGGCAGGGACAGTTAGGCTTTTATAAGAAGCACTTGGTTTCTGCCTACCCCTTTTCTTACTTCAGTTGGACTCATAGCAGGGTTCTTACTGGCTGTACCTGAGGGGGTTCAAAAAATGCTGATGCCCAGGCCTCATCCCAAACTCTCCCAAGTTGACTCAAAGATGTAGCCGGAGCAGAGAGCCACTGAGGTAGACCGAGCCTCCTGGCCCATCTCACTCCTCTAGGCCTGGCCCCCACCTTAGAGCAGTGGGTTATCTAATTAGAGCCTTTGGGAGAAGAAACAGGGCTTCACCCCCGCCTCTCTCCTTCTGCACTTTGGGATCTACTGGCTTTCAGCAAACAGGTGTCCCGTCACCTTTCACCCACTTGGGGAAGCGACCATTCCCTGGCAGAGCTGAGTGGGTGAACTTAATTCTAGGGCGCAACCAAAGGATGCTGCCTGGGCCCGCAGACAAGCCACCTTCTCCAGACAGCCCCGAGAGTTGAAAGGAGGAGTATCTTTGTTTTCATCTCTCTGACTAGAGCCTCCATCTCCCAGTGCTTCGTGCTTTCTCAGGAGAGGTCCCCGGGGGTTCGGTGGAAGAATTCTCCCCTTCCGGGCTGAAGGCCCAGGCTCAGTTCCTGGCAGTGCCCCTCACGCACAGCCCTACCCATCTATCCGTGGACGCTTGCATGTTGCTATGGTTCTGAGCAGATTTCAGCACCTCTTCCAGACGAGGGCAGACTGGGAAGAAAGGTCGGTCTGTGCATCGATGGCTGACAATCAACCCGTGACCACCTTATGGGCCACAGTGGCCCAGTTTGCAACCAGCCATGGAGATGGTGCGGGTCCAGGCAGCGTTGCCCTCTGTTGTACCTGAGGCTACTCCGCTCAGTGCCAGCGGATGACAACCGCCACTTCCTCAGGACGCTACCGGCTGCTGTACTCCATCAGAATGAAGGCGCAACCAGCCATCGGGGAGGACGGGGACAGGACGTCCCAGAACCAAGGGCTTCCGCAGTGACCACAAGGAATTTCCAGGATGATGGCGAAGGGAGGTCCATTGAGAATGATACGTGCAGGTGAAGGGGCAGAATTCATCTGGGATTCTGCATCCACCACCAGAGCAGACAGATGACCAGAGGGATTTAACCTTGGCGAGGGAGAGGGGGTGGGAAGACTCCGGACCGGGACAGATAGCACTTGATCTAACTATGAAACAGCTGGCAGCTTTAGGACAGACAAAGAGTGGTCACAGAAAGGAAGTGCGGTTGATTACTTGACTCAGCAGTGAGCAATGCTTACATGGTCCTAATCGTTAAATACTGCATCCTGATCTAACCAAAATAATGATGTACTCATGTAAGGAGACTGAATCCTCAGTGGCCATAATGCGAAGATAGTAAATGACGTCTCTAAGGATTACTCAAGACAGAATGGCATAGCTATGCTGAAGAATATGGGGTCAGTATCAGAAGAATGTGCCAGAGGAGTTGTAAGTGCACAGGAAGTTAAGTGCAGGGTATGCACTCTTGTTTTGCTTCTGCCTTTGTAGCAACCTTTCAACACCTGCTGTGAGCTGCCATCAACTCAGACTCACGGGGACCCCATGCACAGCCCTCTGCTCCTGTGCATACCCCCCACACCCCATGGGTGGTTGTGGAGCAGTGTTTTCTTGTGGTTCAGAGGGGATTCTCAGTCTAAGTTTCAGAAGTGGGTCGTCAGGCCTCTTCTAGTTCATTTTAGTCTGGAAGCGCCACTAAAACCTGTTCAACATCAGAGACCTTCTTGGCCAACACAGAGAGAGAGAGAGGAAGGAGGAGGAGGGGGAGGAGGAAGAGGAAGGAAGGAAGGAAGGAATTGAAAAGGCAGTTTGCATTGTCGGTTTCTAACTCCAGCTAAGCTTTCTCAGAAGCAAGTCTAACCCGATATAAGCCCCACAAAGAACTTCTTCCCCTTTATACTTCTGGCATATAACCAAACTGTGCATATTCTAAGCTTCTAAATAGAACTTACTGTTAATAACACAAATGATAATTAATAGACTGAAAATTCCATCATGTCATTAATAGCAGAATATGCTAATTCTGTCAGCTCATTCCAGATAGAATAGTAATTTAAGCTTAATCCTACATAAGAAACAGGAGAATTCTTCTGGTTTCTGTCATTGCGGTGCAACTTGAAGAACCACCACCGGGTAGATTTACCTTCTACAGCTGGTGCTTGCTCCCCAACATAGCCTCAAAGCCTGCTCGATTTCTAAGAGGAATTAGGAAGGAAGACCTGACGATTTACTTCTGAAACCCAGCCAATGAACACTGGATCCCAATGATCTGCTCTCCGTCATGGGAACGGCACAGGTGGAAGCAGCATTCCAGCCCCTTGTGCCGTGGGCCTGACTCTAGCAACACGCTCCGATAGGATATACTCCACCAGGATGCAGGCGAAATCAACAACCGGCCCCAAGCCCACGCTGCTCGCTCAGTCCCGGAGGAAACCGAGTCACGGCACCTCGCACTTCTTTGAATCAGATCCTTGGTCCATTTGAAGCTAACTAGCAAGATTTTTTTTAAATGGTATCTAAAATGTGAACAATCCTTTAGCCACATTTTAAGGCTAATTTATTTTCAAAGGGATTTTGAAGTGGCTTACGGTAAAATAATAATAATGGAAAACAGTGAATCATCAGTACCTCAGTAAAAAACAAAAAACATTAAAATACTAATCAAGTGCTGAGTATAGGCAGGCATACCCCAACGATAGTATGGGTTCAGTTCCAGACCCCAACAATAAAATCATATCTCCATAAAGCCAATCGCAAAGGTGTTTTTGTTTCCCTGTGCATATTGAAGCTATATTTACACTACACTGTAGGAGCCCAAATGGACCTGTGGGAGGCGGGGCAGGTGTTGGGCTGCTAACCTCACAGTCAGCAGTTCAAACTTTCCAGCTGCTTCTTAGGGGAGAGAGAAGATAGTCCCAGAAACCCAATACGGGGTGCTTATGAGTCAGAATTGATGGCATTGGATTTGCTTTGGGTGAAGTGATCTATCAAGTGCAATTGCCTTATAAAAAGTGAACTATTATGAGCATTACCAAAATGCGACACAGAGATGCACATGCGGTTGGAAAACAGATGCCAACCCAAGGACCCAACACGGGGTTGCCACAAATGTTCCATTTGTGAAGCTCAACGCAGCGAAATGCAATTGAACAGTTGCACTCATGCACGTGCAGCTTCTGCTGCCACCGCGCAGCATTGACTCGGTCTCACCGGGTGGCTGGTGCATCGCTGTGCTGCGGACGCTGTGCTACCAGCATTCCCATCCCAGCAGGGCCACGCCTGGGAGACACATTTCCGTGGAGCTTCCAGACTGAGACAGACTAAGAGGGAATGCCTTGTGATCCATTTCTGAAAATTGGCCAAGGGAAACCTGTGACCATTGTCCAGTAAAGGGCTGGGGGATGAGCCCCTAGGCTGGGAGGAACTATACAATCAAGAGCCATGACCGTGAACTCCAGCAGACGAATGCCGTGAAGCTGGCACAAGCCTGGACAGCATTTCATTCTCTTATACGTAAGGTCACCATGCTGTGCTGATGCAAGGTCACTTGACACAATTACTGCTCTGGGTCACTTGTAGTAGAGAACTTAGGTTAAGCAAAATCACCCCATGGGACACAGGTCTTTCGTCTGAGATCTGGGACATGCAGGTCTGAGAAGGAACGATGGGGGCTCCTATAGAAACGCTGACTCAGTGATTAGGGCAAAGAATGTATGGATGTGCTTTATACAGTTGATGTATGTATATGTGTGGATTGTGATAAGAGTTGTATGAGCCCCTAATAAAATGTTTTTTAAAAAAAGAAGAATGACACAGACCTCAAAAAAAAAAAAAAAAGAAAGAAAGAAAGAAACGCTGACTCAAATCAGAGAGAAGGCCAGTTTGTCAGGAGGGACAGGCCAGCTTTCAGGAGAATTTGTCCCGCCGTTTTGATTCCTAAGTGACCAGCAGCATGATGCATGATAATGTTAACCAGACCGTTACTAAAAATTCTACACATTTTCATTTTCTATCAACATTTGCTTCGAAAGAAAACACCAGACCGAGTGGCTGCTGCATTTTGGTTAATTAACAAAAGCAGATCTGGCGCATGAAATGGATTGGAGCAGGGAAGTGGCCTGCGTTGGAATGAGTACACGACTCGCTGTGCCTTAAATTGGCATCTTTCTATTTGTCCTTCCCTTCAAAGCTGACCCAAGACTAGGCCAGATGTGCTTTGTATGTTTATACATCATTTAATTGCTCGATTTAAAAAACAAAAAATAGCTCCTCTAAAAATAAATGTAGTATCCTACTTGGTGTGATTGAAATAGGATATATGTATTAAACTCCAACTTTTAAAAAACAACTAAATAAAACAAAACAAACAAGAAAAGATTATAAGTAAGTAAATAAATACACATACGGTGTTTTTATGATGGCAGATTTGGGGGTGGGTAAGATAGAACCCTTTTTGTTCCTTTCTTTGAATTGGCAGAGAAAATCTGATACCCGAATGGTTAAGATTGAAGGGTCTGGTCCCCTTCCTGTCCCGCTGACTAAAAGAGGTCAGCTGCCGTCACGTGGACCCTGCCTTATGCTGACCCCATGTAGAATAGAGCTGCCCCATGGGGTTTTCAGTGGGTGATTTGTTTTGGAAGCAGATTGCCAGCCCTTTCTACTGAGGCCCCTGGTGGCGGGGGGGGGGGGTGCTCAAACCTCCAACCCATGGGTTGGCAAGTGAGTGCATTAAACAGTTGCACCATGCAGGGACCCCATGATCAGGACCCAGAACAATGGTGGTCATGCAGCTCGTTAGCTCCAGAGCTGGTTCTGTGACTCAGGTCTCTATCAGTTAAGTGATATCCCTGACCCATCCACTAACAACATTACTGCTCTGGGCCAGGTCCAATTCTAGGGCACTCATTATTCTGTAGGAGGTGGGGGGCGGGGCACTGCCCAGAAGGAGGAGACCACGTGACTGGCCTGGACAGGCTGCCCAGATTGCCATCAGCTTGACTTAAGCAACCTTCCTGCCTGTTGGGAATGTGTCTGATGTCGGGGTCTGCAGGGTTAGCTTGTGGAAAGCTGCCATTTGGCGTGACCACAACCACCCGGGGAGAGGAGAGCTGTGGGCAGGACTACATGTCAATAGTAAAAGGACTCCGAATTTCTGATCCCTGCCCGTCTTGACACCCCCCGCCCCCTCACCCATCCCCCACCCCATCTCTAGACAAAACAACAACAAAGCTTTCTATAACTCGGTCTAAAAGGAAAGTCTTGTTACACTTCCCGTTGGCCTACACAGCTTCGTGTCAAGAATGGACTTAGGGGAACAGCCGCAGAGCTGTCAGCAGATTCCTGGCTGTTATGAATGTTGTCTCTCCAACCCCTTACCTCCGCCCCCAGGCCAGCTCTGACATTTCTAGTGGGTGGGTGTTTATTTTGCCTGGTTGGTCAGAGCATGGGGCACTTGTGGTTTGAAGTGTTTGGGGTTGCGTTTTATTTTGTTTTGGTGAGAGGTGGGAAACGGTAAGATACTAACGCTGAGGGTAAGAGGCTACTGAAGCCTTGTAAAGGCCTTTCCTTTTCTGCAAGCAGCTTTCTGATGAGAAGCTCCCTCTGGGAAGGTGGCTGACCTCAAGATGCTCAAACACCTGGGCAGCAGCTCTCAAGCCAGCCACTTCTAGACTTTCTCCGTCGCCTGAGGACAACGGTTCGTGGGCATCTTACAGTTGCTGAGTTGCCAGGAGTGCTGGTGGGCAACCGCTGCCCCCACAGTTCCCAAAGGCAGTGAGCGGCACGCACATGACTGTCTAAGCAAGGATTCGATGCTGGGAGAGCGATGACTTATGCAGCAGACTCTGCCTTTAGGGTGCTACTGCTGTTGGTGCCCCCCCCCCCCCCGGGAACTAATCCTTTTCTCCTTAGGCCGCCTCAGCCTGGGAGCTCTGCCGAAACCCTGCCACCAGGGATGCTCCTGGTGGTTTTGCAGTAACCGTAGAAGAGCTCCCTTCTGGCATCAGCGACACGGAAGCCACCAGAGTGCCACCAACCAAGGGGTGGCTCTGAGGACAGGCCGCCCACAGAAGGGAGACCTTGCAGTAGACGCGAGCGCATCGGGCAGAGGCTACACCCGTGCGAAGTGTTCAGTGGTTCTGCTGTTTGAGGCGGAAAAACAAATCTCTGTTTTTAACAAAAGATGGACGTCTGCCCTTCTGATCTCAAAACCACTCACCGTAGATTGTATCAGAGTTTACGTTCTGAACACTCGGTTCGCTGAAGGCTACAGTTTACAGTGGCCGCCACTCAACCTCCATTGAGTTCTTACTATTCATTGATTCAAACTGTGG
This sequence comes from Tenrec ecaudatus, assembly GCF_050624435.1. Lineage (NCBI taxonomy): Eukaryota > Metazoa > Chordata > Mammalia > Afrosoricida > Tenrecidae > Tenrec > Tenrec ecaudatus. The sequence continues at coordinate 32,092,259 of NC_134530.1, forward strand.
AAAGCTTTGCCCTCGGGCAAAGTGTGTTTGGAAGTGAATTACTACCACTACCCCCACCGCTGCCACCACTGCCCACCCCAGCCCGGGAGGAACAGGCTCCCCCCAGGGACGTGCCTGGGTGTGTCCTTAGTGAAAATTGGGGCTCTAGGGTTGCATAGTCACCAACCAGACACTGCGTGCTTGGGGAGAGGACCCTGAACCAATCTTGTCAGCTTTTCTAATCTAGAACAGGATACGTACCTAATCAGGGACCCTTGCCCACTTCAGTGGTCCTGACTGCATTGTGACAAATTGGTCTGCTGCCGGGCATGATTGTGTGACCATGTCCCTTGTTCTCACAGGACTGAGAGTCCTTAGACACCTTTATGGCCTCTTGCTGACGGTCCCCTGGTCTGGATGAGTTGCTTTTGTCTTGCCTATGTCCTGGCAAAGATTTAATGAATGGGAAGTGAACCTCTATACGCTGTCTTGGATTTGGGAGTCTCGTTTTCCCTAAAATAAGACGACGAAGAAAGAACTTTCTTGTACTATGTCTTGGTAAAGGATATTTATATATTTAATAGTCTAAGATAGGGGGGAAGAGGTAAATAGCAAAACTTTGATTCTTGGAAAAGAGGCATCTTTTCATCTTTTTGACACTAATTGGATGCCAACAATGGTTTTAGAAATTTGTATTCTCAGCTCTGCTCAGGATCAATATGTCCTCACTGCATCTTCCGAAAGCCTGCCCAGATGTCTCGGATGGAATTGTCTAGACTGGAGTGGATTTTTTAAAAAAGTTTAAGGCAGTGTAAAGTTTGCAATAAGACAAGTGCAGTGCGAATTAGCCACTGCCCACTCAAAACGTGATGCGGGCAGCTCGGGGCACGGTGAAGCCACTGTGTTCACAGGAGGCACCGTTTAGAGCGAGAGGGTGAGAAAGGTGTTGGCCAGCTCGCAGAAGGTAGTCAGTGCCCCTGAGGTGCACGTGTAGAAACTGTTGCATTGCTGTGTACATTTTCAACAACAATAAAAAAGTTAAAAATCAGTGAATTAGCAAACAGCTGGTGGTGTGTGGGTGGGTGTGTACGGTGAAAATCTCTGTAATAGCACATAGGCCATCTCGGCAAAATCCAATGACATTGATTACATTCTTTCAAGTACACACCTATTCTTGCCATTTGCTCCCAAACCATCCCACCCTCATTAACGTAAATGGAATGCTCACTAAATGAATAGCTTCTTTTGTGGTCCGTTTTGCATCTACTCTGTGTACCTTGCCAGGCCTCTGTGGTTCCTGGAAGTCTGTGAAGACGGGGAGCTGGAGGTATAAGGCCCACATTTGCCCAGGCCAGGACTGGAACAATTGGTTTCAGTCTCCCTGCCTCTCTTGGAATGTGGTTTGGTGGGGGAGGAGGGAGGCGCCTGTGGAGCTCAGCACAGCTGAGCAAGTTAGGGCTCTGAAGTGCCAAGGATCCTCTGGAAGCTCCCGCCCCATCACTACTGCCTCCTTCCTGTGGCCCTGAACAGCCCCCTCTTCTTCCTCTTCCTCTGTACTAGCCGTTCTGCTGATCAGAACAATAGTTCACACACACACACACACACACGCACACACGCACCTGCACACCGCTGCTGCCCAAATCCACCCCCGGCCTCCCATGAGCATCACAGCCTGTGCAGCTGCATTGGAAAGGGTTCCCGGGTAGCACTAACAGTTAAACACTCAACTATTGGTCCAAAAGGTGGGTGATTTGAACTCCCCCCCCCCTCCAGGCTGTGTTGGAAGACAGGTCTGGCGATCTGCTTCTTAAAGGTCACGCACAGCCTTGAGAACTCTGCGGAGCTCAGTTCCGCTCTGCTCCCACAGGGTCACCAGGAACCCAAGTCTGGACACAGAGGATAGAGGATCTAGCTCCGGGACCTAGAGGGCGGGCTGACCTCTGCTGGAGGGCAGTTCCCTTGATCAATCCGCTGATGAAGACGGTGTGAGCCCCTCTCTCCAGGCCATTCTCGGATGACCCCAGCAGCCTCACTGTTGTCCACACTGACTGGCGCCAACATTCAGTAGTGTGAGCAATTAGATTACGAAATCTAACCTGCTTTAACTTATACTTTGTTTCCTGGGCGTATATGACTGTGACTTAATCTTCAAAAGTCTCTGGGCCTGTGAACCCTTAAAGTACTCCAGCTGAGGTCAAGTCTGCCACAGCCGACAGCAGACCTTGTGCCTTACTCTTATTGGCATGGAAAGTCAGGCATAGGATGATTAAGGAAGCTATCCCCAAATCTTTTTAATAAGACTGCCATGAAAGAAAGCAGGAAGCAAGGAAGCTTTGGTCTTTGGGGAAATGAGAATGTTCTCATGTGGTGCAGACAGTTAAGATGCTAACGTGCGGCAGTTCGAATCCACCCATCAAACCAAACCAAACTCATCACCATGGCAACGATTCTGACGCCTAGCAGGCCCACAGAACAGGGCAGACCGGACACTGTGAGTGTCCAAGGCCGTTCATCTTCACTGTGGCAGAAAGCCTCATCTTTCTCTCCAGGTTGTGCCTGGTGGGTTCCAACACCCGACCTTTTAGATATCAGCCCAACATGTAATTCATTATGCCATCAGCGCTGCTCTCAGTCCACTCAGAGGTGCCACCACTCAGAGGTGCCTCAAAAGAAAGGCCTGACCATGTTTCAGAAGAACCAGCTACGGAAAACCCTATGGCATATGAGTCAGCATTGAGTCGACAGCAGGTTAGTGGTTAACGCTGCCTGGTGTGCACCATGCATACCCGTTGCTAAGGAGCGGATGAGCCCATTCTGACACAGGGCGACCTTACAGGACAGGAGAATGGCTCCATAGGGTCTCTGAGGCTGTCCATCTAATAGATGTAGCCTGGTGCTTCTTTCCCCATGAAGCTCCTGGTGGGGTAGCAGCCTAGTGCTTTCATCACTGCACCACTAGGACCCCTGACACCTTACAGCCAGAGTCTGTTTTGGTTTTTTTTGCTTTCAAACATTTTTAGTAGGACCTAATCCAGACATCCTCCCATGACCCATGACAGAGAGCAAGCATATCAGGCCGTCAGAGCCTGGTATTTTCAAGCCTAAACCATGTTTCACTGAAGCTCTGTTCTCTTCCCTTGCAACTGCCCCCAGGCCTCGGTCCAAGTTAGTTTACTTTTATCTGCCCCAAACCACATCCTGTTACCAAATTCAAGTGCCGATCACCTTCTCGGGTCTCTCCTACAATATTTTAACAAGTTGAACATTCTTTTCGAAACTCCCTCTTCCCTTAACTGCTGCACTGGATTAAACTGTGCCCCGCTAAAGATATGTCCCCGGGATAAAGATGAGGTGTTCTACTCCCATAAAGATTTATAGCCTGGAAAACCCACAAGGGCAGTTCTACCCTGTCCTATAGTGTTGCTATGAGTCAGACCCAACTCGATGGCAGTGAGCTTGGAGCTTTTGGGAAAGATATGTTCAAATCCTTAACTCTTGTACCTGTGGAGGGGATCCTATTTGGAAATAGAGTCTTTGCTGATGTCATTAAATTAAGGATCTTGGGGTTGGGTCATCTTGGATTTAGGGTGGACCCAAATCCCGTGGCCAGTGTCTTTGTTAGAGAAATGACAGGGAGCTCTGAGACTGACATCAGGGGGAGATGTCCATGTGAAGACAGAGACAGAGATTCACATGATGCTGCCCAACCCGAGCCCCAGAACCCACCAGTAGCTACAAGAGGCATGGGATGTGGTATAGTTCCTACAGTATCCTGCCTCCTGTTCTTTGCACTGCCCTCTGCTTGCTGGCACCCCCGCGACTCACTCTGGGGCCATATGTGAGCCTCTTTCTAGTCTCTACCTGAACTCTGTCCCTGTGTCAGTCCATCCAGTCCCAGCATCTTAAATACTCCCGTGTTCACCCCAGTTCAGGCCATCTCCCATTAGCGTGTTTCTGTGCAGCTCCCTGGCTGATACACCAAGTTCCTGATTGCCACCAGGTCTTTCTGCGGGCTGCCTTCTCGACCCCCTTTCACTGGCTTCATTCCTGGCTTGACTGGCACGGTTTCACCTATCTTGGTTTAAATTTCTCTGCCTGGAAAGGCCTCCCTATTTTAGAAACCATTCCTCACCACTTCCATTCTTTTTCTATGTCTAGTCCTGCTAAAAGGAGCCATGGTGACATCCCACTGAAATGCTCATCTGCTAACTAAACGGTTAGCAGTTCAAACCTACCCAGCGGCTCTGCAAAAGAAAGGACTGGTGGTCTGCGCCCATAAAGACTACAACCTAGAGTTTTCTGGTAACAACAGTTTTCTACCAGTTTTCTGATAACAATGTGCTGCACCCGGATGCCCTGCAGGACCTCAGAGTCATGGGGAATAAGGAATGCTCTCATCCACCTCTTAAAAAAAATATTTTATTGGAGGCACATACAACTCTTATCACAATCCATACATCTATCCATTGTGTCAAGCACATTTGTGCATTTGCCATCATCATTCTCAAAACATTTTCTTTCTACTTGAGCCCTTGGTATCAGCTCCTTATTTTCCCCCTCCCTCCCTCACCCTCCATCCCTCATGAACCCTTGATAATTTATAAAATATTATTTTTTCATGTATTACACTGTCCGATGTCTCCCTTCACCCACTTTTTGGTTGTTCATCCCCCAGGGAGGAGGTTATATGTAGATCATTGTGACCAGTTCCCCTTTCTCCCCTACCTTCTCCTTCCCCTCCTGATATCGCCGCTACTCTCATTATTGGCCCTGAGGGGTTTATCTGCCCTGGATTCCCTGCGTTTCCAGCTCTGATCTGTACCAGTGTATATCCTCTGGTCTAACTGGATTTGTAAGGTAGAATTGGGATAGTGATAGTCGCAGGGGGGGGGGTGAATATTAAAGAACTAGAGGATTAGCTTGTCTCTGCTCCTCAGTGCCTAGACTTGGCCATCATTAGGAACAATCCTAATCTGTAACAGTGGCCATGTTTGCTTGCTCCCTCTCTCTCTGATTGACCACCTAACCAGGCACCAAGTCCACTGGCTGTTCCAGTAAACATTTCTGGCATATTTTCCTATCTCTTCCTCCACCCTTGCCCAAGTCCAGTCTTAGCTCTCTTGGCATGTTCCATTAGTTGGCTGCCTCTAGACTTTTCTAATTAGCTCTGATTGAATTTCTTCCAGGCTGAGACCTTTGATAGCTCCTCCCCTCCCCATTGCTTGAGGACCAAGGCCAAGTTCCTGAGCCTGGCCTCCAAGGCTTGGATTCCGTAGTTGCTCCCTTTCCACTTTGGTGCATTAGCTCCAGACTTGATAAACAATACCCTTGGACCCTCCTGTGTTTATTTTTTTACATTGAGATATAATCCACATATCATGAACGTCACCATTTTAAGGGTACAGGCCAGGATATGTGTAGTGTGCAATCATGAACTCACTGCCGCGGAGTCTGACTTGCGGCAACTCTGTAGGTCAGGGCAGAATTTCCCGGGTGGGTTCCTGACACTGTACCTCTTTATGGGCTAGAAAGCCTCATCATTCTCCTGAGGAGGGGCTGATGGTTTCAAACTGCTGACTTTGTGGTTGACAGCCCAGCACGTAACCCCTACGCCACCAGGGCTCTCCTTGCGCGACCCTTAGTACCAATTCTAGCACATCTTAATAATCTGAAAAGGGGACCCTAAACCCATTAGTCATTCACATTTCCCTAACTCCTTCGGCCCAAACTAACCACAAATCTACTTTCTGCCTCCATAGACTTGCCTACATGGGGCATTCATGTAAGTGGAGTCATGTGATACATGTTTTTTTGGTCTGGCTTCTTTGTGCAGCAGATTTAATCAATGCAGTGCATCAGTTGATCTCTTGACCGCTGCTTGAGCTGGCGCTTCACTGTGATGTCACCACGGCTCCTTTCAGCAGGACAATGCTTTCGAGATTCATCCAGATTGCGGTATCTATCAGTATGCTCGATTCTTTTTTGTGGCTGAATAATATTCCATCGTATAGATTGATCATATTTTGTTAGCCTGGAGGTCACCTAACAAAACCCACAGTCTTCAATATGTATTAGAACTCAATGTACGGAAATAAAGTTCCTCATAACTGGGCCAATAGGTAACACCATGATAAACAGAGAAAAGACTGAAATTGTCAAAGATTTCATCTTGCTTGGAGCCACATGCAATATTCAAGGAAGCAGCAGTCAAGAGATCGAATGCTGTCTCACATTAATTACATCCACACAAGACCCCTTTCAAACAAGGATTGTTGAAAAACAAGGATGTGGCTTTGAAGACTAAGCTGAGCCTGGCCCAAGCCATGGTGTTTCCTGTTGCCTCACATGCATGTGAAAGTTGGACATTGAATAAGGAAGGCCAAGGAAGAACCGATGGGCTTGCATTGCGGTGCTGACAAAGACTATTGACACTACCGTGGACTGCCAAAAGAACCCACAGGTCTTCCTTGAAAGAAGTCCATCCAGGATACTCCTTAGAGGTGAGGATGGTGAGACTTTGTCTCATGTTCTTTGTGCATGTTATCAGCATGTACGTGTTATCAGTCGATGGCGACAGGCACCCTACTTGGTAAAGTGAAGGGGCAGCAGAAAGGAGGAAGACCCTGCACAAGATGGGCTGGCCCCGTGGCTGTCACAATGGACTCAAGCATGAGAAGCGTGTGAGGATGGCGTGGGACCACGTGGTGCTGCATTCTGTTCCTCCCGGCGCGCTTCGCGCCAGAACCCACTCAACAGCACCTAGCAACACAAGCAGCAACATTATCAGTGATGGACATTTGGGTTATTTCGCTTCTCTGAGCATTCATAGGCACATTTTGGTGTGGACAATATGTTTTCCGTTCTTTCCATACCTTAGAGCGGTATTGCCCAATCGCAACTCTCTGTTGAACTTTTGGAGAGATTGCCAAACTAATTTTTAAAGTAGCTGTACCATTCGTATTGCATTCCCACCAGCAATGTATGAAGGTCCCAATTTCTCCATATCCTTGCCTAACAATGACTGTCTTTTAAAAAATTATAGCCATCCTAGTAGGCTATAATAAAAGTAAGTTGATAAAACACTCACCTGCACATGAACAATGTACAAGGGTCATTTGTGGCCCACAAGGACTAAAATATTTTCTGGCCCACTACCAAACAAATCTGTGACCCCGTACCTCTCTGTCCAGAGAATGAAGCACTGTTCTCCCTGGCCTCTCGAGTGTAAATGCATCCCTTTCCTGTTTCCTACCTACTAAAAGCCTTTAAAGCCTAGTTTAACATCTCATTTCCTTAGGGAAGCTTTCCTGAGCTCTAGCACATTCCCAATCATATTGCCAGCATTGTAACATGTTGTGAATACTTCCATGATATAGAACTAGAACATTCATCAGTGCATTCATGTGGGTTTTTTTTTTTAATCCCTGGAGCCGGGGATTCTGAGGTCAGAGATTGAGGTCTTTCTTTTCTTTCTTCTTTCTCTTCCAAGTTAGCGCTGGGTATGCAAACGTGGCTCGAACGAATGCAAGCACAGAAGAATAAGACACACGCTTGGCACTCAGAAAGCCTAAATTATGATTGGACGAAATATTATTCAGTCACAAAGAGAAGTGACGTCCTCATACACGCCGCGACACGAAGGAACCTTAAAGCCATGCTGCCAGGTGAAATACGTCCACCTGAAAAGGACTAGTCCGTGACCCTCCTGAGAGCAAGAATCCAGGGTCGGCAAGTGGCCAGAAGCTCGAGTGTGTTCGTGGTCACCGGCAGGCGAGTGGGAATGGGGCAAGTAGGGGACACTGACCTTGTACCCAGAGTGATGGCAAACATTGGGAGTGGCGAAGGTGATGAGCATCGTGTCACGAAGCCGTCTACATGAAGACAGTCGAAATGGAGGGCGGTTTGTGCTTACGCATTTATCACACGACAAAATAGAGCCATCGGGCGGACACAGCCTACAGCATAGGAGCGTGGTGAGTTATGAAGACAATTCATTACGTGACAGTGTTTACCGAGGGGACTGCTGAGCTCAGACCTGCGCTCCGTGCCGGGGACACACCTGAGAACCAGGCGCGAGCGTCCGCGCTCTCAGATGGAGGCTCTGGCGCTCTCTCCAGTACCAGCCTTGTGACTGCCAGGTCGACTCAACTGCCTGGGCTGGCCAAGCAGGTCCGTCCCTCCTCCTCTGTACTGGGTGGCATTGGACGAAGCCCTCCCTGCACGGAACAGTTCAGCCCTAGCAGGTGATGGCCTGGAGCCGGGCTCGGGTAGAGTTGTTTATCAGATCCGCCAAGCCCTCTCCAAATTCTTGGCAAGAGTTTGCCTCCCTCCCCTTTGTGGTTGACGGTGGCCGTTTTTACCTGCCTCGGTCTAGGAAATGTGAGCAGAAGTGGGTGGACGTGTGAGCAGAACCTTTTTGGGCCCTTTGTGGGACAGCATTTAGCCAGCCACGGAGGGAGAGGGATCGGGCAGTCTGCCCCCCTGCAGACCCACCGCGAGTCAGAACCGACTCAAGGACAACGGGTTCCCGGGGATGATTTTCTCCGGGCCGTGCTGCACATGCTCTTGGGACTGGGGCGCTGTGTGGGGGACAGCCACACCGCCAGTTCTGTCCAGCAGTAGCACGCTCCGGTCATGGGCCCGCAGCCTACGGAGCATCTGGAGAGACTGACCGCTGGGGGCTGGGCTGGCCCCAGCCTGGAGGACCGGCGGGGCGGGGGGAAGTCGAGGGTCAGAAGACACGCAGGAGAAGGCGCCCCTGGAACACGGCTGCTGGGGTCAGTTGTTTTCAGAGACCACATCCGGTCCCTGTTTTCCTTCCTGGGGTAAAACTGCTTTCAAGAAAGGCGGGATCCGCTTTCCCTCCCTGGGCAGCGATTGCATTATCTCCGCTCAAGGCCGAGCCCGGAACCACCGTCCACTCCGACCTCGGTTCACTTTGTTGTGGATCCAGCAGGAAGCACTTCCTGCTCTGAGGATCACACACACACACACACACACACACACACACAATGCAGTGTCAGTGCATAGAGGAGAGAAAGGACCCCCCACCCCCGACACACACACACGCACACACACACACACACAATGCAGTGTCAGTGCACAGAGGAAAGGACCCCCCACCCCCGACACACACACACACACACACACACACACACACACACACACACACACACACACCTATGCTGTGGAGTAGATTCTGACTCACGGCACCCCCTGCATGTCAGAGGGGATCTTCCCCCAAAACCCCCAGGGTTTTCACAGCTGTCATCTTTAGGGAACCAGATCCCCAAGCCTTCCTTCCATAGCACCTCTGGCAGCAAACACAGGTGCTGCCCGTCGATGAAGCCCAACGGGATTCCTCCCTGAAGCTGGCTCCGCAGCCGGCCTGGCCCGGCCCGCCTTGCCACCCCTGGCCCCGGGCGTGCAGCCACGGCCTGCATTACTTTAGCACCACTCCGAGTTCATTCACCACCCCTGAGCCCGGACTGAGGTGCTGGTGGGACTTTCAGGGAAGATTGTGGTCGGCAGGGGTTCCTTGCTGGGCAAGGACAACGGCAGCTGCTCTTCTGCTTACTGGGGCCACAGGGTAAACCGGGGACACACATGTCCTGCCCGGGTGCCCCGCAGGTGGTCCGACCTGCCAAACGCAGGACTGCTTGTCTCAACCCCAGAGGAGAGGCGGACAAGGGGCCCGCGTCACTGGTCAGGCGCTGAATAGCAGTCCTCGGGCCAAGAAGCGCAGGTGCAGCTGTTGTCTCCGCTGGGCGTGTGCAGTCGGGTTTTATGGGCTGCAAACTCCTATCAGACGTTGATAAGCAAGGTTCTGGGCCATTGGCCCTTTTGTTGATTAGAGAAGTATTTTGTCAGCCCAGAGCGTGAAACACCTAAAGATGAATCACACACATAGGTAATGTTCTCAAAAAAGAAGACGAGCTATTAGAGTAAACACATGCACACACTCATGAACACACACACACACACACACGCACACACGCACATGCACTTTCATCCTTGTAATCAGGTCCTCTGAGGAAGTTGTGGGAAGTGGACAGATAAGGTGTGGACTCCCCTCATCTCCCAGTTACCAGCAGAAAGTGAAATTGGATTGGTGGGAAGGAAAGGGCAGCTGTGGGTGAGCAGTTGTCGGAAGAAAGAAGCCAAGGGATGTGAACACAGGGTCATTGTGGATGGGTGGCCAGTCCCCACACTGTCAAGATCCCTGGCTTAGAGCATCTCAGGCTTGGGAATGCCAGTGCATTGAGCTATCTCCGTCTGCCCAACCCACAGCCTCCCCCACGGCTCCAGCCACCTGGGCCCTTAGAAGTGCAGTCTCAGGGTGAGCGCCTCCACGGAGCTGGTGCGACACAGTGACTGAGAAATGGGACCAGCAGGTGGGTCCAGGTTCAAAGTTTCACCTAACAAGAGGGTCACAGGATTAGACTCCTGGCCAATGTGCACGTTTCTCCGAGTGCTGCTACAATGCTGAAGAGGGGTTAGGGGGCTCCCAGATAAGACGAGGGTGAAAGCCCTGGCAACCTCCTTCAGAAGAGCAGCCGATTAAAACCTCAGGGATCACAATGCACCACAGCTGGGGGAGGTGTGGCACAGGAGCAGGCAGCTTGTCATGCCTTTGTCACGCAGTCACCATGAGTCAGGGGCTGGCTCAGTGGCAGCCAAGGAAGGGCAGAGGAAAGATCTCCTCAGAGGGAAGCGACCACGGTGAATGACTGAGGGACTTTCAAGACTGGAGAATTGTTGGAATCCTCAGGCTGTTACAATCACTCACGTGAGGTGCATTTTCTCCCAGAGGGAGGGCTGCGCTGTATCTACCGCATCATGCAGACCCCACCACACCTGCCCGTGGTGGAAAGCCGCCCAAAATGCGTGGTAGAAGTCTTCATCAGAAGCTCACCACCTAGCACTTGATTTTTTAAAATTTGGGGCAGAGGTGGCAAATGAATTAACTGGGAAGTATTTAAGGACGCCTGAGACTTAAAACTCTAGGGACTCAATCATGAGAGATGAACCAATGATGGTGAATTTTCTAAAGAAAATGAGTCCGCCTGCACTCAGTGCCCCGGTCAGGATCGGCCTCGTGGAGGTCACTTTCAGCCTCCACTGGCCCAGGATGCCAGTGCTGACGGCTCCCTGGCTCCCTGAGCCTCGGTTGGCCGGTGCTGCCCTCTAATGCTGAGGCTTTCCTGACTCCTACCTCCCCACTCTTTTGTCTGAGCGACTGCCCAGTCTAATAGTCTGGTGTCCCGTGGTGCCCTGTGAGAGGGTGGACAGTCACCGGGCACTGCAAACAGGGTGATTGTGTGCCTTAACTAGTTAACACAGACTCTCCCACAAGCGAGCTGGAGGTGAGTGGGGGGAGAGAGAAAGCCGGAGACCGAAGTGCTGGCTGGCATTCATCCGGAACATTTCACCCACAAACTGGTTTAGGCCAGTGAGACAGGATGTTCTGCAGAGCAAACATCATGTGATTACACAGTGTGAACAAACAGATGGTGTCTCATTAACAAAATGCAAGGTTGTGCTCTGCAGGCTCTCCAGGGTGTCAGTGACCCAGGCCATTTCATTAAAAACATTTTAAAAATATTTAAAAGTGACCAAGGCCAAAGTTTTGCCCTGTTCAAAATCCACCTTGTGGCCAGAGTAGAGGGCCTGTCCTTAAAAGAAAGGTCCTCATATCTGTCCTTCAGTCAAGTGTGACCCATGGCAGGCTGGCAGTGCCATCAGATCTGGGGTTAATGGGCATCTGCGAGGAGCCTGCTGAGCCAGGTGAACTGCTGGGCTGAATGCGGGCAGCTCAGGGAAGTGCCAGCTCCCCTCCTCTCACCCCCGGGGAGGCACAGGAGAACAGTGGAGCCATGGAGTGGAAAGTCCAAGGTGTTCGGAGGCAGGGAGGTCCAGATCTTGTGCCCAGTGAGGTGGCCAGGATCAGAGTCCTGGTGGGCAATGAGGCCCCCAGAGCCCAGTGAAGACGCTTCTGTCCCAGCAGGAGCCCAGGTCAGAATGTGGTCTCCAATCCCAGTCAACACAGACTCCAGGCTGCTGTGCTCCCAGAGCCTCTGCTGTTAAGCAAACTCAACCTGATACACGACTCAGGGCTCAGTGTCTTCCAGCTACATTCCTGCCCCACCATTGTCTGAGTATCCAGGGTACCATCACCAAGCATGCACAGTGGGTAGTATATGAGAATGGAAATATATTGCTGTCCTGGGGGCCAGGAGCCCAAGTTCAGGGTGTCAGCAGGGCATGTGCTTTCTGAAATGACAAGGGGAAGAGCCCTTCTGGGCTCTCACAGGAGTTCTCTGGCTTACAACTGCAGCATGACTCCGTCATCACATCGAGTTCCCCTGGCTGCCTCTCTTCTCTTATATAAGAACACCCATCAGATTATTCCACCACCCATTTGTCTGTTTATCCTACTGTGGTGGTGTGTAGGTTGCTGGGATGCTGAAGCAATGCCACCAGCATTTCTGACCCAGGGCAGGTTTAGTGCCTCTCCAGCCTCAGACAGACTAGGGATGCAGGCTGTCAATCTGTCTCTGAGAGCTGTCCATTGAAAACTCTATGACTCACAACAGAATCTTGTCCAACATAGTGCAGGAAAATGCACACACACAGTGGCCACAACAATGAACTCAAGCCAGACCTCCAAACCAGTTCAAAGTGATTGCGTCATGGCCGACAGAAGCAAGGACAGTGTTTGCAGCACACAGCGCACAATCTCTCACACATCAGATTGTAGTCCCGGTCGGAAGGGAGCCAGCTGCACCACTGCTTTGACTGCAGGTATGGGGGGGAGAGTATGGGAGAGGGGGGAGTGGAGATCAGGCAGGGCAGAATTTGACACCGACGTTGGCTGAGCTCCTAAAATGATTGTCCTGAGATCATCTTTAAACCTCAACCCCAAATACCCCCTGAAGTCTTCAGACTGAGCAATAGTTTAGCTTAACGAAAAAGAATGTCTGCTTTGATCACCCTCATCTTTTTTTTTTAAAAACCCTTTTACTGAGGGCTTATAAAACTCTTATCACAATCCATCCATCCATCCATTGTAGCAAGCACTTTTGTACATTTGTTGCCATCATCATTCTCAAAACATTTGCTTCGATTGGAGCCCTTCGTATCAGCTCCTCATTTTTTCCCTCCCTCTCTGCTTGTCCCTCCCCCATGAACCCTTGATAATTTATAAATTATTATTATTTTGTGATCTCTTACACCATCCTACGTCTCCCTTTACCCACTTCTCCACTGTCCATCCCCCAGGGAGGAGGTTATATGTAGATCCTTGTAATCTGTTCCTCCTTTCTCCCTCACCTCCCCACTACCCTCACGGTATTGCCACTCTCACCACTGGTCTCCAGGGGTACATCTTTCCTGGATTCCCTGTGTTTCCAGTTCCTACCTTTACCAGTGTACATCCTCTGGTCCAGTAGGATTTGTAAGGTAGAATTGGGATCATGATAGTTGGGGGGGGGGGGAGGAAACATTCAAGAACTCGAGGAAAATTGTGTGTTTCATCGTTGCTACACTGCACCCTGACTGGCTCATCTCCTCCCCACAGCCCTTCTGCAAGGGGATGTCCAATTTCCCACAGATGGGCCCTGGATCCTCACTCTGTACTCCCCCCCATTCACAATACTATGATTTTTTTTGGTCTTTGATGCCTAATACCTGATCCCTTCGACGCCTTGTGATCACACAGGCTTGTGTGCTTCTTCCATGTAGGCTTTGTTGTTTCTCAGTTAGATGGCCCCTTGTTTATCTTCCAGCCTATAGGACCCCAGATTCTATATCTTTTGACAGCTGGGCACCGTCAGCTTTCTTCACTGCATTTGCTTATGCACCTGCTTTGTCTTCAGTGATCATGTTGGTGTAGGCTGGTGTGCTTCTTCCATGTGGGCTTTGTTGTTTCTTAGCTAGATGGCTATTTGTTTATCTTCAGGTCTTTAAGACTTCAGGTGCTATATCTTTTGGTAGCCGGGCACCATCAACTTTCTTCACCATATTTGCTTGTGCACCCATTGTCATCAGCAATTGTTCCAGGCAGGTGAGCATCTCAGACTGCCGAATTGTTAGAACAAAGTGTTCTTGTTTTGAGGGAGTACTTGAGAAGGGGCCCACTGTCCATCTGTTTCCTTAGTACTGAACATTTTTTTTTAATTTTTGACTTTTTATTGGGAACTAAGTGAAGGTTTTTTTTTCTTTTTTTAAAATATTTTATTAGGGGCTCATACAACTCTTATCACAATTCATACATATACGTACATCAATTGTATAAAGCACATCTGTACATTCTTTGACCTAATCATTTTCTTTTTTTTTAAACATTTTATTAGGGGCTCATACAACTCTTATCACAATCCACACATATACATACATCAATTGTATAAAGTACATCTGTACATTCTTTGCCCTAATCACTCTCAAAGCATTTGCTCTCCACTTAAGACCTCTGCATCAGGTCTTTTTTTTTTTTCCCCTCCCTCCCCGCTCCCCCCTCCCTCATGAGCCCTTGATATTCCACAGATTGTTATTTTGTCATATCTTGCCCTATCTGGAGTCTCCCTTCCCCCACTTCTCTGCCGTCCATCTCCCAGGGAGGAGGTCACATGTGGATCCTTGTAATCAGTTCCCCCTTTCCAACCCACTCACCCTCCACTCTCCCAGCATCGCCCCTCACACCCCTGGTCCTGAAGGTATCATCCACCCTGGGTTCCCTGTGCCTCCAGCTCCCATATGCACCAGTGTACAACCTCTGCCCTGTCCAGTCCTGCAAGGTAGAATTCGGATCATGGTAGTTGGGGGGAGGAAGCATCCAGGGTCTGGGGGAAACCTGTGTTCTTCATCGGTACTACATCACACCTTGACTGACTCATCTCCTCTCCTAAACCCCTCTATGAGGGGATCTCCAGTGGTCGACACTTGGGCCTCGGGTCTCCACTCTGCACTTCCCCCTTCATTCACTATGGTATACACACACACACACACACACACACACATATACATACATACACACACATATATATATTCTTTTTTTTTTCATGATGCCTTATACCTGGTCCCTTTGGCACCTAGTACTGAACTTATAAATATATGTACATAGATCTAGTTCCCCCTCATTGTATATAAATATATTCACATCTGTATGTGCCTGTATTTAGATATCTTATAACTACCCTTTGCCCCCTAGTTCTTTCCTCTTGCTCCACTATCATGTTCAGCCTTCATTGGGGTTTTAGGAATTCCTCTTGGTTACATTGTCCTTGATCCAGCCCTGCCAGACCTCTTACACCCTCCTTGCCACTGATTTTGGATCACTTGTTCCCTTGCCCCTGGGTTTGTTAACACCCACTTCCTTTCCCCCCGCCTCCCTTTCTCCCATGTCCCCCCAGAACTGCCATCCCGTTGTTCTCTCTTCCGGCTTGTTTATCCCACCTATCTCTTCCAGGTAGACATGCTATGTACCATCACAAGACTGAGTACAACGAAGCAACAATAGAAAGTAAAACAATAGCTACAAGAATGACAACACACACATGCACACATGCAACAACCCTAGAAATAGTTCAGGGTCTATTTGTTGTTCTTCACAAGTGCTTTCTAGTCAAGTCTGATGGGGTGCCATGCCCTGGCCCCACATCTATCCCTAGGGACTTCACTGCTCTGCTCCCCCCGCTGCTCTGCTGTATGCCCCCAGAGGCTGGCTTCAGCGTAGTGAGCTCAGGGAGGGCACATTTCCCACCGTGTGGCTCTACTGTTGTCCCCCATGGTGCTATGGGTCAGCGAGAAACAAGGTGTCCCGTGGTGGGGCCGGCCCTGTGGTCGTCTCTGTGCATTGCTGCTCTGAGCAGGAACATTGTCCTTAGGGCTTGGTGAGCCAGGATGTGCTTCACTTTCCCGCCCCCCTCTATGTCCCCTCGTTGGCTCCTGTGTGCTCTGATCAGACAAGTCCCTCTCCTTGAGCTGTAACTTCAGTGCTCACCTCTGGAGTGAATTCTTCTGGGGGGGTGGTGGTGGTGCTGTCCACTTAGTTGGTAATGGGGGGGTGGTTTTCAGGCCTCTCTGTCAGCTCCCTGCTTCATGTCAGTGTGTTGCATTCTTGTCTCGGAGCTCCGTGTTGAAGTGCTCTTTCCCTGTGGAGACACAATCAACACCCGCCTCCTGTGTGGGTTAGCGCCCTGTCCCCCGGCTACCCATGTCTTTCCCTCCCTCCTGTATGTCAGTAAGATTAGGTGTTCTTTTTTTTAAAGGACTATCTGAACGGGATCAAATTGACACCAACAACTTGGAAAGGTAAACAGGAAGCTTGGGGGACAGTGTATGTTAGAGGGGGGTGCAATCAAAGAAAGCAGGGTGAAAACGGTTTTACAGCTTCAAAAATGTAATCCGTGTCATGCAGCTGTAAATGTGGAAATTGTTGAATAGGTGTGTTTTAAAAAGAATCATTTTATTAGGGGCTCATACAACTCTTATCACAATCCATACATACATCAATTGTGTAAAGCACATTTGTGCATTCATTGCCCTCATCATTCTCAAAACATTTGCTCTCCACTTAAGGCCCTGGCATCAGCTCCTCATTTTCCCCCTCCCTCTCCACTCCCCCCTGCCTCATGAACCCTTCATAATTTATAAGTCATTATTTTGTCATATCTTGCCCTATCCGATGTCTCCCTTCACCCACTTTTCTGTTGTCCACCCCCCAGGGAGGAGGTCACATGTAGATCCTTGTAATCAGTACCTCCTTTCCAACCCACCTTCCCTCTACCCTCACAGTTTTGCCACTCCCACCACTGGTCCCGAAGGGATCATCTGTCCTGGATTCCTTGTGTTTCCAGTTCCCATCTGTACCAGTGTACATGCTCTGGTCTAGTCAGACTTGCAAGGTAGGATTCTGATCATGACAGTGGGGGTGGGGGTGAGGTGGAGAAAGCATTTAGGAGCTAGAGGAAAGTTGTATTTTTCATCGTTGCTACATCGCACCTTGACTGTCTTGCCTCCTCCCCAAGACCCTTCTGTAAGGGGATGTCCAGTGGCCTACAAATGGGCTTTGGGTCTCCATTCCACACTCCCCCTTCATTCACTATGGTAAAATTTTTTGTTCTGATGATGCCTGATACCTGATCCCTTGACACCTTGTGATCGCACAGGCTGATGTGCTTCCTCCATGTGGGCTTTGTTGCTTCTGAGCTAGATGGCCGCTTGTTTACCTTCAAGCCTTTAAGACCGCAGACACTCTATCTTTTGATAGCCGGGCACCATCAGCTTTCTTCGGAATGGCTGTGCTTGTTCATCCACAATAAAAACTGAAGGCTCTGTTGCCGGCGTGTGAAGGGTTCGAGCTGGGCTGCGCTGAGCGACTATGGAAGAGCGAAGAGCAGCATTGAGACGGTGGGCTGGAGAGAGCTAGCAAGCGCACAGAAACCAGTGAGGAAGGAGAGCTTGATTGGTCATGGTCTTCAGACCACATCTGTTAAAACCACTTACCGTGAAGTCCATTCAGATTTCAGTGGCTGATTGTTTTAGAAGTCGGTGCCCAGTGAGACCTGAGTAGACGCTGAAACGCATCATCCTTTCAGTTAGCAGCCGAGCGTGTTGACCGTCTGTACCTCTCAGGGGCTCCAACCTAAAGAAGAAACGATGAAAACGGGGAGCAGTTGTTGGCACGTCAACACCCATGGAGGTCCGTCGCACAGCGATGCATCAAAAGGTGGCACACATCTGTCAAGCCTTTGACAGATGCACGTCTGTACTGAAGACTTTCTCCAGAGGCTGGCAGAGGAGCATCATGCAATGCCACGCATGCCACAAGCCTTTGACTGTACCACTGCTTCTCTCAGCACGTATTCACCACTTTCTAGTACTTCCTCGGCACCCAAGATCCCTAGCAGTGCAGGGATTAAACACTTGTTTGATGACCACAAGGTTGGGAGTTCAAACACCAGCAGCTTCCCAGAAGAAAGATGTGGTGGTTTGCTCCCATACACATTATAGCCGTGGCAACCTTATGGGGCAGTTCCAACCAGTCCTACGGGGTCACTATGAGTCAGAATCAACTTGATGGCAATGACCTTGTGGTTTCTTTGTTACTGAGCACCTACTACATCCTCTACTCCAGAACCTGGGACTGTGAGCAAGACCCCAAAGTCTCTCCTCTCTAAAACCAACATACTAGTGTGGGGAAGTCCTATCAGCCAATAAATCACTAGATCATGCCAGGTGGTCGTTATTTTAGATTACCTGAGTAGTAAGGTATTTCTCTTGCTTAAAATGCTGCTCTGAATGGCAGGAAAGATCCAGCCATACAATGATTTGGTTTTGAGGATGATCCTGTGAGGCAGAGGGAACAGCTTGCGCACAGGCCCTGAGGTGGACATGAACCCAACATGAAGCTGGAGCTCAGTGGAGCTGGAGCTTAGGGAGCAAGGGTATACAGCAGGTTGCAGAGGTTGGCAAGGGCCAAATAAAAAATGGCTTTTAGTCTCAGACCGAGGAGCCTACCTTTTGCTCCAGGTGTTTTGGGTAGCCAGACGAATGCTGTGTTCTTCGTATTTTTTAGAGAGCACCCTGAGGCTGTGTAGAGAATGGCATGTGGGTGGTGGTAGTGTCCGCAGGGAGAAGACCCCTGCAGGAGCCAGCTATGAGATGACCTTGTCCCAAATGGACAGGGGTGGGGGCCAGGGCTTTGTCTTGAGCAGACAGGACTTGCTGAAGAAAGAAGCTCGAAAAATTAATTGAGGAAACATTTTAGATTTTAGCCTTAAGCAACCAAGTGATGAATGATGCTTATGGTCAGAGGGGGCTACTAGGCGAGGAGCAAATTTGGAAAAAGTAGAGTCTAAGAGACTTATTAGAAGTCCACATGGAAGATTAAGAAAGCAAGTTGGCGCATGTAGACCTTGGGGGATGTTAAGGTTGGAGATCTTGAAGGAAAGGTCATGACGGGAAGGGGGTTCATGAGAGAGAATGCTTATGAATGTGAGTCAGGGCCAAGAGTGACGTGGCAAGCATTCTAGCATTCAAAAGTTGAACACGGAAGTAGACAGAAAGCAGGGACTTACACAGATACATATATGCCCATATTTGTGACAGCGCTTTCCATAGTAGCCAAAAGGTAGAAACAACCCACGTGTCCAGGAGGAGAAGGATGGATAAATAAAATGTAGTCTATCCATAAATAGAAATGAAGGTCTGATGCATGCTGTGATGTGGATGAACTCTGAAGGTAAACACACTCACTGCCATTGAGTTGATTCCAACGCCTAGGCACCCTATAGAGCAGGGTAGCAGGCGAGTTTATGAGACTGTACCTCTTCACGGGAGCAGAAAGCCTCACCTTTCTGTCTTGGTTCTGAACTGCTGACCTTTCAGATCGCAGTCCAACACTTAACCACTGTGCCACCAGGGCTCCTCAGGTTGAAAGGCACTCAAAATAAAACCAGGGGGCGTTGCCTGCTTAGAGTTGACCTTAATGCGAGGCACAGAAGGAAGCTTTCCGGACCTTTGTTTGCTACTGTGGCGTAAATCAAGATGAGAATAAACAAATGCAGACATGCATTAATAATCAGAATGTGAAATGTACGCAGTATGAGTCCAGGAAAATCAGAAGTGGTCAAAAATGACATGGAACACATAAAGGTTGATCTTGTAAGCATTCCTGGGCTAAAATAAACCGGTCTTGGCCATTTTGAATCAAACAGTCAGACGGTCCTACTATACCAGCAATGACAGAACGGCGTTAGGGTCATCACCCAAAATATTCCAAGAGCTATCCTCAAGCACATCACTGTCGGTGATAGAATACTATCCACATAGCTAAAAGAAAGACCAGTTGATTGGACTATTATTTAAATGTACACACCAACCGCTAATGTCCAAAATGAAGAAAGCAGTCTGGAGTTCATCAAGCATGCTGTCAAGGTGATAACCACGGACAACTTCAAGATCAAAGTTAGAGATGAAGAATAGGTGGTTGGGAAATATGACCTTGGGGATTGTGTTCGTCTGGGTAGACAAGAGAAATTCATGGACACTCATGTGTATAAGGAAGAGGTTTCTAGACACGAGCAATTGAACATTGAGGAAATAGCCTACCTCAGTCCAGATCAAGGCCTTAAGTCCGATATTAGCCCAAATGTCCAACAACAATCTATAAAGTCACAAAACACATGCAATGACACCGAATGCAGGAAGATCACAGAGCAGTGAGTGCGAAGTCTTGGTCCAGTGACGTTATGAACATCTCAGCGCTGGCAGGGGTCTCCACGTGGCTTCTCCAGCTCCCAGGGCACGAGGTCTATCAGTGTAGTGTCATGTGTCCTGTCAGTAGAGCGTCTCTCAGGGAAGGAGCAGAGAGAGAGTGTGTGTCCCTCCTCCAAGGAGGAAATATGGGAGTTCCCAGAATCCTCAGGAGAAGGCCATGCCCACACAGAGGCCTCATTGGCTATGACCTGATTGACAGACGCCACCCCTTCACTCTTAATCCTCCAAAGTCCCTAATTGACACCAGATTATGTAATTGACCACAGAGACAGAAACAACACCAGAGTTCTCATGACAGAATTTTGCAAGCCCAACAACAAATATCTCTTTTCAATAGCATAAAAGCATATGGACTTCACTGGGTGGAATACACAGGGCTCAAGTGTACTGTAATGTATGGTAATGTACTATAATATACGGTAATGGTGATAAGATACTATGGAGAAGCTCAATGCTATCCATCAGAATAAGGCCAGGAGCCAACTGCAGAACACACTATCAATTGTCATATGTAAGTTCATTTTGAAGCTAAAGAAAATTAAAACATGTCCACAGGAGTCAGAGTATAGCCTTGCATATATCCCACTTTAATTTAGAGACTATCTCAATAATGAATTTAACATATGGAACTCTAATAATTAAACACCAGATGAGTTGTGGGATGACATTAAGGATATCATACATGAAAAAAGCAAAAGGTTAAAAGACAGGAAAGGGGATGTGGTAGTTACATAATCTGGTGTCAATTTGGGACTTGAGAGGATTAAGAGTGAAGGTGTGGAGTCTCGTCTGTCAGTCGAATTATAGCCTTGAGGTCTCTGTATGGGCATGGACTTTCCCGGAGGATTCTGAGAATGCGTGTATTTCCTCCTTGGAGTAGAGAGAGATTCCCTCTCTCTCTAGCTCTGCTGACTCCCTGTGAGACATCCCTGAGGAGAAGCCACATGGACCTACCCTGATGCAGCCCTAGAAGCTGGAGAAGCCACATGGAGACCCCTGTCAACACTGAGATGCTTACAATGCCACTGGATCCAAAGACTTTCTACCCACTGGCCTGTGAGTATCCTGTATTCGGCATCATTGCACGTGCTTTGTGAGTCTGAATAGGACTTTATAGATTGGTATCAGACTTATGGACTTGGACTGGACTGGGTTGGGATGCTTTCTTAATGGACAATTACCCTTTATACAAAACTCTTTCTTATACACATATGCGTATTTATGAATTTGTTGCTCTAGTCTACCCGGACTAGCACAGGGGCTCGAGCCGAAAGAACTAAAGGGAAAAATTCAAGCCTCGAGTTGAAATGTTGAAGGTTCCTCTGGATAACATAGTGAACTCTGCAGGGAGTATCAAAAGACGACGGAGGAATTCGCAGAGTCACTGTACCAAAAAGCATTGCTCAGTCATCAAACATTTCAAGAGGTGGCATATGATCAAGAACCAATGGTACCGAAGAAGTCCAGGCTGCACTGAAGGCTCCAGGGATTGACGAAGCACTGGAAACACAACTGGTCTATGCCAAGATATTTGGAAGACAGCGACCTGATCGATTGACCGGGAGAGAACCGTATTTGCAACCATTTCAAAGAAAAGTGACACAATAGAATGCAGAAGCTATTGAAAAATATCACTGGGATAGATCGATTTTGTGTTCTTTGGCTGGGTCAAGATTCTCAGTGGTTTGGCAGTTAAGGTCTAATAATCCCCTTAATGTTACATCACACAAGGTAGGGAACTCCATAAGGGGATCTGCTGTAAGCAGCCAATTAGTTAGAAGATTAGGGTGGAGTAAACCTGCTTACTCACCCACAGCCCTGACATAATTGAAAGGAAGTTTCCTCGGGGGTGTGGCCCAATTCTTACACAAGTGGACACTATGGAGATGCTTACATCTTGCTGGATCTGAATCCTGCATCTGGCTCGTCGACCTCTCGTTCTGCCATATTCACGGCCAAGTCCAGGAGCCATCAGCATCCTGCCATCTGACCTTAGATTTATTCACCTCTCCAGTCAGAAGCCTGAGGTGCTGGTGTTGG
Organism: Tenrec ecaudatus; assembly: GCF_050624435.1. Taxonomy (NCBI): domain Eukaryota; kingdom Metazoa; phylum Chordata; class Mammalia; order Afrosoricida; family Tenrecidae; genus Tenrec; species Tenrec ecaudatus. Next base: position 32,114,558 of record NC_134530.1, read on the forward strand.
ACTCAGTTGCCTCTCCAGCTTGTGGAATTTCTGCCCATCGTGGGTTCATCTTCCCCCAAAGCCACATGAGTCAGGAGAGGCCTTCAACGTAACATCTGATCTTGAAACCAGGCTGGACTTAACCCGCTTCTACAACCACATGAGCCATTTTCCTGATATAAATGGCTTTCTATATGTACATAGACAAGCGTCACTAGTTCTGTTTCAATGGCCCACCCAGTCTAACACAAACATGAATATTTTACACAAGTGAAACTCTGCTGAAGATTAATTCTAATTTAAACTGTGGCGTTGGCAAAGAATATTTAATATACTATGACCGGCCAAAATAAATAAATCTATCTTGGAGGAAGTACCCCCCGAATGGTGCTTAGAGGCTAGGATGGAGAGACTTCATCTCACATAATTTGGCCGTGTTGTCAGGAGGGACTAGTCCTTGGAGGAGAACCCCACGTTTGATGAAAAACAGAATAAAATAAATAAAAACTAAAACACTCCTGGGTGCTGCATCATTCTCACAATCTTCGCTGTATCGGAGCCCTCGTTGCAGCCGCTGTGTCCATTTCTCTCGCTGAAGGGCTTCCTCGTTCTCACTGCCCTTGACCTTCCCAAGCGTGAGGCCCCGTGGTTAATAGCACAGACGTTGGGGTTCGGCACGCACAGAATTCCATCAGAACACAAAATGAAGGGTGATGACGTAATATTGACTCAATCACGGGGACACATATTTCGGGAGTACACAATTCCGAACGCAGGTGCTCAATGGATGATGGTGCCTTTCCCCTTCCGACCCAGAACATGAACTTGATGTCAAGAACATTCTGCAAACATCAGAAATCAGATGTGACCTTGTAAATAAGAGCATCATCACCACCGGGGAAAGAATTGTTGTTGTTCCAGCTGATAAAAACTCAGCAGAGCAATAGGCATTGCATTTCATCAGCCTGTTCTGTGGTGGGTGTGATGTCAGCCCACTCTGATATCAACTTCAGGTAATTGCCCGTGTCTGAGCTTTCTGAAGCCTTTTGTTTGCAATATTTGTTTTAGGGCACTCAGAGTGTGACTTAGGTAATATGATTTCCTTCTCAGGAATTCACTGAGATCAAAACACAAATCTGAGTGTTTGAAAGAGCGCCAGGAAGAATAAGAAGTTCACAATGTGTAAGAGCAGAAAGTCACGAGGAAGCTAAACATTCAAAGTTCACGTGTTGTAGAGAGGTAGCTCTTAGAACTCTTCTATGTTCTGCGTGGTTCTGATCAGATGCAAATAAAAGAGGATCGTGTCAATCATCTCTCTCAGATTTCCTTGCTACTTTCCCCTCATTTCATCATCTCCATCAAACATTTCGCACATGTCCATTATTGCTGAGAGCTGCCATTTAGTCAACCCGCTCATGAGATCCATCCCCACGGTCAGTTCCAGACTGGGCCGCTTTCGTTCCGGAAAGCCTTCATTAAGCTGATTTTCAGCATTAGGGTCACCGGGCCCTTTTCACTAGTCGGCCTCTGTCTGGAAGCTCTGCCCAAACCCATTCAGCGCTGTGAGTGTTCAAATTAAATTGTGCTTCGGTAATTGGTCATCTGACCAGAAAGGATTTGAGTGTCTATTTTGTGTTCTATATGATGTTCATGCTCCTAAGAAATTTGAAATCTAGCAGCAATGCAACCGTGAGATGTAGAGTATGAAAACGCAAGGCGTGGCATGGCTGGGTTGGAAAGAGGTATTCACCACCGTCGATAGGTTCACGAGAGAGGTGAGACACACAGTCTTGTGTGCGCTCGTGGCGACTGCCCGTTGCTGGCTGCGTGGTCTTGAGCAAGTTGCTTGGACTCTCTGTGTCTTTGTGTGGGCACATGGGCGCTGTTTCCTGTACCAGGAATGGAGAAGGATGGTACCTCTGTTGGAAGACAGTTGTAAAGATTGAATGAATTGATGTGCTGTAGACAAAATTCTTGCTGCAAACTAACATCCAAGGCATCCGAATGTACTTCAAATAGATTCGAGGTAACACGGATTCTGAGGATGTGCCCGTGAGCACTCCCATTTGTGTCTCCTGTGTGCCTCCAACATTGCATTTCTTTGAGATTCATAACATGCCAACGCATGGGCAGCACCCCTAGGTCTGGTTCCTGAGGACTAAGAGTGCGGGCGTCTTGCTAGTTGAGAGAAGGCCACGGTCAAGAGTTTGCTGTTGGTCTCTTGACATCCGAGACTTTTGAGTTTGTTTGAACCTTTGGCAGCGCACGTCGCTGGTCACAGCAAAAGCACCTACTGATGTGATCTACGCCACGTCTGTTTTCAAGAGTTGAAATACAATTTGAATGGAAAACGGTGAACAGTGATAAAAGCCATCACATGGTAAAAATGTGGTGTGGGGGAGGGACTGCCCTCTGCTGCCTTGGCCACCTCAGGACCAGGGGAGCTGAGGGACTCAGATGGAAGGGGCCCCAGAATACGCACAGTGGGGATGTGGAATGTCACTCATCATGGAAGGGGAGGGCAGGCACATGGGGCTCTTCGATCCATTGTTCTACTTTTGTGATGTTTGATGAAGTTTCTATAGTTAAAATGTCTTAAATTTTTATTCTGATCTTATCTAGAATAACAAATGATAGACCTATAAGTAATTGAATCATTTATGTCCTTAAAATGTTTTTCTAAATAATCCAGAAGGCTCACCTGTACTAATCGCTTATCTCTTTCTTGGCGTTCCCTCTTTTCTGACACTTCAGGTGGGTTGTCAGCTCCAGCGCCTCTGACTCATAGCCACCCTGGAGACTACAGAAGAAAACCATCGCCCAGCCGTGTGCCGCCCTCACATCGTTATGTTTGCGCGCCTCGTGCAGCCACGGTGTGACCCTCGTTTTCCCAAGCCTGTTGTCCTTTTCCAACGATTGGTCCTTCCTAATGACTTGTCCACAGGAGCTGAGAGGTTTTCGCGTCCCTCACATCTAGGGTGGATGCACATCCTCCACCCCGTGTGCTTACTCTTCTGACCCTTCAACAGTCTTTCCCAACCCCATCATCCAAGTGCCTCACCTGCTCTCTGGGCTCCCCTGCTCAGTGACCAGCTTTCCCGCGCAGCCGAGGGGATGGAAAGCCCATGAGTGACGGCTAATGTAATACGGCATGCAACGACTGCTGCTTCCGTGAGTGTTGTGGATGCAAGTCAATGAAATCCCTGAAAATGTCAGTGTTTTCCCCGCTTTATCATGATGTTTGTTGATCCAGATGTGAGAATGCTGGTTTTGTGTTCCTGTGTAATCCATGCTGAAGGCTGTATCCGCAGATCTTCGTCAGTAAATTCTAACAAAAGGTCAATGAGTATTCGATTACATAGGTTCTCACCAGAGAAAATCAGTTTAAGTGAGAATTAGGACGCTGTGTTAATGTACAAATAGTCCCTTTCAAGTGTAGATATTTAGGTATTTGGGGGGGAAAGCATATATCATTAAAATATAATACATAATTATTATTTTCTGTAAAAATGCCATAGCAATTGATTATGTGAAAGCTGTTGATTTTTATGTAAAAAAAAGTATTAGGAACATTCAAAAGGGTTAAATAAATAGAAGAATAGACTGACAGTTAATATGAATAGTGAGGGTATGTTACCTAGATAACTTTAAGAAGAATATTATACCAAACAAAGTTTGTAAACAGTTAAATTATTATATACATCAGAATATGAGCAATTATTCCATAATTCTGATTGTTGCAAAATTGCCTAGTGAGTCATATTTATAGCATTAAGTAAGTTATTTAATTTCTAGATAAATAGACTTAGATTATGAGTCTTTTAAGAAAAAGCCCTGTTTGGGGGGTCTTTGGGCCTTGTACGAGGAGTTAAAAGCAGTGTCCTTTTGTCACCTCCAAATTTCACCAAGAGAAAAGACTCCCAAAGCAGGTAGAACAACAGTCATTCATGTACACGTGAGACAGAATGGACACAAGAAGAAATGAAGACAGAGTTAGAGAAAAGGACGAAGCACCTCCCCCTCCCCCATTGAAAGTAAATGTGGAACCGCACTCAAGTGCTCATCATGTTGGGTGAAGTAGAGGGACAGCGAAAAAGGAAGGCCCTTGACACGATGGACTGACAGTGATGACAGCAATGGGCCCAACATAAGGACAATTGAGCGGCCGGCGCAGGACCCGGCTGTGGCTCTCTCTGTGGGACACAGGTCATGGTGATTCAGAACCCACACACTGTCACCTGCCCCCCGCCCACCAGCACGCCCACAGGAATGGTGTCCAGATGACAATCCTGAGAAAGGCCTTCCTCTGCATTGCAATGTTAAACCTTATAAAACTAGAGCTACCCACGATCTCAAATCCTAGTATTTGAATGTTTAAAATACAATTTCAAATGTTTTCCTCTATTTCAGAGGCCAGTTCTATGAGAGCTATTCATTTGGGGCAAAATCTTGACTTTAATGAAAGGTTGGTCAAAATATAGTAAATTCTAGCACATAAGAACGAATTTAAAGTTACCTTAAGAACGATACATTTCAGTAGAGCATTGTGGAGCAATAGCTGTGAGAACAATGAATAATTGAAGCGAAGACAGGACTCACGGACAAGTTCCAATATCAGAAGGTAAAGAACATGAGATTAGGGGTGACCACAGCTGAGTAAAAGTTGGCTTTGAAAAACAACCCCTCCCCGCCAAAACTTAGCATGACTTGGAAGCATGAATCAGCCTCTGTGTTTTACATTTGACATTTATGAAATGTTAAGCCCAATGGGACAAAGCAATGGCATAAAGACAGTGGATGGAGAATAGAACTAATCCCAAAAGTAGTTTTTTAATGAAGAGTTAACTGAGCCAGAATCGTTTCAATAGAACAGTTGGCTCGGAGGTATCTTGGTTACCTTTCAAGAATGTGAAGGGTTTTAAAAGAAGAATGCAAGACTGTGTTTTCCAAGTCTAGGGAAGTCTGAAAAAATACAAAATTGTTCAAATAAAATCAAGCTTCCTAGGATAGATGTGATGCCTCTGTAAATCAACTAGTCCCAAGATACTCAGTAAGCCCAGATTATTTGCCAGTCATTGTGTCAGGCACTGGGGACAAAAGGATGAGCAGCCGTGGCCCTGCTAGCCCAGCGACTGGTACCACACTCCCTCCGTAAGCTCAGGGCTGAGTTGTCTCAGGCAAAACAAGATGTTGGGAGACTTAAAATATTCTATTGGCTACTATACAGAGAAGAGACCCCCACAAATAAAGTTAATTCACATTTACATACTGATGAAATGTAACATTGGGCCAACATTGCTCACTTAAAGATTATAAATATAAATATCCCATTATACCAGAAAGCTACCAGTAGGTTACATGTTTTTCCCTTTACATGAATTCCTAGGATTGTATGATGTTTGCTGAGAGTGTCACGGCCAATCATAAACTAGTTGTCTATAATCAAATAACTTTAAAAGCAAAAGTTTAAAAAAAAGTTGTTCAAATAATTTGTGTAAAGAAGCATGCTTCCTGTGGGACTTGGGTGCATTTTAGCGAGTTTGATACGATGTTGGGGAGGCCCACCTGTAGCAGTCCTCAAACTGCAAACCAGTACAGAAATAGACAAGAGGTTTGTTTTGGTTGCCTTTTCTGATTATATAAGTGTAATCTTTGCATATTTTCAAAGATACTAGAAGGCATACCAATGGGATTTTAAGATAAGTCCACACTTAGAGACAGCCAGTAACATTTTGGTAAAGATGCTTGCCTTTCTTTTTCTTAAAAAACAGCTCTGTTGAGGGGTGTGCCTCCCTACTCTGTAGTTCACAATTGAAAGTTCACACTTCACAGAGAGAGCCACTCTTCACCAAAGTCCACTTGAGAACATTTTTGTCCCCTCAAAATGAAACCCTCCCCTAATAGCAGTCACCCCCACTTTCTCCCTCATTCTCTCCACGGGAAAAATATGAGGTTGTCTGCACCTGTACAGACTTAGTCTCTGGAACACTCTGGGCAGTTCTACTCAATCCTAGAGGCTTCCAGTGAGTCAGAATCATGTCAGGGTTACATCTCCCTGTTTGGCATGATCCCGCCCCATAAGGGGCTCATATCCATTATGGATAAATATTAGCACACTATTTAATCCCCTGGGTGGACCACAAGCAAGTCATATTTGCCATGCCCCACCCGGTCATTTGGTGGGAGTTGCAAAGACTCCTGTCAGAAGGGCCGGATCACATAATTCACCACACAGTGGGACCTGTCTTAATTACCAAGAGCTGCTGTAACGAAGACAACACAAACGAATCATTTTGAAATATGTATATTATTTAACAGTTCAGACTAGAAGTCTACATTCAAGGTATGGGAACATAAGGGGTCCCTCCTTGTCTCTTCCAGCGTCCAGTAGCTGCCAGCAACTCTTGAGGGAGTGTCTCTCATTGTCATCTGTCTTCCTCTTCTCCCTGTGTCTGCCTGTAATCATTGGGTTTTGTGTCAACTTGGCTGGGCCGGAGTTCTCAGTGGTTTAGTAATCCCCCAGGTCCTGACCTATCACAGTACAGTCACAGCGAGTCAATTGTAAGGCGATCCTTACTTAGGTCACAGTCCTGATGCAATTTAAAAGACGGCTGTGACCTGCTTCCGGTGTTAAGTGGACACAGTGGATAGGCTTGCCGTTTGCTGGATCTGGATTCTGTACTTGGTTTATCCACCTCTGGTTCTTTGGACTTGAGTAAAGGGCCTGCCATATTGCCTGCTGATGCTGGGAGTCATCATGGACCTTGGATTCATTTGCCTCTGCAGCCCTCAGCCTATAATGGTCTTACTGTTAGTCTTGGGTTCATCGGGCCTTGCAGCTTCTCAAGCAAGGAGAAGCCTCTGGCCTAACCTCTAACACATGTGAATTTGGGTTAGGCTGCTTCCACAAGTGGGTGAGCCAATTTTTTATATACAAATTTATATAATACATCTATAAGCATCACTGGTTTTGTTTCTTTAGTGACCTCAGCCTAGGACAATGTCTCTATTCTTTAATAACTTGGAAGTGATTATGTTTTGAACTTACCCTACTAGAGAATGCTTGATTGGCATAACAAAAAGTCCTTTTCCCTAATAGGGTCATATTTACAGATAGGTATGGTATCGCTATCATTGGCCATTGAGTTGGTTCTGACTCACGATGGCTTTATACAAAACAGAACAAAATGTTGCTCAGTTCTGAGCCACCTCTACCGTGCTCCTGCCTGACTCTTCCCGGGACTTATTTCTCGGTCAACTCTGGCCCTAGGTACATCTGGCTGCATAGCAAGTCAGAGTGGCCTAGACGTGTCCCAATTACACTGGCGTGTTATTTTCGCAAGAAGTAGAAAGAGGGAGTCAAATATGTGGACATGATCCTGGGAGTCTTGGCTAAGGATAGCTAAGGACAGTTGGACATCCACGAACAACCCTTTGGAAGAGATTCTTAGCTGGAAAGCCTAAATCGCAGTGTCTAACCTCTGGCCCCATCTCTCTTCTTTCCGGTAGGCCCTTAGCAGCCAGTCCAGACCCTAGCTTCACAAGGAACCAGAGAAGAACTTGCAAATTAACCAGCTGAGTGAAATGCACCTGGTCAAACAGCATCAAGCAGATGGCCCATAAGAAGGGTCAGTAAGGTCACATTCATAGAAAGGGCAGAAGCATGAACCAGAGATTTATGGCCAGCTCTTTACTATGTCCCCTGAGATCTGAACAAGAGGAAATTGGTTCAATGCACAACAGGACGTTTACATGATAGCAACAAAAAACGAACCCTCAACTACACAAAATCCACCTGCTGTCTGTGGTCTTGGCTAACAATACTGTATGATGGTGAGATATGGTGCATGTCCCCCCAGTCTAGAAACCCCAGCTTGTACATTTTGTGAGGCTTAAGGCACAGTGCTTTGAAGTTCAGGAGTCCAAAGCCCCTTGAAGCCTGTTTCTGAGCCAGCATCTTTAGATGGAAACCTCAGTGACGCCAGACGTCTGAATATTTGCCTAAGCAAACTTGGCTTCAGTGTTCTGCCCGTGTTTGGTGTCGCTTCTCGAAAAGGCTACTTTGGCATTTAGGAAGCATTACATCATCCCCTCTAACTTGGAATTGTAAAATATTAAGAGAAGTTAAACATACGGGGCTGGGGGTTGTGAGACATCCAGCTATGATGGCCTTACTCAAGACAATGACATAAGACGGCTTATTCACCAAACACTCTTCCTTGTTTGGACAGTGACTCGCCCATCAGAGTTGTTTTGGAAGCAACTAGAAATAGAATCAATTGCCTTTTCCTATGATTTCAGAAGCATGTGTCTTGGGCTGAGAAGAGAGAAGACGAAGAGGCTATAAATGATTAGGGAGTCTTGTAAAGCCAGACTGTTTTAGATCACTTACAGAAATAAATGTATATTCTGGATGCAAGGACATCGTCGTAAAAATCCCTCTTATGAGGAACAGTAGATCAAAAAGCAGCCCAGCACCAGCCTGTGGGTCCTCTGGGTCTTCTTTCCTCAGAACACTGTGGGTACAGCTATTGGCCTGGCACATCTCAGACGGGACATTCTACCCAGCCCCGGGCACCACTTATGTCCGTTTCTTCTCATCTACTGGGGGCATGGGTGGTGTGGTGGTAGAATGCTAGCCTTCCAGGGAGGGAAGCAGGGCGCAGTCCCTCGCCAATGCAGCTCATGTGCAGCCACCACCCATCTGCCAGTGGAGGCTGTGGGTTGCTACAGTGAACAGATTTCAGCAGAGCTTCCAAACTAAGACAGACTAGAAAGAAAGGCTCAGCAAGCTACTTCCAAAACTGGGCCAGTGGAGACCCTGTGGGACGTGGGGGACTGGGCCTTGCACAGGGTCCAGCAGGATGGCATGGCCTGGTGCACCAGCTCTCTTCCCGTCCTTTCCCTTCTCGTTCCTCCTGCCAATCCTTCTTCCTCTTCCCTTCCCTTGCTTCTCACCCCTACCTGTCAATGCCTCCACACTGCTTTGTGCTCTATCTCTCCCTTCTCCACTCACAGGCATTCTAATGTTTTGGTGGGTATAATTTGATGTGATAAGATCTTGCCATTGATAGGTTGCTAAAGCGCATTTACATATTTTCACAACCTTTTATTTTAGGGTAATTTCAAATTTACTGAAAGTTGTAAGAACTCACTGCCATCGAGTCAATTCTGACTCATAGTGAGTCAGTAGGACAGCGCTGAGTTGTTCCTAGTTTCTGAGACTGTAACTTTCTTTTTTTAAATTTTTAATAATTTATATATATATTTAGTTATAAGATAAAATATTTTATATAATTCCAGTTTACATGTATCAATATACCTACAAGGCTAAAACTCTTTGCATATTTAGTTTGAAACATTCTAATACACTTCTAATACAGAATGGTCATTATTACACAATTATAATGAAGCTGTGTGCAACATGAATTCATCTGCACATCCTACAAGCACATATTATTCCTTTTGTTGCAGCTTATTTTGCCAAACTTTTTGGCTTTAGCTACAGTATTTTGGTAACTAGTATTTCTGCACTTAAAGCTTTTTTAGAATGAAGTTATAATTAAAGGAGAAGAAAAATTTAAAAATTTAATGTAAAATTACTGATAATATTCTTACTGATAATGCTGTAATTCTGTGTAGAAAGATATTATGAAACAATTTTCTACATAAGTATTCCTATAATCTAAGAAATACTACATAAATGAAACTAACTGCCATCAAGTCAATGTCTACTCATAGTTAACCTATAGAATTGCCCCTGTGCGCTTCTGAGACTCTTTTTTAAAAATCATTCTATTGGGGGCTCATACAACTCTTGTCACAATCTTTACATCCATCAATAATGTAAAGTACATTCGTTGCCCTCATCATTCTCAAAACATTTGCTCTCCACTTATCTATTTTTTAAGTTTTAAAATTTCCTTAATGTTGCATTAAAAAACTATATCATTATCATATTCTGAAAATGGTATATTAAATTAAAATCTAAAATGTTTCCTATATGAAATCCACCAACCGTTTAGGGGCTGATTTGTCCTTAGAGAGATTGTAATTTTTTAAAGGAGTAGACAGCCTCATCTTTGTCCCCTGGAAGAGCTGGTGGTTTCAAACTACTGACCTTGTGGTTAGCAGCCAGATGTGTAACCACTATGCTACCAGGGCTCCTAGTTGCAAGTTTCCAAGCACAGTACAAAGAATTCTCACATACCCTTTACCCAGATTCACCAGTGGTTTATTTTGCCCTACTGTGCATCATTCTCTCTCTCTCTCTCTCTCTCTCTCTCTCTCTCTCTCTCTCTCTCTCTTTCTCTCTCTCTCCCCCCTCCTTCTACACACACACACACACACACTCTCTCTCTCTCTCTCTCTCTCTCTCTCTCTCTCTCTCTCTCTCTCTCTCTCTCTCTCTCCCCCTCTCCCTCTCCTTCTCTACACACACACACACACACACACACACACACACACACACTTTCCCCCTGGCCCATCTAAGAGTATATAGGAAGTACTGTACTTCTAAATACTTCATTGTGTATTTCTTCAGAACTAAGGCATTCTATTATACAACCACAGTACATCTATCAAAATCAGGAAGTTTAACATTATGTAATATCAGTGGTTATCTAACCCACAGTCATCACTTCAAATGTCATCAGTTGTCTCAACAACGTCTCTTGCGGCTGTTTCTCTGTGTGGAGAGTCAAACCCAGGGATGGCAGAATGCATTCACCTAGGCTGATGGTGTTCCTCCGAGGCTCCTCTGTCTCCTCTCTACGTAGGTGGGCCCCTCGTCTTTCTCCCATCTGAGTTTAGGGACACCTCCCTGGCGACTTGTCCTGGGGCCCTTTCTCATGGCACTTTGGTCGTTCACGTTTTGCTCCGTATCCACATCCTTGTTTATTCTCTTCCCCTCCGACACGGAGGCCAATGTCCAGGGATGTGGTCCTCGTGGTCACCACGGAGGAGCTGAGAGTATGGTACTGCGGGTTGCCATGGCATCACATGCTGCCTCCCCACTCCTGAGCTGTGTAACCTTGGGAAGCTTAGCCCCCGTCGATCCGTCTGCGGAACGAGAGTGACATCTGCATCCACTTTGCCAGACTTTTCTGGAAACTAAATGGATCTGTTGTGAGAATGAAACACATCAGTCTATGTACAGCACTAGTGTACGGCACTGAGGACAGCTCAGAGCCCTGGTGGCGTAGTGGGTTACGCGTTGGGCTGCTCACTGTTGGTCAGCAGTTCAAATCCACCAGCTTCTCCAAGGGCCAAAGATGAGGGTTTCTACTCCAGTAAAAAGTTACAGTCTTGAAAACCCACAAGGGCGGTCCTCTCCTGCCCTATAGGGTTGCTATGAGTCAGAGTCCACTTGATGGCAGTGAGTGTGTTTCTTTATTAAAAACAGCTCGTGGCACATAGTAGGTGCTCAGTAAATGAGTGACTCTCCACTTTTCTCCCTCCTTCTCTTCCTATCCCTCCTCCTCATCTGGTCCTACTCTTCCTCCCCCTTTCGATTCTCTTCTTTCTTTAGTTGCTTCCTCTTCCTGTGCCTGCCTCAGTTTCATCCGCACCATCAGCTTCACGATTGTTCCCAGAGGCTAGGGTGGCACCTGGCATGCAGGCGGCTGACTCCGGTTAGACTGAGGACACAGAAAAGGGAAGAGGGCCAACAGCATTGAGAGCTCTGCTGGCCACCTGCTCCCCTGCCTCACACGACACCGTCTACTGTGGCCTTACAAGTCATTGCAGGGGCCAACCCAAAGGTCCCAATGCTCACCTTCATGGGGTGTATTAGGAAAGGGAACAGGTTACAATCCAGGTGAGAAATGCTCAGGATACAGTTCAGTCATAGCATGTTACAAAGTCTCTCTTAAGGCTGTTAAAAAAGGTCCCCAAAGCGTGCCACTCCACTTTAGGCCTCACCCCAAAGACATTTTGCTCCAGCTTCCCAGGTCAGCAAGCCCAGTACCCCAAATGAAGTGTGCAGAGGCATCCCACTCCACCAGCCCGCCTCCTGCCCCAAGTACTCAGCTCTGCTTGCTCTGTGGGTCTGTCTTTTGTTCTGGCTCCAAGATCAGATGTTCCTTTGTGATTCCACTGGTGTCCAAACTCTCCTGGGTACTGGAGATTCCCTGTGCAGGGAGCTCAGGGTCCAGAAGATGCACTCCACTCCTGGCTCTTGCTGGTAGTGCGGTTCCTCCCACCTGGGCTTCTTAGGGGCTCCCTTTAAACCCAGCAGGATGGCAATCACTCCCAATTGAATCACATAATAAAATCAGAATCCCCACCCCACACCCTCCCACCCCACCCCCGGACCTTCTCACCCAGGCCCATCAAGGAAACATCCTTTGGCGGTAACAACAAAAACTGTGGGGAGAAGATCCATAAATAATTCATGCCACCTCCTGGCTCTTCTAGCCATTGTCCTTGTCATGCATGAAGGCTTGATTTCCCTTTTTATTTTACTGTGAGCACACCCATAAAAGCATGTAAGCCAGCCACTTCCTGTCTTTATCTCCTCTCTGGTTTAAATATCTAATTTTTAATTTGTCCATCCCCAACAACCCAGTACTGTTAGGAGACAAGAATGTTTCTCAATATGCATACTCTTCCTTTCTGATTGGAACCTTAGTCATCTGCATCCATACACAAAGTCCAGTCCAGGACACGCATCGAACTTCAGCAGGTTTACCCCAGATCACAGTGTCAAACGTCTTCCGCTCTTCGTTTGGTTGAGTTCTGGGCATCTCAGCCCTAGCCATCATGCTTGGTCAATTGGGCACCAGCTGCAAGCTTGGGAGTCAAAAGACTCCTCCCTACACTTCAGACCAGCTGGCCCCTTCTCACTCTCGCCAGCCTTAGCCCCTGGAGCTGACCAGCCAGCCCTTCCTTGTCACTCTCACCTCTAGCCTCTGTGGACCAGGTCCACAGGGGCCAATGAAACATGTCCAATCCCACATTGGTTTTTCACTGCCGCAGCCTCCTGCCTCCCGCCCAATAAATGAATCCAGGTGGTTATCATAGCCAACACGCCTGACTGTCTGCTCACTACATCGCTATATGGTAGTGGAGTGATGAGTCCTACATAGATGTTGTGTCCCGATTAGAGGATGCTGTGCGCCAAAGTGTCAGAAATCCACAAACAGCGGATAGCCTGGTAACAAAGTTAGCCTTTGATAACACTACCCACGAGTGCCAAGGTGCCACCCATGCAGAGAAGAGGGCACATTTCTAAACTGTCTGAAGACCTGCAGAGGAGTAGTAGCTGAGGAGCACCAGGTGTATGAAAGAAAATCGTGTAGCTTCAATGGCGCTTTTGAATTGTATATGTAAAACAAAAGGGGAATTTGTGGGAAGCAGAGAACAGGAAGAGAGTGTGGATGGACGAATTCTTTATCCTCCTATATTAAGAAGGCTGCCAGGCTGGGTGTCCGGGGTGGAGGGAGGCCTTCCCCCTTGAGAGATGGAGTTGAGTCCAATCACATTCTCATTGTTAGCATTGTTTCCCACAACACCCCCCCCCCCCTTTAACTTTCAGTCCTGGAAGGGACTGTCTCTGATAAGCACAGACTTTTCCTGCATCGATGCATCCAATGGCAAACTGCCTACTCCAAACTCAAGACACAGCCTCGTTTTTATCCACGGTTCTTCTCAAGTGTAAATATCCTAGTCTCTCAGCAGTTCTGGGTAGGACTCAGGTTTCCACCTAAACCCCCATCTCTACATGGGCTCCTGACTTAAAATAAAGCCTGTTCCTTCTAGATAATTCTAACTCCCCTTTTAGCTCATCCAATCAAGTATAGGCTGAACAAGCTCACAAGCTCCCTGTAATCATGATAATCATATGGCTTTCCATCACACATATAATCATATTTAGAATCCTATGTAGGCGCATATTCAGTATGCATAGTGCAGTTAAATAGAACACATAACCTTTTAATCTTCTCCACCCCTTAACTCTGTCTCCGTGTGTGTGTGTCACCCAGAGCCTGTGGCAGGGGGCATTACTAGGCCTCAGTCCCCCACTAACCATTTACTCAACCAGACTAGCTTCTGCAGGCCACTTAAAATAACCTTCCTCCCCTCGCTGCCACATATAATTACTTGCATTCTTTCTTGATGGGTATTGTTATTGTCTAGGAATCACAAGGGCTACTTCCTACCCACCCCCCCTTCCTTCTTTCTTATGCAAAGCGCCATGCTTCCAGGCGCCTGGCGCCCTCGCAGGGACACCTTCCACGCTAGCTAGCTTCTCCAACTCATCTCAAAGGCCGCACAGACTCCCAGGCAATGCTCACGAGTGAGTGTGGCGGTTATGGAAGTGAACAGGTTACGACTCAGGGGGCGAAATGCTCAGGATTCCGTCAGGACATGTCACAAAGTTCTTTGAAGGCTGCCAATAAATGCCCAAAGGGTATGTTACTCCGCTGTGAGCTTCAACCCAAAGCCCTTCTGCTCCAGCTCCACGGGTCAGCAAACCCAGCACCCCAAATTAAAGGCCCAGAGGCAGCCTACTCCGCAAGCCCAGAGGCAGCCTACTCCGCAAGCCAGCCTCCTGCCAAACAGCATTCCGCTGAGCTTGCTCTTTGTCTGGGAAGTTGGCCACTGTGTCTCACGCTCCAGCTCCTGGGTCTGCCGCAGCGGCTTGTCTTACTTCTCCAACGATATCAAAGTCATCTTTTCAACCAAGGAGATTCACCATGTAGGGAATCTCAGGATCCAGAGGACACGTCCCAGTCCTGGTTCTTGCTGGTAGTAAGATCCTACTTCCCACCCACATGGCTCACAAGATGAGTCCTATAATCCCATCAGTATTCCCCGCCCCCACCCTCTTACGCAAACCCATCAGGGGAAATCATTTGGTGGGGACAACACAAACTAACTATGGTTAGGAGAGCTATACATGATTCACTGCACTGCGGCATCTTCTGAAGCCGCTTCATTCTGCGAACCCTGACAGTAAGCAAGCGCTAAGGAGCAGATTCATGGTCTGCAGTGACTGAAGAGTCCCCTGATCGAGGGGGGGGGGACTCAGCACTCTCACTTGATCCCCCATGTGTCAAGGCCCTTAGAGGCAAGGCTGGCAGGTCTTCATCTCACATACTTTGGAGAGAGCAGTCCCTGGAGAAGGACATCGTGCTTGGTCAAGTGGAGGGGCAGCGAAAGAGAGGACGGCCTCAAGAAGCTGGACTGACACTGTGGCTGCAGCGACAGGCTCAAGCGTGAGACGATGGAGAGGTGGAGCAGGAGCGGGCAGGGTTTCAATCTGTTGTGCATAAGGTCGCTATGGGTCAGAACCGAGCCGATGGCACCTGACAAAACAAGGTGCTGAGGGGGGTATGCCAAGACTGGTGCAGCACTGTGTGTGTGTGTGTGTGTGTGTGTGCACGTCGCTGGGGGAAGGGGAGACCGCCGGTACTGACCCACGTGAGTATCAGGGAACAGATTCTTGAGAAAATAACCCTCATAATCCTGCCCTCCCTGTGGCTTGAGTGCTGATTATATGCCAACCTTCACATCTGCGAGGTCACTGTGCCTGTCCCCACTTTGTGCATGAAACATCCAAGGCACAGAGAGGAGGGCCACGCAGTGGGAAGGACCAGAGAAGGATTTGGAAGCTAGTGGGCAGGGCATGTAGGGAGAGGAGAGGAAGTGGTAACCAACTTCTCCTGAAACTGGAAGCAAGAAGACATGTGGAAAAGCAGTCATCCGTGGAGATTAATGGGCCAGGACCCTGGGAGTCCACCCAGGAGTCCTCTGTTCCCTGTCAGGTAAGTCGGCTTCTGAGAGTCAGGGCGGGGAGAGGTGGTGGCGGCCAAAGAGGAGCCCCTCTGCTCTCACAGAGATGAGTGGCCTGGGAAACCCACAGGGGATGCTGTCCTCTGTCCCGTGTTGCCCTGAGGTGGAACCGAACTCAATGGCAGTGAGTTTGGGTTGGGTTTTTAGTATCATAGGTGTTAGAGTCCCTGGGTGGGGCGAACAATTAACCTGCTCGACTAACGACTTATCCAAAAGGCCGGGGGCTCAGGTCCACACGGAGGTACCTCAGAATAAAGGCCTGGTGATCTGCCCCCAAACTCAGCCATGGAAAACATGACGCAGCACCATCGTCTGGCACATGTGGGCCACCGTGAGCTGGAGTCAATGCTGGGGCAATGCTTTATAGTGGGTGTTTGGGTGGGGGTGTTTCTAAGAAGAAGGGAGTTACATTAAAATGTGCTGCATGAGTGTGCCGTGGCCAGTCGGCAGGGCCTGGGTCTCCCAGAGTCTTCTCTGACCTGGGAGCAGGACTAGAGGAAGTGCCTGGGGGAGGGGGTCAGTGAGAGGGTTCTGTGGACAGGCTGCAGGGATAGGGCTCTGGGGTGGAGAGCGTCCGCATGGCCTGGAGGCCTCACCGCAGTGAGTCACTGTCCCTGTTGACGCAGGAGGTCAGTCATGCACTCCATAAACGAGGCGTGGCTGTGGCCGAGGGAGGGGGCGCCCAAGTCCAGTACCTGCGGATATGTCCAGGGAGGAGGGGGAAAGCGGCCCGAGGGGGGGAGGGTGCACAGCACAAGGTTGCTCTCCATACAGCGGAGTCAGCAGAGCCACACAGGCCGGCCCTGGGAGGACAAGGACATTTCGGTGATGGGGAGACGTAGGGGATTCAGTTGCTCCAGGTGCCTGGTTGCAAAACGAGAAGGGAAGAGACGTCATCAGCATAGTTCTCTGAGCCCAAACCCGTTTGGGGCTTTTTTATCTTTGGGTGTAGTAAACTGAGGTCAGTCCATGCCAGCCCTGAGCCCCCAGCCCCACCTTATCCATCCTCTCCTGTCTTATTGTAGAGAAGCCACGTCGGGGCGCAGCTGGGGTCATTCCTGGGGGCCCTGGCTGCAGAGCACGCTGTGTCTGGCTCTGTGGAACCTCCAGGCTCCCTTCGTCTCAACATCCCTGCGGCCTAGAGGTCAAATTAACAAGGTGGCCTGTGAGCGTCTCAGGTGTTGGGCTAATGCGGACAAACCTTGTCACGGGGTGAGAACTAAGCACGGCCCTGACTTGGGTCAAGGGAGTTTGCTTTACTGTTGCTGTGCCTGCCTTGCCACCCTCCCCCCACACCGGCCCCCCACATCCCGCAGGGAAGAATGGACTCTTCTTTCCCCACCACTTTCACAGGATGGGCCTTTGAAAAGATTCGAGCTGCTCACAGGTATCCCCTGGTCCATTATAGTCAATTCCTCTCGTAGCCATAGAGAGGATACATTAGAACTGCCCCCACAGACTTTCCACGGCTGTAAATCTCTTTACAGAAGTAGTCGGTCACATCCTGTGGATTTGAACCCTTGGCCTTTCAGTTAGCAGCCAATTGCTTAAGCTGTGCCCGCAGGGCTCCTACCCCCTGGTGGAGGACAGGGAAAGCATTGTTTTTATTTCAGGGCCATGGAAGAGGATTTGTGAGATTGTCCCATGGAAGAGGATTTGTGAGACTCACGCAGGGGTGAACGAAAGAAAGGCGAGTTTGCTTCCCACCCAATGCAGAAAGCTTATGTCAGCCTGGGGGTGGAGGGGTGTGGGAGAGGCCTGAGGGTGAGTAAAGAGCTGGTGCTACCTGCACAGTACCTTGTGGGGAAGAGCGGGAGGCTACAGACCCATGACCGTGACAGAGGGCTCTTGGCCAGAGGAGAGCTGGGAAGAGTCTCCGGGGACTCAGACCTGGAAGAGGAGGCCCTGGGCGTCCGGGCATCTGTTCCAGATCAGTGCTGCCTATCTTGTCTACTTGGAGTTCAAAGTCAGATTACACTGGTTTAGACAAATAGTGGGATGCAAGCACCCACGTTCCTGCTACAGTTTTCCTGGCGGTTCCCTGGGGCGGTAGAGGGAGAGATGGGGCGCTCCTGCATAAGGGGTCCTCCGTTGCTCTGCGGAGCGCTGAGCCACATGTGGAAACAGGGAGTGGTGACATGACAGGGGCACAGCCTGGTGCGTGCAACTGATGCCACTGACATGCACACTTTAAGACAGCTGAACTGCAGATCCGCGCACGGCGTTCCTGGAAGGGGCACTCACAATGACCGGAAACTGGAAGCACTAGGATGCCTTTCCATAGTGGAATGGGTCAGCAGACAATGGGGGGTGCAATCCGCACCATGGGGGTCGACCAGGGTTAACAAGAAGGGAAGCTTCCAGGCACACGGCTCCGTCAAGAAGCATGCCTGAAAGCTGGTACGGTGCCAGCCCCGTGACGTTCTGGAAAAGACCAGCCATAGAGGCAGGGAGGGGTCAGAGGGCGGGAGGTGCGGTGTCACTCGGGGGAGCCTGGGCATCTGAAGAGCAGTGGGATTATTCTGTGTGACGCGGACACAGGGCACCGATGACATATGGGTGTGCAGAGGGGAGAGGGCGGGGCTGCAAATTCTGTACTTTCTACGTGGCTTTTCTATACACCGAAAACTGCTCTAAAAAGTAAACTTTAGCTTTTTTAATAGTTAAAATGCTGGATATTTGTTACGTGTATTTTACCCAAAAGAGGGGCTGGGGCTTCCTCTCATGTCTTAGGGTGTGCACTGACTTTATACAAGGAAGCCCAGAGGCCAAGGGGGCCGGCCGGAGCACCCTGCCACCAGGGCAGCTCTGTCAGCGGGAAGGCAGGCACGTGCTGCTGCCCCACCGGCTCCCTCCCTGGGTGCTCAGCGATTACAGGCCAATGGCACATATTTAAGGAGGTGAAGCTCTGACTCGGTCACCCTTTGTGACTGTCACCTTTGCACATAGCAGGTGACTTCTCACTCAGTTTCCTGACAGCCCAGTAGCATGCCCGTGTGTCACTAGGGTTGGTACCACCCAGCGAGCTAACTCATGGTGCCAACCCCATACACACACACACACATGGACCATCACCCCCAAACACATACCCACGGACCATCACCCCCAAACACACACATACACGGACCATCACCCCCAAACACACACAGACCATCACCCCCAAACACACACACATGGACCATCACCCCCAAGCACACACACACACATGGACCATCACCCCCAAACACACACATGGACCATCACCCCCAAACACACACATGGACCATCACCCCCAAACACACACATACACGGACCATTACCCCCAAACACACACACGTACCATCACCCCCAAACACACACACACGGACCATCACCCCCAAACACACACATACACGGACCATCACCCCCAAACACACACATACACGGACTATCACCCCCAAACACACACACACCACCACCACCCATACACACCTACTCTTAGCGCACTGGGAGCACTTCAGGACTAAGAGTTTTTACTGTTTGGGGGTTTTATTGTTGTTGTTTTGCAAATTTCATTCCAAGCTCTTTGGCCTCTTCCCCCCTCCACACCCCCCACACACACTCCATGTAGCCCAGGGCTCAGCACTTTGGGGTTCTCTGTGTGAAGCCTGCTGCGCTCAGCCCCATTAGATCGTAACTATTTACACTCTCCGTATTCTCTTTCAAGAACTTTTTTTTGACATTTCCCTTCCGGCAGAACAGGGACCAGGAGTGGGAGTTGTGGGGAGGTGAAGTTTGGCGAAACATAAGGAAGCATTTTCTTCGTCAGAGCAGCCTGAAAATGGAACGGCCTGACTCACTGGGAAGCATGTCCCAGCTCGGAGAAGGCCCTTCTGCAGGCCTCCCAGGGGCACCCTGCCCAGGCCGAGGGAGGTGTTTGTGCAGATGAAGGGAAAAGGTCTGTAGCCAAGCACCCACTTGCTGTGTGCCTGAAGCCACGGTGGTAGGAACAGCCGAGCACCCAAAGGAGAAAGCTGTGACGTCTGTGTCCAGAGACAGCCTCCGTGGAGGCCCTCGCAGGCAGTTTTGTCCGCGGGGTTGCTGGTCACTGAGAGCCAGAATTGACTTTGTGGCCACCGCTTACTACGTGCTAAGGCATGGTTTGAAGTACTTTCAAAAACGGAGTTCCAGAGACACACAGCGAAACCTTTGCCAGCTCAACCATGTTTGTGCAACTGAATGACCTTGATTACATTTTTTTTTCAGAAAGCAAGCTGCACTGTGCTCTGGGTAAGAGTTTACCCAGCAGATCATGTTCCCATTTGATAATTTCAATACAGAGTATTCAGCAGCATCAGCTACATTTTTTCTCAGGGTGGCAATACTCGGAGAGCGCGCTGGGACATTGCGCTCTTCACGTTGGGTGACCATTGCTCTTTTCGGAATGACTCCCTCACCATTCACATCAACCCTTGGCCTCCTAAACGGTAACTCCCTCTCCCGCCCTCCCTTTCCTTCTTGGTAATCACCAATAAGCTGTGTTTTCTGTATAGTTGCCTATTTTGTGTACGTGGGATCAAACCTTATATGGTTGGCTGTTTCACTTAGCATATTATTTTCAAATTGCATCGGGTCATGGCAGGCACCCAGACTCTATTTCTCTTGATGGTCGAATGCTGCTTTGTTGTAGGTATGAGGGTCAGTTAAAACGTATTGCTCCAAACCCTGATGCACACCTTTCTGGACCGCACACCAGACAGTATGCCCTTCTGTACGCACCACGGCCTCTGGGTCCAGGTACAACTTCAACGTGAGCATGATTATTACAAAGCTATGGAAGCCTTTATGGAGCAGAAATCTCAACGTGTGAGGCTACTATGTGTCCACATATCTACTATCTCGGCCTATACACGTCTGAAGACAATGTCTCCCTCTCAATAACCCTCCCCCACAAAGTCTGCACTCTTCCATTGAGATCACATCAGTAGGATGTGCAGTTTGGGCATCCTTGGGGGGACTCAACTTGTGTTCCTTTGAAATGTTCTTTGAATGCTGGGAATAAAAAGGTGTGTGAAGGGGCAAGCTCAGAGGTGTAGGGGGGTTGGGGGGAAGGTTTCCTAATACCAGTCTTGGTGCCCTTGGAGAATGTACAGGGGCATCGCTGGGCTGTGGAAGAACAGCCCTCAGCACAGCTTTCCTGGCCTTTTTTCACCAATGCAGTTCCAGTCTTTATGAAACTGCTTCCTAACTAGCCCCCTTGATCATCCTGTGACCTTCAAGAAAAATCTATCAACATTACCCTCTGTGGATTCCCCTCCCGACCCCAAAACAGTCACGAAAACTTTCTGAACCAACCTCTCTGCCTTGGATTTAACTAGCCTAGCCAGTTGGGAAGCCGCCATTTTTACCCGATCTTTTTGGTTTTGTTTTTGAAGGTACCCTCATGAGGCTAAGACAAATATGGTACAGAGAGAACTTGTCTGCAGCCATTCACCGGAAGCCAAGACATATTTAAACATATTTTGCTGGGAATAAACCCAAGGTCAACAGTTCAAAGCCACCAGCTGGCTCCTCATGAAAAAGATGGGACTTTCTACTCCCGTAAAGAGTTAAGAGTCTCAGAAGCCCTCAGAGGAAGCTCGGGGTCACTATGAGACAGCATCAACTCCATGACGGTGAGTTTGGTTTGGTTTTGATATGTATGAACTGAAGCCCTCGTAGCAAAACTTTTTTCTGTATACCACACGCTGCTTCCACATTCATCTGCTGATGGACATTGCGGTCATCTCCTTGTCTGGCTAGTGGGACTAATGCTCCGGTGGACACTGGAAAGAGCTTTCTGTTTGGGTTCTTGTACTTCTATATGGATAAACTCATCGGCTCATCAAACAACCCCAAGAGGTGGCTACCATTTGGGTCTATTATTACTTCCATTTTAAAGACGAGGCAAACTGAGACAAAGAGGTTCAGTAACCTGCCCGAGTCAGAGGGAGCCGGGACCACACCCCAGGCAGTCTAACTCTAGACCCCACACCTGTCTCCCTTGAGCCTTGTACTCCAGAGGGCCCCATGAAGGGGCACAGTGCCCAGCTCCTCTGGGCTAAAAGGCGTGAGATGCTGGCCTGGAAGTTGAGAGGGCGGCTAGAGTCCAGGGTCAAGGCGACATCCATTGAGGCGTCACCGGGGCTGGGTGTGAACCTCAGAAAGGCAAGGCCTCTGTCGTCCTGGCTAACTGTCCACCCAGCCGAGGGGAGCGGGCCTGTGGAATGCAAAAATCTAGGACCCACGGCTCACAGCCTGGGCTTCGAGTTAGTTCTGCCCCACCCACCATGCACCCCAGTTCTCTGAACTGAACTCTAGGCCTGATCCTGCCAAGAATTCCTGACCTTTCACTCTAGTTTCAGGAAGCCGTCTCGGCCTTTTCCCTGGGGCCTTGGTCATCTGCCCAGGACGAGGACGATGTCTCTGATACTGCCTTGCGGGGAAGTGGCAAGAGTGTGGGCCTTGGAGTGTAGGCGGGAAGCCAGGACCTACCACCTCCTGCAGACGTTGCTGGCCCCTCTGGCCCCTGTTTTTCATGGCTGTCAATCAGAGTACTGGGCCGATTGCATAAGACTATGGTGGAGGTTTCAGTGTGTGTGCCTAGGGAGCAGGGCAACCGTACTGCGTAGACTTTGTACCCTTTCCTGCCATCATCTGGATCAAGTGCTAACCCTGAGATACTCAATCCATCAGGCGGAAGCCGGGCTAGGCAGGTGCCTTCTCCAGAAAGTCACAGCTTCACAGAGTCTAAGGAAGGAGGAATTCCTTTGCATATGAATTTGCCAAGTCATGGAAAGAGTGAGCAGAACTCTGTCTCTGAACCACTGCTCTGAGTCAGAAAATGCTGGTACCATTTAGCTCCAGGGCCTGCTATGTTTGTACAATGAGAAATGAGTGCAGTATCCCCAACACTCCTTGAAATTCTGATGGGTTCTGATTCATGACCAAAGAGGAAAATATGAATTAAAAAAAAAAAACAACCACCCACTACCGTTGATTGAGTCAATTCCGACTCACAGTGACACTCTCGGACAGAGTAGAAATACCCCATAGGGTTTCCAGTGTTGCGAATTATTACAGAAGCCACGCTGTTCTCCTAGAGTGACTGGTGGATTCAAACCGCTGACCTTTTGCTTAGGGGTTGAGTACTTAAAGCATGCGTGTATCTAGAAGGGTCCCTTCTGTAGTGGGCCAAACAAGAGGACAGAATGAATAATTCACCATCCTGCCCCCACACTGCTGAGCCGTTCAGGCTCTGGCATGAAGACACTCGCTCTGGTTTCCTTCTTTCACAAAGCCGGGCATGGAGCACTCACTAATGCCTTGATAATAGATGCTAATCGGGAGAACTGGCCTCAAGGCTGTAACTTTACCCAATCCAGGCTTCTCTGGAAGACCTTGAGTGTTTCTGTGGCGTTTAGCTTCAAGCAAAAGTGCTGAGAGGCATGCTCACCGATACTTGTGTTTTCCAAGCAGTCGGTTGGTGCCGTTGGCGCTAGTTGCCCTCTCACCAACTTCAACGCCTGCCTGGTCCTGCCCCATCCTCACGCATTGTGGGTCCGTCTCAGCTGTTGTGGTAGCTTCCCACAGTTTCATGACCCTCTCCCAAATGGGGTCTCCTAGCAATTGAGCTCTCCTGGCAACACGTCCAAAGCAGGAGGCAGTTGAAGGCGAACCACCCTCATGTATAAGAAACATTCTTTTTTTTTTTCTAAGACTGATGTCTTCATTCTTAATTTTAGGATATTTTAAATAAGAATCTCCTCCTTTGGGGTGGAACAGTCTTACCTATTTGGGTAGGAAAGAAAAAAAAAAATCTTGGGCCTGCCAGGCGGGTCACGACCCTAGACTTCTTGAGTCTGCTTGGGAGGGTCAAGGAGTGGATTCTCAGCCCGAAGGGGACTTACTTGCATAGGACTACTGGGTCATTTGAAGAGCTTCTTGCTGGTGATTTGCCCAAAGGAGCATGATGGGTGCTTTCTCTTCCGGTTCGGAGTTCAGACTCAGGTAGGATCCAGGAGAGGAGATTTCACCTGCCAATCTGTGACTTACACCTCGTCTATAGAAGAGTCGCATGGTCTCTGGAGAATAATGGCCGCGGAAGACCCGGTGTGTATGCACCCTGCCCGTTGATGGCCCAAGGAAAGCCCAGCTCCCAGAAGCAGGCACAAAAAATATCAGGAGGACCTGGGGGTGTCACTTGGGTGGTTTGGGGGGGGGGGTTAGCCCACACATGTGTCTCTGTTAGAAGTGGTGCCAGCACTGCCCTGGCTGACACCAATGTTAGTGATAGTGCTGGGTCAACCAGCAGCAAAATCACAGAGGTCTGGGTTGGGAGCAGGATCTTTGCCCTTTTCCCCTTTATCTCTCTGCAGATCCTCCCTTCTAGAGGAATGTGTGCTTGAAAAAAGAACTCTGATGGCCTCAGGGACAGGGGAGAGCTGACACGCAGGTATCAGGTAACTCATAAAATGAGGCACTTCCCAAGACAGTGGATGCTCTCCCCTCCACCCTACGTGTCCCCCCCCCCCCCGCCCCCATGTCAGGAGCCTGCTTCTCACTGCCAGTGACACAATCCAGAGCTAAGGCATCGGGGGCCCCAAAGCAATCTCCCAGATTCCCAAGCTGTAGTTTATCCCCCTTTACCCCTGAACGGTCTGCCCCCAAACCGCAGCACACCCCGCGCCCTGGTTCTCTACAAAGGGTGTCCCCTCTCACTGTAGGATCAGGCTCATGTCGCCTTTCAACTGGAAAGGCCTCCCTTCTTCGTCCGCCTTCTGATCCCGCCTGTCTTCCAAGAGGCTCCTCAGGACTCAGGCCTGCCAGTGAGCTTGCCCTGCTGATACCACCTTGATCTGAACTTGTATTAGGTGAACAGACCCTCCTATGACACGAGCCACAAAGCGATTCTTTCCTGCCCTTGTAAGCCCAAGGCACGCCACCAACCGCCATCCTTATTGATTGTTGATTGGCACCTAGTTGAAGGTGCAATCACATTTCAATGTGAGAACTTTAACGATACCCATTTCACTGTACCTTGACTTGCTAACTCAACTTTACAAATAAAAATGTTTCCCGAGTCCAGAATGAGTTAAAGCAAAAATGTTCCTTCTCCCACTCAAAACAAAACCAAAGACGTTTAAAGAAAAGAGAAAAAGCCAAGTACTGTTGATTCCAACTCTGAGGGGTGAGAACATGCTTGGCTGCTCATTGGAAGGTGGGTGGTTCAAATCCACACCAACACCAACACCAAACTCACTGCCCTCAAGTCCGTGCTGACTCAGAGCGGCTCCTGGTATTTCTGAGACTGTAACTGTCTACCAGTTTTCTAACCCAGGGCTACTGCTGGTTTCGAACTGCCAATCATGTATCATGGCCCAGCATGTAGTTACTACACCACTAGAGCTCCATAGGTCCACACTAAGACACGGTCTACTCCGACACCTAGGCGATCACAAGCATACTTCCCCAGCACCATTGGAAACAAAACCATTGTCATCAAACCGATTCCGAATCAGAGGGACCCTATAGGACAGAGCAGAACTGTCCCCAGACGTTTCCAAGACTGACATCCTTAAAGAAGCCACGTCTCTTTCCCACAAGAGTGGCTGGTGAGTTTGAACTCACTTTTAATTCCCAGCCAATATTCAAATGAAGATCCCAAGATGATATTAGCTGATTTAGGATAGGCGGCCTCATGTTTTCAATGTATTGTTTTCAATCCCCGATAGTAACATTTAAAAAAAAAAGAACAAAGTGTGGCCTTTGTTTTAAAGGTGGATGTAGTAATTTTACCCACAGAAAGACTTCAATGAATACATGGGGGAATTCCATGATTTCCCTTCCATTTTTCCATAAACTTCTTGAAACCGCCCGGTAGCTCCGAATTTAATCTTCACCTTCCTTATTCTGTCCTGCCCTGAACCCACCCTCACCCCCACCCAGGACAAGGATCTGAGAGGCTGGGACCATAACTCTGGATCCTGGTCTAGGGCTGCAAATGCAGATCTGTCCCCACTGCTCTCCATTACCGTACATTCAAGGCTGGTCCCAGGAAGGCAGCTGGTTGACCTGCAGCTGGGCACCTGTACAAGCAGGAAAACACCGCGGTCTTCTCGTGGATGTGGAGCCAGGAGCTCCTTCAGGGCCTGATGGAACCATCTCTGTGATCTTGATGCTCACCTTGCCCGCTCCCCTTCAGTAGGCAAGGAAGTTAAAGGTGGCCCAGGTGAGCGGTTGGCCTGGGGATGTGCTGACTCTGCCCACAGGCCAACGCAGGCAGCAGGCGACAACGTGGGGGGTCAGTTGACAACCAGGCTCAGTGTGGGGGTCAGCTCCTTCCACCACCCTGTGTTTGGCTGCAAACAAAGTATTTCTTTCTTCTGGAGGACCAGAGGCCTGTCCTTTGTAATACACACATCCTCCCAAGTGTGAGATCCCAGCACGTGGGCCTGGCTGCTTCTCTAGCTGAGGTGAGATGGCATTCATGGGAAGGAAGCAGGGTGGTGTGTCAGTCTGGGTAGACTAGAGACACAAATCCACAGAAACTCTTATGGCTACGAGAGAGCATTTTATATAAAGGGTACGCGTACATTCGGAAAGCATCCCAACTCAGTGCTGTCCAAGCCCATAAGTCCAACATTAGCCCATATGTCCGACACCAATCCACAAAGTCCTCCTCAATCTCGCAAAACGCACGCAATGATGCCGACTGCAGGAGGGAAGACGAGTCAGTGAGTGTGTAAGCATCTCAGCGCTGGCAGGGATCCCCACACAGCTGCTCCAGCACCCATGGCTGCATAGGGGTAGGTCCATGCGGCTTCTCCTCAGGGATGTCTCACAGGAAGTGAGCCTTGCCAGCTGAAGCAGGGAACTGGCTAAGGCAGCTGCACTCTGGTCCGACCATCAGAGAACAAGACACCCAAGAACTACAAAGGTGAGGTTCCTTGAGCCATTTATCTCTCCGCCCTTTAGTGCATCCCACATGTGTTTATCGGCCAGGTTGGCACAATAAGCCTTAACTATCACCGTGGGCCAAACTTTGTAGGGGGGCCCTTTGTTCAGAAAGCAGGGAAACAGCCTTTTCCTCCTCCTCAGCCCGTCTTGGCTGCTGTGGTGTTTTCTGTGGCCACTTATGGCTGTGCTCCCCGGACACGTGGCACGCGCAGACCCTGCAGCAATCCGGGGCATCGAGGGGCATGTTTCCAACTCCATCCCCCATGCCCCTTCACCCAGGCCCCTGCTGCAGGCAGAGGGTGTCCACAGTTGCTGAAGGGGTAGAGCAGAGATGCCTGAGCCCCCAGAGCACCAGGCCTGGACAGCAGGCAGACAGAGCCCGTTCCGGAGAGAGGGGGAAGCAGAGAAGGGAGGCATGCAACCCCATCGGCCACGGGCCTCCACTTGATACAGAGCCCCAGGGGACAGTGGGATCCGCTTCAGCAACGAGAGTGGAAAGCTACTTTCTGGATCTTTCTACTAGAGAAGGATTTCCTTTGGAGGACAAGGAAGGAAATGTGAAGCGTGGGAGTACACCCTTTCTAAGACCCCTCCAGCTCCCTGCCGTGTGAGCCGTAGGCGCTGGGAGCATTCAGGGTTGACCTCCATCTCTGCTGGTGTCAGGAAGATCTCGCAAGTGAGAAGAGGGATAATGGCATCTCTTAAAGCTGACTTCACCCGTCGACCAGCCACTCTTCCGGGAGGATTGGGGCAGGAACCGGGAAGTGCCCTTTCCCTCGCTGCTGGCACCTCTCTCGTGGCGAGGGTGAGCTGTGCCATCTCACATGGCATCCTCGGAGGGCATGAAGGTTCCCCTCTGTGAATCTTCACTCTGACCTCCCACTGCTTTCCTGAATGCAGTCAGGATTAAGTGCTTCATCCTGATGGAGCTGCCAGATGTGGCCATCAGAGCAACCACGGGGAATGACCCCAGACAAGCCCAAGCCCCGTGACTCCTGCATCTTACAGGCACCACCTGGTGGCAAGCATCCCCTTCCTGGGAGGGGGGTCTTAGTGTTTATTCATTGATGGACCAATATGATGTGCCAGACACCGGGATTTATTTCTTCCCGATCATAACCTGATAAGATGGGTGGTCCTCATTTCTCCAGTCCCCAGGTAACAGAGAGAAGCTCAGAGAGCTTAAATAACTTGCCCCAACTCTCATAGCCAGAAAAGGAGCCATTGGAAGCCCCACGTAGTTTGTCCAGCTCAAGAGCCCGCAGCCTCTGGCTTGCTGGGTGCTCGTCGGTGCCTACCATGGCAAAGTTGTCTCTTGGCAGAATAGACTCAACAGCCTCATTGACAAAAAGTGTTGAGTCACAGGACCTTGGTACCAGAAGGACTGGGCCACAGCCAACCATTCTAATCAAAGCCACACTAGATGGATCCTACGAGAATGAAGCGAGTCCTGGTGGCATAGTGGTTATGCATTGGGCTGCAATCCTCAAGGTCAGCAGTTCTAAACCACCAGCGGCTCCAAGGGAGAAATATGAGGCTTTCCACTCTCATAAATAGTGACAGTCTCAGAAACTCAACCAATCAGAAAAATAAATAGAAAGTCGCATGGACAGTTCTGCTCTGTCCTATAGAGTGTGCTATAAATCAGCATCAACTCGATGGCAGGGAGTTTGGTTTGGGCTTTGGAATAGAATGGAAGGCCAATGTGGGTCAGAACTCGGGAAATTCTTTGAAAGTCCAGACTTACTAGACTAGAGGACTCCTAACACACTCCTTAAACCTTAAACACGACCTGCAATTCCAGCTCGTCACTTCTTCTGTAGTCTTGCTTATGCATTGTCCAGGTTTCATGCGCACACGAGACCGTTGGAAACACTGTGGCTTGGGGCCTGTGGCCTCTGGGCTTCAGTGACATTCTCGCACTGTATCCCCTTAAAGAGGCCCCGTGCAGCACGTTTGTCCAGTGCAATACGTTCTCTGTTTTGTTTCTTGATTGAGGACCCACGTGAAAGGCAACCCTTGGCAGCTTCCATGTCTTCTCCAGGTGGCGGTCATGGTGCTGTGTGCTGGCCCCGTGGTGAAGGACACTAGAGCACTGGAAATGGCACCCCCAGAACAGAGCGAGTGAGAACGACGAGACAGTGCAGGAGATGTCACCAACAATCCTCTGGGATGATCTGGGCGGATAATCAAACCTAACTTGCTGTGTCGACGTTCACCTTGAGCACAAGAAAACAGCCCTTTTTTTTACCCAAAGAAGAGTCATCGCAGTGGGCACCAGGTATTTTAAATCCATTGGTACATAATAGGACCACTAAGAAGAGAAACTCATTGTTAGCTTATGTTTCTGAAAAAAGCACACACACACACATAGCACTGAGTCGTGAAAGAGAGGGTTCCAGGGTTGGTGCATGTGGCAGATGCTGAGCTAGGCTGTCGCATGGGGCAGGGAAGTCGGGGGTGGGGTGGGAGAGGTCCCTGCCTGCCTTCTTCCTGGCTTCTCGGTTTGGCTTCTCAGCAGAGCTGGTATGGCCCTCCCTTGGTGGGCTGGCAGGTAGGAAGTTCTTACTAGCAGCCTTGGGAAGCAGGCTTTTTGTTTCTTGCATGTGAGTACACCTGAGTTTGGAAGTACCACCAACCACAAGATGCAATTGAGTGGGCTTGGGACCAGCCCTGTGCTCAGTGGGGCTGTGAATGGCTGGATTTCAGAAGGAGACTGCCAGGCCTTTCTTCGACCTGTCTTTTTTCCCCTTTCAATCTTTTTATTTGTTTATGTATTTATAAATAATTTTATTGGGGGCTCGTACAACTCTTATCACAATCCACACATCCACCCATGTGTCAAGCACATTTGTACATTTGTTGCCATCATCATTCTCAAAGCATTTGCTTTCTACTTGAGTCCTTGGTATCAGCTCCTCAATTTTCCCCTCTTTCCCTCTCCTCCCTCCCATGTGAACTCTTGATAATTTATAAGTTATTATTATTTTTCCATGTCTTACACTGTCCAATGTCTCCCTTCACCCACTTTTCTGTTGTCCATCCCCCAGGGTGGGGGTTATATGTAAATCACTGTGATTGGTTCCTCCTTTCTCCCCCACTTTCCCATTCCCCTCCTGGTATCTCTACTCTTATTATTGGTCCTGAGGGGGTTATCTGCCCTGGATTCCCTGTGTTTCCAGCTCTGATCTGTACCAGTGTACATGCTCTGGCCTAGCTGGATTTGTAAGGTAGAATTGGTATCGTGATAGTTGTGGGAAGGAAGTATTAAAGAACTAGAGGAAAACTGGATGTTTCGTCCGTGCCACACTACACCCCAACTGGCCCATCTCCTTCTTCAGACCTTTCAGTGAGCAGCCTAGAGCATTAGCCCTTTGCACTACCCAGGGACCTCGTGGTTGGAAATAGAGCCTGGGGGTGCCCACAGCTCTGCTGTGCTCTGGGCTGTTGGTCCTCGAATGGGGGCTACAGGCAGGCCAGCAAAGCTGAAGGGTAAACTAAGGCAGGAAGGGGTCCTCCCCTGGGATGCCTGGGACTGTGGTTTAAAGGAAGTGTCTGAAAAACTGGGAGTCTCTGCCAGGCAGTCTGGTGATGGTCCGCCTCACGGCTCATTAGCCCTGGCCTGGCCTAGTGCCCCGAGGCGGGTGGGAAGGAACAGGTGACTACTCTCTGGAACATCCCCAACCCCCTGCGGAGCATCTGCTTGGTCTTCAAGAACAGAAATAACTTCTTGTCCTGGAAATTATTTCCAGATCTTTCTACTAGACAAAAAAAAAAAAAAAAGGATGAGGCCAGAAACATCAAGGTCTCTAAGGAACAACCAGATTCGAATAAAGCTCTGGGATCTCTGGGAAAAAGTGCGGGACGGTGATTCTTTCTCAGGACAGGGCTTCCCACCTCTCTGAGCAAAGGATCAGCCCCTGGGCAAAGTCACAGACACATGTGCTGCTCAACACCACCTGCGGGTTCTCCTCCAGACATCTGGTCAGCTGGGAATCCCCGTGGACCACGACTGACTCAGAGTGCTCTGGAGATAGCAGAGATGGCCCTAGGGCACAGTAACTCCTGGTGTCACCTCTGTCCCCGCCGATCGCCCTCTCAGAACCAGACCCTACAGAGGCTTTGATTCCCCATCTGAATCCTAGGATAATATTTAATCAATACAATGACCAACTGCTTAAGTGTCCTGTTTCTCAGATCACGCACAGACAAACGGAAACGGCCTGGTGACCTCGTACCACATTGACTTGCATGATTCGTTATAAGATCATTAGCAACTGAGTAGAAGTCTTTCTTTTTGAATTTCTTCTCCATTTCCTCCGATGGCGACTTCATCCTCCAACAAGACCTAGGTTCACAGAGACAAGGCCCACAGTGTTGCCGCCGCAGTGCCAAGAACTCGGACCCAATGGGCAGCTATCAAATGGGCCGTGGGGATGGGGGTGGGGGGACAAGGAAGCCCACAGCTGGCACTGCACGTGTGCAGATGGAAACCCCGTGCCCGCTTCGAAGCATCGTGGTCGGTCCACCGTGGCAGCTCTGACCAGCGCACCCAGTCCGTCCGTCGGCAGAGCGGACCACCTGCAGCTCCAGGGACCCATGCGAGCTGGGCGTCCGGAACCGGGTTGGTGTTATGACTTACCACGGGGATCTTTTTATTAAACATAGTTCAAGTGGGCGGAAACGCCTCCCACACATTTTGGACACAGTCCTACCATTGTCACCCTCCTCAGACAGTGTCACCCAGCTCTGTCCACGCCCACAGTGCAATGCTACCGCCATGATGGGTGTGTTTGTTGGGTGCGTGGGTGAGAGGCCAGGACAGCCGTCACGCAGGGGCGCAGGGGCTGCGGGGTGGGGAGTCGAGGGGGCAACTTGCAATAAGTAGACTTCCTGCCAGCCGGGGCTTGGGAGCTCCGGTTGGCTGAGTGTTTAAGCTGTTGAAAGCCAAGTAGCCCTGAGTCATCCCTGCTGCTTTCACCCTCCTCCTTCGGGTTCTGGGAATCTGAAGAGGACTCCAGCGACGTGACATTCCTTAGCTTCAAGTCGTCAGTCAACTCGCCACTTCCTTGCTAGTCATGTTGCCTCATCTCTCAGGACAGGACTAAACAAATGTGCTTGAAACTTAGATGCCTGTGGGCAAGAAGGTGGGTACGTGGGGGCCCCACCCCACCCTTTAGAGCACAGCACCATTATGTTGGCCCAGAGGACTGGGAGGTGGCCCGGCTGGCTGTCCTTCTCTGGCATTTCCACTGGTAAGGCGACATCAGCGGATCATTCTGTGCTGATCTCATAATCAGTGTGACATGCAAGACGGGCCCCTTTCACAACACACGAGTGAGCATGAGACACGTGCCTGAATCCGTTTTGCTGACAAGGTGACCACGGGGCAGGGGGGTGGGCGGTGCCTGACACTGCTTGCCTTTGTCATCTCTAAAGCAGTCACGGGAGAGGTAAGCGATGCCCATGAAAACCTTTGGCCAGTGGGCAAATGTGGGTCCATCTGAGTCCCAGAAACGTGTTATTTATTAACAGTGGCATTAACAAGCAAACAGGGAGAGCTAGTGAAGGGCAAGCAGTGCTGAGGTGACTGATGCAAAGGGGAACTCAAAGAGGGTCTCAGAGGGGAAGACTAAACCCTGGGGGCCGCTCATGTGGTGAGCAGGAGGGGAAACCCAAAGAGAGGATGGGGAGGAGCCAGGAGCCCTGGTTAAGTGTTCAAGAGTTCAATGACTCCAGCCCTCTGCTTCTGTAAGGATCCATCAACCTTGGCAAACCTCCGGGCAGTTCTATTCTGCTCCATTAAACAAAGAAACACAAATGCAGGGCCATTGAGTGGACTCCTCCAACTCCTGTCCACCCTGTAGGGGAGACTTCTTCACCTTGGGCTTCCCAGGCTGTAAGCCTTCACGGGAGCAGAAAGCCTCTTGCCTGAGGACCAACTGGTAGATTCCAGCTGCTGACCTTCTGATGAGCGGCCACCACACCACCAGGGCTCTGTTATTGTGAGCACAGGGTCCATAGAAATTGGAGCCAACATCAACAGGCTTGGTCTGGTTTGGGGGGAGATCAGAGAAGACGGTCCCACAGGGGTTTGAGTTGGAGTGGGGATGTACTGAAAACCTGCACGTATGTGAGAAAAATATTACACAGGGGTGGGAAACCCCAAGAAGAAACAAACCAGCTTCCAGCCAGTCCACTCAGACTTTGGCGACACCAAGGTGTATTGGGGTACAGCTGTCCTCCACCGGGCTTGCAATAGCAATTCTGGGGAAGTCGATCGCCAGGCCTTTCTCTCAAGGCACCTCCGTGCGACCCTCCACCTTTTCGGTTAGCAGCAGAGTGCTTCACTGACTGTGGGGGAAGGAAAGGGCAGAGAAGACTGGAGGGGAGGCCTGGCTGGGGCGCAGGTAGGAGCTGGGCTGGAAGGACGGACTGGCAGTGGACGCTGTCAAGATCCTTGAGCTGAGGTGTGCTCGCAGCTGCAGCATGGAAAAACAAGGTGGCCTGGACAAGGCGGAAGTTGGGGACCCGTAAGGAAGCCATCCCAGGGCTGTAAGCGGGCCAGGACTGGGCTTTTGTGGTGGCAGAGGCTGCAGTCTTCATGGTTATGAAAGCTCATTCCAGCTCCTTTTTTGAGAGCTAACCTTGTGATCCCATGACACTAACCACTCACCTGGTTATCTGCTCCTAAGTGGCAGGTCTGTTATCACCCCATCTTATGAAACTGAGGTTCAGAGAAGGGCTAGTGGTTACACCGTGTGCCAGCATCAGGGCCAGGACTTAAACCGAGGTCTGCCTGGCGCCAGAGCTCAACCCCAGCCCCTCCCTGTCGAGTGAAATAACAGAATTGCTCAAACTCGTCACCTGTGGAAGAGAGAGGGAGGCTTCTCCTGGCATGACAGTAACTACGATGGGGCAGCAGGTGGAGGAGTGGAGAAGACTTGTAAGTAGTTCACTTTAGACCAAATAGAAATTTGATGCCAGCAAAATATCCACTAGTGCTGTTGATCACCTGTGATCAGAGCTACAGGCCCGGGTGCAGGTAAATGACTGGCAGTAAAGTGTGGACTTGTAAAAGGGGAGATGTCACCAGGCTACGAATTTGAGGTGCAAACACCACTTCTAGGAGCAGAGTTGAGAGAACAACCAGCAAAGTACTTTCAGTGCATGACAAGTGGTCTTGTGACCCCCTTGTGACACAGGTACTATTGTCATCTCCATTTACTAGAAAAGGAAACAGATGCTTGGACACGGAGGAACTCGCCTAAGGCCACTGGCCAGCAAAGGACAAAGCTGCTATTCCAGCCCTAAACTGACCCCCAAGGAATTTGCATAGATGAAATGAATTCCTCCTACACCGGTTAGAAAGCTAGAACAATTTCCGCTGTTAATCTGTAATCTCTGAATGATCTTCTCTGGTTAATACACTCTGCTATTCCAACAGGGAAACATATGACCACAAAAAGGTTTGATAAAGCAAAACAGTGGATTTGCAAATCGAGTAGACTTTGGGGAAGAGGCTAGATCAGTGTTTGACTCAACAATCAGTCTTTAGAAGATAATCAAAGGAGCTGATGGAAGTCTGTAGATAAAAATGCTGAAAGCAGTTCCTTCCAGCCGCTGAACAATCAGACCAACAGATAGCGAATTGGTTCGCCGTGTGGCATCTGGGAAGGAAGCTAGAGTCCCCCTTCTCCTGCTCCAGCTGTCTGACATCAGACGGACGACCTCACACTGACAGGATAGAACTGGGCCTCAGAGAGGTTTGGGTGGCTGGTTTTTCTTCAGCTCTTTCTACCATGGTAGACTCAAACTTCCAACCTTGTGGTTAGCCTCCCAGTGTGTCCATGGCTGGCACCACTCGGTATTCTGTACTGTACCGCCCCCCTCACCTCCCCAGCCATGTACCTTCAAAAGATGCTTAGTGACCCTAAGCATTAGAGGCTCTAGATCGTGAAGGGAGCAGACAGCTTCACCCTTCACTCATGAAGAGGTTGGTGGGTTTGAACAGCCGACCTTGCAGTTAGCAGTTAGCTCGCCCTTTAAATACACTCTCTCCTTTGTAAACTGCTAGCTACAGCCCTAGTTAGGCCTTCCCTGTTCCTCCTCTGGACCAATTTGGCAAGGCGGTTCTCCACACCCCCTTCTAAATGCCATCGGAATACTTGACACACACAAAGAATCCTGCCCTCATCCCCTATGGGATAAAATATTCATTTAAACTCCCGCACATATGCCAGTGACAAGCATCTGCTCAGACACAGCTTGTTCCCCGAGAATGATTCCCTCAGGACACATCCCCAGGGGTGGAATTCCAGGGTGACAGGGCATGACTCTCTTTATGTGTTCACACTTCCACACTTCTGAAACCGAGCACAGACACACCTTCGTGTTCTCGATTCTTCTCCAACAAAAATGTTTTTCAGGGCCTTTAGGGAGAAAAGAAGTCTTAAATGTCTGTGCCCTGACTCTTACCCTGCTATAATTTCTCCCCTTCCTAAATCAGGTCCAAGTTATCCTTATTAAGAAAGATTATTTTAATTCGAAGAATTATACGTTTAAGCCAGTAGAGCACCCCCACAAACACACACACACACACACATATACACACACACACACACACACACACACACACACACACACACACACACATTCTCTCTCTCTCTCTCTCTCTCTCTCACTCCAGTGATTGGGTTTATTTGTTTGAACTTTCCATTTTGCTCTCACATGCGGCTTACTGCCTCAGGTTGCACACACCTTTCCCTGGTTGGCAGGCATTTCCCAGGTTTTGCAATGTGCAGTGACTCCCCAGGGGGCTCCGTGAGCCGGCTGGCCTTTTCCTCTGGGTGTTCCAAGATAATAGAGAGAGAGAAAACAAATCCAGAGGGGTGTTCTCTGTGTTCTGGGGAGAATTGCTCCTCACTAGCAGAAGGCCCCTAAGTCTTGAGGCCCAAGGGGCTTCTTTGGGTGAACTTTGCAGCACTTTAAGGTAGGGGGGGGATAGGGGGGGTTTCACCAGAATAAAAGGACAATTGAATGCGGGTTGGCATATCTTCCTCTTCCTCTGTGGCATTGTTTCAGGAACCCTACCCATGGACCTCAGCGGCGTGGGTGCCTTTAATACTCAAAAAAGCAAAACCAGTTGTCCTGACACCAACTCCAGCTTGCGCAAACCCTTGTGTGGCAGAGTAGCACTCAGGCCCGTATAGTTTTCAATGACTTAGACTTTTCCAAAGCCAACGGCCAGCCCTTTCTTCTGAGGTCCCTCTAGGTGGGTCTCAACAACCAAGCACCTAACCACTGCACCAGGGACTGCTCTCCACCAGCGCTCTGACAGAGGTGCTGGGCCATGTGCGGAAGAGCATGGTATCCGGAGAAATCAACAAAGTCTTGTGAACAATCTGCCATATGCAAATAGCGAACCTTGCCTGCGGAGAGTCAAGAGGACTTGAAGCACTGACCGATGGTCATTGACCAGGTAGCCTTTAGTCTGGAATACACCTTAATGGGAAGCAGCAGTTCTCAACCTGTGGGTCGAGACCCCTTTGGGGGTGTCGAACGACCCTTGCACAGGGGGCGCCCGAATCATCACAGTAGCAAAATGACAGTGATGAAGTAGCCACGAACATCATATGGTTGGGGGGTCCCCACTACATGAGGAGCTGTGTTAAAGGGTGGTGGCCTTAGAAAGGTTGAGAACCACTGATGAGGGGGAAAAAACCCTCACAATTGGAAAATCAAGCAACATCACAATAAACAGAAAAGAATGGAGTTCTCAGGGATTTCACTTCACTTAGGCCAACCATCAGTGCCAAGGAAGCAGCAGTTTGCCATATGCACAAAACCTCTTTCAAGTGGTAAGAAGCAACCATGTCACCTCAAGGGCAAAGGTATGCTTCAGCAAGCCAGCATAGTTTCCGTCACCTCGTCTGCGTGAGAAAGTTGGACCAGGAAACAGAAAGACTAAAGAAGAGTTGACGCACTTGAAAGATGGTGTTGGTGAAAAGCATTCAGTAGACCAAGGACTGTCAGAACATCGCCTACATTTGTGTAGGGAAATCACAGCCAGAATGTTCCTTGGAGGTGAGAGGATGTTCAGGCTTCCTCTCACTTCGGACCTGTTACGGGGAGACAAATCCCTGGCAAAGAGCATCACGTTTGGTCAAGTAGAGAGTTGGCCCAAAAGAGTGAGGCCGTCACCGCGATGCATGGATACAGTGGCTGGCCCAATGAGCTCCATGCTCGTCTTGGGCGGGTAGCACAGGCAACGAGGCATTCTGTTCTGCTAGCTGGGGGTTGGTCTGAGTTGGAACTAACTTGGACCTGACAACAAAGGACCCCCTTCTGTTACATGTGTTGTTGTTACGAGAGCCACGGAATGGGTTCCACCACACAGTGACCCTCAGTCTGCCAGAACTCAGCACTGCCTCGTCCTGGGCCAGCTTCATCCTTGTGGCGACACTTGGGCCCCCGGTAGCGGCCGTGGTGCCAAGCCATCTCCTCGAGAGTCTTTCTCTTTCCACTGCCCCTCTGCTTTACCGCGTGTAACATCCCTCTTCATGGAGTGGCCTCTCCTAGTACCGAGTCTCAAATACGTGAGCTGAAGTCCCTCCGTCCCAGCTTCTAATGAGCATTCAGACTGTATGTATTCCACAATAGATTGGCTCATTTTTCTGACAGCCCGGGGTGCTTTCAGCATCCTTTGCCAATGCATAATTAAAAGCCCTTGGGTCTTCCTGACGAGCCGAGCTTTAGCACCCGGAGGTCATTGCCAATACCATGGCTTGGGGTAGGCACACACCCTACTCCTCAAAATGGGGTCTTTGCTTCTTGATGCTGTAAAAGAGATCTTTTTCAGCATATTTGCCAAAGGCAATATATTATTTGATTTCCTAACTGCTGCTTCCATGGGCATTGATTGTGGATTCAAAGAAAATCATATCTATGATTACTTCCATTTTCTTCTCGGTTTAGCGCGAGGTTGGCTATGGGTCCATTTGGGAAGGTTTTTGTTTTTTTTGTTTTGAGTGGAATCCAGATGTACCCCACTCAGACGTACTCCAGTACAGATGAAGGCTGTACTCTTTGACCTTCATCAAGAAGGGCTTCAATCCTCCCAAGTCTGCTAGAGAGGGTCTCAGCCACCCTCCCCCACCTAAACTTAGCTGATTGTGACATCGAAGACTCTGAGCTCACTGCCTTGCAGCCTGCTCTGCGCCAGTGCTCCCGGCTCACCACCTTGCTGTTGGGTGGGAACTCGGTCTCCGTGGCTGTGCTGCACGACCTGCTTCAGCACACTTGGCCACTGTGCAAGATCTCCCTTCTGGGCTCCCTGTTCTTCAGCATTGCTCTCGGGATCATGGAGGCCCTCGGTCTCTGGTCACTCTTTTACAGGCATTGCATGAGCTCAGGGCGACCCTGCAGGCCTACGTTCCCCTCTCTGTAAGTTTCTCCACCAGCACAAGGAACAGAACTTGGGACGAAATCATCATGCATGTGGAAAACGAATGTGATTACCCTCTTTACCAATCCTGAGCTCTCCTTCTGGTTTACTGTCTTGCTTGTAAAGCATTCATGTTTACGATGCTAATAAGATTCTTTGGAATGAGGCTCAAGAGGATTAGGCTATCTTTGCTGGGCCAGTGAGCTTATTTGGAGTTGAAGATTACAGGAAGCATCTGACATTAACAGCCTGACCCCAGTCATTCCTTGCTGGCTTCATATCTCTGCTACACGACATGAAAAGCGAGGCCAACAGACAGGAGCAAAGCATGTCCCTGGAACCCAAGGTCCCTGCCTAGGAACCTTAAAGACTCAGAGGAACGTGGATGCCAACACTCATGGAATCTCCAAGGAATGCACACAGATGTTGAAAAAAGACCAGTCCATCCCACAACAAGACAATCCGCTGACAACTTTTCACATCCATGCCGAAGCTTCTGTCAACTACATCTTGTCCAAGATCAAATCAATGTCTCTTTGTGACGCCAAAAGAGAGAGAGAGAGAGAGAGAGAGAGAGAGAGAGAGAGAGAGAGAGAGAGAGAGAGAGAAGGGCTTCAACATGCAAATATCTAGCAGGGTTTTGTTTTGTTGACCATTTTATTGAGGGCTTTTACAATTCTTATTTCAATCCATACATCAATTGTATCAAGCTTATTTGTACATATGTTGCCATCATTCTTTTCTAGACATTTACTTTCTACTGAGCCCTTGGTATCAGCTCCTTTCTTTCCCCCGCCCTCCCCACCCACGCTCATGACCCCATGATAGATTTCAATGATCATTATTTTCATCTCTCACACCCGTGGCAGGTTTTTTTTAAAACATTTTATTAGGAACTCATACAACTGTTATCACAATCCATACATATATCAATTGTGTAAAGCACATATGTACATTCTTTGCCCTCATCAATTTCAGAACATTTGCTCTCCACTTGAGCCCTTTGCATCAGGTCCTCTTTTTTCCCCACCCTCCCCGCTCCCCCCTCCCTCGTGAGCCCTTGATAATTTATAAATTATTATTTTGTTATATCTTGCCCTGTCCGGCATCTCCCTTCATCCTCTTTTCTGTTGTCCATTCCCCAGGGAGGAGGTCACATGTAGATCCTTGTAATTGATTCCCTCTTTCCAGCCCACTCTCCCTCTACCCTCCCAACATCGCCCCTCACACCCCTGGTCCTGAAGGTATAATCCACCCTGGATTCCCTGTGCCTCCAGTTCCTATCTGCACCAGTGTACAACCTCTGCCCCATCCAGACTTACAAGGTAGAATTCGGATCATGGTAGTTGGGAGGAGGAAGCATTTAGGAACTGGAGGAAAGCTGTATTTTTCATCGGTGCTACATTGCACCTGACTGACTCATCTCCTCCCCTAGACCCCTCTGCAAGGGGATCTCCAATGGCCGACAAATGGGCTTTGGGTCTCCACTCTGCACTTCCCCCTTCATTCACTATGGTAAGATTTTTTTTTCTGATGATGCTTTATACCTGATCCGTTAGACACCTTGTGATCGCACAGGCTGGTGTGCTTCTTCCATGTGGGCTTTGTTGCTTCTGAGCTAGATGGCAGGTTTTTAATGTCTTCCTGCCATCTTTAAGGTAGACTCTACTTTAAGGAAGCAGCTTTTCTCTGGTCATTTTTTAACTTTCGTGAAAAGTCTCATTTTTATTCTAAACCGCTAAAGCTGGGCAAAGTCGGTCATCCGTTTTGCATTCAACAAGCCTCACACACTGTGTTCCGTCTCATTCACGCGACTCCCATAACGCACCCTCGTCCGTTCCACTTCCTCCCTGTGCTTCCGTGTCCATTCCTCCTCCTTTCCTGACCCTAGTGAACTTTGTCCTTGGGGAAATGCTGCCCTCGGGTCTTAAATGGCTGGTGATTCTAAAGGATGCCTCCCTCGCTCGTGTTATTGCTCCCTTACACGCGTGTCTTTGTTTGGCTGAAAATGGGGCCACAGGGATGAGGTCAGTTCCAGGTCTGAAGAGTGATGAAGGGCTATAGACTTTGGGGGTTCATTAGTCTCTATCCAACCAGTTAGCCAGCTCTCCTATTATTCTGAGCTTTGTTCCACTTTTTTCTCCCACTCTACCCAGGGTCTTCCAATGGAGCCCTTTCAAAGCAGTTGAGCGTGGTAGCCATAGAAACCAATCTCGTTGTTATGGTTTCAGAGCTGTGAAGCCTGATGATGGTATGGTCCATTCGTCCATTGAACTAATTATTCCCTATGACTAGATTTTCACCATTTTTCATTCCTCTGGATATGAAGAGACCAATAGTCATTCCTTCGAGGGCTACTCACAAGGTGTGAAGACCCCAGTCCCTACTCACCAGAGTAGGGTGTAGAACATTTCTGTGTGAACTGAGTCATGTCAGTTGACTTTGGTGTCCCCCCGAGACTGCCGGTCCTGAGCCCCCAGGGCCTGCTCTCACAGTGTCCATCCATGTCACTTGTCACTGACCCTCTACCTTACCTAACATGATGTCTTTCTCTAGGGACTGGTCTTTTCCTGATAACTGGTCCAAAGGGCATTCGAACTTGAGTTTGGAGCACTAGGCTTGTGTGATGCTGCAGTTTACAGTGAAAGCTCTAGACCCATTTTTAAGTCTCACCTAGATCCAGTCTCCTGAATTCTTTCTGGCCATTAATCAACAATATAAATAACTTTGCCCTCGGGCAGAGTATATGAGAAAGTGAATTGCTACCACTCCCCTACCCTTTCTACAGAGAGGCAGTCTAGCCCTTGAGGACTTGCCTGGGAGCCCTTGATGGAATTTGGGGTACCAGAGTCACATGATTGGAGGGTCCTAAGCCAATCTTGGAAGCCTTTCTAGCTAGAATAATGTACATATGTAGAATGTACACATCCCACCCATAGTCCCCTTTCCCGATGTTGTAGTCCTGTCTACAAATGTGATCTGCTGATCCGCTACCAATCATCTTCGTGACAGTTCCCCTTAGACTTCTCCCGTGTCCCATTGGGGTGGCCGTGTTCATGTCCACCCTTATGTCTCATGCTCACTCGGGTGATGTGCCTTTTCCCTCATCCTGTTTTCATCCTCTCTTTGTCCTGTTTAAGGCGTCATAAATGTGTATTTATAAATCACATTTGAGTTTGGGGTCTCCTTCCTCCCCTAGAACAAAAGTAAGTGAGACCCAGTCTCAGCAGCCTGGCTGCTAAGGAGGCTCCTGGATGTGCTTCCTGTAAGGCAGAGTGGTTGATTCTTTTGGCAGTCCATGTATAACTCAACATTCTTCACAACATCATGGTGCAAAAGTGTCCGCTTTTCCCTTTTAAAAAATTTTTCCAGTTTTCTCATGCATGAGGGGTGGTGACTTGGGTCAGCTACACCTGAGTCATCAAAGTGACATCTTTGTTTTTCCAGGTTCTGAAGCGATCTTTTGCTGAAGAGTTGCCTGGTGCAATATGTCATTTGAGCTAGCAATGACGGTGGCTGTTGTGGCCGTGGTTAGATGCCAGCGAGTTGGTCGCTAGTGTACAACAGAATGAAATCCTGCCGGTGCTGTGCCGCCCCCGACCATCATTGCGATGTTGGAGTTCACCGTTGTGACCACTGTGTCCATCCACCCTGTCTTCTCCTTTCTCCCTGATCTTCTACCAAGTGTGATGTCCTTCTCCAGACACTCCAGACTCCAAGTGTGATGTCCTTCTCCTAATACCTTGCCCAAAGTAAGTAAGATGAAGGCTCACCATCCTTGCTTTGAAGACTGTACTTCTTCCAGGACAGATGTGTCTGTTCTTTTGGCCATCCATGATAGAGTCCGTGTTCTTCGCCCACACCATAAGTCAAGGGCATCCATTCTCCTGTGGCCTTTCTCGTTTGATCTCTAGCCTTTGTAAAGGTGACAGCCTAGAAAGCACTGTGCGGCAGTTTTGCTCTGTCACACGGGGTCCCTGTGAGGCCGAATCAACGGAAGGGCACAGGACAACAACTGGTTTATAATAATCCAACCTTCACTTCCCTCAAACAGAAACGGCCCTGGAAAGCTTCGTGTGCTTCAAGGGGCTGACCCGGAACAGGCCACTGAAGGGGAAGTAGGAATGTATCAGTCAAGGGTGGGTGGTGGAAATTCCAAAACAGCAACTTCTCTACCAAAGTCTGGAGGCCTGAAAGGCTCCAGCTGGTTCCAGCCACTGTTGACCCATCAGAATGCACTGCTGGTTCCAGCCACTGTTGACCCATCAGAATGCACTGCTGGTTCTAGCCACTGTTGACCCATCAGAATGCATTGCTGGTTCCAGCCACTGTTAACCCATCAGAATGCGTTGCTGGTTGACACGAAAGTTCCTGGACTCCCTCCCAGATCTTCCAAAGTGGACACCACTTGGCAGGGGCCAAGAAGCTGACTTTTGACCCAGTGCCTCTGGTCATGCTCATGACCTGCAAGCTTCGGAAACACTGGGCTAACGTTGCAGGCCTCCAGGGAACTATCAATAGGAACCAGTCCTGCAAAGCTGGATGGAGCCAAGAGAACTGGGTCTTGAATCCCATGAGGAATTTGAACTTTATCACATAGGCCAATTGCTTCTTTTCTTTGAGGGCAGGGGAGGGTGTGGGTGTCACATTATTTTGGCAAATTGAGGAAAGGTAGAAACCCTTTACTGAAAGGCTCCCCAGCCCCTCCCCATAGTTGAATCCACTGTGGACCGACCCCAGTAAGAACCTCATAGGCAGTTAAGGAAGGGAGAGAGAGACTTGATCAGAGCAAAGGGCACTTGACCAGATAGCGTCCAGTTGGGAAAGACAGGAAGGCCAGTTAGCAAGGTCCGGGAAGTCAGTGGGAATGGGCCACTGAAGCCCACAGAGTTGCTGGGAAGGGAAGGGGAAAGAGCTGAGCTAGCAAGGAGGACAGATCATGGTGACGACGGACCAGTTAAGAGTCTGACGGGACAGAATTCCAAGATGAGACTTCCAGCTTGGAGAGCGGGTGGGAGAGGACTCGGGTCATTCTTTGACAACGTGTCTGGTTTACAGCCATGAGCCAAGGGCTGTGAAGCATGCAGATAGAAGGCGCTGGAAAGAGACGGGAAACTGATGGGCTTACATTTAACTTCCACATAAGCTGAATTTTCATTTAGTAGAGGGCCCAGGTTGGAAAGGGTGGGCTCTGAGTATGGGTGACCCCAGGACCCTGGGGCCATGGCTTTCTCCCGAGAGAGACACTGCAAAGTAAGGACAGAAGGCAGAACCTCTTAGGGTCAGGTGTCAGAAGGCCCAGGAAAAGTGACCTTGAGGATCAGGTGTCAGAGGGCTCAGGAAAGGTGACCTTGAGGATCAGGTGTCAGAGGGCTCAGGAAAGGTGACCTTGAGGATCAGGTGTCAGAGGGCTCAGGAAAGGTGACCTTGAGGATCAGGTGTCAGAGGGCTCAGGAAAGGTGACCTTGAGGATCAGGTGTCAGAGGGCTCAGGAAAGGTGACCTTGAGGATCAGGTGTCAGAGGGCTCAGGAAAGGTGACCTTGAGGATCAGGTGTCAGAGGGCTCAGGAAAGGTGACCTTGAGGATCAGGTGTCAG
This sequence comes from Tenrec ecaudatus, assembly GCF_050624435.1. Classification (NCBI taxonomy): domain Eukaryota; kingdom Metazoa; phylum Chordata; class Mammalia; order Afrosoricida; family Tenrecidae; genus Tenrec; species Tenrec ecaudatus. Next base: position 32,158,334 of record NC_134530.1, read on the forward strand.
AGGGCTCAGGAAAGGTGACCTTGAGGGTCAGGTGTCAGAGGGCTCAGGAAAGGTGACCTTGAGGATCAGGTGTCAGAGGGCTCAGGAAAGGTGACCTTGAGGATCAGGTGTCAGAGGGCTCAGGAAAGGTGACCTTGAGGATCAGGTGTCAGAGGGCTCAGGAAAGGTGACCTTGAGGGTCAGGTGTCAGAGGGCTCAGGAAAGGTGACCTTGAGGGTCAGGTGTCAGAGGGCTCAGGAAAGGTGACCTTGAGGATCAGGTGTCAGAGGGCTCAGGAAAGGTGACCTTGAGGGTCAGGTGTCAGAGGGCTCAGGAAAGGTGACCTTGAGGGTCAGGTGTCAGAGGGCTCAGGAAAGGTGACCTTGAGGATCAGGTGTCAGAGGGCTCAGGAAAGGTGACCTTGAGGATCAGGTGTCAGAGGGCTCAGGAAAGGTGACCTTGAGGGTCAGGTGTCAGAGGGCTCAGGAAAGGTGACCTTGAGGGTCAGGTGTCAGAGGGCTCAGGAAAGGTGACCTTGAGGATCAGGTGTCAGAGGGCTCAGGAAAGGTGACCTTGAGGATCAGGTGTCAGAGGGCTCAGGAAAGGTGACCTTGAGGATCAGGTGTCAGAGGGCTCAGGGAAGGTGACCTTGAGGATCAGGTGTCAGAGGGCTCAGGGAAGGTGACCTTGAGGATCAGGTGTCAGAGGGCTCAGGGAAGGTGACCTTGAGGATCAGGTGTCAGAGGGCTCAGGAAAGGTGACCTTGAGGATCAGGTGTCAGAGGGCTCAGGAAAGGTGATAGATAATCAAGGAAAGAATGACCAGGAGCGGACAGTCAACAAATAGGAGTCCTGGCCACCACTGGGCCGGGCTGCTCAGAGAGCACTAGGGCACCTGAAAAGAGCCTTTCTCCTCAGGCCGCGGGGCTTTGCTTATGAAAGTGAACGTCCTGGTCATTAGGGAGAAGGCACCCAAGCCTTGGGGGCACCAGGCTGTGGCACCTGCAGCTTACATGCCATTTTGGAAGCAAGTGCACTCTGAACCGAGAGAGAAAGGTTAAGCAGGGTGGCAAAAAGGCAACAAGATCGGGGCCAAGGGCCTGGCAGAGTGCTTTGTCCCCTCCCTGCCCCTTTTCTTTCAGCTGGAAACCTTAGCAACATGAAGAGTCCCCTCATTCTGGTGACAAAGGGAAAGGAGGAGGAGGAGGCGGGAGCGATGCTTTGGGGTGTGGGATGTTTTCCCCAAGGTGGTGACAGAGAAGCTAGTGGGTGTGTGAGCAGGCTTGCTGCTGAAAGCATTCCTTCAGAGAGGGTGCAGGTGGCAATGGGGGGTGGAGCAGGAGGGACAGGGGTGTCAGGGAGATGGGATCTGGGCTGGAAGAGCCCCATCAGGTGGAGAAACCCTCCATCTGTCTGCAGGGTGGAGAGCAGGGGTCTGCTGAAGAGGAATGGCCCCTCTCTTCTGAGCCAGGAGGCACTCTTATTTGTAGGGAGGGGAGGGCACCGTAAGAGGTTCCTCCTGGGACCGGTGGGGACTCTGGGTAGCACAAAGCAGGAGCAGCTTGGCGACTACCCACGTTAGTGGTGTGAATCCGCCAGAGGTACTAGGAAGAAAGGCCTGGTTTGAAAGTCCACATTTGAAAGGTCACAGCTAAGAAACCCCAGTGGTGCACCGTTCCGCACACACGGGGTGGGGCGGGGGTGTTGTCACCCTGAATAAGAAGCCACCTGTTTCGGTTTCTGGCTTTCTCACAGTTGGGAATGATGCCCCGCTGTGACCATCCTTCCCGTCAGCGCTGCCAGGGACAGCTCGAGCCAGACCTGAGTTCGATTCTTGAAACACTAGGTGGGGCGGCTCCCGCCCGCCGGGCCTCGCCGCCTCTGGTGAGCAGCCAGGAAAGCCTATCGTCCTTTTAAGGCCCCAGCAGCAGGCAGTGGGTCAGCACGGCGCAGCCCACGTGCTGGGTGCTAAGTGCCCACCCCCTCTGCGGCAGGGTGTCCGGTGCCGATCGCGGTCAGGGTGCAGGAAGTGGGTGCGCGTCGCCCAGCCGTTGCCCTGAGCGGGGCATCCTCGAACTCCGATCTTTAGATCTTACAGAACTTTCCAAGGGAACAATTAGGCAGCGGTACCTTGAAGGGGTAATTTATCACCCCTGTGTATTTTGTCATAGCTCCTGTGGTGAGCCTCACCTCCCAGGGCCCTCTGCCACCCGAGAGGGTCCTTGGGGGGCCCTTGAAGCCCACCAAGTGACTTTCAGGTCCTGGGCTCAGCCTGTTGATGAGGGGACAACCGGCGGCAAACTGAAAGATTGTGTGACCCATACAGAGCGCTTTTGTTTCAGCAGCCTCCCTCTCCTGGCCCACCCCCTGACTCCTGGTGTGACCTCAGAGACCCAAGATAGGCAGGTGAGTTGCAGGGGACAACTGGGTGGGGTGAGACAGGGGGCAAAAAAAGTAAAAGAAGGGGCACCCCAAAACTCCGCCATCTAATAAGCAGTTTCATGCACTATTGGTAAAATGCAAGCAGTTTGTGATGAGCACAACCCCAATATTGTAAATCGTAATAGCACCGGCAGACTCACAGAGGGTCACAGGGCAGGGAGCAGACGGGATACCACGCTGCACTCTCTACCCAACCCACAGGGAGGCCTCGCCAGGGCTGGCTGGTACCAGGGACCAGGACTGGGCACTGTTGCCTTGCCCTTTGGTGGGCATGAGGGGGACCTCGGGGCCTGCTAACAGGACTGGACCTGGGGCTGTACCGGGCCCCCTGATCCCCTAACCTTTGAGGCAGATCCAGGAGGAAATGATTTTCATGTACACAAACATGTTCACGCAAAACAGGGCCCAGCCCCCGGAGTCGCCCACCCCCAAGGCCGTCCCTCGGAAAGGGAACCCATCTCTGCCCCGCTTCCTTGCCCTGAACCTCTGCTCTCCGTGGCCTCTATGGAACCGCTTACCCACAGTCCTTTTCCAGGAAGACTCTTGGATTTATGAAAATGGAATTTTGCAAGCCTGCTTTCCAACGTCCCTGAGCCCCTCTCCCCCACTGAGGTCGGGCTTTGGAGAAAATGGAAGGTTTCGGTTTTCGTTCCCCCTCCAGGGCAGACACACGTGCACGTGCACGCACGCACGCATGCACGCACGCAGTCCTGCCTGGCCGCTATAGGACACAATGTGAGGAGCGAGCCCCATTGAGGGAGGTAGCCTGCAGCATGGGGAGGTTCCCACAGGTGACTCACCACCCGCTCCTCCCCCTCCAGCCTTGGATGGGATGTGCTCGCTGCCCAAGAGGAGCACTTGAGACCTCTGGAAATGGAGGCCATCTAGTTGGCTCCAACTCATGGGGACCTTTCAGTGCACGAAGGTGAATTGCTGTCCCCATCAGCAGCTTGCTGGAGTCCACTGGTCTGATGACATGGCCAGCCCATCTCACTGAGGACCTCATGGTCCTCCTTCACCGAACCGGATGTCCTCCTCTGGCAATGCAGTCTCCTGATGACTGGTCCAAAGCAAACGCAGTGCCAGTGTTCTGGGGTGATCCATGAGGTTATCATTGGCTAATTATCCGAAGTAGCTCCCCGGGCCTTTGTTCTTAGTCTGTCCCAGACTGGAAGCTCTGCTGACACCTGTCCACCCTGGGTGACCCTGCTGGCATTTGAAATATCAGTGGCATAGCTTCCAGCCTCACAGCGACACCCAAGCCACTGCAGGATGACAAACTGACAGATGGATGCCGGGAAGGAATGCAAGGTGTGACCTAAAGAAACAGCGGCCACAGGCTGTCCCCTCCCATGCAGCATTCATTCCCAGAGGTCGCCCCGAGGGCGTATGGACACAAGGTCCTGAGAAATACTTCAGCAAACAAACAAACAAAAACCCACACACCTAGATTTTCACTTTGATATTCATGCACTTTTGCCATGTAACTTGCTTGCTGCTTCCTAAGGGAACACTTTAAGGGCCGCCTTGGGGACTCCCAGCAGCCAGCCACCACCAGCCACTGAATAAACCCCATCTTAGTTCTTGGTTCTTTTTTACATTTGTCTAGAGCAGCTCGGGCATCTCTGGTGGTGACAGGGGTAACGGCTACTGACTGGGGGGCTGGAGGTTTGAGTTCTCGGAAGAAAGGCCTGGCAGTCCACTTCCCAAAACACCCGGCCACGGAAAACCTTCTGGACCACAGTTGTACCCTGATGTACATGGGGTCACCATGAGCCACAGTTCCCTCAGCAATTGTGCGTGCGTGTCTGTGTGTGCATGGTTTTGTTTTATTTTAGAATAGTTGTTACACCAGTGGTTCGCAACCTGTGGGTCATGACCCCTTTGTGGATCAACCTACCCTTTCACAGGGGTCACCCGATTCTTTACAGTAGCAAAATGACAGTGATGAAGTAGCAACGCACATCATTTTATGGTTGGGGCCACCAGCACATGAGGATTGTCTGGAAGGGTCACGGCCCGAGGAAGGTTGAAAAGCACTGTGTTACACTAGCTCTCATGAGCGAGGCCCTTTTGAAGTGAGGCTGCATTTATCTGAAGCTCCTCAGATTTGATGGACGTCTTCCCTCATGCAGCTATAGGCCTGGGCGGGCAGGCGGGCAGAGGAGCTGACTGCAAACCCCACTGCCTAGAATCATGGCTCTTTCTGTTGGCTTTGGCTTTAACTCTGTCCAGAAATGGGTCAGTGGGTGGCAAGCAGACACAGTGCGGGGCAGATTCCTCCGCCTTGGGGGTCTCTCACTGGGCCCTGCATGCCGGGGCCGGCTGGGGGTGGGTGCTTGTGTGTGTTTTGTTTGTGGGTAGATGGATGGATGGGCCCAGGGCAAGGAGGAAGTGCAAAAGGGAAAGCGAATCATTAAAAGGGACAGTTGAGGCGGAAAAGACTTACTGCCTAGAGGCCTCCCAGAGGCCAGGGAGCTTCCTTTGAGGTCCCTGTCTCCACCCCCCCCACCTCCCAACCCCCTCCACCTCATCCCCGAAGCCCATAATACACTGCAGTACGGGTCTGGAGCTTCCCACGACCCCGCCTGGGAGACCATTCACTGTTGGCTGACTGCTAGGATTAGGTGCTTACCTACTGTCTTCATCCCTCTCCTCATGGTATATGGGTAAGGGCTTGGCTGCCAACCCGAAGCGCAGCGGTTCACACGCCCCAGCCTTCCACAGAAGGAAGACACAGCAGCGATCGTCTGCAAGGATGTGCAGCCTGGGAACCTGCGGCCGAGTCTGCTCTGTCCTGTAGAGTTGCTATGGTCAGAAGTGCATGAGGGGGAGACAAAGGAGACTTGTCCCCAGGCACAGGTCCAAGGCTGGCCGGTAAATCAACAAGCCCTCCTCCCCCCTCCCCCCAAACACTCACACCAGGGCTGCAGGAGGGGAGAGGAGTCCTGTAAATGTATCCTAGATTGTCCCAGGGCACTTGCTACCCTTGCTATGAGTGGGAATACACTGAATTGGGTTTGGGGTTTTCAGGTTTCGGAAACTCAGAAAACAAAAGCAAAACTCCTGGCCATCGAGTGGAGGCCAACTCTTCGAGACCCTAGAGGGTAGGGGTGAACTGCCCAGTGAGTGTCTGAGACTGCACTGTTTACGAAACTAGAAAGCCCAGGCACTCTCCCGTGGAGCTGCTGCTGGGTGAGGAGGGGAAGGTTCTTTCTGTCAATTGGTCACCTGCTAGGGTCAGTCTTGGCAGCAGCTTGAGATGGACAAATATCCGGAGTCGGGGCTTCAGAATACCCGTGCTTCCAAAATGGCCAGGTCTCAAATGAACACTTTCCGTGTAACACTGCACTGAGGGCTGTGGTAGGCCTCTCCCCTTCCACTGGGGCCCCAGGATCAGTTCCCAGTGGAGGCACCTCCTACACAGCTACCAGCCAACTGTCCGGAGGCCCTGAGGTTGCTGTGGTGTGAAATGTGTTTCCGTGGGGCAGGCCGAGTAGGGAGAAACGCCTTGCAAATGACTGAAAATCAGCCAGTGAAAGCCGTAGGTGACCCAAGTCCTCCGGGAGTCTCCTTCCCTCCACTCACGACCATTCTGTCGTTTAAAACCCAAGCCAACTCAACCCATCACCAGCAAGTAAAGCTTTGTAAATCTTTACAAGAGCACGTCGCTTCACCTGTCTCCCTCTGAGGGGCTGGTGGGTTTGAACTGCCGACTTGGCAGTTAGCCCAAAGTTGCCCTGGCAGGGCCACGAGGGCTCCCTTGGTGTCAGAACAACTATCCCATTAGTTCTGACTCATCAGGACCCTGCACAACAGAAGGAAACCGGTCCGGGCCCGGCGCCATCCTCACAATGATTTCTATGTGTGAGTTCATTCGGCAGCCCTCTGTGGGCCCAGCTGCTGGAGCGTCCTCTTTTCCACTGACTATTTTACCGAGCATGGGGTCCTTCTCCAGGAACGGGGCCTTCCTGGTAACGTGGCCAAGGTGCATGAGAAGAAGTCTCTCCATCCTTGTCTCTAAGCAGCCTTCTGGCTGTACTTCTGCCAACACAGATGTGCTTGTTGGGTCTTCTGGCGGTCTGATCAATTCAATATGCTTTGCCAACACCGTGATCCAGATGCATCAGTTCTTCGGAGGTCTCCCAGTTGTTGCGTGCCTTGGAGGCGATTGAAAACACCCTTGTGTGGGTCCGGCAGCCCTTCCTCCTCCGGGTGAGGCCTTTCTACCTTTGCTGTTGAAGCCGATGTGTCCAACACAACACATTGTTTCGCTTCTTGGCTGCTGATTCCACGAGCATTGATTATGGACCTGCGCAGCATAAGATCTCTGACAACTTGAGCGCTCTGAAACGGAACTTGTTAGGCAGCCTGGAAATAAGCTCTTCTTAAGTGATTTACCCTTTTCTAAACAACGGCGAGTCCCATTAATCTGATTGAGCTGATTTCACCTCAGCCTCCTCACTCGTTTGGGAATATGCGATCATTGATTGACGCATTGGAAAAGATCAGAGGGGACACATTTTGTCTGCGTGGGAGAAATAGATGTCCGGCACAATTTCAAGAACTCTTATTTGCATGTGAGTAACTTCATGTTGATTTAAAGGACTCTTCTCTGTGTACTAAGTATTAACATCTGGGTTGGATAGCTTCAAAATTGGATTCTTGAATGGAACAAAGCTAAACGTATGTTGCAATCATCTACAATTAAAGTGGTGAGCGTTCATTCATCTGATGTGTGAGGTCCTATCGTATGATGAATACTGGGAGCAAGCAGCTCGCACGGCTCACTCACTGGAGGCTGGAACCCTTCCGGGCTGCTTTGTCTTCCCAGCATCTCCAAGAATCTCTACTTCCTGCGTCTGGAGGCAAGCCGATAAGAGATGTGCCGCTCCCCCTTGACTTGTTAGGATTAACACGTTCAAAGCGAAACAAATGTGAACCGCTCCTTCCTTCCTCGGAAGTGTTTCTCCCCTTCTGCTGGTGAGTCACCCCCTGGGCGGTGCGGCTGGTTCATGTTCATCTGCCCCCATTTGCTGATAGCAGCCCAGCCTTCCTTCCTGATCCCTGGGTAGGGAGAAGGGGAAAGGGCAAGAAGGAAGTGACCTCGTGCTCTCTAGGGATGGGGGCAGGGAGGAGTTGGAGTGGAGAAGTGGGCAGTCACCCTCCTGCTGTTCACCTTCCTCCCAGCCCTCACTGTGGTCCCCTCTTACTTCCTATTTAGTGACCGCCCAGGGCCTGGCCGGGGCCAAAGCAGCTGTTCTCTGGTGGCACAATCCCTCCTGGGATCCCATTCCTCCCCAGCGCCACCAAGAGGACGTGGCAGCCATGGGCCAGGGGGGTGCTGCCTGTAAGGTGGTCACCAGGCCCAAAGAGGCCAAACCATCCAAAAGCCAACGGGCGGCCATCAAGCCGATTGTGACTCTTGGCGACCCTCAGGGTGCAGAGTGGTTTGCATGGCTGTGAGCCTCCAGAAGCAGTGGCCGGCTTCTCTTCTGAGGTGCCCGAGGGAGGTTGGAGCCAACACCCACTTCTCAGGAGCAGTCCAGCCTGTCCCTATGAGTGGCTCCCAGGTCCACAGAGGGGACCCACCTGTTCAGGCCACTCTGGTTTGTGATGAAGGATTGCCAGAAACAATGGTCCTCCAGCCCCTCCAATGAACAGGCCCTGTGCTAGATGCTGGGGTCAGGGGTGAACCGGATAGACATGCGTGCTCTCTGGCCTGGCTTTAATGGATCAGAGAAGTGAACTTGAGAGAGAAGGCAATAAGCATTCTGAGATTCTGCTCTTTCTAAGCCAAGAACAAGATCAAAGGAAGTGCAGAATGTGGCAAGCAGAGGACCGAAGAAAGGCAAGTACCATTCACGGAAGCGGCGAGACTTGCCCTGTGCGTCAAGTTGGGGGGGCTGGAGCCAGACTCCCCAGGGGGGAGGATCTGCAAGGGAAAGAGGACAGAGGGGCCCAGCACCCAGTGAGGAGCCATGGGGTGCACGTATGTGCTCTGGAGAAGCAGGCCAAGGACGCTGCTGTCTCCGGGAGAAAGGGATGAGTCAGGGGGCTGGGCCCTCCCTGCCCAGGGAGGGCAGGGCCAAGGCTCTATCAGAGCCAAGGGAAATAGGCTGTCTTCTTGGGTGTTACCTGGCCGGCCCACCTGACACCCTTCACGGTGGCAGTACCAGGAGCCTGCTGAATCCCGGGGGGGTGGGGGTGGGGTCACACAGAAGGACCTGAAAACCAAGGGCTTTCTCTAAAGGCTGCCTGTCGACAGTGGAACAGTCTAGAAAGAAGAGGGGGGAGAAGACTGGCTGGCTCTTTGGATTTGGACTTCCTGGATCTTGAATGTTTTAAGATAACGCGTTAAGAGGCTCTTAGCTTGAAGTGGCGCATGTGGCCCAGGGACAGGAATGTCGGCCCAAGGACTGGCTGCTACCAGAGCACCCTTCCAACTGACTACTGAGCAGGGAGAGAGCAGGCGGGGAGCTGGGTTGCTTTGGGGAAAGTGGTGCGCTACAGAAAGAGCAAATGATGTGGAAGGACCAGATTCAAAAGAACGTAGGTGATAAAATAAGAAACGGCTATAGGTTAATGTGTTCTCTAACATAGGAAGTGCAAGACATCGGGTGTCAGAGGACTACTAGAAAGAATGTGTCATATAAAAAGACAAGCAAGAGGTCATGAAGTGTCCTGTGATGACTCATTGGAAAAGCAGTTGAGAGAGGGGACCAGAAAGAATACTTTGGGCCTGGAAGCAGGATCTCACCGGCCCCCAGAGACTTGTGGGATGAGACCAAGACTCAGAGTATGTATGTCCCATCCTCCGTGGTGTGCCATAGATTAAGCCACTGGGGATGTTGGGGAAAATCCACCCTGTCTCAGCAGGGGACTCCCAACTTGGCAGAGAGCAGAGCAGCAGAGGGGAAGCGAGGCCAGAGGGGATCGGCTAGAAACCTCGATTCACCAAAACGTAATGGCAGCAACCATTCCCCCAGCAACCAGGATACTCCGAGCTTCACCCATGTGCCAGCCATGGCAATGGGTGGCAGGGACCCAGTGGTGAACAAGGGAGACTGAGCCTTATGCTTCTCAAACTGACATTTGAGCCAAGCAGATAGAAACGATAGAGACCTGGAAATAGGCAACTCAAGTGGATTCCGACTCATGGCAGCTTAGAGCTGGGCGCCACAAGGTTTTTGAGGCCTGGTTTCTTGGAAGTCAGCCACCAGGTGTTTCTTCTGAGGCACCTCTGGGTGGACTTGAATCTCCACCTTTTGGCTAGCAGCTGAGCACAGGACCTGTCTGCAAGACTCAAGGACTTGGAATAGTAGGGCTTTGATACCTGAGAGGCATCCTGGGACTGGGCTAGGTGAACTCTTTCATCTTTCCCATGGGAGAAAAGTGAGACCAGCTCACCAAGGTCAGCTGACTTGAACGTCTGACTGTGACATTGCAGTGACCTTCTCAGTGAGAGAAATATGGACTGTGGACATGCAGGGGCAGAGTCATTCCACTGGGAGTGAAGGTTTCTGAGGGATGTTTTCATGGCAAGAAGCCCAGGGGCTGCACTGGCCCCAAAGTACGCTGTGGTGAGGGGACAGAGGGACTTCAGCTCCCACCCTCGCTCTGCACTTTTACCCAGGGGGATTTTTAGGCAGATGGTGGAGTGTCATCAGGGAGCTGGTCACTCAGGGCCTTAAAAGGCCACATGGGCAGGGCTTTCACGTCTGCTTTGCTGTCTTCCGCAAGTATCTCAGAAGCCTCCGTTCCAGGTCATACCAAAAGCCAAACACAAGCCATCAAGGTCATGCTGACTCATTGGAAAAACTCAAACCCTTTGCCAGGGAGGCCCCTAGCCAGCCTGGGCTATAGGCGCCCACGGTCTCCTCGGCTGTAGATATCGGCAGAAGCAGACGGGCTCATCTCTCTCCCGTGGCATGGTTGACGATCCAATTCGGCAGCCCACTGATCAACCCCTGCGCCACTAGGGCTTGGCCAGCAATGCCGGTGGGAGCAGCAGTTAACAAAGCCAACATCGTATTGCATCAGGCCGATTTTCTGCAAAAGAAAATGTTGAAAAACACTAAGCGGTCACTTTGAGGACTCAGGCCCACAGATGTGGTATTTTTAATGGCCTCATATGCATTTGAAAGCTGGCCAACAAATGAGGAAGACCAAAGTAGAGTGATGCAGTGTCTTTTTTAAGTGGCATGAATGATATCCATAATGGTCATACAGCATGAAACGTGTACTCAATGGTCCTACATTATACATGTAGAAGCAGTTGAATTGGGGAATGTTTTATTGTGTCTTTTTTGGCCACAATCAAAAAGTAGTAATTATACAAAATCAATCAAATGGAAGCAGTTGAATTGTGGTGTTGGTGGAGAATACGGAAGGTACCATGGACTGTGTCCAGTGAACAAACGCCTCCGCCTTGGCAGCAGTGCGGCCAGGATGCGCCTGGGAAGGGAGGACCGTGCGTCCTTGGCTCGGTACTGAGGACGCGTTATTAGGGGAGACCAGTCCCTGCAGGAGGACATCATTCTTGGCAGAGGGTCAGCGAAAAAGAGGAAGACCCTCAGTGAGAGACTGACACGGTGGCTACAAGAGTCGGCTCCGTGTGTAACAGTGGTGAGGATGGTGCAGGACCGGGCGGTGATTCGTTCGGCTGTGCGTAGGGTCGCTGTGAGTCAGAACTGACTCACGGACACCCAGCCTCAACAGCAGCCTAAAGCAGCCCAAACCCGTTTCACCATTTGTAACGAAGACTCTCCACTGGTCCCTTTGAAAGAGCTGATATTTCCAGGCAGCTGGAGACATTACAGCAGGCTTGATGAGTGGGAACTAAGTTTCTTTATCTGGACCTAGGCTACCTGATGGCGTCCTGGAGTGATACAATTGGTTAAGCACCTGGCTACTAACTGGAAAGTTTGTGGTTCGAATCCACCCAGAGGAACCTTGGAAGAAAGACCTGGTGATCTACTACTGAAAGAGCGTGATGTTGTTGTTGTTGTTGTTGTCTTTGTCGTCGTTGTTGTTGTTCGGTGCCACTGAGTCAGTTCAGACTCACAGCAACCTGATGTACAACAGAATGAAACACTGCCCCGTCCTGGGCCATCCTCAGGATGGTTCTTGTGTTCAAGTCCACTGCTGCAACCACTGTGTCCTGCTTGACCCTGCCTCTCTACTCGACCCAACACGATGTCCTTTTCCAGGAACTCGTCGCTCTTGACAGCGTGTCCGAAGTGGAAGTCTCATCATTGCTGCTTCTAAGAAACATTCTGACTGTACTTCTTCCAGAACAGATTTGTTTGTTCTTTGGCAGTCCATGGCACTTTCAATAGTCTTCTCCAGCACCAGAATTCAAATGCATCAGTTCTTTGACTGACTTTGTTCAGTGTCCAACTTTCACATGTATATGAGGTGTGTGAATGTGAACGTTGACAAGGCATAAAAACCCCATGGGGCGCAGGTCTCTGTGGGAACGCATGGGGTCGCCATGAACAGAGTGGAATCAAGGGCAACTGCTTGGTTAGTGTGGGGTGCTTGAGTGGCAGGGGCCAGAGAGCCAGAGAGCCCTGGAAGTGAGAAAGTGTCTAGTGGGCAGACGGGGGTCTACAATGTGGGGGATTCTAAGCTAGGAATGACATCCGGCGTCTCCAAGAAGGCCCTGTCCACAGAATGCAGCATGGGGTGGACACCATGGAACTAACAATCGATTCTCTGGAGACCAGGTAGGAACGATTCAGATGCAGAGCAGGCAGGTGGTGCTTGGTGGAGCCGGTTGGGAGGAGGAGGAAGAGGAGGAAGGGCCAAGGAGGAGGAGATGACAGGGCTCTGAATCATCTCTCCAGCTTTCCCCTTCGCTGCAGAGTAAATGATTGAATACAAGGAAATGGGGAAGCAGTTCTCCAGAGCCGGCCTTCCGGCAGGTTTGCAGGGAGAGGTCAGGAAGTGGGCTGGGCTTGGGTATTAAACACTGTGCTCTGCCACGGATGGGATGTGACCTTCTCGGGAGCAGCCCCACAATGCTGGCTCCATGCAGATGTGCTGCCCCTGGAGCTCGGCTGGGGGTGGTTAGGTGGGGACAGTTGAGATTTCCTGGGGCAGGTCCTTAATCCCTCTTCCTCACGGGTGTTTGTAAGAATGGCGATGAGGCGATCTAACGCTTCAAGAACTTCCTTGAGATGAACCAGCTGTTTCTAACTGCTGGACGTGTTTGAACTTATATTTGAAAGCGTTGCTTTAGGAACGATTACTTGATACTTTGTTACTTGATACTTTGCAGGGGGCTCTGACTCCCGGAGACCTTTCGATTGTGAAAAGGAAGCTTCACTCAAGCCTGCACCATGGTCATGACCACTGAGAGGTTTCAGTCCCTTAGTGGCTACTGGGCCAACCCACCTCGCTGAGGGCTCCCCTTGTTTTGGTTTGCTTTTGACTAAATATGATCCCCGTTTCCAGGGACGGTTCTTTCCCGATGACGTATCCAAAGTAAGTGAGATGAAGTCTGGCCATCCCATGTCTCTGGGAATTTCTGGCTGGATCCCTTCTGTTCCAGAAAGCAGGTGTTCTTATTGTCTTTCTCTTCCAGTGCAAACAAGAGAGAATGTAGGAGCCAGAAGATGGAAACCAATGTCCCCTTCACTACTGAACAAGGGGGAATCGAGGGGACATGGCTTGGGATTGCTAGGTTTGCTGGCCAGTGGACTTGCTATTTTTCCCCCAAATTAAAAAGGTGCACCCAGTGAAGGTTGCTGGTGGCCCTTGACAAAGGCCAGGAACCCATCCCTGTCGCACTCCAAGCCAATGCAGAGAGGAAGGGGACACTGACCCTTTGCCTTATATATATGCAGTCATTGAGCACACGTGTATCTTGCATCTCTATCAGGGACACTGTCTCCTTTTGGAGTAGAACTGAGTTGAGAGGCAGAGTCGCTCCAGCACAGTGTCCCCTTTGGAGATGTTGTCTCAGCTGGGGACAAGAAAGGGCCAAGGCACTTGCTGGGGGATTAGCAGCAGGGTTTTTTCTGACATGGAGAAGGCAGCAATGCTAGGGGAGACTGGGGGGTGCGGGGGTGCTCTCCTTACTAAATCTCATCAAACTGCGTGCTCCACAGGGTTTTCTTGGCTGCAGTTTTTCAGGCCTTTCTTCAAAAAGCCAAGGGGTGGATTGAAACCTCCAATTACAAATCATTGGTTCCAGCCAGGCTCCTTAGAAGAAGGCGAGGGTTCCCGGGTTCGAAGGCTCAGGACAGGCAGTCTGGGGACTGATAAGATTGTATCTTTGCGCCTTCAAGGAAATAATACAGCTGCTGCTCACATTTATGCACCAGCCGTGAAAGCTAGTGATGAAGAAACTGAGGGCGTCTACCAATGTCTTCAGCCTGAAATGGATTAAACGCACATTCAAGATGCATCAATAATTAGTGGTGATTAGAATGCAAAAGTCGGAAGGAGAGAGGACAACTAGCTGGAAAATACGGTCTCGATAGGAATGAAGTTGGAGCTCACGTGATAGAATTTTGCAAGACCAACGACTTGCTCTTAGCAAACACCTTTTTTTCAACAACACAAAAGGCAACAGATGATACACATGCTTCTCCAGATGGACCCCACAGAAATAGAATTGACCGGGGGAAGAGACAATGGAGAAGTTCAATATCACACGCCAAGACCCCGGAGCAGAGGTTGTGTGGCTGCTCTGGAAGCGGAAATAAGGCCACCATGGCAGTGTCATGAGCACAGCGGTGTGCGAGGATGCTGAGCAGATCGTGCCGGAAGTTCATTCTCGTTCCCATAGGAAGCTACCTAAGAGTCTTATGTAAGGAGAGGAAAAGGGTCCTCTAGTCGTCTGGTGAGAAATTCTGGTGGCTGGTGGCAGTGGGGTGAGACAAACGGGATGGAGTTGACAAAGGCTTTAGAGATAGGATTGCTAACCCTTTGAGATGCCTTGGCTTGTAAACGTGAAGGAAGAAGAGTGCAGGAAGACTCGTGGATTTCTCTGTGAGACCCGACTGAAGGGCTCACTGCGTCCTACGAGAGGAGCCAGGTGCGGAGCTGACGGACAAGTTCAGCCCTGTAAACTTTAAGTGTGAGATGCCACAAGACAAGGCGTCCAAGGGGCAATGGCCCACAACTGACTGCACATGAGTCTGGAGCGTGGATCAGGCGTCAGGGCTAGAGTTCAAAAATTGGGACAAACAGCTTATTGAGGGTGGTCAGAGTCAACTTCTACAGGGATCAGATAAAACCGTTCAGGACTCACTCCTGGAGAACCCCAATATTTTAGAGTGGGTAAAGAAACCTCTGATGTAAAACCCTTGGGGTGGTGATCGTAGAAGCGATGAGAGTGGGTGAGATGTCCTAAGGTAGGAGTTTAGGGGGCGCAGTGGTTCTGCGGCGGGAAAACATGGCGATTAGCTGCTACTGAGGTGCCCATGAACAGTGACACGTCCTACCTCCTAGTCCCATGCCATCCTCATCATTTGCCCTGGCTGGCTTTCAGAAGTTGATCACCAGGCTCTACTTCCTATCCCATCTTAGACGGGAAGCTGTGCTGGAATCTGCTCGTCATCACAGCAACAAGCAAGTCTCCACTGACAGAAGAGCTGTATTGGCTAGGAATTAAGCCCAGGGCCCCCACAGAGAAGGACAAGAATTCTAGCCCCGAACCATCCCTGTCCTGGAGAAAATAACAGGACCCCCAGAATATTGGATGAGTGACCACTCGTAAGAATGCAAATTCATTGCCCCCCTATATTCACAGTATGGTTGCTGACTCCACAGAGGGAAATTTTATCCCAAACCAGAACTGTATAGAGATGGCAAAACTGATCGCGAGGAAATTTGACCTCCGATGAACTCTGAGATGTGACTGTTCTACTTGTAGCTGTTGCCTGCCCGCCAGTCTCAGTGGTGGCATGTGTGCCGCTGTGATGCGGGGGTGGGGAGGGTGCTCTGCCACCAGAATTTCAAATACCAACAGGGTTACCTGTGATCGGTAGGTTTCAGTGGAGCTTCCAGACTGAGACTAGGAAGAAAGGTCTGGTGCTCTACTTCTGAAACCTAGCCAATGATAGAAAGCCTTATGGATCACAGCAGAATATACTGGCTGGTGGCGTTCCAGGAGAGGATCTCCCTGAGTTGGAAGGTACTCAAAATGCCGTGTGGCTGCGACAGTGGACTCAGGTACAGCCACGACTGTGAGGACGGGGCTGGGACTGGGCCGTGTTTCATTCGGCTGCATGTGAGCACACCGTGCGTCGGAGCCACGGCGGCTGGCAGCAGCTTAGTCCTACAAAAGGAAATTAAACATTTGCTTTATGTTCAAGAGAGGCTGCTGATAAAAATGTAAGCAGCTAAATTCAGTTATTGGGGACACAGTTATTGAGCTTGCTCACCCCTTTCTGAATCCAGCATGAATTTCTGGCAGTTCCTTATTAATGTAATTACAACTGAGTTGGGGGTTTTTTAAATTATCGTAAGCAAAGTTTTCTTGGGTGCGATATCAATGTTACTGTTTGATAATGTCCCCCTTCTATCAGATCCGCTCTCTTTGGAATGGATCTCTTCCGGTTGGTTTACCGAGTAGCGATCTTCCAGGGTCCTTGGCATAGGCGAGGGAATGCTTCCAGCATTTCATATGTTGATTGAAACCTTTCCATTGGTATTCTTCCTATTCCAAAACTGTGCTTTTCACCAGTGCCTTCAGTAGCTCTTCCTTCAAAACGTCCAGTTCTCAATCATGTGGTACAAGTGATGCAACATTGACCAGCTATATTTCTCCTTCCATTTTCCTTTGATGCCTCAATATTTTTCTCATAGACTCCTTCAATAATGCAGATTGAATGCTGCATTTTTTTCTTCAGTTCTTTTAGCTCGAGAAATATGGAGAGTTTTTCCTATTGGCTTTTTAACCCCAGGACTTGGCACATTTCATGTACTTCGGACATGTTATCAGGAGGGACCGGTCCCTGGAGAAAGACACCAGGCTTGGCAAAGTAGGTGGTTAGGCAAAAACAAAACAGGAAGACCCCAGAATGATGGGCTGACACGGACTGCGACAATGGGCACGGACGTAGCAAGACTTGTGAGGGTGACGCAGGACCCGGCGGTGTGGATTTGCTGTGACTGCGGGGTAACTTACCAGCACCTAATCACAACACACAGTCTGTGGGCACTGGGCCTCGTGAGGATGCACATGGGAAAGCTGCCCTCCCCTCCTGCCCGTATGGAGTTGACGAATGGACAGTCCCCTCTTTGTGAGCATATTGACCTTTTACTAGAAATTGCATGTCAGCGATCATTTCCAGATTTTTTTAAAGCTTTAATCACTTTCATGTTTCTTTCTTGTCTTTTTTCTGATTAAAAGACCATTTTAGTGGGGGCTCTTACAACTCTTATTATAATCCGTACATCAACTGTATCAGGCATGTTTGTACATATGTTGCCGTCATTCTTTTCTAGACATTTACTTTCTATTGATCCCTTGGTATCCCTTCCCTCCCTCCCCTCCCCGCCTCATGACCCCTTGATAGATTGTAAATTATTGTTATTTTCATATCTCACACAGACCGTTGTCTCTCTTCCCCCATGATTCCTGTTGTTCTTCCCCCGGGAGGTGGTGTGTGCTTATGTGTTCACATTGTGATTGGTTCCCCCTTCCTCCCCTCCCCCACTTCTCCCTACCCTTCTGGTATCGCTGTTCCCATTCCTGTTCCTGGATTCCATGTGCCATGAGCTCTTATCTCTTATCTATATCTGTGTACATGCTCCGGTCTAGTCCGAAGTGAGAGACAACACTGGGGTCATGATAGTTGGGGGAGAGGAAGCCTTAAGGAACCAGAGGAATGTTGTGTGTTTCATCGGTGCTTTACTGTGGCCTGGTGGACTCATCCCTTCTCTGTGGGGGGATGTCCCATTGTCTACAGATGGTCTTGGGCCTCTGCTCCGACCCACCTCGTTCTCAACAATATGGTTTTTTTTGCTTCCTTCTTTCTTTGTTATGGGTCTTCTGAAACCTGTTACCCGGTCCCGGTGACACATTATGATCGCACCGGCTGGTGGGCTTGTTGCTTCTCGGCTAGATGGTCACTTATTTAACTTCAAGCCTTTAAGACCCTAGATGCCATATCCTTTAATAGTCAGGCACCATCCGCTTTCTTCGCCACATTTGCTTGTGCACCCATTTGTCTTCAGTGATTGTGCTGGGAAGACGAGCATCACAGAAAGCCAGTTTGTTAGACCCAGATTTTTTTTTAATTGTAGTGTAGCAAAAGATGAAAGTTGAAAGACGAATGACCGGATCCATTCAACAACACATAAAATCAAGAGGTCAAAATCGGGATGTCCCCAGCATGTGAAAGGGGTTAGGCAGTTTGAGTCGGCAGGCACTTGTTCCACTCTATCGAGTGAAACTCCCTTCTGGCGAACACGGAACTCGCATGCTTATCACCGTGATGGAGGTGCGCCATGGGATCTTTCCAGTCCCTCCTTGTCCTGGGCTCAGTTGCTTCGTCCTGACAGCCCCTCCAAGCAGCAGGACTATCCCAAAGGAGCCATATCCAAGCATTAAGTATGTGATCCAAGTCACAGCTCCTGAAGTCTGTCCTCTCTATAAACACCTCACTGGCACTCCTTTCAGGTTCACCTGGGGAGGGCCCTGAATGTCACTTCCATCGGTGTTCTCTAGTTTGCCTCTCTAATTTCTAATACATATAAAAGTCATGGCAACAGCTACTCAGAACCCACAGACAGAATTCATCATTAGAGGGTCTAGGAAAGAAACTAGCAGGTTGTGATACCACTGAGAAAGGCGCAGGAGAGTTGTTTCTAGATCCAGTCAGGTCTGCTAATAAATGCCCAAAGGGGCATACCACTCCACTGGAAACCTCAACATGAAGGCATTCAACTCAAGCCCTGTGAATCAGTAAACCCAGTGCCCTGAATTAACTATCCAAAGGCACCCTGCTTTGTAAGCCAGCCACAAAGCACGCAGCTTTCCTTGCTCCGTGGCTGGAAGTCCATCCCTCTGTTCCTTGCTCCGGCTCCTGGTTCTACTGCTGTTCTTCTGATGGTATCGCTGTCTTCTGGACCCAGGAGGTTCACTGCGCAGGGAAGTTGGGTCCAGACGACACCCTCCACTCCTGGCTCTTGCTGGTGATGCAATCCCTCCTCCTGCTTGTGAGAGGGCTTGTGCTGTGCACAGCAGGATGTTCGCAGTTTCCCACCTGGAGAATCCTGTCAATGTCGTCCCCGACCTTCCCACCAGACCCATGCAGGCAAAGGGCGTTTGGCGGGAGTTAGAGATTTGGGCTAGAAGAGCCACGTTGAATGGGTCACTGCCCCGATATTCGCCCTTCGCTTTTGTTCCTTCGTCTGATGACTCTAGGAGGCTTTTGTGTACAGGGGAAGTCCAAGAGCCACAGGGTGAAGCACACAAATGCCAGCCGAAAAGTCAGCAGTTTGAACTAACTCTCTAGCCACAGGAGACAGATGTGGCCGCCCGCTTCCACAAAGATTCCAGCCTTGGAAACACGACGACGCAGCAGTTCTGGCCCCTACCACGGGGTCGCGGTTAGCAGGAGCCCGCTGGACAGCAGTGGGTTTTTACATGCAGTGAGGAACTGGCCGGGGAGGGGAGAGGGGTATCGGGGACAGGGCAGGGGAGGGGGGTGCAGCAAACAGTGCAGCCCTGAACTGCAAACTTTGGGGGTTGGAATTCACCCAGGGAGAGGAACCCTGGGAGAGAGGCAGCTGGTCTTCGGGAAAGGTAGCACTGGAACCCCACGGAGCAAGTCCTCCCGTGACCCACACTGGGGCATTGAGTCCACAGCCACTGGTGAGGCCGGCCGTGGTGTGCATCCGCCAGATGGAGCCCCCGCGGGGAATGGAGAGCAGCGGGCGGGCGGGGCTCTCTGAGAGCAAACAACAGGGGCCGGCCTGGCTGAAGTCAACAAGGGAAGAGGGCCTGGGGGAAGGACAGGGAGACTGGGGAACTGAGGGAAGCTGAGCAGGCCAGAGGGCGAGGATGGGGAGGGCTGTCCAGAGCAGCCACTAGAGGAGAGAGACAGGAGTCCGTTGTGATTGTGTGGTTGTCTTTGCGCATTTGCTCAGGGTCAAATTCCAGAGATGGTCTGATTGGCTGAGCTTCTGCCACACCCGTCGGGCAGGTGGGGCAGATTGGCTGACACCACACAATGGGGGACGGAGAATTCCACCGAGGGACAGCCATTAGGTTCTAGGGCCGTGGTTCTCAACCTTCCTAATACAGTTCCTCATGTTGTGATGACTCCCAACCATCGGAAATAGGTGTTTTCGTATATCTTAGGTGACTCCTATGAAAGGGTCGTTTGACCCCCCCCCAAGGGGCTCGCGACCCACAGGTTGAGAACCACTGTTGTATAGGGAGCACCTGGTAAAGGTTGCAGAGGACACAGCCCAGGCGCCAAGATCCAGAAGACCACTGAGGCTGCCATTCCAAGGGATGTTCGGGGGGTGCTCCTGTAAGAGGATGCTTTGCGTAGTGGCTGCGTGCCCTTGACCCATGGCGGCCCCGTGTGACAGAGCTGGGCTGCTCCATGGGACTTTCTAGGCTGTAATCTCTACAGGAGCAGATGGCTAAGTCTCTCCCCTGTGCAGTTTCTCATGGCTCAAACCCCCCACCTTTCTGGTTAGCAGGTGAGCGCTTTAACTCCTTCACTTCCAGGGCTCCTTGCTCTTGGTAGCTGAAGCAGCAAATACCGAGGAGGCCAGCCTGGGCTGCCTGGCTGGAGAGGGTTGGCAAAGGGGAGGGAAAGGTCGGCCCCAGCGGCTGTTTGGAAGCCATAGGTCTCCATGCACAAGGGAAATAAACTGGAAACTCCCGTGCCATTCCCAGAATCGGTTGTGGGTCGGACCCCTGTAACCCACAGATTCACTGGCAGATTTTCAGCAGTAGATTATCTGGCCTTTCTTCCTGGTCTGTTTCAATGTGGAAGTCCCACTGAAACCTGTCCAACATCAGAGTGTCATCCAGCATGCAAGTGTTTTACTCCGAAGCAGGGCAACCAGTTTGCCTAGTCCAAGCCAGAGGACGAAAGAGAGGGTGTGTGTGTGTGTGTGTGTGTGTGTGTGTGTGTGTGTGTGTAAAAGATAAACCAGCGAGGAGTCCACCTCCGTGCAAAGCAGACTGTCTGTGGGATCCTGTTGCAATCAGAACACACAGGGAGCAGATCCCTTTGCTTTGGAATTTACACTCCGGGGAGTCATGTAGAGATGTTTTGCATTCACGCGGGTTTCGGGGTAACCACAGGACACAGCTGTTGACCAGGAACAAGCAAACAGAACAATACGGTTCCTAGACTTTGGCGGGTCTCAGGAGTCTTTGCCTAGCTTCCCATTGCTACCAATAGCAGAGCACACAAGCCTCTGCCAATACACCGGTGATGGCAGGGCCCGAGGTGCATTGCGCGGGGCCTCCCTCATAGAAGGCGCACTGGTGGCACAGAGAGTTAAGCACGGGGCTGCTGACGGGCAAAGTTGTTGGTTCGAACCTGCCAGCCACTGGGAGAGAAAGAAATGACAGACTCTTCTGTACAGACTGACAGCCTCGCTTATAGAAGCAGTTCAACTCTGTCCCATAAGCACATTTGGAAATGGCCTCAGGGCAGTCGGGGTTGGATTTTTCCTTGTGGAAGATGAGAATTGTCTTTCCGTGTCCCAGAGAAGGATTTCAAAGCAAGAGAGTAACTGGATCCAGGCTCGCTTCTGAAAAGCTGTAGCAGAGAGGTGGCCTTTCAGAACAAGTGCCTTTGGTGACTCTCAGCAGCCCTGGGTATGAAGGCGGCCGAGGGGGGCTGGGACTGGAGCTCTGAGGGTGAGGGGCCGCGAGCCAGCAGGCGCTGGGCAGGGTCAGGGGATCCGAGTGGTCAGCCAGCGCAGAGGGGAGACAGCTAATATCCCAAATGCAGCCACACTAGATTGAAGGATCTGCCCAAGGGAGAGCAAGTAGATACCGGGGAGCCACCTTCAAGACCCAGGCTGTCCTGGCAGGTAGGCAGGAGCCCAGACAGCCGAACAGCCACAGGTTTCATTTCGCAGTCATCAGACTGAAAAACACGGAAAGGTCTGGTAACAGCAGAAGTTGTAAAGGCCACAAGCCACGAGAGCTCTCCCCGCTAAGAATCCCGCAGAGCCCAGGTGATAGCCGTGGGCAGCCCAAGGCAGTGGACCGTGGGCATTCTCTCTAAAGGCCACGTTGTGCCGTGTCTTTTATGCTGGAGAGTGAGATTGGCTCACAAGTATTCAATGCAAATGTACCGATACGAGCAACAGGTGGACAAGAATCGAAATGAGAGGCCAACCAATACAGCTGTGGACCCCACTGCCTGGTGGTACCGTTTCACTGGCACACAGCCACGCCCCTTTTGCTTGCCTCTGGGAGCTTTTGGAAGCTCTGGCTGCACATGGCTCAGGGCTGGGATTGCTACACCCCGGGTTGGTGCAGGGTTGAATTCAGGAAAGATGGCAGGCTAGGAAGCCCCGTGGGGCAGTTCTCCTTTGACCCATGGGGTCATATGAGTCAGAGTGGACTCCAGCTGCTTTCACCAGACAACAGGTGCGAGTTGCGACAGAGGGTTCCTGTAAGGCCCACAGGGCCTGCACCATTTCCCATCGAACCTGTTACAGAGTTGTCTGACCCCTGATCCACATACTCTCCTGGGAATCTAGATGACTCCTGATACGCTCTTAAAGAGATATATGAAGCAGTGACAGCTCTGGTACCCGCAGCCACAGCCACCAGCATGGCCAAACTTCAACAAGGTGCTCTTGAACCAAGCAGCAAATGGAACAGTGGGTTTTGATTTGTGTGTTTTAAAAATAAAGGTATATTCAGATATGCGGATTTTAAAATATGGGCATTTATGCCAGTTTATGAATATGCTTATATGAGGTCATGGAATTGAACTGTGCATGGAAATAGCAACATTCAAGACAGTTGTTCCCTCTGGGTTGAGGAACCAGATCAGGGATCAGGGAAGAGGTAGCTACAGGGTTTCAATGGTGCCTGTACTACTCTCTTTCCGTAAATGGCATGGGGTACGAATATAGCAAAACGGTTGGTGTCAAGGTTGGGTGGTAGGTGTGTACATTGTTGTTGTTGTTGTTTTTCCAATGCTTTTTGGTACATTAGCAATATTTCGTGATATCGTGGTAAAAAGCCAAGTCTCCTACTCTGGCTCCGTCGTCGCCTTGGACCAGCCCCGCCCCTTCTCTGCACAAGGTCTTCTCCCTGTGGAAAGGAGGGTTGAGTTCGAGCATCTGCCTGGTCTCTTCCGGCCCCCAAGGTCAGCAGCCCATCAATTGGAGAGCGGATGCACACAACGTGGTCTATGGACACACTGGAGTATTGCTTAGCCATGAAAAGAAATGAAGTGCTAACAGGCTCCCCCATGGATGCCCCTTGAAAACACGAGGGCACGTGAAAGAAACCAGTCACAAAAGGCCCTGTATTTTTATTCCATCTCCTTGAAATGCCGAGAACAGTCCATCCAGAGAGACTGCACGTAGATAAGTGGTTGCCTAGGACTGAGGGGGGTGTGAGGGGCTGGCGAGGTTGACAGCCACACGGGACACAGAGTGTCCTCACGTGCATTGTGGTGGTGTCTGTACATGGTGGCAATGCTCGAAAGGCCATTGAACGGTCCACTTTGTTTATGGCGTGTGAATTATCTTTTTTCGTTTCTTTGAAAGGAATTTGTCACTAAAGACTCCATGTCCATTTCAGTTTTGCTTTTCCTGCCGTCTCCACCCCCCCCCCTTTTTTAGCCACCCAAGGAATCTGGACGGATTCATTTTTTTTAATTACACAGAGCATCTCAAGAAATGAAATCCCCTGTATTTGTGGTTCTCTTTCTTTCACCGCCCCACCCTCTCCCCACTCTTCAAAAGCCTCGCCCTCCCTCTCCCCGTACCTGCCCCAGTCCCAGGCTTCCTCGTAGTCAGCAGAGTTTTGTCTTTTGATGTATAAACCACATTTTGGTTTCTTTCTTTTTCCTTATCATAATGGTGTTATTACATATTTATCTTTGTAAGATTGCATTTGTTTGCTATGCATACTTCCACGTCTTAGGGTGTTTAAGAGAGTTGTCATTGTTTATTTATTGATGATAAATGTTTATTTATGATATTCTATCGTATGGATGTTCCAGAACTTATTTATCCATTCCTTTATAATACAGGTTTGGGGTTGTTTCCTCTTTTTCGGGGTATTATAGAAATTTCTGCAGTAAACCTGGGTATGCATATGTCTGTTTGGGTATGTGAATTATCTTAACCAAGTTTT
The DNA here is from genome assembly GCF_050624435.1 of Tenrec ecaudatus. Taxonomy (NCBI): domain Eukaryota; kingdom Metazoa; phylum Chordata; class Mammalia; order Afrosoricida; family Tenrecidae; genus Tenrec; species Tenrec ecaudatus. Next base: position 32,182,079 of record NC_134530.1, read on the forward strand.
TCAAAAAGGTTTTAGCTTCAAAATATTTTTTTCCAATGACCCCACGGCCACATGACGTATTTCCTCGGCAGCACCTGCAAACTGCGTCCAGGGTAGCTAGAACGCACTTCAAAATCCTACTAACTTTTTAGAAAAGTTGTTGTCTTTCAGTCAGAATGACTCCGTGGGACTCCCTGGGACACAGTAGGGCTGCCCTTCAGGGTTTGCATGGAAGTAATCCTCATGGAAGCTGATCACTGGACCATTCTCCCAGTACCCCCTAGGAAGAGGCTTAACCGTCAGAGTGTTTGATTAACAGCCACACTTAACCCTTAGGCCTCCTTTTAGAAAAGTTAGGGACAACCTATCAGAAAAAAAACAAACAAACCGAGATGCTGGGGATTACCTTCTGCTACACCCAATGACCATCTTTTCAATTGCATGGATTTGGAGATGGGAGACAAGAAAGGACCCTTGGTTTCCCTTGGGCATTTGTACTGGGGGGACAGCAACTGGAAGAACCTGGGTACAGGGGTGGCTGAGCTCTCTGCTGCTAAACAGAGGTCAGTGGTTCGAACTCACCTGCAGCCCAGTTGGAGAAAAGCCCAGGTGACCCGCTCCCACAAAGATTAAAACCAAAACCTGCCGTCAAGTTCACTCCATTGCATAAGTGACCTTACAGGACAGAGGAGAACGCCTCCACTCCAAGCCTGTAGACTGACTCCTCTTTCTCTTGGGGAGCAGCCAAGGGCTTGGAAACACTGACCTTTCAGTTAGCGGCCGAGTCTTAGCCACCGGGCCACCAACGTGCCTTTCCCAGAAAGATTACCACCTGGGAAATTCGGAGGGTGGCCATTCTACGGGGCCTTCTAGGGCCTCTAAGATTTGGAATCGACTTCCTGGCACAAAGCAACCATAACAGCTAGTTTCAGGGCATACGGCTCATCTGCTACAACCTAAGGGCGGGGGGGAGGGGGGGCAGAGAAAGCAGCCTGGTGGCTGCGTGACCAAGAGAGCAAAACAACAGCATGGAAACACCAGCAGCAAATGGGGTGGTGACATTTGCGATGACTGCGTTCTTGACCTTGGACAAGAATACAGTAGCCGTGGTTGTTTCACAACCAAGTGAGTTTGCTTCCAACTGTAAAAGTGATTTGGTGCCCGGTATCAACTTTATGGCCTTTCCCCTGCAAAGTGCTGGAAGAAATCTCTGTCTGAAATCTAGACGTGTCCAGATAGATCCTTCGACATGCAGGCCCAAGAGCTGATGGGGAGCTGGCAAATAATTACATTCTTTCAGCAATAAAGTTCGATATGTCCATAATAAAAGTTAATGATTATGGGTACACTTTCAGACATTTTAAAAGAGTCTAGACTGCACACATGAAAAGGGATCCTTACATGTTTCCTCCCCAGGATTCCAATGAGCCGGGAGCTGACTGTAGCTCTCAGACCAGCCTGAAGGCATTCGTGTGCATCTGTGTGGGTGTTGTGGTTGTTGGTTATTTTATCATCCAAATAGCCCACTTTGGAAAGCTCCATTATCTTTTCTCAAAACAGGGCTGGGCTATAAATCAGAAAAACAACCTTTTCCTTGTAGTCATTCACGTTTCACCTCTGTCTCTAAACCCAGCAACCACATCCTTCTTGCCCCAGTGGGATGCGAATGGGCTAGCAAGAGAAAGTTGATTGTAATTCGTTCTGTTCTGCTGCTGGGTTAAGGCGCCATTGAGTCAGTTCCAGCTCACAGTGCCCGTATGCACCGCGGAACAAAACACGCCTAGTCCTTGGCCAGCCTCACAACTGTCTTACGCGTGAGCCCACGGTCGCAGCCACGGTGTCAGTCGACTCCTGCGGGTCTTCTGCTCGCTACCAAGCATAATGTCCTTCTACAGACTGGTCCCTCCAAATCACATGTCCAAGGGAAGGGAGACAAAGTCTTGCCATCCTCACTCATGAAACATTCTGGCTGTGTTTCCCCCATGACTGGTTTCTTCCATGACACCTTTCTTCTGGCAGCCCACGGTATAATCACTATTCTCCCACAACCCCATAATTTGAACGCATGCATTTTTCTCTGCTCTTCCTTATTCGTTGTCCGGCTTTCACATGCACTGGAGTTCCCCGAGAATACTATGGCTGGAGTCAGGTGCACCTGAGCCGTCAAAGGGGCAGCTTGCTGGTTAATGCTTTCAAGAGGTCTTGTACAGCAGATTTGCCCAGTGCAACGTGTTGTTTGATGTCCTGACTCTGTTTATTGTGCTGTTGCTTATTCTACTACAATTATAGAAATTTATAATTAGGAAGATCCTCAGAAGTCCTCTCCTCCAACTTTTCCCAATCATAAGAGAGGAAACCCAAGATCAGGTTGACTGACTTACCCAAAGTCATCAGATTCAGGTCCCTGGAGAGTTAACACAGGAACGCTTGAATTGTCAGTCTATTCATTGAAGTCCAAGGCTGCTCACCCGCACTGCCTCGGGAGTCAATTCCAACTCAGAGTGGCCTTCTAGGGAGCAGAATTGCTTCAGAGGGGTTTCTGAGATTGTAAATCCTTACGCGTGCATACACGCACTTATGTCTCCTGAGGAGTCCCGGTGTGTCCGAACCACTGCCTTTGGGCTAGCAGCCCCAGAATGACCCCCACTCCACCCGGACTCCCGAAGAACGCTCATAGTTGAGTCAGCAGTTAACTTGACCATGCGGCCCATTTGCTCAGTCAGCCAATAATCATTTCTGGAGTACCGTCTGTGTGTCATGTTAGCTACTCCATATTCAAAAGCAAGTTTCAGAATTTCTTCTGACATCCACTTTAGTTTCAGGATCTCCTCTTTTTGATAATTTTGTCGCCTTCATGTTTGACGGCCTCGATGTCATCTCCGAATTCATCAAGTCTTCTGTCATGAGGGCTCAGGGGGGGTCAAATCTGTTCTTAAGATTTTCTCAGAATTCAGGTGGGATATACTCGAGGCCATAATTGGGCTCTCCTGAACTTATTTTCATTTTCTTAAATTTCAACCTAAACTTACATATGATCAGTTGATGATCTCTACCACCATCGGCCCCTGGCCTCACTTTGACTGTTAATATGGAGCTCCGTTCCCACAGGTTTAGTCAGTTTGATACCTGTGTCTTCTATCTGGGAAGGTCCATGTGTACAGTCACTGTTTATAGTGCTGGAATATATACTGATAACTGAACATGAATTGGTCTTGCAAAATTCTATTATGCATTCCCCAGCTTCAGCTCTATCACCAAGTCTATATTTTCCGATTACTGCCCCTTTCTCTCTGTCCCCAACTTTTGCATTCCAATCACCAATAATTATCAATGCATCTGGATTGCATGTTTGATCCGTTTTATCATTCTTCACTTTCTTCATCACTAGCTTTAGTTATTGGTCTATAAATTTGAATACTAATTGTATTAATTAGACTTCCTTAAAGGCATATAAGTAGCATCCTTTCACATGCCGCAGCATACCTCAGATCTTGAAATGTTAGGGGGTTGGGTTTTTTACGATGAATGTGACGCCATTCTTCTTGAATCTGGTATTCCCAGCACAGCAAACTGTCTGATTGCCTGGCTCAGGACGATCGGTCCTAGCCCACTGCAGCTGACAAATGCCTAGCTTATTCATCTGTATGCCTTCCATCTCATTTTGGATGACTTCCTTTTTTTTTTAGATTCGTAACTTGCACATTCCATCTTCTGATTGTTCATGGGTGTTTGCGTCTGTTTCTTCTCATTTTGAGCCATGCCCCATCAGCAAATGACAGTCCACAGAGTTTTTTTTAGTCCTTCTGACTCATTAAGGTTAACTCTGATTGGAGGAGGCAGCTCCTCCCCAGTTGTATTTTGAGTGCCTTCCGACTAAGGGGCTCATCTTCTGAAACTATATCCGATAATGTTTCACTATGACTCATAAGGTTTTCAGTGGCTAATCTCTCACTGGGTCACCTCTTCCTTCTTCCCATTCTATTGCTGGAACCTGTCCACTGTATTCAAAGGAGAAGTGCCCAGCATCACTGTAGCAGACAAGCCACCACCATCCCACAAACTGACAGACAAGTGGTGAAAGAAAGTGAATAGAAGATGAAGTAAAAGAGCTGAAGAAAAAAATTCAAAGGAGAACTCAAGTGAAAGTGAGGTGGACTTGAAGCGTGTGCTGCAGCCTCCAGTACGTGTTACATCTCAGTGTGAAGAAAACAGAACTCTGCATAACTGGACCAGTGGACGGCATCGTGATAAATGGAGAAAGGTTGAGGTGCTCAAAGGTTTCCCACTCAGTGCTCCTGGAGGCAGCAGTCAAGAAATGAAGCGGCGTGTTGCCTTCAGCCAATCTGCTGCGAGAGACCTCTTCAGAGTGTGGCAGAGCAAAGCTGTCCCTGTGAGGATTGAAGTGGACCTGAGCCGAGCGGCGGAGCTCCCCGGGGCCTCATATTGCATAGGAAAGTTGGCTAACGGATCAGGAAGACTGAAGGAGAACTTTGGGGTCATGGTGTTGATGAGGAATATTGAAAATACCATGGGCTGCCCGAAGAATAAGCAAATCTGTCTTGGAAGAAGTCTAAGCGGTGCTCCTCAGAAGCGAGCATGGCGAGGCTTCGTCTCACGTACTCCGGACCTAGTGTCAGGAGGAGCGAGTCCGTGGAAAAGGACAACTTGCTTGATAAATTGGAGAGGCGTCTCCAAGAGGAAGACCCTCAGGGCGTGGGTCGGCCCAGCGGCGGCACCAGTGGGGTGCACCACAGCGACTGTAAGGATGGTGCAGGACCTGGCGGAGTTCCATTCGGTGGTACTTAGGGTCACCGTGGGTCGCAACTGCCTTGACGGCGCCTAAAATCAGCTGTGTGCTCAGCACAGGTTTTCATCTCATGACCGCAGCTGTTGTCACCGCTCCTTTTGGGGCGCATCTAGTAGGAGGCAGAGGGGCTGCAGGACACCAGCAAGTCCACAGAGCCAGTGCTATTACGGAGCTCAGGGGTTCAGGGAGACCCCTTTGAACTGAGCCCTGGATGAAAGGAAGCCTGCAAAGTGGAGATGAAGTGCCTGTCCTGGTAGAGCCACAAAGGCACTGGGACAGGGGGAGCGTGCTGGAAGGCCCTACGCTGGGAGGCAACGGGATACGAGGCCAGAGGCTGCCAGGTTGGTCGAGAAGGTGAGTGAGTTTATCCCAGTCCAGCAAGAGCCTTAGAAGGGTCTGAAGGGTGTGATAGAGCTGCCGTCCCACTTCTGAAGCATCCTTTGGCTCTTGTGAGACAAGTGGATGGGTGGTGATGGGGCAGAACCCTCTGCAAGTGTCCGTGTGAGCCAAGTGGGCATGGGAGATGGAGAGGTAGAACAGTGCATGGTCAGGACTCATTGGCTTGAGCCGATGAGAGCCTGGTGACCTTGCACTGCTGCTCAGTGAAAGGCTGGAGGTTCAAGTCCAACCAGAGATGCATAGAAAGAAAAGTCTGACCATCTACTTCCCAAAAAAACAGGGATGGGAAACTCCCTAGAGCAGTTTTACTCTGACACATACGGAATCAACTCCAAGGCAAATGGTTGAGATGGCGCAGGTTCTGTCCCGAGGTGCGAGGGTTACAGGCGTGCAGAAGATCGACCAGCTCCATGCCCTTGATGAGGAAGACGGACAGTAAACCCATGTGCAGTTCAGTAGACACACAAGCCAACCTCAGATAGTCGCAAGGGCTTGGAAGTGAATTGTAGTGACAGGTCTAAAGGAAATAATGGGTGATGAGGGTGTTTCCTGGGTGCTCTCAGCAATATCTTGCGAGGCATCTCCCTCAGGCAATGCTACAGATGCAGCCCACCTGGCATATCAACCTGAACAGTTTGGCTAATCTGCTCAGGTGTGCGTTGTTTTATTGATAGTGGATGAATACCTTCAGATGGGACGGGTAGATCTATTGACTGAGGTGGGTCAGTGGTTTCTAGGGGCTCAATATCCTCCTCTTCTGGATCATCAGCCCATATGGTCCCATCCCATGTTTCAGGGTCCCAACTTTTCCCTATCGATGCCCCTTGTGGTTGGCAAAGGCCCCTTTGGCTTCGCTGAGGACAGTGGGCTGGAGGCAGTAAGAGTGGACCTCAGAGATGGAAGGAGGCTGTCTGGGCAGCCTGAGTGTGAGAGAAGCGTGTCCTGAGCCAGGGGGAAAGCAGTGGGCCCAAGAGGTGTTCAGAAATTAAACACAGCCGGACTCGATGAAGCGTAGGTCAGGGAGGCTGAGGGAAAGGCGTCCGGGAGGAAGCTCGCGCTCCTGGGGAGTAGAGAAGGAGACAAGAGGCCCAGGTTCGGGTAAACGATTAAGCACGAGCCTACTAAGCAAAAGGCTGGCAGTTTGAATCCACCTAGAGGCACTTCATAAGAGAGGTCTGGCAGTCCGGTTCTTCTCTGCCCCAGGGGCTGCCAGGAGACTCAGCACACGGGAGGTATCTGGTATTTCTTTCTGCAGAGGGTGCCATTTAACGAGCATGGAACCCGGGAAGGACCAGCTTTGGGAGAGGATCTTTGGTTTGGGAGAGTTAGTGTCCCGGGGCACCTATGGATAAGGCAGAGGAGAGCTGGGTGGGGTGGGGTGGGGTGGGGGGAGTTGCGTGTAATATATGGGTCTGAGATGTTTCCAGAGGAAAACAATTTGATTTTTGGTTACATTGGACATTGGGGGCAAGGAAGAGGGCAATGGCAAGAGATGAAGGCACTGTTTGGTGGCAGATGCCTGTTTACTTATGTTCTTATCCTTTGACTTTATTTTTTGGGGGGGGTGTCTGCAGGATGCAAACAGCTGATGCCCTCAGCTGCCAGCCAAAAAAAGTTGAAAGTTGGAATCTGCGAGGGGGGCTTGGGAGAAAAGTCTGGAAATCTGCTTCCACCCCCACCCCACCCCCCCACCTCCCAAATCAGCCACTGAACAGCTCAGGGAGCAGGCTCTACTCTGATGCACACACATGGGACCACCAGGAGTCCGACTCAGTGGCGACCGGTGAGAAAGAGCGAGTTCACTGGGACAGAGTCGTTGGTCTGCACGTTGTATCGGCATTAACGCGAAACACATGTGGGTCCCAGGAATTCGGGGCCGCACCCAGCCAATATCCTAGACAATGGTATCCTCTGAGAAAGAACCCCAAGTCAAGCTGAGCTCCTCACTGCTAACATCACAAGCTGAGCTTGCTTAGGATGAAATCCCACAGCACACTCAAACGACTGAATTCCAGGGACAGCGAAGGAACGTTTTTGATAATACTTGACACACGCTCCCCACCTGGGAAAACTGTTTCCTGAACGCTGTACACATCTGCTGAATCACTTTTAAAACCATCGCAAAAACAATAATTTCCCTTGTTCTCAACACGGGGCTTTGAGCCGTAAGGATTCATTACATCACCTACAAAATTAGTCCTCTGTTTTGCATCCAAAGGTCAACGTTCAGACTGAGGAATGGTTTAGTGCCTTCAAACGTAGTGCTCAGCACATAAATATGTATCACACGGAGGACAGGGACTCATTGTACAACGGCTTGTTTACCTTGTCAGGTGGTTACCTGGGGCAAAGAGTCCAAATCTGCTTCCTGTCCCAATTACTCTTGCCCAAGACCTTGGGCAATTGTTTATCTGACAGAGTGTTCCATCCCAAGCCCGTGCTTCTGGGAATAAAGGCACAGGATGCTAATCACATACTTCACCTGGTCCACAAACACCGCACTTCGGCACCAGAGCAGGGTTCCGGGTGTTGGCTGGAACCAAAGAGGAGAACGCGGCTGCTTCGTGAACAGGAGACTCGGAAGCAAGACAGTCCCCACGGAGGACTTTGTGCTTGCATGAGTTTTCCTGGCGTGTCTGCTCATGCTTTTGAGAACGCAAATGACATCAGTGGTACAGGCAGATGAGCATCAACATGATTTTTGCCAAAACAGAGCCCTCTCTTAAGGAGCTCTGGTGGCCTTGTTGGTTCAGTGTTGGACTGCTTACCACAAAGTCGGGGGTTGGAAGCCAGTAGCCTCTTTGAGGGGGAAAGAGGAGGCTGGGTGCTCTTGTAAAGATTGACAGCCTTGGAAACCTGAGATGGGGTCACTAGGAGTCAGAGCAGACTCAATGGCAGCAGGTTTGATTTGCATTTTAGTTTTATTTTATTAACATTTTCCTCTGTTGATGAAACTTGAAGGTTAGTGAAACATTGGCTGAGTTGGCTCTCCTCTGGCCCCATATTTATTTTGGCTATTCTTACCTTGAGTTTCGCAAGATCTCACATTCACCAACTCAGACAATTTTTACATGAGAAAGCTCCACTGAACCCTGTACTAGAAATCCAACTCAGCATTCTCTGACAGGGGTCTCAAGGTGTGGGTTTCTGTACTTCCTTGACACAACTGGCAGGTTAGACCTCGTGAAGCTAACATGCAGGGAACCTCTGTCAGCAAACTATTGTTCAAGTCTTCGTTTTCTTACTCTTAAATACCCTAGATCTCTATATTTGAATCTACACTCACTCCTCACTTATTGACAGGACTAGGTTCCAAAGACCAGGTTGTTAACTGAAAATTAGCATGATGCAAAAATGACCACTTCACTTCACAAAATGGAGGATGAGTACATCACTACATAACTGCCAAACCACCGAGAATCACGGCCCTGCTAAGTCGACACAACGCACAGTCTTTGACTATCACAGCCAGCCTGACTCTCATCTAGCACTTAAGTATTCGTTATTATCTGAAGTCTGTTCATATGCATAATAGATGGTATATTTTTCACTATTTTCTAATTGGGAAATTAGGGAATCCTCGTGGCGTAGTGGTTATGCATTTGGCAGCAATCTGCAAGGTCAGTAGTTCAAATCCTCCAGCTGCTCTGATGGAGAAAGATGAGGCTTTCAGCTCCCGTTCAACAGTGACTGTCGGAAACTCACAAGGGCAGTTCGATCCTGCCCGATGGGGTTGCTGTGAGTCAGCATCCACTCAGTGGCAGTGAGTTGGGTTTAGTTTGGGTATTGACATAGTCATACGTGGCCCCAAGACCTCCAATCTCTTGGGAATTTCCAAGGACTAAGAGGCTACCTTTTAGGAACCAAGAACAAAGACCACATTCGTTGGGTAAAGTCACTTCTTTCCCTCCAGCACCTGTGCAGTTCAGGCACACTGTACCTATGCTCTTTTATTTGTTATAAATCTACTCCTCCCAAGTGTCACGAGCCAATTCTTCCAACAAAATTTCAAAACTTCAGGGGGGATAGAAATCATAATAATTGTCCAGCGACCCCAGGATGGTGAATCTTGGTCCTTCTTGTCTATTGTTGGATCCCAATGGCCCAAGCTAAGCAAAGCAGGCATTTGATAAAAATCTTTGCCTGATAAATACAGAATCCATTCAGAAATGATTCTATCTTTTTTTTTTTCTTTCTGAGCCTTCCTCTTTCCGGGCCAAGATATGTATTTTTAATTCTAGGCTCCAGGTTAGTCTCAGTTCTCTGAGCATCTTAATAGTTCTGTGACATATGATAAGAAGAAATAGATACTATGTCTTGGGTTGAAAACAAAGGTGGAAGCAGAGCGGTAGTTTCCTTCCTAACCCTTTGTGGTGTATTTCATGGGCATTTCAGCGTGCTGATCCATTAAGCTCATGTCTTCCTTGGAATGGCCTCTCTAACAGCTGGGGTCTTTGTTCTCCTGACCTGCGATAAAATGGGCTTATTTTCTAGGGATGGCTCTAACGGGAAAGCACTTGACTATCAACCAGGACTGGGGTTCAAACCCATCCAAAGACACCTTGGAAGAAAAGTCTGGCTTTCAGCTTCCAGAAGGTCACAGCCATAAAAGTTCTGTGGAGCAAGCCTACATGCATGGGGTTGTCGTGAGTTGAAACAGGCTTGACAATAACTAGCTTGGGGTTTGTTTGGTGTTTTTAATCTTATACTTTTTTAAATCCAAGCCAAATCCCCTTAATTTGTTGGCTGACATGCGTCTATCCTGAAATGAATCCTGCAGAGTTCTGCGAAGCCCCACGTCCAAGGGGAACAGGCAGAACCATCCCAGGAGGGTCTCCTGCTCCAGGGCCTCCCCCACGTTCAAGTTCAGCTGTGCTGGAATTCTACTGTGTTCACGCATTCAGTATTTACTGAGGGCTTACTCCGTGTCACAGTCACGTGGGGCGCACCAGCAGTAGAGATTTGTGCCTGGGGCTAAAGATTTCCAGGCAGTCTCTTTTGAAAACCTGTGTTCCACTAGGATTGTTGCTAGGTGCTATCTTGTTGATTTTGCTTCAGAGCGGCACCATGTGACAGAGTGGGATTGCCCCCTAAGGCTTCCCGGGCTGTAATCTTTGTAACTTTTATGGAAAATGACACCAGGCCTCTCTCCCATGGTGCCACCGACTGGTTAGCAGCCAAGGGCTTACGTGCGCCACGACCGAGACTCTCTGGATAACCACGTGTGTTGTTCTTCTTGTTTTGGTATGTCTTCAAGTGGATCCCATGAAGCAGAGCAGAACTACGTCATCGGGTTTCCTAGGTTGCAATCCTTAGGAAAGCAGACCACCAGGTCTTCCTCCTGTGGAGTGGCTCGGTATTTGAACTGTGGCATGTCAACAAGTCGCTGAGTACTTCACCACTGTACCGCCAGGTTCCCTTCTAGCGTACACCCAAAGTCTTGATGTGAGCCAAATTAGGAGGCTGCCTAGGAAAGTTGGAATCAGGCTTCCCATTGGGCGTCTGGTGGCTCGTGGCATAAATGAACCTGTACTTCCTCCTACCTCGCTCATTTCCTAGACCCATCCCACCATCCCCACAGACCTGCGTGGATGACTTCTTGCAATGCGCCGAGAAGTTAAAGGACTTAGAACCGAACCCCAGCTCTGTCGTCAAGCAGCTCGGCTATTGTAACTAACTAAACGAGGCCGCTTCCCTGGTACCCATGGTCTCCTGTGTAAAATGAAGAGACTAGACCGAACGACATACAAGACTTCTCCCACCCCTGTGGTCTTAAGTTCCCGTCTTCCCCACGGGCCCCCTTGTGTGTCCTCATCCCGAATTCTACGGTCTTTCTCTATAAAACGAGGGCATTGAAGAGACCCCGTGCTCCTCTGTGAAACAGCTCAATGCCATGTGCAAACCCAGGGCTGAGTTTGAAATTCCTGCTTATTCAATTGTCATTATTGACTGAAAATGAAGCGCAACGTAAGCTACGGCCAGGGGACTGGTTAGGAATCGTTTGCTTGATTGGTCTTGCTGAGTCATTGTGCAGGCTTCATAGGAGAATTACTCTGGAAATATAGAAAACTGTAAAGTGCCAGATGGATGGAAGAAGCCTGGTGGCCCCATGGAGAGGTTCCTAGCTCTGTAAGTTCAGTCCCTCTCCCTGGGTCTTTTATAGGCAACTCCCTTGCTCTTCGCTGTCATCTTGGAAATTCCGAGGCACGTGGCCAATGTCTTATGGGGTGTGCCAGGCTTGTTGGGGTGCCTATTGCTATGGTTTTCGCACATGCTCTCTGGGTTGTTTACTTCAACACAGTGAATCAGCATTTTTATGTTCTGTTTCGAGTCATTTCGATGTGGAGTTACTGTTGTTCTAGGTTTTTATATGGTTCCTCGTCTTGCAAGGTAGTTCACCGTCTCGTGCTCAAGCAATGTGACAGAGACACAGAGACAGGAATCGCAGCGATGCTAAGGAACACCAGAGCTGACCCTCAGAAGTTAGGAGAGAGGCATGGGGCAGATTTTCCCTAAGGGTCTCCAGCAGGAGGAACCCTGCAGACACCTTGAATTTGTGCTTCTGGCCTATCGCTAGAAAGTTTCTGTTGGGGTTAAGCTGCCTCCTCTGTGCTACTTGTTAGGAAGGGAATGCTGTCGGGAGACCCGGTCCTGTCACGCTGACCTGGCCCCATGAGTATTCGAGGAGAACAGCATTTTCCACTGCTTTGTGTCGCACCCTATAAGAAGATGACCGTGCGGCGGCCATGGAGAGGGCAGGGACTGAACAGAGGCTAGGGTGGGACTTGGGGGGGCACTTGTACTGGACCAGGCGAAGTGGAGTGAAAGAGAGGATAAAGAAAGATCTGGCTACACGTTGTCAGAAAAAAAAATGTGACTAGGATAAAGTGGATGTGTGTTATGGATTTAATTCCATCCCTCAAAAGGATATGCTGCCCTGCTTAAAAACTCCTGCGTAATAAAAGAAAAAATGGGGGGGAAATTCTCATTCTTTAAATCAAACAACGATGAAAACATAACAAACTGAAGGCTTTGGGACACAGTAAACGCAGTCCTCGGAGGTCAGTGTATAGCAGTAAACACACACAGCACAAAAGAAGGAGAAACCAAGACCAACATCTTACCCCAGCATCTCCAACAATTAGAAAATGGCACCAACATAAGCCTACAGTCGTCAGAAGAAAAATACATCAAGATTAGAGCAGAAATAAATAGAAAGCAGTAGGAAAAAAAATAAAGAATCAACAAGACCAGACATTGGTTCTTTGAAAAGGTTAATAAAATTGAAACACCCCTCACCCCCGACAAATCTAAGCAAACAAAATGAATGGATGCAAACTGCGTGGAGAAGAAACGAAACGGACACTGGCATAACAGAACCAACTGCACGGAAAAGGCTAAAAACAGAAGGTTGTGAAGAACTTCTACAAATTTGAAAACCTACAAGAAATGGACAAATTTTTCAGAAATATACCACCTAGATAAACAGCATCTGAGGTAGAAAATGTCAACAAACTCGTAACACAAGCAAAATATTGATCAGATCCTTTTAAAAAATCTCACCCAAAAAGTGTCCATGCCCAGACATCTTCACTGGAGAATTCCACCAAGCATGCGGACAAGTACTGCCACCAACTCTCCCCCCGCTGCTCCAGAGAACAGACAAGGAGGGGCAATCCCAAATCATGGTAGGAGTGCAACCCTGAGAGCCAAAGACGGGTTATCCCATAATCCTTTTAGGATTATAACCCTGATACCAGAACCAGGCAAAGGCACCCCCCAAAAAAGAAAATTAGACACCAATGTCCCTCGGTAACACAGATGCAAAAGTTCCCAACAAAATCCTACCCGACACAGTTCAACAATGTATCAACAATAGTGCATCATGATAAGGTGGGATTCATATCAGCCATGCAGGAATAATTCAGCATTAGAAAAACAGTTGACATAATCCACGACACAAATAAAGCAAAAGAACCACATGATCCTACCCATAGACACAGAAAAGGCATTTGACAAAATCTAATATCCATCTCTGATAATGTGCAACAAACTAAGAATAGGGGGGACAATTCTCAACATAACGAAGACTATACAAATCCAACTGCCAGTGTCGGTCTCAGCACAGACACTGGAAGCATTTCTCTTGAGAACAGGAACCCGTTTTACACACTCTCCTGAATCAAGCTGGACTTTCCGGTAGTTCTCTGTCATGTATTGCTGCAATCATGTTTTAATTACCTTCATTTTACTTGTGCATGATATTAATGAGGTTGTTTGATGATTTCACTTTTTGTGGATCGCCTGTCCTTGGAATGGCACAACTATCTCTTCAAGTCTTTCTTCGATTACAAGAAAAAATGTTCCAGTTATTAAAGTCATCATTAACTCGATGAATTATTGTACTATAATTTGATGGTGGTGGGAGTTAGACAGTAGACTCCTAACTGCAATATTGGTGGTTCAAATCCGCCAGCTGCTCTGCAGGGAGAAGATGAGGCTGTTACCTAAAAAGATCACAGTCCTGGAAGATGTATGCTATGGGTCAGAATTGACTTGGTGACAGTGGGTTTGTTTTTTTGCGAACGATGAGAGAGAGCAGAAAGATATTATAAGAAACAAAAATGGATACACCAATTTGAGGGGGAAATTATCAATTTCAAAATTAAAACTATTAAATTGTTTAGTAAGCTATATGAGAATGTATTTGAAGACGAAATATATATTTTTTAAATGTGGTAAATCCTGCAACTTGACTGAATAAAATAAAAGCTATAGGTGAAAGATGGAGAAATTTATTGAATTAAGGTACTTACTTAAATGTAATCACTCAGTGGATAATTTTATGACTTAATTGGTAATTATAGATGTTGAATTTATTAAAATAAAAAGCGGTACTTCAGCTGAAAAAATGTTTTGATATAATTGTTAGTTCAGTAGAAGTTAAGAGAGAATTGAGCACGTTGAACAATGTCATTGATGTTAAGGAAAAATATCTATAGTTATAGAAATGATACATAACCTAATGACTGTCACTTTCATGGAGAGACCCTTTGTCCTTGGAAGAAATTGCACTTGCTAATTTTTTTCTTAAGGAAAAAAGTAAAATCATAATTCTTATACAAATATTAAAAGGAATACATTTCAAAGATTTTTATTAAATTTGTAATTAATAAAATGTACAATTCATTCAAAGGAGAATTCAAAGAACTTACATGTATGGCAATTCAGAGGTTGTGAAATAAATTTGCAAAACAGTTCAATCTCCCCGGGGCAATAAATAGCCAGGAGCACTTCCATTGAACAAAACTCAATTGCATATTTATAGACATGATTCAACTGTGTTACTGTCAGTCTCCACCATTTACCAAGTGTGTGAGATTGCACAATGCGGTTCTTGTTATTAGGAGCTGTTGAGTTGACTCAGAATCATAACAGAACAAGACAACGCTCAGTCCTGTGGCACCCTTTGATAATTGTTTCGTTTGATCTCACTGTTGGGTCATTCTGTCAATCCATCTGATTAAGTTTTCCTCTTTGGGGGTTGACCCTCTACTTTACCAAACACGCTATCTCTCCCTGGGGAATGGTCTCTCCTGATAAAATGTCCAAAGTACATGAGACAGACGCTCACCGTCCTTGCTCTTATGGAGTGTTCTGGTTGTACTATCTTAGAGATTTATTTACGTTTCTGAAAGTCTGTGGTGCTTTCGATATTTTTTGTTTGGAGATCGCATGATAGCATTTTGCAAGACTAACAACTTGTTCAAGGAGCCGTGGTGGCACGGTGGCTACACGATGGCCTGTGGCCTGCAAGGTCAGTGGTTCAAAACCACCAGTCACTCTGCTGGCAAAAGAGAGGACTTTCTACTCCCATTAAGAAATTACACTCTGCAAACTCACAGGGGCCGTTCTATCCTGCCTGTAGGACCTCTATGAATCAGAATCGACTTGATGGTTATGAGTTTGTTTTTTGGTTTAGAATGAATTGTTCATGGCAAATACCTTTTTTCACCAACACAAATAGCAGCTATACATGTGGACTTCTCCAGACAGAGTACACAGAAACCAAGTTGACTACATCTGTAGGAAAAGATGACGGAGAAGCTCAATATCAGCAACTAGAGTCAGGTCAGGGGTTGACTGTGGCATGGACCACCAACTGCTCATATGTAAGTTCAAGTTGAAACTGGAAAAAATGAAAACAGTCTACCAGACTCAAAATATGACCTAAAGGATATCCCCCCAAGTTTCAGAAACGTTTCAAGAATAGATTTGATGCAAAAACACGAAGACAGAAGACATCAAAAATGTAAAAAGCAAATGGTCATTAAAAAGATAGGAAAGCCTATCACACACTATCATGACCCCAATTATACCTCACAAATCTGGCTGAACTGGAGCAGGTACACAGGCATAGATCAGAGCTGGAAACACAGGAAATCCAGGAGGAATAAACTCCTCAGGACCAATAATGAGAGTAGTAATACCAGGAGGGGAAGATGGGGGGAGTTAGGGGAAACTGATCTGCATATAACCCTCTCCCAGGTGGATGGACATCAGAAAAGTGGGTAAAGGGAGACATCAGTCAGTATAAGACATGAAAAAAGTATATATTATCAAGGGTTAATGAGGGAGGGAAGGTGATAAGGAAGGGAAAAGTGAGGAGTTGATACCAAGGGCTCAAGTAGAAGAAAAAATAATTTGGAAATGATGATGGCAACAAATGTACAAATGTGCTTGACACAATGGATGGATGCATGGATTGTGATAAGAGTTGTACGAGCCCCCAATAAAATGACTTAAAAAAAATCTAAGTGGATGTCAGAAGAGACTCTGAACTTGGTCTTCATCATCAAGTACCTAAGGCAAACCGATGAAAAGATGAAGTCAAAAAGCTGAGTAGAGAATTTCAAAGGTAAAATCGATGACAAGGAGGGTGTAGGATACCTGGTAGGGCTTAATCAAAGGCAATGTAACCAAGAGGAATTACTGAAACCTGAATGAAGATTGATCAATGATAGTGGGGCAAGAGGAAAGTAAAAGGAAATAGAGGAAAGAACCAGGAGGCAAAGGGCACTTATAGAGATCTAAATACAGGCACTTACATGTGTAAATATATTTATATAGATATATGTACATATATTTATATGTTAAGTATTAAGGTAGCAGAGGGACGTTGGGCCTCTACTCAAACACTCCCTCAACACAAGAACACTTTATTCTAGTTATCTGACATTCTATGATACACGCCTTCCAGACATGATCACTGAAGACAAAATGTGTGCATAAGCAAATGTGGTGAAGAAAGCTGATGGTGCCCAGCTATGAAAAGATATTGCACCCGGGGTCTTAAAGGCTTGAAGATAAACAAGCGGCCAGCTAGCTCAGAAGCAACAAAGCCCACCTGGAAGAAGCACACCAGCCTGGGTGATCATTCGCTGTCAATGGGATCAGGCATCAAAGACCCAGAACAAAAAAATCATATCAATGTGAATGAGGGTGAGTGCAGAGTGGAGACCCAATCCCCATCTGTAGACAATTGGGCATTCCCCTTACAGAAGAGTCACAAGAAAGAGACAAGCCAATCAGGGTACAGTATAGCACCAATAAAACATACAACTTTCCTCTAGTTCTTTAATGCTTCCTCCCCCACCCCCACTATCATGACCCCAATTCTACCTTACAAATCTGGCTAGACCAGAGCATGTACACAGATACAGTTAAGAGCTGAAAACACAGGGAATCCAGGAAAGATAAACCCCTCAGAACCAATATTGAGAATAACAATACCACGAGGGTAATGGGAAGGTGGGGGGGTGAAAAGGAGGAACTTATACAATGATCTACATATAACCCCCTCCCAGGGGGACGGGCAACAGAAAAGTGGGTGGAGGGAGATGTTGATCAGTGGAAGACATGAAAAAATATATAAATTATCAAGAGTTCATGAGGCAGGGAGGGTGGGGGAGGGAGGGGAAAATGAGGAGCTGATACCAAGGGCTCAAGTAGAAAGAAAATGTTTTGAAAATGATGATGGCAACATATGTACAAATGGCTTGACACAATTGATGGATGGATGGATGGATGGTGAAAAGAGCTGTTCGAACCCCCAATAAAATAATTTTAAAAAGAAGAAAGAAAATTTCAAAGGGCAGCTTTAAAATGAAATGTGCAAAGACAGAGTGAAAAACCAAAAGGAAGACCGTGCTCAGCATGCCTTAAACCGACAGAACTCAAGAAAAAGTCAAGCCTTGAGTTGCAATACTGAATGAGTGCATGGGCAAAATATTGACGGATGCAGGAAGCACCCAAAAACGATGGCAAGAACAGAGTGACTGTACCCAAACCCAAAACACGAGTCAACATTCTATCATTTCAAGAGACAGCATGAGCAAAGCCCAGTGGTGCTGAAGGACAAAGTCCATGCTGCCCTGAAAGCATTAGCTATAAACAAGGCTCCAGGAACTGATGGAACACCGATTGCAATGTTTCAACAAGCTGGTGAAGCATGGGAAACACTCACTCACCTACGCCAGGAAATTTGGAAACCAGCTTCTTGGCCAACTGACTGGAAGAGATCCATATTTTTACACATTCCAAAGAAAGGTGACCCAACAGAATGCTCAAACTATAGAACAAAACCATTGATATCACATGTAAGTAAAATTTTCCTGAAAATTATCCAACAAAGGCTGCAGCAGTACCTAGGCAGGGAGCTTCCAGACGTTTGAGTCAGATTCACAAGAGGAGATGGGACAAGGGATACCATTGCTGATGCCAGAGGAACCTTGGCTGAAAGCAGACAACATCAGAAACATGGTTACTTGTGTTTCACTGATGATTAAAAAGCATTAGACTGTGTGGATGATAAACTATGAAGAGCCTTGAGAAGAATGGGAATTCCAAAACACTTCATTGTGCTCATCTGGAACCTGTATGTGCATTAAGAAGCAGTTGTACAAACAATACGGGAATACTGGTGTGGTTTAAGATTGGGAAAGGTGTGAGTCAGAGTTGTATCCTGTCACCATACTTACTCAACATGTGTGCTGAACTGAATCTGATTCTGTGAGGAACGATGCCGCATCAGCATTGGAGGAAGGCTTGCTAACCACCTGTGATATGCAGATGAGACCACCTTGCTTACTGAAAGAGAGGAAGGCTGAAAGCAATTGCTGATGAAGATCAAGGATTGCGTAACATCATGATAAATGGAGAAAATATCAACGTTGTCAAGGATTGACCCTTCTTTGGCTCCACGTAGAAGGAGCAGTCAAGAGATCAAATGAACATTCCTCTGGGCAAGTCTGCCACACAAGACCTCCAGAGTGTTGAAAAGCAGGGAGCTTACTTTGAGGATGAAGTTGCACCTGACCCAAGCCGTGGTATTTACAGTTGCCTCATGTGTGTGTGAAAGTTGGGCATTGAATAAAGAAGCTTGGACTTCGTCCTTCAGCGCGATTGGTGTTTGCTCCTATGTGATCTCCATGGTTTGTTTTGATCCTCACAGTCAAGTATATTTGTGGAGTCAATAAAGCACAAATAAACACCTTTCTGATATTCTCTGCTTTCAGTCAAGATCCACCAGCAATGAAATCCTTTTATGGCTGAGTTGTGTGTGTATTCCCACAGTTTGTTTACTCATTCATTTGTCTCTGGACACTTAGGTTGCTGGCTCTTTTGGGCTGTGTAGTATGACAGTAAACATCCTGCCTGAGATTTTCTTTTCAGTGGCTTTGTACTTAGCAATGGAAACTGAATTGTGCAGAAAGTCTATGCTTGATGTGCTGAAGGACAACCAGGCTGTTTTCCCCAGCAGGTGTACTATTTCACAATTCCACAAGCAATGCATGAGGATTCTCGTTTCTCCATTTAAAAAAACTCTAGCTATCTTAGTGGATGTGAACGGATATCTCATGGTGGTTTTTATTTGCAGTTCCCTAATATCTCCTGGTGGCCTGGTGGTTTCGAGTTGCCTGCTCACTGCAAGGTCAGTGGTATGAAACCATCAGCTGCTTCATGGGAGAAACACAAAGCTTTCCACTCTGGTGAAAAATGACGTCTTGGAAACCCACTGGGACAGATCTGCCCTGTCCTAGTGTTGCTTTGAAATGAAATCAACTCAATACCAGTGAGTTTGGTTGTTTGTTTGTTTGGGGGAAGGATTGGGCTGAGCACAACTCCATCCGGACCAATAAGCAACATCACAATAAATAGAAACGTTATCAAGGACTTCCTTTGACTTGGATCCCCAATCAATGTCCATGGAAACAGCAGTCAGGAAATTAAATGATGTAGCGCACTGAACACATCTACTACAAAAGATCTGTTTAAAGTAGCAAAAGCAAAGATGCTACTTTGACGACCATGATGTGTCTGAGCCCAGGTTATATTTTCAATTGCTTCATACGCATGTGAAAAGTAGAGAACAAATTCAAAAGATTGAAAAATAATTCATATATTCTATTATGCTGTTGATGGAACTGCCATCACTGCCAGACCAGTGAATACATCGGGCTTGGAAGAATGCAGTCAGAACGCTCTTTAAGAGTGAGGGTGGTGAGACTGTCTCGTGTACTGTGGACATGTTCGCCGGAAGGACTAGTCCCTGGAAAGAGACGTGCTTGGTGAAGTAAGAGGTCAATGAAAAAGAGCAAGACCCTCAACAAGACGCATTTCCACAGAGGCCACAATGGGCTCAAACACAGCAACATTTGTGAATATAGCACAGTGTTTCATTCATTCTGTTGTGCTTGCTTTGAATTGGAAGCAACTCATAAATGCCTAACAACTATGACTCAATGGTACAACCCAAAAAGCAACAAGTGACTGATGAGGTTGAGATTTAGCCCCATTTGCTAAACTGACATTCACCTGAGTAAGAGGCCAAAGACTTTGTTGCCCAGAACAAAGAAGTCAGAGTAAACTTCATGCTCATAGGGGTTCCCCTAGTTCCCAAGTTCTCCTGCGACGTGTGGAGCAGCCTAGGAGGACACTGTGCATTCGTGGGCTTGCATCACACCTGAAGAACCTCACTCTTAAGGAACATGAATCTTTAATAATGAGCCACAAGAAAGCGTACCTGACCTTTGCTCTCGAGGAAGACATGATCTTTAGTATACTGAACAGTAACCAAACTGACCCCTTGCTCCAGAGGAAGATGTTGTCCCTAGCTTCCAAGATGGTTAACCAAACAAACACCCTTGACACGAAATTCCAGAGAAAAGACAATTAGTGCCTCCAGAGAACGATCTCCCAACAGCCTGCAGCCACTCTGTGTCACATCATCCTGTCTTTTTTCTTTGCGGTTCATGTCACTCCTTAAAATAGCCTTGTGTTTATGTATCTGTATATTGTCTGACACAAATGAAAAGAAGCAGCTGCGAACATCCATTAATAATCAGAGCATGGAATGTACAAAGTTTGAATCTGGGAAGATTGGGAGATGTCAAAAATGAAATGGAACACATAAAATCAATATCCAAGCGATTGCGAGCTGGAATGGACTGGTACTGCCCAATTTGAGTCAGATAATCGTGATTTACTATGCTGGGATTGACAAACTTAAGATAAATGGGATTGCATATAGCATCTAAGAGAACATTTCAAGCTCTATCTTGAAACACAGTGCTGTGTTTTGTAGGATAATATTTATAAAGCTGCAGAGAAGACCAACTATTATTCAAATTAACACACAAATCATGAAAACAAGTGATGAACAAAATGAAGAACTCTAGCAACTTCTTCAGTCTGAAATTGATCAAGCATGTAATCAAGATGCGCTGATAATACTGACAATTGGAATGAGAAAGTTGGAAACAAAGAAGAAAAATCAGTATTTGGAAAACTTGGCCATGGCGATAGAAATGAAGCTGAGGTTTCATAATAGAATTTTGCAAGACCAATGACCTATTCATTGCAAATATCCTTTCTCAACAACAACAAAAAACAGAGGTCATCTACATGGACCTTGCCAGATGAAATACACTGGAATGAAATTGACTACATCTGTGGGCAGAGACCATGGAGAAGCTCAATCTCATTACTCAAAACAAGCCCAAAGACTAATGTGGAAAAGACCATGAAATGCTCATAGGTAAATTCTGGTTGAAGATCCAAACATTTAAGAGGCCCACGGGTGCCAGAATATGACCTTAAATATATTCCACCTGAATGTTAAACCTATTTCAAGAACGGATTTAAGACGCTGAACATTAATTACTGCAGTCCTGGTGATTCATGGGATGCTATCTGGAACATCCTATCTGAAGAAAGAATGAAGTAATTAAAAAGACAAGAAAGAACGAACAGATCAGAATGGATGTCAGAAGAGACTCTGGAGTTTAATCTTGAATGTAGAGTAGCTAAAGAAATGATGAAGTAAAATAGCTGAACAGAAATCTTCAAAGGTCTGCACCAGAAGGCAAAGTATTTTAATGAGATGTGCAATGGCTGGGATGAGGAAACCAAAAGGGAGCTAACGCATTCCGCATTCTCAAGCTGAAAGAAGTCAAGTCTTGGCCGCAATCTTGAAGAATTCAAAATACTGAAGGATGCAGTAAGCATTAAAAGAGGATGGAAGGGGTATACAGAGTTGCTGTTTGAAGGAGATTTGGTCCGCATTCAACTATTTCCAGAGGTAGCAGATGACCAAGAAGAAGGCCCTGAAGAAAGAAACTCAAGCTGCACTAAAGGCAGTGCAGTCAAGCCAACAACAAGGCTCCAGGAATTGATGGGGTCGCAGCAGAGATGGTTCAACAAGCTGGTGAAGCATGAGAAGTTCTCGCTACCCTCTCCCAAGAAGTTTGGGCCAACTAAACAGAAGAGATCCATAGTGTGCCCATTCCAAAGAAAAGTGACTCCACAGAGTACAGAAATTATTAAGCAATATAATTAATATCACATGTAAATAGAATTTTACTGAAGATGATTCAAAACCCTTTACAGCAACATGTGATTTCTCAGTGCTATATATGCCCTCCCCCCGCTAGCCTTTGGCCTACCCATGCCCACTCTCTGGTCCTGGGCGTGTGTGTGTATATTCCACCAGGACGCACCAGGCACCCACTTTGGCCCTGAGCCCTTATCAAGCAGGTGTGCTGGTGCTGCTCACACCTACCACAGCTGCAAGGCCCCTTGGCTCAGGAAGAGCCCAGTGAAACAGTGTTTTCCCCCTTGTATTGGCCCCCCAGTTTTTAATTTTAATATAATTCTTATTCACTGATTTCTGTCTTCTATTTCTTTTTATTTTTCTCTTTATTACCTTTTCTTCCTCTCTCTGCGTGTGGCTCCTACTTATCTTCTCCTGCACCATTTGATGGAGTCAGCTTGCCCCGCATGACCCAGCCTCCCTCCAACCCCTAATAGGTGCATCACAGTGTCTGGAGACAGCTGTCAATATCCATGTACATGGGGGGAAAACAGGCAGAAGCAAGTAAATAATGCCCAAATTTAAAGAAAATTTCCGAGGAAGAAAAAGTTCTGGAATTACCAGGAAAAGACCTCAAAGGATGTTCAGAGACTGCCAATTAATGGAGAAAGAAATTGAGAAAACTACAGGGGGAAAAAATGGGAACGCTATAACCCTTATAACAAGAAACATCAAATAGAAAGCCAGAAGATGAATATTAAGATAACAGAATTAGAAAACCCTTTAAAATCAAAGAAATAGAAGGCTGAATTAGTGAGCTTGAAGACACATCTCTTGACTACATCTGGCAAGAGGAACAATCAACAAAAGAGCACAATAATCAGAAGAAATCCTAAAAGGTATATGGGACACTATCGAGAGGACTAACTTACATTTCATTGGAATTCTGCGGTGAGAAAAAAAATAGGGAAAAAAATTGACAGAGGAAATGGCACAAGAAATCCTGGGAGATTTCTAATAGCATCAAAGAGAGACAAAACAACTATTCTAAAAACTGACAGAACTCCAAACAGGGTAAATTGCAAATGAAAATAATCATATATCATAGTCAAAGTCTCCAATATCAAGGACATGGAATGCATCCTGCGAGCAGCTAGTGAAAAAATAACAGTCAGCTACAAAGGAAAACCAGGCAATGGAATGAGAGGTGTTTTTTAAAACAAACAAAAAATCACCCAAATTGAAAAACAAAAACTGTCAACCAAGCATCTTATAGCCAACAAAATTATCCCTCAAATATGAAGGACAAATAAGGTTGTTTTCAGACAAGGAGAAATTCATAAAAAGAAAACCACTATTACAAATAAATAAGGGGAACACTTTGGATAAAGAATCAATCATAGCAGACAAACGTGAGATCAGCATACAAAACAGCATCACCCAGAACCCAACCTACTAAAAATAATATGCAAAAATAAAGCAAAATTACAAGACCAAAAATTGAAAACCAGCCATTTCAGTTATCAATAAAGATAAATACAAAGAAAATAGAAGGGAAAACTGTAGACACAGAATATTCAGTGGAAAAAAAAAGAGAGAGAAGACCACTTTAAATATGGGAAGAAAATAACAGAGTAACCTCAAAGGAAATGGGAATGATGCATCAAAACAGAAAATGAGAAAATCACAAAAAGTAAAAAATAAAATACCAACAAAGGAAAAAATGACAAGAAAATCCACAAACAAAAGGAACTCGGCATATAAATATAGGGACAAAAACAGCAGCAACAACATCAAAAAAATAATACCACATCCCTGAGGTGAGGTCCAGCTACTATGGCAGGGGCCAAACCCAATCCAGGGATACATGTGGCAGCCAGCTATATAAGAGGGGGAAAGAGAGAGAGAGAGAGAGAGAGAGAGAGAGAGAGAGAGAGAGAGAGAGAGAGAGAGAGAGAGAGAGATATTGATTGAGAGAGAAGACATGGGCAGGGGGTGCGCAGGGCACTAACCCACCCAAGGGGAGGGTATTGTTTATATCTCCACAGGACAGGAAGAAAGAGACCAGGCTTCAACCCAATGCGCCAAGGTGTGAACACAACATACCCTAGTACATACCAGCATGTACCAGGGAGCCAATAGAGAGGTCTGTGGGGCTGGTCCCAATCCCAACTATGTGGACACCCCCCACCCCAGAAGAATGCACTTCAGAGGACAGCACTGGGGCTACAGCTTGGGGAGAGGGACACATCTGATTAGAGCACACGGAGAAATGAAAAGGGATGGAGAAGGAGGAGGGGAGGACATCCTGGCTCACCAAGCCCCGAGGACAATATTCCTGCTCGGAGCAGACAATGCACAGAGAGAACCATAGAGCCGGCCCTAGCATGAGATATCCCTCACGAAACCACAGCGCTGCAGGGGACATTGCTGGAGACACGGTGCAGGAATTGTGCTCAACCTGACCCCATCACCGTGGGGCGAAACACTAAGGACACGCAGCAGAGCAGCAAGGGGAGCAGAGTGATGAAATCCCCGGGGAACACCAAAAATAGACTGTGGAGCCAGAGTGTGGCGCCCCATCAGACCCGACTGGAAAACACTCCTAACGGCCAACAAACAGACCTTGAACTATTTATATGCCTTTCTATTGTTGTCAGTGACTTTCTTTTTGTTGTTGTTGTTGTTGTTTTGTTGGTCTTGACTTCCTTTGTTGTTTTAGTTGGCTTTGCCGGGTTTTTGTGCTTATGAATGTATCTGCATGTCTACCTAGATAAGATAGGCGGGATAAATAATTCAGAGATGAAAAGAATGGGACCATTATGGGGGGATACGGGAGAAGAGGAGATGGGAGAAAGGACGCAAGGGTGGGGAGTTAATCCAGGGACAACAAGTGAACTAAAATCAATGGAGAAAAGGGTGGAGGGTGCTTAGTGAGACTTAATCAAAGGCAATGTAGCAGTGAGGAATTACTAAACTTGAGTGAAGGCCGAACATAATGGTGGGACAAGAGGAAAGTAAAAGGAAATAGAGGAAAGAATTAGAAAGCAAAGGACATTTATAGAAGTCTAAATACAAGCATGTACATATATAAATATATATGTAAAAAGAGGGGGAATAGAACTATGTACTCATATCTATATGTTAAGAATTAAGGTTGCAGATGGACATTGGGCCTCAATTCAAACACTCCCTCAACACAAGAACACTTTGTTCTAGTAATCTGGCATTCCGTGATGCTCACCTTCCCAACACGATCGCTGAAGACAAAATGGGTGCATAAGCAAATGTGATGAAGAAAGCTGACAGTGCCCAGTTATCAAATAGTGCCGGGCCTAAAAGGCTTGAAGATAAACAAGTGGTCATCTAGCTGATAAGCAACAAAGCCCACATGGAAGAAGCACACCAGCCTGTGTGATCATGAGGTGTTGATGGGATCAGGTACCAGGCATCTAAGACCCAGCACAAAATCATAACCAAGGTAAATGGGGGAAGGGGCATGGAGTGGAGACCTAATGCCCATATGTAGATAATTGGACATCCCCCTACTGAGGGGTCACAGGGAAGAATGAGCCAGTCAGGGTGAAATATAGCACCGATGAAGCACACAACTTTCCTCTAGTTCTTTGGTGCTTCCTTCAGCCACTATCATGACCTCAATTCTACCTTACAAATCTGATTTGACCAGAGCATGCACCCTGCTACAGATAAGTGCCCGAAACACAGGGAATCCAGGATAGATAAACTCCTCAGGGCCAACAACAAGAGTAGAGATACCAGGAGGATTAGGGGAGGGGAGGGGGAGAAAGGGGGAATCGATCACACGGATCAACCTAGAACCCCCTCCCAAGGGAATGAACAATGGAAAAGTGGGTGAGGGGTGACGGAGGACGATGTAAGATGAAAATAATAATCTATAATTTATCACGGGTTTGTGAGGGAGAATGCGTGGGTTGGGCAAGGAGGGGGAAGAAATGGGGAGCTGATATCAGGGGCTCAAGTGGGAAGAAAATGCTTTGAAAATGATGATGGCAGCACATGTGCAAATGTGCTTGACACACTGGAGGAATGTATGGATTGTGATAAGAGATGTAAAAGCCTCCAATAGAAGTATTTAATTAAAAAAATAATAATAATACCACACACACACTAATGAAAACCCCACACACAACAAAATGCAAAATGACAGCAACAAACCCACATAAATCAATAATGACACTGAGTGTTAATGGATTAAATGCAATAGTCAGGAGACAAAAAGTAGCAGATTGGATATGAAAACAAGACGCATCAGTACACTGCTCATAAGAACTACACATTAAAGCAAAAGTTTTGAGAATGATGATGGTAATAAATGTACACATGTGCTTGACACGATGGATGGATGTATGGATTGTGATAAGAGTTGTATGAGCCCCCAATAAAATGATTATTTTTAAAAAGAAAGAAAGAAATACACATTAGACACAAAGGCAAAAGTAGACTAAAATCTAAAGTTTGGAAAAATATTTCAAGCCAATGGCAGCCAGAAAAGCAAAAGTTACATTAATCTCTGACAAAATAGACTTCAAGGCAAAATCCATCATGAGAGACAAAGGTAAAATCCATCATGAGAGACGAAGAAAAATAAAGACAAGATGCAGACAAGACAAGAATAAAGAAATAAAGACAAGAATAATAAATGAAAGGGGAGACATCACTACAAATCCAAATGAAAAATTTTAAAATGGCACATGACTACAAAAACTGTACTCAACAAAATCTAGAGGAAACACAAATGTCCAGAAATGCACTGTCTATGAAAAAGTAACACAGACTGGCATAGAAAACCTCAACAAATCCACAACAATTGGGTCATTTTAAAACTTTCAACAGAAAAAGTCCAGGGCCAGATGGATTCGCCAGAGAATTCTACCAAGCATTCAGAGACAAGTTGACACTAATTCTATACAAATTATCCCAGAGTCTAGGAGAGAACAACAAACTCCCAAACCCATTTTATAAAGCAAACATGACCCTGATACCAAAAAATAGGCAAAAACGTCACCGAGATAGAAAACTATAGATCAATATTGTTCACGCTTAAATATAGACGTAAATATTTTCCAAAAATACTGGTTAATAAAATCCAACAATTTATCAAAAATAGAATACATATGATCAAGTGGGATTCATACCAAGCTCTCAAGGATGGGTCAACATTAGAAAGAAAAACCCAATGCAATACACCACATAAGCAGAACAGAAGCTTAGAACCACACACCATATCGCTACGCATGGCTTCTGAACACTGCCAGATGCTGAAGGCCTCATGAATGGAAGCAGAACGTCATCAGCGATAGTGACAGAGGTCGGGCTCCTGGGGCTGGAGGCTCTCAAAATGTGGCTGTAAGGGAGCTGCTTTCTCGAAGCAGTGCTGACCATGGCCACCAGAGTGGAGTAAAGCCCGAGGGAGTGGAGACTTGGGATCTGCATTTGCTGATGGAGCACAAGCCCAGGTGAGAAGCAACAATTGCGAACACCTACTAGTCATCAGAACGTGGAATGTACAGAGAAAAAATGAATCTAGGGAAATTGGAAGTCATCAAAAATGAAATGATGCACTTGAAGATAGAAAGCCCAGGTGTTAGCGAGCTGGAATGGGCTGGTCCTGACCACCTGTGGATTACTTTGCTGGCGCTGACACACTCGAAAGGAATGGGGTTGCGTTCATTATCAAAAAGGACATTTCGAGGTCTATCTTGAAGTACAGTTCTGTCCGTGATAGGATGATATCTATTCACCTTCCAGGAAACCCAGCCAATACAACTACTATTCAGACTGAGGTACTAACCGCTAAAGCCAGTGGAGAGGAAACTGAAGAATTCTACCAGCAACGTCAGTCAGAAATTGATTAAATATGTAATCAAGATGCATTGATAATTATTGGTGGGGACAATAGTTGGAAAATATGACCTTGGTGATAGAAATAAAGCTGGAGATTGTATGACAGGATTTTGCAAGACCAAACGACTTCTTAATAGCAGATGCTTTTTTTAATAACAAAATAGTGGCGATACTCATGGACTTCTCCAGGTGGAATACACAGAATAAAATTGACCACATCTGTAGGAGAACATGATGGAAAAGCTCAATAGCAGCTAAAATTAGGCCAGGGACTGACCATCAATTGCTTGTATGTAAGTTCAAGTTGAAGCTGAAGAAAATTAAAAAACAACAGAACAGACCATCCATTCCTCAAAGTTCAGGTTTAAGGCAAAGAAAATGAAAATGAGTCCATGCGAGCCAAAACAGAGCCTGGAGTCTGTCCCACCTGCATTTGGAGACCATCTCAAGAACCCTGGCGCCTTGAACACTCATGACGAAGACCTGATGAGCTGTGGAAGGACGTCAAGAGCAGCATTCGTGGAGACAGCGAAAGGTTATTTAAAGGACAGGAAAGAAAGAAAAGATCAGAGTGGACGTCAGAAGAGACTCTGGAACTTAATCTTAGCTAGGCAAATGCAATTAATGATGCAGTCAAAGAATTGAGTCAAAAATTTCAAAGGTTTTGTTTTGCTTGGATCCACAATCAATGCTCATGGAAGCAGCAGTCAAGAGATCAAAAGATGCATTGCATTCGGTAAATCTGCTGCACAAGACCTCTTTAGAGCGTGTATGAAAAGCAAGTATGCTACTCTGAGGACTAAGGTGTGCCTGACCCAAGCCATGGTATTTTCTCTTGCCTCATATGCACGTGAAAGATGGACACTGAATAGGGAACACTGGAGACGAACCAATGCATTTGAATTATGATGCAGCAAATACTACTGAAAGTAGCATGGGCTGCCAAAAGGACAAACACATCTTTGTTGGAAGAAGTAAGGCCAGGGTGCTCCTTAGAGGCCAGAATGGTGAGACCTCTTCTTACATCCTTTGGACATGTGGTCAGGAGAGACCAGACCCTGGAGAAGGACCTCATGCTTGGTCAAGTAGGGGGGCAGCGAGAAAGAGGACGGCCCTTGATGAGATGGACTGACACAGTGGCTGCAGCAATGGGCTCAAACATAAGAACAGTTGTGAGATGGATGGATGGATGGATTGTGATAAGAGGTTATGAGCCCCCAGTAAAATGATTTTTTGAAAAAGAACAATTGTGAGGCTGGTACAGGACCTGCCATGCACAGGGACGCTATCGGGTGGAACCAACCTGATGGCACACAACAACAACAAGAGTGCTCTCAAAAACAAACCAAGAAAGCAATGCCATTGACAATCACTACACAAAAAAGTGAACTATTTGCCAATAAACCTAATCAGAGAAACAAAAGACCGGCATAAAGAAAACTCCAGAACACTGCTATTAGAAACCAAAAGAGACCTCCATAAATGGAATAATATTTCCATATTCATGTACTGGAAGGCTTAATATTGTGAAAATGCCAATGTTACCCAACACAATCTATAAATTCAGTGCAATTCCAGTCCAGATTCCAAATTCATTCTTTAAAAAAATGGAAAAACTAATTACTAATTGTATATGGAGATGTAAGTGACTCAGGATTAACAAAGAACTCCTTAAAAGAATAAAATAGTAAGCCGCGCACTTCCAGACTTCAAAACCTATAGCACAACCAAAATAGGTTTTAAAAAAAAACAAAGCCTGGCCCTGGCCCTGGCCCTGGCCCTGGCCCTGACCCTGACCCTGGCCCTGGCCCATTGAGCGATACAAAGACCAGTGAAACAGAATCAAAACCAAGAAACAGTCACCCACCTACAGACAACTGAATCTTGGCAAAGGATCAAAACACATCTAAAGCAACAGACACAGCCTCTTCAACAAACAGTGCTGGTGGAATTGGCTCTCCGTCTGCAAAAGAGTGGAGCAAGACCCACCCCTCACCCCATATACAAACCCAAACTCAAGATAGATCAAAGACCTACTACTTGTTAATCTCAGATCTATAGAGTGTCAGCCCCACTCTTTCCACCTCTGCTGCCAGAGCCTTCAATGGGGAAGCAAGAAAGTGGGAGAGGATCCCACACTACCTGTCACCCCAATCCTCCAGTGGCACCTCCCCAAAGACTCTAAACAGCGGTTCTCAACCCTCTTAATGCCGCAGCCCTTTCATACAGTTCCTCATGTGGTGGTGACCCCCTAACCATAAAATTATTTTCATTGCTACTTCATCACTGTCATTTTGCTACTGTTATGAATTAGGTGACCCCTGTGAAAGGGTCATTCCAAAGGGGTTGTGACCCACAGGTTGAGAACCGCTGCTCTAAGACGTTCGCCTGTGCCAAGCTTGCCTGCACCCTTGCTCTGCTCTGAGCTGGATCCACAGTTGCATACAGATACCGCATCGGTGTCAGCTCGACCAGAGGCTAGGACTGGAGAGGGTTTGGTATTTAAGGGGACCTGGGCTGGTGTGTCTCTGCGAATCTGAAGGGAGCTTCAGGCCAGTGCCATCAGCAGGGACATTGATACTGCTGCCAAATTCCGTGGTGCAAGTACTGCACCAGTAGGCGTGCTGGTTCTGGTGTTGGTATTGGAGCCGTCTTTGGCAGCCTCTTCAGGGGTTACACGAAGCTCATACGCCATCCTGGATTCACCTTGTCAGAAGCTCTGGGGCTCTTCTGGGTGAGGGGTGCTTTCTTGAACAGCTAGAGATGGCATTCGCATTAGTTATGGCATGGATATAATTCTCTCTAGCTGCGACTCTGAAAACTGCAGTGTTGGTGTCGTGGAAAAATACGTTCTCTCCAAAGTCCATCATAGATGAAAACTGTTAAATAAATAAATTCAAGGTCCTCACTAAGAAAATAGGGACAACCTTAAAGGCTCTGTTTTAAGGCATAGACACACTATCAAATGGAATGGAGGAGACACACACACACACACACATTAGAAGACAAAATTGATGGCCAGAACTTACTAAAACTAAGACAATTATGTGCATCAAAAAACTTATGCTATAATTGCAAATTCCTGGATAAATATTTGCAATTTTAAAAATATTTGTTTCCATTAAATTCCTAGAATGTATGAATGTCTTTAGAATCTTTAATACACATTTCCAGACTTTGGTCCAGAGAGATGGTATCATTTGCTCCTGAATGTAAAGCACAGGTCTCCCACTAATTCTTCTCTAATGATACGAGAATTTCTGTAAATTTGCCAATATTCATTTAGATACTTATTTATGTAACAGAAACAATGTTCCTATAAAACATCTTTAAAGCATTTTTTAAAAAGTAAAAACAGAACCCACGGAGTAGGAAAAATATTGGCAATGACACAATATCCAAAATCTATAGAAAACTACACCTCAATAAGAAACAGACGAATAACCCAATAAAAAATGGCAAAGGACATGAACAGACAGTTCACCAAAAATGACATCCAAGTGACCAACAGACACATAAAGAAATGCTCACAATCACTTTCATCTGAGAGATGAAAATTGAAGCAATTATGAGGTGCCACCTTATATCAACAATGACTGTGAAATACAAAAAAAGATAAAATGGCAAATGCTGGAGAGGCTGTAGAGAGATTAGAACCCTCACACACTGCTCTTAGGACGGTCAATATGTACAACCACTGTGGAAAGCCATAAGGCACTACTTCAAACAACTGACAACAGAAATTTCATACAACCTGGCAAACCCTCTGCTGAGTGTTTACCCTGTAGAAGAAGTACGTCATTTCACTAGCAGACATACAAGGAGTACCCCCCCCCATCAAACCTGGATTCATTTATTTATTTTCAAAGCTTTGTTTACAAGACAACCTTATCATCTTTGAAGACCTCTCCATTACACTTAGTACATTTGTCAAATCTGCGATTCCATTCTTGGAAACATTTTCCAAACTCATCTGTTTGGATGGCTGAGGGCACCTCTCTTGTTTTTCTCTTCACCTCTTCTATGTCTTCAAGTCATGGTCCTTTCATGTCCTCTTCGTTTGAGGAAACAAAAAGAAGTGTCAAGGAGCGAGGTCGGGTGAGTCAGATGCGTGGGGCAAGGGAGGCATGCTGTTTTTTGCCAAAAACTGGTGCACTGAGATGGCTCCATGAGCGGGTGCATTGGCGTGATGGCAAAACCAGTCCCCCGCCTGCCACAAATCAGGCCTTTTTTGTCACACACTGTTATGCAATCTTTTCAGAATCTCTAAATAGAAAGCTTGATGAGCAGTCTGACCTGGTGGAACAGACTCCAAATGCACTATGACGAGTTGACATTTTCGTCTGTTCAGGAAGTTGACAGACATCCAGAATGAGGTTTGTCATCAGTCAACATTTCACCTTTTTTGAAATGAGAAAACCATTCATACATTTGAGTTTTTTCCCATAGCACTGTCCTTGTAAGCGGTATTCAACATCACAACAGTTTCTGTGGTGTTTTCCCAAGCAGGAAACAAGATTTCACAGCCACATGCTGTTCTCTTAGATCGGCCATCACAAAAAAAATGAGGTTCGAGCGAAACTTCTTTTACAAAAAAATTCACTGTGACCAGAGAGAACCTTTCCAGGGGATGCCACTGGGTGCACTAACTCAGAGCGAGTT
Organism: Tenrec ecaudatus; assembly: GCF_050624435.1. Lineage (NCBI taxonomy): Eukaryota > Metazoa > Chordata > Mammalia > Afrosoricida > Tenrecidae > Tenrec > Tenrec ecaudatus. Next base: position 32,214,685 of record NC_134530.1, read on the forward strand.
GCTGGATGCTCACTTAGCATGGGGATGGGGGGGGCGGATGCATACTATGAAAGCTCTGCCCACTGAAGCTTTTTTCCATTTTTTTTTGGGGGGGTAACCCCTCGCATACACACCCATGTTCAGCATCATACTGCTCACAATAGCAAGAAACTGAAAACAACTTAAATGCCATCAGCAAAAGAACGGATAAAGAAACTTCGGTGCATAGACACAATGAAATCCAGTGATGAGCCCATGAAGCACCTCATGGATGGTATGGACCTGGAGAACATTTGCTGAGTGAAATCAGCCAGTCACAAACGGGAACATATGAAACCAATGTTACAGGTTGGGAGGGTGGGGGGAACAAGAAAGACTATCGTACCAAAGGGAACGCAGACTTTGGAGTTTGTCAAGGGGGTGGGGATAATGAGCTAGATTAGATGGGCAAAGTGGAATATAGAGGTTCACAAGAGAGAAATCCAAGAGCAGGGAGAAGCATAAACTAGGGGGGTGGGGTGATTAGTAATTTAAACTGCGGAATACAAAGTTGATGGACTCAAATGTCAAACCCCAACCTAATTTATAGTTAAAAAATTGTTCAGAAAGAAAATAAAATCCGTTTCAGGTTATGCCATCCTGGGTGGCTCCAGAAAGTCTGAATTCCATTAAATTTGAAATCTGGTTCTACAATCCCCCCCTTTGGGGATAATTCTAAGCGGAAGGAGTAGTGTTACAGCAGGGATCAGAGGCATGGGGAACCATGGGGGCGGGGTGCCTGAGACACCACCCAGCTGGCTGCCTGGCCAACACTGTGAAGTCACAGGTCTGGGACACCGTCCTCTCCTGTCCACTAGTCTGAGAGCTTTGAGGGCTGCCAAGCTAGAGGCTGAGACAGACGCAGAGGGAGGACGAACAGATTTAAAGGAAAGGCAGGGACAGGGTGAATCTTAATGTGTTGACTACACACGGTAATGAATGAGACCACAGGCCACACCTGGCAGTTAGGTTCAGTACACCTGGAACCTGGCTTGGTACCTGCACAAACTCCCTCCACACTCACAAAATCCCCCTGAGGGAAACCAAGGCCCAAGAGGCTGGGTAGCTCTTCCGGGACCCAGAGGACAAGTTCTCAGGAGCTTTGCTGTGCCTGGCCTGGAGTCTGCTGCCCTCCCCGCACACTCACCCCCAGACAGTGCTGCGGGCTCAGCAAAGTCAGCTGACTCAAAACTACACACCTGAACTACACCCGAATAGACCTTTTTTAGAAGCATTTAGGTTTTCTTCCTAGCAAACATCTCATGGGAAGGGGAGACCAGTGCTTCAGGACCAGTCAGAGGCCCTGGTGGAACATGGACTGGGAGGCAGAGTCACCTGGCCTGTCCACTTGGCCAGAGGCATGGAGGAAACCCTCCTTCCAAACACACCCAGGAGTCGGAGGTCATTGACAGCTGCTCAACCGTCTTCTAAAGGTGAGGTTCTGAGGATGATTCCCGTGAAGGAGACCTGGCGGGTCTGCAAACAAGGTGCAAAGTATGTTTGCCCTCTGGGATCATAGCGGTCACGTCCACCCAACAGTCAAGTGCTCCGAGGAAGTAACCAAGGCCACGCCGGGTGCCTTTCTCCCAAGCATGCTCTCCAGGGATCCCAAGGAGCAGTGATCCCGTGGGAACAAGATCTATGGGCGTCATGCTGCTCCCTGTACGGTGACAGCTCTGGATACTGGCCGCCATGCTGGTGTGTGTACTCTGCTCCTGGAACAAGGACTTCTTCTTACATGGAGCCTGAGTTCCATTTGGGTGGATAGTCCCTAACCGTTGACCCACAGGCTCCTTGCTACTGGATGAGCACACATTAAGTCCCCTTAGGGCTGAGATTGCCAAGGAGAAGAATCCGGGTTCCTATTGAACAATCTGGGGGACATGAACTGCATCATTCGCCTACCATCCCCATCCTGACATCCCCACAAACATGCTTGGAATCACTTCTGGGAAATTAGGAGGCTTAGAATCTAACTCCAGCTCTGCAGTAAGCAGCTCAGATACCGTAACTGAACTCGATCACTTCTATGGGCCCAGATGCCTCTTGAGTAAAATGAAGAGACCAGACCCCACGCCATACAACACTCCCCCAGCCCGAACCTTCTGTGGCCCATTAGTTCCTGCCTTCGCCACAGCACCCGTGTGTATTTTGATCCTGGATTCTGTTGTTGTTCTCGGTAAAAGAGGGCACTTACCAGAGCTTAGCATCCTCTGATAAAATGCAGGGCTGGATAGGACAGAGGCTGTACACTGGTGCATATGAGGGCTGGTGACACAGGGAATCCAGGGTGGATGATACCTTCAGGACCAAGGGTGTGAGGGGCGATGCTGGGAGAGTGGAGGGTGAGTGGGTTGGAAAGGGGGAACTGATTACAAGGATCCACATGTGACCTCCTCCCTGGGAGATGGACGGCAGAGAAGGGGGGGAAGGGAGACTCCGGATAGGACAAGATATGACAAAATAACAATGTATAAATTACCAAGGGCACATGAGGGAGGGGGAGCGGGGAGGGAGGGGAAAAAAAAGAGGACCTGATGCAGAGGGCTTAAGTGGAGAGCAAATGCTTTGAGAATGATTGGGGCAGGGAATGTGCAGATGTGCTTTATACAATTGATGTATGTATATGTATGGATTGTGATAAGAGTTGTATGAGCCCCTAATAAAATGTTTTTAAAAAATGACCAATGCCATATGCAAACCCTCGGCTGAATTTGAGATTCCTGCTTATACAATTGTTTAATGAAAATGAAATAGTGTGTAAGCGGAGGCTGGGAGCCATGCTTAGAAATCAGTTGACTGGGCGCTCTTGCTGTCTTGGTGCACACCCAGCGAGAGCTGGACCCCGAAACCTGGAAGCCACATAGCACTGGATTCATGCAAGGCGCCCTGGTGGCACACTGGTTAAGTGCTCAATCGACTTCAAGAAGAAAGACTGAGCCGATCACAGGATCTACCTATCACCCCCTCCTGGGACGGACAACAGAAAAGTGGGTGAAGGGAGACATTGGACAGTGTAAGACATGACAAAATAATGATTTATAAATTATCAAGGGTTCCTGAGGAAGGGGGGCGGGGAAAGAGGGGGCGAAAATGAGGAGCTGATACCAGGGGCTCAAGTAGAAAGCAAATGCTTTGAGAATGATGATGGTAACAAATGTGCGTCCCCCCAATACAATGATTTTAAAAAGAAGAAGAAGAAAAGCTAGTAGTTTCCATTGCCCAGTAGTTCCATGGAAGAAAGACCTGGCGAGCGGATCCCATCAAGACCATGCTTTCGAAGCCCTCTGGGGCAGCTCTGCACTATCGGGCGGAGGAGAGCTGCGTGCGGTGCAATCCATGCGAAGGTTCTCAGTCCCAGCAACGTCAGCCGAGGGGTGTGGGTGGTGGTCTGGTATCTTTATGAGATCACGGTGCAACAAAGAAAACAAAAATCCTGCCGACTAGACCAGTCAGCAACATCGGGACAAACGGAAAGATGGACGTTGTCAAGGGTTTCCTTGCACTGACCCATCGTCAGCACGCACGGGGGGCAGAAGGGGAGGAATCCACATCCTATCACAGGGCAGGTCTGCTGCCTAAGAACCTCTTTGAAGGGACTCAAGGAAATTCCGACTCTTTGAGGATGATGGGGCACCTGACCCAAGCCATCGTGTTTTCAGGGCCCCAAATGCATGGGAACGTTGACCAGGAAATGAGGCCACAACTGAATGGATGCCTTTGGGTTATGGTGTTGGTGAAGAAATGGTGTGTATGTCCAACAGAAGATAAAGAGTGAGACCCCAGGCCCCACCTAGGCAGGTAGACTCAGCACATCCCGGTAGCCAGCAGCCTGGAAGCACCCTGCACTTCGGGATGGAGGACGTGAAACTGCACGTCACTGCCCCAAGGTTCTGGCTCACCGTTTGATCCCATCTAGATAGCACGCGCTATTCAAGGTGGGCATTCTTTCCTAGCTAAGCTATGATTTGCTTGGCCGGGTTCAGTAAAGATTATCTCCAGGCAATAGTCTCAGAGGTTCCTCCATCCTGGATGGCTCCAGAAAGTCTGGATTCCTGGATCATTTGAAATCCGATTCCCCACCTCCACCCCCCTTTGTCCATATCACCCAGAGGGGAAGATCAGCGCAGGAAGCTCAGAAATGCCGGGGGCTGTGACGGTGGAGGCGGAGGTGGAGTCCCCTGTTCAGCTGGGCTGCCTGCTCAAGGATGTAGAGACAAAGGTATAGGTCACCTTCCTCTCCTGTGCCTCCCGGAGTCTGAAGAGTACTGAGGGATGTCTGTGGGATGCCGCTAGAAGCAGGGGAAGGTCAGGAAGCCAGGCCCAGGCTGTCTTAAAGAAAGGGAGTGCATCTCCAACAGAGGATAAAGAGGCAGTTAGACCCAGTGCATCCTGGCAGCCCGTGTGCTCGGTGCCTGGTGAAGCTCATTCCATCGTCCCAGAAGCCCCGTGAAGGGAAACGGAGTTCCAAGAAGCAAAGCAACTCCTCCGGGACAGTGGGGATGAGGGTCCAGGCGCCTCCAGGCTGTTGCATTTGCCTTGTTCCTTGGATGCTGAGCAGCTTCTCACAGGTGCTGCCCTCCATCCTAGAGCTTCCACTCCGCTGCTGGGGTGACGACTGTCCGCTCATAGGGCACGGGGCTCCATGCTGGGGCGGGTGCCCTTCACTGTTCTCCACAAGGCGTCTCTCCCCTGAGATCCATCCATACTGTCACCTTACGTCGCCTGTGGACTGGCTTCTGAAATTGCCAAGGAAGAGAGAAATCGGGGTTCCTACTGAGCAGTCTGGGCACATGAACTGCATCATCTACCTACAAAATCCATCCTCACCATCCCCACACAGATGCTTGGAGTGACCTCTGGGCAGTTCAAGGACTTAGAATTTAACTCCAGCTCTGGCAGCCAGCAGCTCTGAGAGTGTAAGTGGAGCGTGTCATTGTTAGATCCCAGTCGTCTCCTTTGTAAACTGAAGAGACCAGACTCAATGTCAGACAACACTCCCGCCAACCCTAACCCTCCGTAGTCCCCCACGGTCCCGTCTTAACCACATGCACCTGCAGGTCTCTTAAGCCTGGGTTCGATGTGCTTTATAACAGGCGGCCATTGTAAGAGACCTCAGCATCTTCTGAAAAAATAGCTCCATGCAACATGCCAACACTGGACTGAGTTTGAGATTCCTAGAGTGAAGGCTGGGGGAAACCACCTGCCGGATCATTTGATGACCTTGAAAAATGACCTTGAAGACACTGAAAATCAGGAGGGGAAGGAAAAGGTGGTGGGGAGGAAGGGGTAACCAATCACAAGGATCTATCTATAACCCCCTCCCAGGGGGTTAACAGAAAAGTGAGTGAAGGGAGACATCAGTTGGTGTAAGACATGAAATAGTTATAATAATTTATAAATAATCAAGGGTTCATGAGGGAAGGAGGGGGAAAATGTTTTGAAAATGATGATCGCAACAAATGTGCAAATGTGCTTGACACAATGGATGGATGGATGGATGGATTGTGATAAGAGTTGTACGAGCCCCCAATTAAATGATTATTTAAGAAAAGAAGACATTGAAAATAGAGGCACGTAAGGAGCCTCAGGTGGCACAATGATAAAGCACTCAACAGCATAAGGCGAGCAGTTTGGCTCCACCGAACAGTTCCAAGAGAGTAAGACCTGGCAGTCTGCCCTCATAAACATTACCGTTTAGAACCCCTCTGGGGCAGGTCCGCTCTGCCACACAAGGTCACTGTGGGCTGGAATCCACTCAGATGTTTCCAACAACAACAGAAGACGTAGGTTGTAGTCTTACAACTTGATGAAGTAGCCGTTCAGTGTAAAGAAGACAACACCAATAAACAATATCATGCTAAGCAGAGGAAAGATGGACGTTGTCAAGCATTTCCCTGTACTTGAATCCACAATCAACACTCACGGAAGCTGTAGGCGAAAAATCGAATGACGTGTGGCAGTGGGGTGATCTGCTACCCACTGCCGATTCAAAGTGTCACGTTGAGGACTCAGGTGCACCTGACCCCAAGCCATGGTGTTTTCGATGGCCATTTTGCAGGTGAGTGTTGAGCAGGAAGTACGGCCACAGGTGAACGGGTGCATTTGACGCATGGGGTTGGTGAAGAATACTGCACCTATCATGACCTGCCCGAAGATGAAACAAAGCTGTCTGGAATGGAGTCCAACCAGCACACCACCTAGAATCAAGGATGGTGACAGTGCACGTCGCTGCCCCCGAAGGCCCATTCAGCCTTTCACATTGCTGTCCTCAGCTTGATCCCACACGGATAGCTCGCAAGAGAGCACCTTTCCCAAGGTGTGGATTCTTCATTCACTACGCTGTTACCTGGTTGGAAGACTTCAGGGAATGTGTTTGGCTTCACCTTTGAAGAGTACCTCCAGGTAATAGTTTCAAAGGTCCCTCCATCCTGGATGGATCCAGAAAGTCTGGATTCCTGGAACACCTGAAATCTGATTTTGCCTTTTTCCACCCTTGGGCAATAGTGCTCAGTGGGAACGTCCAGCTGCTGCCGCAGCAGGCAGAGGCACCGGGGGCCATGAAAGCGGTGGCTGGGTCTCCAGGCCAGCTGCCTCCCTGAGCAGGACAGGGAGTCGGGGTGTATGAGACACCTTCCTCTTGGGCCCACCCTGAGTCTGACAATGTTGGGGCGTGACAATGGAGGGAAGGGAGAGGCTGAGACAGAAGCCGAGGAAGGAGTCTGTCTAGGGGAAGGGCAGGGGCAGGGTAAGTCTTAAAGAAGAGATGAGGGTAAAGAGTGAGACCCCAGGCCACACCCAGGCAGATAGATCCAGAACATCCTGGGATATGGCCTCCTGTCTGCTAGAAACTGCACACATTCATTCCCTCCTCGAAAAATCCCTCTGAGGGAAAACTGAGGCCCAAGAAGCTAAGTGGCTCCTCCGGGATCCGGAGGACAAGTTCTCAGGAGCTGTGCTCTGGCCTGGAGTCTGCTCCCTCCCCGCACACTCACCACCATCCAGTGTTGAAGTTTCAGCAAAGTCAGCTGACTCAGAACGACACGCCTAAAAATACCCGGCTAGAACTTTACAAAGTGCATTGGGGTCCCTTTGCAAGAAAAACACCCAATGGCAGGGGAGACTGGTGCTTTGGGAGGAGACTGAGGCCCTTGGTGGGGGAGGTGAGTCACCAGGGCTGTGCACTTGGTCAAGGGCGTGGAGGAAGCCCTCCTCTCCCACTCCCCCAGGAGGTCGAGGCCATGGCTTGCTGCCCAACAGCCCTTCCAGGAGGAAGTTCTAAAGATGATTCCTGAAACAGAGGAGACCTGGCTGGTCAGCAAAACAGGTGCAAGTCAGGGGTGCAGTGGTCAGGTTCAACTAGCAGTCCAAGGCTCCAAGGAAGAAGCTCCGTGCATTACTGTGAGCACGCTCTTTGGGGGTCCTGGGGGGCAGTGTTCCTGGGGAACAAACTGCTGCATGTCAGGTGACAGCAGAGGAGGAGAACATGGGGGCTCGTTGAATCACTGTCCTGCACCTTCGGGGGTAGATGTCTTCTCACGGGGTCCTGAGCTCCCTGCTAGTGTTTTTGTCCTGCCGCAGGGGAGAAGGGTGGGTGTCATTTCATAGGGGATGCTCTCCATGTGGGTGCATCTACCCTGCTCTTGGCGGCAGGGGTGGGGGGTAAATATCTTCTTACAGGGGGTAGGTCCGTGCAGGTGCCTCTGCCTTGCTCCTGGGAGGCAGGGGAGTCTCCTCGCAGAACACGAGGCTCCATGCTGTGTGTCTGTCATGCATGATTGCTCCACAGGACTACTTTCGACTGGAGTAAGTTGACAGTAAGTCGCCTGACGTCTTGCTGGGAACTGCCTAATGAGAATGCTTGGGAGGAAAGGACTTGAGGTTCTCACTGGGCAGCCTGGAGGAAGTATATCTGTGGGTCCATGATGTTCCCAGTAAGGTGACCGTTCTGTGCTGTGGGCTCCATGCATGAGCTTCTGCCCTGCTCCTCAGGAAACAGGTCTTCTCATAGGGCACTGGGCTCCGTGCTGGTGTGCACACCCTTACCCATTAGTCCACCAGGGCTCCTTTCTACGGGAATAAATGCATGTAACATCACTTTAAGAGTTGATGCGAACTGGCTTATGAAATTGCCAAAGAGGAGAAGAAGCAGGATTCTTTTTTTTAAATAGTTTTTTAAATGTTTTATTAGGGGCTCATACAACTCTTATCACAATCCATACATACATCAATTGTGTAAAGCACATCTGTACATTCATTGCCCTCATCATTTTCAAAGCATTTGCTCTCCACTTAAGCCCCTGGCATCAGCTCCTCATTTTTTTTACCCTCTCTCCCTGCTCACCCCCCCTGAACCCTTGATAATTTATAAATTATTGTTTTGTCATATCTTGCCCTGTCCGACGTCTCCCTTCACCCCCTTTTCTGTTGTCCGTCCCCCAGGGAGGAAGTCACATGTAGATCCTTGTAATTGGTTCCCCCTTTCCAACCCACCCTCCTAGTATCACCACTCACATCATTGGTCCTGAAGAGATCATCCGTCCTGGAGTCCCTGTGTTTCCAGTTCCTATCGGTACCAGTGTCCATCCTCTGGTCTAGCCAGACTTGCAAGGTAGAATTGGGATCATGATAGTGGGGGAAGGAGGAAGCATTTAGGAACTAGAGAAAAGATGTATTTTTTCATCGTTGCTACATCTGCACCCTGACTGACTCGTCTTCTCCCCAAAACCCTTATGTAAGGAGATGTCCAGTCACCTACAAATGGGCTTTGGGTCTCCACTCCCCACTCCCTGCCTCATTCACTATGGTAAGATTTTTTGTTCTGATGATGCCTGATACCTGATTCCTTTGACACCTCATGATCACACAGGCTGGTGTGCTTCATCCATGTGGGCTTTGTTGCTTCTGAGCTAGATGGCCGCTTGTTTACCTTCAAGCCTTTAAGACTCCAGATGCTATATCTTTTGATAGCCGGGCACCATCAGCTTTCTTCACCACATTTGCTTATGCACCCATTTGTCTTCAGCAATCGTATCATGGAGGTGAGCACACAATGATATGATATTTTGTTCTTTGATGCCTGATAACTGATCCCTTCAGCACCTCGTGATCACACAGGCTGGTGTGCTTCTTCTACATGGGCTTTGTTGCTTCTGAGCTAGATGGCCACTTGTTTACCGTCAAACCTTTAAGACCCCAGATGCTATATCTTTTGATAGCCGGGCACCATCAGCTTTCTTCACCACATTTTCTTATTCACCCACTTTGTCTTCAGCAATTGTGTTGGGAAGGTGAGCATCATGGAATGCCAATTTAATAGAAGAAAGTATTCTTGCATTGAGGGAGTACTTGAGTGGGGGTCCAATGTCTTTCTGCTACCTTAATACTAAACCTATAAATATATGCACATAGATCTAATTCCCCATCCTCATATATAAATGTATTTACAGATGCACATGTCTTTATCTAGAACTCTATAAATGCCCTTTGCCTCCCAGCTCTTTCCTCTATTTCCTTTGACTTTCCTCCTGTCCCACTATCATGCTCAGTCCCCACCAGGGTTTCAGCAATTCCTCTTGGTTACATTACCCTTGATCATGCCCTACCAGGCCTCCCACATTATCCTCACCACTGATTTGGATCACTTGTTGTTCCTTTGTCCCTGGGTTTGTTAACACCACTACCTCTCCCTCCACCTCCCCTTCTCCGATGTCCCCCCGGAACTGTCAGTCCCATTGTTTTCTCCTCCAGATTGTTCATCCAGCCTATCTTATTTAGACAGACCTGCACAAAAACAAGACAGAGCAAAACCAAGCAACAATATACAACAAAACAACAAACCAATGACAAAACAAGCAAAACACAAGAAAGAAAAGCTTGTAGTTTGTTCAAGGATTGTTTGTTAGCCTTTAGGAGTGTTTTCCAGTCCAGTCTGTTGGGACACCACGCCCTGGCCCCAAAGTCCACCTTGAGCATTCCCTGGGGACCTCGCCACTCCATTCCCTTTCTGTTCTGTTGCACCCCTTTAGTGTTTTGCCTCGGTGTGGCGGGATCAGATCGGGTGCAATTCCCACACCGTGTCTCTGGTGTTGTCCCCTGTAAAGGGTCACTGAGGGGCATCATGTCTTATAGTGGGGCTGGTCATGTGGTCCTCTCTATGGATTGACTGCTCTAATTGGGAACATTGTCCTCATGGCCTGGTGGGCCAGGATGTGCTCCACTCCTCCTCCCCCTTCATGGAAGCAGGATTCTTATTGGGCAGATGGGAACAGGTCACTCACCTCCTATGCCTGTGGTAGTTATACAGCCTGTTGTCATTTGAGAGGATTATAAGTAAAGGGGTGGAGTCTAGGCTGTCAATCAGGTCATACCCAATGAGGCCTCTGTGTGGGCATGGCTTTCTCCTGAGGATTCTGGGAATTCTTGTATTCCTTCTTGGAGGCAAAGGATGTACTCTGTCTCTCTGCTCAGTCCCACCTCTGGAGCCGGAGAAGCCACATGGAGACCCCTGCCAGCACTGAGATGCTTACAACGCCACTGGATCCACACGACTTCCCACCCACTGGCCTGTGATATTCCTGCATTTGACGTCATTGCGTATGTTTCATGAGTCTGAGGAGGAATTCATAGATTGGTATCGGACATATGGGTTAATATTGGATTTATGGACTTGATCTGGACCGGGCTGGGATGTTTTCTCAATACTCAATTGCTCTTGTATATAAAGCTCTTTCCCATACATCTCTGAGTTTCCCTGGATTTATTTCTCTAGTCTACTCAGACTGATACAACATCCATCCTGTGTTCTCCACAAACATGCTTGAAAGTACTTGTGGGAAGTTAAAGGATTTAGACTCTAACTCCAGCTCTGGCATTAAGCAGCTCAGACAGTATGACTGGACTATGTCACTTCTATGGTCCCGTTGTCTCATTCGTGAAGCGAGCAGTCCGGCCCCGATGCCCCACAGCATTCCTGCCAGCACTGACTCTCGGGAGCCCTCATGTCCCATCTTACTTGGGTGAATGTTGATCCTGGATTCTTCCCCATGAAACGAGGGCACTAAAGAGACCTCGCCATCTCTGAGAAATAACTCAATGCCAGGTGCCAACCCAGGGCACGGCTTGAGGTTCCTGAAGCAAAGGCTGAAGGGAACGGTCCAAAATCAGGTGACTGTCTGTCTTGCTGAGTGTCTGTGCAGACCCCACGTAGCAGCCTTGGCGGCTCGATCGATGGTCAAGGGCTCAGCTGCTAACAGAAACTTGGTGTCTTGAACCCAACCAGCCATCCCATCGGGAGAGGCCTGGTCATCGGCTCCCGTCCACGTTGCAGTTTGGAAACCACCTGGGGCAGCTCCACTTTGTCTCAGGAGGTCACGGTGGTTTGGAAGGCACTCCTAGGTCCCAACAGCAGCAGAGGGTGCAGGTCACAGTCTTTTCTTTGTAAAGAAAACAAACTCTTCGCAAGTGAACCAGTAAGCAACATCGTGACACACAGAGAGACTGAAGTGGCCAGGGCCTCCTTTACTTGGATCCACAGTGGGCTCTCCCCGAGCAGCAGTGAAGAACGCAGTGTCCTGTTGCCGCGGGCATGTCTGCTGCACAAGTGGAACAAGCAATGAGGTCACTTTGAGGATGAAGGTCGACCTGACCCAAGTCATGGGGTCCCCAGTCACCGCATAGGAATGAGAGTGCTAGACGACGAGTAAGGCCCCCGAAAAATGGATGCATTTCAATTGTGGAGCTGGTGACGAATAGTGAAAGCGTCGTGGACTTCCAGGAGAAGAAACAAATCTGTCTCGAGTGGAGTCCAACCCGAATGCCCCTGTGTTAGTCTGGGTCGACTAGAGAAACAAATCCAGAGACACTCGTCTGTGTATAAGAGAAAACTTTATATCAAAGTGTAAGTGTATATTAAGAGACATCCCAGCCTAGTCCAGATCAAGTCCTAAATCCGATATTAGCCCACATATCCGATACCAGTCATAAATTCCTCTTCAGACTCACGCAACACATGCAATAACACTGAATGCAGGAAGATCCCAGGCCAGCGGGTGGAAGGTCTTGTGGATCCAGTGGCAGTGGAAGCATCTGAGTGCTGGACTGGGTCTCCATGCGGCTCCTCCAGCTCTAGGGCTCTAGCTCCATCAGTGTAGCTCCATGTGTCTTATCATCAGGAAGATGAAGCAGAGAGTGTGGGTCTGGCCTCCAGTGAGCTATTTATCTCCATGGCACCTCCAAATGAGGTCACCATCTGAGACCTGATTGACGGGCTAACCTCCACCCCTTCACTCTTAATCAGCTCAAGTTAAACCAGATTATATAACACAGCCCCTTAGAGTCAAGAATGGTGGAACTGCATGTCACTGTCCCACTGTCACAGTGACACACAGTTTAACCGTCCCCTAAGGTCCCATCTAATCTTTCACATTGCTGTCCTTGGTTTGTCCCCCCCCCATATGAATAGTTCTCAAGAAAGCACGTTATCAAGGTGGACATCCTTCACTTGCTAAGCTATTATTTGGTTGGAAGATTTCAGGAAATATTATTGGCTCAAGATTTGAGGTTTATCTACAGGCAGGAGTTTCAGAAGTTCATCCATTCTGCCTGGCTCCAGAAAGTCTGGAATCCTGGAAAATTTGAAATCCAGTTCTGCATTTTCTCCCCTTTAGGTGATAATCCGAAGAAGTCAAAGGCACTTGGGGCCATGACAGTAGAGGTTAAGTGCCCATGTCAGCCAGCTGCCCGGTCAAGGGCATGAAGGTCAAAGGTATAGGACACCTTCCTCTACTGACCACTTTGGAATCTGAGAGTTTGTGGATTGTCGATGCAGTCAAGAGAGAGGCCGAGGTAAGAGCAGGCTACAACGGGCAGTCAGAGAAAAGGCAGGGACAGAGAGCCTCTTCAAGGAAACTAAAAGAGGACTTGTCAACAGAAAGGAAATAGTGAGACCCCGGGCCACCCCTGGCTAGGTACGTCCAGCCCATCTTAGCATCTGGCATCCTGTCTGCTTAGCATCTGCACAAACTCAGTCCATCCTCACAAAATCCCTGAGAGGAAAACTGAGGACGAGGTCTCAGGGGCTTTGCTCAGCCCTGGAGTCTGCTCACACGTGCACCGCCAGATAGTGAGCGCGACCAGGCTGACTCAGCATTACACACATAACCCATCCCTCAGTGGAACGTTCTAAAATGCGCGTGGGCTGTTTTTGTTTGTGTTTTCAACAAACAAACAAACATCCAATGGAAGGGGAGACTGGTGCTTCGGGAGGAGCCAGAGGCTTTGAGGGACATGGAGGTAGGGGGCTGAGTCACCAGCCCAGCCCACTTGGTCAAGGGCATGGAGGTGCAGGTTAGAGAGACAAACCCAGAAGTCAGAGGCCATTGACGCTGCCCAGCAGTCCTCCCAGGAAGAGGTCCTGAAGATGATTCCAACGAAGAAGGGGATCAGATGGCTCAGTAAACAAGGTACAGCCGTGTGTGGCGCTTTGGGATGAAGGCGGTCAAGGACTTGGAATAAGCAGCCTTTGCCATGCCTGGCACCATTCTCCCAGTCAAGCTGCCCAGTGCTCCTGAGGGAAGTGTGTCTTGGGGTACCCTATGGGGGTGCCATGCTGCTCCTCGTTACTAGGCGCCATGCTGGTCTATCTGTCCTGTACGGGGTACTGGTGTCTTCTCACGGACCTGGGTGCTGGGTGCTGCATCTGCCCAGTGCCTGGGGCTCAGGCATCATGTCCGCATCTGCCCCTGAAGCATCTGCCACTAGCTGATACTGAGAACTACTCCATCCTGGGCCTGGCTGCCCGGCAACGCTGTACCCTCTCTGCCACCTCTGAGCCCTGATGACTGACGGTCTTCACCAATATTCCAGAACCAGGATCCTATGATGGCTACATGTGGTGGGGGTGGTAATGATGGCATGTTTTAATAGCCTTTAGTTCTTAGAGCAGTTTTAAGTTTACCAAGAGTTCCAGTATTATCACACACACACAGACAGAGTTTCTCCGATTAACTAACATCTTTACATTCCTGTGGCATATTTGCTCTCAGAATTTCTCTGGAAAATTTTGATGAACTCATTTTGATGCGTCATTTGCGTGAAGGCTCACTCTCTGTGTCGTACAGTCCCATGGGTTTTGACAACTACGTAGTCGTGTGCATCACAGGAGACACCTGCTCATGCGGAAGCATTTCCCCACCCTGAAAATGCCCGGGCTCTCTGCCCTGCCCTGCCCTGCCCTGCCTGTCCAGCCCCCGGCCACCACAGCTCTTTCCAGAATGCCCTGGGAGTAAAATCATCCAGGACGTGGATGTTTCAGACTGTCGTCTTTCGGGTAGCCATGTGCGCTTAATGTTCATTCCTGCCCTGTTGCGGCTTGACGGGTTCATTTCTTGGTATCACTGGGTAATCCACCATTGTTGTTGACCCACTCACTTATTGAAGAGCATCTTGGCTGCTTCCAATTCATTTTACAAGCAACTCCATCCCTCATCGTCTTGCTACCCTCAAAAAGACCCACTCCTGTTTAACAGCCCAATGGCAATGTGTCTCCCCTGTTTGAAAGTCTGGATTCAATAAATCCACTGTCTACATACAACCCCCTCCCTGGGGGATGCACAACAGAAAAGTGGGTGAAGGGAGACGTCGGACAGTGTAAGATTTGACAAAATAGCCATTTATAAATTATCAAGGATTCATGAGAGAGAGGGGAGTGGGAGGGAGGGCGGGGAAATGAGGAGCTGATACCAAGGGCTCAAACAGAAAGAAAATGTTTTGAGAATGATGATGGCAACAAATGTACAAATGTGCTTGACACAATGGATGAATGCATGGATTGTGATAAGAGTTGCATGACCCCCCCCCAATAAAATGATTAAAAACATTTTTGAACACTGGTAATAGCAGGGATTATGTTCAGTTATTTTGATGGGACTCTGTGTGTGTGTGTGTGTGTGTGCGTGCGCGCACGCAGGTGCTAGAAAGAATCCTTGTCTCTAAAGATCCGCTCACTGCCGTCAGTGAGTCTGACTCATAGAACTGCCCCTGTAGGTTTTCCAAGGCTGTAACTCTTTCCAGGAGTAGAAAGCCTTGTCTCTCTCCCACGGAGCAGCTGGTGGTTTTGAACTGCTGACCTTGAGGTTAGCAGCCCAACAAGTAACCACTGCACCACCAGGGCTCCTCTCTGATAGAGATATACACTGGACCATGTGCAGATGAAAGGGTATAGCACCTAGAATTTACTGTGGAGTATTGCTGGGATGGGGTGGGGGGGCAGGGTATTGTTGAAGGTGGGTAATGGGTCCTTGGGGGATCATGGCACCCTTTTCCCATTTTTATTTATTTGAAATGATCCAGAAGGAAGCATTTTTAGCATTTCTAATTATTTAGAAACAGCTGTTCACTGTGGCTCGCTCACGCCCACCCCACACCGTGACCCAGTCCTGCGCTCACCCCACCGCCCCTCCCCAGGACGGGTCGAGGGACTCTGATTGCTGCGACCTGGCTTCCTGTCCAGTGTCTTTAATCTGCCAGCAGCCTTTCTCTGCCAGGAACAATATTCTTTTCAAGTTGCCCAACTTGTCGAGAAGAGGCATTGGTTTACTTTTCTATCCCTCCTTGCCCTCCTCCCCTCTCCCACGTGAAGAAGATGCCCAAAATGAGAAGAATTATAGTGTCTCTCCAGGCAAGGGGCCTGGCCTTTCCCAGTCTTCAAAGAGAGGCCACGCCCTCCTGGGACAAAGGTCCTCTCCTGCTGGCCCCCTGACAGCCGTCCCCTTAGGGACCCTCTGCTGTTTCTTTCAGAGACTGCGTCTCCACACAGACTGTGTCCTTGCACCCTGAGGGGCCTGTCTCCTGTCAGCACACGGCATCCCACTGCAGCAGGGAACCACAGGGGCATGTGTGGACTTGAGGTCAATGCATGTGACCGAACATTCACCACTTCAGCCAGTCCCACTTGAACACCCCAATGCCATTAGGCTTATTGTGTTGTTCCGCCGTCACCCCAAGTGGTCCCCAAAGTTTCCATGGCCTTTACCAGGAGCCCCAAATCACCCTCCTTCTTCCTCCCTCCCGCCTGCCCCTGATAACCACGGATCAACTTGGCATTTAATGTTTTTATCAAATCTCTAAAAAAATATCCGGGGTGGAGGTGACTATCTCAGGACTCTTCCCAGGATAACCTGCACGTGAAAGAGGAACCAGACACTCGCCCCACACCCATGACCATTTAGGCTACTGTGAGTGAGGAGTCCTGGTGGCTGAGGGGCTGCACTTTGGACTGCCAAGTTTAAGGTCAGCAGTTCAAAACCACCAGCCACTCAGGGTGAAAAATGAGTCTTTCTCCTCCCATAAAGACTTATGGTCTGGGAAACCCACTGGGACGGGTCTACTCTGTCCCGTAGGGTCGCTGAGTCAGAATCAACTCCGTGGCCTGTTTGTTTGTTTGAACTTTGGGTGATGGTTCTATTTCTCTTGGGAAGGAATTCAGCTGGTGGTGGTGTATGTTAGTACCATGGTTCTCCAAACAGAACCTAAATTTGAAGTGTATCCCGTTCGCTCTTGAGAACATGATTATTTGTTGTGTGTGATAGGAAGCGCTTCATTGTGAAGATCTCAGAATGTTTTCCAGATGAGCAGAGTCCCTGGGGGGTATAGCTCGTACACTTCTCTGTGAACCAACGAGCCTCAGCTTCCAGTCCACCTACAAGAAACTCCGGAAAAACAGACCTGGCCGCTTCCTTCTGAAAGATCAGCCACTGGGGGAACAAATAAACAAACAAACAAACAAAACCCTCTGCAGTGGTTCTACTTTGACCTGTGGGGGAGGGGTGTGCCGCCCAGGGCAACTGGCAGCACGCGATCACTGGTAAGATCCTGGATTTCTCCAAAGAGGGAGAGAGTCTCAGAGATTCTCAGGTTCAAATTGGAGGCTGGCAGGGCAGGTGTCTGGCTGCTGGCACAGCACAGGAAGAGTTAATGTTCCCCAACCGTGAACCTCAGAAACCAGACAAAATACTCAAGGTGGCAGAAACCCTTCTCTTCTGAGGCGATTGGCCTTGGCATTCTGAGGACACAAGCGTCCTGGAGGACAAGCAGAACGGGAATAAATCTCACTGAGCCCGGCTCCTGTGTGGGGTCAGCTGCCTTCCCCGCCGGCAGGCCGGCCGGCGCAGGAAGGAGATGTTCGGAGCTTCGTGAACGAGGCCCCGGAGCACCATGGAGACCTGAGGCCATAAAAGTGTCTCTGCTTATTTTCAAGGTAAACAAATGTCAGGGCCACTAGAAGCCACAAGAAAAGAAGCTTCGGGAGCCTGGAAGAGCTGCCCAGGCGGTCATTCCTTCCAGTTCCCAAGTTCATTACCCTCGGCAACTGAAGCCAACTGGACAAAACACAAAACGGCTTCTCCAAAGACTCCTCTGCGTGCGGCATGTCTGCTTCGGAGCCTCACAGGACGCCGCTGCGAAGCCCACTGTCCTTCTAGCCACCGTGCGTGTTCCTGTCTCGCTCTCGCTCGCTCTTCTGAACACAGCGCCTGCTGACACCGGTTGATCAGTTCTGGTTGGGGCCGTTCCAGCTCCTGGCAACCCCCGGACATCCGAGGACCACGGAGTTCCTCGGGGCCCCACAGCTGCGTTCTTGGATGGAGATCACCTCATCTTTCTTCAGAGGTGTCTATAGGTGGACTTGAACCCCCAACATTTCCGTTAGCACCCCTTGCACCACCGAGGAGAAAGAAACCTCAAAACCCAGCTGGTTTGACTAGACAGCGTTGACTAGACAGGGTTAACTAGAGAAACAAATTGAGAGACAGACCTATATGTATGTATAAGAAAGAACTTTATATCAAAGAGTAATTGCATATCAAGAAAACATCCCAGCCCAGTCTAGATCAAGTCCATGAGTCTGATATTAGCCCATAAGTCTGATACCAGTCCATAAAACTCTCTGCTGACTCACCCATCCATGTAATCATGCAGGAAGATCGCGGATCGGTGGATGAAAAGTCTTGTGGATCCAATGCCGGCAGAGACGGCACAGCACTGGTGTAGATCACCGCCTGGCATTCTCAGGTCACAGCGTGGCTCCACATGGCTTATCCACAGGAAGGTGGAGCAAAGAGAGAGTGGAGCCCACCTCCAGGAAGAGAGCGAGGAAGGTCCCAAAATCCTCCTGAGAAGGACACGCCCACAAGGTAGCAGCATCGGGCTGTGACCTGATTGACAGGCTGGATTGCACCCCTACCCTTCTTTAGCCAGTGGACATGAAAGAATATAGCTACCACCCCCGCTCACCACATCACACCGATTCCAAGTCAAGGACTCTCTGGGACAGAGGAGACTGACCCTGGGGGTTCCAAGACTGGAAATCTTCCGGAAGGTTCAAAGCCTCGTCTTTATCCCTTGGAGTGACTAGTGGTTCTGATTAGCAGCCTTGCAGTTAGCAGGCCAGCTCCCGTGACAGTGGACCTGAATCTCTGCCTTCGAAAATGCTGCTTGTCTTGCACTCGTTGACGATTTGGGGTTGGGGATGACCACAGGTAACCAAAACTTTTCTGGTGTAGACAGTAGTGATACCATGTAGCAAGGAGCCATGGTAGCGCTGTGGGTTAAGCATAACTGCAAGGCCATTGGCTCGAATCCACCAGCCTCTCTGCAGGAGAAAGATGAAGCTGTCTGCTCTAGTGAGCATGTACTACAGTCTCAGAAGCCCTGGAGAGGGTTGTTAGGAGTCAGATTTGACTCGATGGCAGAGGGCTGGGTTTGGGTTTAGGATGTAGGGAGTAGCAGGCATTAACAGATAACTTGATGAGAAATATGAATGCCAGCTGGTGGAAGATGACCTCCTATAAAGGCACAATACCCTCCACTTCAGAGAAATTCCCAGGAGCCTGAGAGTCTGGCTATGTCAGGACTTCTCCAAAGGAAAGGACAAAATGCTGCACCCAGCACCCGTTATGCATGCTGACGTCTAACCCCGACTCCCGTGAATGTGACTTTGTTCAGAGACAGGCTCTCTGTAGATGTAATTAGTTAAGAGGCAGTCCTACTAGACAGCATGTCCCAGAAGTCTACATGACCGGTGCGCTCATAAACACAGGCCCAGGGTGAACACTTGGAAACACAGAGGCCTGGACTGGGGTGACGCCTCTATAAGCCAAGGCACTTCGAGGGCTGCTGGGAACCCCCAGGAGCCAGAAGAGGCCGGAAGCACCTTCAGACAGAGCAGCCTCGATGTCCTTGGTGTTGAACTTAAGGGTTGGAACTGACTCCGTGGCACTAACAACAACAACAGCAATAGCAGCAATTTGTGGCAATTTGCCACAGCAGCCCTGGGAAACAGAGTCCCTTCCTGAAGCGAGAAACAGGCATACGCTTAGGAGACAGCTAGATTTGGGAGGCAACCCATTTCCTGGGGGGGCAATGGTTTGACACTTGGCTGCTAGCCGAAAGACTGGTCGTTTGAACCCACTCACATCAAGACGACAGCCTAAATAAACACTGGGTCTCGCCTAGGCCATATCCCTTTTCCATTAAATATGGCTCAACTCATTAAGATGTGCGTCTCAGGGCTGCCTCACTCAGTCATGCGGCCTCAGCATACACCAAGGACTGAAGTGTCAGGAAGGATCCTACATTGCTTTCTCTTGTGAAAGTGGTCTCCCTGGCCCTCGCCCCGCTGCCCCCAGCTGTCAAACCTCTATATTCTCATCCTTGAAAATGAAGATCTCATCTCGTTTCTTCCACAGACTTTCCCAAGTTAAGCAAAAGGAAGGCCAAGCTCTGGTCTCTAAAAGCCCCAAGCCTGGGTGAGCCCGGCCGGGGACAGCAGGGGCCAGAGAGAGCCTGGGATGTGAAGAGGTGAGTGAGCAGGAGCAGTCAGTGAGGAAGGCAAGCCGGTCAAGTCCAAGTCCACACTCTTAGTTCCACCTTTAAGAGCAAGTACCTATGATTTTTTTTTTAAGCTGTGATGTTTTGTAAAACGCAAGGACAGAATCCAAATGCTAATCTGGGGCCCAAAGTGACAACCCTATGAGCATCAGCTGGCTTTATGAGGCCTGGTCTTCGACTGATGAAAGAGAGGAATTCTGAAGAAGGCAATCGAGGATGTGTGAGGGCCAGACCCAGAGAAACCGTTGGTACGAACAGTGGTGAGAAGAGCAATACCGGGGGTGCACTGGCCCTTCTGGGAAATCGGAGCCCTCAGCCCAGCGACACGGAGGCTGCCTGCCTTCAGACAGGAATTCACAGCCACTGCCTGCCACCGAGCAGCAGCGGTGGGACGGCTTCAGCTTCTCCAGAAGTTCCATTGTCCCTGTCTCCCTGTGCGCGTAAGAAAACAGGGACAGGGAAGCTACACAAGTGAGGAGGAGGAGGAGGAGGGCCGGGATGGAAGTCACTCTGAGGACGAGAGTCAAAGAGAAGGCTGGGGAAAGACTGTTCTGAGACTCCATCCAGGAGCCGGCCGGAATCACAGCTGGTCTCCGATTTATGTCCTATTCGAGTTGCAACGACAGCCAGACTTCGTGACCACTTCGTGGGTGGGTGGGGTGACACCCCCTACTGCTGGTCAGCTGTACGACAGTCGACGCTGCAGCACGTGATTCTCAGATGACCGCTCAGATGGTCAGAGATCAAACTTATAAAGATACTGACAGTAAAAGACAATAATAAGGAAAATTGGGGGACAAAAAGACTACAGCCTAGAGAGCCCTATGGGACAGCTCTGCCATGTGACATCCTTGTGAGTCAGAATCAACTCAATGACACCTAAGAAGAAGATATCCTGGGTGATCCCCAAGCCCATCAGTCAGGGAGGACCGAATGGTCACAGGAGGCCCCTCAGCTGGACCAAGTACGATGCATGTGACTCTGACCCTCTGACTTATCTTTCTCAATAGCAGAAACATAGGGGCAGCCATCACAAGGCTGGCTATGTAGACCCCGTCCCTGATGAAATAACAATATAATATATAATTGATCAAGGGTTCACCAGTGGGAGGGTGGGAGAAGGAGGGGGGAAAGAGATGCTCATACCAAGGGCTCAAGTAGAAAAAGATGTTTTGGAAATGTTGGTGGCAACAAAGCTACCAAATGATGGATTGTTGTAAGATTTTTAAGAGCCCCCCAATAAAATGATCAATTAAAAAAACACACGCAAAAAAAAGATGAAACAAATAGAGTTGAAATTTATAAAGGACTACTATGATGTACCGCCTTTTGAAAAGACTAGGGATCTCGTTTTAAAATGGGCTAATGACTTGGGTAGGCATCTCTCCAAAGAGAAACCCATGGAAACGGCCAGTTAGGGCACAAAGATATGCTCACCATCATCAGTCATAAGGGAGATGCCAATCAAACCCATGAGGAAATACCATTTCAGCCCCAGAAAGTTAAAAATGGCAACAAACTTAACAGGAACTGGTGTTATTGAAGACGGGAAGCAACCGGGAAGCGTGTGTGTTACTGGTGGAAATGCAAAACGATCTCGCCAGTGTGGAACCGTTTGGGATTCTCCCAAAAGAATATCATACGATCCAGAAACTTGATGCCTAGGTTGATGCTCTGGAGACTCGATACAGACACTTCTATACTGATGTTCATTGTATATCATTCATCATCACTCCCTCACTGCCATCAAGCCAAAGCCAACTCACAGTGACCCACAGGACAGGGTAGAACTGTCCTTGCAAAAGACTGAGACAGTAACTGCTTACAGGAGTAGAAAGCTCAGTCTTTCTTCCCGAGGAGCAGCTGGTGGTTTTGAACTACCAACCTAGCTGATCACAGCCCAACACATAAACACTATGCCACTAGAGCTCCATATCATTCACAATAGTAAAGAAAGGAAACAATGGAAGTGTCTCCACAGATGAATAGATAAACGAATGTATTATATGTATACAAAAAAAAAAGAAGACCGAAACCAAAACTCAATGCCATGCAGTTGATTCTGACTCATGGCGACCCTATAAGACCCAGTAGAACTGCCCCCTTTGGGGTCCCAGGATTTCACATCTCCATGGCAGCAGAGAGCCTTGTTTTCTCCTCGTCAGATATTAGGATGTGTATATTCGCCTTTGCTGCAAATGTGTCTGAATGAGGTGAAGCATCCAGAGAGCAAAACCTTCTTAGACATAACCTTCACTTTGAAGGGATAAGGTTCTGGGCCTAGGGGCCCAGGACCAGAGTCTCGGGGACACCTATTGATACCACCAATAAAGGCATCCCATTTTGTGAGTAGCAACTGCAATCTCCTCAAGCCTGAGACCAGAAGAACTAGATGGTGCCCGGCTACCACAACCCACTACTCAGGAAGAGATGGCATCGGAAGGACCTGGAGAAAATGGAAGGAAGATGTGGACTAGAACTCAAAATCATACAAGAAAGCAGGCTGACCTGTTGGGTAGAGAGCAGTGGGGCCCCCACATGGTAGCCCTTAGTCACCCTTCAGGTCCCGAATGGAACTCATGCTCAGGACTCAGTTTGCAGCGAACTACAGACAGGTCTACAAGGAGGACACTGACATGAGTGAGGCACACACACACACCTCTGAGTGATCAATCCCCTGAGATCCAAAGGGCAGTAGTCCCCCAAGTATAAAGTTCAGAATGGTTTAGAAAGAAGGAGGCATGGAGACAGGAAACTTGGGAAGGCAGTGGGATGAACAATGGGACATTGACGGAATTGCAATGAATGGAGATAAAATGTGCATGAGTTGTCGAATGGGAAACAGAGCAGCTACTCTGTAAACCTTCGCCCCATTCACAGTAGGTTAAAAAAAAAATCCTCACTCTCCTGCATTTCAGGTGAATGCCATCAGATGCTCTCTCCCTGAAACTGGATTCCTTCACAGAAGCTTAAAATAATCAGAGGTGGATCCTCCCTGGGAGAACGTGCTAACGAGATGGCTTTGTTCCTGTGACCTAGATCCTGGTTTTACTTTCCAAGTCTGGCTCTTCCCTTTCCCTTTTGAGGATAAGTCATTCCATTTCCCAGTGAATTCCATTTGAGCTGAAATTAGCTAGTCATGGTCTCTTCTTGCAACCAAAAACTCCTTGGTCGACGGAGGTTGAGCCCAAGGTCGCAGCTAGAACCAGCCCAGGAGTGTGCACTCTGAGTGTGGAAAGGGAGAGACAACAGAGCAGGAGGCAGCCACTGTGGTAAACTCCTAAGGTGCAGCCAGAGGCTGAAGGAAGGGTGGAGAGTCAGTGAGCTGGAAGCCAGAGACGTGATTATGCACAGGAACCGCTGGGCGGCAAGGTCAGACCCTGCCAGAGGTCAAGGGCTACTTACTATGTGCTCGTGATGTTTACGGGTTGGGATGTCATTGTTGACCTGGGTGAGAGCACGAAGTGTCAACATCGGGGTGGGGCAAGCTTGATGGCCGTGGGCTGGGGAGCCCTTGGAAGTGAATCGACAGAAACGCAGACCTCTTAAGATACCCGTTGGGCTGCACTCACCTGGATCAGCTAACAGTGGTTTTCACAAGATGGAAGGCCCCTTCTCTCCCCTACAGTCCAAGCATATATTGGGTCATGGCTCTCTGACCCATGAAGTCATCCTGCCCACTCCAGCTTATCTTGCAAACTGTTCTTAGGCCCTTGAAAGTGTGGTGCTTGGCCACAAGACCAGAACGAGCTCACACTCTCACACCCATGGTCGGTCATCAAGAAGGGATAAAGAGAAGCTGAGGGCAAAGCTTCCGTGAGCGAGATTTCCCCAGGGCTGCTCACAGCTCCCCTCTGCGGATCCACAGGCTGGAACTGTAAGGTCTTTCTCTCCGGGCTAGATTTTAACCTCAGTCCTTGGCTCCGCACGAGAAAGAATTCACGCCGAAGCCTGGCTCGTGATCCAAGTGAATTTAATGAGAGTTAAAAGAAGCTTCAGGTTTTACGCGGCACCCATAGGATTCCTTTGACCATGCAGCCTGGCAGAGACTGTTCAGGGTCACGCAAAGATCTCTCTTCCAAGTTTTCCTCCCACAAAGACAACCAAACAAGAGCCTCTCCCTCTCAGTTCCTGTCTTTTCTAGGATTCCCGGGGGAGGCGTGGTGAATGACCCCAGGTCGATCCCATTGGCTGAATTGCAATCACCTGGCCCAAGAGCTGATCCAGGTTTAATGCCCATCTGTGCCCACCGGCGGGAAAATCCAGCTTTGTCCTATGCTGGCTCTCCTGGGCATGCGTCAATGGATATCCCAGTCCCTAGGCTAAACTACCTAACAGAACTTCGGGGCACCCATGCCCACTCGCCAGAGAGGCTGGCAATGAGGTGGCCAGCAGGTGGTCAGCCAGACGCCACTTGTTTCCAAAACAAAAAGGAGTGGACAAGGGGGAACCCAGAGTGGCCTCTCCTCTCAGACAGCTTGATTGAGCTGCGAAGGAAAGAGATGGGGGGTTAGTGGCAGGCGTGTGCTGGAGGGTCAGAATTTGGGGGGGGGGGGTGGAGACCAAAGAGAGTCAATGGGTTGAGAGATTCTCAACAGCAGGACAGCTCAGAGGAGGAGGGTGCACCAGAGTGTGTGAGAGTGTGTGTGTGTGTGTGTGTACACCAGGCTGGGTAGGAGGAAGGGCCCCTTTGTGCTGTCACAGGAGGGCAGCTTGGGAGAAAATGCATGAAAATTTGCTGGTCCAGTGGCAGGAAGTGGAGGGCATTCAGTGACCGCCACTGTCTCTGTGAAACAGGAAATGCAGTCCCCTGCTGAGACGGAATGAGAAAGTGGGTGGCCTGGTGTCTGAGGTTGGGGGGAAGTCATGTCATCACCCCCGCTGAGAAGGGCTATGTCCAAACAAAAGCGGGGGTGTGGGGGAGGACTTGGCAGGATTGAGGGCGCAGGTGAAGCTGGTGGCCCTATAACTGGTAGCCCGGTCTTAGGGACTGGGACTTTGTCACTGGGCCCAGGCAGTGCAGGGGCGGGTTCTGAGCAGCAGACAACCGGTGCAGTCATTTGCGGTCCCAAGCCTAGTAAACCAGAGATGGTACCGGAAGCTGGAAATCAGAAATGAAGGTGTTGGCAGGACCATTCCGCTCCGGAGGCTCTAGAGGTAGCTTCTTTGTCTCTTCCAGCATCGGTGGCCCCAGGTGCTCTTGGCTTGTGGAAGCATCATTCAATGTCTGCCTGCAATTTCAAATGGGTCCCTTCGCTCCATACCTGTCTCTGCACTTCTTCTTCTAATGATATTCAGGTCCATGCTAATGACGTCGCTGAACTAATGATATCTGCAACAACGCAAATCAGTTCACGCACAGGGATATACTAGTTTTTGTTTTGTTTGCGGGGGTGCGGGGCGAGGGGCACAATGCAACTCCTAGCAGTTGGTTTTATTAGTCTGCATAGGCTAGAGAAACAAGTTCATAGACACTCCTATGTGTATAGGAAAGAGCTTTATATAAACGGTCATTGTACATTAAGGAAACATCCCACCTCAGTCCAGATGAAGTCCATAAGTCTGATATTAGCCCATATGTCCAGTAGCAGTCTGTAAGTTCCTCTTCAGACTCACACAGCACATGCAATGACGCTGAGTGCAGGAAGATCACAGACCAGAGGGTGGAAAGTCTTGTGGATCCAGTGGCGGTGGAAGCATCTCAGAGCTGGCGTGAGTCTCCACATGGCTCCTCCAGCTCCGAGGCTCTGGCTCTCTCGTGTGTCTCCATGTGGCTTGTCAACAGGAGTGTCTCCCAAGGAGAGGAAGCAGAGAGAGAGTGAATCTGGCCTCCAGAGAGCTATTTACCTCTGTGGTGCCTCTAAATGAGGTCCTCAAGCTGTCCCACCCCTTTGCAATTTGACCTCAGATTATGTAACTACCACCGTGTCCGTGGGAGCCAAGAAATCAGGAGACTAGGGTTGGAATGATGATGCAGACATTTGAATGCATGTTAGAGAGTGAGGTCCAGACAAAAAGAACCCTTGGTTTGGCAAGAATAGACCGATGGGAAAGAGCGATTGAAATTCCATAAAGTCCAACCTGTGTACATTTTCAACAGAGGCCTGCCTTTGTCTGGACAGGAAGAATCCTTCATTCAGGCAGAGCAAACACAGGCATCTCTTGTCGTGTTCGGGACGATAGGAAGAGGTGAGCAATCACAACCTGGCCCGGTCCACGCCGGGCAGGAGGGCAGCCTGCACCACACGGCGGCCAGTAGCATCCGCTAACGTTGACGTCACTCAGTGCAGTAATGCCCAGTGTCACCCTGCCCCATAGGCCTCCTCCAACCCGGATCAGACCAACTCCTTCGTGGTGCCTCCTTTTTCGTCTTAATCTCACTCATAAAGTGGAACTCCTCTCAGCAGCAATGCAGTAACCACAGTAGGGATGCAAACCACTAGCAGAATCAATGAGACGCACAGTCATCATTGGGTAATAGCGACAGCCCTGACGGAGATCATCACAAATCTCAAAAAGTAAATTGGCATCATGGAGTTTTAGCCTTCTAAGTATATTGGTAGACATAAGCTGGGCTTATGGGGTGTGTGTATGTGTGTGTGTGTGTGTGTGATGTTTCTGTTGTTATACCTCCTCCAGGGATATTTTATTTAAGAAATCAATTTCTGTTGAAATGCTGCATAATAACTTTACAGGCGGCCATTCCGGCATCACCCTCTCTGACAGCGTCACCTGGTGTGGCTCACACCTCTTACACCCCCTTAGTGACGCCACTGGTCACCCCAGCAGTGTGGGGGCAACACAGGAAGGACACAGTCACCAGGCCTGGGTCATCGTAATTAGCGAGTGTCACGGCTGCGAGTTTTATGGTCTGTAATAGTTTTCTGTAAATGAAAATTGCTCCTCCTTGTTGGGCCATTTAGTTATATCCGAGTTAATCCGGGAAAGTCTTATTCATCCCCACTAAGACATGCATGAGTCAGCCAGTAGGCATCACCCACAGACGAAGAAAGCACCCTTGTCCTTATAGGTCTGGGGAGGTCACTCCAGTGGCTGGTGCCGTGAAGTCATTTGTGCTCGGTCTTGACGGTGTCCAAAGTCAGGAGGGTAACTGGTGGTAGGCTAGAGGGAAGAGGGTCTCCCATCGGCTCTTCCTCCCAAGTTCATCAACTGCAGGCCAAGCGTGGCCACAAGACTTTCATGTTCCCCATTAGCATCTCATTCAGTCGCATTCCATTTCCACGTAGAAACAAGTTCCTGAGAAGTGATGAGTGATAATTATAATTACCTTTCTTCCCCTCAAAGGGTGGTCCCTGATAAGGTCATGTGTCGTGTTCCCCAAGTGGGGGCATGGTGGTTCTGTGGGAGAATTCACCCCTTCCCTTGGAGAGGCCGGTGTGATTTCTGAACTATGTACCCTGTGCCTGGACACCACTTGTCCTCCTTCGGAGCTGCTGAGCAGAGCCTCCACACTAAGTTGGACTTGGAAGGAGGAGCCGTCGATAGAGTCCCCCCAAACCAGCCAATGAAAACCATGACTGTCCATCCCCAGCCAGTCCTGGAGAAGGTGCAGGTCTCCCTGGTGTTTTGCTCTTGGGCGCAGGAAGGCTCCACAGTTGGGGACTGGCCTGGTCACAATTAGCAGCAACGTTCACCAGGAAGACCAACGAGAGAGAAGACCATTTCCTGCTGTTTTTACATGCATGCTGAAGTTCACATGTGAGTCTAATGAATTTAGCCACTTAAGTTCAGTATCTTAGAGCCTGTGAGTTTTCCATGAAAGCTTGGGACTTTTGAAAATAGGGTTGTGGGGGTTGGGAGCTGTCGAGTCAGTTCTGACTCACAGGGACTGGATATACAACAGAAGGACACCCCCCCCCCGCCCCCCAGCCCTATGCTCACTATAGTCCCTGTGCTGTGCCCATGTTGGCAGCCATGATTGCATCTCACTTGCCCCTGTCAGGGTCCCAAGAGGACAAATCTTTCCAAGAGCAAACTGACAGCCTCGCCTTCCTCCCCGGAGAGCCAGGTGGCTTTGGACCATGGTCCTTGAGGTTAGTAGCCTAACTAACTGGAAGAACCGTGAGAGACGAAAAATCACAAGAGTTTACATTGAGCTGGGGGATGATCCTTCACCCAGCAGTGTGGAGCCTGATGGCCCGGTCCCTTACAGGTGCCCTCAGCAGTTGTAAACGGCTGTTGGGGAGAATCGCACGGGCCTTTATCCTCTGTCCACAAGCCCCCCTTTCTTCTTAGTAGGGCCCCTTGTCCACAAGAATAGCGCCCGCACGGGGACAGTAATGAACTCTCACCACGATGCCTCCACAGTGTTGGGTGTTGGTGACCAGTGATGATGAAATACCCACCCACCCACTCACCCCCCGCCCGCCTGTCCCGTATTTTGTGGGGTGACGCAGGCAGACTGCCTCCGGGCAGAGCAGGGAAAGTGTGTGTCAGTGGAGGGTGAATTAAGCCATTTGCCGAATATGCTTCGTTCCACTGACCTCCATAACTGCAGGTGAGTCATCAATACCATAAAGATATGTGGAGCTTCTTAAACATTAACCGAAATTCAAAGGTTAGCACAACCACGGACGTGGGATAAACTTGTACAGGGGGTGGTCCTTTGTCAAATGTGCCCGTCGTGTCCCGCAGTCCTGTGTGCATGCGATGGCCATGCCCAGGCCCTCGTGAAGGCAGGAACTCCTGCAGAAGGAGAGGAGGCGGCACACAAATGAGTGCCCCCTCGCCAGTGGGTCTCAAGGAACCCTGGTGGCAGAAATGGCTCCACGTCTGGTTGCTAGAGGACGGGGGAGGGGGGAGAGTGGGGAGGGGGAGGGGGGAGAGGGGAGAGGGGGAGGGGGGAGGGCCACCCAGAAGTCGCGCGCAGGTGATCCTTCCTTCCTCTGTAAGCTGGCCTTTGCTGACAGCCTGGACTTCCTTCCGCCGAAAGCTGGACACACACAAAGGCGGGTGCCCACAAGACAAGAAAAAACACAGCCAGGATCCACCTGGATGCAAGTCTGCTTTGTTCGAACCCTTTGATGATAGTGGATCGCCGGACAAAGCAGGCCCGTCCTTTTCCATTGGGTTTCAAATGTTAAATCAAAGTATGTCTTTAAAAAAGCATCTGCCTATAGGTCAGAGGAGCCCTGTCTGCTAACGAGCAGTCAGGCCCGCTGCTGCTAACAAAAAGGTGAGTCAAACCCACCCAGCAGCTCTGGTAAAAATGACGGCCTCAGCACACACACTCCCTACCCCCAGCATAAATCCACTCTATCACATGACTGCCATGAGTCCGAGCCTGTCAGGGTAAGGCCAGCCCCCCACAACTAATCACGGGTTCAGTAAGTGCAATTGTACGTTAAGATATA
The DNA here is from genome assembly GCF_050624435.1 of Tenrec ecaudatus. NCBI lineage: Eukaryota > Metazoa > Chordata > Mammalia > Afrosoricida > Tenrecidae > Tenrec > Tenrec ecaudatus. Next base: position 32,243,964 of record NC_134530.1, read on the forward strand.
TAAAGATTATAGTGAAGTCATAGAGAATAATAGGAAAGAGATGGGAGAGAGAGAGTAACATGAAGGAGTCAGACACATTTCATAGTACCATGCTCACCTCCTGGACGGCCATGATCTCAACAGCCAGGTCCCTGCACAGCACGGCAGAGAGGGCAGGAGAGAGCGAGAGGGTGAGAAAGATTTATTGCTAACGGAGGCTTGTATATCTTTTGGGAACAGGCAAGTCCCCTAATTACAGGTAAAGACATATGTCACAGGAAGGGGTTGTACTGTAGGTAATACAGTAATGAGAAGGGGACAATCTAGGTATATACACACAATAGGAAGGGGAGGTATTGGGGGTACACATATGACAAGATGGGCGAACCCTAGATTCATGATGGCCTAACCTTGATTGCCCTTGAGCTGGGTGCTCCAAGCTTTCAGGGGAAGCAATCCATTGTCCCTACCAGCAGGGAGTGAGTCCCACCTGGGGTGGGTCCAGACAGTAGTCTGAAGGCTGAATGCCTTCAGGCAGAATATCTCTAAGTATCTGACCTCCCACCATGTGCTGGCAAACAGCCTCTAATGTTTGGCATATCTTTGGGGGAGACAAAGCTGGGGAAGTCTTTTTATATCCCACCCAAATGGACTGGACAACCCCAAGGACAGCAACGCTCTAGCTGACCCTTTGAGCCTTTGCACATCCTCCAGTGGACGTGAACCCCGGCTGTGCCCACTGCACCTGCCTGGAGCCCCTGGCAGCCCTTCTTGCTTCTTGTGTCCATGTCGCTCTAACATCACAGACAAGGCAGGGACAGCTCATCATTCAATCCTGCTCAGGCCAGTGGGAAGGGAGAAAGAGCCCAGGGCCTGCTCCTGACCCCTGGGGACTGGAACTTCCTGAAGTAAGACAGGCGGGGGCAAGCTTTCCAATCCCCTTGCTGGGCCACGAGCACTTCACCTGCATGGCCCCACTCAACTTTTTGCAAGACCTGACAAGAAAGGTGATCCATTGAGTCCCAGGGTCTCACAATGACATCTGCTGGAATGTTGCCTGTCCGGTCTGCAGAATGTATCTCCCTATCAGCCTCCTGAGGCAGGGTAGGGCAGTGGGAGGGAAGCGGACTTTGGAGTTCAATTGCCTATGTTTACCGCCAGCCCTGCCCCTGGCTACAAGGGTTTCCTTGAGCAAGCCACTTACCCTCTCTGTGCCCCAGCCACCTCCTTTGTGAGCAGATTCTCCTGCCACCAAACTAGAAACTAGTGACAGAGCAAACTGACCCTACCATCTGGAAACTTTAGAACCTCACCCAACTCGCAGATCCGTGAAGATGTTTAAACAGCACGGCAGGGTGCCTTGCAAATAACAGCGAGGAAAAAATAGCATATCAAAACCTTTGTGCTGGCACGAGAGCGATCCACAGAAGGAAAGTGAGACCGTTACCCACGTCACTAAAAATGAAAAGGAATGAGTTGAGCAGCCGATACAAAATAGGAGGCAGGAACTCTAAGAGAGGAAGTAATTTTGAAACTTAAAAACAAAAAGACCACAGTCTGGAAAGAGTGCTCCCGAAACCAAGTGAACACACAAAAAGGTTGCGACTGGAAAGGAAGCAAGCTTTTGCACCATGAGGAGAGTCGGAAAGTACAGGAAGGTTGCTTCTCGCCACTGTCGTGCCCGTGCAGAGCAACGCTGCAGTGGCCGCATTTCTATGAATATACACGACGGGAAAAGAAAGCCCAGTTCTCCTCAAGTTAACCTGTAAATATAGCACATTTCCAACGCGAATATCATTAGGCTTTTTTTTTTCTAGAGCTAGACAAGTTTACTATAAAGGTCATATGGAAAAATAAGCAAAGAACAGCTAGGAACGCGAAGCAAAATCATAAACGTAATGGTGGGGGTGGCTATGGCATTATAAAGCCTCTAGAGTTAAACCAGGAAGGTTACATGCTAGACAGACAAATCTGACAGAACAGAGCATCAAGATGTAGAAAATCCAGGTGGAGACAGCCCGGGGACACCACCATCAGTGACCAAAGGATTGTAACTCGTATAATCTGAAGTCAAAGGAGGGATTTGTATCAGAGCCTAATTTGTGAGAATCTGGTTTGCAGGAGGCTTTGGGTGACAGTGGGAGTCCAAGATACATTTGTGGGAACCGCATAGGAAATGAGCCTCGGTGAACTCCCTCCCCCATGACAGATGATGGGGGAAGCGGTTCCTAAGCAGAGGGATTGCAGAGCTGGGTACAGAAGAGCACAGGGATGAACAGTCAAACTGTGTCAGGTGATGCCCCTCTGATGCCGCTGCACCTGTTCTGGCTTTCAACATTATCTGTATTTTTGTTTTCTTTGGTCATCTTAGGGTTTATCTCCGAGATGGCATGTCACTGGGGGTTGTCATCCTCCTGAAGTTGTGCTATATGCTTTTCAGTAATATGAAACCCAGGATTGAGGAACCCATAGGGACAGCAAGTAGAATGGAGATTTGGGGGTAGGGGGGCTTACAGGGGGTGTGGGAGTAAAGGGAGATACCGTCAAGGAGTCCAGGAAGAAAAAGAATGTCTGGAAACTGATTGTGGGGGCAACTGTACAAGACTGCTTGACGTGACTGAACTATGGAATGAAAGCAAGCAAGCCCGGGAAGCTCCTCTACGGTCTATACGAGAAGAAATGCTCGTAACAATGGTCCACCCTCCAGAAGCAGTACGTGGGATTAATAAATGGGGTGCTTACTTGGCCAGACATACGTTAAGCTAACTAAAAAGACAAAGGACGAAGAGGGGAAATATTGATAAATTTACTGTGGACAACAGGATTATGATATTAGGTGAAACCACTTGAAACTTGTAGTATTTGAAAAGATTGTCCCCTAACATAATGCCAATCATACACAATTCAGTTCAAAAATTAATGGAGAAAAAAGTTTCTAGCATAAATAAAATGAGGCAATACTCTCATAGGAGGATGGACTAGAGATAAGAATTCACCGTTTCATAATATAAACACAAATGGATTCTAAGCCTATGAAGCTCTGATGAACCATATTCATAGAAATGTCTCCCAAAGATGCACTACAAAAATGCCCAACAGATGTCTACACAAAAGACAAGCCAGTATAGAATGTTGTTAGAGAAAGCAGCCCAAATGCCTGCTGTCTAATAGGGTAGGTCCAGCAACCGTGTTCGACTTCAGGATGATCTGGACACTGAGATCTTTGTGCTTCCAGGTGTGTGCATTTAAATCAGTTGTTTTCATTCACACACACATACTGCTGCTGGAATTTGTGTTGGCATATTTCATCCAATCTGTCGATCAATTTTAGGAGAACGGATGTGTCTAAAAAATGTGGGTATTCTAATCCGTGGGTCTTTGACACTCGCCTCAATGTTTTGTCGTTTTCTATGTAGAAGTCTTGTACATATTTTGGTAGATCAGCACAATGTTGCTGAGGACAATTCAAAGCCGATTGCAACAGCGCATGAACAGGGAGCTGCAGGGAAGTTCGAGGCGGGTTCAGAAGACGTAGAAAGGCGGACATCCTTTCTAATGTCAGATGGCTCTTGGCTGAAAGTGGAGTCTACCAGAAAGGTGTTTGCCGTCTTTTATAGACTCCGCAGAAGCGTTGGGCTGTGTGGGTCAGAACCAAGGATGAGTCACATTGCAAAGAATGGGAACTCCAGGACATTTCAGTGTTGAGGGGGAACCTGAACAGAGACCAAGAGATAGTCATTGAAGAGAACGGTGGGGTTTAAAATCAGTAAATTATTCTCCCTGTATGCTGATCAATCATCCACAAAAGCCGAACTGTATGACAAAGAAGGTGGCATCAGGATTGGATCATTAACCATCTTTGATAAGCAGGTGACAGGACCTTGCTGGGTGAAAGCAAGGAGGGCTTGAAGCACTTACTGAGGAAGGTCAAAGGCTTTAGCCTTCAGTGTGCATTACAACTCAATGTACAGAAAACAAAAATCTTCACAACTGGACCAACAAGCAACAGCCATGATACATAAAAAAATAACATATTGCATTGGGCAAATATGCTGCCCAAACAAACCCTGTCATTTAGTCAATTCCGACTCATAGCAACGCTTCAGGACAGGGTAGAGCTGTCCCTGTGGGTCTCTAAGACCGTTACTCTTTGTGGGAGCAGCTAGTGGCATCTTGCTGCACAAGATGTGTTTAAAGCAAAGATGTCACTTTGTGGACTAAAGCGTACCTGACGTAAGCCATGGTGTTTCATTTGCCTTAAATGCCTATGAAAGCTGGACGCTGATTGAGTTGGAAGATCGGACCCTCACTGTCCCCTCCTCCCGTATGGTCTCATGCTGGCATCACTGACAGCGCCTAAAAGACTTTCTTTCCAAACAAGGTCATGCTCACAAATATCCGCTGCCTTGGAGTGGACTTGAATGTTTAACGTTGGGGTGAGCAATTCAGAGTGTGAACCCATAGACCAGAGGAGGACTCACCCACCCATGAGAACTCAGAGCACATGGTCTAGAAATCGCTATGACCTCCCTTTCCCTCTCTGGCCACTCAAGTACAAGGGGGGAGTCAAAAAGGATTGCTCCCGGTTCCCCTTCAGACCCGCCTCGGCTGAGTCCAAACAAACGAGTTTGAACACGTCTCTGTGCCCATGGAGGACTGCAGCCAAGTTCCCTAAGCAATGCCCGTGCCTTAGCCTCCGTCCCGTGTCTTCCCCAAAGGCCCAGTCAAGAGAGTGGCTTCTGAGGGGTCCACTTTGAGGCAGCGCGGTCAGCTGAGAAGGTTCTGGTGACTGTGTTGAGGATTGTAAAGAGACCGGTGAACTTGATAGGATTTTCTCCAAGGGCACAGCATGAAGACTTTTTTTTTCTTTTAAAATTAAAAACCGTGTTGGTGGGAAAGCGCCGGGAAACTCTGAGGCATGTTCTTCCTCATGCCAGTGGATGGACACCTTGGAAAGGAACCCAATTGGAGCCCCTTGAGGATGCCCAAGGCGTCAGTGTGACGTGGGCGAGTGCGGCCTTTTTCAGAGACGGGGCACAGAGTTGAAGCACCCTGAGAACTGCGTAGACCTGGACGTACCCTATGCCATGTGCTGAGACCCGATAGCTCCACATTTTAAGATGGGTGCTTGATAAAGGTGTCACCATTTGGTAGCAATACTTTTTTACTCACCCTTCAAAAGAAGAAGAGTCAACTAAATATTCCCCAGCAATGTACTTTGATTCAGGCGACCCTAGACACGTAGCCCCCTTGGGTTCGATGTCTGCCTGGCCCGGGACTAGAAGTACTCCCAGCCGGACCGGGCAGGAGAGGGAGCCCGTCGACCATAGATCTGGGAGGTCCTCCTGTAGACTGTGTCCATCCTAAACCGGGTGCAGAGACCAGCTTCCTGACTTCTGTGTCTGTTTGGGATGGAACTTGGCTGGGAAGGTCCCCACCCATTCAAAATTGGAAGTCTCCAGTAAAATTGGCCCACACTAGGGGGTGCCATCTGGACAGCCCTTCGCCATTCTGCTGCTCAAAATCACTCCCTTACAGCCCCCCAATGCTCCTTCCCGCAAAGCCTGCTCATCCTCCGGCCAGACCTCAGCTGTCCCCACGTTCCCCCTGGGGCCTGGGCTAAGGGGCTTGGTACCTCATGTTGTGATGTGGGAGTCCCTGTGTGGTGCCACCTGGTGCCACTTGGATACCGAGCGGAAGACTGGCAGTTCAAGTCGACGCAGAGGCACCGTGGAAGAAAGGCCTGGCGCCTCGCTTCTGTAAAAGCAGGCCTTGACGATTCCATGGCGCCCACACAGGCAGCGCATGCGGTGTCTGCCCAGGAGCCCAAAGAGGGTGGATTGGGGCTTGTCCTTACTGCTGACCTGCGGTGGCCCCAAGCTTCCGGGGGCTCCATGACATGTCTGTCGGGGTGGGGGTGGGGGGGCTGAGACGTCCCTCCTGATTTCATCATTCACTCGGAGGAGCGGGGTTTTGCTGCGCAGGACAGCTGTCCCCGGGTCTCTCCTGCTGGCCCCTGGATGACTCTGGCCCATCCGCCTGGCCGCCATCCGTCGGCGGTGCCGCTTTCCCTGAAATTCCTATAAACAGGTGTTATTCATCGCTTCCCATGCCCCGTGTGTTCCATCCACCCCCACCGGGCCGCATGGAAGCGCGGCCTTGGATGAAGGTCCCCTCTGTGTAGACTGGAAACTTGGCAGCAGGGGGTGGGGCTGGGGGCGGTCTCGAAGGGAGTCGGAAAGTCTGTGCCACGCTTGCGACGACGTGACGACGTCGTCGTCACCCTTCTGCAGATGAGGACCTTTGACGACTTCGTTTACAGAAAGGCGGAGTGGGGGCTGGGTTGTGTTCCCTTGGCTGCGCTCGGGACCTTGGACGGCACTTGCTGCCATCTGGCCGCCAAAGGCGCTGCCTGGATCTCCCGGCAGGGCAGGGCCCGGAGAGTGGGCAGGAATGAAGTTCCGCGAGGTCATCCGCACCCCAGCGTGGCCTGACCGTTTCCATCAGGCCTTGGTGACTCTGTTAGGGGTTGTGGCCCCAAAGCGATGTGCTGTTCATCCTGACCCCTGTGGGGCCGCTCCACTGGGTCCCAGAGCGCCCCTCGAAGTCAACGCCCAGGAAATGGGTTTTGCTTTTACGCCTCATCTGTCCCTTTTTGAAAAAGCTCAAGATGGTTAGGTGTGAGACGCACACGACCTCACTAGCCTGGTTCGGAAAGGGGATTCCAGTGAACGGTGGATCTCCGTCCCCAGGGGTGCTGTGGGTCAGAACAGAGCTGCCCCTCAGGGTTTTCAAGGCTGGCATCTGGACCAACGCAGACAGCCACATCTTTCTGCCGTGGGTCAGCTAGTGGGTCCAAATCACTCAACTGCTTAGTCAGCAGGCGACTCTCTTACCCACTGTCCTGCCAGGGCGCAGAAACAATGAAGCACAAATGGCTCAGATGCCAGCTGGGAATTGCCAAGAGACCCCGGGCTAGAGAAGCTACCAGAAAGATCTTCCCCCGGAGCCAACACAGAGAGAGTCCCCCTGGAGAGCCTCCTCACACTCTTCCTCCGGGCTGTGGAGTCCACTGGGACCCAGGGCGACCCTGCAGGACAGAGCAGAACTGCCCCTGTGAGCTCACAAGACGATTCCCCTTTCCGTGGCTGAACGGCTCCTTTCTCCGGCAGAGCAGCCCGTGGGTTCCGGCAGCCGGCCACCAGGCTCCTTTCCTCAGTTAGTGTCCTGCAGGCAGGCCTGTGAGTGTCGGCGGTGAGAGGATGCAGTGTCCGTTCTTTACAGTCACCCACTGGACGTGTTTCTCCCCCGGCAGCAGCACGGTGACTAAGGCGCTTCCTTAACGGTCTTCATGACCCTCCCCCACCTCCCCAAACACACGACCCTTTCTAGAAAGATCCGCTTCAGAACATCGCACTAATGGGGAGCAGTGAGCGAGCAGGCCGCTGTGTCCGTAGGTGAGATGCATTTGACCAATGTAGGTCACAGAAGAGTGGAGACGGAGCGAGGGGTGCCAAGGTAGCTGGCCAGGGGGCATCAGCAATGAGGAGCACTCACCCGTTAGAGCTGGGATTTGGGTGCCAGGAAAACTAGGCTGAAAGACAATGGACCAAATCAGTTCAAGACTGGCTCGCTGACAGACCTCTCAATGTCAGGGCAGCCCTTACTGGGCCCCAGTGACACCTCCCCCCAGCTGCACAGCCCACTCCTCTGGGAGCTCCCCATGGGCCCGGGAAGACTGGCAGGGACACAAAGGCTGAGGGCGGCAGGGGAGACTCAGGAGGGGAGCCGGGGAGCTGGGTTTCAGCCTGCTGTGCTCCAGGGAGCCGGGGAGGGGAAAGAGGAGGGGTGTCCCTATAAAGCCCAGAAACCAAATGGTGGACCATGATGGAGAAAGGACTTTCAAACTGTGTGTCGTGGGGGCTGCCTTTGCAGTGTCCGCACTGGACAGGAAGGCAAGCATGTCTACACTGGCACTTGCTGCCTGAGGAGGGAGAGTTCAGGGGTCCGTTCCTGCCCCGGTGGTCAGGCATGCCTGTCCCCAGGTGACACAAAGGTTGTGTGCTTGTCTACTAACCAACCTGGGGAGAAGCCTGGCCAACCGCCTCCTTGAAGATCGCTGTTGATGTTGGGTGCTACTGAGTCAGCACAGCCCAATGGCTCCAGGGACAGCAGACCAAAACTCTCCCTGCTCGTGCGCCGACTGCACACTCATCACAGCCAAGGAACCCCTGGGAGTACTTGGAATCTGTCACACCTGGGGTTGTAAATGTATTAGGCTGAGTTCTTCAGAGAAGCAAAGTCAGTGCGCTTATATGTGGCTGGGTGGGTGTGTAGCTAGATAGGTAGGTAGGTAGGTAGGTAGATAGATAGATAGATAGATAGATAGATAGATAGATAGATAGATAGATAGATAGACAGATAAATGGCTCGCACAGTTGCAGACACGGGTAAGTCCCGTTCGGTTCAAGTCTGTGGGTCAGATGGTAAACTGAGGGGTTCTCCTGACTTGGGTTGAAATTTCAGGGGTTCAGGGACCAGGATGACCACAGGCTGGTAGATGTTGAATGAATTGAAGGCTATCAGTCTGATGATGGTGCATAGCATCGGCTGGCAACATAGCAGGAGGCCTGTGAACCAGATGCAGGATCCAGAGCCAATAGAGATGAAGCCTTCACACAGAGTCTCCTTTAAAAGGTGCAGGCCACACCCCTGAAAGGTCTTTATTCCAATTGCATCAAGAATGTGACCTCATCTGAAGGTGGGCGGCGGGGGTCCGTTCCACCACAGCTGCTGGCTGCTCGCAGAGTTGATTGTGTGAGGTTAGAGCTCATCAGGGAGTTGATTACATTGTGTTAGATCGCATCATGGAGAATTACGGGTAAACTACTGAGAACCCTGGCCCAGCCAAGTTGGTGTCTAACCTAACCATCACAGTTGCTAATCGACCGGGTGGCCCAATGCAGCGCTCACAGATTGCCAACACCATTATTACCCTTCTGCTGAGAAACGTCTTTCACTTGGATTCAAGGTTGCAGGCCAAGGGCACAGGGTCCAGAAACTGGTGGGGCTTCTGGCAAGGAGGCGGGAGACAGCAAGGCTGTCTGTCTGCTTTCCTTCCTCACCCGCCCTGGGTCTCTGCCCTGGTCTGGGTTCTAGGGATGTGCTTTCACTAAGAAAACACCTTTAAGAGTTAGCTTTGTACGTGGAGTGGGTACAGGGCCAGTGTTGGGCCACCTTGAGTCTATCTTCAGACTCGGAAGTGAGAAGTGGGGTACAGCAGAGAAAGACTTTCCCCAACACCATCTGCAGGAATCATGCCCACTCCGACAGCTGCAGGACCCCGGCTCCTCCCAGGCTCAGGATCCCTGGTGGAGACTCAGCGGGAGTCAGAAAGTTCAGGGTGAATGTGTACACTCTTACCTTCAAACTCCTAACTCGACGGGCAAGAAAATGTGGTTTCAGAGACTCTGGTCCCTTTTTACTTTAGTTTGCAAGGGAATTTAGTCTTTGCATTTGGATGATGCTCCAGAAATAAGACAATGAGCTATTGTCACTGTTAGGTGACGTGCAGTTGGTTCACGGCCATCTATGTGCAAGAAAACCAAGTGTTGCCTGAGCATGGACATCTCATCGCTGGTCTACTTGAGTTCACGGCTGTGGTGAGTGTGTGTTTTGAGAGCCTTCCAACTCAGGGCGCCTCTTCCAGCACGATTGTTGTTCTTGGGTGCTGTTGAGTGGGTTCTGACTCAGCGACCCGATGCCCAACAGAACAAAAACACTGCCCAGTCCTGCGCCATGCTCACGATTGTCCTTAAGTCTGAGCCCGTCGATGCAGCCACCGCGTCAGTCCATCTTGTTGAAGGCCTTCCTCTTTCTCGCTGGTCCTCTACTTTACCCAGCATGATGTCCTTCTCCTGGGACTGGGCTCTCCGGACACCAAGTCCACAGCCTCCCCATCCTTGCCTCTAGGGAGCAATCTGGCTGTACTTCTTCAAAGACAGATTTGTTTGTTCTTGGGCATTCCATAGTACTTTCTTTCTTTCTTTTTTTTTTTTAAATGAGGAATCTTCATTTTTGCACACCCTTGGAGAATCACAGTAAAATAGGCACTGCTCTTTCCTGACCTACATTAACCATGTGGTAAAATCCCAAACTTGCTGCTGCTGAGTCAAATTTTATTCATTGCCACCCTGTAGGAAAAGTAGATCTGCCCCCAGGTTTTCCAATGCCCGAAATCCCTATGGCAACAAGATTCCCGGCCACATCCTTCTCCCACAAGTGGCTGGTGAGTTTAAGCTGCTTAAATTAAAAAAAAATCATTTTACTGGGGGCTCATGAAGCTCTTATCACAATCCATCCATCCACCCATTGCGTCAAGCACATTTGTACATCTGTTGCCATCATGATTTTCTAAACATTTTCTTTCTACTTGAGCCCTTGGTATCAGCTCATGTTCCCCCTTCCCCCCTCCCTCCCTCACGCACCCGTGATGATTTATAATTTTTTTCCCAACTGCTTTCGATATTCTTCGCCAACACCATCATTCAAATGCATCCATTCTTCGGTCTTCTTTAGTCACCGTGGCCCTGCTGGTACATGACATACCAGCGGCATGGCTGCCAGCGTCACAGCGGCATGCACGCCACCACAGGGCGACAATGACAGCTGGGTGTTATAATTATTCATAGTTGACAACAATGAACAACACTAGTTGAAAATGCGGCGTCTTCGTGGACTTCCTAATTGGAAATGTGGGAAAGTTTTCCTGATCTCCCCTCTAACTCCCCTCCGGTCCTGCGGTAAACGCTGCGAGATGGCCGGGGAAGGACACCGCTTCCTAGCTGAGTCCCACAGGAGAGTGCGCCACCTCCCAAGCAACAGGGCCTAACCAACCAGGTGAATGAGATGTCCCAGGGATGGTCACCTACATGGATTATTGATGACAAGCTCCATGGCCGCCCGGGAGACCTGTAGACACATGACACATGGCTCAGACAGCTGAGATCCCCTAACTTTCCAAGGACGTATTGTCTTCATTGTGGGTTGTAGTAGGGAGGAGGGGAGAGGCCAATGCCACAAATCATCCCCATAGCTCAGGGACTCAACCCGACAAAGGACTCTTGTTCCCCTGCTTCCGTCCCGGGAGGAGCCCTGGTGAAGCCATGGTCACACACACACACACACCGAGCTGAGAGCCAAAGGGTGGTTGGTTCGAACCCACCGGCGGCTCCACGAGAGAAACATGGGACAGTCTGCCCATACGACTGCCACCGAGGGACCCTCCGGGCACTCCTACTCTGTCCTCTGTTGCTGCGAGTTCGAATCAACTCCATGACAATGGGTTTGGCTTTGAGATGGCTTTCTGCTAGCAGTGGCTCAGGGACCCAGCCCACTTCCATCTTGCAGCTCTGCCAGCCAGGAAGTCTTCGCTCACAGCCTCTGAATGAGAAAGCAAGAGCGGAGCTCACACTTAAAAAAAAAAAAAACTGCTTTGAGTTCACAGAAACCCGTCCCATCCACTAACGTTCCCACCGGCAGGAACAAGGTCACATGCCCCAGCGGATCCAAAGGAGACCGGGAAATGTCGTTTTCGTGGGTGCCCAAGCCGAGGCGATGATGGAGTGACTAGAAAGTGGTCTCTGGGTCCAGGTCCGCAGAGAACCTTATTGTCATGCCGTGGCAGGTCTCCTTCTCCCGGCGGACCTGCCAAGCTTCTCCAAATCAGCTAACTGTTGAAAGTGCTCACTGAGAAATCTGACTGCTTGGTGGATAAAACTGTTCCTCTCGCCAATTCTCTATCAGATGATTGCTTATTGCTAGGTCCGATCCAAAGCTCCAAGTGTCTGCCTCATGCCCGAGTAGAAATGAGTCACTCAAGGTTGCGCTTCAAGGAAGCACAAGCAAACCGGGGTGCAGCATCCTGTGGAAATGTCTGGGCGGTTCTGGAAATGGGAATCCGTGGGGCCGGCACCTGAACGAGCAAAACGTTCGTAGTCATGATTCACCCCATGAAAGCGGGAAATTGTGAAAAGCGAAAAAATTTAAAAAAGAAGGTTCTTGATATGTTCATAATTATTACAAAGGCCTAGACGTGCCCGCAATAAAAGCCTGTGCTGGTAAAAACACCGCCCGCGGCAGAGCCATTTGGGCCTTGGCCGGCGGTGCTGGTGACACACTCGTCATCCTGCCCGGAGAGCGGTGTGCGCTCTGTGTTGCGACACCGGCTGGTGTGTCCCAGCAGAGGACGAGCAGGAACCTGGGCCACGTGGCGTTTCAGAGAGCCCTGAGCATAAGACAGGTACATCAGCTCCTTTCTTTTCTTTTTTATTGAATAGACTCTTTTCACAGCATGTCCTGCGAGCCCCGAGGAGACCAGCGTCCCCTGCTCTACAGAAGCACTTGACGCCAAAGGGCAGCGCGTTTATAAGGAGCCGAATGGTACAGCCCTGAAACGCACAGCATGGAGCCAAAAGGTTGGCAATGCGAACCCACCAGTTGTGGCAGTCTGCTGCTGTGAACAGCGTTGTCTTCGGTGCCACTGAGTTGGTGCTGAGGCAAAGTAACCCCATGTACTGTAACAATCCATCTTGCCCACAGCTCTCTTCTTTTACGCTGCCCCTCTACTGTACCAAACGTGATGTCCTTCCCCCAGGACCGGTCTCCCCTGAAAGCATGCCCCAAGCACAACCTTGGAGCCCACCAGGACAGTTCTCTAGGAGCTGGAATGGAATGGATTCGACAGCAAGAGGTTAGGGCGCCCTTGGGAAGCCTAGAGTGACCATGGGATTGAAGTTCACTATTTTAGCTCCGGGCACAGCTGATGGGAGTAAATCAACAGCCAAGTGACGAAGCAGCAGCTTTGTGCATACCAAGCCAAAGAGTTTCTTTAACAAAAAAAAATATGGTTTTCTTTTTTACTGTACAACCAGGAATTTCAGGTATATACCTAGGGGAAGATGAGGGCTGGAGGTGTGACCCAGACATACCAGAATGGATAGATGTTAGTCCTGACCTCCGACCATGGAAGTTTAGTTCCGAAAAAGAAAGCCCCCTGCCATTGAGTCAATTCTAACTCACAGCGACCCGTGTTAGGACGGGCTCCCTAGAGAAGCGCAGCCAGTGATGCTGAGATTGGCTGACTGGATCCAAGGTCGGCAGCCCACTGGTGGATCCTGGGATCGACAGGCACCATAACAGGAAGTCAACGAACCAGATGTAGCAGTGGACGTGAGCTAGGCTCCACAGACTGCCCGTTTGTACTATGAGGAGGCCACACTCTGAAACCTCCTCAAACCAGATGAAGGCTGTGGCCAGAGGAAGGAGGGATGTCCTGATGAGCTGTGGGAAGACATCAAGAACTTCATACATGAAGAGAGCAGCTCATTAAAAATTCAGAAAAGACATGATATTATGAGAAGCTTTTTCATTCATGAATTACAATTTATATTATTGTGACTATTTAATAACCTGATATTTTTACAAACAATGCATAATCTAATGCAGGTATTCTAAATTTTGTATGTACTTCATAAATATTTGATTTTGATCATGACCAATAATTAGCTACTTAAATGCATATGGAAAGATATGGAGGGACTGATTCATATTTCAATATACTTATGTACAATTAGAATGGCTGTCGTGAGAAAAAAAAATACAGGAAAGAAAGAAAAGATCAAAGGGAATGCCAGAGAGACTCTGACACTGGCTCTTCCTCAGAGGGTAGACTAGACAAGTAAAAGAAACGGTGAAGTCAGAGAGCTGAACACAAAATTTCAAAGGGAAGCTTGAGAAGACAAAGTCAAGTATATAATGAAATGTGCAGTGACTTAGAGTTAGAAAAATAAAAAGGAAGACTATGCTCAGCATATCTTAAACTGAAAGAACTCGAGAAAAAATTCAAGCCTGGAGTTGCAATATTGAAAAATTCTGTAGGCAAAATAGTGAGTGATATTTGATGTTTCCATCAAAAGAAGGTGGGAAGAATACACAGAGTCATTGTACTCAAATGAAGTAGTTAACATTTCATCATTTCAAGAGGTAGCATATGATCAGGAATCAATGATACTGAAGGAAGATGTCAAAGCTTCACTGAAACCATTAACCAAAAACCTACCCCCAAAACCAAACTCACTGACATGAAGTCAATGACGCTGACTCATGGCAACCCTATAGAACAGGGTAGAACTGCACTCATGAATTTCTGAGACTGTCACTCCTTACTGGAAGAGAAAGCCCTGTCTTTCTCGGGAAGAGTGACATGCCAGCCTAAATTGTAACCCCTATGCCACCAGGGCTCCTGCCAAAAACAAGCCTCCAGGAACTGGTAGAACACCAATTGAAATGTTTCACCAAGCTGATGAAGCACTGGAAGCACTCACTGGTGAAGGCAAAAAAAAAAAAAAAATGGGACGGCAGCTACCTGACCAACTGCCTGGGAAGAGATCTATATTTGTACCTATCCCAAAGAAAGTGACCAGTCAATACACAAATTATAGAACAATATCACTAATCTCACATGTAAGTAAAACATTGCTGAAATTCATCCAACAATGACTGCAGCAGTGCATTGACGGGGAGCTGCAAGAAATGCAGGTCAGATTCAGAAGAGGACGTGGCACAGGGATATTGTTGATGTCAGATAAATCTAGGCTGAACGCAGAGGATCCCCGGAATATGTTTACTTGTGCTTTATTGATTAAGCAAAGGCATTCGATTGTGTGGATCATAACAAACTATGGATAGTCTTGAGAAGAATGGGAACTTCAGAACACTTCATTGTGCTTGTGTGGAATCTGTGCGTGGATCAAGAAGCAGCTGTGTGGACAGAACAAGGAAATCCCACTTGGTTTAAAATCAGGAAAAGTGTGAAGGCTGGATCCTTTCTCCATACGGATTTCATCTGGATGCTGAGCAAATAATTAGAGAAATTGGATTGTATGAAGAAGAATGTGGCATCAGGATTTGAGGACGGAGCAGCCAATGCACAGAGAGGACTATAGGACTGGTCCTACCACAAGACATGACGTTCCCTCACTGGCCCATCACGCTACGGGGACAGCACTGGAGTAACTGCGCGGAAAGTGTGCACAGTCTGCCCCACGCACAGCGGGGTGAAAGGCGAAGGGAATGCAACAGGGCGGCAAAGGGAGCAAAGTAACCAAGTCCACGAGGAATCCTGAAAATAGACTTCTGACTTGGGGGACAGGGCTTGGCACCTCGTCAGACCCCATTGGAAAACACTCATAGGGGTCAGCAGACAGACCTGGAACTATTTATCATTTTGTTTGTTTGTTTTTGTTTTCACCCTATGTCTAACTATATAAGAGAGGCAGGACAAACAATCTCAAGGAGAAAACAATGGGACCAGTGGTCCTGGTGGGGACATAGGAGAATAGAGGGTGGGGAGGGGGGATGGGGAGCCAACAATCTCAGGGATAGGGGAACAACAAGAGATCTAGGTGTTTGATCGAGTGCAATGTATTCGAGAGGAATTACTGAGAGCTGGATGGGGGGTGAGCTTGATAGTGGAACAGGAGGAAGGTGAAAGGAAATAGAGGAAAGAAGTAGGAAGCAAACACAATTTATAGTTATAGCTATAGGCATGTATATATGTCAATATATTAATTTAAAATATAAGGGATAGAGGCCAATGTACATATGTTAAGTATTGAAATAGCAGATGGACTTTGGGCTCAAAGACTCAAGACCTCCCTAAACACAAGAACACTTTGTTCCAATAATCTGGCACTCTTTGATACTCACCTTCCTGACATGATCACTGAAGACAAAATGAGTGTATAAGCAAATGTCTTGAAGAAAGCAGATGGTGCCCAGCTATCAAAAGATATAGTGTCTGGGGTCTTAAAGGCTTAAAGTTAAGCAAGCAGCCATCTAACAGGGAAATAAATAAGTCCACATGGAAAAAGCACAACAGCTTGTATGATCATGAGGTGTCAAGGGGATCAGGTATGAGGTGCTAAAAGATCCAAAACAAACAATTATATCAGTGTGAAAGAGGGGAGTTGGAATGGAGACCCAAAGCCCATCTGTAGACAATTGGACATCCCCCCACAGAAGGGTTACAAGGAAGGGATGATTCAACCAGGGTGCAGTATAGCACAGATGAAACACACATCATTCCTCTAGTTCCTAAATGCTCCACAAGATTCCTCCCCCTACCATGACCCTACAAATCCAGCTAGACCAGAGTACACACATTGGTACAGATAAGAGCTCTCAACACTTCAGGACAGATAAAACCCTCAGGAACAGTAGTGGGAGTAATGATATCATGAGGGAAGGGGGCTGGGAGGTTCCCAACAAGCCCCAAAGCTCTTGATTGTGGTTTCAATATGACTGAAAATTGACGCATAAGCAATCTTTTAAAGAAGCTGAAAGATGAAGCATGATGCATTGGACTTGCTGGGAAATAAACGAACAGTTTTATCTTTACAATTCTTCACCAAATACCTTGGATGCTGTGTTTCCCAAGAGACACTTCTAACAATAAAGGAGCGGAATTTTTCTGTTGTAAAAATAGAGCTACTGCCACATTTTGCAATTCCTCCGCAGTGTTCCCAGGCCCACTGTTGTGGGCTGCTGCTGGGCCAGCCCTAACTCACAGGGGCCCGTGCACAATGGCGCGAAATGCTACCTGCTGCTGAGTCTTCTCTATGAGAGGTCGCAACCATCCTGCTGTAACCCAGAGATTTCCTGAGCTGACTGTGAGCCTTACGTAGTCTGTTGTCAACTTGAGGCCTAAGAGTGAAGGGGTGGAGTTTAACCTGTCAATCAGCTTGCAGCTTGATGACCTCATTTGTAGGCGCTAAGGAGATAAATAGCTCACTGGAGGCAGGACACACACTCACTCCCTGCGACACATTATGGACAACAAGCCTGATAGAGCTGGAGGAGCCACGTGCAGACCCCTGCCAGCACTGAGATGCTTGTACCGCCACTGGATCCACATGACTGTCCATCCGCTGACTTGTGATCTTCCTGCATTTGGTGTGATTGCATGTGTTGTGTGAGTCTGAAGAGGACTTTATAGACTAGTATCAAACATATGGGCTAATATCAGACTTATGGACTTGATCTGGACTGGGCTGGGATGCCTTCTTAACATTCAATTGCTCTTATATACAAAGTTCTTTCCTACACACATGAGTCTCCCTGGATTTGTTTCTCCAGTCTACCCGGACTAGCACACTGACTGTCAGAAGTGGATTGCCAGACTTTTCTTCCTAATCTATCTCAGTCTGAAAGCTCTCTTAGAAACTGTTAAGCATCACAGAAAAAACTCAAATTCAGCATTTCTGTGTTTGGGTTTTTTATTGGTTGTGGGGCGGGGGGTTGTATGATTTTTCTTTGTATGAAATCCAGGACAGGTGAATTTATAGAGACAATAATTACAATATTAGATTTTTAGTATTATGGAAGGAGAGGTTGGGGAGAAATGGGGAGGTATAACAAAGAGAACAAAAATTAAGAAAATGGGGGAGGAAATGGGGAGCTACTAATAGCGATTACGAGAACTAAACTGTTCTAAAATTGATCATGGTGATGCTTGCAGACATTTTTAGCATGATTGAACTATTGACTGTGTGAATTTTAGGCCAATACAGCTGTTATTAAAAGTTTAATGAGTAAATAAAAAGTTAGAACTCCACTGGTACAGATAGGAACCGGAAACACAGGGAATCCAGGACAGAGGATCCCTTCAGGACCAGTGCTGAGAATGGTGATACCAGGAGGGTGGAGGGTGGAGGGTGGAGGGTGGAGGGTGGAGGGAAGGTAGGGTAGGAAGGCCGAATCAATTACAAGGATCTACATGACACCTCCTCCCTGGGGGCTGGACATCAGAAAAGTGGGTGATGGGAGACATCAGACAATGTAAGACATGACAAAATAATAATTTATAAATTATCAAGTGTTCATGAGGGAGGAGGAAGCCGGGAGGGAGGAGGAAATAATGAGGAGCTGATGCCAAGGGCTTAAGTGGAGAGCAAATGTTTTGAGAATGATGAGGACAACGAATGTACAAATGTGCTTGACACAATGGATGGATGTCTGGATTGTGATAAGAGTTGTCTGAGCCCCCCCATAAAATGATTTTTAAAAAGGTGAAACTCACTGCCATCAACTAGATCCCAACGCATAACCACCTTCTAGAACAGAGTCGAATTGCCCCTGTGGGTCTCCGAGACTGTAAATCTTCACTGCGGAGCTTGTGGTCAAACTAACCCACAAACTTCCACTGGCAGACAGGTGGGGGCAGCATGGGCTCAGGGTTGAACCCAAGTCTGCTTCATGGAAGGTAAGCAATTCTATCACACCTCTCAAAGACCATTCAAACCGCCCACACGTCCTCTGTGCTCTCCTGCCCCGGGTCCTCCCCGTGCTGAACAGGCGGCCTCCCTCCGCTGCCTCGGGCATCTTCTCTGTCGGAAGAAGTGCTCGCAACTCCGTTTACAAATCCCAGCGACATTTCTTAGAGGAAGCAGCAGGAGGCAGGCTGGTCTCACTTGTGTGGCTTTGGGGCTGAACTATCTAGGCCAGCCCTTTGGGGCAGGACCCGAGGGGCGTCGGCCTGTCCCACCGGCATCCTATAGCCGGCCTGGCTGTGTCCTCAAGGTGGGCCACTTGGCGGCCTCCCGAATGCAGGCCCTTGAGCAGAGACTGATTGGATTTGAAAGAGACAACCGCTGCTGGCCAGGTGTCTTCTGAATGGCTAAGTCCAGTTCATTGAGCTTAGTTGAAAAACAAGTTAAATGGAGTAGAAGGGGGAAAAACCTCTTTAAGGGAGAGAACAACGCGGGCTGTGTTGGTGCAGGGACAACTGTTTTCACCCCAGAGAGGATCACAACGCTCTTAAAGGAGGCGTCCAAGAAACAGACGAATGGGCCCAATTCAAGTTGCTGTAAAGAATGAGCGGTCTGTCCGTGGCAAGTGGGAAGTCGGGGCCAAGGGGAGCTGAAAGTGAGCAAGGCTGAATGGCTGGAAGAGGCCAGCCCACTGAAGGGGAACAAAGGGGGGGCACCGCGGTGGGAGGGCAGAGCAGAGATGGGTGGCAATGAGAGGGCTGCAGCCCGCCTGCCCTTGTAGGTCAAGTGCCAAGGCCTGCTGAGCTCTCCCCACTCCAGGGCCTCCGGGCTCCGTGAGGGCGGCAAGAGAGCTGTGGAAGCCGGTGTCTCCGACATTCAGGAAGAACCCCAGTGGGGCGAGTGGGGGACTTAGAAGCCGGGAAATGACGCTCTGAAATAATGCAGGGCTGAACAAACGGCTCTCACGCCCGACCCCTTCTGTTCGCCTGAGAAGTTTGCAACCTGGGCAGGAGGGCAGACGCTGCTAGAAGCACCTCCAGCAGACCTGATCGATTCATTACTTTGGGACCTTTGTCGAAATTGTTGTGACCCTTCCGCACTCAGTTACCCCCACAGGGGGTGACACCCCACAGTGTCAGAAGCTTGGTCATCAAGCAAAAGTAGACATGTCAGAGACCAGAGTTACCGTACATCACTCAATGCTACCATCTACCACCCTCAAAGGAAGGAAAGGGGGCAGGGGGGGTCCCTTCTGGCACAACAAAAATTATTTAATAAGATGCTTTTCAGAACATAATGACTTCAACAATCTTACTTCGCTTATTAGGAAACTCGGGTCTCGCTCCTTAATCAAGCGTGCCTTGAATGGAGTCAGGATATAAGGTGCTCAATCACTGCCTGACTAGTTGGGGGTTCAAGTCCACCCAGGGGGGCCTCAGAAGAAAGGCCTGGCTCTCTCCTTCTTACAGGTCAGCCATTCAAACCCCTGGGGGCTCAGTTTGACTCTGACACCCAGGGGGCACCAAGAGGGAAGCAGCTCAAGGGCAGCAGGGGTGTTTTCTATGTTCCCGCCTTCCCGCCTTTTGTCAATGCAAGAACTGAATTCCAGGAGAGAGACCTTCATGCCCTATTTCACTGGTTTTTATTACATAGAACGCTGAGTGTTTCTGTTGGATATCTGATTCTAAAAGATTAAAAAAAAATAAAAACAAACCTGAAACGCACTACCATCAAGACGATGCTGACTCAGAGCAAACCAATAGGACAGGGTAGGACTGGCCCTCTGGGTTTCTGGAACCAGAACCCTTTATGGGAGCAGAGAACATCATCTTTCGCCCATGGAGCGGCTGGTGTGTTTGAACTGCTGACCTTGCAGTTAGCAGCCCCACAAGAACCCACTATCCCAGCCGGGTTCCCTTTCCAGAAACATTTGGGTTTGTTTTTTTTTTTAACTCAGTCCTTTCATAGCATGTCCTTCCAGACCCTTTCTTTGTTTATGCAAGCGGCATGGATGTGTACCTCTTTTCCTCTCTAAGCTTCCAGGTCTCTGCTCCTAGAAAGATTTCAGCCTAGGACACCCTAGGGGGCAGTCTATGCTGTCCTATCGGGTGGCCAGGAGTCGGCATCGGTGGTGATGGTGCCCAATAACAGGTGTACAAGTGAAATTACCATGTAAACCCCTCCTTCTCTCGAGCTCTCTGAGCCATGACCTAAGCCGGAGGGCTTTCCCTCGGCAAGTGCCGGATCAAAGCCACATTTTCCCTCCTTTCAACCCCGAGAGTCAGCCCTTCATGGCGAGAGAACCTTAGATCCCAAGCTGGGCTGAACCTCAAAGCTCAGCCAGCCACTGGAGAGACATGCAGGTGATCTCGAGGCACCGTGGAGATGCAGGGTCTACACTGTCTCCCTGGGGTGCCCGTGAGCCCGAGGGGCTGGCTTCGAACCAAGCGCTCGCCGATCTGCGAGGGAAACTCAAAAGGGAAGTTCGTACAGTAATTCCATTTAAAATTGGAAGGACGAAGGGCTCTGGGGGTACAAAGATGTTCCAAGACCCAAGAAGCCTTTCGTGTCCCAATCCCTCAAACTCTTAAGAACTTGATTACTTAAACGAGAGCCCCAGTTCCATCTGCCCAATGGTTTGGGAATTGCCTTGTCAGACCTACTATATGAATGGGATTGGACACTCCACCACCCCCATTCCCACCCCCTCAAGTATATACATGTTGAAGTACCACCCCTTAGTGAAAGATGAGGCTTCCTACTCCCCTAAAGAGTTGCTGCTCTGTCCTATAGGGTCGCAGTGAGTCAGCATCGATGTGATGGCAGTGAGTGAGCGAGAGGGAGTCTCACACATTGAGAGACAAATGACTTTAAAGTGTCCCAGCTAGTGGCATTCTTACAGAAGTCCTAGGAAGCTAAGCCACCTTCAGAACCAGACTCTGGGGAATTGAAAACAGCACTTTAGAAAACCCCTTTGTGTTAGGCCAGGTTGACCAGAGAAACAAATCCAGAGACACTTATATATGTATGAGAGAGTGCTTTCTATCAAGAAGTAATTATATACAAGAAAACATCCCAGCCAAGTCCAACTCAAATCCTTAAGTTCAATACTAGTCCATCAGTCCCTCTTCAGACTCACGCAGCCACAAGCACGATGCAGAGTGCAGGAAGATCACAGGCCGCTGGGTACAGAGTCACGTGGATCCACTGGCGGCGGGCGCATCACAGGGGCTCTGGCAGCAGCCAGGATCAGCCAGCGGGAAGGTGAAGATGGAGGAGGAGGCATCATCCGCCTGTGGCCTGATTGACAGGTTGAATCCCACCCCTACACTTTTCTATATCTTCAAGTCAACAGGAAATGATGTCCCTCCCACCCCCTCCAAAGGGAAGAGCTGCTGTCCCGGAGGAAGCCCCTGCCGCGGGGCTGGCTCTAGCCCACCCTGAGTTCTACCCATCCCACTCAACCTCAGCCCTTCAGGACAGTCCAGAGTCCAGGTCTTCGTTCCAAAGGCTCGTTATAAGAAAGACAGCTCTTTGGAAATCAGAATGGACTCTCTTGCACCACTGTTTGATGACCATGCTGGACCACCTGTCAGTCTGGGTGCTAGGACAGCTCCACTTCACCGAACCCATTCTGATTGCTGTGGGTTGCCATGACCTTGGCCCTGACCCTAGGGGACCCCACAGAGAGTCATCCTCATGACCATGGGTCTTTGACTGCTGATCCCAGCCTAGTGAGGGTGAGTCAGTGAGCTTGCGTGTCTGCTGTGTGCTCAGTCCTCTGCCCGGTGCTGCAGAAGGAGACCTACATGAGGGGTTGGTCTGGTCCTCAGAGAGTTTGCAATGACTTGTAAGGAGAGGGTCAGCTGTTCGGGACTCTCTTCTTAGGAAAACAAATCCTCTGGAAGCAAAGTCAAGGTCCCAAGGTGCCTGCTGCCCCCGCAACTGGCAGAGTTCTAATGGCACCAGGAATACTTGCATGTATGGAGACACAAGGGCACATCTGTGTGGGTGTGAGCAGGTGTGTGTGCACCTCTGCAGGTGCACACATGTGGACAGAGAAGGTCAGAACCTGGAAGCATCCCCGAACAGTGGGAAGTGATGCTGATTGGTGGACTTCAGTAACTCATTCACCTTTCACTGTAGTTCCATGAACATGCTCTTTACGCACACCCCTCTGGCTCTCTACCTGCCCCAATCTTCTTCTGAACTGCAAGGCAGAGGAAGCCCCCTCATGGGTAACTGCCATTCTAAGTCAGGAACTGGGGCGGGGACTGGGGGGTCGTGGGGGAGGGCCTCAGCCTAGCCAGGGTCCAGGTGAGAGAAGCCCCGACAGAGAGGTCCCAGCCTGGGTTTGTCCAAGCTGTCCCCAGGGCTCTGCTCAGCGCTGATGGAATAAATGCATGAGTGAGCGAATGAATGAATGACCTCAGAAGAGGGCTGAATGCATCGTACTCCACTGCTGCAGGAGCGGCGCAGGATGTGGGCCTGTGAGCCATCCAGTGCTGGGATTGAACACCTGCCCCAACTCCTGACTCATCCATCCTGTGTGGTCTCATCCTCCCAAACATCCGGACCAGGAGAAGTGGGGAGCCCACTCCCTTCAACTGTAAGGGCTCCCTGAGGTTAACACACATAGAACCTGAAGACAACCCTGGTACGAACACCTTATTCCTCAGAGCAAGGGCCTGGGGAAGGACAGGGGGACAAAGCCACTTGGCTGCCGGCTTGGGGAGGGCGTGTGCCCACAACATCAGAAAGCCAGGTTTTGGAAGTGAGGCTCCCTGCACCAGAGAATGCTGAGAAAGGGACCCTTCCCTTTGGGAAGAGTAGAGGGTCTCTGTGGATGGCTCTTCTGGGGCGGATGGACAGCTCCTCCCCAGTGCACGCCAGGGCACCCACAGAAGGTGAGGCTCTTCCACCACCTGGTGGACAAGCAAGGCTGGCAGCTCAGGTGAGCTGGGTCCGGCTGCCACATGCCCTGTGATGCTCTGTTTCTCCCCTGCTCTCTCGCCTCTGAGCTGTCACTGCTGTGCACAGTGATTCCCCCACAACCGGAAGTGCCAGGAAACGCTTGGCTGTCTATCAGCCTGGAGAGGCTTGAAAAAAAAGGGAATTTCAGAACACTTCATTGTGAGCACGCAGAACGTGTACATGGATCAAGAAGCAGCTGTGCGAACTGAGCCGGGCATGCTGCATGGTTTACAGTCAGCAAAGGGGTGTGTCCTCCCACCATATGTATACCATATATACTCGAGTATAAGCCAACCTGAATATCAGCCGAGGCACCTAATTTTACCACAAAAACGGCATTAAAAATGTGCTAAGAAAAACCCTGCTTATACACGAGTAAGTCTAGGTAGACTAGAGAAACAAATTCATAGACACTCATAGATATACGAGAAAGAGGTTTATATACAAGAGCAATTGAAAGCTGAGAAAACATCCCAGCCCAGTCCAGATCAAGTCCATAAGCCTATATTAGCCCATATGTCCAATACCAGTCTATAAATTCCTTTTCAGACTCACGCAATACATGCAATGATGCCAAATGCAGGAAGTTCACAGGCAAGTGGGTGGAAAGTCTTGTGGATCCAGTGGCATTGTAAGCATTTCAGCGCTGGCAGGGGTCTCCACGTGGCTCCTCCAGCTCCCAGGGCTCTGGTTGCGTCAGGGTAGCTTCATGTGGCTTCTCCATGTGTCTTGTCAGTAGAGCATCATCTCAGGGAGTGAGTAGAGAGAGTCTTTCCAGTCTTCCAAGGAGGAAATTCAGAAGTTCCCAGAATTCTCAGAAGGCCATGCCCACAGAGGCCTCATTGGCTGTGACCCGACTGACAGACTAGACTCCGCCCCTTCACTCCTAATCCTCTTAAGTTCCAAATTGACACCAGATGATGTAACTACCACGCCATACTTATTCAATACGTATCCTTAGCAAATCACCTGAGAAGCTGGACAGTGAGAAGAAGAATTCAGCATCCGGATTAGAGGAAGTTGAACAACCTTCAATATGAGATGACACAACTTTGCTTGCTGAAAGTGAGAAATACGTCAAGCACTTGCTGATAGAGACCAAGGATTGTACAGATGACAACTCAATGAAAGCAGACCCAAATCCTCACACCTGGACTAACAGGTACCATCATGATCAATGGAGGCAAGGTTGAAGTTGTCAAGGATTTCCTCTTGCTTCGATTCACGATCAGTGTTCCTGGAAGCAGCAATCAAGAGATCCAAGGACGTGTTGCATTGGGGAAATTCACTACACGACACTTCTTTAAAGTGCTGAAAAACAAAGAGTTTACTCTGAAGACTCAGGTGGTCCTGACCCAAGCCATGGTATTTTTAACGCCTCGCATACATGTGAAAGTTGGAAATTGAATAAGGAAGACGAAAGAAAAATCTACGCATTTGAATGATGGGGCTGGCAAAGAACATTGAAAGTGCCATGGACTGACAGAAGAACAGACCCATCTGTCTTGGGAAGAAATGTGTCCAGCGTGCTCCTTACAGGCAAGGATGGTGAGACTTCATTTCTAGCACTTTAGACATGCTGTCGGCAGAGACCACTCTCTGGAGAAGGACGGCATGCTGCACGAAGCAGAGAGGCAGTGAAAACAGGGAAGACCTTCGACCAGTGTCTAGAGCAAGGTTTAAATGCAACACACAAAAATAAGATGCAAACATAAAAAAATAAAAACTAATAAGATGTAAAGGGAGGAGGGGAACCAAATGAGGAGCGGATACCCAGGGCTCAAGTAGAAGCAAATGTTTAGAAAATGATGATGGCAGCATATGTACAAATATGCTTGACACAACCGATGTGTGGAATGTTATAAGAGTATCATTTTTAATAATAATAAGATTTAAATATAAACAAAATGCAAAGCATAACAACAAGATTGAAATGTAAACAAAATAGGAAAGGTTAAAAACAAGACTGTAGCCGAGACAGGACTGATGTGGCAAACAGGACAGACTTGGGTGAGATACATACATTTCACAGTAAGCGCTCCACTGCGCGCCCCCCCCCCCCCCTGAGTGCGTGGGGGGGGGGCTCCTGCTTGCTGCTGGTAAGCACTCTCAATTCTTCATTTGTGATGTGTGAAGGTTTTCTATTACGGACTATTTCACATCTGTTTGACATGTATTGGGCCGTGTGAAGGTCAGGGGGCAAATGTAGCACCACTGAAAGAGCGTCCTGTTTCGGACCTGCAACTGTCCCTCTGGAGACGCTCAGAGCAACATGGTTAACACAGTGGCTCCACACGGACTCAAGCACGGTGTAGACGGCCCCGTGTAGACGGCCCAGGACCAGCTGGGGTCCCGTGCGGTTGCGCCCAGGGTGGCGAGGAGTAGAACAGACGCCATGGTATCTAACAACAACAACAACACTGATCTGATCTCTTGCCCCAAACACCACCCACCGGTTTGGAAGCTGGGCGTGGGAGCCCAACTGTAGGCTCCATCCTAGTCCCGGGGGGACACTTCCTTCCCAGAGAAGAGACAGGAGACCTGGGCCTCCCTGCTAACCTCGCCGGCCTCCCATTCGGGACCTAAACCGTATCCCAGTGGTGTCCAATGTGATCATTCCCACCACCCCGTGGGGTCTGGCTTAGTCTCTTGGAGAGGATAACAGGGCCTTCAGAGACTTTGTCCCTGTATCTTGGGGACCTGGAAAGGAGTTCATTTGATCCCCTGGGGATTTGGGTCCTGGATTTGGTGAGCCCCTGCCCTTCTAGGGGTTCTGCTGTAAAGCTGATGGAGGCCACGCCAGGCCCTGGAGGAGGTTTGGGGTCTCTCTGCTGCAGCTCCCACCTCCTCCTGGTATGGCCTTCTCACAGGGAGGCTGAGGGCCACCCGGGAGCACCCTTCCACTGGGAACCCAGGGGGACTGGCAGCAAAGGAACCCTACCTGCTGCTCTGGCAACCCCTCTGCCTGCAGTCACCCCCACCCCAGGAGAGGCTCCCCCAGGGTAGAAGCAGTGCCAGCCCCCCACAGGGAGAGAGGGGATGTGGGCCCAGGACCAGCCTCCCTCCTGGCCCTGCCGCCTGCCCTTAGCACCCAGGGGCGCTGTGTCCTCTGGCCCTGCTCCTGCTCTGTCTGCCGTGAGCGGGCTGGTCTCCAGTGTGTACACGTGTACCTCATAACAGGTGGGTCAGATGGGTCAAGACTGTCTGCCTTCTCTACTCTCAGGTAGGACAGCGTCCTGCCCCTCGGCAGTCTCCACCACCCCAAAGGGTTAGGAAAGGCCAAGGACCTGCTCAGCAACGCCTAGCCTTCCAGCCCTTTCTCTTGCTGTAAACTTCGCAATTGAATATGGAAACGAATGATCAGCTCCTGCTGTCCTGGCTGTCCTCAGAGGCGCCCTGGTGGCTCGGTGGTCACGAGTTGGTGCGCTAATCTCAAGGTCGGGAATTCAAAGTCACCAGCCCGCTCCAGGGGAGAAAGTAGATCACCAGGCCTTTCTTCCTAGACTGCCCTATAGGACAGTATAGAACTGCCCCCATTGGTGTTCGAGACTGAACAGTAGAAAGTTGTCGAGGATTTTCGTGTTGCTGAGATCCACAGTCACTGCTCACGGAAGCAGCCATGAAGAGATCCAAAGATGCACTGCACTGGGTCTGTCTGCTGCCCAAGACTCCTTTAGCTGGCTGAACAGCAAGGAGGTGACTTGGAGAATGGAGGTATTTTCCATCGCCTCAGATGTATGTGAAAGTTGGACACTGGCTAAAGATGACCGAGGGATCGATGCACTTGAACTATGGTGTTGGTGAAGCCCTATTGAAAGTACCATGACTGCCGGAAACAGATCTGCCTCGGGCAAGGGGCAGTCAGAGTGCTCCTTGGCGGCGAGGATGGCAACACTTGGTCTTCCATTCTTTGGACATGTGAGGAGAGACCAGGCCCTGGGGAAGGAAGGACATCATGCTCGGTAAGGTAGAGGTGAAGAAAAGCCCCCACGAGACGCTTAACACAGTGACTGCACAACGGGCTCCAGCCTGGAAACATTGGGAGGATGTTCTGTTGTGCATAAGGTCGCTATGGAACCCATTCGATGGCCCCTAACCACAACAGAGGGTCACTTGGCATTGGCATTCACTGGTGGGCAGTGAGCTTCACCTTCCCACCCCTCATCTCCCCCAGGACAAAGAACCAGTCACTCCCACGACCCTTGCTTCTTCTCAGGGAGTCTGGGTGGGCTGGGGGCAGGGGAGACCAGAACCATGCTTCCCACTGGCCACATGGTTGGGCAAGGCCATGTTGCTGAGGATCAGCCAATGGAATGTGAGTGGGAGGAGCCTCTTGCACACCTGGCCCCACCCACAGGCCTTTTCTGAGCTACTTCCCATCAATCAGCTCAGAGATAGGCTGGAAGATCCCACGGTCCCTGGATAACTGTGGAGTCCCCACTTTGAACTTGACATCTGACCAAGTCCCTGAGAGGTTAAGGTTTCTCAGTTATAACTACTTACTTCACTGCAGGTCATTTCGTGTGTGACTGACAAATAGAAATGCCTGTTAGTATTTTCCTTTTCCTGTCACTATTATCTTCTGTCAAGTGGAAAGCCCATGCACAACAGAACAGAACGATTGTGAATTTCAGGTGTAGATCACCAGGCCTTTCTTCCTAGTCTTCCTTAGCCTAGAAAGTCCACTGAAACCCTGCCACCATCACAGCAATCTGTTATTTTTCAGATATTTGAAATGAACTTGTATGTCACTAACGACTCCAAGTCCATGGCAGTCTTACTTTCCCCCCTTTTTTAGTCACTCAGACCAATGTTTCGGTCTGAGGGGTAAGAAATCTGGAGGATTTTTTCCACTCTGTGAGCCTTCACGCTTGCTTTTTTTCCCCTTTTCTTTTGGTTTTTAAAGAAGCACACTGTAGAGAAAAAAGAAGAGGGGGAAGCAACAGCAGCACACTGTATAAGGTTACACACCGTCCTAACAAATGAAATCAGAAACAATATCCCTTCAACCCCCATAAATGTGATTCTCTTTCTCTCCAGGCCCCCTTCAATATCCTACCCCTTCGTCTCCCTGATCCTGCCCCTGGCCCTGGCCTCCTCATAATTGCCAAAGTCTTATCTTTTGTGTAAAAACCATGTTTCTTTTTCTTTGTTTTTTTTCTCCCTATTTAATAATGGTGTTATAATTATTTATCTTTGTAAGATTGGCTAAGTTTGCTAAGCATTATGTTCTCTAGTTTGGTCCACCTCGAGATGTTTAAGAGATTGTTAATAAAAGAGAATTGTCATTGTTTTTTAATTGATGCATAATATTCCATTGTATGTATGCACAGAGTTTATTGATCCAATCCTCTATAATCAGAGCTTTTGGTTGTTTCCATGTTTTTTGGCACGATGGAAACGGCTGTTGCAGTCTTTATTTCTTACGCATACTCAGTAGAGAGATTGCTGGACCATAAGGGACTAGTATCTGCATCTGTCTAAGGAAGTGGCACAGCGATTTCCACAGTGCTGTACAACTGGGCCGTCTCCCCGTGATGGAAAAGCGTTCCCATCTCTCTGCATCCTCTCCACATTTCTTATTTTCTGCTTTCCTGGATTTTGCTAGCAGTTTTTGTGTGAAGTGGTATCTCGTTGTTTTCATTTGTCATTCTCTTTTTGCTGATGAATGCAAACATTTCTTCGTCGGGTTGTTGGCTGCCTGCAAGTTGTCTTTGATTGTGCTTTCATGTCTTATGTCCATTTTTTGAATGGGGTTATTAGTATTTTTCTTAAGATGTTGTAGTTGTCTATAGATTTTGGAGGCGAACCCTTTTTCTAATGTACTGTTACTAAATATATTTTCCCCAATCTCTGGGCTCTCCTTTAACTCTTTTGATGAAGTCTTCTGATGTGCAGAAATGTCATACTTTTGTTTGTTTTGCTTCATACTTTTGTTTTAAAGCAGATTTGGGTCCTTTACTTTGTCTTCTGTAGAGTGGATAGTTTTCATTATGTGCAGTTTATGCCTTGTATTAGGATCCTCGAGTTTGTCCCTCTTTTTCATTGACGGTCTTTATGGTTGTGTGGCTGACACATAGCTCTTTGATTCATCTTGAGTTTGTTTTTGTACACGGTGTGTGGCGTGTGGGTCCTGCTTCTTTCTTCGCAGGTGACTGTCCAGTTTTCCAAACACCACTTATTGAAAAGGCTACCTCTTCCCCACATACTGTGTTGTAGTCCTTATTCCAATATCAGGTGTCTATAGGTACTTGGTTTTTTCTGGGTTCTCAATTCTAATCCATTGGTCTCCATATCTTCCGCTGCACCAATACAGGCCATATAGCAGGCTTTAAAGTCTTAGAATAAAAGCTCTCCAACTTTCCTTTTATTTTTTAGTAGTGTTTTGTTCATCCTGTGTTTCTTTTCGTTCCATATTCAGCTGGCGATTGGTGTTCCTATTTCTTTAAAGAACTGTGGTGGGAGTTGAACCGGAATTGCATTTTTCTTGTAAAGTATTTTTTGATAATGTTGACATTATCACAATGTTTAATCTGTCTATCCAAAACCACCGTAGCTTGTTCCGTTTGCATAACGTTCTTTGTTTTCATGTGGAAATATTTTGTTTTCCTGCTATAAGTCTCTTGTTTCTCTGATAAGATTTATTCCTAAATATTTTATCTTTTGTGTCGATGGCATTGTTCTTTTAATGTCTTTGTTGGGGGTATCATCCGCTGTAGTATACAAGGATCCAACTGATTTCTGTATGCTGATCTTATCGCCTTCTATACTGCCAAATTTTCCAACTGGCTCCTGCAATTTTTTGAGTCTTTGAGGTGTTCTATATAGAGAATTATATCACCTGTGGATAAAGAGAGTTTTATTTCTTCCATGCCTACATGGATACCTTTAGCCCTTTGATGTCTTACAGCTCTAGCTAAAGTTCCCAGGGCTGTATTAAATAAAAGTGGTGATAAAGGGCCACCCTGCCGAGTTCCCATCAGCAATAGTCTTCATCAGAGAAGATGAAAAGTCTACCATTGAACTGCTCCTGCCGTCCCCCAGGCCACAGAGACCATTCACATTCTCCTGCACGGGACTCACGGGGGTCCTCTCGGCTACACCTCTCCTTGATCCCATTGTCCACAGTGGCGGCTTCTATTAGCTCCCATGTGTGGGCCATTCTCAATAAGCCCCCTCCAGGGACTCACCTCTAACAGCCTGGCCCACATTCTTTGCGGCTGCCTCAAAGGCCTCTCAACATCAGCACATTTCAAACTAAACCTGGATGGTCACCCCACTTTTCTCTCACAAACCCCGGCTTTTCTCTCAGAAGAGAAAAGCTGGAAGCTCCCCAACATTCCACCCCCACCTCCCACCCTCACTCCTCCACCAACCAACCCTCTCTGCCCTCCATCTCCACCATCATCCTCTCTCACCTGAGCCCTGCCCCCACCTGGCACACCCGCAGTTCCTCTTGGTCCCCTCCAATCCACTGTCCACCACGAGCCTTATGGTCTCTTCAAACTCTGGATATGATGTAAGGCACCCCCTTCTAGGCTTCTCATTGTCTTAGAAAAGGACAGCAACTCATGGCAGTGAGCTGGGCCCACCCTGCCCCAGGCCCATCCCTCCTCTTTTGGCCAAGGCGCTGCTGGGCCTGGACAGGCTGGGCCCCCCTCCCCCACAGTCCCCAGTTCTCCGCTCAAATGCCATTTGTCAGGTCACCTCCAAGAACCTTGACTCTCTCCTAGCAGGTCACACTCCCAGCCATCAAATTCATGACGACTCGTGATGGCCTATGGGACAGAGGAAAGGTGTCCCTGAGGGTGTCCCACGTTCCAGATCTTTCGGGAAGTGGACTGCCACACTTTTATCCCACCGAGAGGCCTGTGCGATCAAATGCCAGCCTTTCTGAGAGCAGCCAACGCTTCACCCACGGTTCCACCAGGGTTCCCATCTCTCGACAGTCACCTGCTCTAGTTAACTTGTTGATGCATGCTTCTCCGAAAAGGTCGCTTCGTGCGGTTAAAGACTGCTCTTTGCTTCATGGGGAGGGGGGGGGGCTCCCAGTACCTCACTGGCCCCTGAAGGATTTATTGCATGAGTGAACTGAGCCCTGGTGGTTTAGTGAATTTCCGTTCGGCTGGGATCTGCCAGGTCTGCCGCTCAAAACGACCAGCCACTGGGAGAAAGACAGGGCTTTCTACTTCCATGAAGTTCCAGAAACTCACTGGGGCAGTTCTAGCCTGCCCTGTGGGGTCCCTAGGAGTCGGCATTGACTCGATGGCAATGAGTTTGGGTCTCTGAGTTTGAAGTGGAGCCGGACGAAATTCCTAGTGGGGCTGACTTGGCCATTGGGTTCAGCAGGCCCAGCCCCAGGCCAAGGCTTTGGGGGCCCTATAAAAATGTGCTATTGTCTTTTAAATTCTGAAAAGAGGTCAAAACCTTCTGAGTTAAAGAAAATGCTTTCATGTTTAATCCTTACATGTTCATAGAGACCCTCGGGGACAGTAGGGATGGATGTCTCAGTAAACAAGGTAAGCACTGGTTACCTGTGCTTCGTCACTACTCTGTACTAAACAGTTTCGTGTGCTTTACATGTCCGGGATTTGAAGAGTGGTTTGGATTCTGTAGGAAGGTGCTGTAGGGTTGGGAGAGACAGCCAGCCCTCGGAGACAATGGAAATGGGTGAAATTGTCCCCTACAGATTTGTAAGTAAGCACAACTCAGCCGGTGTTTGCCTTGCTTGCCAGTCATGTGACTGCAGATGGCCCAATAGCCCAGTGCTCAACTGTTGACTGGCCCTCTTCTTCCGGCCAAGCACGGTGTCCTTCTTCAGGGACTGGCCCCCCTGACAAAGCCTGCGCACCCTTCTCTCCTAAGGAGCATGCTGGTTGTACTTACTTCTCCCTAGGCTGCTGTTTGTTCCTCTGGCCTCCCTGGTGATCCCTATGGGGCAGTCTGTCTGTCCCACGAGGGTGTTCCCAGTCTCAATCAACTTCATTGCACCTAACAAGCACATTTATCTTTAGATGGAAGCGGCGGTGACAATCGTATTTTTAGTTATGAATACGTTGACGTCTTTCATGGAGGAAGGCTTCTCCCCGCCCCAGGCAAAAAAAACGTCCAAGGTACAGGGAAGTGCGGCCCTGCGTCTGGCTGGGTTTTTCTGAGCGATCCAGCCTCCTCTCCCGGGTCTGGAGGAGTAGAGGCTGGGGAGGGTGGGAGACCCGCCGCGCCCCACCCGGCCACCGCCTGGCGGTGCCGCTTTAAGGATGCTCTGCGGGTACCAGCCCGCGGGCGGCGGGGATGCGGGCGTGACGTCACGGCCCCGCCCCGCGGGGTGATGCTGCAGCGGCGGCGGCGGTGGGCCCGGGGTGGCGGGGCCGGGGCCGAGCTGCGCACGCGGCAGGCAGGGACCCAGCCTGGCCAGGGATGCCTCCTGTCTGGACCCACAGGTACCAAACACCCTTACACCCCGGACCTCGCTCGGCTGCCCGGGCTCGGCCGCCGAGAGCGGCCTTAGGCCCCGGGGGATCAGAGCGCCCGGATCGGGCTGGACCTGACACCTAGACCTTTGTTCTTGTCGGATATCGACTTACAGTAATTGAGCTGTCAGTGAACCCCCTTCTCCACCCCTGAGTGCAAGACCCCCAGGCTCGGCCGAGGGCAGCGGCTCAGAACCCCCGAATCTGCCCCAGGCTTCCGCCGGCGCTCCCGGGTCACCTGGGCAGGTGTCATCGCTTCCGCTTCACCCCCTCCCGAGGCAAACCCTCTGGACCGCCCGGGCCTGTGGCGCCCCTCCCAGCACCCAGGGGGGCAGCATCGGCAGCGCGTCAGGGTGCCTGCTCTCTGGGGGGCGGGATCAGCGGGCTTTGCCCCGAGGAGAAGGGATTTCTCAGGTGGCCCCGGGCCTTTCTGCTTTCCTAGGAAGCCCAGGCAGCGCTCAGGACAAACGGGCCATCAGGCAGGCCCCAAATGACCAGAGACCCACAGAGAGAAATTGGGCCCGTTCCGAAGGGAAGGTGACCTCAGGCGACTCCACGTGGGAAGTGGCATTTTCATTTAGAAAAGTAGAGAACGAACGGAACGGAGGATTCTGCCCCGGAGCGGAACCGTCACCCATGCTCAGCGTGCTGATGAGCTGGACGCTCCTGCTTTTTCGTGGCTACCAGTGGCCACCTAAATTGTCCATAGGGATGTTTGGTGCTATCACTTGGCACCCTCCACATTCTGGAAGCACGGTGTGTGTGGTGGTGACTTTAGGGGGTCCCGGGTGTACATGGCCACTTGTTTTCGAGTAAACGGTCCTATCGTGTCATGAAGACGAGCTAATGACTCTGCCATTTGGTATTAAAATCCGACTTCATCATTTTACAGCCCACTTCCACTCCTTTTTTATTGTAAAACATTTCTTATTGTGGTAAAAGTGTATCTAACCGAACCGTTTGTCGACTCCACATGTTTTGTGCCGCCTTGGCTGCCCTCTTTCCCCAGTATACCCCCCTGAGCAAGGACTCCCCTCCCTCTGCCCTCCCACCTCTAACAGGTGTTGGCCTTTCCCTGGCGGCTCATCTATCCGGGTGGGATCAGACACCGCTTACCTTTGGGGACTGAGGTTTTTCACTCGGCATTAGGCTGCCTTGCTCTTGACGACTGAGTAATATTCCACGACAAGCACGGTCCATTCACTGCTAGTGAGCGCTTAGGTCGTTCCCACCCTCTGGCTGTGGTGAGGAGTGGGACGGTGAGCAGGTATCTGCTTGCATTCCACTCGCAGCTCTTTGGGCCATGCACCCATGATTGCGGTCACTGGGTCATAGGCTGTGTAACTGCTGAGGAAACCCACACTTTCTACAGTGGCAGTACCAGTCTCATCCCCACTGGCAAGGACTGAGACGTCTCATGTCTCCACATCGCCGCCACCACCTGTTGCTTTCCTTTCCTTCCCGTTTATTAATTTACTTTTTTAACCAGAGTCAGGGAGTGGTGTGAGGTGGTATCTCCTGGTGGTTGTGATGCTGAGCTTGTGGGCTACCTGCATGTATTCTTCGCTGACAGCTGGGCTGTTTCCGGTTTAACCAGGTGCTCTGTCTTTTGCCAGAGTTGTAGGAATGTGCTATCTTTTCTGGGTATCAAACGCTTATCCGTGGTTCCCAAGCTACATGTTGTCTCTTCAGAAATGAACTTTTGAAAATGTTTCTTAGAATAAAGCTTCCTGGATAACTTTTTTTGAAAGAGAAGGGGCTAATGAAGATTTCTTTTTTTTTCAAGCTTGGGTTTAGTTCTGGATTCGATGCTAAAAGGGGGCTTAAGTTGGGGATAGGAGGGTCTCAGTTGCTGAAGCCAGCTGCAGTGATGCTCTGAAGCTGACGGTGGGGCTGAGATGGTCATATCACAGGAAGAGAAGCCAGCCCTGGGCGTAGCTCACTTTCAGTAGAACGAGTCCGCCTTTAAAGAAATAGACTTCCTTCCCATGGCGTTTAAAGCCTTCAAAACATGGCCAGCTCCAAACTCCAAACTGGTTCTTCATTCCAAGATTATAGGTAAGGTGTTGATGCCTGTGAACTTCCTCCAGGCTGAGGTAAAAGCTGAGAAGAGGAGGAGAGGTGCTGTTGTCTGAGGGCACAGGTGGGGAGGGAGCTGTCCCTGGAGAGGAGTGTGAGGCTGTGGCCTGCAGGTCCAGCTGGATCCAGCTCTCTGCACACTTCCCGCAAAGGTCGCACATGCAGTGTTCGGAGAGGCAAGCCTGGGATTGGAATCAAGGAACCTCCAGGAGTTGCTAACAGCTACCTGGGTGTCTGAACCCAAGACCTGCCAATCACCAGCTTTAAATTTTTTATTTACTATGTATAGGGTCTGAGTGAGACCCAGTAAACTACATGAGCAAGGAGCTTAAGTTTAATTTTTCAATTTTTTGACTTACTCTTCCTAAGGGAATCACGTGTCTGATGAAATATGACCTGTCTCACCTAAAGGGTGTAGTGGGTCTACATTGGGCTGCTGACTGCAAGTCAGCAATTGGAACCCACTGCCTTTGCTCAGGAAAAGGACGAGGCTTTCTGCTCCCGTGAAAATGTACAGCCGCAGGGCAGTTCTGCTCCGGCCTATCGGGCTGCCATGAGTTGGAATGGACTCGATGGCGGTGAGGCTTTTCTGGTTTTGTCTTTGGAGGTTTACTTAGTTCTTAGGTACACCTGTTCTTATTTTAGAGGAGAATGTGGTGTTTTCCTAAGGTCACATAATAATCATTTATAAAAGCGAGAGACATGGAGTTTCTGCTTAGGTCACCCCCTGTCACCTCAGTGTAAAATCCCTCCCTCTGGCTAATCCCTACTGGTGGCTTGCTTCATTTCTCACCACAGCTCCTTTTACATGATGATTGCTACTACTTAGCACCCCATTGTGCCGCTTCTTCACCTGGCACAGGGCAAGGATGCTGCCTTCTCTACCTGCTGTGGTACCCATTACTTAGCCTGATGGGATGATGGCTGGGTAGGTAGATATTCGGAAGAGTGGATGGATGGATGGATATTTGAAAGAGTAGATGTGTAGATGGGAAACTGAGTGTGTGAGTAGATATGAATGAGTAAATGGAAGGAAGGAAAAAGAGCAGAGGTTGTTGATGGGAGGATGGGAGGATTGGTGGTAGGTGGCTGTTTGGAATGGTGAATAGGTCAATGGATGGTGGATGAGAGAATCTATTGAAGTTGGGGTTTTTGTTGTTAAGTATCATTGAATTGACTTCAACGCACCATGATGCTAAAGACAACAGAAGGAAACACTGCATGGTCCTGTGCCATACTCACAATTGTTGGTTTGGACCCATTGTTGTAGCTATTTCAACCTATTTCTATTGAGAGTCTCTCTTGTTCTCTGACCCTCTACTTTCCAATCATGATGTACTTTTTCAGGGATGGATTTCTCCTGATACCATGTCACAAGTAAATAAGACCAAGTTTTGCCATGCTTGCTTCTAAGGACCATTATGATTGTATTTCCTCTAAGACAGATGTTGTGTTAGTCTGGATACTTTAGAGAAACAAATCCACAGAAATTCATGTATAAGAGAGAGTTTTATATAAAGGTTAAGTGCACATCAAGAAAACATCCCAACCCAGTACTACCCAAGCCCACAAGTCCAACATTAACCCATATGTCCAGCACCAATCCACAAAGTCCTCCTCCATCTCACAAAACACACACTATGACACTGACTGCAGGAGGAAAGCCGAATCAGTGAATGTGTAAACATCTCAGCGCTGGCAGGGGTCTCCACACGGCTGCTCCAGCACTCAGGGCTGCATCGGGGTAGGTCCATGCGGCTTATCCTTGGGGATATCTTGCAGGAAGTGAGCCTTGCAAGCTGAACTGGGGAACTGGCTAAGGCAGCTGAATCCTGGTCTGACCATCACAAAGCAAGAGACCTGAGAACTAGAAAGGCGAGGCTTACAGAGCCATTTATCCCTCCGCCCTTCAATTAATCCCACGTGTGTTTATCAGCCAGGTTGGCACAATAAACTACCTCAGATATGTTTGACATTCTGATAGTCTGTTACTTTCACTATTCTTCCCCAGTCGCATAATTCAAAGTGTATCAAGTCTTCTCCACTCATTCGTATTCATTGTCCAACTTTCACATGCATATGAGGTGGTTGACAATACCATGGCTTGGATTAGGCACATCTTAGTCCTCAAGTGATATCGCTGTGCCTTAACCATTAACCCTTTAAAGAGATCTTTTGCAGAAAATCTGCCCACTGCAATATATAATTTGATTTCTTGATTTCTTGACTACTACTTCCCTGCGTGTTGTTTGTTGTTGTCAGGTGCAGTGACTAGTTGATTTTGATACAGTGACTCTGTACCATCTTCTATGATGCTTCCTACATCATTCAATATTTTGCCCATAGGATCTTCAGTATTTGCACTTGAGACTTGAATTGTTTCTCAAGTATGCTCTTCCTGTGAGGCGGTCTTTGTGCATTCCATTATATAGTTCACGTTGTTTTCTCAAGCTGCCCTTTGAAATTTTCTATTCATTTCTGTGCCTTTATCGTTTCTTCCATTAGCTTTCACTGCTCTGTGACTAAGAACAGGTTTTATAGTCTCTTCTGACATTGACATTGATCTTTTCATTGTTTCCTGTCTTTTCCATGACCTTGTGCTTGATTCATGAACGACAGTCTTGATGTCCCCCCCACTGATCATCAAGCCTACCGTCGTTAGTGTTCAGTGCGTCAAATCTGTTCTTCAAATGTCCTCAAAATTCAGGTGGGATAGACTCAAACTCTTTTGGGGTGCCATGGACTTGTTTTCATCTTCTTCAGCTTCACCCTGGACCTGCATATGAGCAATCGATGGTCTGTTGCACCGTCATCTCTGGACTGGTTTTAGCTGCTACTATTGGGCTTCTCCATCATTTCTTCCTACAGATGTTGTCTCTTTGATTTCTGGAGAAGGCCACAGGTAGAGTGGCCTTTGGTGTTGTCGAAAAAGGCATTTGATATGAACCAGTCATTAGTCTTGCGAAGTTCTGTCATGTAATCTCCACTTTCATTTCTCTCACCAAGACTGCTTCCAACTACAGCTCTTTCTTTGTTTCCATCGTTTGCAATCCACCTGCCAATAACTATCCATGAATCTTGACTGTACACTTGATCAATTTCAGATGGAAGACATTGGTAGAATTCTTCAGTTTCTTCATCACTAGCTCTCGTAGTTGGTGCATAAATCCAAGTAATAGTTGTATTGATTACATTTCATTGAAGGCAGATAGATATAATTGTATCATAGACAGCACTGCTCGTCAAGATTGATTTTGATATGTCCTTTTTGACAATGAATGCAGTGTCCTTCCTCTTGATAATGCCATCGCCAGCATTGTAAGTCATATGACTGTCTCGCTCAAAATGCCCAATAACAGTCCGTTTCAGCTCACTAATGCATAGACTATTGATCTTTATGCAGTCCATTCCATTTTTGATGGCTTCTAAAATGACTGTGGAGTCAAGGAAAATGAAACCTTGAACAACTTCAATCTTTTCTGTTTGTCCTGATGTTGTCTGAGATTCTGTTTTCTTTACATTGAGCTGTAATCCATCGTAAAGGCTATATTCTTTGGTATTCATTATAAACTGCTGCAAGGCCTCTTCACTTATAACAAGAAAGCTCGTGTCGTCTGCGTATTGCAGATTGATCATGAGGTTTCCCTCAGTCCTGCCGCCATATTGTTTTTCTTCTAGTCCAGTTTCTCAGACTGTTGGCTCAGCTCAAGGATTGAGTGTGTTTGGCGACACAGGGTTTTTCTGATTTGAAATCATACAATATCCCCTTGTTCTGTTCGAATGATTTCCTCTTGGTCCAGGTCCAGGTTCCGCAGGAACACAAGGAAGTGTTCTGGAATTCTCATTCTTCGAAATGTAATCCATAATCAAATGTGTTTGCATAGTCAATAAAACACTAGTCGACCTTTCTCAGATATTCTCTACTTTCAGCCAACATCCATTTGATGTCAACAATGATACCCCTTAGTCCATATCCTCTTCTGAATTTGGCTTACATTTTATAAAAAAAGTTTTATTGAAATTCATATATCACACATTTGCATAGTCAAACCACTCTTATTTTTTAAAATAATTTTATTAGGGGCTCATACAGCTCTTATCACAATTCATATATCCATCCATTGTGTCAAGCACATTTATACATATGTTGCCATCATCATTTTCAAAACATTTTCTTTCTACTTGAACCCCTGGTATTAGCTCCTCATTTTCCCCCTTCCTCCCTCATGAATCCTTGATTATATATAAATTATAGTTTTTTCATGTCTTACACTGACCAATGTCTCCCTTCACCCACTTTTCTGTTGTCCGTCCCCTTTTCTCCCCCCACCTTACCCTTACCCTCCTGGTATTGCTACTCTCCTTATTGGTCCCCTGGGGGGTTTATCTGTCCTAGATTCCCTGTATTTCCTGGATTCCCTGTATTTCCAGCTCTTATCTGTACCCACGAACATGCTCTGGTCTAGCTGGATTTGCAAGGCAGAATTGGGGTCATGATTGTGGTGGGGGGAAGCATTTAGGAACTAGAGGAAAGTCGTATGTTCATTGGTGCTATACTGTACCCTGACTGGTTCATCTCTTCTTTGTGACCCTTCTTTCTGTAAGGGGATATCCAATTGTTTATGGGCTTTGGGTCTCTAGTCCGTACTTCCCCTCATTCACATTGATATGATTTTTTGTTCTGGGTCTTTGATGCCTGAGCCCTGATCCAATTGACACCTCATGATCACCCAGGCTGGTGTGCTTCTTCCATATGGGCTTTGTTGCTTCTGAGCTAGCTGGCCACTTGCTTATCTTCAAGCCTTTAAGACCCCAGATGCTATATCTTTTGATAGCCGGGCACCATCAGCTTTCTTTACCACATTTGCTTATGCACCTGCTTTGTCTTCAGCAGTCTTGTTGGGAAGGGAGCCTCACAGAATGCCCGGTGTTTAAAACAAAGTGTTTTTGTGTTGAGGGAGGACTTGAGTAGAGGCCCAATGTCCGTTTGATACCTTAATACTTAACATATAAATATATGTACATAGCTCTATTTCCCCATCACTATATATAAATGTATTTACATATATACATGCCTTTCTTTCAACCTCTATAAATGTACTTTGTCTCCTAGTTCTTTCCTCTATTTCCTTTTACTTTCCTCTTGTCCCACCATCATGTTCAATCTTCATTTGGGTTCCAATAATTCTTCTCAGCCACATTACCCGATCAAGCCCCACCAAGCATCCTATACCCTCCTTGCTATCAATTTTAGATCACTTGTTGTTCCCTTGTCCCTGGGTTGGTGGACACTCCTTCCTTTCCCCTGCCTCCCCCTCTCCCATGTCCCCCCAGAATCGTCGGTCCTGTTGTTTTCTCCTCTAGATTTTTATCCCACCTATCTTATGTAGCTAGATATGCAGAGACAATAATAAGCACAAAAGCATGACAGAGCAAAATAAAGGGACAAAAGAAAACAAAAAAACAAATGACAAAAAGGAAAAGCCTATAAGTAGTTCCAGGTCTGTTTGTTGACCTTTAGGCGTGTTTTCCAGTCAAGTCTGATTGGGTGCCACCCCCTGGCCCCAAAGTCTATTTTTGGTATTCCTTGGAGACTCCGTTGCTTTGTTCCCCTTACTGTTCTGTTGTATGCCCTTAGCATTTTGCTCCAGTGTTTGGGGTCAGATCGGGCGCAATTCCCGCACTGTGTCTCCAGTGTTGTCCCCTGTAGCACTATGGGTCAGTGAAGGATGTCTTGTCTTGTGTGGGGCCGGTACTATGGTCCTCTCTGGGCATTGGCTGATCCAAGCAGGAATATCGTCCTCGGGGATTGGTGGGCCAGGATGTGCTCCACTCTCTCTCTTTCCCTCTTTGTTTGCTTCTGTGTGCTCTGATCAGACATGCCCCTCTCCCTGGGCTGTAGCTTCAGTGCTGCCCTCTGAAGCGAACTCTTCTGCAGGGAGTGGGGCGGGGGTTCATGTAATTGGGATTGGGACTGGCCCCACATTTTTTCCCGAAACCATTTTATTGGGAGCTAATATAGATATCGTATCATTCCATTGTTTAATCACGTCAAGCAGGATTGTACAATTGCTATCCCAGTCAGTTTCAAAAATGTTCTCTTCCTTCTTGAACTCCTTGATATCAACTTCCCTTTACTCTCAAAACCTTTGGGCTTTTTAAAAAAATCATTCTTTTAAAGATCATTTTATTGGGAGCTCTTAGAACTCTTATAATAATCCATACATCAATTGTATCAAGCATATTTGTACATATGTTGCCATCATTCTTTTCTAGACATTTATTTTCTATTGAGTCCTTGGTATCAGCAACATTTTTCCCTCCCCGCCTTGTGACCCCTTGATAAATTATAAGTTATTTTCATATCTTACACCAACCGCTGTCTTCCTTCCCCCATAATTTCTGTTGTTCGTCCCCTTAGAGGGTGGTGGGGGTAATGTGTCGATCATTGTAATCAGTTCCCCCTTCCGCCCGTCCTCTTTCCACCTTTTCAGCCACTTTTTGAAAGAGTTGTAGGTCCTTCATCACAATCAGTCCTAGTGCTCCCTCCCCCCGGCACTCATTCTTCCTCAATTCTCCACCCTCATCCCTATTAAACCAGGGCATCAGTTATTCTCTCTAACATCCACTCCTCTGTGCGTCATAAACTGGGAAATCTAACAGACACAATAAAAAATAAAATTAAACAAAGAAATAATAA
The DNA here is from genome assembly GCF_050624435.1 of Tenrec ecaudatus. Lineage (NCBI taxonomy): Eukaryota > Metazoa > Chordata > Mammalia > Afrosoricida > Tenrecidae > Tenrec > Tenrec ecaudatus. The sequence continues at coordinate 32,285,495 of NC_134530.1, forward strand.
TGTAAAGATAAAAATAAGCAGTAAGATAAAGAGACCCCTGGCAATATTGGGGGGGAAAGCCAGAGAGGAAATTTCTGTCATGGAACAAGTGAGAAATGTTTAAACCTAGAGCAAAATCAAGAGGAAGGTCATCTGACCAGGTATCACTTTATACTGTCGTTCCATCCACCATCATCAAGTTTACAATCATCTCTGTCTGATAACAGAGCTGTTCGAGTCCCTCACCTGTGGTCCAAGAGGATCTGCCGAGACATTATCTGACTAGATGCTCTGCAGATGGACTTTGGGCTCCCACTGCCCTCCACTGCTTTCTACTAATGGGGTGTTCACAATTTAAACTCTGATACGTTTCCCTTAATCATATTTGGATTTTGTTGTTGTCATCTTTGGAACACACAGGCTGGTGTGCTTCTTCCATGTTGACTTAGTTGACGCCTCACTTAGATAGCTGCTTGCCTTTAAGACCCCAGACACTATTTAAATTGATAGCCAGGCACCATCTGCTTTCTTCACCACACTTTGCGGTAGCACCCTTAGGTTCAGTGATCGCTCTAGGAACATTAGTATCGAGCAGGGCCATGTTATACGAACTAACTGTTCTTGGATTGGGGCTAGAATTAAGTGGGAGCCCAGAGTCCATCTGTTTGTCCACAGGTTATGGATTACTCTGGTTTACTTTGGTGGTCATATTATCATGTTATGAAACAACAACAACAATAAAACAAACAACCCCCCCAAAAAATAAAGGAAAAATATTGTCAGTCATCCCCCTGGGGTATAAGGTAATTGCATTGAGAACATCAACAATTTATCCAATTGCATAGAATTTAAGGTGCTGTTGAGACGAGGAGTTTATGGGAGTATCATCCAGCTGCAAACTTTAATCCATGAGTTATTGCTTTGAGTTCTTAAATGATTGAGTGCTGTTGCATTGAACGTGGGGGGTGGTGCTAGGGGAAATTTTCCTGTAACATTCCTTACATGGGCAGATTCTTGCCTATCAGATTAATACCTGTCATATTCATGCAAGGGGAATATTGAGGTATGTGTTAGTCTGGGTACTTTAGAGAAACAAATCCACAGAAACTCGTGTAGAAGAGAGAGATGATATAAAGGTTATGTGCACATGAAGAAAACATCCCAACCCAGCGCTGCCCAAGCCCACAAGTCCAACATTAACCTATATGTCCGACATCAATCCACAAAGTCCTCCTTCATCTCACAAAACACACACAATGATGCCGACTGCAGGAGGAAAACCGAGTCAGTGAATGTGTAAGCATCTCAGCGCTGGCAGGGGTCTCCACACGGCTGCTCCAGCACCCAGGGCTGCATCAAGGTAGGTCCATGTGGCTTCTCAGAGATGTCTTGCAAGGAAGTGAGCCTTGCCAGCTAAAGCAGGAAACTGGCTAAGGCAACTGCACCCTGGTCCGACCATCAGAAAGCAAGAGACCTGAGAACTAGAAAGGCGAGGCTCACCGAGCCATTTACCCCTCCACCATTCAATTAACCCCACATGTGTTTATCGGCCAGGTTGGCACAATAAACTGACTACCTCAAGGTAGTCAATATATGGTGATTCTGGGTCCCCTTTCATTGGACACCCACTAAGCCACACGTCCCCCCAAGGTCTAAAGACTGCCAGTTGCCTAATCTAATTTGCTTCCTCTTCATCAGAAAATTTCAGTCCCAAGTCCAAGGGCTACAGATAATTTCGAGGCAGGGCCTAGTTTATTCAGTGGGGCTTCCACATCAAATCCTTAGGGGCAGCACTTCAGGTCATCATCGTGCTTAGTCCATGGCGTGGTTCACCGAAGGTTCGCTAGGAACGTATTCAAAAGCGTCCACTCAGAAACATAGAGCCAGGTTTATTCTCCTTGAATCTGCCTTAGATTTCAGGCAGCTCCCTGCTTATGTATTGCTGCAACCATTTACAAAATATGTTCAGCAAAATTTTATTTGTGTGTCCTATTACTAATCGTCTGATAATTTCTACATTCTTTTGGAGCACCTCATTTGGCAATGGGTAAAAATAAGAATCTCTTCCAGTCTGTTGGCCAGGGGGTTGTCTTCCGAATTTTGTGGCATCCGCTCCTAAGTAAGTGTTTCCAGTGCTGCATCAGCTTGTTGAAACACTTCTATTGGAATGCCATCCATTCCCGGAGCCTTGGTTCTCACTAACGCCTTCAGTGTAGCTTGGACTTCTCTCTTCACGCTCATCAGTTCTTGATCATATGCTACCTCTGGACATGGTTGCATGTCAACCAGTTCTCTTAGGCAGGGTGACTCCGTGTAGTTCTTCCATCTTCTTTGATGCTTCGAGCATCGTTCAATATTTTGCCCATCGAATCCTTCAGTATTTCATCTCAAAGGTTTTTGTGGGTTTTTTCAGCGTGAAATATCCTGAGTTTGTTCCCTTTGGGGTTTCTAACTCTAGATCTTTGCATATTTCAATGCTGGCCTTTGTTCTCTCAGCTACCCTTTGGAATTCCTGTTCAACTCTTTGACTTCATCCTTTCTTCCATTTGCTTTAACTACTGTACAGTCAAGAGCAAGTTCCAGAGTCTCTTTGCATCCGTTTTCATCTTTTCTCTCTTCCCTTTATTTTTGGAGACCCTTTGCTTTGCTCATTTATCTTAATGTCACCTGTAACTCATCAGGCTATTAGTGCCACTCACCTGTTCAATGAACCCAATCTGGTCTCAGATAGTCTCTAAATTCAGGATAGTCTCTTTCATGTGGCTCTTCTGAAAGGGACTGTCCAATTAACTTGCAGGTGGGTTTTGGGTCTCCACTACATTCCACCCCTTCATATTGATTTGGTTGCTTGTTTTTTGAACTTCTGATACCTTTTCCCATTGATGCCTCATGATCACACAGGCTGGGGGGCTTCTTCCATGTGGGCTTTGTTGCTTCCCTGCTTAATGGCCACTTGTTTAACTACAAGCCTTTAAGACCCCAGATGCTATATCTTTTAATAGCCGGACACCATCAGTTTTCTTCCCCACATTTGCTTATGCACCCATTTTATCAATGCATCATAATTGCATGCTTGATCAATTTCAGATTGAAGAGTTGGTAGAATTCTTCAATTTCTTCATCATTGATTTCAGTGGTTTGAATATTTGTGTTAACTATTTTGTAGACAATAACTTCCTAATTGGAGTATAGATATTATTCCTATCACATCTTACAGCATTGTACTTTAAGATTGATCGGGAAATGTCCTTTTTGATTGGAAATATGACACTATTCCTCTTGAATTTGTAATTTACAACATAGTAAGCCACAAGATTATCTGATTCAAAATAGCCAACACCAGTTCATTTCAGCTCATTAATACTGAAATGATACTGATTGCTATTTGTCTCATTTCATTTTTGACAACATCAAGTTTTCCTAGATACGTACTTCATGCGTTCCATTTACTGATTATTGATCTACATGTGCAGCTGTTTCTCCTCTTTTTGAATTGTGCTCCACCAGCAAGGGCAGCACCTGAAAGCTCTGCTCCATCCACAGCTTCACAGGTGACTTTACCTGAGGGACGCAGGTCTTCCCCAGTCCTATTTCATGTGCCTTCCACCCCCGGCGGGGGGGTGGTGGTGTCATCTCCCTGCACTGTATCGGCCAATTCACAAAGCTTCAGTAGCTAACCCCTCAGAAGTAGATTGCCTAGTCCTTCTTGCTAGTCTCGTCTTAGTCTGGAAGCTCTGCTGAAACCTGTCCGTCACGAGTGACCGGTGGCCTAGCTTTCAGCATCACCACAAAACCAAGCCATCCCAGTTTGACAGTTTGACAGATGGGTGGGGGTCAGTTTGGTCAGTGGCTGGCTGGCTGGATGGATGGTTATCAGAGGAGTAGATGGGGAGATGTGGGGAGATGGGTACGTGACGGTTGCTGAATGAATACCACAGATGGAAGGATGGATAGATAGTGAATATAGGGAAGAAAAGGAGGAGGGAAGGAAGTATAAAGAAGGAAAGGTGAACGGAAGTGGGATGGGCTGATGGGAGAATGTGTGGGTGGTTGACTGACTTAGCTCAATATTCTGCTCTCTCTCATTGAGTCGATTCCAACACTCTAAGCACAGGAGAACGGCCCCAGTTGGTCTCCTGGGGCTGTTACTCTTTCCGGGAGTAGAAGGCCTCACTCTGGGAGCAGCTGGTGGTTTCAAACAGCTGACTGTCCAGTTAGCCAGGCAAAGCAAGCCAACACCAACAGTGCCCCCCGGGGGGCCTCTCTACTGATTCATCTGCCCCAGAGGAAAGCAGTTCTAGGTGGGGTGGAAGTCTGCAGGCTGCTCTGAGGAATTCCACAGTGGATCCTGAGAACGGTCTCAGTTCCCCGTAGTGAGAGGGGATGTGCTACCGAAACAAGGACATCATTTCTTAAGCCCAAAACCAACTTCGAAAGAAAGCATATAATATTCCTATTGTCAATGACAAAGGTCCCAGTCAGGAGCGTCTTGAGTGTTGTTGGGGCTCAGGAAAGACTTCAAAAGACGATTGCTTTTGTGTGTGGGAGGTGGGTGGCCAAGGGGCCGAAGAGTCTCCCTCCCTGGGTTTGGATCTGCCTCTGCCTCTTTGATCTCCGTAGTCCCTGCTCTGTGCTCAGTAAAATGGATTTGAAGGTTAAATCTATTTCTTCAATATTTCTGATCTAGATGTTAATTCCAAACCACAGAAGACAGTTGGATTCCCAGGAGCAGGCCCCTGGGCAGCACAGGGGCCGGGGTGTAGGGGGTTCCGGGTGGGAGGGGTTGTGGGGTCTGCTTATTTACAAACCCCGACTTCTCTGGCACGACGGAGAGCACTCACGAAGTAACGTGCAGGCTGGGGGTGGGGGGTGGCCGGCATCTATGTATCACCCCGACCTGGCTCTTCTGCCCCCTGTGTTTGTAAAATTGTGTCCCCTCCAGTGTGGACCAGATGGAGGGGGCGGGGCGCGCTGATTTACTTCTCTAGCGAGAGCTCCGTCTGCCTGACCGCACTGAAAGCCCACGCCTTTAGCTGGTGCTCAATTGGGTGGACTTTTGCGAAGCTCCTTCCGAGGGTTTTAGGCGAGGCTTAAACGCGCATGGTGGGGAGCAGAGGCACCCTGCTGTGACTTTGGGTCTCACCGCCCCCCCCCCCAAGAAAGGCACCCATAAGGTGCCCTTGGGCATCCCAGCCCCCTCCCCATCTCAGTCTCCTCCTGCCCCTGGCTTCCGTGAGGATAAGAAATCAAGTGAAGTCACACCGGGTGGTGGTAAAGAGCCATCTGTTTCCTCCCATCGCAGTGCGGACAGAAGTCCAAGCGGCCCTCTGCCTGGTGGCCTCTCGCCTGGCTTCTAGCGTCTGACGGTGATCCTTGGTCAGTGGTGTTGCTTTGCTTAGCCGGGTCCTCGGGTGGCAATTTCGTCTGGCACAGGGGGTGTGTGGTGTGTGTGTGTGTGTGTGTGTGTGTGTGTGTGTGTGTGTGTATCTACACTGCTCTGTATAGCAGACTCCACTCTGAAGAGATTCTAGTGGGGACCCATCTTACTTTGGTCTGGCCTCAGGAAACATCACAAAATGAGACCTCTATTTACAAGCAGGGTCCTAGTCAAAGGTTTAGGGGTTAGGCCTGTCCCATTTCTCCTGGGATCTTCGGGAAGGGGAGAATCACCCTGGAAATGGGCCACGCATCCCGAGCAGGCTGTCGTCCTGTGGGCCTGCGAGGCTTCCAAGGCTGCTCTCAGGTCCTTAGAAGCAAGTCCTTGGCCAGCCCCTCCTGGCAGAGCCCCCCAGCGGGGAGCCGGAGGACGGGGGTCTCCGTGTGAGCATGGAGAGCATGTCGGCCGTGGTCTCTGTGGGCCAGTGGGCTGCCTGCATGTGGTGGGGGAGGCTGTCACTCACCCATGGGCCCCAGCTTGCCCTTTGGGGGAATCCCGCCTTGACTCGAAAGGTCTTCCAGCGTGACCCTGGCCTTCCCCAGGTGAGAAGGGGGAGCAAAGATGGCCCGAGTAACTGTTGCCCTCGGGGCCTCTCCTCACAGGCACGCCCTGGCGCCCTGCCTACGATGATCCCCCCGGCCAGCAGCACCTCTCCGGGAGAGGCCCACTTCCCCACGTTGGCCCCTCAGGACTTCTGGAGGTCTCAAGTGTCCAGCTACTCGGGATCTGTGACCCGGCACATCAGCCACCGGGCCAACAACTTCAAACGACACCCCAAGAGGAGGAAGCGCATCCGCCCCTCTCCCCCTCCGCCGCCCAACACCCCCTGTCCGATCGAGCTGGTGGACTTTGGGGACCTGCGCCCCCCACGGTCCTTCCGGGAGCTGCTCTTCAACGGCTGCATTCTGTTTGGCATTGAGTTCAGCTACGCCATGGAGACAGCCTACGTCACCCCGGTGCTCCTGCAGATGGGCCTGCCCGACCAGCTCTACAGCCTGGTGTGGTTCATCAGCCCCATCCTCGGTGAGCGCCGCCGTGGGCCCCGCCGCGGGGGCTCCAGAAACTTCCAGGAGCCTCCCGAAGGAAGCTTCCGACGAAGGAGCTCGAGGGTCATGGGGGGACCCAGGTGGAGCAAGTGTTGGCGCGCCCTCAGTAGCAGGGGGTTGTAGACGAACCCAGGGGTGCTGCTTACAACCCAAGTGATCGGGTCCTTAGGCAGTCGGAGGGTGGGATAGGCATTGAGCACACCCCGGGCATTAGCATCCAGACCAGACCGAGGTGGCTCGGGGTCTGGGAGGCTCTGTCATTTCTTGGGACCCCAAAGAGGAGTAGGAATGATTCGGGTTGGCAGGAGAACCGGGCAGGAAAGAGGGAGTGGCTTTTGTTCTCATGCTCTGGGCTTTGCGATTCCATTTGCCCTTCACTGGCGCTGAGAAGCCGGGGGGGGGGGGGCAGGGGTGCCCACAGTGTGGCAGGCCCATGCCAGTGTGGGGCCCCCTGCACTGCCCACGCCCACGCGATGACCCCCGGCATGCTCTCTTTCAGGATTCCTGCTGCAGCCCCTGTTGGGAGCCTGGAGTGACCAGTGTACCTCAAGGTTCGGAAGGAGACGCCCTTTCATTCTTGTCCTGGCGATAGGTCTGTTGTTTTGGCATTGAGATAAAACGGAAAAATAAACATCCCACTGGCATCCTTTTGGGGAATAGTCCAAGAGTCTTAAAGCATCTTGGCCGTGTAGACAGCCCCCCACTCCCGACCCCCGGCCTCCCTGGAGCGGAGGCTGAGGCCCGTGGCCCAGCCTGAGTCCACTGGGCCAATGTAGTTCTTTGCTCTGTTTTGTTTGTTTAAGTGGGCCCAAGAGCAAAACAGTGGGCTCGGGGGTGGGGTGGGGGGGGGATGAAGCGGGGTCTCCAGGTTCCTGGGGTGGGCCCTGCAGGTACAGTGAGTCTCTGGTGAGGCTGATGTTCCCGGGGTGAGCTTGGGCTTCTGTGTCTCCAGGGGCCTTGCTGGGTCTCTCGCTCTTGCTCAACGGCAGGGACATCGGGATGGCCCTGGCTGACACGGCCAAGAACCACCAGTGGGGCATCCTGCTGACGGTGTGCGGGGTGGCGCTGATGGACTTCAGCGCAGACTCGGCCGACAACCCCAGCCACGCCTACATGATGGACGTGTGCAGTGCCGCCGACCAGGACCGTGGCCTCAACATCCACGCCCTCCTGGCAGGTACCCACTGTGCCACCCCACCCCACCCCCCAAGGGCAGGGCCGGAGGAGGGCTGGAGGCAGGCAGGGCTGCAAAGCTCGGGGGTGCCTCCCCTCGTCAAACCCGGCCTGGCGATGAAATGAAAAGTGCCCATTGGAAACGCCGGGCTGCCCCCATGAGTGGGTACCGGTGAGAGCTGGTGGTGGTGGGCCGTGGGCTTTGGGGGGCTGGTGTCTAGGAGTTGCCAGGGCTTCCTGCCTCGCTCGCCGTACTCTGGGAGCTGAAATCTGTCCAGCCCACCGCAGCACGCAGATGCCCACTGGCAGGCGAATGGTGGCTGCCAGTGTGGGGTGTGGGCTGGAATCGGACTTGTGTCTCCTGCGTGGCAGCTGGGACTTCTGCCCTCAGCCGCCCTGGCTTGTGTGTGTGCTCTCGTTAGGTGCCGTCGAATCAGCCCAACCCCACCCTGCTCCGTCCCCCAGTGGTTCCGGGGTTAGAGCCCATTGTTGCAGCCATGGTGCCAGTCCTCCTCGTCCGCTGCCCAGCAGGACGTCCTTCTCCGGGGACTGGTCTCCCCTGACAACACGTCCAAAGTCTGGGAGAGCAGGTCTGGCCAGCCTGGCCTCCAAGGAGCACTCTGGCCGTACTTCTTCCAACCCGGATGGGTGCGTCCTATTAGCAGTCCATGGTGCGCCCCACATTCTTCTCCGGCACCACCATTCAATGTGTCGACTCGTCTTCGGTCTTCCTTATTCAGCATCCACCTTTCCCATGCCGATGAGGCCATGGAACATATCACGCGCCCCTTAGCCCTCAAAATAACACCTTTGCTCGTCAATACACGGGCTTGTGCACCGGATTTACACAGCTCTGGACCGCTGTGCCCGTGACCACTGATTGTGGATCCAAGAAAGACCAAATCCTGGACAGCTTCGATCTTTTCTAATGATGCTCTTACCTATTAGTCCAGTTGTGAGGATGGTCATCTTCTTGACACTGAGTTGTCATCTTCTTGACACTGAGTTGACACTGAGTTCATCCTCAAGGCTGAAACATTTGACCTTCGTCAGCAAGGGCTTCAGGTCCTCCTCACTTTCAGCCGGCGAGGTGGCGGCCTCTGCACACTGCAGGCTGTTAATGTTAATGATTGTGCCGACGTCTGCATATGTATCCGTGCCGCGCGGATGAAGCAATAGAAAGCGTCCTGGTAACATCAAGAATGAGCTCAAAAGAGAGACCAGGGGTCCTCACACTTTTTAAACAGGGGCCAGTTCACTGTCCCTCAGACCCGTTGGAGGGCCGGACTATAGTTTAAAAAAAAAACTATGAACAAATTCCTATGCACACTACACATATCTTATTTTGAAGTAAAAAAACAAACGGGGCAAAAACACCCGGCGGGCTGCATGTGGCCCGTGGGCCGTGGTTTGAGGAGACCTGCATTAGACCCTAGATCTATACAGGTGTTGGGGTGGGGGCAAAGATCGCAGCAGAGGCGCCCGTGACTGTGCCGATGGAAACTTCCAGGAGCTCCCCACAGGAGGTAAAGGAATTCAGCACAGTGTCTGGTTCCTCAAGTATCATGTGACAAGCTTTCTCTCTAGCTTTCCGGAATAAGACACTTACCTGTCACAAAATACCATAGGAGTTAAAAAAAAACAACCCTATATAAAATAGCAATTAAAAATATTTTTTTCATCAAGGAAAAGACTTAAGATTCGGGCGAGACCTGGCGGAAGAGTCTGGCGGCCCAGGCACGAGGCCCAGCCCAGGGATCTCAAAGGCACTCAGGGCAGGCGGGGGCAGTCGGCTCAGCCTCTCCAGGCCTCAGTTGCTTCGCGGTGGCTATGGCTCAGCTGGCAGCTTGAACCTGCCGAGTGTCTCCAAGGGAAAAGGCCTGGTGATCTCCTCCCATAAAGCTTGAAACCACAGGGGACCGATCCCAAGGATCTACCTGTCACCTGCTGCCAGGGAGATGGACGGCAGAACAGTGGGTGAAGGGAGACAGCAGTCAGTGTAAGACACGACAAAATAATGATTCATGAATTATCAAGGGTTCCAAGGGAGGGAGGGGAAAATGAGGAGCTGATACCAAGGGCTCAAGTAGAAACAAGATGTTTTGAAAATGATGATGGCAACAGATGTACACATGTGCTTGACACAATGGATGGATGGATGGATGGATGGGTTGTGAAAAGAGTTGTACAAGCCCCAAATAAAATGATTTATTTTTTAAAAGATTGAAAACAAAGCAAAACAGAAAAGCCCCTTCCCTGACCTTGGGTCCATTCTAATGCCAGCATCCCCTGGAGGGTGGAGTCGAGCTGCCCCAGTAAAGGCCCAAGGCGGCCAACCTTGGCAGAGGCTGACCAGCCCGTCTTTCTCCTGCAGAGGGGCCAGTGACTTCAAACCCGTGACCTTCTGGGGAGCAGCTGAGGGATTAGCCACCGTGCCACGGTGTGCCCAGGAAACCCCGGGAGCACAGTCTACTGCGAGAGCCCTGGGCGGTTAACGGCTGCAGCGGTTTTATTTTTACTATTGTTCTGAATATCCGCCCTTTTACTGTGGATAGATGGAAAACATTCACCATTCTGACAATTTTTTGTGGTGATTTAGGGGAACATCTTGGTTCCCCATTCAACAATGCGCGCAGCCCCCGCGTGGAACATAGCTCTTCCCACCGCCTCCCTGCACCGACTCTCCCATTCACCATCCTCTCCGCCCCTCAGCCCTGCCTCCTGGTATTCTTACTCTTCGCTTCACAGACATGCCTATTGTTCGGCTGGAGGTGGGGCCTTGGGGGTGAGTTCAGTTGCAGACCTGAAGTGCGACTAAGAGGCATGGTGTAGGGGTTCCCCCATCTGTATCAAACCAGTCAGACTGGCCTTCTTTCTTCCCTTCCATTTTAATGATCTTGAGTTGGGGGCCACATTCCCCCACCACAACCACCACCACTTGACCCAAGACCTCCTCGATTGTGACCCCTTTAAAGTCGTCAGATGGGCACCCGCTAGCTCTGCGGGTCGCGGGTTAACCGAGTCACATGTGCAATGTTCAGTGACATCAGCGGTGTCCCCACATTATGTGACCGTTTCCACTGTCCGTTCCAAAGTTCTTCTCACCCTTCACAGAAGCTCAGCTCTCACACACACGTCCCTGTTGTCCCCGCCCTCGGTCCCCGACAGCCGCTCGTAACTATTCATGAGCCGATCCTCGATATTTCCCGAGAGTGGGAGTGTGTACTTCTCCTCCTGGGCCTGACTTACCTCACTCAGCATCGTGTTTGCGAGGGCTTCCCAGGCTGTCGCGTGCGCAAAGAACACCGCCGTCTTCCTGACGGACTAGTGCTCCGTTGTGTGTGTATCCACCGTCGGGCCATTGGGGGCAGTGGTGCCAAGAACCATGGCCATGCAGGTCCTTGGGTGAGTGGTCAGTTTGCTCTCTCTACGGATCAAAAGGTTGGTGGTTCAAGTCCAGCCTTGGGCAACATGGAAGAGAGGCCCGACCATCTACTTCTGTGGGATTCTGGAAACCCTGTGCACTAGAGCTGTGCTCTGAGGTCACGGGGTCACCAAGTTGGATCACCAGATCCGAGGGGTTGGGCTGGGCTGGGTGTGGGTGCGGGTGTGTGGGACCCCCGCGCTCCGGGTCTTCTCTGCCTGCCAGGGGGCTGACTTCTGCTTCTCTCCGCAGGCCTTGGAGGGGGTTTTGGCTATGTCGTCGGGGGGATCCACTGGGACAAGACCAGCTTTGGGAGAGCCCTTGGGGGGCAGCTCCGTGTTATCTACATCTTCACCGCAGTCACCCTGAGCGTCACCACGGTCCTGACCCTGGTCAGCATCCCCGAGCGCCCCCTGCGGCCGCTGGGCGAGAAGAGGGCGGCCATGAAGAGTCCCAGCCTACCCCTGCCCCCGTCCCCGCCCGTGCTGTTCCAGGAAGGTGCTGGCGAGAGCCTCCCGGCTCGCCCGGCCTCCAGCTTGTACGCCAGCTTCTCCAGTCCCATCTCCCCGCTGAGCCCCCTGACGCCCAAGTACGGCAGCTTCATCAGCAGGGACAGCTCCCTGACGGGGCTCAGCGAGTTCGCCTCCTCCTTCGGCACCTCCAACATCGACAGCGTCCTCATCGACTGCTTCACGGGCGCCCAGGACGGCTACCTGGCCCTGCCGGGCAGCTTCCCCAGACAAGTCATCAGCGCCAGCTTCCCGCGGGCCCCCGAGGGCTTCTACCACCAGGACCACGGGCTCCTGGAGCGCAGGGAGGCCGCCCTGGCCGCCGGCGGGGATGGGGGCATCTTGAGGGTGGGCTCCCTGGACACCTCGAAGCCTCGATCGGCGGGAATTCTGAAGAGACCCCAGACCTTGGCCATTCCCGAAGCAGCCGGGGGAAGCTGTCCGGAAACCAGCAGGAGAAGGAACGTGACCTTCAGCCAACAGGTAAGAGCCAGGCTCTGGGGGAACTGGGTACCGAGAGGGGGGGGTGAGGAGAGAGAAGGGGGTTAGGAACCAGCCATGAGCCAGGCGAGAGGCACTGAGAAGTTCGTGGCACATCAGTCAGCAGGTTCTGTGCCACGGTGAACACAAGCTGCTGAGTGTCCCACCCGCGTGGGGCAGCAGCTAAGTGCCCGGCTGCCAGGCGGGTCAGTGGCTGGAACCCATTCCATAGCTCCGTGGGAGCAAGGACCTGCTGGTCAGAGCTCCAAGGGTCCCAGGCTCAAAAACCAGCAGCTGAGCTCCGCTCTGGCGGGCAGGTCCCCCAGGGGAGGACAGACTCGGCCGCACCCAGCCGCAGTCCAGTGGCTGCTCGCTACGCTGGCCCTTGTCTCTACTGCTGCTGCATACACGCACAGGCCATTCAGTTTCCTGCACTGCATTTCAATCGTCCACCGTTCTAGTCTCGCATGCGAAGGGTGGACGTTGCGTGAGGACGCTCAAAGAAGAATCGGTGCTTTGGAATGATGCTGCTGCTGATGAATGCTGACAGCATTCCGCAGACCTGTCTGGAAGAACAGCCAGCGTGCCCCGAGAGGCAAGGATGGCGTGCACTGGATGGGACATGCTCTCAGGAGAGACCAGTCCCTGGAGAAGGACAGCATGTCCGGTGAAGAGGAAGGGCAGTGACAAAGAGGAAGGCCCGCGATGAGATGGACTGACGCCGCGGCAGCACTGACGGCCAGACACACATTGTGCGGAGGGTGCAGGTCCGGGCAGGGCTTTGCGCTGATGTGCAAAGGCCACTGTGGGCTGTGAGCCAACTCGATGGCACCTAACTACTTAGTATTTCTTACCAACGTCTGCAGCCCACCTTGGCTGAGTGCCAAGAATCTGTCTTCCCCAAAAGGCAGAAATAGGATGGGGTCAGCACCTCTGGGCTTCCCGTCCCCTCAGGTGTCGTTTCTTCGGTGTCCTAACGGCAAACTCTGCCCGCTCCTGAGGAGGTGGCTGCTGCGGTGAGGTCCCGTCAGCCAGCTCTGGCTCATTGCAGCCACGAGCGACACTGCCCCCAACACCTCCCCACCACCTCACAATCTTTCCTCTATTTGAGCCCACCATGGGGGCTCAGCTCAACTGAGAACCTTCCTCTTTGTCGCCCACCCTCCACTTCACACCAAGCATGATGCCCTTCCCGAGGGCCGGATCCCTCACGATGACACGTCCAAGTCTTGCTCTCCTCGCTTCTCAAGAGCATTCCGACTGCGTTTCCTGAGATAGGTCCACTTGCTCTCTGGCACTGCCCAGTGAGTCCCCTAGAGGTGGCAGAAACCTGGAGCCTGAATGGCAGTGGCTTATGCTCCTCTAAAGGCAAGGAACCTTCTGGAAGGCTCCGTGCAATGGCCCCGGCTGAGCCCATCGCCCGGCTCTGCTTCGCTGCAGGGCGCAGGTGCCCTCCTCAGAGCCTGGGAAGGCTTCCCCATGACGCCACCTCTGATGTCATGGGACAGCTGGGGTGACTGTTTTCTCCTCAGGGCTGTCTGGCTCCTGGGCTGGCGCCATGAGCTGAGTCTCGCCCTAGCGTCATGAGCTTATTATTCATGGCCCTTTGAGTCCAGAGGGCATTTTTCTTGTTCAAGAATGCAAATCTGGTTAGGGTCTAATATACTAGTTACCACTGGCTGTCCGGGCAACTCCCAGTCGCCACGATGCCGTGTGTCAGAGTAGAAGAGCCCACGGGTTTCCAGCTCGGTGATCACCAGGCCTTTCTCCTGAGGGGCCTCGAGTGGGTTTCAGAGCAGACGAGACAGGCATTCAAGGTGGGCTGGCCATCAACTCAGGGTAGATCTGTTAGTAGCTAGACCCTTAGCCACTTCCCCTCGGGTTCTTTCACCCACCTCCTCCTGAGGAAGGACTCTGGGTACGCACCTCGGAGCCACGGCAGAGGGGACTGAGCTCTCAATGGGCATCCCATGGGGTTGCAGCCAGCTGCTAAACTAAAGGTTGGCGGTTCAAACCCACGTGGTGGCTCTGTTGGGGGAAGGCCTGGGGATCTGCTTCATTAAGGGTGACGGCCAAGGAAACCCGCAGGCGCAGCTCTGTTCTGTCCCCGTGGGGTCCTGTGTCAGGAAACCACTGGGCAATGGTGGTGGCGGTGGCAGTGTGGGCAACCCGTGACAGCTCAGGTCTGGACGGAGTGAAGCAGTGACCCCCACAGGGAGCTGAGCCCCGCTGCTGGTCATCAAAGAGAAGGGGTGGTCCAGGGCATGATTGGTCCTGACCAGAGCCATTCCCCTGGTCTCCTGTCCTTACTGAACTGCTTCCTGCCAAACCGGGGGTTCAAACCCACCAGCTGTTCAGTGGGAGAAAGAGGAAGCTGTCTGCTCTTGTGAAGATTCAGTCTCAGAAGCTGTCTGACGGCGGGGGGATAGGGAGAAAGTATGAGTCAGAACCCAGTCACTGGCACTGAGTTTGGGGTTTGTTTTTCCTTGTTAATACTGACTCTGTTAATACTGACTCATCCTGACTCTAGACTCAGTCATTCTTCAAGTTTCAATGAAAACTGTGTTGGAATCTCCTTCCACCTTATTCTTTTTTCTTTCTTTCTATTTTCATTCTGGATCGAATGTAATTATGTCCGTCTGTGTGGACTAGAGAAGCAAATCCAGACATATCCAAGAGTAATGGTGTATTAAGAAAACATCCGGCCCAGTCCAGACCAATATTAGCCCCCATGTCCGATACTAGATGATAAATTCCTCTTCAGACTCACGCAGCACATGCAATGGTGCCAAGAGTAGGAAGATCACAGGCCAAGTGGGTGAAAAGTCTTGTGGAAGCATCTCAGCGCTGGCTCATCTCTCCACGTGGCTCCTCCAGCAACAGGGCTCTGGCTGCCATCAGCAACAGCAGAGAGAGAGGGTCCTGCCTCCAGGGAGGAAGACAGGAGTTCCCAGATACCTTTGGAGAAGACCATGCCCACACAGAGGCCTCATGGCTATGACCTAATTGACAGGCTAGACTCCACCCCTTCCCTCAAGTTGACAGGAGATGATGTAACTGCCGCAATAGAACTTTCTTGGTCCTGTTGTCAGATTCACAGTTCTCCGAGGAAAGTAGAGATCACAATGTATCTTGGTATTAGGAGCTCTAGAGGCGTAATGGGTTACGCACTGAGGTGCTAACCAACACGTCAGCAGTTCCAGCCCCCCAGCTGCTCCGCAGGAGAAAGGTAAGACTGCACTTCTGTAAAGATTTCGAGTCTCAGAAATACAGAGAGGCAATTCTACTTGATGACAATGAGCTTGGATTTGAGTTTTTACACAGGCACCGGCTCAGATGCAGACGTCCATGTGGTTAGCCGTCTCTCTCCCAGCAGGCAGGGGTGACAAACTCCATGTGGTGTAACATTTTATTTACTCTCATTTCATCATAAGCCCCCCACACCTTCCCCCCTCTTCTCCCCCTAATTGAGCAGCCTTTCATAGTTATGCTCAAAACCTTTAAACGTCCTTAAGGATCTGGTCACCTGACTGGAGTTTGTACTATAAACTAGGAAAAGAGCTATTGTGGATTGAGACCTCCTCATCCCAGGATGGACAGACGGGTGGATGGATGGGAGAGAGGCAGAAAGGAGACTGAGAGGAGAGAGAAAGAGTGTGTATGTGTGTGCTCGTGTTAGCTAGCTGCCATTGAGTTGGCTCTGATTCGTGGCAAACTGCTGTATCACTGGATGACCGGGCCCTTGGCCCTGTGCCCTCACACTCACCAGCGCATCTGAGACCACCCTTGAAGCTACTGTGCCGTCCAGCTCAGTGGGCGCTACCCTCGCTGGCCCTCTGCTTCTCCAAACACTATGCCGTCCTGCAGAGCTGATCCCTCCTGAAGACACGTCCGAAGCAAGTGGGCTGGACATGGTGATCCGTGAAGCTTTTGCTGGCTAACGTTTGGAAGTAGATTGCTAGATTTTCTTCCGAGTCTATCTTCTTCTGGAAGCTCTGTCGACAATTGTCCACCAAGAGCGACCCTGCTGGTATTTCCAATGCCCCTGGCATCACCGCCACCATCAGAGTACCACACATGCCACCGCAGGACAGTAGACTCACAGTAAAGAGTCAGGCGTTCACTGGCCATCCGAGGATGATGAGGCTGATCATCTCAGTGAGAGTTTGCCTACTAACTATCGCGGTGTCACACGGCTACAATCCACCCCTCGCTCGCTGCGGTTTCTGTTCTGAGAGGGTGGGAGTGTCGTGGATGCAGGCCGCCCCGCGTGAGGGCTGTTCTTGGACATGTCAGCTTGGCCGCCGGGCCCTCTGGGGGGACAGGAGTTCTGCTTGTCTGTACAGACACCCCCATTCACCTTGAATTACGTCGTTTACAACCCTCTCTTATGGAAAAGACTTCACAATGTGTAAAGTTGAGTTGACCCTTTAAAAACAACAAGCATGTGTTTTGCACTTTATCTGCTATAACGTGGTGACATGTGGTTGTTAGGGTTTGGCTGCGATCAGCAGGGCCAACCGTTCCAAACCACCAGCCACTCCTCAGGCGAAAGAGAGGCCTTTTGACTCCCCAGTGGAGGTTCAGGCTCAGAAACTCACACAGGCAGTTCCGCCCTGTCCTTCAAGGTCAATATGAGTCGGCATCCTCTTGATGGCAGCGAGTTTTTTTGTTTTTATTGTAACTCAGTTTGGACACAGATCTCACAGGCTCTGGAAGGCAGCCACACCAGATGAACTTCTAGCCCTGACTGCTCCCAGTCTACCAAGCCAGGGTGGGCCTGGGAGCTCCATCACCCCCCTTGTAATCCCCGGCTTGTTCTGATTAGGATTGTGATATTCCTCACAGTGTAGTCGGCCCTCCGGGTCTGTGGGTTCCTCAGCCCTGGATTCAAGAAAATGCTGATAGAAATATGGGGGGTAGGGTGGGGGTGGGACGGGTAGAGTCCAGAAAGCCCCCCAAAAGTAAAACTTGCATGGCTAGGCGAGCCTGTGCCTGCGTGCCACGGCTGTGGCTTGCGGAGCCGTCTCCTCCCGGCTCAGCCGGGCACCGGCCGCTGCTCACTGAGGTTCCATCTTTCCTTCGCCCTCGGTTCCATGCAGCCTGTGCGCCTGCGAAGAAATGGCTCCTCGAAAGCAATTCAGTAGCCTGAGCTCCCTCAAAGGCGAAGGGCGCGCTCTTGCACTGTGTTCGGGCTGTGAGTCATCCAGAGATGATTTCAAGTACATGGACGGATGCTCAAAGGCAAATTCCATAGCCTTTTTCACACAAGGGTCCCAAGCTTCCTGGGCGTGCCCTTTCCCCCCCCCCAGCCACCCGCGGATGCGGAGCTTTCCAGGGAAGACCGGCATTCGAAGCTCTGATGGGGTCTGTGGGCTTCCTTGCAGGTCGCAAACATCCTGCTGAACGGCGTCAAGTACGAGAGCGAGCTGACGGGCTCCGGGGAGCAGTCTGAGCAGCCGCTGTCGGTGCGGCGCCTCTGCGCCACCATCTGCAACATGCCTAAGGCTCTGCGCAACCTCTGTGTCAACCACTTCCTGGGTGAGCTGCTGGCCACGTCTCCCCACACGGCCTGCCCAGCGCAGCCTGCCAGGGTGGGGCCGCCCCACCCCGCCTCTGCCCCTCCCCACCCGCCCCAGAGCCTCCCTTCGCAGGGGGCGGTTACTGAGCGCTGTGGGGGTGCAACCATACCCCCTAGGTAGGCTTGCAAAGCGTGGGGTGGGGTGAGGGGTGGGGGTGGGGTGCTCACCCTCGAAGTGAGCCCTGTGAGTCCTTTCTCCAAGAAAGCACAGCTCCAAATGAACCCAGGTGCCACCAACGAGAGGACAACGTTGCCCTGGCCGGACACGAGCTGGTCAGTCTTTCTTGGTGGCAGACTCCAGCCATGGATCTAGGCCATCTTCACAATGACTGGCTTGTGGGGCCTTATCTTCTAGCACTCTATCAGATCACATTGTCGTCATCCAGAGGGTTCCAATTGCCTAGTTTTCTAAAGTCAGTCACCAGGCCTTTCTTCCTAGCCGTGACCACACGGGTATCTGAAATATCAGTAGCATAGCCACCATCGTATGAGAAAACAGATGGACAGTGGCTATCAACCCTCGGGCTTCCTAATATCTCTCTCCCAATAAATAGAGCCCATCCCCAGAGCAGGAGTGCCCCAGGCCTCAGTTCCTTGCCAGGCGAGAGTACCCAGCCGTGAGAGTGGGGCGTTTGGCAGGAGGGGGAGGGGGGAGCGGTGTGGGTCAGCTTTCCTAGCAGGGTCACTGGGGAAAGTGCAGAGTGCAAAGCCAGCTTGCAATGAGCCTTTGCTTATAAAAATATTTGCTTTTAAAAGACTCAACGGAAACCTGCAGACAGAGTAACAGAGTTGGGGGGTGGGGGTGGGTGGGTGGAGGTAGCGTTGCTGCTCTCGGCGATTTAAACTTTTGTAACTACAAAAACTACTCATTACTTTTTAAAATGGGTTTAAAGATGCCAGTGGTTGCTGAGTGGCACAGCTCGTGTTCTCAAGGACTAGCCCAACAGTTGGAGCTTCAAACTCGCCTGGCCGCAGCTCGGAAGAAAGGCCTGGCAGCCCGCTGGCAAGCGGTCTCAGCCCTGAACCCCCCTGCAGCCATTGCAAGCTACTCCCGAGGGTCTCCCTGAGGCCAAACCCACCGCACCACGTAGCATGAGAGTAAGGAAGGGCCAAGCCATTCACTGCTCGCCCCTCCCCCAGGGTGGCTGTCGTTTGAGGGGATGCTGCTCTTCTACACGGACTTCATGGGCGAGGTGGTGTTTCAGGGGGACCCCAAGGCCCCCCACACATCGGAAGAATACCAAAAGTACAACAGCGGCGTCACCATGGGCTGCTGGGGGATGTGCATCTACGCCTTCAGCGCCGCCTTCTACTCAGGTACACTGAGCCTGCGTCTCCACCTCTCCAGTGCCGCCCACTAGGGGGTGGATGGAGTGTGTCCACGCCTTACAGAACCCGTTAAGGGGCTCACTGCTACTGCAAGGTGGGCGGTTCAGCAGGAGAGGAGGGAGGCTGCCTGCAGCGGTAAAGATTTACAGCCTCAAAAACCCGCAGGTCACTAGGAGTCTGCCTCAGCTCCGTGGCAGTACGTTTGGTTTGGATTGTTAGTCACCATCAGATGATGGATCTGCGGCAACTCGCAGTGTGCAGAGCTCTCTCTGGGGAGACTTGAACGGTCAACCTTTCTGCTCCATTGTTGTATCACCAAGGCCTCCTGCTATAGTCAACACCCTCCTACCCCCGCAGCCTCTGCCAGCTAGTTGATACCCTAAAGGGCCAAGTAGAACTGCCCCTGTGGGTTTCCAAGCCTGTAACCCTCGACTGGAGTAGAAAGCTTTATTTTTCTCCCGAGAAGCTGGTGGTTTCGAACTGTTGACCTTCCAGCACAGAGCTACGCCACCAAGGCTCCTGCTACCGTAGCAGACACAAAGTCATGACTGGTGTGATGATGCTGCTGCCCTTTCTGTAGCTGAGCCTGCAGGGTCCACATTCCATGGCAGGTGCTGGGTGCATGTGGGCGGGGCTGGATCCTTTGGATATCAGTCTCCAAAGAACTGAGGCCCTGCAGGGAGGCTGTGGGGTCAGAAGGGGTCCAGATCCCTGAGCAGGTAAAGTTGGGCCTGAGGGAGAGGGGACACAATGAGGGCTGAGGGAATGACCCACAAGTTCCCCCCACGCCCATCTCATAGAATGGCCAATCTAGAGACTGGTGGGGTGTGAGGGTGAGAGTTAGGGAGCTGGCTGGGCTGAGCTGACCCTGAGTTGGGGTGCCCATGTATGGATGGGGCTCTACCAATATCAGGGACCCAAGAGGGGGTACCACCCAAGCAGGGAACCTGGCTGGGAGACAAAACAGGCTCACTCCCCTTTTCTGTCAAGTGTCAAGAGTAAGTGCAGATGATCGGTTTTGTGAGCCACCGGGTCTCAGCCTCAGTTCAGCCCATCACAGCGCGGCTAGAGGAGTGGGGTGGCTTCGTTCTGCCAAGAGGTGCAGCTGTTCTGGACTCTGAGTCTCACATGCCATCAACATCTCTTTGGCTTCGAAATTGGGAGGCCTTTTCTGAGCTCCTGGGCCCGGCATGGGCCTGCCGGCATGGTCACCTGAGCTCATTCACATCGATTCTTGCCCCAGGGGAGGGAAGCAGACTGAGTGCATGTGGGGGGCTGGAGAAGGGGACTGGGGAGGGTAGAAAGAAGGCTTTGTTGGGTCTCACTGAGCTCTGTGGGTTGGCACCTGAAGGCATTCCGTTGCATTCCATTCTTAAATATTGGAGTTGGGTGTGCACATGGTGGGTGTGCTTCGCAGTCTACCCTTAAGGTTAGAGGTTCGAATGGAATTCACTTTGAGCTCCCTCAGAAGAAAGAGTTATGGTAATCTATTTCCCCCCAAAATCAGCTACCGGAAGCCCTGTGGAGCACAGTTCTACTCTGACCACTGCGGGTCCGGGGAGCTGGAATCATCCCCCATTGCGCCTGGGTAGGCAGATGCTTAGTAAACAGCTTGTTTGGGCGTCACAGTGGTCCCAGGCCCGGTGGCCGACCACGGGTTGAGCCGTGGTGTGCACTTTGGTTAAGACACAAAGGGCTTTCGCACCTGCACAGCGCACGCAAGCTCATGCCTTCAAATCTCTGAGCCACTGGGGACCTGGCTGGGGGCAGGGTGGACTGGGACACCCCATTCCTGCCGAGCTCCCGGAGCTGGGAGTCCCTGAGCAGTGTGCACTCTGGCCCCTCCCTCCCGTGCCCGCCAGCAGGCACCGGGGTTTGTCCCCCACTTCCTCCCTCCGAGGCCACGGGTCTAGTCTCACCGTCCCCCTCTCCCCGCCTTAAAGCTGCCCTGGAGAAGCTGGAGGAGCACCTGAGCGTGCGCACGCTCTACTTCATCGCCTACCTGGCCTTCGGGCTGGGCACCGGGCTGGCCACGCTCTCGCGGAACCTCTACGTGGTCTTGTCCCTGTGCGTCACCTACGGGGTGCTCTTCTCCACCCTGTGCACCCTGCCCTACTCGCTTCTCTGCGACTACTACCAGAGCAAGAAGGTAGGACTCAGCCCTACAGTGGCCCCGAGGCAGGCAGAACTCAATCCAACGGGCCTGGGGAGGTGAAAAGGTGGGGTGGGGGCGGTTCTCGTGTGCCCAAAGTATGAGGAATTCAAGATGGCGACCACATCCAGCTCAGGGACCAACCTGGTGTCTCCCTACACCAGGTATCCTTGACCCATGCCCCTCTACTGACTTTGGGGCCACCTGATTGCGCAGGCAGGTCCAAGCCCCTCAGTGTCTTGGGGTGAGGGGCACCTCGGGCACAAAACCCGGCAGTCGCGACAAGCCACGTGCGAGTGAGGTTTTAGAAGTCGAGAAGGCGCTGTCATGCAGCGCCAGGCCTGTGGAGCCCTGGGCAGGGCCTTGGACTTGGTCTTCAGTGACCAAGTGGATCTGGGGGACCCCTTGCGGATGCTTCACAATCACACAGCCACGACGCCCCCCGCTGGGAGCGTGCAGCGCAAAGGTTGAGTAGGTCCCTCAAGACGTGAACCTCACGGCACACCACTTTAGACACACACAAGGTGTGTTCACGGGAGGCCACGCCCCCTCTCCACCCCCTCCCTCGCCCCGCCCTGCTTTGGCCAAGGGTCTCGCCTGTTCTGGATGCCGCTGCCGGCTGGACACATAGTGACACCCCCCCCCCCCACCTCCCAAAGTAGAGCTGCCCCAGACCTTTCCTAGGCTGCGGACCTCCCAGGAGCTGCTGGTGGGGTTTGACTCGCCAACCTTCTAGTTAGCAGCAGAGCGGCGGCGCACCTCGGGCTCCCTACTGCCCTGGGTCGTTCCCACGAAGGGACCCACACTCTGACGGTGCCCATTCGCCATCTGGTTTCCGCGGTCCATCCGTGCCCAGACGGGCATCAGATCGTAGGTCCCTTCCGGTGGCCCACCCGCCGCGCCCCTTCTATGCTGCAGCCCGCCCTGGCCTGCGGAGCGTGCAGATGCGGCGTCGCCGGCTTCCCCAGAACGCCTTACTTTGGAGAGCGAAATCAGCGGAGAGTTAACACACCCAGCTGATAACCTGAAGGCTGGAGGTTTGAGGTCCATACCCCCGCCCCCACCTCAGGCACCTCGGGAGAAAGGCCTGGCAATCTGTTGCCAGTAATCAGCCGCTGAAAACGGATCCTAGCACACACAGGGCTCGCCGGGAGTCGGTTACAGGCTAAAGGAGGCGGGGTGGGGACAGCAACATCCGTGCGGAACCCAGGGCAGTGCTGGCTTCCTTGTGAAGGACACCCCCCCCCACACACACACACACAAGCTCGGAGCAGTGGGGCGTCTAGCGGCCTCCTTCCTGCCAGATCCCGCCTCACGCCCCGTTAGTCATAGATTCTTTTGATGGTCGTCATCCCTTCCGAACACAAATATTATTAAACTCTTGGCTGTGCGCACCAGCCTGAACACTGCAGCCCCCTCCACCCCGCCGCCCGTGCGTGGGAGGCGCGGGCCTGACACAGCGCGCGGGTGCAGTGCGGGCCGAGGTAGGCTGACTGTCTCTTGTGACTCAGTTTGCAGGGTCTAGTGCTGACGGCACCAAGCGGGGCATGGGCGTGGACATCTCTCTGCTGAGCTGCCAGTACTTCCTGGCCCAGATTCTGGTCTCTCTGGTCCTGGGGCCCCTGACCTCGGCGGTGGGCAGCGCCAACGGCGTGATGTACTTCTCCAGCCTCGTGTCTTTCCTGGGCTGCCTCTACTCCTCCCTGTTTGTCATTTACGAAATCCCACCGGGCGAGTCTGCAGAAGAGGAGCACCGGCCCCTCCTACTGAATGTGTGACACACTACTAGCCGCCCCCACCCACCCACCCCCCCTCTGGACTCGGGCCTGTGCCCTGTCAGGGACAGGCCAGGTGGGGCAGGGATCGGAGGGGCCCCGGTGGGGCAGGGGCCAGGTTTCCCGTCGGATATAAATATTGTGGTAAAACAATAAAAGACAGCAGCAAAGCTTGTGGTGTCCCGCCGTGACTGTCTTTCCCGTCGGATATAAATATTGTGGTAAAACAATAAAAGACAGCAGCAAAGCTTGTGGTGTCCTGCCGTGACTGTCCTGAACAGGGGGAGGGCCCTGGGGAGCGGGCGGTGGGGACTGTAACAATCATTTATATCAGCGGTTCTCAAATGGGGCAGCTTTGCCCCTAGAAGACTTTGGCAGTATTAAGCTGTGGGAGCCCAGAGGGGGCTGACAGCCGGGGGGCGGGGCTTACACACCTTCTGGGCACAGGCAGACAGATGCTGGTGATGCTGCAGTGGAGGGAACTGGCACATCACCTCTGGGAGCAGGTCAAGGGATTCCTGCTTTCAGGCGCACCACTCACTCATCCGCAGACCTACTTTTACCAGCCTTCTTGCCACCCACCCACCCACCCACCCACCCGTCTACACTTCCACCTGCAACACTGGCTCTCACTTTGGTGTCTCAAGTGTAAGATGGTATAGTTGACCTGCTGCTTCCCAAATGCACGTTTTTTCCCCCATCAGCCATCCACGACTCTTTACTCTGATCCTGATCGTCTAGGAAAAGATTCAGGATATCTCAATGAAGTGTTAGCTAGCCTGAGATAGAGGAAGTGCATGCGGGCTTTATTTAAGGTAGTTTTGTGTCCTACTAGATATTTAGGTCAAGTTATACTGCACAAAGCGTCCTTTGACCCAATGATAGATTTGAACAGTACAAATTATAGGAACTTGGAATGTCCAAGTATCACTTCACCTTCATTAGGAACCGAATAGCAGGTCATTTCAGTCTGTTACCTTAAAGGGGGAGTGAGAAGTAAGGAGCCCTGACAGTGTAGTGAGCGGGTTATGACCGCTGTTGGAGCCCACCAGCGGCTCTGCTCCCATGAGGAAATCCACAGGAGAAGCTGCACGCCGCCCTATGGGCTCCCTGGGAGTCATAGCAGAGTACGTGGTGGTGGGTTTGGTACACGAAATAGACACGCAAATGTTCTGAAACATAAAATGGGTTTTCTGGAGTTCAAAGGCCTTTATTAAAATTACAATGTGCCAGTCTTGTTATAAAATGACACAACTTCTCCTTATTGCCCTGAAACTTTAAAAAGTTAGAATTTTTCTTAGAAAGGTTGGAGTCAACCTCACCGCTGAAACATTTACTGTAAAACTTGAAGCAAATTGTAGATCTTGAAAACACTTACGGCTGCCAAGAATGCTTACATGTTCAACACTCTAAATTGTCATCACATCTCCCATAAAGGTGCCCTTTCCAGGCCCCGCTCCACCCCACCCCCGCTCCACTGTGTTCTGGTTTTGCACACCCAACTTACCCAAAGGAAAACCCACCGCTGCATCTAATCGACCCTAACTCATAGGGACCGTAAAGCACAGAGAAGAAACGCCCTTGGGATTCCACACCTTTATCAGTCTTCTAAAGGCTGCCAAGTGACTGGGGGCTTCAAACCGCTGTTAGGATTGGCAGCTCAGTGGGTACTCACAGCCACCACGAGGCCTTAAACAGCTTCCCCTGGAAGTACCTTCATGCCCAACTCTTTTTCAAATATTTCTCACCATTTTTTTCTGTCCTAATCTGTGGGTCTGAATTGCTATGTATTTAAAAATAGGGTGGCAAATTAGTCTGATTTCATAGCTGCAGAGAGCGAGCGCTGTATCTAAGACACTAGAACTGATGCGGTCTCTCCATTGCAATGTTCAGGGCCTCCAGTAACCCCAGGAACAAGCCTAAAAACTAAGACACCTCAAGAGAATTCTTTCTTTTTCCTATCCATCCATTCAGCCAGCCACCTGCCATCCAGCCATCATCCTTCCATCTATTCATCCGTCTTTCCACACTACAGATATCCACCAGGTGTGCCCAGGTACTGGGCTTTGTCCTCATGGAGCTGACACGGGAACTGGAGAGGCAGCTGCTACATTGATGGCTCTTTGACTGAAGGTGGCAGTCAAGGCTGTGAACGTAACAAGAGCGCTGGGACTAGGGCTCTCCCACGGAGTGTGACGGCAGAGAGCAGTGTCTGAGGTGGGAAGTACTTGATGTCTTTTTGAGGTGTGACAGGGACAAAGATGCTTGGATCATAAAATGCCCCATTAGGTAGGAATGGCACCTGTGTGAACCCCATCCTGTCCTTTTGACTTGACGGTGGTCAGAGACTTGACAGTTCAGGAGTGCGGCCAGGTCAGAGGCTGGAACCCCTACCTCCTCATTCAGACACCCAAGTATCAACTGTTGGCAGGGGGAGATACAGACCTGCACTGCTTTCCAGCCCCGACTATGAACAGGTGCAGCAACCTTGTGGGCCGGTCCCCAGCACCCATCAGTGGACTTGGATGGAACTCAGACTTCTCAAAGCCCCAGGAAGCCCCTGCCTGTCGTGCTGACAACCGTCCTGGTGTGTCTGGGCGAGCTGTGGCCAGGTCACGGGGTGTTGCTGCTCTAGGACTGGGACTAGCAGACGTGGTGCTGCTCCCAGGACCTTTAATTCCTGTCCCTGAATTTAGGGAAAATACAAGACGCCCGAAACAAGCAACAGAGCCCTGGGCCATCACGGTGTGGGAGGAGTCAGGGTTCAGGGCAGGGAGCATGTCCCATCATCTGTGACCAGGATGGCAGGGAAACCATGCCCTGTGGGCACTCCTATCCCCACCTCCACTTAAGCTCAGTCTCTCTGCGAATACCTCCCCACTTCCCCCATCAACTCCACCTGTGCCTCCAGCTTGTCTGTGGCCACCTCTGGCCATGGAGGGAACTAAAGTCATGGGTCTGAACCTGTCCCTCCCCCCGACACCTTCCATAACTTCAGCCCAGTCTCCCCTACCTCCCGCTTTGGAGTAGCTGCGGCAGAGGGGGTTCTGCAGTCAGTGGGGCAGCCGCATCGCAGGTGAAGTAGAGGCTCCGCTACGCTCTCCTCGGACCAGAACCCAGCCTGGGTCCTTAGTCCCATGTTCCTGGGGTGTCCCCTGGCCCCGGTCTCACCACATGGAGGTCTTAGGGAAGTCTCCCTAAATATGCAGCGCTGGTAGCCGTTCTCTGGTCTGCTGGGTTTGCCCAGAATTGCTCAGATCTGCGAGAGAAGGGAGGTTCCCTCTTTGTGGCTTTGGCTTGTGGGCCTGGGTCATCTTCCTAGAACTTTCTAAGCCAACAAAGCTGCTTTTACCCATGGGGGTTATTTGTGCTGTACTTCTCTTTTCGAAGACTTGGCCTTCGCCAGGCACCTTGCAGAGCAAGCCACCCTTGGGTGGCTGAGGTTTCCCCCTCTGCCTCCCCACAGCTGCCTTGAACTTCAGGGCTGTTTCCACCAGGTGGCAGTGGGAGCCAAGCCACAGAGTACAAGCTCCAGGCCACAGGTCCAGCGAACCACAGCCGTCTGGTCCACAGCGCGGAGCACCTCTTGGAGTCTGACGGATTTTACCCCAGGCCCTGCTGATGGACTGGCCACAGCTACTTCTTGTGGAGGAAGTGGTCACCATGAGGAGCCCAGCAGCTCCCTGTAGCCCCTCAGGGTGTCCTGGGCTGTTATCTTGGTGGGAAATAGACCACCAAGTCTTTTCTCCCACGGAGGAACGGACAAGCCGGAACCACCGACTTTTCAGCTGGTGGTTGAGTGCTCATTGGTTGTCGCCAGGGCGTCTTGCCAACCACCCGTGAAGGTGGGTCAGTCACCCTGAGAGAGCACAAGGCCCTGGCCCAGGCCGTAAATGCTGGGGCTGGGGTGTGAACCTGGGACTCAGACTCCAGACCTCACCCATGTATAAGGGTCTGCGATGCACCCCCTCACCCCAAACCAACC
Organism: Tenrec ecaudatus; assembly: GCF_050624435.1. Taxonomy (NCBI): domain Eukaryota; kingdom Metazoa; phylum Chordata; class Mammalia; order Afrosoricida; family Tenrecidae; genus Tenrec; species Tenrec ecaudatus. The sequence continues at coordinate 32,312,365 of NC_134530.1, forward strand.
GCCATGGGACAGCCTGTTGCGTGTGGTCCAGCAGCTACGAGACAGCACCTCAGAGCCCAATTCTGCAACTGGAGCTGACTGTCCTTTGGCAGATCTGGAAATCGCTCATGGGTGCCCCCCAGATACCAACACTTGGGCCTCTGCCTCTGAGGCAGCACCAACACTGGAGGTGGGGCAGCGGGAACCTATCAAGATATCGCAGTCTCATCAGGTGGCCTAACCCAGGACCTCCCCTGGGATGCTGGGAATGGGGTAGGGGACAGCCCTAGCACTGCTCCTACTTGGCTTCTTTTCTAGGAACGGCGGTGATTTCCCTCAAAGATCATCCGGTGGCAGTGTGTCCCATCATAGCTGGTTGTGCGCAGGTCTGAGGGGACGCCTGGCTTCTGGGAGGACGGAGCAGGAAAGCAGCGGGGCACAGGAGGGCTACCACGGGCTCCATCACAGCTCCTCAGGGGTGGGGGGCTTTGGGGATAGTTTTTGGAAGTCATCTACCATGAACATTTACTGAGCACCTACTGTGTATGCCCTGGGCACCTGCAGAGCAGAAAGATCCCCCAACCACAGGAACTCCTGTGCCAGGGTCCTGCCTACCCACCCAACTCCAGCTCTCTGGCATACCCACTCCTCTGATTACTAGGCACCCACAACCTTCACTTCCCACCCCACCCCTGCTCCTACCTTTGTTCTTCACACAGCTTCTGACTAGACCTTCCACAAATTTAAGAGGTACAGAACACCTCCACCCCTACCAGCCCCCGCCATCTGAGGGCCCTTGATTAGGCCTGGTTTACTTTTGTAACCACTGCCATCTGGTGGCCGGGACTAGGAGAAGTGATTTATATCCGTTTTGCTGCCCCTTCCAATGACTCAGGAGTAGACAGGACTGGGAATGGCAAGTGGTGACTGCTCATGGAAAACAGGTCCCCAAATGGCTCAACAGCTTCAAGTTCTTCCCAACACAGGAGGGTGCCCACAACCACCACCAGCCAGGCAGGACAGTGGCTGGGAGAGGGGAGAGAGAGGAGATGGGCCCTGAGATGCTCCTCCCACTCACTCTTCAGGAATGAGACACAGTTACTGCTCAACACCCAAGTGCTGTAGTGTAGCTTGGTTTTATTTATGTCCACAAATAGTTCAAAAAAATTACAAAATACTCAAATGGAGAGAACACAGAAGTCACGATTTCTGGGTGTCTACTGTTTACACTGTGTCATCTCATGGCAAACTACTCATATGTACAGTTAGCTTCAGATATATATAACACAGAGGGCCGAGTGTGTGCTCCGCACTGCTGCCGCAGCGACACCAAGCTACACCCGGACGACGTGGAACAAGGTACATATGAACACAGGAAAGTCAACCCAAATCTACAACCAAAGGAACATCCAAAAGGAAACAACTGTTGGGCTGAAAGACACCGTGAGGTCTGGGGCTGTCCTACGCAACCGTGGTGGCTCGGGGAGGACAGGGTTGGATTTGATGCTAGAGGAATCTCAGCGCTTCACCTTGGATCAGGGGAGAAGACCAGAGCTTTCCAAGAGCCTGCAGAGCCCTTTCTCTCTCCTGTGGAGAGACGCTGCTGGTGTGCGGTGGCGGCTGTGAGGGGCTCAGTGGACGCTGATGTTTGACCGGAACAAGCAGGATGGGGGTGGGGGGTGGGAAAGAGTGTGATGGCCCTTCCTGTGATGACCACACTTTCATGGGAGCTTACCTCCCTTAAGGAGCTAACGTTAAGGCAGAAATGGAATGAGCGAAAATGAGGGAAAAATTACTACAAACATTTCAACAAACAGAACATGCCCCTCTCTGTCCCAACTGAAGCAGCCCGACACTCAGTCCTGGCAATGGCCCTGATGCAGTTGAGTCTGTGGATTGCCTCCGGCCCTGGCCCTTCCTGCTGACCGACCTGAGCGCCCTCTCTGGGCAAGGGTCTGAAGCGGCCACCACAGAAGAGAGTCTACCATGGCAGAACTAGCCTTGAGAATCCGAGAGGAAAGGAACAACGGAAAGGCGTGTCCGGCAGCAGCGGGACATGGAAGCGGACCTCACAACGCCCCCGGCTTGGGTGAAAGTGCATATGCTAACTGCTGGGCATGGGGCAGCCCCCCGGCCAGGACCGCTTGCTCTAGGGCCCACTCCATCCAAAGTGGAACCGCTGGTGGGGGTGGGGACTGCTTCCTGACTCCACAATCCAGGGCTGGGCCTCAATTGGTTCCCAGTCTGATGTGGGCCACCTGCTCCAAGGGTAGAAATGTGAGCTGCCACCCTCATGTGTCAACCTCAAGGGCTCAACTCACTCAAAAGCAGTCTCTCTCTGTCTGCAGCAAGAATGCCGGGGCCAGTCCTCACCGCAAGAAGAGCCAGAGGACCCCGGGCAGTAGTCCTAGTACTGCCCCAGAGGCCGACCGCGAGCAGATGTGTTTGCAAGTATGGGCCCCATGTGTCTTTCATGTGCTGAGTTACTTGTATGCATTTTTCTAAAATTTTCTAGAATGTCTATGAAATTTTCATAGTAGTAAAAGCAAATTCATCCAGAACCACCAACGTGTGTACACACATCTGTAAGGAAATCTACAGGTAGACACACGTGCTTTTGGAGCCCGCAGAGAAAGGGTGGTGGGGAGCACACACACGCACGCCCAGAGCAGAATGAGGGGGCTTCAGCCGTCTGCACCACCGGCAAAACACATGCAGGACCAGACACAAATGACAACCAAGGCAGCCAAACAAAGACATAGCTTGTGACACTGTCCCTGCAAACCCCTGGACGCTCATTGCTGTGCCCGCATCTAGCCTCGAGCTCCTGCCCGCTGTATTTAGTAACACCCATTGGCTCCCTTTAATTAAAGGGATAATTATATATAACTTTTTATTAAAAAATCAACTCTGTATTCTGTCAATAGCTGGTAGGAATTCACAATTAGTGACATGGCTGGAAAAAAAATAGATCAAAATAGTAGTTTGTGGAAGGTGGGGGGAGAGGGAGAGGCTGTTCTAAAATTATTTATTTACAGACTTAAAAAGCCATGCTGCAGAACTTTCTCAAATTATGAAGATTTCCTACAATGTATTAAAATAAAAGATTTCTTAAAAATTATAGTTCTTGGACTCCAAACTCCTCTGCCGCCTGTCTACAAACCTTGTGGGTTTGGGAGCCCACGTAACCGAGTGTGTCTGCACAGTGAAGGGTGTGAGGTGGGTTCTAGCACCTACTGAGCAACTAAGGAAGGAAACAGAACGAAGGCCCACACCCCAGATCGCAGGGCAAGTTTCTGGTCAGTCCCGTCGTCCAGGACTCACCAAGTTTCTGGGGACTGTCATGCATGGAGACCCCAGCCGGTCTCGAGGAACCCTCTCTACAAACAAACACTAGGAAGCGGATACAGTTTAGTTGTGGGGCTTTTAAATATATAAAGAACTCTTTAGAACATACTCCTTTTGCTTTTGCAGCTCCTACTGTACGTAAAAAGTCCTGTTTCTCCCCCCACCCAAGAATTGGGGTTTCCACAGCCAGCGTTAACAAATAAATAACTTATAACTGCTTGTCGCCTTCTTTCTTCAGCCGACTGGAAAGGAAGGAGAGGAAAGGCTGGTTACGCATCACGTCTGGGCAGGTGTCAGGCGGCTCAAAGGTCCTAAGTAGTCCCAAACCACGGCCTGCACAGCTGACTGCCCCCTCCCCTCATGTGCATGCACTGCCCCACCCCATGTGCTGTGGCCTATAGCACAAGCAGACGGAGGCCTTCCCCAGCTGCCCGCCCTCACCTGTAGTAGTCCTCCTGACTTGGCAGGTGGCCGCCGTGCATGTGGGGGTGGCCGTGCAGCCACTGCTGCTCCATGGCCAACCTCTGCAGCTCAGCAGACTGCGCGTGCATGGCCTGCAGCTGGTGCGCCGCGGACATCGGGGGTGGGATGGCCCCGGGCAGGTCTCGGGGGTATGGGGTACCTGCCAAAATACAGCAGACTGTTACAGCAATGGCAAGGGCAGGCGGGCATGATGACTGCTGAGGCCCGGAAAGGGTCAGTCCACTGAGGGCAGAAGACACTCTGGCCTGCCCTTTCCAGGCTCCCTGCACACCACCCTCATGGAAACCAGGCATCTCTGTAGTCCTCCCAGGGCGCATGCCCACCTCTCCACAGGAGGCTCCATCACTGCCACAGTGCGGCTCTCTGAGAGTCGGCCTGCCCTGTGCACTCAGGAACGTGTGTGAGAACGTGAGTGACTGGGTCTAGGAGCAGACCTTGCCCCCTACCTGAACTCTTACCAAACACTGGGTGACGCAGCATCTCGTGCTCATGGGGTGGCTGTCCAAGCAGAGGGTTGGGCAGGGTGCCCGGAGGATAGGGGAAGCGGGCCAGGTGCGGGCCGGCGGTCAGGGGATCAACCAGTGGGTGAACAGGGCCTGCAGAACCTATGGAAGAACAAGGTCCTAGATGTAGCAGCCACCAGTTCATTAGGACTATGTAAACTCACATTCCTTCCACTCCATTGGGCACACTGCTTCCTGGTTGCACCCAGTTGTAGCCCACACCTGGCTACTATCCCTCTTCCCCATGGCAACTTCACCCCCCCGCCCCCATGCCGGCCAAACCACTGTGTGGTACTCAAGGGGCAGCACAGCAGGTGGTTCTCCTGGCAGTGTCCCCTCCCCTTGGCCCAGCACTGTTCTCTGGCCTGCTTGCCACACTCTACCAAGAGCTCTTTCCCCAAAATCACAGACTTGTTGCCCCTGTGCCCTTCAGTCTGGGCTCCAAGAAGGCTGTCTGCGTGCGGAATCCCGGGTCTCTCCTTCCAGCACTCTCCACTCCAGACACAGCCCTGGGAAGACTTCTACGTCGCACTGGGTATGAGGCTGGAGTCCTCGAGTACTCCACAGCTGTGCTGTAGCACACACACACACACCCCACCCCTACTTTCCCCCTCCCCATCCCACTCAAGGCCTAGCTGGGGACCTGCAGCCAGAGGCCCCAAGAGGCAGCTCTGGGGGAAGATAGACAAAGGCAAGCAGAAATGGGACTAGTGGTGGACACATCTGTCCCCCACAGGCCACCCACCTTGATGGAGGGGGTCCTGCTGGTGGAGGTGGAGGTGGGAGTGAATGTGGGAGTGCTGGTGGTGGTGCGGCGTCACATTGAACATCTGCAGCCGGGCCAGGGGGTCGCTGGTCAGTGAGGCCATGCGCTCGGCGTGGATACGCTCGGCTGCCAGTCTATCAGGGTAGCTCATTTCAGGCCGCAGCTGGGGGCCGGCCAGGGCCAGTCTCTCCCTCTCCAAGGGGTTCAGGCCCGGGTGGAACGAAGCAAAAGGGTGGGGGCCAGCTGTGGGGGGGATGGTGAGGGCGCTGTGCCGGGCGAAGTGCTCCATGGGGTTGGTGGCTGGGTGCAGGGGGTCCAGCTCCGGGGGCTTCACCTCAAAGCCCGGCTTCATCCTCTCCCGCAGCTCCCGCTCCCGGATCTCCCGCTCCCGGATCTCGCGCTCCCGGAGCTCACGTTCTCGGATGGTGGGGTCGACGTTGTAGAGGCCGGGCATGTGGTAGGCCAGCAAGGGGTCGGTGGGGTTGAGGGGCATGTAGAAGGGGTGGTTGCGGTTGGTGGGCGACATGACGTGTGGTCGCGCGTACTCGCTCAGAGTCCGGAGGGCAGGAGTGTCAGGCCCGATGTAAGGGGGCACAGCAGCAATGGTGGTGGGCGGGGGCTCAAAGGATGGCCGCATGTGGCCGGGACCACTGAGCTGGGGGTCGCTGAGGCGGCCTTCATGTGCTGAGCTGGACGCCTTCTGCCGTGGAAGAGGAGGACATGAGGGGTGTGTGCCAAGTAGATAAGGCTCCAAGTGCAGGAGATGGTCCCACCCTGGGTCCTAGTCTGAGCCCCAAGGTCCCTGCCAGGCCAGTCCCTTCCCCTGCCCTAGGGAGCAGGCAGGGTCCCAGTAAGAGCAAGAGGTGGGGTGGGGAAAGATGGGAGACCGCGTGAGGAGAGTGAACACTGACTAGGCAACAACATGCTTGGTGACTCCCCAGGGTCCCGCCCACCCTGCTGGCACCTGGTAACCCAGCCTGGGACAGCAGCACCATGCAGCGCTGCTGGGGGTGTGAGCAGGGCCTGGTCCTAGCCCTGCAGGCTTGGCTCTCCATCCTAGAAGCAGCCCAGGGATCAGGGCTTCAAACAGCAGACCCTCTGACTGCTACGGAGACAAACCAAGTGGTGCCTGATGCCCCTGTGGGCCTGGCCAGCCTGCTTCTTCTCACACAGGAAGTGGGGTTCCCGAAACCAGGACTCACGGCTGCGCGCTCAGCTTCTCGCTCCCGTTCACGTTCACGCTCCCGCTCTTTCTCCTTCTCCTTCTCACGCTCACGCTCCTCCCGGGCTTTCTGCTCAGCCTCCCGCTTGGCCTTCTCGATGGCCTCCTCCCGCTTCTTGGCCAGCTTGGACCCCGCCAGTGGCATGAAGTACAGGTCTGTCCGTGCGCATGAGTTGTAGCCCCGGTCCAGGTGTTTATAGAACCTGAGAAAGACCACACCTTTCACTGGGGACCCTGCCCATGCCTCACTGGCTGTGCCCTGCATGTTCGCTTGCCCACTAGCCCAGGCTGAGACCTAGGAGCCTTACCTGGCTGACTGGCTGGCATGACTGGGGGTATCCACCACAGTGGGCTCTGGGGACGGGCTCCTCGGTGGGGGCGGGGGACTCTCAGGCTCTTCAGCCTCATCCAGAGCCTCTTCTTTGATCTGGACAGTGGGGAGAGGGCAAGACGCACCCCCAGGGATGCTGCCCCCTGAAGAAACAGCAGCGGAGCACGGTGGCTGGGCTGAGGCTCCAGGTCCCGCAGGTGGAGTGGAGGTGGAGGGACAGGCTGGAGGGGTGACGGGAGGAGGACCCCCAGGGACAAAGGGGTGCTGAGTGAAGGGTGGCTGTGGGGGCACCTGGTGAAGCCCTGCTGGGGGGTGGGGGGCAGCAGTGGAGGGCAGGCTCTGGCTCTGGGTCAACACAGGAGGTTGGGCAGGGGAAGAGGGCAGAGGTTGGCTCTGTGGCATGAGCTGCAGGGGTGGCGGGTGAGCTGAGGGTGGATGGTGTGTGGACAGGGAGCTCAGGGGCTTCAGGGCTGGTGGGGGTGGAAGGTTGGCATTCATGGAAAAGGGGGAGGGCCCTGAGAGGTGAGGTGGGTGTTTGTGAGCCTGTGGGGCAGGCAGTTGGGGGATGGGTGTGGTGGGTGGGGGCTTGATGTGAGGCATGGCCAGGGGGGCTGGTGGTAGAGGCTGCTCACGTGGGGGCTGCTGTGATTGCAGCACTGCCTGAGAGGCGGGGAGCTGCAGGGTGTTGTGGGGGTGAGCTGCCGCCTGAGAGGCCCCTAGTGGGGCCTGGCCTTGGGTAGTCTGGGGAGGGAGACCGAAGGGCTGAGGGGGGCCTGGGTGCTGCAGTAGGGACCCGGTCTGCAGGCTATGAGGGCCAGGTGGGCCCTGGCTATGCAGGGGGGGCTGGGGACGAGGCTGGGCTGGGGCCTGGCCAACTGGCCCTGTTAGAGGCTGTAGTGGGGGGTGTGGTGAGGGTGGCCGTTGTGGGTGCAGGGCGGGTGCCTGCTGGATGAGTGTGTGGGGAGCAGGGGCCGTGGGGGCCTGTGGCTGGCTCGGGGGCTGGGAGGCTGAGGGGGAGCCCTGGGGAGGGCCTGCGGGGGCAGAGGGCAGGGGCCCTGGAGCAGGGAGCTGGGTGGCTCCTGGCGTGGCTGCAGAAGGTACACCAGCTGCCCCATTGGGAACCTGCAGGGCTGGGGGCTGGGCCTGCAGCATCTGCTGCTGGGCTGAGGAGTCTGAGTCACTCTCGTTGTCCTGGGGGCTGGGGATGCTGGGGGACGTGCTGCGATTGTCCTGGTCGATGTCTTTGGGGTCACTGCTGCCCTCATCATTGACGCTGCGGCTGTCAGAGCTCTCTCCCTCGCCCTCGGATGGTGAGTTGGGTCGGCTAATCTCCTAGGGCAGAGAGAGGAGGGAGGGGAGCTGCAGGAGAGCAGGGCGCTCTGGCCAGCATGTGGGTGCCAGGCACACAGTAAAGCCTGTGTAGTGCCTGGGTCCCCTGTCCTGGGAGTGTTGGGTGTTCCATTCCTAGTGAGGACCCAGGCTGGGGCTTCTCCACAGGCAAGAGTTGCTGGCTGTACTGTACAGGGGGAAGCTGCCAAACACACCTGGGTCTTGGTTTTCTTGGAGTTGGTCCTATCTGCCTCCTCTGTGTCTGAGGCCACCTTCTCCCGCTGGCGCTTGGTGCTCTTAAGAGGCGATGAGGCTTCCTCCTTAACCTTCTGCAATGGGGAAGCCCACAGGGCACGTGAGGAGATGGGAACGCTCCCTCCTGCTGAGCTCATCTCTGGAAGCAAGGCTGCCCGGGAAGGGGCCAGTGGGGGCAGGGAGTCTTTCTGAACAGGGAAGGACCAAAGGTCATGCAAGGAGCTCACTGGACACCTTTTCTGGGCCCCAGGCCTCCAATCAGTAGCCCAGTTAGGGTCCACTAAGGTACTGGGGTCCAAGTCTGAAGAAGCTGAACCCCAACTCCGGCCACCCAGGCCTTAAGGAGACTGAGCAGCCCCAGCTGCCACCTCCGGCACCTCACCTTGGCCGACTTCTTCACTGTCTCTGATTTACTGTCATTGCTGGAAGTGCTGGCGGCGCTGGGCGAGTTCCGGCCGCTGGAGCGGATGTCTTCGTTGATGGGTGAGGTTCGACCATCAGGGCTGGCTGGCTGCTTCTTCCGACCACTGCGTAGTGTAGACATCTATCCCGCAAACAGATGTCTGTTGAGAGCGACTCCCGCCCTCCCGCAGGTACCGCCCCCCTCCCCGAGTAGCCAATGCAGGCCCTGCTCGAGTGGATGAGGGGCTCACATAGCAGAGAGTTCTCAGCTCCACAGCGTTCACTTCAGGAGACTTTCCTGAAGGGCAGGAGGCTGCCCCACAGCTCTCACACTGACGTGCACACAGCCATCACTGCGTCACCTCCCCCTTCCTGTTGGATCCCCTAGATTGGCCTATGCCCCCTGTGGTACAATGCTGAGTGCCCACCAGCCCCTTCCTGGATGTCAGGAGCCATGATGGGACAGCATGGTCCCGGAAGGAGAATGTTTCACCCACCTACCAGCACACCTGGGGAGAACTCCACCCGAAGAAGAACCCACCCAAAGTCTGTCACATTTGTGACCTGGGAAAGTCTCTTTATGGGGGGTATGTCCCAGGAGTACCCCAAATTTAAAGGCATACCCACTGGAGGATGCTGGCGCTCGGCTCAGGCAGAGCCCCATGGCCACCAGGATCTTCCCTGAACCCCAACCCAGGCCTGCACCTCCACGTCCAGCCCCCATAGCAGCCCAGGGAGGGTGGGGATGAACACACTTCCTGGCTCCACCCTTGGCAATACTGTGGGCAAGTACCATCCCTTCAAGGGGCCCAATTCTCAACCTAAAACCAAACATTCCCAGCTCCTCTCTGGAGCCATTCGGGGTGGGTGAGGGCGTGCTGAAGGGAGGGGGTTCTCACCGAGCCCCGACTCCGCCTCGTCCTCATGCTATGTTTCCCGCTGAGCCCATCATCTTCCTCTTTGACCGGTTTGAACATAAATGGTGGGGGGTCCACTGGCTTCTCTATGGGGGGCAGCTCCCCGTATTTCTTGAAGTGGATCCGACAGTCCGTGCAGAGCAGGATGTTCTCTCGGCCCCCGTGGTGCCAGTCTTTGGAAGCTGTGTGAGAAAAGCAAGAGGGGGTGTTGGATGCCAACCTTAGAAGACGGCAGTCTCCTTGGGAATGCCTAAGCAGGGCCCTCTGGTGGGAAGCTCAGCCCAAGGACACTGCTACAAGCACTGGGTAGCACTGAGCTGAGAGAGGCAACTGGCACACAAATGGCACGCATGCTGCGCAGCCCGCCCCTCCCGCCTACCCCTGCCCACCCCATCACTGGATACCCAGGAGGGACTGGCAGCAGACTTCCTGCCACCGGACCCTCCGCTCCGTCGCTGCTGCTGACTGCTAAAGCTTTTCACCTTTCTCAACTCAACTCCTGCTACAGTGGGGGCCCTTCCTCCCTCCCTCTGTTCCTCCAGGGGTAGGGGGGCACTCACTGGTGGTGAAGCAGTGGCGGCAGGCGTACCCCTTCAGCTCCTGCTCACTGTCCTCACTGTCGAAGTCATCCTCGCTGGCTGAGCTCAGGTCCACTGGGCAAAGGAACAAGCAGGAGTGGGGCGTCAGGCTTGGTCCAGATCTGGGGCCATCCTGAGTGGCTCCGCAGGCTGAGACATGCCAGACTCAGGGAGGCCCACTCTGACCCACGGGTCAGTCAGCAGAATGGAGCATATGTGGTGTGTGAGGGTGCAACTCCAGGGCCTGCCCTGGCAGACTTGGAGGGCGACTATGGACCCTCTCTCTTGCATCTTAGAGCAGTGGTCTGGATGCCCACAGCTGGCTGAACCTGACCTGGGAAAGGGCCCTCATGATGCCTTTCTGCCTCTCCACAGAGCCTCTCCCCAGGGCCATGATCTCTTGCTGTTTAGATGTGGGTGCCAGCAACCCTGCAGCCACTGCGCCTGTATAGTCTCGTTTTCTAGGGGGGTTGGGGAGTAGAGGTGGGCTTCACTGTCATCCTGGATTGAATGTCAGACCAAAATCAGGACCAATAAGAGGATCACAGAAAACACTACTTTTTCTCAGAGGAAAGGCAAAAATATTAAACTGACCTTATTACTACCAAAATAAATATAAAATAAGAACAATGCCTATACGACCTCCTAGAGGGTAAAAGCCCTCTTTATGTATCAGAAGTACCTTAGGCCAAAGTGAAGATGTATACTTCTATAAAAAAATTAAAATGCTGTTGCAATTTATCAGAAAAGTTACAATGTAGAGACTTCAACTAAACTGTCCCTACCAGTCCTGTGTCATGCTTCATGCACACAGGTACAGACATGCACTGGTTCCCTGGACCATCCACTCCAAACCCAACTCTACTGCCAGGTCCACACTGCTCACACGGTGGGCCCCTGGAAGTGTGGCTGTGTGCAGTGAGGCTCTGATCCCCGCCTTGCCTCTACTTACAGAATTCACTTGAGGGGGGCCTGGAGGGCGTGTTGACAGGTGTGGATGCTGTCCGAGTCTTAATTCTCCTGAACACAGCCTGCCGGCGGTGCCGACGATGAGCCCGGGAGCTGGCTGCTTCCGGGGTCTTCTTCCAGTAGTAGTAGAAGGTGATCAGTTCCCCCTGTGGGAAGGAAGGCTGGCTGTGAGCTCAAGTCTCTCCTGCAGAGACTTCTTCCAGGAGCAACAGGGTGAGCATACAGACTAGTCTGCTCACTGCCTGCTAAGTGCCAGACACCACCATTGTCCAATAACACGGAGGCTCATCACAAACCGTCAACAGGAAGAGGAGTGGCCCTGTCCTCAAGGAGCTTACGTTCCAGTGTGGGTGTCTAAGTCCACAGAATGTGGTCTTTCACGGCATGCAGCAAAGTCACACTGGGGAAGGAAAGATCTGGTTCCTCAGACCACCCAGAAACAAACACAGAAAAATAAGGTGTGTGTGTGTGTGTCAGACCAAGCAGGTCAGGAAAATGCCCTAGAGTGTGACCCCCACTCTTTGTCTAACCGCCCCTACCCCAACCCCCATCCGATCCCCAGACTGGGGTTCGACAGAGAAAGACTAGGAAGGTGCTGCTAGTACAAAATGAAATGTCACTTGTCACTAGGGTTAACCGTGTAGGCCCAAGGAGTTCTTTGCAGGATCCAGCAGAAAGAAGGTGAGCCCTCTTAATGAAAATACACTGGGGATGGGCACCCAGCAACTGAGGGTGTGAAAGCTTGGAAGACCGACCACCAATGGCTCAGTACTCTGGTTCCCATTACACTGTATTCCCAAATGGCAAAAGGGGCACCCTGGTGGAATCTATTAAAATAAGCTTTGAGATAAAGTACCTAAAAAAGTTAAGGCATCTGCTAAAGCAGTGAGACAGATTAGATCAAATCATGCTCTCCCACCCTTGTCCCAGTGAAATCAGTGTTGTAGAAAGGCTCAGAAACACCAACAATTGCGAGGACAGAGCAGGATCAGGCTACTTTGAAAGGAAGCCAACGCCCCAGCCCGTGGTAACAGCATCTCCTGAGAAAGCTATCTGCACCTGCGTGGGGATGACTTGACCAGGTCCCCCTGTCGTGTTGCTATTGTTAGGAGCTCTTAGTAATCCTGTGTACAGCAGAACCGGCAGCTCCCCCGGGCCAGCCTCACAACCTTTGCTAGGTGTGAGCACCCTTTATCACTCCATCTTGATGAAGGTCTTTTTTTTTTCTCCTGCCGACCTTATACCCAGTGATGTCCTTCTCCAGGTCCCTCTTGATGCAAAGTACTGAGATAAAATCTCATCACCCTCCCTCCTAAGGAACATTCTGGTTCTACTTCTTGAAAGACAATGCATTTGTGTTCTGAAGTCCAAGGCATATTTAATATTCTTTGCCAACACCATAATTCAAAGGCATCAGTTCTTCTGTCTTACTTCCTTGTGGTCCAGTTTTGGTGAGGCAACTGAAATATCATGGCTTGGGTTGGGTCTTCAAAAGGACATTTTTGCTTTCTGACACTTTAATTAGATTTTGGCAACAGATTTGTCCAATTTGTCATTTGATTTCTTGACTACTGTTTTTCCATGGGGACTGACTGTGATTTAAGAAAACTGAAATCCTCCACAAAAGTTCGATCTTTTCTGTTTGTCGTGATGTTGCTTACTGGGTCAATTGTGAGGCTTCTGCTTTATGGTGAAGTGTAATCCACAGTGAAGGCTGCAGTCTTTGATCAGGAAGTACTTCAAGTCCTTCCCCTTCCCTGTCAGCCAGCACAGCTGTCATATGCCAATCACAGTTTGTTAGCGTCTACACTCCAGTCCGGATGCTTACAGTGCCCATCGTATCAGATGATTTGAGTAAATATGGTAAAAGGATACAACCCTGACCTACACCTTTCCTGTTTTAAAATCATGCATGTTCTCTTGTTGTGTCCCAGACTGGTTCTTGATCTGTGTACACAAACACAATGAACTGTGTGAAATTCTCTTTCTTCAAAATGTTAAACACACACATGCTTTTGTGTAGTCAATAAAGTACAGGTAAGCACCTGATGCTCTCTTTCTGATATTCTCTGCTTTTAGCCAAGACCCGGCGGGCATCTGCAACGATACAACCACGTTCCATGTCCTCTTCCTCAGTCCAGGCTAAATTTCTGGCACCTCTCTCGATGCCATTTTGAATTACCTTGAATAAATTTTAAAAATACTGTGGTTTACAGTTTACAGAGAAAACTAGTTTCCACTTAATGATTGATACACATTCTACTTCACGACATTAATTACTTTTCAATGCCAACAGTAATTTTCCCACTTCCTCTCGGGTCCCTCATTTCTGTTTGTCCTGTTTTTCTGTCCCTTCCTATCTCGTGAGCTTTGTTGTTGGGCAAAGGCTGCCCCTTGGGTCACACGCAGCTGCTTTCCCTGCGGAGCATGTTCCTCACAGGTGTTAGCGTTCACTCACGTTATAGGCCTGCCTTCTGTTTAGCTGAAAGGCAACTGATCTTCCAAGGGTGGGTTCATTTCCGAGTTTGAAGCAAAATTTTTCTAGTCTGTGACATTAATGACATCGTTTGATAATTTCCACATTCTGTTGGATCATCTTCTTTGGAATGGTCAAGTAGTTTTCTCCCAAATTTCTCAGCATAGATGAATGAGCATTTCCAATATTGCATGTTTGCTGAAGGATCTCAATTGGTATTCTGTTCATTTTAATCAATGTATCCATCTGCTACACCTCCGGAAATGGCTGAAATCTGACCAATCCTGTTGGTGCAGTGATCCCATAAATTTCTTCCACTCTCAGTGTTTGTGTTGTTTGATATTTTGCCCATATAACCCTTCAATATTGCAATTTGTTGCTTAATTTTTTTTCTTCCGTTCCTTCAACTTCAGCAATACCAGGCTTATCTCCCCCCCCCAAAAAAAATAAAACACCAGGTCCTTATATATTTCATAATAATACAAGGTTGGTGTATTTAGGTGGCAAAAAGTTGGTGGGAAAATTGAATGAAAAGATAATACAAATTTGTCCACAAATTTATGAAGTCCTCTTATACTTTTCTTTGTATTCATGAGCTGCCCTTTGAAATTTTCTGCTGAGTTCTTTTATTGTTTCTTCAATTTTGTTTACACGGTTCACATTCAACAAGTTTCAGTCTTTTCTGACCTCCATTTTGGTCCTTCAGTCCTTGTCTTTTTTAATGAAATTTTGCTGTTTTCATGTAGATGTTTTTGATGTGTTTCTATAATGTGTCTGGTCTTCAGTCATTAGTGTTCAATACATCTAATTTATTCTTTGGCTCTCATGGATGGTTTGAATTTTCTTCAGCTTCACCTTGAACTTGTGTAGGAGCAATAGATGGTCTTTTCTACAGTTCCCCTAATTTACTTCTAATTGATGATACTGAGCTTCTCCATTATCTCTTTTCACTGATGTAGGCAATTTAAATCCTGTGTGTTCCATCTAGCAAGGCCCAGGCATATAATCATTATTTATGTTGCCACAAGAAGGTATTTCTAATGAATAGACTGTTGGTCTTGAACAAGTCTACCATGCACTCTCTGGCATAGTTTCTACCTCCACTCAGTGTGTCCAACTGACTACTAGAGTCTAAATGTGCCTTAGTGAGGGCGAATGGAGAAGCCAAGATAAAAAAAGGCAAAGACTTTGTTCTCCAACGACCCACGGGCTTGGGATAGGGCTCTTTCTTGACAAACACAACCACTCAGCACACTAGTAACTGTTAGCTGTCAATGAAAGATCCTGTAATTTAATAAGCCTAACCTCCTTCGAGTTCAGGGTGAGCGCTCTCATCTCTAGATCCATTCAAATACTGGCTTGTAATCTGGAGATTTCTGTGTGAGCTGCAGCTGCCCACCATCCATTTCAGGCTGACTGGACGACTGGAAGCTCCTTAGACACAAACCACCAAATATCCCACTGCACCTCCTGCCCCAGCAGTCAGTCTATCTCGCTGCTCAGCAAATGAGCAAAGGAACCAGCAGTCAACCCAGATTTCTCCTCCTGCAGCAAAGGGAAAGAGAGGGCCTAGCCCTGCCATCCCTTCCAAGCAGGAGGCAGCACCTGACTTCCTTTTCAAAGGTCTACCCTTGCTGCTGGGTTAGGAGCAGATCAGCTAAACAGCTACTGAAACACACCAGGCAACAGATGATGATGATGGCTTAGTCCAGCTGCTGAAAACGGAGGGAATGCTAGAAGTGGGCATGTTTTCAATGTAAAGCCAGGAATTACTGGTAGATTAAATGTGGGCTGTGAATAAAGGAGGAGTCAAGGGTGACCCCGAGGTTCTGGTCTAAGTAATAGAATGGAAGGAGTCAGCTGAGCGGGCTTTGGGGAAAGAGATCAAGAGCTTGGTTTTAGACACTGAAGTGTGAGGGAGGTCTCCCCTTCAGCCTCCTAAGACCATGAGATGTGTCCAACATTCTACTTTCCTCCCACTTAAGCCACTACTTCCTGTAACTTGGTCACAGTCTGCTGGAGACCTCAAAGGCCCAATGGCTGACTGGCCCTCCCAATCAATCTGAAGAGGCTCTGTAATGCAGATTCTCAGGGCCCCACATGAAATCAGGTTTCTGAGGGAGTGTGGTGGAGAATTTGCTTTCAACAAGGTCTCTATGTGATTCTGATGCACAGCCAAGTTTGGAAAGCCTGGCCCTGCAAAAATGCTTGGCCGACAAAGATGCCAAAGCTAGAGAAAATTTGGGTTTGACTGGGTTCCTGAGGCAATAGTCCACTCTCATCCTAGGAAATCATTAAACCTCTTTCTCATGGGAGTCATTCAATATTGTACCAGTGATTAGAGCACTAGGTCACAGGTCTCTGAGGACCACACTCTGGAGCTGGCCCTCTGACGCCAACAAGGCCAGGTAGCTGATCACCAGGAACCACATACCTGCATCAATTCTCTGTTCCATGAGATAGTGACTAAACAGAAATGGAAAAGTGACCTGATTTGGTTCTGATCTGCTCCTGCTGTCTCTGTGGTGACCAAAGCATACTGGGGCCAAATGTCATGATTTGAGAACATTTAGGCTCATTTAGGCTCCTGCCACTTTAGGTCCTATCTTGGATATTCACTTCTCTGTTCTAATCCTCTGGTGCTGGCTAGAGGGAACAAAATCATAAAGTTGTGGAAATAAAAGTGACCTGGCTCTAGTTTTCATATGAGGAAATATGGAACAGAAGCCAAGGCAGGCCCCAGTTCCCCTTCAAACGCTTTGTCAGGGTAGCATGCTTCACCAGTTCGAAGGGTCAACTAGTGCAATCAATCAGGGCCCATGTTCCAAGGCTTGAAAGAATAAGAAACAAAACGATACATTTAAATAAAAGGTTGAGGTGGTTTTTTTTAAGTGGTTCCTCCACCCCTTCCTCTAGCCTGACTCATTCTCGAGGTCAGAGGCCCAGTATCAAAGGAACTGTGCAGCTAGGAGTGGGGAAGGAACCACTAGGGGAGGACAGACAGGTGAGAAGATGGGGGTGGGGAGCTGTCAAATCCGCCTTCCTTGAAGGCTGTTAAAAAGCCGCCTTGACATTTCTAAGCAGCATTAGACTGTAACACAATACTGCCCCACAGAGTTACAATCGATCACTTCTGCTTCTCAAAGACCAATGCTTTCAGAGTCTCACATGATTTCATAAGCTCGCAAAATTCACAAATTAAAAAAGCGGAGGTCAAAGTTCTCAGTGAGGTGGAGAGACTAGCACAGCGGGACCCAGACATAGGCAGGTGAGCGTGTGTGAGCCCGCGCGCGCACACTCGCACCTTAGGGAAAGTTCAGGTTCGAAACTAAGCCCTTTACTGCTGCGCCTTATCCTGTCAGCATGTGCAAAAATCAGAACACAAAAGAAAGAAACCTAATACTAAAATCTCTACCAACTGTGTCCATACGCAAAGTAACAGCTTTAAACGAAAACAAGGAGCCAAGAATAGATCTTGTCATGTGAGGGCCAAAGTTCAAAATGACCAAGCAAGGAAGACCCTCCTCTGCAGGTATAAAGTTATTTTGATACCCAAATGGAAGAATACACACTTAAATATCCTGGCCAGGTAGGTAAGGAGCCTGGGGCTCTGAACCACTGCTAGTGGGAGTAAGTGTACAAGGTAAGACTGCTTGGTAGTTCAATAAAAAGCATACACTCATACAAAGACTTGAAGACAAGTGGCTATGGAAACTTTATTCTTTATAGCCCCAAACCAGGAATAGCCCAAACACCAATTAAGAGGGTGAACAAATTGTGGCTTATCCATAAACAGAATACCACCTGGCAATAAAAAGGCACTGCCTACTGATACAGCAACAATGAACCTCAAAGCCGTCCCGTTGAATGAAAGAAGCCACACCGAAAGACTGCAGACTGCATGTTCCTGTCTGCCAGGGGTCACAGAAAGCACACAGTGCTTGCCTAGGGCCAAGGCAGGGCTGGGAGGGGTGGGACTACCTGCAAGAGGAGAAGAGGCCATTTTCTGAGGCAATGAAAATGTTCTAGAAACCAGTGGTGATAGTACCTGTGTGATGTGCAGCCAAGGAGCTCGGTTGGCACAAACGGCTATGCCATCAGCTACTAACTGAAAGGATGGCAGCTCGAATCCACTCAGGTGACACCTTCCTTGAAAGCAAGGCCCAGTGATCTATTTCTGAAAAACCACAGCCATTAAAAGCCTTATTGATAAGGCACAGTTCTACTGTGAAACACATGGGGTGTTCCAACAACAACTAATTCATTTATTTTTTGCTTTTATCAATGTAAAACTCTCATTGAACTATGTGGGACCCATTACGTGGGATGTAGCTTATACCTCAATAAACTTTGATTTAAAAAAAAAAAAAAAAAGAAAGAAATCCAGGCCAGGTTTTATTAGCTGCCTTGCAACCAGTGTAATGTCTACTAAGGGATTAAGCATTGGAATGGAGCGAATCAAGGCGGATTAGAAGCAGCATATTGGTGACTGCATGGGTGGCTAGGTCTTGAACACAAACAAAAGAACATGTTAGGAAAGGCTTTGGTTCCACAGATAGGGAGTGAAGTAAGGCTCGGCCTCACCAGGAACGAAGTCAACTGAACTTTAATCAAACATGCACAGTGCGTGCTGCAGACCCGCTGCACATAAATTCAGGGAACAAAAGCTGTTGTAGAAATCAATAGCTTACTGAAACATTAACACAGGCAATCGTTGATCAAAAGGCAGCTCCACAAAGGCAGCCTTGCAAATTACCTCCTGCTTTTGCTTACAAGTAAACGGCCAAGGTATAAATGTTGTGGACACGAATGGCCTATAATGATGATTTTGTTCCTGGTGATCTCACCTCAGCTCACAACAAGGTCTCACAGTCAACACGTCTTACATCTTGGGGCTGTAAATGCACTCAGCATGAACTAAATTGGTTTCTAGCCTGGGCAAAGAGGAACAGGAAAGGGGCGAAGGCATCTCTAGCTGACAGCTTGATGCGTGCGTGCGTGCGTGCGTGTGTGTGTGTGTGTGTGTGTGTGTGTGTGTCTGTCTAGGACTTGCTCCCTGTTACCTGGCTCATTTCCTTGAGGTGGGGGCAGGGGGTGAAGTGGATTTTTCCAAAAGGTCACATGTAAGAAGTCACTGACAATGGCAGGGTTTGGGTTCCTTGGTCTGAGGTGCAGCTGCCCTCTCTGGGCAGGCTGGGCTCTCCACCCAGCACAGCTTTTCCCTGGGTTCACACTCAGCCAGGCCTGGCAAAATAAGCACCACAGGTTTCTTGCATTTTCCACAGAAAGGACAACAAGAGCTATGGGAGTAGAAGTGAGGAAGAAGTGGATCAGGGCAGTGCTTGACTGAATGGGGTGGGTGAGAGGAACCAAGCACAGGAGCACGAAGAGCAGAGCTGGGTGACAAAGGTTCCAGGCACCTGTGCCCTGTAACCCAGAGGCCTCCTGGGTCGGCCACTTGTAACAGTTAGAAAGGCTGTGCCCTTCTGCATGATGTTTCCGGTCCAGTAGGCTCACTTACACACAACACATGCTGTTCAGGGCAGGGCACCCGAGCCACGGGGCCGGGCCGCTCAGTTCTGCTGGCTCGCTGCTTAAAGGCAGTTTTCGGGTAGAAAATCCACTATAGGGGTAAGTTCTGTGAGTACAGGGGGACCCAGGTCTGATGAATAGCATGTTCCAGGGGCAGAGTGGGCACCCCCTGTGGAACAAAGGCCACATTACCTGCAAAGCTATGCCAAGGGAGGAAAGCTGTAACCTACCCTGACCAATTAAGAGGTTACTTTTTTCTAAGTAAGAAAAACTACAGGTGTTTGAAACTCATGGTAGTAACTGTACAATTATGCTTGATCGAATTGAATTATGGATTGCTATAATATCTGTGAGAACTCTCAATAAAATGATTAAAATAACCCCCAAACCATGGTTTTCCCTTGTACAAGAAGCTTTCAGGGAGTGAGGTGTAGCATAGATGCTGGGAGGAAAGGTATGGTAAGTATTCCAAGTGCCAAAAGCTCATTCTTAGCACGCCTGTGCATCCACCCCATCATGGAACATGATGACCAAGAGGGCCTTCACCCTAGGAGCTCCCCAACTTCTCAGACAGCAGCCCTCAGGAAGGTGGGAGAGGAAGCATGAAAAGGAGTCCATTCTTTTTACCCACACTAGAAGCAGAAATCACACCCCCAAGATCGGGTCCACTGCGCTGTGACGGTTTGGGGTAGCAGTGGCAGATGAAGGCCTGGGGCCCAACCATGGAGTCTAGGGTGCTTGCAGTTGGCCATCTACTGTCTACTTTCTTTAGGGGCCAGGGAAGGCAGACCCTTGTGTGTGTGTGCGTGTGCGCGTGCACACACACACACACACACACACACACTTTGTTCAGTTCATAGAGTAGTGCTCCTTTCACTTCCATCCTCACAAACATGGTTCTACAACTGTCAAAGAAGAATGATGAGGACACCGGTGCCACCTTTCACACCCAGAGAAAGAGAGAGAATGAATACAAGCAAACTTGAATGAAGGCAGGCTCTGACCCTTGTCCCTGTGCTTGAGCAAGTGCCAGGCTCCCACTGCCGAAGGCATCCACTGAAAGGTAGCCAGATTAGGGATAATGGGAGTCGTCTCCATCAAATGCCTACCCTAAAAGAAAATTATCTGCCCATGCCACAATGAAGGGGTTGGAAAGAAATCAGGCACACTAATTAGACACCTATAGGAACATCCAGGACTGAGAACTGAGCATGCTTTGACCCAAGTCACCTAGGCCCAGGTAGGAGGTTCACTTGGGCACACAGACTAAGCACCAGAGAGAGACATGAAATAACACAGGTGCGCTTAAACTTAACCAATAAGATAGGCCAATACCCTCAACCATGCCACCCTAGCCAGTGGGGGCAGGAGGGGATGAAAGCAGGGCGAAGGCAGTTTGCTCTCTCTCTGCTCTGGGTTAGAGGCACGCTGCGGGCGGAGGGTGAGATTCCTGCTGCACGCGGGCGCACACGTGACCCCTCTTGGGATTTCCTGCTCCTGTTCCAGTGTTCCTTCCATGTGTCTTTCCATGCTCCACTGGAACAGACACCTTCACTGTGAACTTTCCCACAGCCACCACCATGCTGCCTTGAACGCCTTCCTGAGAGAGTGTGTACTTTTTTGAGAATGCACTACCCGAATCTTCCCTGTCCCTCATAAAAGTTAATTGGATTGCTTCCGGTGGCGAAGCGACGGCGGATCCAGTGCCAGGCAAAATGGAGCTCGAGGCCATGAGCAGGCATACCAGCCCGGTGAACCCGCCTGTCTTCCCCCATCTGACTGTGGTGCTCCTGGCCATTGGCATGTTCTTCACCGCCTGGTTCTTCGTTTACGAGGTGACCTCCACCAAGTACATTTGGGACATCATCTCTCTGGTGGCCTCGCTCTTTATGGGCTTTGGGGTCCTCTTCCTGCTGCTCTGGGTCGGCATCTACGTATGACAACCCCCAGCCCCTCGGGGCACCAACCAGCAGCTTCACTGGATCCCTCCTTTTGTAAATTACACTTTGGGTCTTTTTTTACCCTTTCTAAAAGAGTTACCCCTATGCTCACAATAAAGGCAGAGATGTGGAAAAAAAAGTTACTTGGATTACAAATGTGCTTCTGCTATGTAAATACTTTCAGCGTGGTGAAGCAAGAGCTGAGGCAAATCGTTCCAGAAACCTACCATCACCAGCAGCCACCCTCCCATGTCTGCTCCACTGCTGAGGGCAGGTGGTAGTTAATTTTGTCTTTGCCACAAAGTTTCAAAAGGAATCCTTTCAGGGCCAAGAACTGTTTACTGCAACAAGGGACAGCAAAGACAGCACGGAGACGATAGGGAGGTAGGCTTGGAAGCGGCTCATGCAGTTTCCTCCTGAAACTACTTTATAGAACATTTCACTAACTTTTAGCAATTTGCTCTTCTGCTCCCAAGGCTATCTACTACTGTCAGCACTGACGGCAGTCTGAGCTTCCTGTAATTATGTGATGGGATAGGACCTGAACTGTGGCCAAGCTGATGAAGACACATCTTTGCGTGCAAATGCGCGCGCGCGCGCGCGCGCACACACACACACACACACACACACACTCTCTCTCTCTCTCTCTCTCTCTCTCTCTGCAGGGATAATAACTTAAACATTTATAAGAAACTATATAAAAATCATCTTATTGGGGACTTGTACAACTCTTATCACAATTTATACATCCATCCATTTTGTCTAGTGCATTTGTTGCCATCATCGTTATCAAAATATTCACTTTCCTCTTGTGCCCCTGGTATCAGCTCATTTTAAGAAACTATATTCTTTAAGACATTATTCTATGGTGTCCCTCAGTAGTACAAATAGTTAACAACCTTGGCTGCTAACTGAAAAGCTGGAGGTTCAAGTCCACTCTGAGGCATCTTGTAAAGAAGACACTTCAATGTATTACGGAAAAAAATCAACCACTGAAAACCCACGGGGCGACTCGACACACACTGAGTCACCAGCAGCAACTGTGGTGTACTAGGACGCTAACCGCAAAGTTATTAGCAGTTTGAGCCCATCAGCCACACCAAGAAAGAGTTGAGGCTTTCTGTTTCTGTAAAGATTTATAGTCTCGAAAACCTAAAGGGCAAGTTCTACGCTGTCCTGTGAGATTGTTATGAGTCAGAGTTGATTGATGGCAGGAGGTGCGGCCTAGATGCTAAATAAATACTCCAATATGAACATGTAAAGAAAGAGCGAGTATAACATTTCCATAAAACAAACGAAGTTGATTCCGGCTCATGGTGAACTATACATCTTAGAGTGCTTTTGTGGAACGCGTTAGAATCAAGGACTTGTCCGCCTGCTGAAGCTTTAACTGTGATTTGGGTGAAGATTTACAGAGCAAATCAATTTTCCACTCAACAATTCACACACATTGTTTCATTTCATTGCCTGCAATCCTCACAATGCAACATCACCCATCTCACCTCCTCTCCTGTTTCCCATGTCTATTCTTCTTTCTTTCTGAACCAATCTTGTCTTCTGAACTTGGTCCTTTTTAATTTAAATGGTTGATTGTGCAAAGGAGTGTGTGTGTACCTGCCTCCTGTTATTATTCAAATAAACCAAAGGTGAGGGGGGAGAAAGGGGGACCCCCCCCAATAGTAACACCCCCCCAGAGGGGGATGACAATAGAATTATGGGTGAAGGGAGGCAGTGGATGGTGTAAGATATGAAAATTATTTATAATTTATCAAGGGGTCATGAGGGTGGGGGAAAAGAGGAGCTGATACCAAGGGCTCAAGAAGAAAGAAAATGTTTGAAAACAATGATGGCAACTTTTATACAACGTGCTTGATATAATTGATGTATGGGTTGTTATAAGAGCGGTAGGAGACCCCAATAAAATGATTTATAAAAAATAAATAAATAAACCTAAGGTGAAAGTTGAGCCACCAGACCAAGTTACGTCAGTTCTAGGACTAAAGCGAGTCTACTGTGGTGTAGTGGTTACGTGTTGGTTTGCTAACCTTTGGTTAGGGTAGGCAAGTTCAAAACCAGCAGCTGGTCTGAGGTATCGAGGAGGCTTTCTATTCGTATAAAGATATACAGGTTTGGAAACCCACAGGGCCAGTTCTGCCCTGCCCTATAGTCACCATGAACCCAAACCAATTAGATAACAGTGAGTTTTTTGTTTTGTTTTGGAAAAGGATCATAGTTTAAAGTGTTCCACCAGTTTTTTTGTTTGTTTGTTTTTCTCACCAGTCTTTATCCAACCAGTAAGTCTGGTCTTCTTTTTGAGATTTTGGGTTTGGCTTCACATTCTTCTTCATTCTATCCAGAATCTTCTAATGTGATCCTTCTTCCTTTCAGAGCAGTAAGAAGTGGCAGCTGGGTACCACCTAGTTCTTCTTGTCTTAGGGTTGTAGAGGCAGACTCTCGTGGTCCATTAGTCTTTGGGACTAATTGTTTCCATAAATTTTTTATTTTCTTCACTCCCTGCTAAAATTTTTATTTGGGAGAAAAAAAAAAGCCAGGTAAAGGGAATGAAGAAACCCAACTACTGAGTGAATGGAGGAGGGTCTAAAACTTCTCTTTCACGGTGTGCTTTGTTCCGGGGAAAACATCGAGAAGCAGTTATAGTTTTGAAGCAAGCCTCCCAAAGGAGAAGAGGGTGCTTCCTTCAGCAGCACATCCACTAAAATCGGAACGACTCAGAGGCGAGCCCGGCTTACAGGCACTTCAATGTGAAGCAATCCACATGTTTACTGTTTTTTTTTTTCTTTTCTCTTTTTATTAAATCGTTTGTTTTCTTTTTGTTTGGTCTCGGTTATTGTTGGTTTCCCTACTTATATAAGATACGCATGGGAAACAAGCTTGAGGAGAAAGCAACTGATGGCATTACAGCTGCATTCTTTCTTCTTTAAAAACAAACAAACAAACAAACAAACAAACCGGACTAATCTGAGGGCAGTGAAGCAAGTGAGCAAAATTTCCTGGCAAGGAATCCTAAACAAGTCATTCTTTCCTTTCACTCCTTGATGATCCAGATCTGACACCTGAGCTGAGAAGGCTGGGACTGGGGAGAACCATCACCCATACAACTGACTTCCAGCAAGGACTTTGAATATTTTTTAAAAAGCAGTGTTCTCCTGGGCTGCTGCTTTTGTTAACCATCCCAATCCCCTAATCCCTAAAGTAGCACCCCACCCCACCCCACAGGATGGCTCTGGGGCTAATCATTAAATATCACCTCTGTGGTCTCAGAGTGCATTTGGGAGACACAGGGGCTGCTTGAGAGCACACGCCAGACAGGACTGGACAACGGATCGGACCTCCTAGTCAAGAGGAAGCCCGGGCTGCAAAAATAATGTAGGGCACTGGGTGGCAAACTGTCCTGCCTCATCTGTAGCCAGTGCCTCCTGAGGAAATGGGGGGTTAGGGGTGGGAGTGGGGCAGAGGGAGGGATGAACACTCAGTATATGGAGATCTCCTGGATTTAACCTATTGTCATGACAAAACCTTACTAAATGATCAGGTATTCTGGAACCAGGCACTTTTTTTAAAAGCCCAGTTTAAAAAAAGTTATTAAAAAAAAGTTTTCTGCCTATAAAAATTACTATTAAATTTCTTCAGTGCAAGGAATTAGAACAGACTGAATCTGGTTCTCTTACAAAAACAGTAATGAGATCTTCTAAACTCAGTGCTGCTTTAGTTGCTGTTATCGATTGATTACTTGTGTGTCCCACATCTGTGCAGAAATCCCGATACCCACACCCCCCCACCTGTGGGTGTGCTCTGATTTGGAGTAGGGTTTTCTGTTACAGTAATGAGGCCTTATCAGTGTAGGTGGGTCTAAGTATACTCACTTTTGAGAGATAAAAAGAGTAGCCTATGGATATATGGAGGGATACGTGTCACATGGAAATCAACAAGGAATCAAGGAATACCAGAGGTCTACAGAAACAAGACACTTTTTCTCCCAGATTGAAAGCAAAGAGCAAGCCTATTCCCATCCTGTCCGAATCAGCAGTGGTTCCTAAGGGTCCGCTGCCTTCCCCTCGGCCCCTGAAGACTTTTCTAACATCCTCCCCACCTCTCATGGCCTTTGCTTTATGCCAAACACACTAGCAGTTGGCTGCTCTTCCATGCGTTTCTTCTGCCTGCATGACAGCACCCCATCGACCCCTTACCACCACTACTACACCCTGATTTCCATGACCAAGTCCCCACCACCACTCAAGGCTCCACTCAGCGCAGATGCCATTTTTCTTAAAGACACGTCCTCCCGCTCCACTACTATGCTGTCTTTTCCATTCCTGTAACTTTTCATTTCTGCCTCTCTGCTGGCATGTCCATGTCTTAGGCTGTAACCATGAATTATGCTACACGATTGTCCAAAGTCTATATTCAGCTCATCTCTGAGTACCCTCTAGGTCCAGGACATCTTGAATATATTCAACAAATGTGATAGAATGAATACTTTCTGAGAATTAAAATTTACCTGAAATGTTAACTGAAGCTAACTCTATAATGATAAAACTATTAGAGGATAGGGGCTGCCAACGTTTTCCTTTTGCCAAGTAAGGTCATTAAAATAGCTGCTTTCCAATCTCACCATTATTTCATGAGAGGAATGGCATTTTATCTCCAAAAAGATACTTAATCTCTAATTACTGGAAGCACTAAGCTGGAGGGTAAGCAGGTGCTAACGTGGGTGGAAGGGAAGAGAGTAGCCCACAGAGAGTAAGAAAAATTAGAGCCGGGGCAGGGCATTCCATTAGGAGGTTTGATAAACATTTTAAGTTGTTGAATACAAAAATCTGAAATGAAAATCCCCACCTAATTCACAATAGTGAAAAACAGATACTTCATATCTGAATCAGAAGAGTCCTTTGATTATATTTAGTGTTATGTAGTGTTACTACATTCTTCTTATTTTTGTTTCATTTCTTACAAAGGCTTAATTCAGGCCTAGAGTTGGCAAGCAGCTGTGCTAAAGGTGGGCATGTGAGCTGGCTGGAGGGTGAGCCTGGTGTCTAACACTACCACTTCCTCACTTGGCAACTTGACTTGCAAACAAGCCAACAAGCTTTTGCTGTGTCACAAAATCTAAAATGAGGATAGGGAAGCACTAAATATGAAATATGCACTCTCCATATTGTAATACATCTCATTCTCCTAGTTACCCTAATCGGTAACTACATTTATCTAGGAAGCAACTGAGGCACAGAGTGAAGGCATCACAATCTGTTCTCACATTTCCATAGCAGCCCAGGAGGCTCATTCTGGAGTAGAAGCTCTAACCATGCAGTCACGTGGCTTCTCTAAAAGATTAACACTCACAGGGTTGCAAAGCTCCTTAAACTGTGGGTCCTAAATGTGAGGCTCCCCAAAAGTGTGGCAACAGTGAAGTGTTTTGTACGTACCATAACCAAAAGGTCTAAAGCAAATAAGTAAACGAATGAAGGTGTTTCTGGGAGTGCCTGCCCATGTTGCAAACTTTGTGAGGGAAAAGGGGTCTCGAGCAGGAAAAGCTTAAGAACTAAGGGCTTAACCAACTAAGGGAAACAACGCTCTATATTTCTTTAAACCAAAGGCTCTGATTTGGATTATCTTTGACCTCCAAAGTTCAACAAAAAGCATTTTTATAAAATCTCTTAAGTATGCCCTACGAGTCGTGGCTGAAGAACACAAGTGATCCCTGAGCATCCAACACGCCGATGGGCTGCCGGCCTTCCTGCCTTTAAGTGAAACCACTACCCACCCCCTTCCTAGGCAACCCTTAAATTACAGAGCTGTGCTTGTTTGAAGCAACTTCTGGGGTATCAAGACCAGAAACACACTTGGCAGGCACAAGTGTATAATGGGAATTATTTCCAGTACTCTGGTGGGAATTATCAGAAATATTTTCTACTGTCATACAAACAACAGATCCATGGACTATGTCAGATGGACACTGGGAACCCACAACCAAGAGAGGTCAGTCCTCAATCTGCTCAGCTGGCCTAATGAAACAGGAACAAGCCCTCTAGCATGCCTACTTCTGGCTCTAGACTTACCTTTTACAGAGATGGATTCCAGTCAGTGGGCCCTGCCTCTGTTCAAAAGCATCAGGCATGCTTCCCCAGAAAGGCTGAGCTTAGACAACGCGCAGCTCCTAAAGTGTAAAGGAGGTCTCTGCCCACACTAGAGGGTCCTCCACAGGCCTCTTGGCAAAGGACCTTCACAGCAGGGAAGGAGCTGGAGGGCCAATGAGATAGCTCTTCTGAAGCTCTTTGACCCCTTCCCACCACCCCTCTCCTCCAAGCAGCTCCATTAAAAACAAACGAGGGAATAACTGACCAAAGAATTCCACTTAATCAGATTCTTTCACTTAGTCAAAACAAGCAAGCAAACAGATTTGGAGAAGACTCCCTGTAAGATACAGATAGAGGCCAATAAAAATGGTCTGAAGCCTACCCTGAGTTATGGGTCACCACCCACTGCGGGCACAGAAGCCCTTGGCAGTCCTGGCACAGCCACAAGACTGGCCTTCATTTAGCATAGCACACAAGGGTCACTTGGGGGCAGTTATTTTTGGTTTTACTAAGCAATTGGCTTATATAAAGACTCTTTAAACATTTTTAATGTAATACTACCAAGCCCGGAATCACCTTTTCTCAGTAGAACCTCCTAAACTTCAAGAATTCATTCATTGAAGTCATTCTCTTTCCCACAAGCTGAGTACTTCATTATTTCCTGAATTCATTTCATTTGAGTTCAGCAACAGGGCAAGTGGGATTTCACTGCCAGTGGCTTCAATTGCCACATCACCTTTCTCAGTGTTTCCTAGTTCCTGTGACAAAACCACAATGCTCCCAACCAAGGGGGTGGGGATGGAACAGGGAAAAGAAAGCCATAAAACTGTTAAAAGTGCCATTCTCCATCTCGTAAACATTTTTCTATTTATCGGCCCTGCATTATGTGTGCAATCTTATTATCCCTGCACAGCATCAAAGTGACATCCGTCAGGGTCACCCTATAAAATATACATTGGCAGTGTAACATTTAATGATGGAAGCAGGATGAGGGATGAGGGAGGTGGCATGCTGCGGGCCGTGTTAGAGGGATCATCAGTTATATCTGTGCATTTCCCAAGGTGATAATTGAATGACAGGGGATGCAGGGAAATCCATTTTTGAGCTCAGAAAAGATGGTTAGGAGAAAAATGTTTTTGTATTGGAAGCATGTAATAATGCCTGCCAGGAAATGAGCACAGTCATTCTAGCAACACTGCAGCTTCTCCTTTATGGCTTTTACGGATGCACACGAATTATCAAGTACAACCCAAGTTGAATTTTAAAATAAAGGACAGACTTCCTTCATTACAAAAAAAAAAAGGAGGGGAAAGGGTATTTAATTTTGTTGTTGCATCACATTTGTTTAATAAAAGGAATAGCACAGAAGATTGTTCTTCAAGCCCAACCACACAATTACAGTACCTACTCTCTTTAGATGTGAAATATCTCATGTCCTTCATCAGAATCCTGGGTTTAACCTAAGGTAAAAATCTTAGGAAAATCCAGACTGGCTTGTGAACTGAGCCTGTGCTGTTGTGCTCAAAGCCTATGAGCAGAGACTGGCCTCAGCCTTCCTCACACAAACCAACCACAGGGCTGAGGACTGGATTCTGGGAACAGAACTGGATTGTGAAGATCAGCAGGTGAGGACTAGAAAGTCCTGTGGCTGGGAGGAGGGGCTCATGGAACTGAGCTCAAGCTTGCCTGAGGGAGAAGGGTATGGGAAAAGAGGAAATACAACTTAGTCCACTCAGTATGGGATGGACTCTGGGGGCACTATGGGTTAAGCATCTCCGCAAGGTTCAAGTCCACCAGTTGCTCTGTGGAGAAACGGGAGGCTATCTGTCTGCTCCCATACAGGCGGGCAGTCTTGGGTCTTCAAAACCATCCATCATGAGAGAGATGCGTCAGGACCGACCGGCTGGCAGTGGTTGCTCTGGGGCCAGATCTTCCCCCCAAGGCTTCATCACAACAGCAACCCAGCCAACCAGCCCAACTCAGGGGCCCCTCTTAGATACAGGGGCACACACATCTGCAGACACATCTAAGGCAGGTGGCTTGCCTGGAGGGGCACAGGGAGACCAGGAGATGGACTAGAACACAAAGGAAGTAGCCCCTCTCCCCACACCAAGTTCCTGCAGGCCAGTGTTCTTCAGGTCAGTTCAAAAGTTCAAACAGGGAAGGGCTGAACTCCTCCATGCCTGCTCCCCCACCCCCTGCCCACCCTGAAGCACCGCATTCCTGGTGACCTGTCACCCGAGGTAGGGGAGGACGCACAGCATCTATTTCAGGGACCAGAAAAAATGCTTTGGTCTTTGGGGCTCCATATTATTCCAGGTTGCTTATCTGACATTTAGAAAACATGCACCTTCTACATCACTGTGGATTTGGGCTACAGTTTATAAAAACGAAGGCGTCTTGGTGAAGTAATTAAACTCAGGGTTGTTAAAGAAACATGGGGAGGTCTGATTGTGCCGAGATTACAGCCTTGGAAACCCTCCCGAGCGTTTCCACTCTATCCTGCAGGGTGGCTACGAGTGGGAACTGATTCACTATGACAGTCTTGCTCTTATGAAAACCGCTTGAGACAGAAGTCAGCTGCTCCACCTCGAAGAGGTCCAGGAAGGTAGAGTGAGCATATCCTGTTCTGGAGACAAAATATCAATGTGGACATCCCAGGTGACTATCCTCTGGACAAGAAATGGTTGGACATGATGGTGTTCTTGACCTGCTCTTGAGAAGTCCTTTGTGCACCATGTGGTTAAAGGCCACTCTTGGGCATTAACCACTGCAACAAAAAGCCACACATTACTCTGCATTCTTATTGCTGAGCCTAGATCCCAGAAACAATTCCAGCAAGTCAACACCCTTTTCATTAATTCAAAGCTCTAGAAGCTGCAAAGTTTTCTAGTTGCTGAGAACATAAGCAAGAGAAGTGAAAACTCTTTGCCCTGAGAACAGAAAAGGAATTGCTGTCCTATGGGGTGACCTCAGAGCCTCACTCTGCTGAAGGAGCAGCCAAACTGGGGATAGAAGGCAGGATCTCTCCCAGATTCCCTTCAAGGCCTAGGGTTTACTAGGGTTCTTCCAGCTAGTCCCTTCTCTGACACTTGGCTTTGTGGTTCCTGCCCTCAGGATAAGAGGGACACTAAATGGAAATTTACTATGACAGTGAGCTTCGTTTGGAATCCTGACTTTGGCCCTACACCCTCTGAGCAGCCCACTCCCCAACTTCATTTTTTGTAATCCTAGACAACTTTAGGGGCTTCTAGTCATACATATGTCATCAGGAGAGACCAGTCCCTAGAAAGGACATCATGCTGTGTGAAGTAGAAGGGCCGTGAAAGAGGAAGACTCTTAATGAGATGGCCTGACACAGTGGCTGCAACAATGGGCTCCAACCTACCAACTGTGAGGATGGGCATGGCCGGGCAGCGTTTCTATCTACTGGACACAGGGTCGCTCTGAGTGGGAACTGATTCGTTGGCAATTAACAACCGCAGTTATATACAAAGGAGGCCTGGTTGCACAGCGGTTTACACATGAAGCTGCGAACCACAATGTAAGCAGTTCACACCCAGCAGCCAGAGTGCCATGAGGAAAGGCTGAGGCCATCTGCTCCTATAAAGATGAAGTCTCACAGAACCCAAAGGGGCAGCTCTACTCTGTCCTGTAAGACTGCTGTGTTAGAAACGACTCGGTCGCACTGGCTTTTGATTTTTGGTTTCAGTTATGAACACCGCCTTGTACACTCTTTTTCCTAACCCACAGGGGGTGAATTGTGAGCTCTTTAGAGCCTGCTTCCACGCTAATCAATTTACTCCCACTTTAGTTGTGACTCTTCCTTTCATGGTTTGCACGTTAGAAAATCTAGTGGAAGTAAATTACAACTACGACTTGATTTGCCTCCCCCCCACCCCCACTGTGCGTGAGCTCCAAGTTGAGCAGAGTATCTGGCAATAAATACGAGCTCAGAGATGTACATCCTAGACACAAGGATTCACGAAAATAATACTTTACAAAGGCATATACAGGAGGAGCCCTGGTGGCTGTGATCCACAAGGTGGGCAGCTTGAACCCACCAGTCACTTTAAGGGGGAAAAATGGGGCTTTCTCAGAAACTCACAGGGACAGTGACATAACAACCCTATAGAGTTGTTATGAATCAGTACCGATTTGGTAGCAGTGCATTTGGATTTTTATGGGTTTAGGGCATATACAAAATAGAGATGTCATCAATATTCATAAAAATGAAATATTTCCATTTTGGTGATAGAAAGCTCTGAGAGGTTTTCAAATTTGAGATAAATATTAGTAGATGGGAAATTAGCTAAGAACATCAAACTCTTCAATATTACTAAGTATTTCCACAGGACTTTATTTGTGCATTAAAGTAAAAAAAAAGTCTTTTGATACATCTAATTAGTCAGGGTAACCCTCCAAAAAAAAAAAAAAACAACCTTCCCGTGCTGAGGGAGGCTTGAGTGTAAGGTGAGGACAGGCAATGACAGTGCCGGGGCATGTGTGCCTGATGGCACACTGAAGCCACCAGGCCAGACGTCTTTTGTTGTTCTCATGACTTGATGATGAACCACCCCAGACCTGAGTCCATGAGGCGGCACACTTTGGCCCAGAGATACTGTGGCACCACAGAAAACCTTGCATTTCTCTGAGGATGGATCATGGTTCCTCTTTTTGTGCTCTGAGAATCTTCTAAACCTGTCGGGAGTAGGTCCAAGAAGGGGGTTATAACTCAATCTTTTGAGAGAGATGGGTAGAAAAACTGACCCAAAGCTAAGAAATAGGAGACAGTGAACACAGACTCCTTTCAGGTGTTACTGGGTTCACACAGGTGTTCTGGGGGCAGGTAGTCAGAGGCTGAGGCTGAGGCTCGTTGTCTTGTTATGGCCTGACATACCACCTTGTGGCATTGCCCACGCTAGTTCTGCTGAAATGTCCTTAGGTCAACCTCTGTGTCCCAAGTACTCTAATCAATAGAACCAGATGGTACTCAAAACATCTGAATGAGAAATTCACTTTCCAGATTAGGCTCTGGTTTGGTAATTTGGCAAAATTGGGAGAAGATGGGGAAGAGGGAGAAAGCGATAGGAAGTGAAAGAGGGAGTTAAAAAGACAGATGGAAAGTCAAGCTTTTATCAAATGGGCTTCTTTATCTCAACTACAGAATTAAAAAATGGGGAGAAAAACAACAACTAAAAAGTGCAGTGATTTCCCCCCCATCCCATTTCTACGACTGGAACATAACTTACACATTCATAGATTTGGGATACTCAAAAAGCTGATGTTATAAAACAGTACAGTGCTTAACATATTCAAAAGATCCCTAAATGTGAGCATTTTAAACTACTATTCATTATATGATACTCAAACAAAGAAAACCAAAACTCACTGCCATCGAGTTGATGGCAACTCATAATGACCCTATAGAAAAAGGACTGCCCTGTGGGTTTCTAAGATTGTAACTCTGTTTTGTTTTGTTTCTTAATGTTTGCATCCAGACTGGGACCAACTCTACAGGAAGAGTCATTCTACTCTCATAGGTGCAAAATGCTGCCCAAAGGTACGTGACTACAACACGGAAAGAGCACTTGGAGCCAGACCCCACTGGGCAGCACGTGCCCTTCCAACAGTGTAACACCATCACTAGCATCGTGTTAGCCTGGGTAGCTGACAGCCACTGGGCGAGACTGTAACTCTTTACAGGAGTAGAAAGCCCTATGATAACTGGGGATGGGGAGGGGTGACGGCGGGGGGGGGGGGTGAGGGTGTGTGTGTGAGTGAGAAAGTCCTCAGTGGTGGGAACTGGCTATAAGACTTATTATCTGCCTCACTAGAAAATAACTGCATCACCCTCATATACACGACAGGGTTCTCATCAAGAGAAAGCAAAGAAACTCAATCTGGAAACATTACATATTTTAGGAGTTCTAATTCAAAAGAGCCGAATTGGTGTGAATGGGTGAAAGAAGAATTATATTCACAGAGAAACAAGGCTGGGGATGGTTTATATGCTAACATGGACCTAAAGGCTGAGTGGATTGTATTTTGGGGTGGGCTTTTAATCACGCTGCCTGCGACTCACTGTGCTAATGCCAGATGTCTCCCCAGTGTGGCCAACAAGATCAAACATGTCCAATGCCAGCACCTTCTGCAGCAAGGGCCCGTTTCTCAGTCATTATCTCTGTCCTGTTATCCCCTATAGCTGGCACAGGCCAGAACACCTGTAGCCTCATAGGGGAGAGGCCACAATGTACAGCACAAGCCATTTCAACTTTCATTCTTAGGTAACAGCTAGAGAATGAGAACTTGTACTCTCATTACACATTTCAGCAGAACTAAGAACAAAACTTTGACAATGTACTTGTCAATGGAGAGCAAGCTAATCTGAGGTGACCAGCTGTCCTCCAACTTCAAGTCAACGAACATTATTTTGATGCACAGATCGGGAAGGTCCAAGGTGGTGGACTGGCAACATCTCAATCTTTAATGTCACAACTGATAAACTCCACAACTCCCTCTCAAACATAAAAACTATACCTATTGATAATACATTTTATAAGCAAACCTTTATGATAATGTGGAATGCCCTAGAAGAGTTCAGAAATACTAGGTTAAAAACTGATAGCTTCTTCTTTTTTTTTTTTACAAAGTTATGGTCAGTTTTTATTGGATTTTATCTGATTTTAATATGTTACTTTTTTCACATGCTAATTAACTTTTAGGGTATAGCAAATGGTATTTTCTTGAATACATAAAGTTCTTCACTGAAAAATACTTCGAATGTATGTCATTTTTCAATTGTAATTCCCAAAGAGCATAATCATAATGTCTATGGAATGAATAGGACATTTTCCTAAATTCTGAATGGCAGGAGAAAAGGATGAACGATTGCTAAGGTTCACAGTTTGGGTGACCTAGCAAGCTCACCCAATTAGCAGATTGCAGTTATAGGCGAGACCCAAATGTTTTATGTAAAAATGCTGCAAAATTTAAAAAACATTTTTAATGCTGCAAAATATGAAAAAATTGCTGTGTTCAAGATAAAGGGTGAAAATCTGGTAACAGTATAGACAATTATATTCCAGAAAACAGTTGCAGAAACCAACTTCAATGGTTCAAAATTCAATGAGGTGTGTGTATGGTCCATCTGTATCCAGCTTCAACACCTGCTTGTTTCCGTAAGTGCCGTGTTCCACCACGACCCCAGCTTCTGCACACTTGCTGTTTGTAGCTAGCTCTTGTTCACACAGAGTCAAACTGGGAATACAGTTCTAGCCCCTCTTCTTTTTCAGAGTTAGTGTGATACTGCATGTTTCTTCCTTTCACTTTCCCTCCCAGAGTGGCTTGAGGAACAATAAGAATGTTGCCAGGTAGATCCAAGATAGAGACACGCTTACCATTTTCTGTCTCACTTAATTTCACATTTAGCAGTGTATTAACCATTTTGGGAAGAAGTTCTTTATCAGCTCCCTTGAAAAAGCACACGTAGACCACTAACCCTTTCTGAACCGAGAAAAGGTGGAAGAACCGCTCTCACTGCGCCAGAGCCACATTACCTCCACCCACTGGGCAGCGGCGACTCCGGCCGCTCCCAGCCATGGTTCGAACCTCTGCACAGCAACGAGTCCAGACCCCAAACTGCTAGCTTCTGTCAACAACAAGGAGGAAACAGATCCTGGGGTGTCAAAGCAACAGCAAACTAGCTAAGAGGAAGTACTAAGAGGCGGAAATGGGGGGAAAGTGATGGTGGAGGAGGAAGGTAAAAGGAAACAGCGGAAGGACCTAGGAAGCAAAGCAATGGATAGAGGTATAAGCATAGGTGTATACAGAGTAAATGCATTAAACAACAAAAATCAAGGTATTGGCCTAGGTACATTTATTTATATAGCAATAAATTGAGGTAGTGGACGGACTTTAGAGGCCTGAAGTATATACCTATGCTTATACCTCTACTCATACCTTCCCTCAACACAAGGACACTTTGTTCTAACAAATCGGCATGATGAGATGCTCACCCTCCTGACACAATCGCTGTAAGACTAAACAGGTGGATAAGCAAATGTGGTGAAGAAGGTGGATGGTACCCAACTATAAAAAGATATAGCAAAAAAAAAAAAAAAGATATAGCATCTGGGATCTTAAAGGCTTGAAGTTAAATAAATAGCAATTCAGCAGTGAAGCAACAAGCCCACATGGAAGAAGCACACTACTGGTATGATCATGAGGAGCCATCGGACCAGGTAACAGGCATCAGAAGACACATAAATGAAAACATATTGTTGAGAATGAGAGGAGGGTGGTGGGTGGACCAGAGACTCAAAGCCCATCTGTAGACAATGGAACAATCCCCTCACAGTGGGGCCACAGGGAAGGGATGAGTCAACCAGGGTGCAGTAAAGCATTATTAAACACACAATATTCCTGTGGTTCCTTGAGGCTTCCTCACACCCTCCCCCCCACTATCATAAGCCCAGTGCTGCTTCTCAAGTCAGACTAAACCAGAGCACATACACAGATATAGAGATGGGAGCTCACAATACATGGAATCCAGGAACAGGAGTGGGAATATCGATACCAGAGGGTAGTGGGTAAGTGGGGAGAGGGAGGGAAAAAGGGGGAACTGATGCCAATGATCAACACATAACCATATACCCCTCTCCAGGGGGAAGAACAACAGAAAACATGGGGGAAGGGAGACGGCGGTTCATGTAAGACATGAAAATAATTTATAATCTATCAAGGGAGTATGAGGGAGGAAAAAAAGGAGGAGCTGATGCCAAGGGCTCAACAGAAAGTAAATGTCTAGAAAACAATGAAGGTATACAATGGATGAATATATTGATTGTGAAAAGAGTTGTACAAGCCGCCCATAACATGATTTAAAAAAAAAGAATGAAGGGCAACATATGTACAAACATGCCTGATGTAATCAATGTATGGATTGTAACAAGAGTTGTGAGTGTCCCTATAAAATGATCCTTTAATTAAAAACAAAAAACCCTGCTAGCTTCCATGATGCGGTCTTCAAGTAGAGGAGGTCTGAAAGACTGTCTCAGAATGTATGCCATTAAGAATCACATTTCTGATGCTGAGCTGATGCTGAACAAAATCTATTAGACATTGCAGGGTGTCTCTCCACCACTGTGCTGCATAATCAGGGGTGGGGGGTGGGTGGGTGAAGCCCAGCCTCTCTCTGAGTGAAGTGCATTTTCCTCTGGCTGCTCCACTTCTTCCCCTCAGGACTCAGAGTCAATTCTGCAATGTTCCCCACACCACGGGTAAAGGGAGTATGCTGATGTGCCCAGAAAATTAATGTGCATCTCTAGATGCACTGGGGTCTTAAAGCAACTACATCCTGAATACAGTTAATCAGAAGAGGGAGGGATTCTCTCCTGGGGGCTCAAGCAATCACTTCACCAGCAACTCCCATATGGCAGCAAATAAAGAAGCAAGTGTGCGTGGCTTAAGATAACAGCAGAGATAAGAGGTTGTATAGTGACCCCCGATAAGAGGAAAACTGGCCTGATGAGTATCATTTAAAACGTCTTGTCACAGAGGCTCTGGATCAGGAAGGCTCTGATAACACAGCCAGCTGCTCTGAAGGCATTTTTCAGGTCCCTCTGCCTCTTCCACTGCACCTGAAAGGCTGCTCAGAAAGAACTCAGACACTGCAATTCAGTTCCATGACTTAAATTATAACAAGGGTAGGAATGAGAGTCCCTGCAGAAACCTTTCAAGAAGTAGGTAAAAGAACAAGTGATACCACAAGGAAATGGACAAAAATCTAGAACAGGGTTCCTTCTCAGGACAACTGTTTGCAACAGCCAAAGAGACCAAACAGAGGAAGGAGGGGACTGATCTCGACTGAGATGTTAAGATTAATTACTGTGTGGGTCTTTGTTAGGATCCTGATTCAAGCTAATAACTATTAAAATGAAAGGTAAGGACATTTGGATAAAAGTGATTATGAACCATTGTAACACCAAAGTATGATCAGCAGTAAATTTTGTGGGTATAATGGCAATGTGGGGATTGTGTGTGAGACAGAGGGGTGGGGATGGAGAGGGAGAAAATGAGAGAGAGAAATGGTAGGGTAACTGAAAGATTTTAAATACTTAAACTAAAGTTACAAATAAAAAGGGCTGATGAAGGAAAAGTGGTACGTACAACTTTGACAATTACTGGATATTGTTACTGGGGTTACTGTACTGTTGAGTCCTTAGGTGATAATGAATAATACCAAAAACAGTCAGCACAGTTCCATGTACACAACATTCCAAAATCAATGGGCCAGGCTACTTGAAGTTGTAGGAAGCTCCCCAAGGGCAAGTATACACACACACACACACACACTACACGAAGATGACAAATGGCCGTCAATATGCCAATCATGAGCATATTTCACAATAATAAAGCCACTGTAATCACTTCTACCACAATTTGAAAATATGAACCAAAGGTAGTATCTGACAAGTCTTTGCTCTAACCCACACTCTGCTCTCCAGAGCCTGTTTACTCACTGCCCAAAGGAAACGCAGGAATTCCTGGGTGCACACAAAGGACGCTGAAGAATTTCAGATAATGAAGTACTTCTAGTTCCTGGTGGCAAAACAAAAACCAGTCCCAACAGTCTTAATAAGGTACTTTGTGAGCTTTTATCTCATGAAGAGATATTTCCACACTAAACTAAATTGCTGAAATAAATCAAAGGAATGTAAAGAAACACTGGTTTCTAGCTGGTAAAAAAGGAATTTACCCAAAGGCACAAGTCTGTCCCAGTGGGTGTGAATATCAGTATATTTAATAAAAGATGTGGTGCTTTGGTTAGCTAACTAATCACTCTTTAATAATTACTCATCACTCATCAGAAGAGAAAAAAGACCAAAACTTTGTTAATTACATCCTATGTAAATAAGGGTCCTCTGAGCCTGTTCAGAATTGTGGAAAAGTTTTAAATTCACTAGGTCTCATTAGCTTGTGTATCAGTGTCCCATACAGATGCGAAAGGCACACTCACAGGTTTCCACCTCCACTGGAAAGAGCTTGGAGAAGAGTAAAGGCATAATCCCATTGGCTGCTTCTGTTGTTGTTAAGTGGTCACATCGATTCTGACTCATAGCAACCCTATGGACAAAAGACCAACAAAACACCAACTTCCCTGTCCTCTGCCACCATCACAACTGTGGTTATGTTTGAGCCCACGGTGACAGCCACTGTGTCAACCCATCTCATTGAGGGTCTACCTGTTGGTTTTTTCCTGATAATATACCAAGCATAATGTCCGTTATCCATGGACTAGTCTCTCCTGATAACATACCCAAAGTATGTAAGACCCAGTCTCATAGCCTCACTTATCTTTGGTTGTACTTCCTTCAAGACAAATTCGTTCTTCTCACACGCATGGTACTTTCAATATAGTTTCCACCAACACCATAATTCAAAATCATCAAGTATTCGATAGTCTTCCTTATTCATTGTCCAGCTTTCAAACGCATATGAGGGGAATGAAAACACTACACTTTGATTCAGGTGCATCCCAGACTTCAAAGTGACATCTCTGCTCTCCAATACTTTAAATAGGTCGCTACTCTGTCCCACCACTTATCTGTCCATTTGTCATACTGTGGTGGCTTGTGTGTTGCTGGATCCTATGTCACTGTTCCTTCAAATCCCAGCAGGATCACCCAAGAAAACAGGTTTAGCAGAACTTCCAGAATAAGAACAGATTATGAAGGTGGAATAGACTGCCCCACTTCAGAGGAATTAGCCACTGAAAACCTTTCGGATAGTAAAACATTGCCAGATACTGAAAACCTCATGAATAAATGTGGAATGCTGTCCAAGAGAGTGTTAGAAGATAGCCCCTCCGCTGGAAGCAGAAATGCCTTCTCACGGTGGAGTCGGCCACATGACATGGAAGGAATTAACGCCTGTGAGAGCAGACTCCAGGATCCTCATTTGTTGATGGGTACTCCTCAAATTGAGATGAAACAGTTGCAAACATCTATTGATAATTGGAACTTGGAATGGACTAAATATGAATTTAAGAAACTCAGAACTCATCAAAATGAAACAGAACATATGAAGATCAATATCGTAGGTGCTAGTGAGCTGAAGTGGACTGGTGTTGGTCATTTTGAACTGAGCAGTTGTATGGTTTATTTATATGCTGAAAATGACACAATCAAGAGGAATGGTTCTGCACTCATCATCAAAAATTTCATTTCAAGATCTATCTTAAAGTACAATACAATAGGATAGTATTTATCTACATACAAGGAAATCCAGTCAATATAACTATTATTCAAAACGATGCACCAACCACTAAAGCTGGGTGAAGAAATTGAATAATTTTACCAATATTTTCCATGCAATTGGTCAAATGTGCAATCAAAAGATGCATTGAGAATTTCTGGTGACTGGAATGTAAAAGTAAGAAACAGAGAGAAAAGAATAGTAGTTTGAAAATATAATCTTGTTGATACGAAACAAAGCTGGAGTTTGCAAGTGCACAAGAGTCAAAATATGACCCTGACTATCCCACCTGAATTTCAAGAACATCTTAAGAACAGATATGTGAACTGAAAGTTATGAGAGAAGATA
Source organism: Tenrec ecaudatus (assembly GCF_050624435.1). Lineage (NCBI taxonomy): Eukaryota > Metazoa > Chordata > Mammalia > Afrosoricida > Tenrecidae > Tenrec > Tenrec ecaudatus. The sequence goes on from NC_134530.1 coordinate 32,352,096, forward strand.
TGATGAGCTGTGGGATGATTGATATCAAGACTATCATTCATGAAGAAAGCAAAAGGTCGTTAAAATACAGGAAAGAAAGAAAAGATCTAATTTCTTCCAAGAAGAAACTCTGAAATCTGTTCTTCATCATAGAGCAGCTAAAGCAAATGGAAGAAATGAAGCGGTCAAAGCTGAAAAGCAAATGTCAAAGAGCAGCTCGAGAAGACAAATATTATAATGAAAGGTGTATAGCCCTAGAGCTAAAAAACCAGAAAGGAAGAATGTGTTCAGCAAAGCTGAAAGACCTCCAGGAAAAAAAAAAACCAAACTCAAGCCCCGCGTGGCAATACCGAAAGGCTCTATGGACAAAATGTTGAATGGTGCAGAAAGCATTGAAAGATAATGGTAAGGATACACAAAATCACAGTACCAAAAAGAATTAGTCTACATTCAACCATGTCAGGTGGCAGCATTTGAGCAAGAACTAATGATTCTGAAGGAAGAAGTTCCAGCTGCACTGAAAAGCACACTAGCCAAAAACAAAGCTCCAAGAATTGACGGGATGCCACTTGAAATGTTTCAAAAAGCTGGCTGAGCAGGAAAGCACTCACTGAGCTATGGCAGGAAATTTGAAAGACAGATGACTGGAAGAGATCCATATACATACCCATCTAAATAAAGGTGACCCAATATAACGCTCAAATTACAATCTCATTAATATCTCATGCAAGCAAAATTTTGCTGAAAATCATACAATGGTTGCAGCAGTACACTGACAGGGAGCTGCCAGAGGTCTGGGCAAGATATGGAAGAGGATAGGGAACACGGGATATTATTACTGATGTCAGATGGACCTTAGCTCAAAGCGGAGACTACTAGAGAGATGTTTTCTTGTGTTTTATCATCTATGCCAAGGCATTCGACTGTGAGGATCATAACAAACTATGGCTAACCTTGAGAAGAATGGGAATTCTAGAACACTTCCTGTATGTGGATCAAGAGGTAGTTGTAGGAACACTGCATGGTTTGAAATCAGGAAGGGTGTGTATCAGGGTTGTGTCTTCTCACCATATTTTAGAATCTGTATGCTGAGCAATAATCAAAGAAGCTAGGTTTTATGAATAAGGTGGCATCAGGATTGGGGAAGGTTTATTAACCACTACCTTGATATGCAGATAACACAACCTTGTGTGCTGAAAGCGAGGACTCCAAGCACTTGTTGATGAAGATCAAGGATTGCAGCCTTCAGTATGGATTACAACTCGATGTAAAGAAATCCAAAATCTTCACGACCAATAGGTAACAGCATGATAAATGGAGAAAATATTGAAATGCCAAGGATTTCATTTTGCCTGCATCTACAATCAATGGTCACTGGAAGTGGCAGTCAAGGGATCGAACAACTGCATTACACTGGGTAAATCCATTGTATGAGACAAGACCTCTTTTAAAGTGCTGGAAAACAAGGATGCTACTTTGAGGACTAAGGTGCACCTGAGTCACGCCACGGTGTTTACAATCATCCCACATACAGGTGAAAGTTGGGCACTAACTAAGGAAGACCAATCAAGAACTGATGCGTTCGATTTATGGTGCTGGTGAAGAGCACTCAACGTCCCAAGGACTGCCACAAGAAAAACAGGGGTTTTGCCATAGTAAACATTAAGAATCATTCTGAAGCTAGACTGTGTAGTACTTGGACAAAATAGAATCCAGAAACCGATTTTATGCACTCGAAAGATGCCATTTTATTGGGAGCTCTTACAGATACTATAACAATCCCTAATTTAATCAGATCGAGCATAATTGTACAATTACTGTCACCGTCACTTTCAAAACACTTTCTTTCTTCTTGAACTCTTTGATAACAGCTCCCCTTTATCCCCTCCCCCCCCACCCTAGCCCTCGGGTACGCTTATTCTTTTTTTCTTTTCCTTACTTTTATTGGGGGCTCTTACATCTCTTACCACAATCCATACATTCCTCCAGTTGTCAAGCACATATGCTGCCGCCATCATCATTTTCAAAGCATTCTCTTCCCACTTGAGCTCGATATCAGCTCCCCATTTCTTCCTTCTCCCTCCCCCCTTTATTCTCATATTACAAATATAATCATCATTATTTTTTTTGCCATACCTTATACCATCCATGGTACCCCTTCCCCTACAATTCTGTTTTTCATTCCCCTCAAGTGGAACGAAGTCATCTTTGCTATCAGCTCCCCGCACATCCCCCCTCTTTCCATAGCCCCAGGGAATCATTGCTCCAATTACTATTTCTTTTTCTTTCTTTCTTTTTAAATAGATGAGATTATTTATTCAAGGCTCTATTTTATTTTTGACTGGACTGAGACTGAGAGGTCGAAGCCCTAGGCCAGGACAGCCTCCATCTCTTGGCAATCTGTGCCTGACGTTTTTATTTGGCCTCCTTCATTCTCTTGGCCAAAAGCTTGGCAGACTTGGCGGCCTCCTCCTCGGTTTTCTTGGTGCGTTGCTGCTCCAGGGCAATGCGGAGTCACAAGATGCTGAATCATGGGTTTCTTGCCTTCCTTGTTCAAGGGCTTTCTCACAACATACTGGCGGACATCATCTTCTTTAGAGAGATGGAAGGGTTTGCAGATTCTGCTGGCTCTTTTGGGCCCGAGGCGATGAGGCACAATTGTAACAGTCTGTCCTGGGATCTCTTTCTCCCCTTTCTTTACAATAACCAAGTTGAGGGAGGGAGGGGAAAAAAAAAAAGAGGACCTGATGCAAGGGGCTTAAGTGGAGAGCAAATGCCTTGAGAATGATTGGGGCAGGGAATGTATGGATGTGCTTTATACAATTGATGTATGTATATGTATGGATGGTGATAAGAGTTGTATGAGTCCCTAATAAAATGTAAAAAAAGAAAAGAGGAGAAAAAAATGATTAGGGCAAAGACTGTACAGATGTGCTTTATACAACTGATGTATGTATATGTATGAACTGTGATAAGAATTGTATGAGCCCAATAAATTGTTAAAAAAAGAAATTAACTCAAATGAGAAATATGCCAAAGAATAAAATAATACTATACATAAAAAAAAAACAATAACCAAGTTGAGAACGCTCAGGTTGGCATCCACATTGCAGCCCAGACAGATTTGCACTTCCTCTCCCCAGTTCTCCTTGGTCTGTAACAGGAGTGCCCCTTCCCCAGCAGCAGGCAGATAAGGCACCTTGCTTCATGGGAAAACCTTGCTCGTCATTCCCACCACTGATGCGGACAACAAAGCCCCTTCCATTCATCGCTCAGGGCCTTGGAGGCGCCATTCCCATCTCATAAAAGGTGCAAAGTTTGCGTTCATCGTCCACTTCAATGAGTTTCTGGCAGCCGGTGGCTGGGAAAGGAGATGTTCACTTCAGGATGAAGCAGCCGATCACCTCCACGGCACCACAGAAAAGAACGCTCCCATTACTATTTCTGATGAGTTTATCTATCTTGGATTTCATGCATCGAATGATCTTCATTATACAAAATGAATAGTCACAGATCTAACAAGCTTAATGAGGTAAAACTGGGACCATAATAGTAAGGGGGAGAAATATTAAAGAACTAGAGGATAGATACATGTTTCATCAGGGGTATACTGCACCTTGGATATAGAAAGATGTCAATTTTTTTTATATCACAGGCAATACAAATCAGTGAAGGAAATGGGCTTTTCAACAGGTGGTACTGGGACACCAGGTTATGTGTACAGAAAACATGGATCATACACAATAGGGACTCAAACACAGGGAATTAAAGAACAAAATACACAAACTTTTAAAAATGTCTTTTTGTTATTAGTTGTTATGGAGTTAATACTGACTCATCCAGACCTCGGAATGTACTTCTTAAGATTTTAAGGCTCCCATTTTTCAGAAGCAGATCAGCAGGCCTTCCTTGTGAGGTCTATCTGGCGAGATTGAAAAAGCCAACCTTTGGGCCAGTAATTCAGGAAATGACCATTTACGCCACCCAAGGACTCCATAAAAAAAGGCAATAAATACAGAAGCAAGGCCTGGCAATCTGATTTACTAAAATCACAACCAATGAAAAGCCTATGGGGGTGCAATTCTACCCTGACACACATGGAGTCGTTATGAGTTAGAATCAATTTGACAGGCATGTATTTTTTTTTTTTTTGTCCTTTAAAACCAAGAGGAAAGACTTCTTAAGCAATTTGGGGGAGGGGGGGCTGCAATTTTTTAAATCTCAATTCAAAAAATGGAAAAGCAGATAATTTTAACTATATTAAAATTAAAGACAGTATCTGAACACTACCTTAAAGATGTACTGCATTGAGCAAATCTACTGTACAAGACCACTTTCTAAAGTGTTGCTTTGAGGAAGAAGTAGAGTACACCTAACCCAAGTGTTAGTCTAGGTAAACCAGAGAAACAAATCCACAGAGACTCCCATATGTGTAAGAGAGACTTTTATATATGACTACCCAGTATATACCAACACTTCCCAAATTAATATAAAGGACGAATAGATGGGTTGCTCACGTGGTACAGACCATTTCTATGTAATCATAAACCTCTCTGTAAAAAAGAAAGAAAGAAAAAACCTCTTAAGACAAAAAATATAGCCCTAGACCAGGTGGCTTCACTAGGAAATTCTACTAAATATTGATAGAAGTTCAATTGTTCTGAAACCTTTCCAAAAACATAGATGAGGAAGAAACACTTCCTAAGTCATTCTACAAGGCTATCATCATCCTGAGAGAGCCAAAGACACCACCAAAGAAAGCTACAGACCAATATGCCTAATGTATATAAATGCCAAAGTCCTCCAAAAAAAAGACAAAAAAACCCCCAAAACGAGCAAACTGAATTCCAGAGCATATTAATGGGATTATGCATAATGATCAAGTGAAGTTTATTCTAGGAATGCAAAGGTAGTTCAGCGTTAGGAAACTATGCAATGGTCCATTAGCAGGACAACCAACATAAAGATGGCATCTAACAAAATCTAACACCCTTTGATAAAAATAAGCTAGCAATAGAAGGGTGATTCCTCAAGTGATAATGGGCACATAGGAGACATCCACAGCTAACATTATACTCCAGGCAGAAAGACAGAGCTTGCCCAACAAGTTCAGGAATAAGGCAAATCCAAAGGAGGGAATGGCGTCAGACCTTAAATTACGAACACTCTGATGACAGCGGCACATGTGCAGATGTGCTTGACACACCGGAGGAATGCATGAATTGTGATAAGAGATGTAAGAGCCCCCAATAAAAGTATTTAGAAAAAAAAATTATGAACACCTGGTTAGCAGAAGGCTTTGGAGGGCAGTGGAAGGCCAAAGTCCATTTGCAGGGTCCCTGTAGAATTAAGCCTCTGGTGAATCCCCTCTGACCATAGCCCTAGGATGTGAGTAGTCCTGCTACCATACAGAGAGCACGAGAAAGTCGATTCTAGCAAATGTCATTAGGTTACAATGTTAATACCTTATCATTTGATCTCCCTTTTGACCCATTTTAAAGTTGTTTCAGTTTTTAATATTTTCTACTTTCTTTTAGATTGAGATTTTGTCTAGTGATTGTTGGTTTTATGTTTGTGTTTTATATGATTCCCTGTATATGAAATCTAGGATAGGTGAATCTATATAGAGAGTAAGTGGGTTAATAAGTACCTAGGGACATGGCAGGGGAGGTGCGGGGTAAATGGGGTGCTAACAAAGAATATGAGGAAAAATGTTCTGAAATCGACTGTAGGGATAACTGCACAATTCTGAATATGACTGAACAATTAAATTGCATGATATGTGAAGTACATGCCAATAAAACTAATTTATAAATAAGTAAGATGTTTTTTAAAAAGCAAAACTAAAACAAGCATAGGAATTGAGATACAGCTAGGGACTCCCCTTAAGGATGAGAGAAGTGGAGGAGCCACCAGAGGGGAACACAAATGATCCTACTACTTTTCTCTTTGCAAAACCTCACTGCATATTCCAGATGTAACACCCATAAGCAAAGAATGCTGTCTACAGGTTTCCAAGAGCCCACCGTCATCAAGTCGATTCTGACCCACAGTGATCCTACATAGGGTTTCTGACGTTTTGAAAATCTTTAGGGCAACAGAAGGCTTCATTGTTCTGAGGAGGATGGGTTTGAACCACTGACCTTGCATTTAGTACTCCAATGCTTACCCAATAGCACCACCAGGGTGCCTTAGTGAGGAGCAAATAACAGTAATGATAGCCCCAGCTTTTAAATCCATCTACAATGCAACATCAGCAATCCCAAACCACCAGCCATTCCACGGAGGAAAGGTGAGGCTTTCCACTCCCATCTACTTACAGTTTCAGAAATTTACAGGGACAGTTCTACTCTGTCCTACAAGGTCACTATGAGTTCAAACAGATGGCAGAGGGGTGTCTGACCTTCCTTCACCTCCTTGCTCAAGATCTTGTTCACCCATTTCGAGACCTGTCAAGATTTAGAGCCAAATCAAACTGAACTTCTTTAGTGGTAGTGAAAATATAGCAAGAGTTACGGGCAAGAGAAGTTAGGTGGAAAGGGTTGCAGGTATGCACAGAAAGGGACTATCAGATATCCAATGTGGACCTGTGATCTAAAACAAACCCCCCACCCCTCCACCCCACACACCCAGAGGTTTCTTGCGATTGCTCTGCAGAAGCACGACCAGCAGTAAACACACAAAGTTAACTGCTATCCCTACTCCAGACCACTTTTTGCCTGGAGAAGGCGGTCTTGGCCCTTCATCACCTCCCTCTTGCACCAGGTTGGGGAACTGCTTCTCTGGTGAATGGCAAAGAAACCTGGTTAAAACTTAGTTCAAACCCATAGAAGTATGTGACCTATGAACCTCCCCCCACCCCCATCCCCCCCCCCTTTTTGGGAACAGGCTCTCGCCCTGGCCATTAAGTTATGTCCCTCAATCTGAGCGTCATCAATACAAGAGGCAGTGTTTGGGCCCCCACCTGCCACTACTGATGCAGAATTCAGAGAAGTGGAGCCACTGATTGGCTCTATGAGAGATCAAAACAATTAAGAAGCTAGCAAATTAACACTCACATCCAGATTTCTCCTAATTCCACTTGCCTTGTAAATAATAAAACAAAAAAACTCAATATCTACTAAGTAATCTTTACTTAGTAAATAAAATATTTACTAAACCAAACTATTACAACTGGTTCTGGTTTCTTAGGAAAGTCATCTACTCTTGCAAAAACTAAACGCATTTACCCTTTGACAAAGTTCAGAGGGTTTGGAAAGGAGAAGAGGAAACAGGAATCAAGGAGAAAGGAGGAAGTGATGGTATGCAGAGGGAAATCAATGGATGAATTGAAACAAATGTGTACAAAGTGTTAACTGATGATCTGCTCTGTAATCAGATCTGTAAACTTTTTACCTAATTCACAATGAAAAAAAACAAAACAAGTAACATTTCATAATTAACCTGTTCAAAAATGACCACCAAACTTATTCCCCTCTTAATAAATAGTACTTCTACCTACCTGGAGCACCCATAAACATACGAATCGTCCACTACCCTCTTCCCCAACAGAACCCAACCTAACACCAAATCCCACTGGTTTCACTTCCAGAATATTTCTTAAATATGTCTCTACTCACCCTGCCATCCTCATCCAATCTCTGTCTCATGGTCCACCCCCACCCCAACCGCCCCCTCCAATGGTCTCTCACCTGCTTCTTCCATTCTTGATCCACAACTTTTTCCGTACTGTCTTTAAAAAGTAAATAACAAAAAAAGGCAAACATGACACTACTTCCTTATTTGAAATTCTTTAATGGCTTAAGCCTATTTTTGTAATAAAAACACAGCAAGGTATTCAAGAGAAAATTCTGAAACCAGGCTACTGAGATTAAACTCTGGCTACACTGCTTCAGGATTGACAATGTGGCTGCAACAATGGGCTCAAACACAGAAACAATCGTGAGGGGGGAGCAGGGCTGGTCAGTGTTTGATTTGGCTGGGCACAGGGTGCTATGGGTCAGAACCCACTCGAGGGCACCCAACACCAACACCACTTCCTATTACAAAAGGAAAGTTCAGCTCTTTCGAGTTCAGTTTCCTTAATGTGTAGGACCTATCCCCTTTGTCCTTGGTCACACATTAAATGTGTGATGGCCCTGGCAGCATCACAGACCCTCGGGGCAGGTTTGCTATTACTGTTACTGGAGCCTGCAAGGTCACTTCGACCTAACCAGAACCTATCCATGACTTCCACCTTGCCCCTCCCAGTTCTCCTTCTGCTTGATGCACTCTCGCTACAATCATTTGCTTCAGTCACACCTGAATTCCAACTACTTCTAGAGCCTTTGACCAGGCTGCTCCCTCGGTCTGGCTCACTTTCATAATTCCACCTTCTCTCCTCACTAGAGGAGTGTTTCTCTAAATGAAACATTCGGAGGTACCTTTCTTTTCTTTTTCAGAAAAATTTCTTTTTTAAAAAACCATTTTATTGGGGCTCATATAACTCTTTTTATAATCTGTAAATACATCATTTGTGTCCAGCACATTTGTACATATGTTGCCATCATCATTCTCAAAACACCTGCTTTCTACTTAAGCCCTTGGTATCAGCTCATTTCCCCTCCCTCCCCGCTCCCCTGAACCTTTGATAATTTATAAATAATTATTATTTTATCATATCTTACACCATCCGATGTCTTCCTCACCCAGTTCTCCGCTGGCTGTCCTCCAGGGAGGAGGTTACATGCAGAACTTGTCATCTGTTCCCCCTTTCTCCATCACCTTCCCGATATTGCCACTCTCACCACTGTTCCTGAGGGGCTTGTCTGTCCGGATTCCCCATATTTCCAGTTCCTGTCCGTGCCATGATAGTGGGGGGATGGAAGCATTCAAGAACTAGAGGAAAATTGTATGTTTCATCCTTGCTACACTGAACTCTGACTGGTTCATCACCTCCCCACAGCCCTTCTGCAAGGGGAAGTCCAAATCCCCCCAGATGGGCCCTGGGTCCCCACTCTGCACTCCCCCTCATTCACAATGCTATGATTTTTTTTTTTGAGTCTTTGATGCCTGATACCATCTCACAGGCTGGTGTTCATTTTCCATGTGGGCTTTATTGTTTTTCAGTTAGATGGCCCCTTGTTTTATCTTCTAGCCTATGGAACCCAAGATTCTATATATTTTGACAACTGGGCACCATCAGCTTTCTTCACCGCATTTGCCTATGTACCCGCTTTGTCTTCAGCATACGTGTCAGGGTAGGCTGGTGTGCTTCTTCCTTGTGGGCTTTGTTATTTCTTAGCTAGATGGCCGCCTGATTGTCTTTGAGCCTTTAAGAGCCCTGATGCTATATCATTTGATAGCTGGGCACCATCAGCTTTGTTCATAACTTTTGCTTATGCACCCACTTTGTCCTCAGTGATCTAGTCGGGACAGGCCGGAGTGCTTCTTCCATGTGGGTTTTGTTGTCTCTCAGCTAGATGGCTGCTTGTTTATCTTCAGGTCTGTAAGACTTCAGGTGCTATATCTTTTGGTAGCTGGGCACTATCAGCTTTCTTCACCACATTTGCTTGTGCACCCATTGTCTTCAGCGACTTCAGGTGCTATATCTTTTGGTATCCGGGCACCATCAGCTTTCTTCACCACATTTGCCTGTGCACCCATTGTCATCAGCGATCATGCCAGGCAGGTGAGCATCTCAGACTGCCGAATTGTTAGAACAAAGTGTTCTTGTGTTGAGAGGGAGTACTTGAGCAGGGGCCCACTGTCCATCTGTTTCCTTAATACTAAACCTATAAATATATGTACATAGATCTATTTCCCCCTCATCGTATATAAATATATTTGCATCTTTATATGTCTGTATTTAAATCTCTATGACTACCTTTTGCCTCCGAGTTCTTTCCTCCTTTTTTTTGTACTTTCCTCTTGTCCCACTATCATGTTCTGCCTTCATTTGGGTTTTAGGAATTCCTCTCGGTTACATTGCCTTTGATCCAGCCCTGCCAGACCTCCCACTTCCTCCATGACTCTGATTTTGGATCACTTATTTCCTTGTCCCTAGGCTTTTTAACACCCTCTTCCTTTCCCCCACCACCCCTACCCCCATGTCCCCCGGGAACTGTCATCCCGTTGTTCTCTCTTCTGGCTTGTTTATTCCACCTATCCCTTCCAGGTAAACATGCTATGTACTATAGTGGTACCTTTCTTGAGTACCTCTGTAACCACTTCTCATAACACCCAGTCATTTCCCTTTACAGCATGTTACCAGGACTTATAATTATATACTTATGGCCCTATTCACTTAATCTGTCTTCTTCAAAGATATAAAATTCCATGATCCAGAGAACATGTTTTTGTTTATGTTATATTTCTAGCAACTCACATGATAGTCAGCATTCTGTGTATCTTCAATATATATTGGCAAAGTGAATGAGCACAAGGTACTCTAAATTCAACTTGGGGCAGTAGTGGTTCAGTAGCAGAATTCTTGCCTTCCTTGCTGGAGGATCCAGGTTTGATTCTGCCAATGCACCTCATGTGCAGCTACTGCTTATTTGTCAATAGAGACTTATGTATTGGTAGGCAATTGAATTAACTTTCAGTGGAGCTTCCACACTAAGAAGGAGTAGGAAGAAAGGCCTGGTGGGTGATCTACTTGTGAGAATTAGCCAGTGAAAACCCTATGGACTGAAACATTTGATTCACAGCCAATCATTAGGGTGGCACAGAATTCGGCATTAACTCATTCCCCTGTGCATGGAGTTGCCATGACCAACTCAGGTGGCATTAACAACAATAGCAACTTTATATTTTGAAGCAATAACCTAAAAAATTCCATCTCCAGAAGTTATAAATTAAGCATAATGCCTCATTCGTAGAATATCAAACCCCCCACAGTGGACCTTTAAAGAAACAGAAACCAACAAAATATTATACAACTGAAAAATAATTTTAAAGGCCAAATGTAACCAAGTCCTTTTAGTCTAATATTTTTACCTAACCTGGATACGGAATGTATGCAAAAGCTATGAAAACATTATATTTTCATTCTGCTGTCTCATTCTTCATATCTACATTCCTAAATTCCTGAAAGGATAAAATATTTACTCTTTCCTATTTGCTTTGAACATAACCTATACCTCACCCTTCTAGGAGTTCCGGCAAGGAGTTGTCATTATGGCGTTAACATATTCCTCATGCTCACTGCTAGAGTCCGGATGAGTCACGCCCAGCACTTGTTAAGCCAGTACAACCAAAGCAAATATCTGCGGCAAGATTACGGTAAAAACTTTTCTATCAAGTAGGACATTCATATCTTGTTTGGAAATTACCAACCCAGGAAGGACACTTGTAATAGAATTTCCAATCACTGCTGAAACAGCACAATGACTGACACAAGTCATAGAAGGACACAATTGCAGTAATCATGACTGTGCCACCCCACTGGTCATTTTCAAGGTTTCTACTTTATAGAAAGTGATACATGATTTCTAAACTACATAGAAAACGGTAAAAAGAAAGAAGAAAAACGCCTAGTACTACCTAATGAGTATCTATAGTAAGATAATTTATCATGAAGTTCTGAGGAGTATGTGATGGGTTAGTCTTAGGGAGGAACAAGAAAGTGCTCAATTAGGACTTTTATAGGGACTAGTCCCTAAATTCCCAAATACTCAATCTACTTGAGATACAGCTGTGTATTACTATAAGTTCTTATATGTCCAGATATTTCTGGTTTGTTTGTTAGCATTAAGTTTACCAACTGCCCTCAAACTCATACTTACTGCCATTAAGTCAATTTCAACTCACAGCCACCCTGCAGGACAGACAGACCTGCCCCCGTGGGTTTCCAAGACTGTAAATTAACAGGAGTACAAAGCCTCACTCCTTCCCGGCCCCCCCTCCCCCAGTAGCTGGTGACCTTGAAATTAGCAGTTGAACATGTAACACACACCACACCACCAGGGTTCCACCCAATTGCTTTAAAAGGAACTAAAGATGGTAGCTCTCGGTGAGGATCTCAGCTGTGAGTTCAGTGTGACACACGGGCTCACAGCTGGGGTCACAACAGTTGCATCTTTGGGAATCTTGCGGAGGAGCAACAGCTAGACAGACAGCCAGCAGTACCCCAGGGGATAGCATTTTCTTGTTAAGCCTAAAACCTGAGCAATTCTGGGTGATTACTCCGTTTTCCCAGGTGTTGCTAAATTTTATTTATAAAATAGTTGGTTTCTGACTAGATGTTTTAACAGTATGGAATGTTTGGAAAGTATATTGGACTATTCCCAACAAGTAAGGCATTATCTCTGTTATTAACTTCTGTCAAATAGCATAAACCAGATAAAAACAACCATCTCTACTCCTGAGGTACCAACTAGGTAACTAAACCAGAGGTACAAAAATCAAAGGGAATTTACATCAAACTAATTATGGATTTAGTAGCGTTCTAATATAAAAATCATGAAAACATTTAAAAAATTTAAATTCTTCATTTTCTCTTTGTATAACTTGAAGGGCAATTAGAAAAGTCATGTAACAAGAGCTCAAGCCCCTATTTTCCAACCAGTTTCCCCTGGTGACGTGTAATATCGTAACGTCTCTGCAGTGATGTCCAAAGACAACCTTTGGTTTTTCTAGTAAGGGCCCCTGAGCGCTGAAGGAATAATGAGATGGACATTGGAGACTAATAATTTAGGAAGGCCAAACCAACTGTTAAATCTATAATCCCAAATTTCAATACCTACGTCAGATACTGTAACTGCACACATACAGCACAGTCAAATCCAATGCAAACTCACAATTCACCTTAGGGACAAAACTGTGAGGAAAGGTTTCCTCATTGCTATTTGAGAACTTTAACAGAAACCTGGATTAAAATGACCAGATACTGCTGTGCCAAAGCCTTCATCAACCTAGACAAGAGCTCTCAAGTATATCCTTAATGTTATGCCCAACCTGCCCAATGCCTTTGAGCATGATGACAAGCTCACCTCTAAGCAATTCTTCCTATCTGTGACTACTAGAATCAGAACCCCTCCCAGTTCTTCTTCAAGACCTGTGTGTGGTGTCCTGCCATTCAACGATGCTCATTAACATCCCCAAGAGGAAAAAGTGCAACATCTTTCCCAACTTTAGCTTCAGGGGGCAGTTGCTGGACTTTAAACAGAGCTGGGGCTAAGCTGTCCATGTGACAATTGCATAATCAGTCTACTTCTCTATACCACCAAGGACTATCACTTGTTCCCATTCAACCTGATGGGGTCCACGTGAAGTTCAGAGGGCCAGGTGGAAAGGGCCCAAGGAGCTCACAGATGTTGCATGTGCCCAGGAGCCCAGGCCAATAGGTGGTTGACTTCATGCTATGTTGTGGGGACAGAGCCCACAACAAGGTCTCCCTCACTTGGCACCAAGCAGGGGTGAATCCTTCCCTAGAACATTCTTTTTCTGCTGATAGCCCAACTAAGTTGGCTCTATTTTAAAGACACATCGAAAGGCCTGAGTTTGCTGCCTCCCCTCACCCCCACCCCTCATTAAAATAAACTTTGTTACCAAGAATGGTTGTCTTGGAGCTAAAGACAACCCATGAAGAGTACCCAGGCATGGAGTGGGGGTGGGGGGTGGGGGGGGAGAAGAATAAACGAGGGGGCTGGGCAGAGCCTGTTTGCTGTGGACCTGGGGCGGCCAACGGCTGGTGGGCTCATGGTGGAGATGCTCTGTGGAGCCTGGGGGGGGCCATTCAAGTTTACATCACCCGCTCATGGCATATGCTCACTCAGGGGAAATGAGCAAGGGTGGTCATTCCGCTTGGGCTGGAGCGTGGACTGGCTGCTCACGGGAGCTACTGTGCACCAGCAGGTATGTCCTTGGAAGATGGGGCTCTGTCCCTGCTGCTCTAGGGGGTGCTGGTGCAGGTACCAAGCCCTGGAAGGGTTTTAGAGGAGATGGAGGCCTCATTTTGAAGTGAGTGGCCCAGCGAGGGATCCTAATCCCACCTAGAAAGATGAGCTTTCTCGACCTACTGGCAGTCTGAAGCATAGTCCTTGGAAAGGCTGAGACTCCAGACAGGAGAATGGACCACCTTTGTGAGAGTGAACCCACACTGAGAACAAACCAGTGGATTTCACCGGCACCACCAGGCCAGAGACATACACGCTGTACCTCTGAGCCCCGAGCCAATGGGGTAAGGCCAGGACCAGAGAGAGGCCCACCTCTTTCTGAGTCTCCGAAGAGACACCTCCCTTCAGAGTCGTCTTTTGTGTGTCTGGGAGACTGTGTTGGGAGCACGCTTTTGAGAACTGCACGGGGCAAGGATCAGGCTGGTTTCGGGAGAGGAAGGGAGGGTGTATATTTGTGTGTGTGGTTCACAGTGATTGATCGGATAGGCAGCTCACCACCTGTTGCGTAGCAAAACATGGTGGATGCGGCCCAAGGGGATGGGTCCTGCCAGGGAGGTGCTTGCTGGGCCCCTGCAGGCTGCTACCACTGAAAAAGGAAGACAGGGCTGTCTCAAGATCGCAAGGTCACTTAAACCTGGGTGGGGGAGACAGACGTACAGTCTGTCGTCTGCCCATCTCGAGACGGCTTGTACTCATCTCGTCCTCGGTTCTCATCCCAGGGAGAAACAGCCGAAGCTTGTGCTAAAAGGAGCCTGCGCCCGGGGTTGCCCTCTGCTCATTTGCCCTGACATGCTTGCTTAGGGGACCAGGTTGTAAAAATCCAGAGACCCAGGGATCTTGGCCTTGAAGCAACCAAACTACAGCACCAAGACAAGCTTGGCCACAGCATCCCTCAAGTCCCCAGTGGTCAGAGCATCTCCCCCTGGAAAGCATTAGTAAGAAACCCAACCAGGACCAAGCCAAACAGAGAAGTCTCCACCTACCCCCCTGGGGGAGAGGTTGCAAGGTCAGCCTGACCTTCTAGGTGTGTTCATTAGAATGTGGAACTGGTCTTCTTCTGGTTCAAGAGGACGGGGTATTGTTGGGGTGGTGGCATGCAGAAGCATTTGGAGAAAGGACGTGGAAACCAATCCCAGACATGCTCCCTTTTATAGGACCCTGGCCAGGTGTGACGGGAAGAGGCCAACAGGAAACGGCCAGGTAAGTAGTGTTGCTATTCTCAACCGCTCCTTTCAAGTGGCCGCTAGCTTTTCAGCCTGGTCCCAAGGAATTCCTGGGACCCGGGTCATGCAAACTCCCTTCTATTTCTGTAGCCTCCCTGCCTCCCCCCACACTGGTGAAGGCAGACAAAGGTTCTCAACCATGGTCAAGCCTTAGCAGGAAAAGGTATCTACCAGGCCTCTGCCTTTTGTCCCACACGGTAGCTCCATCCACCCCTGGGGAATGCTCTTGGCCGGCCCTGACCCCTCAGCAGGATGCACAGCATGGAGATCAATGTGGAGCATCAAGCTAAGGTCAGAACTGTTAACTGCTGGGTACAGGGGTCTCTGAAAACTTGGTGTTCCAGGGGAATGCTTTTTGGGGAAGAGTCGGCTATGTGGACATAGTTCTCAAAATCCAAACAAGAAATATCCCAACCCATCACCATAAAGCAGCAGTGAGAAACCATGGGCCTGAGTGGTAAAAGGGGGAGATCCACCGTGGCCTTCTCAGCCAGGGCCTGCCTCTTGTCCTTGAGCCAGTGCACGTTTCAGGGGCATGCCTTAGCTTGGAATCCACCAGTCCTCTAATGCTCATGAGTTTGTGCAAACGAAACTGAAAAGACTTGGACACATGGGGGTGTTGGTTGGCTCTACTCTTTGTCCGCTACCGCTGCTTGCAGTGTAGAGGGGGGGGCTTCTGTTCCTTCTTCCCAGCCCTCTGCGACACCAGCAAGCTCATAGTGCTGTTTCTGAAACTCTCCCAGTTTTTGACTCTCCTTTTGCCATTTTGTTTCTAATTTCAGCACCCTAACCTGGGAATCCATCTCTTGGCACTTGATCTGGGTCAGTGTCAGGCTGGAGAAGTCCATATTGTCTGTCACCTCAATCTGTGATTGCCAGAAATGGTTGAGACCATGACTCTGGCAGTGGACTGGTTCACTCCCTGGGAGGCCTGCTGCAGCTGGGCTAGGTTTGGGCTGTCCTTGTCAACTTTCACCTTGGATGCAGCCGCCAGCTGCATGTCAGAAGCTGAATGTGTGGACGCTGTGCTTCAGATGCACCACCAGTGACTGACACTCCCAACTGCCACCTGTTTCCCCTCAAGGCAGCAAGACACTCCTCTGGTGGCAGCTGCCTCTGTCTTCCATTACCCCCCACCCCCTCACCCCCCAGCCTGCGGCAACTCCGGAAACCATTCGAAGATGTTCTAGAAGGCCACCAAGCGCAAAGGGGCGTATTTTCACTCCTGCCCTGGCTCATCTGGCCCCAGAGTGCTGATGCGCAGGGCATCATGGAGGAGGAAGGCCCAGGTCCACAGCAGTGTAGTTGTGGGCCAAGAAGGTGACCAGGGTACATGGCTGGCACTGTCTGCTATGGCTGAAGTTGTTAAGAGGGTTCACATGGGTGCCGGTCAGACACTGCACTACTGCGCTGCAGGTAGTTCCACAACTGTGTGTAGTGGTGAGGTGGACATACCATGAAGGCTGCCATGGTGGCTGCTGCACAAAGGTGCCTGGCAGATAACGGCCTTCTAGCTGCCACTAGTGCATCTCTGCATTGTGCTGTGGGAAGGGGGGTGCACTGGGTTACAGCCCTTGCACTGCCTGCAACAATTGCAGAGCAGGCAGTGCCCACGGGAAGACCCGGCATACCAGAGGCCACCTACTTGAAACACCATAAAACAAGTGCACGCGTGGTGCATCAACAAATACAAGTACAACCAGCTCTCTGTGAGTCCTGCATCCAAAGATTTCAACCAACTACAGAGTGAAATTATTTGAAGGAAATGGGGGATTCCAGAAAGCTCCAGAGAGCAAATTTTGAGTCTGCTGGGTGCAAGCACCTGAAGGCATGCCTGCTGTGGCCTCTCGTCCTGTCCCACATCCTCGCATCTCTCTAGCACATGGTGCCTGAGAGCAGTGTTACCTCCTTCCTTTGCTACTGGTGTGAACTCTTGTTTCTTTATGTGAGGAGAAAGGCTCCTAGAAAGCAACTACAAGGTCAAAGAAAGCATTAAAAAGTTCAAAAGGGAGGTTAGATGTGCTACTGGTGTAGCATGTACACTTACTGCCATTGTTAGGTGCCACTGGGTTGGTTCTGACTCAGTGACTCTGTTTACCACAGAATGAAACAATGCCCAGTCCTACACCATCCTTATAATGGCTATGTTTAGGCCACGGTGTCAATTCATCTTGTTGAGGGGCTTCTTGTTTCAGATGAACCTCTACTTAACCAAGCATGGCCATCCTCACTTCTGAGCATCTGGCTGTACTTCTACAAAATTGACTGGCTCTCTCTTCTGGCAGTCTACAGTACTCTTAATATCCTTTGCTAACATCATAATTCAAATGCATCAATTCTTATTTCACCTTCCTTATTCACTGTCCAGTTTTCACATGCATGCAGCAATTAAATACACGATGGCTTGGATCTGGCATACTTACTTCCTCAAAGTGACACCTATGCTCTTTAACACCCGAAAAAGGTCTTTGGAAGCACATGTGCCCAATGCAATCATGATTACTTGACTGCTGCTTCCGAGAATGTTGGTTGTAGATCCAAGTCAATAACCCCCTCAAAACTTCCATCTTTTCTTTGCATATCATGGTGTTCATCTACTGGGTCCAGTTTTGAGGACTTCTGTTTTCTGCACATTGGGTTGCATCCCATACTGAGGGCTGCTGTCTTAAATCTTAGCTTCACCAGCAAGTACCTCAAGTCTTCCTTGTTTTTAGCAAGCAAGGTGGTGCCGTCTGTACATGGCAAGTTTGTTAAGCCACCTTCCTCCAATCCCTGATGCCAGATTCTTCCTCATATCATCCAGTTTCTTGGATTAGCTGCTCCGCATACAGACAGAATAAGAATGGTGAGAAGATACAAGTCTGACCCACACCTTTCCTGAGTTTCATATCACAAATTGCATAGGGGGCAGTTATAGAAGCTTCCTAGACACATGCAAAGAACCTGAAGGGTTGGTTTACGGAGTTGAAAGGTTTATTGGGACCGTAGTTTTAGGGGTCAACCTAATCAATTAGCATAACATAACTCACAAAAATAACATTCTACACATTAGGTTGGTGAGTAGGTGAGTAGGTCTTGAAGGTTTGCAAGTGGCCAACTGGGGAAACAACTGTTGGTCTCAACTCATATGTGGAAGTTGGGCATTGAATAAGGATGATCGAAGAAGATTCAATGCATTTGAAGGATGGTGCTGTTAAAATATTGAAAGTACCATGGACTGTCAAAACAACAAATATGTCTTGGAAGAAATAGAGTGTGCTTGTCTTGGTACACTAGAGAAATAAATCCACAAAAACTCACGTATAAGAGAGAGTTTTATATAAAGGTTAACTGCGTATCAAGAAAACACCCCCCCCACAGAAAAAGAAAACATCCCAATCAAGTGCTGCCCAAACCCACAAATCACACATTAACCTATTAACCCTTATGTCCAACACCAATCCACAAAGTCCTCCTCCATCTCACAAAACACACGCAATGATGCCAACTGGAGGAGGAAAGCCCAGTCAGTGAACATGTAAGCATCTCAGCGCTGGCAGGGGTCTCCACACGGCTGCTCTAGCACTCAGGCTGCGTTGGGGTAAGTTCATGCAGGTTCTCCTTTGGGATGTCTTGCAGGAAGTCAGCCTTGGCAGCTGTACCCTGGTCCGACCATCAGAAAGCAAGAGACCCGAGAACTAGAAAGGCAAGGCTCACTTAGCCATTTATCCTCCGTCCTTCAATTAACCCCACATGTGTTTATCGGCCAGGTTGGCACAATAAACTACCTCAATCCACCCCTTGCCAATCTGGCACCTGTACATAATTCTTTAACTTCATGAAAGCAATTAAGTAACACCTACACCTTAATCTTATAAACCTGTGAATATATTCCCCCATCTATGAAACTTTGTAAGCCAACCACTTTATGCCTTTATCCCCCCAATTTTGAGTATCCAATTTATATACTCCCCAGTGCTCTGAGAAGACAATCATATTTTTCTACATGAAGAGCCTTCATTCCAGTTGGAACCTTGTGAAGTCTGCATCCATAAGCAAAGTCAAATCCAGACAGCAAAGTCAAATCCATGAAGTCACCAACAATATGCACCAGTTCACAGGCTCAAAAATCTCCATCTGGTCGGGTTCTGGTCAACTCACTCAGCCTCCACAGAGTGCCCATTGGTCATTTTGCCTTTAAACAGACCATGGGCTCTCACAAATACTCAACAAGCCTAGCCCCCTCATGCTAGGTCATGAACTTTAGACCAGTCAATCCACTCTTGTCGTCTCCCTTTTTTCCTGTAAACCAAGTCCACAGGTGTCAGTGGCCAAACCCAACCTTTCTCTTTATTGCTGCATTTCTCCCACTTCTACTCAACAAGTGGATCCAGGTGGTCACCTAGCAATCATTTCAGCCTGCTCACAGGCTCCCTTTAACATGCAGGCCCAGAGAGGAGTTTTCTTCATGGTTTCAGATTTTTTCCACCTTCTGACAAAGACTACTGGTTCCTGGGTTGGAATGTTTTCTTGATACACACTTAACCTTTATATAAAACTCTGTCTTATACATGAGTTTCTGTGGATTTGTTTCTCTACAGTACCCACAAACTAACACCTAGAGTCAGAATGTTCCTTTGCATTAAGGATGGTCAGACTTTATCTCACCTCTGGAAAAAGACAACATGCGTGGTAAAGCAGTGGGTCAGAAAAAAAGAGGAAGACCCCTGACAAGAGGAACTGGCACAGTGGCTGCAACGATGGGCCCAAACATTAGAACAATTGTGAGGACGCCATAGGACCAGACGGTGTTTCGTGGTTCAAAGGGTTGCTATGAGTCAGAACCAACTTGATGGCACCTAACGACAATGATGACGAAGATGACAACAAGAACATCACTCGTATGGAGCAAAAGATAATTAACGGAAATAGAAAGATCAACGATTAAATTAATCCACAGGACTAAGGGCCTACATGAACAACAATGGCTTCAGACCTGAGATCCAAAGAACCAGATGGTGCCCACCTACCAATATCAATCATTCTGCCCTGGATAGAATGGAAGGAAAATGTAGACGAAAACTCAAACGGTCACACCTATCTTGGCATCTACCAAAAAGTCATCCACATAAGAACTCAAATGTGTGGTGAGTAACTGACTCACTGACTAAATAAATGTCAAAATAGAAGGGAAAAGAAGAAAATGCTTTTTAAGGGTCAAGAAGTGTTAATGTTATTTAATACTAAACCTTCAGATAAGGTGCTCAGTATTTTCCCTAATAAGGTATTTTATTCTATCCCCCTCCTCTGAATCAATCAAGTACTAGGGAGCTAAAAATAAACTTAGCAATACCAAAGAAAGAAGAATTTCCTCTTTAGCCTTGTTTGTATGACCAGTTTGGGGAAAATGGAGCATTATTTCCTGTTCAGCTGTGCAGAGATCTGAGGACACTGAGGATGGAGGGAAGGAGGAGAAAGAAGAAAGGTACAGGTAATCTTTGACATAGAAGAATAGTGTGTCTGCTGATGACTTTGGATGAGGTGCTTGGAGGAAACCTTGTCTGGATCTTTGTCTGAACAGATTAGTTTCCTAAATTCCTTTTGTGGGGATGGAAGATATCTGCATTTAAATAAGCGAGGGTAGGAGGAAAGACAACCCTCAAAGGAATGAATGAAATAAAGGTATAACAGGAAGTACTAGAGGCCCTCGTCAGGGGTCTTCCTCTTTTTTTCTGCCCCACTGCTTTACCACGCATGTTGTCTTTTTCCAGAGGTGAGATAAAGTCTGACCATCCTTAATGCAAAGGAACATTCTGACTCTAGGTGTTAGTACAAGTAGTTGAGCTGATGAGAAATCTTGAAAAAACCGAAACAGAGAGAGCCCAAGAACACAGGGATAAACATTTGAGAAGACGTATCCAGACGATATCATTTCTAGCCCTTAGTAATCTCCTCTTACAAGGCATCAGGGGGCAGCAACCTGGCTCTGCCAGCATTCCATTAGCCACCAACACGGAGTGCTTCCCAAAGAACATGAACAAAAAAACCTGCAGACAGTGCAAAGAACATTAATTAAGGAAAATGTGTACACACACACAAACACACACACACACACACACACACACACACACACACAAGCTAGGCCGAGATAACCTCCAAGCAACATATAATAATTGTCATACTACTACAAGGACACAGGCTGGACTCCCAGGAGAGCAGTAGGAACAAGTGGAGGGAAAGGTGGAGCCTCTGAAGGATGACTACGGTAATATTTAGAATCCACTCCGAGGACGATGTTTTTGCATGGCCCAAACTCGAACCACAGCTTCAAAGATCTGAATTCAATGTAATGTTTCTTGTCTGTGCCAAAATTCAAAAGCTGATAAAGTTGAATAATAATGTGATACAAACAAGACTTGAGAGATAGAAAAACTTTACATAAAAAGAGTCTCTCCTTTTGGAATGAGGTCCTTAACCCTCTAAACTGAAATGATGAAATTTGGGAGTATGAAACAGAATTCTAAAGATTGCTGAGCTATGAGTAGGATTTTCATCTCTTTTGGTTGATAACAATTAAAGCAGGCAGCAGTCTAGTAAATCTAGTTTAATTTTTAAAAGTATTAAGTATTGTCCTAACTCCTCCTTATAATTATACACCCAAAGGTTAAAAACAAACTCAAACTGAGTTTAAAAAAAAAGAAGATAAAATTCATGTAACATAAAGTGAACCCTTGTATGTGTGTGTGTGTGTCCTCATCTGTTTATTGGGGAGCACAGAGGGAACCATTTTAAAGTGTACAAGTCAATGATATTTGGCGCTTCCTCCTTGCTGTGTAGTCATCATCACCTTGATCCAATTCCAAATCATTTTCATCACATCCAAGGAGACCCTGGACCCACGGAGTAGTCCAAAGTCAGTGGTTTGTTTCCTTTAAAGCTACTAATACTCATTCTTATATATCATGCTTTCTCCACCAAGTGTCAATTCACTTTCAATCATCTTCTCACGTTAAGGTACATAAAAACTCAAGAGTAGTGGGGATCAATACACAACATAAAGTCTTCCCAGCCTGTCATTCAACAGGAAGACAGCTCAGAAAGCAAACTAGGTGTTCCCCGGGGAGTAAGTGACACCAGTAGCCAACACTCACTGAACGCTGACTATGTGGCAGGCACTCCTTCAAAAACCGTGACTCAACATAGCCACTCGGAGGCACACTGCCAAATTTGAGTTCAGATTCAGGGTGCACTGTCTGTTCCTTCCGACAAGGCAGTGTAACTTCAGTTTCCTCATATTCCTAGCATGGAGATAAGAGCAGGACTTATGTTTCATGGAGTTGCTATGAAGATTAAATGAATTTGTAGTGCTTTGAACAGTGCCTGGTGCAAAACAGAAAACAAGCAATTCTTTACCTGTAATCATTGCCACTGTGCTTAATTTTCACTTAACTTTTTCCAGGTAGGTGCTACTTATGGTCCCTTTACCTAGTGAGAAGCCTCTATTTTACCATGTTACTTACCAAAGAGCTGGGCTTTGAATTTACCATATATACTTCAAGTATAAGTTGACCCGAATATCAGCAGAGGCACCTAATTTTACCACAAAAACTGCATTAAAAATGTGCTGAAAAACTGCGTATACACGAGTATATACAGTAATGGTGAGCTCTGTTTGTTTGGCAATTTTAATGTAAAAATCTACCAATAAACAAAACCTGTCTTGTGATAATTGATCAAATTAAGCAAAATTATGTTTCAAAATGTAAAATTCTCAAACAAGTCTACAATTTTGTGAACCCAAATGTCAGCTAGCCAGTTTTGCTCTTCTTCTCCTGACTCTTGATCCTTTGACCTTCATCCCCTTTGTCTTCCACCTGCAAACAGCCGCTCATTCTTCGGGTCCTGTCCCTTCTCCCTGAGCACTAGTCTTTAACTTTGGAGCATCATCTAAGCGCTACGGAGCCTGGCTATTACAACCTGCTGACATTTGTCCTTTCTGGTTCCAGGTTCTTTGTTCCCCAATAAACACTACAGCCAGAGTAAGAATTAACTTCCAAAAGGTTGAGTTCAACTTTCACCTTTAGCTCAGTATTACAAATATCCCTGTGCCCCAATGTGCAAAGCATTATGACAGATAAAGATAGCAAGACTGTCCCTGCCTTCAGGAACTCTGTCCAAAAAAATAGGCATAAAATGCAATACAGTAAGCAGGGACCATTTTGTATCTAAATGTTGTCTAAGAGGCACACAGTTCTACTGGGTTTCAAAGGTCGAAGCAATCATAGGTACTGCAGCCCCTATAGATGAGGAAAGATTGCTGCAGGAAATTAACATTGAAAATGAGTGGGGTCTCCAACGGCATCTACCGCATGATCAAGCTTGGCTTAGGCATTGATGAAGATGAGGTGACAGCCGAGGAGCCCAGCACTGCTGTTCCTGATGAGATTCCCCCTCTTGAGGGCGATGAAGATGTATCTCGCATGGAGGAAGTAGATTAGGCCATTCTCCTCAGACCTTGTGCCCTCTGTGTAGTGTCCCCATGACTTGAGTGACCCTAGCCCACCGGGGCTCTGTAACTACTGTTAACTAGTGGCTCCCCCTCCCCCATTCTTGTGTGTAAAGCAGGATCTAAGGCCCTCACGCCCTGTTGCCCCCTCCTTTATTTGGGAATGGGGTTAATGTGTATCTGTGAGGTTTCTTTTTTGTTTATTTTGTTCTATTAAAGTATGCAAAATAAAGAAGATGCCATTTTATACACAAAAAAAAAGAATGAAAGAAAATGAGTGGGATTTTCTATGTGTAGTAACTAAGGACAGGCCTTCTGGGCAGGAAACCAGGAGAGCGCAGGTAGCGCAAGTGTTTGGCTAGGGCTTGAGAGACACAAAAGGCCTTGACTACGAGGCTAAATAGTATTTAACTTGGCAGGTAAAGCTCCACAGCTTGGTACATACAAGGACATTTAACTAGACATTCAATTTGGCTTCTATTTAACACCCAACATTACCACATTACCGTGCTCGGCACCCACAGCCATCCCCTTCAAACACAAAGCTCTCACTTCTGGCCCTGTGGACTCTGCTCAGGAATGGTGCTCCATCTCTGCCCCACTGCAGCTTTATCTCCCCAGGAGACTACACACTCAAGACCTAGCTCCAGTCCAACCTGTCCCCTGAAGTAGCTCTCAACTGTTTCAACCTAAAATGGGACCCGATTTTTAACTCCCATAGCAAATACCACCTTCACACTAAACTGACAAAAATGTAGTGCTTCTACATGTTTTAATTAGACTTTGCTGCTCTTCTGATTATTCAACAAATAAATTAATATGTTGACTGCCCAGTAAGATGCTCTTTATAACAGTAAGCTTGAGTGTGTGCGGTGGGGTGGGATGGGTGGTGGGTGGGAATCTGTATGATCACTAGAAAATATGAGAAGTTTAAAAACAGATTTTAGTAAGCAACCAGCTGAGTATGGGATCCACTGTTCCAGAGCGTTTCTACACTCTGAATAACTAGTTATTACTATATTGAGCTGTGATTTTTTTACTTAATGTATCAGAAAGAAACAGATGCATCAATATATGCTCCCACTAGGAGTGCATAAAAATTAGAACTGTTTGGGTTAATTTCTATTCCATTTAGTCCAACTTGAACTTTCAGAAACGAAAGTGATATTTCTTCTATTTATCATTTGAGACCAATATTCAGCTCAGGCAAAATGTAAGAGCTCAAATGAGCCTGTGGATCAGAAAGGGTGTAAAGAATCATGCTACAAATGTTGTACAGACCCCTTTATTTTCTTCACAAGGGAGTAAAAACCATACCAAATCCCGTAAAGATAACATCATTCAGAACTCTTACATTGATGAAAAGATCATGAATACTGAGGGTCAAAGACTGAAAAGTCTGCTTGCAGTTGGAGTGGGCCAGAGTTAGCCTAGGAGTCCAGCTAGCACATGCTATTTCAGCTGCCCGTATTTGTTTGTTGAACTGAGCATTTAAGTACAGAACTTAAAAAGGTGAAGCAAGATGCTCTGGTCATTACAGAACTCTGTCATTTTGAAAGTGACAGGCTCTCAAACCTGACCCAGAAGGGAAGCAGGGCCACAATTTGCCTGAGAGAAAAGCATGAGCAGATTCTGGGACACCAGTCAAATAGAAGTTTTCATCCCTGTGCCCTTTGCTGGCCCTGAGAAGAACAGCTCTTGGACATAAAGGGATGACACAGCCTTACATGCCAGCACTACAAGTTAGCCAAGGAATCCTGCTGTGAATAAAGAATGTCTATGATAAGAAAAACTCACTTTCCTCCTACAAAAAGCAAGCCTTGCCCCAAACCTAAGCGCTTACCACAGAGGTCCTGCGGGCACCCCTTTCTTTGAGGCCAGCCCGTGGTTCTTGGCTCATCTCCACCCCTTGACCTGGATGGTGTCTGTGAGGGGGACCCCCTTTTCCTGACACTGGAACTCAGCTTCTCCAGTGCACACAAAGTCACATGGGCTTTCCTCACAGGCCGATTGGGAGATCTGCTAAAACCCTAACTGGAAAAGGGTTATCACTTGCAAAGATGAAAAGAGCTATAAAGACAAAGCAGTATTTAAAACATTTTTAAAGCTGCAACTTTCCATTCCTTTCTTTGATATGAGGAACCACGGGCAGGTCAAAGGGGTGTCACTGCTTGTTGACTGCTGCCCTAGAGGCCCCTTCCCTGCACCTCTGATTTTAACTTGCCTAGCAAACTCTCAAGTTGCACAATGGTTTCCTTGAACACTTTTGGTAGACATGGGGGAAACAGGCACAGCTTGCAGAACTTGTCAAGTTCTTCCTAGAAAAGTAGAAGGCTGATGTCCTAGACCTATTTAAGCAAGTTAATGAATTAGCTTATTGAGTTAAAAGGCTGAGGACCAGATTCTTGGGGGACAACTTACAGTCAGTTGGCAGCATAGAGTTCATAAAGATAATGTTCTACAGCATCCTACTCTGGGGAATAGCATTTCAGGTCTGAAAAGCTTGTGAGAGGCCACCTAAGAAACAGCTATTGGTTTCTGCTCGTATGGAGCTACAGAGAATGAAGAAAATCAAAGGCTTAAAAAAAAAATTAGTCTACCGGATTAAGAGCCTACATGAACCACAGCTTCCTCGAACCGCCTCCAGAAGACAGTGGCTGGCCACCGCTATTAATTGTTCTGACCTGGACAACAATAGAAGATCCAAGACAGAATGAGTATAATGTAGAGGACAATTCCAATTCCTTTAAAGGCCAGACCAACTGGACCAATAAAGACCAGAGGAACTCAAGACTATCACCCTAAGATATCCTTTTAAGTTGGAAGTGAAGTTACCTTCAGTCAAATAAGAGATTGCTTATAAAATAAACAGCATAAGTTCACTCCGTAAACAATCATAATTTCACGAGCTCAGCAACAGCCAACGATTTACCCAAAAGCAAAAACGAGAAGGCAAAGAAGGGCAGGGCAGCTAGATTGACGGAAACAGAACACACACCACGGTGACGACGTCGATGCTGATACACTGTAGAGACTGTAACCAATGGCAAAGAACAGTATAAAAATTGTTTAAAGTGAACCTAATTTGCCACAAACTTTCACATAAAACCTAAGAAGTTAAAAATTAAAAAAATAGAAGGCCATCTCGGGAGAAAGAAATGCAAATACGCCGAGAAAGAGCTGTTTCTTGCCTCTTATTGCCACAAAAGCCTGGCACAGGCCTCTACTAGGCGCAGCTGCTTGCGTAACAAAAGGCTTGACTTTGGCTATGTTAACCTCTTTAGCCATAAAAAGGGGGAGGGGGAGCGGAAAACAAAATCAAGCTTACGGGAAATAAACCTAATCAAAGCTGAACAGTAACAAAGGGCAGCAGAAACATTTCTACTGTATCACATCCCACAGGTTGGCCAAGAGCCCGGAATTTTCATTACAACTTTTCAAAGACAGGGAGAGACGGAGAAACAACATTTCATAAAAACATTATGAAGGCCCCAACTTGGATGCCCTGCTGTACAACCTAAATATGTGAGCGTTCTCCTTCCATGGAGTCAAAACCCCAGCACTGGAAAGTGTCAGCTCTTTTATATAGTGGGAGGAGTTCTTAAGAGTGACTACTGTTTTGCACTGAAGTTTGCAGCACTTCACAGACCATTAAAGGTTTCTGAACCACAGAACATGAAGGGCAGAGTTAAGGAAATAAATCAAAAGTTCCTCTGGGATGCACAAATGCCTACTTGGAGCAGGCTTTCAGCACAAATATCCTCTACGTTAAACAAGAGGATGACTTTTTAAAGTAGAATGGCAAAGGGATGCACTTTGTCATAAGCAAAGCACTGTCTTGTTTGGCTATAAAGGCTGTGAGGTCCGGCAGAGGCGAGCATGCGGGCTGGGGCAGGGGTGGGGGTGAAAGAAAAGGGGAATAAGGGAATGTAAGCTCAAAGAGAAACGCTTGACTGGGGCCTTGTAGCAGCTTAGTGAGAAACAACGTTTCTACCACATTTATGCCTTGACATTCTTGCCTCAGTGTTGAAATATTTCTTCTACAGGTCAGAAAGGTTTCCCTTGCCTTTCTGGTGCAACACACAGAGTAGAAGACAGGGAAACAGATCATTTACCCTAAACACAGAACTTGCACTTTTATTAAGGAGACAGTAGGTGTTTCAAAGCCCGCAGAAGGAGCTTGAGAACAGGAGGGAATTTGAGACCAGGAAATGGACAACCTAATACCCAAGGCCTTGGGTTTATGCCAGGCAGTGGTTGTGAAGCAGAGTTAGGCAACATTAGGACCTTGCTCTCGGGAGCCCTGGCGCCACAGTGGTTAAAGCCTGGGAGAGAGAGGTGGCCTCTCCTCATACAGGGATGCAATGAGTTGGAATGGCCTTAAAAGCAATGGGTGGACCTAACTCTACTGTTATCCCGCAACAGTAGATAGTCGGGCCTGATGAGCATCTTACACCACCGGGAGAAGAACACAAATGAAGCGGCTCACTCACTCTTGTGCCAGAACATACATATTAAAATAGCCATTCTTGAAGGGCTGGGAGAGATCCAGGGAGCAGAAAAGCTGAGTTAAAAGGAAGAAAATTCTCCTGACTGAAAACTTAAAATTGTATGTATGTATGTATGTATGTGTGTGTGTATAAGAAAGAGCTTTATGCCCTCCCCTCCCCTCTGACCCCTTCCGCGTAGGCAGCCCGCCCGCCCACCGGCCGCCAGCCCGCCCGCAAAAAAAAAAAAAAAAAAAAAGAGCTTTATATGCAAGAGCAATTGAATATCCATAAACCCAATATTAGTTCATATGTCAACTACCAGTCTATAAATTCTTCTTCAGTCTCACGCAACACATGCAATGACGCTGAATGCAGGAAGATCACAGACCAGTGGGTAGAAAGTCTGTGGATCCAGTGGTGGAAGCATCTCAGCGCTGGCACGGGTCTCCATGTGACTGCTCAGCTTCAGGGCTCTAGCGTAGCTCCATGTGTCTTCCCAAGCAGAATGTCTTGCAGGGAGTGTGCCTGTGTCCTGCTTACGGCTATTTATCTCCTTAGCACCAGCAACTGAGGCCATCAAGTTGCAACCTGATTGAAAGGCTAAACTCCACCCCTTCACTTAAAAAAAATCATTTTATTGGGAGCTCGTGCAACCCTTATCACGATCCACACATACATCCATCGTGTCGAGCACATTTGGAAAACTTAAAATTCCTGATTGCACTTGGAAATCCAGGGCTCCCAGTTGAGACTGCGAGCTGCATATTCTAGAATTTTATTTGGAGGTTGGGGTGGTTGGGTAGGAGGAGAGACCTGTCAGTCCAGTTTTCCTTCAACAGCTGGTTTGAAATGAAAGTTATCTGCTAAATGGCTATCCTCTTATTCTTCAGTCATGATTTACGAAAATACAATAGGATGGGTTGAGGGATTGAAGGGGTGCCAGTATGATCAATGTGGACATGGTTCCTTGAGAGTGCCTGGGTTGGGGGTAGCAATGAAAGCTAACGGTCTATCCCATGAGCAAAGAGTCCACTGGTTTGCGCACCATCACACTGCAGTTTGGGTTTGCTCCGGGTGTTACAATGCACTAAGTGTATAGACTATGTAACATGACTGAGGCTGCACTGAGTTGACCCCGTGGCTGTCATTCTGCACGAGAGGGCAGGGGCTGAGAACCACCTGCCTGCTCCTCCAACCTGCTGAGACTATTCCTTCTTTTTTGAGGTGGTAGATTTTATTACAGAGATACAAACTACAAAGATGGAGAGGAATGTCCCTGGGTGGATGGTGGAGTATGCAGAAGCATGCTTGGACAGCACAGAGCCAGCAACCGGACAGGGGCATGCAAACTACCCTGGCATGGCTAAACAGCCTCCATTAGGGGTACCAGCATCTTCAAAGGGCAAGATCAGGACCATGTAGCAGGTGAAATGATTCAGATTTCAATTCAACAGAAGGAAGGCATTTCCAATCATGAAACTGTCCCAAACTACCACGGTTACATTTAAGGAGTTCCATGTTACTCGGTGCTAAAGAGCAGCAGCCGATCCCACAAAGAGCTTCAAGCTCTGATTCCAGTTTTCTGTGATTCCCCAAGCCCTTACCTTCAGCTCTGACTCCTACCAACACACGTAGTGGACATGACGCCACACACTGGAGCCCCACATTTCTCTCCAGCTAGCAGTGTGGTAACCAAAGAGTTAGAGAGATCCCATGTCTCCTTCTTTCCACCAGGTACAATATGCTCAACAAGGTCTTGCTGAACAATTGGTATTAGAAATGAACTATAAAAATTTAACCCTCACATTATCAAGTTAAATAAGCTAAATCACGGATTTCTTTAAAAAAAAGTACATCAAATATAAGTATTTATAGACATACCTGGGAAGATACTTAGCTTAAGGGAAAACAGTAATTAGAAATTACTATTTAGACCAGAATACAGTGCAAAAGAAAAGCTGGCTTGCTGTAGTTTGCATATTAAGACAAATACACTAATTGCAAACTTGCAGCTCTTCATATAAGCACAAACCACCAACAAAAAACAGCATTGTTTCTTCTTCAGCTGTCTTCTTTGTCTAATCATCTTGTGGAGATCAAAGGGCAAAGAGAGGCATGGACTTTTCTTCTGAGTCGCTTGGTAGGTTTATATGGTCAAAAGAAATAGGGCTTTGGGCTTTTAAAATATATTACAGACCCATTTTTTATAACTACAAAAATGAAGGGAGGCTTTCTTTTAAAACTCACAGTCTCAGAATGTCTATAGAGTTTGCCCCCAACTCACTGTCTGCCTGCTTTGCTCTGTTGAAAATAGCCACTGTCAAAACCAGGCCTATTTCCTTTCACATGTTCTGACAGATTCTCTCTTCAAAACTAAACCTCCCTTGACAACCTAAGGCCACAAACCTCTGGCTTGATTCAATGTACTTTATTAGCACATTTTCACAACAGTTTTTATGGTTAGGAGAAGCTAGTTTTCATCTCTGGTGGCATGTATCTAGACCAGTAAATGCCAAATCCCAGGGGCCCTGAACACTTGTGCTGTTCCCAAACCAAAAAGCTCACTGCCATCAACTCACAGCAACCCTTTAGGAGTTTCCGAGACTGTAACTACTTACTGAAGTAGAAAGTCCTGGCTGGGGTTTTCGAACTGCTCACCTTGGGCATAGCAGTCCAACCAGTAATTACCATGCTGCTCCAGTCGCCCAGAGAAACCCCACACTACCACGAAATCATTTTCATCTGATACCACCTGATAGGACTGAGTAGAACTGTCCCATAAGTTTCAGAAAAAATACCACTTCCGCATACGGGAACAAAGAGACATTGGCAGCAGCTGAAAATGCGTAACTAAAGCACCAGGGTAGGATATCGTGCTCTCTCTTACTATTGCTCACAGTATCCTCAGAAATGCTTCACTTGTACAGCAAAGACAGGATAAAACTTCCAGAGACTGTCTTCAAGATAACAAAATAGCATATGATGGTGACTCACTAACAGTCTGAAAAGGGGGGAAAAAAACCAACTCCAGTTATTGGAACCTTTAAAGCTTCAGAAACCTGGCAACACCAAACTCCTCCAGCTCCTGGGCTCTCATCTCCAGTATGCTCACATGCGCGCACGCGCACACACACGTCATTCTGAAGCTACGCTACAACTGGCTAATGACTTACTCAATTGCTTAAGACAATATTTTGTTCTTGACTCGCTCAATAAACCTGCTGAGAAAAATAAACAATGGGTTTCAGCCTTATAATCTAGAGAACAGAACCAAAGTACAAACAGTAAGTTGATTTACTACCTGTGACAAACAGAAACAGGAAGGTTCAGTGTGGCACAGTGAACCCAAATCCTAGTCACTTTGGATGCTAGAGTTAATAAGGACTCTTACGCCCATTATACAAAGTCCAAAGCTGGGATGTCCAGGTTTCAACTCGTCTTAAAAACAGCATTAAAGTGGAGCATGAGAACACAGAGGGCAAAAGATAGGGCAAACCATTCCTTTAAAATGCTAAAACGTTTTAATCTACTTTTCTGATCAATAATTATGTATCTGTGGTTACAATGTAGTTATATCCCAGTATTAACACATGTGCACACACACTTATTTGAACAAACATTAAGTAAAACCCTGCTGTAAGGCACAAAATGTGATACAGCAGTATTAAAATGAGGTCCTTGCCCCGAAGACCTTACATTTTATAAAATTACACAAATATATGTACCTCTATGTGCATGGAGCCTAGAAACACATCAAAGAAGGAAAGAAGAATTCACATCCAAGACTAAAACAAAACTAAGCCTAGAGATGAGCCTGTGTTAAAGCAATTGGCCCATAGAGAAAAGGGATACCTGACCTCCAATGGCAAGCAATGAGCAGTTCCCCTAGAGCAGCAGTTCTCAACCTGTGGGTTGCAACCCCTTTGGGGGGGTCGAACGACCCTTTCACAGGGGCTGCCCAATTCACAGCAGAAGCAAAATTACAGTGATGAAGTAGTACGAAAATAATTTTATGGTTGGGTGGGGGGGGGGGCGGGGCGAGGGGGTCACCACCACATGAGGAACTTTATTAAAGGGTCGTGGCATTAGAAAGGTTGAGAACCACTGCTCTATACTCTAGTTTGGATACTCGTAATACAGTGGCCATGCGTGTCCAGAGAAGGACACAAGCCCAGGGGACCGACCCATCATTTGACTGGGAATTCCATGAGAGTAAGTACTCTAATGTCAATTGTGTGTGACCCTATATGTTGGGATTCTAATCCCTCTATCTATGGATTGTAATCCTGATTGGAAATAAGAGATTTCTTTTAATGTTAATGTGGCTGTGGTAGTTACATAATCTGGTGTAAATTTGAGAGGATTTAGAGTGAATAGTTTGGGTCTAGTCTGTCAATCGGATTATAGCCAATGAGGTCTCTCTGTGGGCATGGCCTTCCCCTGAGAATTCTGGGAATTCCTATATTATTCCTTTTATGGAAGCGGGAGACATCTTTCTCTCTCTCTCTCTGTTTACTCCCTGGGAGACATTGAAGCTGACAAGCTACATGGACCTACCCTGATGGAACCAGGACTCTGGAGCCAGAGAAGCCCCGGAGAGACCCCTGCCAGCACTGAGATGCTTACAACCCCACAGGTTCCAGAAGACTTCCAACCCACTGGCCTGTGATCCTCCTGCATTTGTGAGTCGGAAAAGAATTTTCTAGATTGGTATCAGATACATGGGCTAATATTGGACTGGATCTGGACTGGGTTGGGTCGCTTTCTTAATGTAAAACAGCGGTTCTCAACCTGTGGGTCACGACCCCTTTGAGGGTCAAATGACCCTTTCACAAGGGTCGCTTAAGACCATCGGAAAACACATAAATATTTCACAATATATAATTCATATTGTTTTGTGATTAATCACCATGCTTTAATTGTGTTCAATTTGTAACAATGAAAATACATCCTGCACATCAGGTATTTATATTATGATTCATAAAAGTAATAAAATTATAGTTATGAAGTAGCAACGAAAATAATCTGATGATCGGGTGGTCACCACAACACGAGGAACTGTATTAAAGGGTCCCGGAATTAAGAAGATTGAAAACCACTGATGCACAATTACCCTTTATATAAAACTCACTCTTATACACATGAGTGTCTATGAATTTTTTTCTCTAGGCTACCTGGAGTAACACAGCGGTCATAACAGTGCAAGACACCTCTGGGTTATCAAGAGCAGCATGGACACAGAGACAAGCAGATACACAGAAAAGAAGGCAGGTACCATGGGAAGGAGTCATTAATGAAACCCTGATTTGGATTTTTTAGAAACTTTTCTAGAACTTTTGAGAAAATAAATTGTTCTCTAAAGCCTCCCACTAGTGATACTTATGTCCCAGTGGCAACCAAGGGACTAAGGCACATTCGATCCAGACATCTCATCCTACAGGGCACAGACCTTGGGTTCTATGGGTTATCCAAGGGTCCCCAACTCTTCCAACTTTATCAGTTCTGATGGTTCAGACCTCTCAAAGGCCAAATCCTGGGGATTGCAATGACATAACTTAGAGTTTTAGAAAAAGAATTTAAAATGTATGCAAGCAGAAAGCAAAGAATCCTATTTCCAAAGGCCAATAAATTTTGAAAATTCAAAAATTAAATATCTCAAAAAGAAAACTTAGCTTAACGGAATTCAAGTGTCTCTAGAAAAAGTTTGTGCTTGCTTCATAACCATAATGAATAGTTTCTG
The DNA here is from genome assembly GCF_050624435.1 of Tenrec ecaudatus. Classification (NCBI taxonomy): domain Eukaryota; kingdom Metazoa; phylum Chordata; class Mammalia; order Afrosoricida; family Tenrecidae; genus Tenrec; species Tenrec ecaudatus. The sequence goes on from NC_134530.1 coordinate 32,385,893, forward strand.
AATTACATGACACATGTATAAAAACAGGGTGGGGGAAGAGGGTTATCCCACTGGCTAGCAGCTGTGAATAATGTAAGACAGCAGGTCATGTTTTACTTTACTTTTCAAAACAACTATTAATTTTCACTTTCACTTGCTTAGACGAATTACTCAAAGATATAACACAAATAATATAAAAAGGAACCAACTATAACTTCAGATACATTTTCATGTTAGTTATCTAACAGACATATTTTACAAACATTGGCAAAGTGGGTCTGCAAAGTCCGAATGGGCTCACAGGTCTTATATGGCTAAAAGATATTTATTATGATATAAAATGTGAGTCCTGAGTGGATAAACACATTGAACATAACCATGGTAATCACAATAGTGTAAGTCTGTTTAAAGACCATTTCAAAACTTCCATTTGTTTTACTACCTTATAAAAACAGCTGAGTCTATTTAGGCTTAGACGTCATAAACGTCTTCGTCATTCTGATACCCAAGACCCTGTCAGAGCCTGAGAAATGAAGGTTAGCCAGCCAATAACAACAGCAAATAAATAACTCTGATCTTTGAAAGCAGCACTTTTTGTTCAATAATACTTTGAAAATCTAAGGTGTTTTTCATTTGAGTGCAGTTTCTACATGTTTTCTATAATTAAAGCACTTTCAGGCCATTCCCACTAGTTCTGATGCATAAGATAAAGCCATGAACAGGCCTAAGTAGGTTATATTGAAAGGCAGAAATATCCAACGCTCTTGGCTTTAAAAAAAAGTCGAGTGGGTCTCCTTTTTCCCTCAACATCTACACCAAAAGTTTCTTATATGCAAATTACTTAAGTGCTTTCCTTACCCAGAGAATCATCCAATCTTTCTTCAGTTAACTCTCGTCAAAACTGGACCACTGCCCAGTCAAATACCCACACAGTTCAAGCTATCAGAAGTAATAGATTAAAGCCTCTACTCCATTTTAATAGGAACAAACCCTCTGCACTAAAATCACTATAGTATCACAGTACTTGCTGCCAAATTGCAGTGCCTGTTTATATTGGCAATCATTTCTGCCTTGAATGGAAAATTCCAGCTGCCTGCATCTATGCGAGGACAAGTTATTAAGAGAAAAGGTATGGCATATAAAAGTCTCTCCTTGTGTCTATCTTGCCAATTCTTCAAAGTACTTATATTTTTCATATAAAAGGGGCACCAGAGAAGGGACGCAAAACCTGAAAATACTATTAACCTGGTATATAAATTCCATATCAATAAGATACAGTCATCCTTCCAACTAAAAAGGTTACTGTTTGAAACCCAAATAAGGTATAACCTAGCTAACTCACACACTATGAGTGGCTGTCAAGAGGGAAGAATGACTAGTGTTTTATATGAAATGAGGCAAGAGTTACAATTATGTTTTTGGAAAAAGTATAAGTGAAAAAAGGAGGAAAACTAACAACATTGTGGCAGCAGCAGCAGCAAAGGTATCTGAACTTTTCTAACTTCACAAAGGGTTGAGGGTGGGGGACCTGGGGGAAGGAAAATCGACATTAGCATCACTGCTCCAGGCTGAAGGCAATGAGGCAGAACTCAGACATACCTCCACCCTCCAGCCTTTTAAACCATCCTAAGAGGAACCATCCCTCCCTCTGCTGGGTTTGCTAATTCACTGCAATGGCCACACACACCTCATACAGACTATACTCATGATTATGGGGTTTTAAGGACGTAAGAAGATACAACTTAAACTATAGTTTTAAATTAGGACAACTTCTGGTATTCTGCTGCTGGGCTTTCTGCTGTTATTGGGCAAGTGTTACAACTCTTAACTCCTTGGACTCCAAGAAGCACTGCATTATCCTGCAAGTAGCTTTCCTGCTCTAGGGCTCTATCTCCTGCTAGCATCATTTCTGCTGCCCTTCCTCCGGTCACAGCTTCTGGCCTATCTTCGGCTGTCTTCTGTGGTGCAGCTCTCTTTCTAGCTGATTCCCAGTGCAGGGACCCATGTTCCAAAGAGCAAGCTCAGCTTCCATTTCTTCTTAGTGATAATGAGTTTCCCATCTGCCTCTAGGATGGCTCATGCTAAGCCTACTAGGAAGGCAAAACAGACCCATCCCTTTACTCCAATCCTATGTTACTTTATTTGCATAGCCCCCCACAAGGGTGCCCTAACTTTATTTGCATTATTAGCAAGCAGTTCAATCCCCTTGGTGAACCACAAGTGCTTCATTTACACAGACCCACCCAGTCAATTTAGGACTATGGCTAGAAGTAATTTGGGGCACTACAGAAACTATATTAGGAAATTACACAGTGAAGATAAGCCCAAAGACTTTTCTAAATATCAAAAATATTTTATGGTAACTTGAAAAGAAAATCATGTTTTAATTGCTCCATCATTTATAGCTTTAACAGAATAAAGATAACATTTTAAGAATGAATATACCACAAGCTTGCATTATTATAAAGAGCAGTGACTCCTAGCCTTTAAAGGTGTTTATTAAAATGCAGACTCTGGTTCAACAGGAATGCCCTCCCCCTCCACCCTCATTTTACCCTTTTAAGTCGCTCCCAGTTGATGGCGCTAAATGCTGGCCAGAGGAACACCCTGTAAGTAGATGGGCATATAGTATCTGGGACAGAGGTACTAGGTTTAAAGCCCAAGACTTTGTAAAATTCATATAGTAACGTATTTGTTTGCTCTCAATGGTACCAACCTATTCAGGAAGTCCATACTTTGTTATATAACATCAGATTAGGCATTACTGAGGATAGAAAATTGTTTATCTAACGTTGTAATCTGAAGTTAAATAAAACCTCATGCTGAAATGCTAGAGTCATTTTTAACCACCTAATATCAACAGGATCTTGATTACTCAGTCCTGAAACCCTTTCTTAACAGTATTTATTCTTTTCTGGGAGAATGTGCTCGATGTAAAATATATTTTGCCTGAAGAAAGAATAATTAACACTCAGTGGTTATGCACATATTCAATAGACTCATTCCCAGAAATGGAGCTGAGAAAGGTGGTTGATTTGCATGTTATTTTCCAAATTAAAATTTTAAATCTCTAATATTTTTTATCGTAGGACTCTTAAAAAAAAAAAGAAAGCCCAAACCAAATTTGCACTGGCGTGGTGAGAGTGTGGGTGGGGACAGTGAAAAAGAGGCAGGCCTTGGACAAGAGGGCTTGACCCAGCGGCTGCATGAATACGCGGGCTCACACACGCGTATTGAAAGGTGAGACGCAGGAGCCACACTGATTGGCTCTGTTGTTTAGACAGGGTGGCTATGAGCTGGACCCTGCTCGAGGCCCCCACAACAGCAGCAGCCCTTCCGTGGGCTTTGGTCCCATTAAGATGACAGTGACATGCATGCGATATAGAAAATCAAGATGAAAGGCAGAATTCCATGTTTATAAATTCATTTTCAACTATTGTCTGCCTTCCTAAAGATTTTGCTACAACCAGGGTCTCCTCTCTGGTTTCCATCTTACACCTTGCTGCTCAGGAGAAGATGCTCCTGTAACTTTGATCTCGTTTCAATTCTACCCACGCATGCTCTTTGGAGTTAGTTCTAGGCCCCTACAGTCTCTGTCAAGCCACAGACCTAAGTCCCACTGCATCAACTCACGCGGCCTTCTCTCCAGTCATGCTATGTTGTTCCTGTTGCTGGGTGCATTTCACAATTTCCTGTTTTCATGTCTTTGCTCATGGCTATTTCCTCTGGCTGGAAAGCAGCTTTTCCTGTACCCTCTCAAACATGAGTTGTCAAAAATGGTACATTTATTTCAAGGTTCAGTTTGAAGCGGCCAGCCTCTGTGTTGATGCTGTGGAGCCTGAACCTCCCACGAGGGCTTTTAACATATAATAATGGGGTCTACACAGTGGGTTCAAACACCACAGTGATTGTAAGGCTGGTGCAGGATCAAGTTCATTCTGTTATACATAATTTCTCTATGAGTCGAGAACCAACAATAACCAACAACCATGCATGACAGGCCAAGTGGTTCATATTCCTGGCTGTAATGCCACCTCTCTGGGGGGCAGTGATGGTGCCTTGCTTCCACCCACTATAGTGCTCAGTAGGTGCCCAAATATTTTTTAAAAATCTAACCATCAAAAAATGGTTTAACTTTTGAAATGAGAAGTGAGTAAAACTGAGTTTCTAGTAAATATTCATGCTCCACAAATGGACTTACGAGTAACATGAGCCTTGCCTTTATTGGTCTTGAGAGGAAAACCAAACTCACTGCCATTGTGCCAATTCTGAGTCACAGCGAGCCTACAGGACAGGGAAGAAGGGCCCCTGTGGGTTTCTGAGGCTGTCACTCTTGACAGGAGTGGAATGTCTCATCTTCCGCCCATCTATAGGTGTTCAGAGAATAAAGCAATGAGGGGGGGGGGGACTGCACCTTTTTGCTCTCTGTCTATCTCTGGAGGCTACAACTTCCTCCGGAGATCAAATCGTCCTCTCATAAACCTGTGTTGCATTTGAGACAGGAACATCAGTGCCAGGCCACTGAGGAAGTGCTCCCTGTTGACTATCAGATGCTAGCTGAATTTGTCTGAGTGAAAGCAGCTAAAGCTGTACAAAGAGGCCAGGATTCAAGGGCCAGTCATCTAGGTGCTAGACATGGAAGTCAGCGGTTCAAATAACCTAAGTTCTGAGCCTGGGAGAAGATAAACCGTACTGCCAACTGAGTAATCATCTCATGGTCTTGAAGAAAATGGTTGTATACGTAAAATTCAAACAAAATGTTATTTTAAACCATCTATTACTTTGGATTATTCATAACAAGAGAATTACGATTTGACTTCATCTATTGGTGATTCTCTGTATACAACATTATACACAGATCTACATTAGATAATATATATGCTTACTTTCCTATACCTATAGCTAGCTACCCATCCATGTATTTACATTAGGCTGCTTAAATTTTTAAGGAGCCCTGGTGGTGTAGTGCATAGTGTATTGCTCTGCAAACCACATGGTCAGCAGTTTGAAGCCACCAGCCACAGAGAACATTGAGACCTTCTACTCCTGCAAAGAGTTACCATCTCAGAAACTCACAGGGCTAGTTCTTCCACTTGGTCCTACAGGGTTGCTATGAATCTGAAATGACTTGATGGCAGTGAGCCTAATCAGGTGCTAACATCATCAAAGGTCATATAGCTCATCTTCCTAAAGATAAAATGACAATGCTTTGTGATCAAAGCAAAACCTAAGAGGCCTCTCAGAAGCCCAGCTCACTGTTATTTACACAAATATGCTAACACCAAGACTCTGATGTGGTTTAGATCAAACAGTGTCTGGAAGGTAACTTGGCCAAGGTGAATCTGAGACACTCTGCCAAGACTTCTTATCACAATTTACCAACTAACTACACATCTCAGAAGCACACGGAGGGACTGCCGTGGTCCCAGAGAACAGGGGTAAAGATAATAAACCACAGGCTATTTGTGGACCTAGACACTACGAACACGTGGCTTGCCCTTATTCTCGTGGGTACCATGAGATTAACAAGGAATATAAACCTCCATCAACATGTTGGTTTTTCACAACCAGAAGCACAATTCCCACTTCAGTGGACAGCAGGATTCTGAGACTTAGTTCCTGCAATAACAATAACCTGAAACCAAGAGAGTTTGGAAAGCTGTTTATGTCCGTGTCCACCTTCCTCTGACAGATCATCACTGCACTGAATGAACTCTAAGACTGGAAATCTCTTCAACAAAGTTCCAAGCTCAAGAAATAGTCTTTAAACTAGGTACTATCTTCCCTTCCCTACAGTTTTCCCAATTAATGTATTTTCAGCAGGATACATTAATGAACAACAGGTAACATAAATACAAAACAAAGCGAAACCAGGTTCAATGTATTTATAAATGGAAAGAAACTCCTTTTCCTAGAAATACACTCTGCTTTATAATGAGGGTATCTGGGAAGAAAAAAACCATGTGTAAATGGTTTAATGGAAGTTTTAAAACATTATTTTATTTGAATTCTCACAGAAAATGTAGGGGATAAGCACCCTCACCATTTTATAGACACAGAAAGGCTGACTACCCTGCCTCCAGTCTCTGCAGGCAAGTGACAGAGACAGCCAACGAACAGACATTTTAGAAAATGACTGTGGTACTGACAAAATTCTCATGCAAAGAAACATGATTACAGAGAAAACAACTGCACAGTCCTTGTCAGGATTTGACCTGAACTTTCCAGTTAACAGCCACAAAGTTAAACGAGATCATCAAGTACTATAGTTACGGGTAGGGCCAAGAATAGAACACAGGTCTGCTGACCCTCATTCGGATGCCCAATCAGGCATGCTCTCTTTGGATGCAACACCCTTCTGATATTTCAAGTCACTTGAGAACAGCAAAGAAATCTGTTAATAATTCTGGTAGAAAAAAAATAGAAGAGGTATTGACAATAAAAAGGAACATGGTTTTAAGATTTCTACCAAGGAGGTTTAGATCCAAAAACACTGGTACCTGCAAATAAATGTTGTCCTCCCCATAGATGTTGAATGATTAGAAGGCCTCCGTTGAAGATTTAGCAAAATGAGTATCTCTCATGTGATTTCAGAGTATTCATAGATTTCCCCTATCACTCACCAACTCCCTCCAATTCAATACAAAAGACAGTAGGACACTAGGAATGTCTAGCAAATGTCAGACCATGACACCCCTGCCCCACTGCCGGAGATAACTCTCCCATCACTACTTTCAAAAGTTTTGGCCTGAGGAAGTTGCTGGAAGTAAGAAGATGGTTGGGTGCCCGTGGAGAAATGAGGAAGGGAGTCACATGCTTGGGAAACCGGGATAGTAAAGGACTGATGGGGAAGGGTCTCAAAGTCTCAAGGAAATGGAGTCTGGCAAAGAAGACCAGAGAACCAGTTTAAGAAGAAAAGGCTATTGAGTCTGACATCATCAGTAAGAATAAGCAGGAAGGAAAGTAAAGCAAAAAAATAAAAACCATACTTACTTAGAAAAAATTACAAGGGTCTTGCCTAGGTTAAAGGGTACTTTTTCTAACAAAGAGCTAAAGATACTATACTAAACTGTCTAGTGTTTACAAATGACAGATAGCAGTTTTCAGATTTGGTGCTTAATCTTGTTATAATTTATCTTTTAAAACAATTGTTGAGAGAATGGTTATATCCAATTCTTTATGGCCTGACATTTTTAGTTAAACGCTGAGTTAAACAGAACTCTGACAAGTTGGTACAATCTATAGAACAAATCTACTGATGGATCGCTCTCATTTTCATTCAGCCAAACCAAAATTCCTACACTTAAGATGAAGGCATGCTGTTTTAAAGTGTATCTCAAACTTCAAATGAGTGAAATACAGGAAAATTTAACGTATAGCTTTTACTAATCTATATTAAATACCTTTTTTCTAATCTGTTCTGTCAAAAGCAAAATATGAATGGCTTATACAGAGCTACATAATCACTACGATGGGAGCCGATGTTGACTCATAGTGACTCTATAAGAGAGGGCAGAACTGTGCACCTTTGAGTTTCTGAGGCTGTAACTGTTTACAGGAATAAAAAGCCTTATTTTTCTTCTAAGGAGTCCTGCTGGTGGCTTAGAACGGCAAACCTTGCAGATTACGTCCCAATGCACAACCACAATACCAACTTTGACTCCTTCTGATAGCTACAAAGTGGTAGATATTTTTACGTGGTTCAATATTTCTAAAGTTCTCCTTTTTGTTAATATTCTCAAAATGAGCCACTTCAACTTCCTCAGATGGGACTGAGTGAAATATATATATATATATATATATATATATATATATATATATATATATATATATATATATATATATCGATTTGCAATCCCTTGTACCACTGTCAGGTAAATTGGGCTACAAACTATAAAGTCAGTAGTTCAAACCCACCAGCTGCTCCTTGGGAGAAAAATGAGGCTATCTGCTCCAGTAAAGATTTACAGCCTCGGAAACTCAAATCCTTGACTCAATGGTAATGGGTTTGATTTGGGGTTTATATTTGCAATCTCAGAACTCTTCTCTCCCCTGCTATGAGCTATCACTGGTTCTTAAGGTATTTAATATAAAGTATCCAGAAACAGTTTGTCTTTAAAAAGAGAATTAAAATTAAGAGGATATAGAAAACTAACATACAATTACAAAACACAAACACACACAAAATCGGCCTTTAATGGATATCCATATCCTCTTTAATGTATACTCCCTAAGAAAAGCTGCTTGCTGTTTAAACAGATTAAATATCCCCCATCACCCAAGTGCAGGAGAAGTGAGCCCATCCATAGTCCATCCATTCCTGGGCCCTCTCACTAAACACAGGGGAGTGGCTGTCCCAGCTCCACCTGAATTCTTCCCTGTAGCAAGGCTCTCCACCACCCTCGTCCTCTATCATCTGCAGCAGATCTGGAGAGCAGGCAATAAGAGGTCAGCAAGGTGGAATTCCAAAGACAACATTCTCTTCATTTACCTTCGCTTTGAGTTTCTTCAGATCTGAATCCCAGCTTTGTAGCGTATCAAAGGAATTTTCAGAACCCCATTTTAACAACTTATTAGAACCCTATGTATTTGGTCTAACGAAAAGGCCAGAATAGTAATGAGTTAAAACTACTTTTCAAAGCATAGCAACATTAGAGAAAAATACCATATCTTTTAATTCTGTTTCAATTGGTTGATAGTTTTTATCAATTACCAAATGCAAACTGCTGATAAATGACATTCCCTATTTCGGCTACTGTCTTTAAAATTAGGTGTTAATTCCACAGCTCCACCTAACCCTCTGTTCTCAAACACTTTTCTGTCCTTACATTTATGACAGAAATCTGCTTTTCCCAGAAGGATAAGCATAATCTGTCTATTGACTATAAAAACCATGAGCCGAAACGACACGCAAAGGAAGTAAAGCAAATAGAATCCCAGAGGCCGGCCTGACTGAGCACAGCTCAGAGTTAAAGGGAACCA